>NW_020229548.1:44546-1502937 GCF_003227725.1 Camponotus floridanus
ATTTACATAAATGTTGCTGTCAAAAGAATAACTACGAATTATATAACAAAATTATATGAAATTATAGAAAACATTCATTTTTAATTGGCATTTTGAGATAATTGAAAAATAAATTGAAAATCGAATTCATCAAGCATACAATAGTTTCAGATTTGTGAAGTATATCGCGTAATTATTTCGAATTGTTTTTATCATTTGCCTTATTTATCCACAAACAATCTGCAAGTAATATTTATACTGTGTCAAATTGATCAATACTTATGACGCATCTTAAGAAACATAAGCTGATCTATATCGTTAGCACGTACGAGTATTGGGCGGAAAAACAAGTCTTACCAGAATTCAGTGTGTCAAGTTGAGATTGATCGAACCAGTCCGATATGCCTTTCTTCTCTTCATGGATCGAATCGAATCGGTCCAATATTAATCGACCGATTGACAACTTTCGAAGAATTGTTCGGTTTTTCGTGTTACCGAAAAAGGCATTTTTAATTCGGAAAGAAAGCTTTACATCGTAAATAATGCGTTGTTAGGAACTTATATATTCATCTATAAATGAGCAAACAATATTTTGTTTGTGAAAATAATTTCTACTTATTTTTGTAAATAAGGGGAATTTCAACTTGTGCTGATTTAAATTTTTATTAAATTTCTGTTAGAGGAAATGTGATAAATTCCCTATATTTTATTATAGAATTATAAAATGTAAAAATTAGTAGTTTAATTTCTCTCTTTAACGTTTCCTTTTAATGATTTTTTTTCTTGAATCATCTAATGAATCCTTAATTTTCCGGTATCTTTTCTGAAATCACTTGTATAATTTTTTATTAAAGTTGATTTTATGGAGATACACAGAAAAAAATGATTCCCTAAAAAGAAAGTATTTTCAAATTATAGGAAATAGGAATCAAATTAAATTACATTGAAAATAGTAACTTTATAAATATTAAAAACGGGATTATATCTTAGTATTATTTGGCTGTATATCTAGAAAAAAGTAAGAATGACAGTTGATCGGTGAACATGCGATCCATGCGCAAAATTGATCGATTGAAGATATCTCCTCCATATTGAAATTGATATTGATAAAAATGGTAAAGAATGACGAATTTCTTATCATTCGTCGTAATCAATATCATCTCACAATCAGATATATGTGCATCGCTTTGAGCACTAGAAGGCAATTTCAGACGAGAGAAAACGCGCGATCTTACATTTAATTCTTTTATAATTGGCCATGTGTCGCATATTATGCCACTTTTTAATTTATATTTTAACGTGGAATAATATTTCTTATCTTTTCTCAGTCGTCTCTCGTTTCGAAAATGTTAATTGCTTTTCATATAGTCAAAAGTTAATTAGTTTACGCAAATCCTCTCCTATGAAAAATAAATTTAACATAAGCTGATCGTATACTTATCAAGATATGACAAAATTTCAAAAATAAAGTTGATTCAAAGTAAACTTTTGTAATTAAATTACGTTTCGAAAAAGCTTAACTTATTTATAATTATGTAATCTAACTTACATCTCTTCTTTAACCCTTGCTTCTTTTTTATTTTTTAAATTTCTGATTACTTTTGATGTTTTATTTTATACATCGATTTTAAAAAATTTATAGGAAAAATCTGTTTATTTTTTTTTGTAAAAAAGTTATGAGAAAAGCATATAATTAGAATAATTTTTAACGACAGATTTTTGTTTAGATATTATGTTTAACTCTTTGCGGATTTAATTATCTAATTTCAGCGCATTCCAGAAACGTCCGCTTGCGGGGGGTATCGGATTAGGTGGTAGAGGAAATGCCGGCGTTGGCGGAAATGGCGGCAATTTAGGTGTCGATGGTGATTGCGGCGATGCGCTCAAGAGACGTAAGGTTCACAGATGCGATGTCGCCGGCTGCGACAAGGTTTACACGAAGAGTTCGCATCTCAAGGCGCACAAGAGGACCCACACTGGTAAGTTTATCTTTGAGCAAATAATTTCGATATTTTTCGAATCAATCGACATATATCGCAAGAAATGTTCGTACATATAATGTGCAAAATTTAAAAATATATCTTCAAGCAAAAGAGATATTGTGTTAAATACGCACTAGAGGGAAAAAAAGAGAAAAAAAAAGTTAAATTATATGCATAGAAATTACACAAACATTGTATCATAAATCTCTCGATTCCTATGCACGGTTAGAAACTATGGAATTTATTGAAACTCTGAATCGGGAAAAGCAATCAAGATCAAATACATCGATCGATTGAAAGAAACCAACTTGTTACAATCTCGATGATCGTTATGCATGATCGTGAGTCACGCACGTGCGTCAGCAATCATTGGAATAATCGCGTCACTTTACCATCGACCCTTCTCTCGCTTCGCATATGTGGTTTCGTTGCTGACGCTATTGTTTCAATGATAGCAGAATATGTGAAATCAGCGAACGCGTAATATCTGATAGGTAAGCTGACAGAAAAGAATTTAATTATGAGGGCAAACTCTTATTGTCACATCGCGATTATACAGACAAGATAGGATCTCGTTCAGCGAAATAGCGTGATTCGAGCGTGGAAATCGCTTCTTCTTCTCGTACGAGAGGAGGAAGCTTCGGTTACGTGTAGATTGGAGTCATTATCTTCGTCTTCCCACGTTAAATCGACGCGACGCTTGTAACCTCACTACCAAATATCGCCGTGAGATCCTCCGATAATAATAATAATAATGTTTAACCCGAGCGTATGACCGGTAGTTAACGACTTGTCGCCCGATCGGGTCAAGTGCTCGACGGTAAACCATTAGTCATCGGGCATTTCCTTTAATTTCTACGAGACCGATTTCCGCGCTTCTCTCGAACGAGGTGTTTGAATGCGACATATAATCACTAGTTGCTCTCTCTGTGAGATTTAAGAATGGTGGATTCGATGAAAGAATTTTGAAGAAATGATTGATTTTTCTCTCTTTTGCGATTTTATTTACGGGGAGGATCTTTAACTTTTATGGAACGGCTAATTAATGAGAATCACATGTTTCCTCGCACGCTTTACGAATTTACATCAGACTCGAACACGCGACTCTTCTCTTCTCTCTCTCTCTCTCTCTTTCTCTTTTGCAGGATAACAGATAAGAGGCACACATCAGCCGTGTTATTCTCCGCCAAGATTTTTCGCGCGCGTGATCCGCGGCCCGTCGCGGTCAAGGGTCGTCGACTTTCGCACGCTAGGATTCACGACCGTAGAGCCTCGCGGAAATTCGATACCGTTCCGTAGCGTCGCCTTGGAGATGCCTTCTGTCCAGCAGGAGAGAAAACTCGCACTTTTATCCGCTTTCGTACGGGCGCTCTCGCGTATAGATCCAAGCTCCGGCCATTTATTACCGCGTCACGAGAACTTGGAAGAGATCGCGCCGTTCCATTCCGTGTGCATACACGACGCGGCGCGGTGGTTGCTTCAGGAATTTCCGGTGGATAGGTACCTTCGTGAAGGCATCGCCGCCGCCGTCTGGAGAAGGCAGCGGCAGCGGGGAGAGGGCGTGGTCGTGAGAACCAGGATCTTTTGTCTGGTCCATGGTTCAACCGAGACGCAGCACGATCGCGGTGCTCAACCCAGAAATAGCTCGATATGGAGAAACCTGAAGCCTTTTTCCATAATATCATTATCGGAGTTTATATGTCATAATTTATATCTGAAAAGTTTTCTTTTTTAATGAGATAAATAAAATTGTTATCTTTTTATTAATAACATACGCGACAACACATCAATTTTGTAATGTTATATTTTAAATTAATTAGAATTTATCTCTGCATTATTAAACATTTTTAATAACTCGATATAATTATGATACTTTTAAAATTCTATTATTTTTCATTTTTTAAATTTATTTTGACAAATCAATCACATTTAGCGCTGAGTATACATATTGGAATGTTGATTTTAATTATTTGCATATACGAAAGATATGCGTGTCATCTTGATTAGCATTTTCTCCGATCACTCCGAGATCTCAAAGAGAGAAACTAGCTTGCTCGAAGTTTGCAAAGATCGGAACATGCTTCGCGCATTATGCCATTATGATGGACGTTTTACGAAATTCCCAGTTTGCAATGATCGGCAAACGAAAGACCATTACTTGACGTACAACTCGCGATTGTGTACTTGGCTTCGACTAATTGTTTCAACGATCGGTATAACGCCGGTTTCTAGTGGCAAACCGCCGTCTATCCGTCATTCTAACACTATACGGCCATCGAGATACCCTTACTGAGGTGGATACCGTCTGAATGTGGGAAATACCAATTCATTGATTACCGTCATTTCTACCATTCTGTGCTGTAACTCGCTCGCGCGATCATGACTGTCGTTGCGAAGCCGATGGGAGCGATCGTAAAATTGTGGAGAAATAACAGGCTTGTTAGTTCTCAACAATTTATAGTTTCAATATCATATTCCATTAGTTTTAAAATATTTTATAAATTATTTCTCATTACAATAATTTTTATTTTTATTTTCTATCAAAATATAATATTTAATTTTGATAATTATTCGCTATAAGATTCATAAATATTACTATCTGCCATAAAATATGCACTGCTCTGTCCATTGCATGTATATTTGCGTCATAGACTATTATGTTTACTTCATTAAAAATCAGGCACGCGATATTTGCAAGTTCAGTTAAAAGTCGTAAGTTTAAATTATGACGTTTAGTACTTTTCAATAAAGCTGCGGAATAACGGGTCGAAAGATGAAATGCAATCAACAATATTAATTGTTTATGCATGTTGGACGTTGTTCATATTACGCGCCTCATTGACGATGTAACGGAACACAATAACAGACTAATATTACTTTTAATATCGACGAATAACAGTGTACCTGACACACGTTGTTGCGTGTAACGAGAGTTGCATTACAGGTAGAGAATCATAGCTCATTATGAGTGCACGGTAAATCGCCCTTGCACGATTATATGGTGAGAGATGTTTCCTACGCCCATTAACGTATACATAAAATTTCTTATCTACCTGTGAGAAATCGCATAGCAACATGTATATCTACGGAATATCTCTAATTATCGCATTTCCCTCAACTGAGTATGATTCTACATATAAGTTAAGGAATGCTAACCGTTTCTTTTAAAAGCATCATTATTTTCAACTTCAGAGTCAGAATTTTGATTGAATGAGTCGCGCGAGAGAATCCTTAAGAAGATAATTATAAATCAGAGCGATATAAATTTAAATATATTTACAATTGATTATAGTTCATGCGAGTTGAGCAACACACTTATATTCCATAGAAACATAATAATGTATTCAGTTATTTTTTTCAAATCTTAATCTCTCTCTAAACAAATAATAAATTATAATAAAATCATTTATTCGTTTTCTTTTTACAGCATTAATCAATCATTTATCGAAATGCTATATATATATATATATATATATATATATATATATATATTTCGACATATATAATTATTACTGTTTTAATTTTTTAAATTTTGTTCCATTTATAAACTATCTATGTCTATAATTATTGTTATATTAAAGGCGAATTATTCGCAGTACTCTGTAGCAAGTAATTTGATGGTTCAAAGAAGATAAGGAACGGAAGCTGAGAATCACTGTGCATAACTATCAGAATATAAGCTCGGTGTCAGCCGATTGGCGTGACCCTTGATAGACAGGAGGTTTGCTGAGAGATCTCGTGTATTAATTAAGGCGAATTAGCCTTGGCGTAAGCTGGACAACGTCCGCCGATCGGTTCCGTGTATCGAAGGATACGCCGATGATCACAAGCAGTTCGCTCTGTAGATTTCTCTACGAGTGGTAGTGCTTCAGGTACCCTGTTATTAACAATGCACTTATGCACTAATGCCGAAGGCTGCGATTACCTTCTCGGCTGGGTTAACGATTTCCTGACGAGCACGCTTCTCCGCATTGTTCTTCGTTGGTCGTTGCAAATCATCGTTTCTGTCTTTTCTACAAATAACTTCCCACAATCTTAGCTCACTTTTGCGTTCGATAGCACTCGTAATAATACTTTGGTTCCGCTTATTCGTTTGCAGTAAGTAAACTTAGAAGAGTTGATTTAGTAATTGAATTGAGTTTGGAACATATGCAAAATAAAAGTCTATAAGCAAACTTCAAATAAGAAATTGAATATAAAATAAATGTCATAAATTATGAATTTTTAGATACACGTACTAAATTTTTAAATCTTCCCTTTTTTTATTTTTTTAATAACTTTTAATTATTATTTATTGCATTAAAGAAGTAATCTCATATCATTGACGAGAGAAACAAATTCAATTGTGTGCCTAAAAATTAGATTATACGAAGTATATTATTTCAAGATGCATCAAAAACATTGAATTTTATTACGGTCTAAGATTGACATCATGTGAACGCTGCATATGAACGACATAGGCTTTATGTTTTTTTTTTTTCGAACTAGTCGAGAGAGCTGTTAGTTCGCTCCTCATTACTGGCACGCATCGTGTCGCTTAACTATGCGTCGGAGCAACTTTCTCACGTGCTATGATGTGATAATTATATGCTTCGCGCAGCAAATGTGTCGAAATGTACAGCTTCGTTAACTGATAGTCAAACGTTAGAATTGCGAAATGTACCGTGCACAAGCTGCCAATTTTACAGATTTAGCGATAATATCCACGGCTAATGTAGCCAACAATGTACATAATATGACATAGATAGTTCCATCTTTTTTATGAAGAAGATTAATGCAATTTGTGTATGAAAATAAATCCATGTTATGTGTGAAAATAAATCCATGTTATGTGTGTGTGTATACATTTATACGTACGTACACATTTACTTTATCATTTCCTCCGACTTGTAACTTGTAATTAATACATCATAGGCAACATCTTATTTGTATATCATGTCGCAATACGATACAACACTGTCTTCGAAGTTTCGCTCTGCGTGACTCTAGTAGACTTGTGTTCCAAGATAAATAGTCCCATCTATCTCGCTATCTTGAAATGTAACAAAGGACGAGACACGCTATTACGCGATAATTAAACAATGTCTCCGCATGCAATGATAAATGAATCACGTGCATTTGCATCGCAAAAAAATGGTATATTGCAGCGAGTTTAATAGTCGTGTGGCTTCATTAGAAAGTTATAAAATATGCACAAATGTAAGACGAAGAAATAATACTATCTATACCAGAATAAGAATTTGACACGAACGGAATTCAGTCGCGATTGATAAGTAATAAAATATAAGCAATTTTTATGCGAATCTCTTTATAATTTCAGTTATGTATTTTGGCTAGTTTTTTTTTAGTAAAATCTTAAATTGGAAAAAAATTAAATTGAGAGGACAAAGCTTCTGCAATTTAATTCTGCCTCATTAATTTTCAGAAATAAGGCAAAAAAAATGCTCAGAAAATAAAATTAATTAAGTAATCAGTAACAATTTGAATCTTTCGAAGGTATTTATTTCTTCAATCGTACATTTAACTCATTACACTTCGCTCTTTATACGTGGATGCACACGCGCTGTCGCAAATGAGAACGACGTCGCAAGTAAATGGCCAATCTCGCTCGAGTTATGATTAAGTAACTTGACGGGAAAGAAAGTAAAACACAAACGGAGGGAGGGATTAACGCGACGTTAATCTATGGAGCAATAAAACGCGAAAAAACGCGATCGAAATACATTAATAACGGAGGTAAAACTAATGCGACGCTCGCCCATCGGTCGATATTACGTGCACCTCGTACGGGTTGTAAATGGACTAATTACTCACGATTACGCAACGCGTATACGCGCGCGCGCGATTTCCTTCGTAACGTCATTAGTCGTTCGCATATCCCCAGCGCGTTGCGCAATAATATTCCGCCCGATGGACGTCGGGACGTTAAAACGGCCGATTTAGATCTACGGCGCGGAGAGCGTGCCTTCGATCATCCGCGCCCCGCCGTTTTGCTCGGCACCGCTAAAGCTCGATCCTTTCCAGCCGCGCGGCAACCTGCCGTTCCCTTTGCGTCGCGTCTTTAATTACGACCGGCTTTCAAGAACGTAGAGTATACCTCGTTAATTACCGTTCGGTAATTAGCCTCGCGGTACTGTCAAAAAGGTGGCGTTAATATTCCGTAGTGACTGCCTTTCTTTTTCTCTCTCTCTCTCTCTTTCTTTCGCGATACTAGTTGTTACGGACAATGTAACGCTAACTATAACGATGCTAATCCATTTTCCGAGATTGTGAGTTGCGCGTTATTCCATTATTTTAGACAGAATGGGATAAATTGCGAGATGAAAGGGGAAGATGGAATATTTGCGCAGAAGGAAATACCTCCACTTCCACGCGAAATCGCCGCGAGGATGTATCGAAAGCGTGATTTCTCATTAAAACGATCTCACGGTTATATCTCCCTCTTTGCGTGCGCATCGCTCAATAATTAAAACGTCCGATTTATAAAGATTAATCGTTCCTAATGCGTAATAATAAATGTGTGTGTTAACTCTGCCTCGTCTTGCGTTGGAGCAACTTGGCTCACGTCCCGCGACGCGATAATTGTTCCGCTTGTGCCTTAACACCGGCCATTTACAAGGGCAAATACCAAATTAAGGGTTAAGCGCCGCTTCCCGCTCCCCCGTCTTGATCCTCGCGATAATAACACTTCTTATCTTGACCCGCTGACTTACGATCCGCAATTAACTGAGGAGAAGCGCCGCTCTCGAAAGAATTCGCGGATGGACGCAAATATGTATGTCGATTAAACGGTCGCGATGTTCCATCTCCAGATCAGATTTAAAGAGACGACGCGTCATCGTCTTCGTCGCTCGATCCAAGATTATTATTCGATCTAGATTTAATGGGATCGCGAAATCTACCACCTGATCATAACGGATTGATTCGCCGTCCGTTTTCGTCTCGACAGTTGCACGAAGAGATTGAACTTGATGGCGATTATTTGCCGAACCGTTTCCACAATCATCTGGATGAAAACGATTCCTCACTTCTGTTTCGATTTTTGTGGAGGATTGATAGTTTCGTAGCGTGACGTGGCGTACAATGAGATTATGAGATCGAAATTATTTTAATGATAAATAAATTGATAATGATACAATTGTATATCGAGAAATTTAGATTGATTTTTTATTTAGATTATCAGATTTTGTGGAATTCAAAGTTAATGTTTAACTGAATATTTTACTTTTGATTCAAACGTTGAAGCTATTTTTCCACACATTTTATATCATATTTTTAAATCGCATAACGCAATCTAGTTATTCTATAACTATTATTTCCGAAAGAAATAAACATGTATAAAGATATGCAGATATATTAATATTACATACTGGTGTACTTGTGTAAATTATTATTTATACATTTACTTTTTATAATATATAATAATTAGTCTTGTTCAACATCTGTTTGCCAAAAGTCATCGGGTGGTGGAATCGTCACTGATGGATCACAAAATCTTCTAGTGCATGCCCCAATGCCATTGTAACCACAGAAGCACTTGTTACATCCATCAAAATAATATTTACCTTGTACGCATTTTCGTTCCTCCTCTATGTAAATAATGAGAACTTTTAAGTATAAAATATAAAGTTGATTAATTAATGGATAATACACGGAGAAAATTAGTAAAAAGTATAATATATATTAAATATAATATATTTTAATATATATAATCGTGAAATATATTAATATAAAAGAGAAATCATGATATTTTTATTCAATAATATTATATATACGTATTATATTTTATAAAGAACTATTGTAATTATTCAATTATTTTGATACACAAACAAATGTATAATAAGCAATAAAACAAATAATTTAAAATATTTTAATGTTGTTATATTCCAGATTTACAATCAATGTTGTCAAAGAAAATATATTTTTTGTAATTTGTACTGTAAATTTTTTTTCCGTGCAAAAACATATTAAACACTTACGTGCAGCAGAAAGTTGCAAAGCCAATAAGCTAATTATTACTACAAATGTCACAAATACTTTAGACACCATGATATCTCAACAATTCAGAGGTCTATGATATTCAATACTCAATAATATTCAATTTTCGACTGATTTTTAAAAGAGATACGTTTGAAGAATTCTTTATATAGAACTTCTTATATATACTTGCGTTATCTTGCGACCTTGATATTGTATTTTTTTCTCTTTTTATTTCTCTTTTTCATGTATTAAGTCGATTATGCATGAACGATAAAGGCCTGCGTCATTCACGCGAATTCACGTTAATTCGTATCAATTTGCGGGCATTTAAGCAGAATATAATGTTGACGAAGCAATACGCACAACTGTATGTACAATAATATTATTGCGTTATTCAAATTATTATGTAACTATTATGTACACTATGTATGTATTATTTCACACATATGTATAAACACATTTCGAAATATATACTTAAACACTTACATCGAATTGACGCAATAAGAAATTTAATTTTTGTAATGTTTGAAAAAACTGTCCAGATTTGTCACATATTGCATGTTGAAACAAAAATTAAATTTTCGAATTTAACAAGAAACTTTAATTACAATGTATTTTCTTGAAATTGTCAATATTAAGATTAATTTAAACATATATTTAATATGTATTTAATGTATGTAATATGTATTTAACGAACTTATTTTAATTTGATAAATGAGTATACTCAACAATCATCGCTAAAAAATTTAACTGTGCACATTAGGATATAAATTATTATTTTTAGTCATCATATGACTCATTGATTAATACAATTGATGTTGATTGCCTATTTTTATCTCTCTCTCCTTCTTTCTCTTTTTAGATATTCCATAAATTTCACATAAATTACGTATAACAGACAACTATGTTTAACAATATCCACATTACATCAAATTACAAAAAAATTAATTTTTGCAAAACCTACATTTTTAACGCATTGAAATTTTATCGCGATAAAGTTTCTATGTAGAATATTGTATATTTCTATGAAATTATTAAAATATAGTTATTAGAATATTTTAGTAATTGTCAATAATAAATTTCTAAATATATTAATTAAAATAGCATTCTATGTTTTTTTAATCTCTTCTTTTATAATTTTTTTCTAATTAAATCCAAAAAAAAATTTGAAAATTTTTGAACAATTATTTAAACACACGAGATTTTTATATTAAATTCTTCAAATGATTTAAAAGTGCATTAAAATCAAAACAATAAGCATCAAATTTTAAGTGCTTTTAATACTTGAAGCCCTGCTTTTATATGCAAGTTTATCCTAGCATAAAAAAATAAAAATTTTCAATACTAAAGTATTACAGCCAGTTATACTTTTATCATTAAGATATGTTTTCATTATCTGTTGCAGGCGAGAAGCCATATCAGTGTACGTGGGAAGGTTGCACGTGGAAATTCGCACGATCGGACGAGCTGACGCGGCACTATCGCAAGCACACGGGCCAAAAGCCGTTCAAGTGCCATCTCTGTCAGCGATCGTTCTCGCGAAGCGACCATTTGTCGCTTCACATGAAGAGGCACTGATGAAAAGGACCGTCCACAGAGTCGTGCGACGCGAGAGAAAGCGCACGTTGATCGACGAGAAGCGAAGGTGAGAAACGGTCCTTGGCAATAGGCCAGTGATCTCGAGTGATCCTGGACGCGAGCGAGAGACGGACGATGATATTTCTTACATTTGGGACCTGAAGAGCCGCGTCGCGAGCCGGCCCGTCCCGAATTTCTCACGAAGACGGACCGGTCGATCGGACGGGCAGCAACTAGGAAAAGAGAAAATAGATTGACGAAGCAAACAAATCGTTCATTAGGTTTAACGCTTAATCGCGAATTGAATAATCGCGATGCCGATCAACTTTGATCAGTTGGTTCTCTTGATGCTGTCTTTTGCGAATCTTTCGATGGATCTTTCCGATTGCAGCTACAATAAATCGAGCCGATGTCTGAATTACGAGCGTTGAACGCAAGAGTAAGGTAATTGTTTTACAATTGTCGAGCTTTTATAAAAAGGCGCGTCACTGATTTTTTGGATGCTTCAAGATTTTAAGGAAAGAAAGATCCGCTTGCGCGATTGAGATCGCGATCGAGGTCATAGATTCGGCACGACAAGACGTATCGTTATTACATATAAGCGTGTATCTGTTCTCTTCTGTGTTTCTAGCTAATTTTTATTTGTTCTATTTTCCAGTTTGTTATATATATATATACGTATGTATATATATATATATGTTTAAATAAGGCCAGCTCAACTAGTCTAGAGCACCATTTTATCGTATACATTACGACGAATAGAGCCAGTATATAAAAAGTTAATTAATTAATTAAGATAAGTAAATGGTTAGAATAAACTAAATGATATATCGAACTCCGGTGACGGAGCTTGGGACTTAGCATGCTCAGTTAAATAAACTACAATCGTGATCGTAGATATTACGTAAAAGCATTAATAGAGCAATTTTTCGATTATGCACAAAGAATTTCGCGTTTAGGGACGGACAATCATTAACTTTTCATTATATAGTAATGAAGTGAGATATAGAACGTCGGCATCCCAAAAGCCAGTATTATGAATGCGTAACAAGCAATATCATTATATATAATAGCATTATATATTACATATAATGCTTTTTTTAAATTTCATTTTAGTCGCCAAAAAAAACAGCTTTTTCCAAACGTAAATCGTCAAATTTTAATTCCGCGTAAAGTGCCAAAGTAGAAGGTGCAATCATGAAATATCTAATTAATACTACTTCGTGCTTTATGAAAATAAAAGCATAATCGAGTAAATTATTCTTTTCTAACGCGCTTTGAGATTTTTGATCCTGAGACATAGACATATGAATGATAACAACAAATATTATTTCCCATTTTACGTGATGGCATCCTGATGGGAAACTCAATAGCTCAATAAATATTCGCAGAGTACCTATAAAAAGCAAATATATGCTCAAACGCTCTGTGTTATCTGTTGCAAGAATGATCTACTTTATCATGTATATTTATGACATCATTCTTTGCGTCTGATTACAAAATAACAATCGCATCAGGATGTTTGTGATGCATCGAATTGACGATTTCGGAATTGTTAATCTAAAAGTGTATAATTTAGACTCGTATTCCAAAAATAATAGTTGATTAATCATTTTAATTAATGTTGATTAATCTATAAAAATTTATTCGTACGATAATTGAAAGTTGAATATACATATATATTAAATATTTAAGTATATAAGAGAGAACAGAATGTTACTAGGGGATTAATTGAACTAGTTAATTAAAATTATCGTACAATATGTCATTAACGAAAATTAGTTAATTATCACACAATGCAAGAATAAATCTATATGGTTCATTTCATATAACAATATACATATATAAGAAATATGAGATATATGCATATATTCTGTAAATGAAATATGATTTATTAATGCAATATTGAAAAGGAAAAAAATAGGAAATTTAATATCAGACATTTTAGATACCGAGGTCGCTGATTCTACATATTAAACAATCACGTAAATGCTGCAAGGGACACAAAAATCTCAATGCGCTCATTTGATGTATAATATATACATCGTGTACATAATTTCTAGAAACTTTGCGAAACGCGATCTGCATAGATGGCATAGCATTAATCTGTTTCTTCAAATCGCTGCATAATGCAATTAAAGCTTGGACATCTGAAGCCAGTTAAAACGATGGAAACACGAGATGCCAGTATATACTAGAGAGCCAGTTTATTATCATTAAAAAGAAGAAACTTCGTGCGTAAGATTAATGCGAGGGTCGATAAATTAACATTTGTTATGTGTTGTATTCTGATAGGAAATAGTGCCTTCTAATGTTAAGGAAGAGGACACTGCGTTAGGCCTTAAGTATACTGTTAGTGCCTTAAGTCACGCGAATTTTCGTGCTTGTATACCTTTCATAATCCGATCCTTCAAAAATCCTCGCCCAGAGGACCAATTCAGCGCGCTTTATAATATCTCCCTTGCAAAAATTACAAATCGAACGTCACATGTCAGCTTATACGAAATTCAATTAAATTTTATGCAAAATTTCAAATTATTAGAAACATAATTCCAGAAAAATTAAAATATTGGACGATTAAGGTGCGTTAATCGTAACGATATAGAACTTTCAAAATGGAATTTTATAATAAATAATGATTACAAATATTTATTATAAATAATGATTACATATAACATCGTGATGTTTGGCCTATTAATACATCTTGTATTTCTGGCAAAAAGTGTAGATAATTTTTTTAATTTTGATTTTTTAAATCTCGATACGGTTGATTCTGATCGTTCGATATAATCGAACATCTTGTTCCCTCTTCACAACTTTCACAATTTATGATATAATTATTTGACTTTCAACTTGTATTCTTACACATTTTTGTAAATATTATCTATTAAAATCTTGAGATTATCATTTGACATATTCTTCAACATATCCTGTAAATCAATTATCGATTCTGTGACGGATAAATAATAAATAAGGATCTCTACATATTACATAACTTATACATATATTAGATGAGCAAAGAAGCAATGAAGGCTACAATAGAATCTTTATGGGCAGAATTGATCACGTTTTTACAATGAATTACTTTCACATCATATAGATGGTGAAAATGTATTATGACATGACACTATCTTTCATCATTTTTGTCCATATATTTGTGCCGGAATATGTCGTCACATTGTCTGTCACTTTTTATCTCGATTTCAGATTGTCATGTGACTAATCGTATTTACGAAATTCTAATTTGAGAATCGCTTTTGTAATATTCGAAAATGTTAATTAAAGTGTTAATTAAAAACACTGGATGTTTCAAATTAAATTATCAAGAATTTGCACAATTGAGGCTTCAATCTTTGTAATCTTTTGTCAAGAGAGATTACTGCTCAATGTTAAAGTTATCTAACTCATTATCAATTTTATGATCGTATTATACGTGAATTATATTTATATGATATTTATATATAATATATATTCAATTCAATTCCTCCTATGATAAGCTAAATTTATTCCTATCTAGAGTATATATGCACATGTCGGAAATATACTAATGTTAATGAATTTATGATAATGACAATTTCATTGAGTTTTTTTTTGTTATTTTGACTATTGAATATTTTTTTCTCGACTTTTCGTGATGTCTTTCAAGATTTGGAGTGCTTTCATCAATATAAATATTAAAAGATATAGTTGTATTAAAATTACTTATATATTTTCGGCATTATAGATAAATAATTTGTTTGAAATGCATGTATCGTTTTCACGTTATATTTGCTCTTTCGCTCACGTTTTTCGCATTTCGACTAGAAAAATGTTTTTATATTCGCATATGATACGTGACGTCGATTATTCTTGCTTATATAAGTTTTAAAACGCGTAAAGTACACGAGAGCAGTTAGCTACTGTGTACGTTAATTGCCGTCCTTTTTATGGGAAAATAAAACATTCCTGTTGCTATTAGCACGAGATGAAGTTCATTACGCGGAAATTTTATTAGTGCCGCAGAAGAGTCGTTTGTCGTTAGAGATTTTGATATCCCGGAAAGAAAAAAGAACCGACTACGCGAATTTACATTCCCCGAGCACACACGTTCCTAATCTAAGAGTACGTGATCCCTATCTAAGAGTATGTGGAGCTTCAAGAAAGTCTAATGCTTTACGCGTATTTAAAAAATGTTTCCCCTTTTTCTCTCTTTTCCTTCTTCTCTCTCTCTCTCTCTCTCTCTCTCTCTCTCTCTCTATATATATATATATATATATATATATATATATATATATACATATATATTAGCGCTTATTTTCTATGTTAATGCATGACTATTCAATTCCCCATAGAAGGCGAACCGTGAATGGATAAGAAAGTAGATAAACGAGCTCTAACTTTCTTCAAAGGGCTTCGCCCAAGGAGATTAGCATTTCAAGTGCCTTAATGGATGTCAGCTGACAGTCGACTAATCGGGATTATACAGTCGTAATCACTACTATCGAGTTGTCGATTTTCAAATGTGAATCATTTATACATATTTGGCATATCTTGTTAGGCCCGATTAAAGAAGAATGACGTAGAAAATCAAGTATTTGCACATACGACACATGTGATAAGGGGTCTCTTCTCGATTACGACTTTATTAATAACTTCAAAGAAAAGCACTGACACGTTGCATTGACAATATCTCTTCACATGTTTTTGTAATCTTGAATGCTATCGAGCTCGATTATTCAAGTCCCGACGAAATTTAAGTTTGTTTTGGAAGAATTGATGTGAAAGATTAAAAAATAAAACTGTAAAAAAATAAAATATTTCACATACATATACACACAATAATGCAGAAAATTACATACTATCCACATGAAATATCATTTCACACATTCTTTTGGAAAGCTATGTGTGATCAGCTGAAAAAAAATTTAGTTTTATTTTAAAAGTCTAGATGAGATTTTCAATAATTATAAGCATGTTAATTCAGAAAGAAATAAGTTATTATTTTATTAATTTTGAAATTTTGTCTTTTGACTTATATCCAAGTAGGATTACGATTTTGTTGAATCTAAATGCATGATAAGAGCATGCCAGTTCAATTCAATTTACAATAAGTATATACATCTTTTTAGGATGGCTTTTATTGTCTCTTAAATTTAATACATTTTAATTGCTCTCTTTCTTTTTTCTTTCAAGATATATGCTCATGGTGCTCATGGTAACATGGTGTTTTCATATATTGAATTTCACATACATATATGCGGATATTAAAATTCAATATATACATGAAATAAAGTACAAGATGTTTGGTGAATCGAAATGATTCGTAATTCGAAAAAAGAATTTCATCTCTATTACATTAACCTTCAGCGTCTATTTCATTGATTCATGTCAACAAAATTATCATTTTTTTAGAATGTAATTTTTTCAATTAGCACAAGCATATTTTGTTCTATATCTTCAATAATTTATTTTCGAGTGTTTTCTTCTAACTTTTTTCGTCAAGATATAATATTAAGATAAAATGCCGCAGTACATGTCTCGATGGGCGATCGAAAAAAAAATATTTTTTATTTTTATTTTTACTGAAAGTACTCTAAAAGCGAAATACGAGCATAACAGTTTCTTTAAACAAGTTATGCGACATGAACTTTGTTGCAATTTGTAGGTTCGAATATTCACGTGAACGGAACTACTAGATATTAAGATAATAATTTAGAACAATAATTATTGTACATAGCATGTAAAGTTCACCATCTGATAATCGTCCATAGACGATCGATGGATTAGAATAGTATGATTTTATCCGATTAATGTATCAATGGGGGCCAGTAATTCTCTCTTGGATCTCGCACGGATTTATCTACTGCGGTGCGCGTAGCCTAGCCTGAATTATAGATTTTAGTATGGCTTTGTGTTCTACAATCAGTATGTTGATATACATATATATATATATATATATATATATATATATATATACATATATATTAAAATATTTCTTATTTATCTGAATATTTGCCATAAAAGATCGCTTTTTTTGTTAATATAAGTCATAATCATATTCGAAATCTTCGATTACATTTGAGTAATTTAGATTATAATATTCATTTTTTTAACCATAAAATTAAAATTAATTGTTTTGTTATATTTTTTCGTGATAAAAATGCCAAGTGCTAAAATTTTGAAAGAAAGGCAAAATAGCTGCGCGCCACTAACTATTACCTTTTAAGCATAATTATATGCATAGTGTAAGAATGTAGATCAATAATAATATATTATAAATCACTGTATAAACCAAGGCATTATGAACTTGGTCTTTTTGTATCACGCGGCGTTTAAAGATGGTCTCTATCGTACCGCGCACACAGAAGAGTTTGTTAGAGTTAAATAAAAAGAAAAAAATATATATATACATAAATAAATATATATAGAGAGAGAGATAAATATAAATATATTGTAAATGTGGTTGTAATCATATTACTGTTATTGATATTGATGTCCTTAATTTGGATAATTTATTTATTGAAAAAAATGTGTGAGAGAAGAATGTATAATTATAATTATTCGCGGAGAGATGAATAGTGAAATATATATTATGCACGCGAAATTATATATATATTATATATTTATATATACGATATTATCGTAAATGCCGGTGAAGTTTTTTTACGAGAAAGTCCTAAAAGTATATATGCGGTCGAGTACGACCATGAGCGCGTATATTGATTATAATAACTTGCGATTCCTACTGTGGAAGTGAATCTTATATATCCTGGTAAGATCCTGGTGGTACAGTCTCTCTCTTTCGTGGCTGACACGTGATTTATTGAAATAAATATACGCCGTCGAGTTGCAGTGACGTGTGATGTACGTACACATGGCACGCCATGATCGTTCTGTGTGTGGTACAATCACGCACCTGTCTCGGTATCCACACTATCGAAACGCGTTGTGGTTACATATTTTAGATAATACTTATCATTATTATTATTACAATTATTATAATTAATACTATTGCTATTATTATTGTATTTGGCAGGGTTACGACACATTAAAACCGAAAAAAAAAACGAAATGATACGAAGTGTGTCTATTTATATCCCTTCCGATCAGATCCCATATGCAAAATTAATTTAATTTATAAATATCTGTTTAGATAATTAATTCTTCTACATAAAGTTTTATATTACTTAATTATTTTAATTTGATGTTTTAATACGTGCAAAAATTATTTCTCAAGACAGATTGTCGGATATTATTGTATAAACGCATCTAGTCCAGTTGTATTGTTTTTTGAGTAGTAGATTCTAAGACAAATAAATTCATGGACGATTAAACGCTGGAAATATTTTCTGACAAGTTGGCTACAATACGATCATTAGACTGTTTTCCGCGGAGTATGTAGCGTCTCAAGACGCAATATCTCTGAGGTAACCGTGTATTTGTCTCGCACAGCAACGAGCCTTTCTGCACGCTGGCATTCTGCTAACAATAAGTTGTAGGTAGGTAGGTAGTTTCCGTACTAGGTAAGTACAAATCCTACCGTATGTATATACAGTATATATGTGCCTTTGCGAGAGAATTTGTAGTTCGAACGGTGGCTATATATATAACCAAGGCTATAACTTAAGCGAAATATCGCCGTTGCTGATTCCGGTCTATGACAGAATTCTCTCAAGTCGAGGCGCAACCCTCGATATCAACTGTCACAATGAATCTCCTTGCATTTTCTTCGAAAAAAATGCGATTGGTTATATGCATACTGATAAGATCTTCGGTATTTGAAATTTCAGATTTTTCAAAGCTACAGACAGATTAAAGATTAAAACGAGATAGCTTCTTCGAGATTTAAGTTTCCTCGATTTACGTATTAAAAATAAATTAAAATTTAATTATGATTCCCTTTTTTATGTAATTCTGGTAATTTTCTTCTTATCTTTCATAATTAGTTAAATCAACTACTTGTAAAGACAACAATACAAAGCACAATCATATTTTATATTTTTTCATCGAAAAACAGAATGTAGTTGATAGAAAAATTATCTACATCAGTAAAATATTGAATATATATATATATATATATATATATATATATATATATATATATATAATAGCAGTCAATATGATTATAGAGGCAATATATAAAATTCTAAGTATTAAATTCTGTAAGTGGTGTATTTAATATATGAAATTAAGGAGAAAATAATCTATTTTAATGAGAGAAATGCTCAGTACATCTAATACCGATGTTTTTGTGACTTCCATCTAAAGCCAAACATACATTACTATGCCTGTCAAGTTCTCAAACAATATTAACAAAAAACATATACAACACAAGCACGCTTATGGTAGTGGCTGCAAGAAACTCGTATTCGTGATCATGCCATTCGTATCGTGTCCACATGTCTTCCACGTCACTATGCGATTGATGATGGCTATTATTATTAGGAAACAGCATAGTTGCTATAAAATAGACATTAAATACTTTACACGTGTGGAAACTCTACGCAAGTCGTAAAAAATATTTTAATCTTAAATTAAACAATTTAAACAAAACACGTTTTTTTTTACTTAACTATTGAATTAAGATAAGTTGTTCCTAAAAAATAGACATCCACTGTTTTTTTCCAACATTATCGGGTATTTTAATTCTGCTGGCAATTAAGCTTGGAATACAGTTATATTAAATTGCGAAAACATTTTAATACATTTTAATGCACATTTTAATGCACTTTAATCCATTTTGTGTTCATTTTCTGCAATTGTCATAGGCTCGATGTCGGGATGTGGCATATATTGAATCGCGATAAATTTAAATGAAGTATCAATACGTATCCCACGTCAATCGCATTAGCGTTAATGACACTTTCTAGACGGTAATTGTGGCGTGATTTCTTGATGATTATAAATTGACATATCGCGACGCAACGTGTATGAGAACGTCAAGCAGAAGAAAATCGGCAAAATCATACGCGACCTCGAGACTAGTATATTCTCGGCAAATAAGGATCGCTTAAAGTTGTGCGATTATCAGCTACGGTAAAATATATGTGTATAACCCCGTACACACACATCTTTGAACGTAACGAATGGGCAATGTTGTCCACGAACGTTATTGATCGCGAGTAGTACTTTGCGCGGATATATATATTTGTCATCATTAGTGAGTGCGAGGTATACATATATTTGTATTTGCGGCATAATTCGAACTATATGAAGCCACTGCTTTAAAGGTGTCAAGTCTACTTATCGTCTTTCAATGTAAGTCAGCATGTTGTGCATGATACATTTTTTTAAGGCAAACATAATGTATTATTTTAATTATTTTCAACTGTAAAATTTTCTACGTCTCAAAAGTACATCTGCAAAAATCGTTGCCATTGATAGATAATGTCGAAAAATAAAAATTATACATATAATTAATTATACATATAATTAATTGAAAGAAAACAATATGAAAATTTAATTCTAATAATTGAAAATTAAATTATTATTTAATAAACTGAATACTAATATTAATAGATAATAATCTGATTAAATAATGTTGGTAAAGAACTGACTTTTGTATCATAATTTGTCAAATAATTTCCTATATATCCTTATTTTGTTCATATTGTTTATTTTCCTTATTTTGTTTTGTATTCTTATAATCAGTGAAAGTATCTCATAATTTACAAAATATCAGGGTCAGAAATTTGAATGTGTCACAGTAGTCGAGAAGATTAACATAAATGCCTTGCGACCTTCGCGAGAAAAGAATAATGATTGCGATCGCACGACGATGTGCGAACGGGAACGAGAGCGAACGTCTTTTTGCGAGCATCGCACGCGTTGCATTATAAATCATAGCTCGCGGGCGCGTTCGCGGCGGTATCCGCGCAAATCGTGCCTAGAGAAGGGAACGGAATAGTGTGGTTACCGCATGGTAAAAGTGACGATATAATTTTAGCCGAGCATTAGAAAGTGAATTACGAAAACGCGTCCACGGTTCGTAAAAAGGACCGGCGCTTATTACGTTTGGCGAGTTGAATTTTATACGCATCTTGTGAGCACCTTAGAGCAAAAAAATTTGCGAAGCGAAGGAACCGGCGTGCAATTTACAAATGGATTTTTACAGGCGTTAGCCGCTGAGAAAAGTTGACTTCTATCAACATGAGGATGTAATGAGATACTAATTCAATTAAAATTAATGACATTAAAATATCTTTCATTAGATTCTCTCATATAATGATAACTAGTTCTCATTAACCTCTACAAATGACAATTAAAGCTATTATGCCATAATTACAATAATTATCACGACCTCATATGTTTGGATTATTGGGGATTATCTAAAGATCTTTAAAGATCAATTTCAATTTTCCAAATGTTTGCATATTTTCTTATAAAATAGTATTAACTTAATGAATTATAAAAAGATGATTTACTTTAAAAATGTGTATATTCAATGGCACTAAAAGAATTGTTAAAAAATTTACATCAAGTTATATATATATATATAACTATATAATTCCCGTTATACATTTGATTGATTTATGTATGACTTGTCTCTCCTTTTGAATCATTTATAAAGGAAATGTTTTTTAATCGAAATCACTTTGTTAAAAAATTAATTTTTTATTAGCAATCTTTCCTTTCAACATCTAGCATAATTTTTTACATTTGCAAATTTTTACATTTTCTATTCTGTCATTATCATCTAATTTAAGTTGTCAGACTTCAGAAAGACAATGACTTTATTTATAAAAGGAAGACATGCGCATAATAATATTTGCGTGACGCAGCATTGCGGAAATTGTATGCTATTGCTGTAGCAGCTGTCATATCTCGTGATCTTTACGACACAATTCGATGCAGATTAACAATCTTATAAAATATTGCAAAGCGAAATTATAAGTGCACGAATGCACGCGTAATGAATCGTTGAACTACTTGATTAAATACAACAACGATTCAACCGTAGATAACATATTAACTGTAAAACCTTGCGTAAATTATTCGTATGCATACTAATCGTATGGTATTAGCACGATATAATTGTATACTTCACGAGAGAAATGTGATATATAACATGTAGATAAATTTGATCTCTAATAGTTTCGCACGAATGTCGATACAAGTTAACTTACTGCATTTCGATTGTTTCCCTCATTAATATGCGTGTGTGATATTTAACCTACTTATTATTTAATCTATTATTTCTATCTGTAATTGATTTTTATATTATAATTTTTAATCGTTATTTGCTAATATAACTACTTTGCATATTGGAGTCTATCTAAATTTTGCAGTCTCGTTTACGAAAAAAAACTTTTTTATAGACGAATAAAAAAACTTTTTTAGATATAATCGAAGATCGAAAAACTAAATGAAACAAACATAATATATAAAAAGATCAATCTCAGATTTTAATTTCTTTAACTAAAAATTATACATTTTATTTACTTATTTATTAAACTAAGAAATAAGAATAAATAACAAGTTTATATTCATAATATTCTATATATGATTGTTTATGATACATCAACGTTAACAATTTCTTGATAGTCTGAAAGAATATTGTATAGAAGGAGTTATTCAATCTTAACATGTAATACCTTCACACAGCATCGTACGATGATACGATACGATGATGGGAAACGTTGCTTCGACATTTCTTGTGACAAGCAAATAAGTAATTTATTGCGTGCGGATATCGGAGATATACCCGCCTGTGCTTTGAACACAAATCATATGTGGCTACCGATCAACTGACGACCTCTATCTACAGTCTCGAAACAGCTTTTCAGGTTTAGGAGCGAGCTCGTGTCACGTTTCCCACGGCAACGCCAATTACATGCATACGCATATGCAAGAAACTTTACCATAAAATGCGCCTTACGCCGTTTCTAGCGGCTTTCAGATGTGTATTCTCTGCGAAAGTTGATATTTTTACATCGCGCAATCGAGGATTATTATTGCTGGGCCCGCGATATTAAGTTTGCATAACGTCTCGGCTATTAACGTCCCGGCTACCGTTCGCAATTACAGTCGATATATGTTTGATTGCATTTCCGTGTTCATCTGAAAGTCTGCGAAATATCGTGCTGCTAATAATTTCATGTTTGAATACGTGCGAATTTATATGTAACAAAGTTAATATTACATAAAAAACCTACATATGTATATATTAGATTACATATGTCGTGTAAAAATCCTCTATATAAAGTAAAATTAAATGTAATTTAACTAATTTAATATATTATAATATATAATTTAAGATACTCGATTTCATTTATTAGTAAAATATGAATTTGTTATTATTGTTAATGTTAAAATATCAAAAGTACGTGATAGGGAAATAAAATCGCCAAATTTTTGCGAGTCGGCTGACACAAATCTAAGACCACTTAAAGTTATTATTAAACTATCGTATATGGCAACAAGGTGAATTCGCAGTGAATCGAAAACGGCAATGGATGTAATAATTAAATCGGCGATGATATCACCATTGCAGTAGCACCAAGGTCGTGCAACAAATTCAATTGCACAATTATCTGGGAAATCAGTATGCTGGCGCGACTACAGCGGTATAGAAAGGTACTCGTGATTATTACCTTTACCTTATCCAGTTACTTCTCGAAGGTATCAAGGTTACGAGAACGTTGAGTACCTTCAATCATTTCCCAGCACGCTAAGCGCGACTTAAGAAAACTTAAGATATATGTACGATAATGACAAATATTGTGAAGTGAGAAAAATCAATGCGAAATAAGTACCTTTTAGAAAGATTATTTAAAATAATAAGAAAAAAATCTATAAAATTGAGCGATTAATTTATACCTGAAATCATCTAGGAAGAGATACTTGGAGTCTGCGAGAGATGAAAAAACTGACGGTTTATTCGATTGTATAAACGCATATACGTACTCGCACGCACTTGTAACATATATGCGTAGAAAAAACACGACAGATTACATTCACTTCAAGTATTATTGGCGAGTTCCGCGACAATCACACGTGCAAGCTCTCGTGGTTGAGGCATAGATTATATTTTATTAGTCGATTAAAGAAGACAGAACGCACGCTAATTGCGCACATATATCGCAAGAGGAATCGTAATGCGTGATATAATCGAATTATATGGGACTCAGCTTCGATACATTACGATGCGAATGTCTCCAATTCGTGATGCTTTTTCCCACGTGTTCCATACTCGGTTGCGATTCCGAACGCGGTCCGGCCATTATATACGATATCAATTATTATTCGTGCGGGCTATTAATGAATTAGAGACGCTTTAACGTGCGGTCCCACGTTTATTGCGCATGAATCCTTGGATCTGTTCGTTTTAGCTGCGCTGCTGCACTAGTGCAATAAGTTAGAAAGAGACAAACTTTCTTTCACTCTAACTAATTGCACTAGTGCAGCAGTGCAGCTAAAACGAACAGACCTCTTGACATCCCAGTTCATCGATGAGTTATATCAGTATGCGCGAGCGAACTGTATATCCTACAAATTTTATCATCTTGTCCTTGTATTGATAAAAAATGCTCGCTCTTTAATAAGTGCCCGCGGTGGGCACGCTCAACATCGCGCTGAGAAATTGTTAATATCACTGTGCCATTGTAATAATATAATTATTTAGTTATGATATATGAATATTGAAATCGTGTGAAATTTCATTCTTACTATTGTAATCTTATTTTCCTATTCATCCGAACGTAGTGATCGATACCACGCATGAAACAAAAATACTTCTGTGAGATACTTCTGTAAGAAATATTTGCTGATTCATTCAAGTTTGATGAGTCTAAGTCTAATGAATTTGACGAGTCTAATCATCAAAAGTGAAAGGAAACAAGAGTTTGATAAATTGTAATGGCTTTTTGTTTTATATGATATAAAATCATGATATAGAATCATAACTTTAGAACGATAAAAAGCGTTTATAACGATTTACTTTATAATGATATATATCATGATATCCTTGAATGTATTTACTATTAATTAAAAAAGAGATGATCAAATGTATTTTTTAAAATGACATCGCAAACGAGACGATTGTTGGATTTTAATTTTTATGTTATCTAATAGATTGATGAGATCACATGGGAATTCGTAATCGAAAAATAATGTCTTGTTTTTTCTGATAGGACTCGTATTCGCACGCGATATCATTTTATTATGGCAATAAATGTTAAATCGTGATACTTATTTATCTATTTGATTATTCTATCTGGCGAAAGTATAATAGGTTTTCCACTATTATGGGATGCCACATTAAATTTATTCGCCATTAAATGTGAACGTATTCTCAGGTTTACTTTAGTGATCGTCCTCCTTAGCGATAATTAGCTCCTTAATACACCTTTCACAAAACCAATATAGCCTATCAAATTTTATACGTATCGTAATAAATTTATTTGTTTTATCATCGTGGCAACTTACTGTACTCCTAATAGAAAAATTTTTACGAATTGTTAACTCAAGCTATAACAATTAAAAAAAAATCCTTATTTGAAATTAAATATAATTCAATGTAAACAATTATCTTTGTGATATCGGATTTTTTGTTTTACAACAAATTTAATTAATTATCAAAATATAATTCTTCGTAATATTATATAATAGGAAAGTTTATGAAGTTCTATTTAAATTTTTTTACTCATTTTTTAAATCATTAAACTTATACATTTATATATGTTTTATATTAGTTAATATTAGTTAATCATTTGCTTTGTCACGTTGTTTAGATATATTTAATTATTGCCGTTATTCAATAATTCTATCGCAGTCAAATCTTTCAATCTTTCAATCTTTCTCTCTCTTTTTCTGCTACCTGTTTTTAACAAGATATTTCCGTATTGTCGCACGTGCGCGTATACACGCGAAAGTGCGCCTCCGTCCAGTCGTGTCAGCGCTAAATGGACCATCAGGACCGCCATAAATCCTGGGACTATCAGATCAACGACCGTAGCAGACTTGACTTGTCCCAGATATAACGACGAGGACCACCGCCCAGCGTAATGGAAGAGCTCTCTGTCGACGCGCAAAAGATACGTCCCAGATGAGATCTGCACGAACCTGTCCACAAGAAAACGCAGACTCCACCTGACTTCGTCATTAACCCTTTCTAGCTCAACTTTGTTTCCGGCGAAATAGCGCGTTAAACGTCATATAAATAACATCCTACGTACTTAGATTTTAGATTTTGAACATAGACCTGACTTTGTACGTGGAAATTTTATGCAAGATAATTAAATAAAAAAATAAAATTGATACACATCGCTACTCTTTGCGATATCTCCCTTTAATTTTAGATGAAATATATTATAGATATTTAAAGAGGCATAATGTCAAGTTGATTTCACGCGTTCATCCTCGCGATTTAACGGCAGTTTCGGCGATAAGTCGCGTCGCAAAATCTGTCCACGTTCCAGAAACAAGGTCTCATTGGAGCAGGTAAAGAGCCGAGGAACATTGTTAATTACACGGTCGTGCGCCGATATCGATACCGGCTACCGGAGGCGAGGTAACCGGGCCGCCAGTAAAGATGGCATCGTGCACACTAACGAGTAACAAGTGGCGTGACGTTTCAGTTAGGCTTTACTTCGCTCAGGACTGGCAAGGAGGAAGATATCGGTATGCCACGACGAACCACCTATCGCCTCGCCCGGCCGGAGGCTAATTAACGTGGAGATTCATTATCGACACCTTGCCGCTCGCCCGTGCGACTACCGTCTTAATTTAAACATCCCCGATCCTTGATTTTTTCATCATTTGTTTCTCTATTATATTATTGTACTATTAAATTAGCAACGAGATTAATTAGACTGATTCAAAAATAAAAATTAATCTCATGAACAAATTATTTTTTTATGCTTTAAATATGATTATTTTTCACAAAGTACAGAAAAGAGAGAAAGAGAAAGAAAGAATTTCTACTTTATATTTCTTAAGATATGTCTTAAATATTTGATTTATCGCTAACAATAATTTTGATATAATTCTCGAAATTTTGATCTGAATTTCAAAGCTTGTATCATATAAAGATGTATTTCTGTTATTTCTATTGAAATAGCTTCTTTAGCAACGATGTCATTACATTATTATCCGTAAAATTATGGGTACCGCCTTCATATAGTTTGAATAAAGATATAATAATATCGTGACAGGTGGGTACTTACCTGGCATCAGAATAAAAGCTGTACTCCAAAACTGATCAGCAAACTCGTACTCACACTGTTTGATCCGGTCGTGACTGTCATTCAGATGGTAGTAACTTTCAATTCTCGCTTCGGTAACCTGAAACATAGCAAAAATGAAGTGTTATTATTGCTCAAAAATAAAAGAAATTAATGTAGCAAATATAATATTTAATTTATAATCAATTCAAAAACGTGAAATAAAAGTATAAATATTATGTAGTACATGAAAAATAAACATTAGAATAACCTAATGAGATGCAACATATTTTATTGTCAATTATTTCTATCCTTTCGCTAATACTACAATTAACAATTATTTTGTCTACTGTGAAGACATATATTTCCTTTTTTAATCACATTTCTCTTTTACTGGCATTTATCTTAACTCACTCTTATTAACATTTACGACGAAACTATTAACGTGATAGAATTTTCAAGTTCTGCAAAAAACTATTACGCGCGATTTTTAAACGTGCATGAGCATAGAATAAAGAAACATAGAAACTAGATTCTATCCTTCATATAATATGGAGCGTATCTCATGAAGCTATAAAAGAGAGAGAGTTGTTGCCTATCCTTAAGATTCTTTTTAATAGAGTTATCAACATTTTTATAAAGATATTTTGTAAGATATAAATATATATAAATATATCTATATATATATATATATATATATATATATATATTTTTATTTATTTTAATATAAATAAATAAATATATATAAATTAATTTTAATTGCATATAAAAAATTGATAAGGACCCTTTGTGCTGTTTTTTTATTTTGTAGACAACTGCGACCTAGAAAGCAAAGGCCTCCGTGGCGCAATCGGCTAGCGCGTTCGGCTGTTAACCGAAAGGTTGGTGGTTCGAGCCCACCCGGGGGCGTTTTCTTTTGCACTCCTCGTAAGACTCACGTGACTGCGAGGAAAATTCATCAATCTAATTATTATGTTTTATAATTTTAATTATCATATATATTGATATATTTTCTATCAAAATTTCACAGTTAATTATAGTGACAAGAAAAGGAAGCCATAAAATCGGCCAATCGCACGTATGATCACTATAATGTATGGAAAAGCTGAACGTTGATTGGCTGCTTAGACTCTAGTGTTATTTTCTGGTGTCGCTGCATCGTGCGTGCAGGAAACGCTGCATACGTCGCTCCTCTAGATTATTCATTCACATTCGGTCTGTGTTGTACGATATATGTACGTTCTGGTTCTGCTTATAGTCTTATACCCGCGATCTCGAGTTGCTCCGTAATTTCGTGTAGTGTGAGTGGTTTAGAATAAAATAATTCTTCTTTCGCGCGTGATTATTTTGCAGATTTTGCGTACAATCAGCTACGATCAGGAAATAAAATGACAGAAGAAAAAACGGAATTTGTAAGTAGCTGCGTGTCTTGATTTCTTGACCTGCGTTCTAACCTCGCTTTCAATGAGGTTTATTTGTTGATTATCCATGTGGCATCATTTATTTTTATATCAATTTTTCCCATTCTAATTTTTGCTTGAATAATATTGCATTCATTATATTCATTAGATTCTGATAAAATTGTCCATTTTAAGCTTACGAAATAATATAAAAGAAAGAAAGAATACACATATTTATATTCATATGCACCATTTTATACTATATGTGATATCTCTCTTTTTTGAAAAGAACTTTTTTAATATATTAAATTAATATTAAATTTCTGTATATTCTTTTTCTGCAAAATAATATTATTTTCCTACATGTCCAATTATATGAAAGAAATGAAGAATATATATACACATAAATTTAAATTTCTTTGTAGGATTGGGGAAATGAAAAGTTACAACGTGCTCAGAAAACAGTTGATGAATCACCATATGACTTGGAGGCATGGAGTGTTCTTATCAGAGAGGCACAGAATAGACCAATCACAGAAGTGAGACCAGTATTCGAGAAACTCGTTTCAGTATTTCCATCAGCTGGACGTTATTGGAAAATTTATATAGAACAGGAGGTAATTGACCAAAAGTACTTTTACAAAATAATACAATGATTATAAAAATTGTTTGTTTATAAAAAGTGTTACATTTTATATTACAGTATTTAAAAAGGCATAAAAAATTAGTAAATTTCATATTTCTAAATAATCATTTTCTTAAAAATAATTTATTATATGCTATTATTAATATTGATATATTTTTTGTTTGTCCAGATGAAAATGCGGAACTTTGAAAAAGTGGAAAAGGTATGTTAACATCAATTTTATGGATTTATATATTTATAGTGAAAATAAGTTTATGTGTATATTTATATGTTATTAAAAGTTAGTTCCATATTCCCAAAAATGACACAAAAAATTTAGTTTATACAGATAAATAAAATAAGGATAAATACAAAGTACTACTATAAAGATATCATAAATTAAAGTATCAAAAAGTTTATTTCTAATTCATTACAATTAAATGTGTGTTCGCAAATACAAAAGAATGACATTTTGTATGCGATTCATATATCATTTTTATTTAATTCATTAGTCAGGCTATTAGTACATGTGTCTTTTCTTTATAGAGTTAATTATTTTATTATACTACTTTCATGGAATGGATGTCTTTGTTTTCTTTTCTCGCTGTAGCATAACAGGCTAGAATTTTAAGATATTACTAACATGCAATGTCCAAATATTATCATATAATGTGATTCTAAGCACTTTGCATATTATGTGAGGTGAATAAAAAACTATTTCACCATGAGTCAATTATTTCATTGATTAATAATCAATCTGTTAATATATTTGGGAGGTTGTTTTCTTTGACTACCATTTGCATTATTTGTATAAAGTTTATTCATTGAAAATAATAATTACTGCTATGTAAAAAATATGATCTGAAGAAGACAACTTTCTGAATGTAATAGCCTTATATTCCTTCCTGCAATATATATTTTTATTTATGCTTAAAAGTATTAAATTAAGATATTATATATAAATATTATTGCAAACCAAATAGCTAATAATATTATTAATATGAATCGAGCTGTATTTATATTATATCAAATTCTCAATCGGGTCAAATCTTATCGTACATTGAAGAATATCTTATAATGAATCATTGTTTTATTCGATCAAGAGTATAAAGAATTCTTTACCCTTCCTCTTAGCAATATTTGAGAAAATCTGACATAGATGAAAGCTCAAATATTGTGAATACTTTTAGAGGTAGTATAAGGTGATAAAATATTTGATTATGTGTTTTTATATATGTAATTATATATATAAATATATAGTTTCATATATTGTTTTTATTCATTTATTTTAAAATATTTTAATATTAGCATATTCCATTATCATCTTATGCTGCTTCACATTGTCTTAATTTTTTATATTGTCTTGGGATCACTCATTTCCGGATCCCGCATAGGTTCAATCTTCTACTATTAGCCCCACATGCAGAAAATAAATAAATTTTTTTTATTTCGTGGGGCACTTATATGTTATATATAATACAATACATATATAATATATATTTTTATATATAAAACATATCATGAATATCTCTCATTATTATTAATAAATCATATTTATACAATAAACTATTCTCAAATGATGCATTGGTGCATTATTATTTATCCTATTTTATACATATAAACACTGTTTTTTATTATGGTGACTGTATTATTAAAAGTTTTCTTAATAAATTCTGCCTGTTATTTCCTACAATAATAAATGTATAATATATATATTTCGTGGTTTATGCATTACAAATGTTTAGCTATGTGTAAATAAAACTTGCCTTTGTGGGTAAGTAATTTGGCAGATATATATGCATATATATCTTCCTTTAGGAAACAAAACTTGAATAAATTCTTATATTTTCGACGTATTATTGCTAACTGCTACAATATTTCTAAAATGTCTCTTTTGTCTAACAGCTTTTCCAAAGGTGCCTCATGAAAATTTTAAATATTGAATTGTGGAAACTATATCTTTCTTATGTCAAAGAAACTAAAGCAAGTCTAACTACATATAAGTAAGTACATGGATATATCGTATTTTGATTTACGATAAATAAAAATATATCTTTTATAAAATTATATTTTTATATTAATCGCTATTTTAAACATATACTTGCAAATATTTTTTGAATTCTTGAATTTTTATCTTTTTTGTGTTTCTAAAGTAAAAAAAATTGATTGTAATATTTTTTTAGAGAGAAGATGGCACAAGCATATGACTTTGCATTAGATAAAATTGGAATGGATATTCATTCATATAGCATTTGGAATGATTACGTCATGTTTTTGAAGAGTGTGGAAGCAGTTGGATCATATGCCGAAAATCAGAAAATCAGTGCTGTACGAAAGGTAATACATTAATATATTAAATGTGTCTTATGATTAAAAATTATATCTAATACTCGTGTCATTTATAATAATTACCATATAGGTTTATCAACGAGGTGTTATTAATCCCATGATAAATATGGAACAACTGTGGAAAGATTATATGGCATTCGAGCAGAATATTAATCCAATAATCGCGGAGAAAATGGCAATTGAAAGATCTAGAGATTATATGAATGCAAGACGCGTCGCTAAAGAATTGGAAGCAGTTACGAGAGGTTTGAATAGGAGTGCTCCTAGCGTTCCACCAACTGGTCATCCTGAAGAAGTCAAGCAGGTACATTTTTTCTAGCATATTATTTTTTTTTATAGAAAGCAATTATATATATATATATATATATATATATATATATATATATGTATGTATGTATATATATATTTTTTTGTAATACATTATTTTATATTTGTATATAAATACATTTTTATTTTTTTTATTAATTTCTGTTTGAGCATATGGATAATAATTTAATAATATCAGATTGAATTTCATAATACATTGGGGAGTATCTTATAGTATATTAGTATAATAATATATTAATAGCATAATATATTAATGTATTTCGTTTAGGTTGAATTATGGAAGAAATACATAGCATGGGAGCGCAGTAATCCTTTAAGAACGGAAGATACATCGCTTGTTGCTCGTAGAGTTATGTTCGCGATCGAACAGTGTCTCCTGTGTTTGGGTCATCATCCTGCAGTATGGCATCAAGCAGCACACTTCTTAGAACTGAGTTCTAAAATATTGACGGAAAAAGGCGACGTAAATGCAGCTAAGAATCTCAGCGACGAAGCCGCTACTATGTTTGAGAGAGCGACAAATACGTTATTATCAAAGAATATGTTACTGTATTTCGCGCACGCGGACTTCGAAGAGGGTAGAGTGAAATACGAAAAAGTACATCAGATATATCAAAAGTTTCTTGATATACCTGATATAGATCCTACCTTGGTTGGTTCATATACATTTATGCATTATATAATTATGTTGTAGACTATATTATAAAATAAAATATCTCGCTTTACAGGCATATGTGCAATATATGAAATTTGCAAGAAGAGCCGAGGGTATAAAATCTGCGAGGACAGTATTTAAACGAGCACGAGAAGACGCAAGATGTAAACATCATGTTTACGTCGCTGCTGCATTAATGGAATATTACTGTACTAAAGATAAAAATATAGCATTCCGTATATTCGAATTAGGCTTAAAGAAATTTGGCGATAATCCTGACTACATTCTTTGTTATATAGATTATTTGTCACATTTAAATGGTAAGAATGTGTATATGTGAGAAAATTTATATATACATTAAATTATTAGAAATAATCATTACATGTACTATTATTACAGAGGATAACAATACAAGAGTTCTTTTCGAGAGAGTATTATCTTCTGGTAGCTTAGAGCCTGAAAAATCAGTGTATGTATATAACATTTCACATTTATCATAAATTGTAAATGTAAATTTTATTTGCAAATAATTTATTATTTCTGTTATAGAGATATATGGAATCGTTTCTTGGAATTCGAATCTAATATTGGTGATCTAGCTAGTATCGTTAAAGTTGAGAAGAGGCGAAGTTCAGTATTGGAAAAGGTCACTATTTATCCATATTAATTTACATTATATTAACAACAAATAATATATTAACTTTTTAACTTATTATCATTGGTTGTTTGTTTTAGATTAAAGAATTTGAAGGTAAAGAGACTGCCCAGTTAGTAGATAGATATAAATTTTTGGACTTGTATCCATGCACACCAATGGAATTGAAATCAATCGGATATATGGAGGTATCTAACGTTGCTAGAAACTCTATTGGCACTATACCTCGTGTACCTGATCCAGAAGAAGCGATTGCCGCTTTACCTAGACCCGATTTGTCGCAAATGATCCCGTATAAACCGAAAGTGAATCCTCTGCCTGGTGAACATCCGGTACCAGGTATGCTTTTGAATGTATCTCAATTTTTATTTTCCAATGTATCTCAATTTTAATGTTTTCAAATATAATTAGTAAGCTATATCATTACATTATTATATATATTATTACATTATTCTTGCGTAGGCGGTTCCTTTCCGTTACCACCAGCTGCAGCTCAATTGTGCACCATGTTGCCCCCACCTGGTTGTTTTAGGGGTCCATTTGTTGCCGTTGATTTACTTATGGATGTTTTTAGCAGAATTCAATTACCAGATCACGGTACTTATCTTTATGCTTATAAATTGATTTGTTGATTAATTGAATGTCATATTAAGTTTTGTCATATTACATTATATTAAATTTTTTACAGCTCCGTTGCCAATAGCAGATAACGGATGCGACACAAAATTATTCGATCTCGCGAAATCTGTGCACTGGATCGTTGATGAAAGTAACGATGGAATGAGCATTGGATCTAAACGAAGACGAACACGTTTAGGTGGAGATGATAGCGAAGAGGAAGATTTACCGCCTCCACCTGTAAATGATATTTACCGCCAAAGACAACAGAAGCGAGTTAAATGAACAAAAGAGATAAATATAAATAATAAGAGATATGAATGAATATGATATGAATATGGCGATCTGACGTCAGCGTGAATATATTTTTATCATTTCATTTTTTGTGCGACCATCGCTAATTGTCGGAAGAGATAGACTTGCTGTATTCGCGAGATGTATGTTATATGTGTACGTTTATTAAATTCCTTATGTGACACTGTGCACAATATATCGAGTACTATGTACTCAGAAATCTGTTCTTCTGAAATTTCAGAACTATATATATTTGCATCTTGACATCTCTTTACATTCTTCTTCATATATACATATAATTGTTCATAAAAATAATTTGATATAGATGCAATTGAATGCCTGGTGTGTGCTCAACGTATTATTCCTTATGAATATAAGATTAGTATTATAATCTATGATTATATAATGAGATTAAAATATTAAATAATATATATTATTTTTTAAATAAATCATTGTGATGTATACAAAATTTCAAAAAAGAAAATGTTCATAATTTATAAAGAACATTTCCGTGACTCAGATTCTCTATGAAATCTATTGATACAATTTGGCTGTATCAGATAGAAATTGATATTACTCAGACTATAATACGATTACGGAATAAAATCATCATTACATAAATCAATTTTGCTGTATCCGATTTGCGTATAATTTTTGTTATAATTGTTACCGGGATTGCATTTAATCATTTTATTTTATGAAAATATTCATTTAAATGCGTGTAATTTATCGTACAGGACCAATAAACATGATATTAAATCATTTTATTTCATAATAATTGCTGTTTATGCCTATTCCTATTTTACAATCTGAATTTAGAAATTAAGCTTTTTCTGAAATATCCAGAATTATATGCGTTTTGCCGATAAAAGCTAAAACTTATAAGTATATATAGAAATCCATAAAAATACATGCATTATGTCACTTGCCATCTGGAATGGAATTTTAATGTTGATAAAAATTTATTTTTCTTTTTGTCATTGATGAACTTTATCATTTCTTACTTCAAAATATAGTCGGTAGCTTATTCAATGTATGAATTGGTTCGGTCCAATTAACAAATTGGAGATATTAACGCCACAATGAAGTAAATAATTCTCGTCATCAGCGTTTCTCGCGAGTAAGGTAGACTTTGTTAGTAGGTACAACTTTACGATAAGGGTGCAATTAAACTTTGATCACTATTCCTAGTTCGAGTGGCTGGTAATGGCCCCCTTGGGTTAACGGTAAATTGGGCTGCGGGCTTCGAAAATAGTTGGTGTCCGCAGTTAGACCTGCACCGAAAACTTGATAAATGACCAAAATCTGCACGAAACCGCATCAGTTTGTCAATCGTTTCAACAATTCACTTAATAAAAAAATTGATTTGCCAAGAGCTCAAGAATTTAGTAACGCTGATGCACAACAAAGAGCTCTAATATATTTTATTCGATTTTCAGATATTCTACAAGTCAACTTCGATAATAAAAATCACTTTTGCTCATATAAAAATATAATACACTTAAAAGAAATATAAATGCATAAAAATAATAAAATGGCATTTTTGAATAATTTTATATTTGTATTTTATCACATTTTATATTTGTAATAAATTATTTAATTAAATTATCATATAATTTGTTATATGCTATAGAAATTATTTCATCAAAACGCATTAGAGTTGTATTCCTGATGGATGTTAAACCGCATAAATTTTCAAACCACTTAACACTTTGAGAAAAAGATAAAATCGATCACGAAGAAAAGGAACAATAAAAAAACGGATAGCATTATTTTTATCTTCTTAAAGCATTTAATGCCAGACAGATCGACAAACTTTTGAGCGACACAATGAACTCGTAGTTAACTATAGAGTATATTGACCGCTTTACCATCTTAATTACCACTGAATGAAGTGCATGCGATGAGCAGCGAGCGAGTATCCAAACTCTATAACGTGCACATAAATCCTCGGGCGTTTGACGCGTAACTACGGCATACTTGCGCGTCCATCTATCTTGGGACGGGATACCTCGCACTTGTACTCTTCTGAAACCGCCTGCGCCATCGAGATTCCCTCTGATGAGCGTAACGTGTCCTCTCCTGGGAAATCGATGTCGTAGTCATGGTATGACTAATTATGCCGGATCGTTCATCATATTTCGAAAAGCGCGATGTAATAACGCGTAAAATGAAATTTTATTGTTTTCATTTAATCAATATAGTATTTTGGATACTGTCAAGTCAAATTACCTCTGATTTAATTATCCTTAACGTAAGAAAATATTGATTTTAAATTTTTGTCAAGGTTTTTTCATTAATATAAATGATGATATTTGCAGTGTCACACTTTGTACGATTATAAAATCATGATGCGCGAATCGATTATATGTATGTTATTTACGATATCATAAAGAATTGACCATTTTATCGGTAATTTTTTTATACAAAGCACTCACTCGGTTGTTTCTCGTCGTGGAGATGGTAATGTCATGTTACTTGTACGCGAATAGCAACCGCGGGAATCCTGGCAGACGCCTGAAAATCCGTAGAGATCCAGATGTTTCCGCGCCGAACCAATAACGTACTTAAACGCGTATCCTTTCGTTATTCACTAGAAAGCTTTTACAGTAGCTACAGAGAGAATGTTGCACGATAAATGAATTAGCAAAGATTAGCACAGAATGAATTGAATTGTGTTAGAATCGTTGGAGAATTGCAATGCGACTATCGCGAGACGAGAAACTCATAGTAAAAACAATTCCAACAATTAATAATTACTTAAAATATTATTTTAATAATTTCTTTCTAATAATAATAATTATTACGTTATTTCAATAATTATTAGCGCAATTAGTACAGTAGTAATGATACCACATGAAGGCACATGTGCAAAAAACAATTCCATAGATTGTTTTGAATGTGGAGAGATTACATTTAGCGAATTTTATATTTTTATGCTAACGGTTTTTTAACGAGCTAAACGCGTGTCACGACACATAAGGTCCGCCTTGGAATTCTCATTTGCAGTTTGATTTATGTGCATTTTATGTGAACTTTATGAAAACCGTATGATTCAAGATGACATCACAAAAATAAGGTAAACACAAAAATTCCTCAATAATTTTTCGAATGTAATATCTATCGCATAAGCTATATTAAAGATTATTCCAAAGATTACTCTCGTTGTCATAATATTATTAAAATTTTTAATGTAATTTACTTCTTTAGATTTAAAAAATGTAATTTTTATGAGATGAAAAGAGCGCATTAATTTTATATCTTAATAAAAATTTAAAAAATTCTGATGAGATTATTAACAGGTCGCTTTTACAATGTTCGATAATTACGACGTTGTATTTACGAGACTCGTCTGTTGCAATCTACGTCTGAAGTAATCAATGATCGCCATCGAAATATCCCCTGTGTTAACGATATTTATTTCATCATGATGCGATTAATGTGCATCTTATAAATTATATAAATTGACATTCCTTATACAGGAATTCACGTATATAGATCATATAATAAATATACATCAAAGTAATATAACTTGTGAGATTATGTTTTTTATTTCACAGTTATAACAGTTTTTAATAATTTTCCAGCGAACAAGTGAAAATAAAATCTCGAGATTATATATAATTAAATAATGTAAATTGAAGCACATTAGTAGATCATTAAAAGTACCGAACGCATTTCGTATTCATATTTCATTCGGAAAGACATATTAATGTGGACGGAGGTGTTTTTAATCATTGAATTTACAGAGACTGAAGGAATTAAAGGCGATTATTACGTATGAACAAAGGATAGATGGTTCTAAAGCCATACTTAATTATCGGGTAAAAAGTCTTTATCATTTTTTTTTATTCATGTCGGCGTATTATAAAGCTGATCCCTTCGTCAGGAAGTTCGGAAATAAAACCAGCATGGTACCACTGATTTTTCTCCGTTTTCGCGACATCGACAGCAGAGAATTAGGATCTATCTCGCCATTTCGTACGACCGGCTCGATTTACTCGATTCCAACTATCGGAACGTATATCGTTTCCGGCGACTTTCCGCGACGTTAACGAAGATTTTACAAACTGACGCCGCCATTAATTCTGCAAGCGCGAAAATTTAGGGAGACGTCGGCCTCCTCTGCTCCAGGACGCGACTTGGGGCGGTCTTTGAAACTTTGGTTCTATCTCGGAGGAAGACAAATGACAAGAGCCGAAAGCAGGCTCTGCCTGCTACTCGTACCCGAACCTTTCATAGGACGCTAACGCATAACTCTCGTACTTGGAGATGTGCGCGGGACACTATTCCAAGATAACTCGTAAGAGTAATTTCTTCCTCGCATCGATAACGACAAGATTAACAACTGATTCGATTGTCTTTCCTTCTACCAACTTTGCGACTGCCTGAGATAAAGGAGATACTCTCTACACACATGTCGATTGCGAATTATGAGATGAACAAATTTGATCAATATTTATCTATTAAAAAGTTATACGTGCAATTATTACAAGAAAATTAGCTAATTTAAATTGTTAAATTTTGACAAATTATAAGTGTAACGTTTAAAGCGCTTTTTCACGCATGTATCGATGACGTAAGTCTACATCGATAAACTATGCGCACCACGCGGCAAATCCTAAGTGTTGCCTAAAATGAATTTTATCTCGGTAAATGGAATGCTTTGAGATTTTAATTGAACACGTCGCCAGTTTATCGTCATTCCCCAGCTCGTATCGACGGCAATTTATTGTATTACTCGTATTACCAGCGCCGCGCGCAAGCGAACAGATCTATGAGTACGATAGCGCGGCGGCTGTATTGGCGGAGTGATTCAATAGCACTCGTCATCCGGAGGCGGCATCGTTATCCTCACAATGGCTATCTGAACCGCCCGCGCTCAACCCACGATAATGGCATTTTGTAAAATGAACGGATTGTGGCTGTCGCCGTTGGTGGCCGAACGCATCCCTCTAGTTCAGCGAACCTCCCCCGTTCCCCGTTGCCGTTAGCTCGAGTTAGAAAAATGCCCGACCGGAGGAATAATGTCGAGATATACATCCGACATACTCAGTCAGCTTAGGCAAAGAGAGAAAGAGAGAGATCTTCTTTCACCCTCCTTTCTATCGTATATCTCTCTCGCTTTCTTTCTCTCTTTCTCTCTCTCTCTCTCTCTCTGTCTTTCTTGCAGTTCTCTTCACTTTATTCTCTCAGTGTGCATTATCGACGTAATAAACTTCTAGCGGATATTTATGCGAGATTGCCACGTTATCCTACGTGAGGGATGCTCATTCGCGCGGGAAAATTGCACCCTGGGACGACGGCTAATGTATTAACATGCGAAAAGCACGAAGGAAATGACCAGCGCGGCGGCGGTAGCGGCATGACTTACTTTATGGAATAATAACGTTGCACATTGAAGAGATGATGATATTAGTCGCGCTCCAAGATTTACGGGCGAGCGCAATTGGACGATGCAACGTAATGTAGCTTTGTGCAACGAAGGGATTAATGAAGAAAGAACGCATCGTGCGACTTCCTCCCTTTTTCTTTTACTTTCATTCTACCCTCGCGTCCTCCCTCGTGTCTTCTTTCGCCGATTCTAAGAAGTTATAATACTGACTCTATATCTCTTTATTATTTGCCGCAGATAGCTCGGGGATAATGGATAACGTATATTTGTTTTCATAAACTTTTGGTTATCTGTCTTATCAACGCACAATTTTTTTTTATTTACGCAATCATTTTTTCCTCAAGATAGCGTAGCGATTCTTTCGCTCGAGTTGAATCTTAATTATTATCATCAGCGCATATTTTCCCTTCCATTCTTTATGTCTTATTCATTGTAAACATGAATGCATAATTTAACTTGGATGTAATTCATTAGGGACGAACAAAGAAAAAGCAACTTATGAAAGTTATCTCTCGCGCTAATATGCAACACAGATACATTTTGTCATTTTTGCATAGAGATATATATGTGATCGAATGATATTAAAAAATTCTAAACACTCAATCTTTGGCGAAAAAGATACAACAAAATGTCTTTTAAAAAATGCGTGCTTTTTGTAAATAAATATAATTTTAAAATATATACATAATTAATACACAAAATTACACATAATTAACACTATCTTTATCGAAACTAAAAGAATCCTGATAAACGTTACAAGTGCACATATTTGTTTTCACATCGAAAATGATAGATGATAATGCGAAAGTTGCAAATGGCTAAATATGATGCGTGTGCACACATGTGCGATGATTCGTACAATGCGTCGCGAAACAATAGTGTTAATTACACAGATCTCGTCTAATTCTAATTAGTCCGATACCCATATCGTTAATATTAATTATCTCGCTGTAATTGCGTATATTCTGTTAAATTACTGACGCAATTCTCTGCGATGACGCACGTCTCTCTCTCTCTCTCTCTCTCTCTCTCTTGCTCTCTTTCTCTTTATCTCTCTCTCTTTTCTTCTCTGCTAGCGAATTCATTTGTAGTCGTATAACGTAATATTTATGCACCAAACTCGCGCAATATGGGGTTACATCCTCGTCGCTGAGGACGTCGTTGAAATTACGATCGAGGATGTGCATCACAGATGCACACAGTCTAGGCTTAATTTGTTCAACGCACAACACGTTACGAATAGAGACAGATACGAAATGGGGATGCAATGCGATGTGGTGCTGGACTAGAGTTTACTGCCTGGAGCACGTTATATTATGCAGAATGATAATAGTGTTCTCAAATCAAGTTATGTATACAGTTGTGTATTGATATACTTGTAGTCTGCATAAGTAACATATTAGACACAAATTTTGCAAAAATTTTTAAAATTTTCTTACAAAAAAATTAGAAATAAACTGCTATGATAATTTTTTTTGCTGTATTTACTATTATAGTATTAAAATTAGTAAAAGTAGTAAAATTAAAAGTAGTAAAATAAATGTTAGTAAAATTAAAAAATGATGTAAATTGCATAGGAAAATTATCGATTGTGACTTTAGATCAATCTTACTTGATATGTTATATTCTTTGTCAAGATACGTTATATTCTTATCAATAATGTAAATATCAATATTTTTTAAAAGATTTCTAAATAGATTTGAGCAGTCACAATTTTAACACACTTTCTCTTGAAATCACTTATTTCAAAAGCGTTGTAAGCTCAATATTATAAATTTAAAATACAGATATCGATACAACTTGCGTAACAAGACAACTTTCATAATTTTGATTAGGTGTATAAAACTTATATCATTTTCAGATAAATAATTTACATAACGATGAAAAGAGAGAGAGAGAGATGAGCATGGTTCTATTTTGGATTGATTGTTGATCTCGTTGCATAACTTTGATCTATAAACTTTTGCAATTTAAATGTTTGTTGCAGAAATTGGCTAAACAATCTATATAGAACAAGTATAATAGTGAAAATTCGAGTACAGAGACAACAATCAATTTTTTCAAAATAAGAGCATCTCTTTTTTTTTTTTATGGATGAACTTTCGATGAAGTCGAATATTGGCTTGCTTCAGCGATACAAGCTCTGTAACGAAAAATAAGGTTAAGAGCTTCATTTCCGTCGTTTATCTATATATGCGATCACGACTGAAACGTTGGGACTGCCATTGAAGACCAAATCAGCAATGCTGCGATTGCAACCGATGCATCCACTCGATCGATGGGCGACTCGATGTCGACGATCATCGATAGTTCGAGTAGGTTCGTGCCCTGGAATATCTATACATATATTTGTGTATATGTGTATGTATATAAAATTCATGTGTAATACAGATAGACGTATCCCTATCTCTATGCACGTCCAGACATCGCGTAGGTTTATATCGACGTTTTCCTCCTGTGCGGTTTGATTTTGCAAAGATATCGATCGTTGCATAAGAGAACCCTTAAGGAATTCCAATTTGCACCGCAATTATCTATATATAGCGATGCCAGTCACGTGTCCGCAGAAATTCTGAATTGTCACCGGACATGGAATCAGCCTTGGAATTTGATGCGACGCATAAATAGCAGCTGAATTATTTTGTCACGAGTCTCATTGATTTCTCAAACTTGCGCTTTATTTACTTAATATATTTCAGTCAAGTAAAATAAATTCTGGCATACACGTCAATTTCCCTACTATCATTTAGTCGCAAGAGATATTCAAGAGAGAAATAGAGATATACGTGGAATTTCTCGTGTCACATTAACTCGAGTGTGGATAATGAAAGTGGTAGACCACATTGTTAACCGAAAGTGGAAATGGCATTGCGCACGCTATCGACTTGTTTCGTGCTTGAATTCGGATTTATTGATTTCTTCGAGACGACCGTGCGTTATTCGATTGGATGTTCCCGATTGAAAAGGCATCACGACAAGTTAGTGTGCACATGACAGCTGCAGCGACGTAATCTTCGCGATAGAGCTGCACGACTTGACGAATTTCAAAAAATCCCGCATTTATTTTCATTTGGAAAGACTTTATTCATAAATTATATATACATGTCAAATTTTATAATTAATTGTATTGTAAAATTGTAAAATTAGAATCGTCAATAGAATCGATAATAAAAGTGTATCCCATTGATGCAAGTGCATTGAAATTTATGAATAGTTTTTAATGCATTTAGTTTCCATATTTTAATCTCAGATGAAGCAACAAGTCGAATATATATTCACAGGATCAGAATGTGACAAAATATTCTTGCATATTTATATATGTATTTTACACATTAATACAGATATACATTTTTAAAGTAAAATTAAAAATATTGTCTTTATATATATATATATATATATATATATATATATATATACATATATATATATAACTCTAAATTTAAAAAATGAAGGAAATATGAAAAATTATCTTTACCGATTTGTTTAAGAGATAAAATTCGTTATTTTAAAGTTATGAATCAATAGTGTAACTTTTTAAGACGCAAGTTTCAGTCATGTTTGCTAAAGTTACACTTAATTGTTGTTACATTTATGAATGTAGAATTGCGAGATATTAAGAGAATCTTAAAATCGCGTTCAGTTAAATTGATAACAAGCGAGAGTGCGTTATGATAAATAGCTTCGCTAGTCCAGTAGAGCGATGAAGGAAACGAAATCATGAAAAGCGAGAGAGAGAGAGAGAGAGACGGTACTATTAATCAATAAGGGTTTTGTTATTTTCTTCTATAAAAGAAGATACTTCGTGTTGCATACCTTCAGAAACCCCTATTGCAAGAACTGGGGTGTAATACCTCTCCTCTTTTCTCCGATTGTATTCGACCTGCCAGTGAGAATTAAAGGCGCGTACTTCTAGACTTGGAGGAATCTTTAATTAGTCTTGACAAGCACGTTTCATTCCTTCTTGTTACGTGACAGACCGCGTGAATCACGCGAAAGCATAATGCTCGCGTTTCCGACCTGCACTAGTCTTTCGCAATTGCATCGAAATGGGGGGCAAATAAAATTTGCAAAGTACACAGAGAACGTTCTTAATCCCTCCTCGTTATCGCGCATATTGGTTAGTCAAACATTGATCAAGGGGGTGCGTTTTAATTTTGCAATATTGAAACGCTATAGGTATGTTCAATAGGAAATTTGCTCCAAACTTTACTACGTTCAAGTCGGGCAATAATGGCTCAGGAGTATTAACTGTAGAATACGAGGGTGTAACTGAGTCTTGTAATTATATTTGTGTCTGAGAAAGAAAAGAATGTATATAGATATTCAAACGGTCATATTTTTTAAATATTTTATTAAGCTATTTTAAAATAGAAAATATGTATAACGTACATTCCCAAGTGCATATGCAGTTTGTAATTTTGATAAGAAGTACCACTTTTACTTTTAATATGTTGATCAGATTCGGTCTGCGCAGAGCTATTTTAGGATAACAACAAAAAGGAATGTATATATATTTTAATCATGTGCAAAAGAATGAATATAAACGTGTGCAATTTGTGAGCAAGCGAATGAATGTAATGAAAGAAAAATTATTGCACCCTTGAGGATAAAAATATGAAGAGATTTATCTCACTTTCTCTCTATATTTTAAGTAATTTGAATCAATTTTTTAAACAACTTTAATAGACATTATTATTTTAACTAAGTTTTATATAAGATGTAATCATATTGAACAAAATTTTATTTTTTATTTAAATTTAAAATCTGGCACAAAGTAATCTCTTTTCTGAAAAAAAATTGTCTCCAAATTCTATACATGTATGATAATGGTACGATCTTTGCTACAAATAATACCTTGGTTTTAGAGAGAGAGAGAGAGAAAGAGAAAAAAACGAGATAATTTAAACATCAAATTTTGATTTTAGACATATTTTACATGATACTCGCGGGCGCACGAGTCGCACACACATGCGTGCACACAAATGCATAACGTACACGCGAGCACAAAAGGAACCTTTGTGTACCACGTGAATGTGAACGGAGGCATAATCACAAGTTAGAAGATCGTAACGATCATCCGCGGATCAAAGAGACGCGTTTTCACGATGTAGCTCGCAAGCTCGCGAAACGAAGCACGAGTCTCCCGCTAAAAGTTCACGGGGCGAATACGTGACACGCGAAGCGAAGCTCGTCGGGGAGCGATGCGTCGGCGTTCTCCATTATAGCAAACGCGCACTTTGCCACGGGCTTCGTTCCGCGCGAAACGGCACGACGCTGCCCGGTGCGGCGCGGTGTAAACGCGGGAGAAGGATGAATTTTCTGGCGCATTTAAACCTCAAAGGACCACCATCCGTGGATTCCGGCCAAAATGTTTTAATTACTCACGGTACAAAAGCATAGGAAACGTAAAAAGCCCGCGCCGGGCACCGGTTGAAAAATGAAAAGCGACTCCACGGGCGCACTCCGGCGTCGTCGCCTTCGTACGCGTAAAACATAGAATTAAATTAGAGAAAAAACAAAAGGAAAAAAAAAAGGATGGCGAGACACGCGCGAGATACACAATGATGTTATTGCATCGAGCTTTTATCTCATTTAAGCGCATTGGAGGGATCTTTTAATTTAATTTTGCGCTTACTCCAATATCGCGATTTTAAATTCCTCAATTAATTTTTAATTAACATACATCTCGTCACTTTCGGCTATTTAATTCTGAACCACGCATGTCTGACTGATCGCTATAATTAGTTGCGATAAGTTGACGCTAGTGTTCATAAAAGCGCCCGCTGGGCAAAAGGGGATAGGGGATTTTCACTTCGGGGCATGCAGACCACACTGGAAAGATGGATGGAGGTTTCCGCTTGTGGGAGATACATTAAATAAACTAAGCGAACTATATGTACGCGGTCTTGAATGAATACCTTCTGGCAAATAGAACGCTAATTAGCGGTAACGAGTAATATAAGTTGTCGAATTATGCAATAGTGGTATCAACACAATTCGAGCATGTAAAATAGTAACAATACCACACATATTATGGCAATACAAATGTCTATAGTCGATTCCGCAATAGCTATATTAGCAACATAAACTGTACACAATGGGAGATATTTGTGAAAACGTGTGGATTGTTCAAAATTGATCATTTATACTCCTGACATTATGTTATTAGCAACATGTGTAATGCGATAAACAACGCTAATAACGGAGAAAGAATCTTTTACAAAAGAAATAAAAACATATGCAATTACGTGATATAAATCTGAAATGTACGTTCAATATTATATTACATGAATAAACTTGACTTATGCAAGAGAAATCGAGAAAATGTTTGAAAAATGTATTTTATCAACAAAGATTCTTTGGAGAGGAAATTAAAGTAACCGGCGCAAGGTAACGTTCCCACTACGTAAGTTCGAGGGATGTCGAGGGCTGTTCTCCAAACATTGCTGGGAATCTCCTTCGTGTTTTACATCCGTTGAAAAAGGAAAAAAAGAAAGGAGCCGCAACCGCAACGTAAAACGCGCGAGAATTTCATCGCGAGAAAGTCGGCGACGGAATAACTAATTTTCTGCGGAACAGCCGTAACGCGCGTCTAGGAGAGTGGTTTCTTAGCGCGCCATGCGTATATCGTTGCACACCCCTGCGTGTTATATTTTCTCGCATCTCTTTACCGCTCGGTGCACCGCGCGACTCGACTTATTCCATTACCGCACCTCTCTTATACTCGCGCGCGAACCTCACCGAGGACGTCTAATTTCGCGTACCTTATTTCTCGGACCGTAAATACGCGAAGAAAATCCTCCGGCTCGTAAACGGGGAAACAGGGAGGTTCAAATTGGCTGGCGCGAGTGACCTAATATAAAAGACGACAAGGATCTCGGCCTGAGGATAGTTCGTCAACGCGCTAGTTCGTTATCCCGACATACTCTTTATGATTTTTAATAAAAGTAACTCTCGAAATTTTTAAACGCTACCTCTTAAAAAAATTTTTGAACATGTCTAAAATTGATTCTGTCCATGGAATCAAAATCAACTTATATTGTTGATTAATAAATTATTTATATTAAATATTATTGTTATTATAAAATTGTTTATATTCCACGTTTTTATTATCGTTAAATGTTGTTTGTGACTACTAACATAATTTCAAAGAGATGTCGTTTCTTGATTAATAGTATTAAAAATATTATTATGCTTAATAAATACTATGAAAAAATAATGAAATAAAAGAATTAGTAATCTCGTGAAAAGTGAATTAATTTTTGTCATATTAAAGTGGAATTATAGGAAAATGCTTGCTGATCGTATAAAAATATAAAAAAGTACGGTTTACGTAAACGTTTCTCGTGCCAGATAGCTGACATTTGGCTTTGCAGTCCAAGTTTTCATTGTAAAGAATCAATACTATTCGTCGTTAAATTTTCCTTCCGTTTTGGCTCGATAAGCTCGGAGCACAACCGTGAACTAGAAGAAACCATCGAGCTAGTTTCAATGGAGCTTGCCAGAGATCTTAAAATCTCCACTTAAAATTCAGCGCAAGATTTTCTTATAACGCTTCAAAAATTATTTCACATCAAATATACAATAGCAGATTATTTTTTAAAAATATATACAGATAAATATTATTTATTTAAAATTTGATATAAAAATTACACTTTACATATAAAAAATGTTTGTTCTTTTTAAATAAATATACCGAAAAATATATGTTGTAAAATTTTAATATTATAATAAAGAATATTGATCTACTGTATATATTTATACTCTAATATTTATCTACTCTGAATTATCAATTCGCATAAAGACTCTATAATTAAACATTTGTACTTTGGTTTGCTATCATTGACGTTACGAATTGTTTTATCAATTTTAATTATTAATCATCGAAATTATTTATAAAATCGAGCTAGCTCACATTCTTATTTATCACAATTCTCACACTCAATATCTATCATCGATTTCTGTTTTGAGATTAAATGTACAATAGTAGAAGATAAAAAAAACGTGCTTCCTAACAATCGCTGTTTTTTTTAAATAAAATATATAACCGTATTCAAATCTCTCTTTTAGACTAGAAAAGTAGAAAAGTCAAAAATTTCTAAAATATATAACATAAAATTTATTATGGACATTTTTTTATTCCATTTGCGCATTAAATCAATTATATTTTTTAAAAAACTATAATAATGAAATAAATTAATTCTTTTCTTTATTACGATAATAGGTCTCCGCTGTTTTAATACTTTGATTTACAATATATAGTTTGTACAAAAATATACAATTATACTCATCGATTTCTCAATTTCATTTTATATTTTATATTATTTTATATTTTGCCGAGTCATAAATATATTTCGCATAATTATATTTTATATATTTTAGATTTAAAAGTTATAATATATATGAAATTAATAAAACTATAATATATATATATATATATATATATATATATATGTACATATGTATATATATAAAGATGCAAATATCAATTATTTCGTTTTTTCGAAAAAGATATTTATCGGATTTAATATCGGATACTTATTATTAATTGTATTTTTTCAAGTATTTTTTGTAAGAAGAGAATTATTTGAGGAAGGGAAGTTGCGAAATAAAAACGGTGCAAAATGTGTTTGTAAATATTATTTGCTCTTTTAATTAACATAGAAAGCTCACCCATGGAGGGTTACCGGTAAGCATCCCCCGAGGTCTTTCGCCTGTTTATATTTGTATGGAGTGAATCTTTTTTCCGGTTATACGGAGTGGCACAATGCCGTTTTATGTATACCCTGTAGCTAGGTTCGTAATTAAGCCGATCGCCAGATGTATTATGCAAGCATAAATCGGCAGCGGAAAGTTATAATTGAGTATGAATAATTAAAGTACACGTCCAAACTCCTATTTACTTTTCACAACAACATGAAAAGTCTCGTCGGATATTTATGACTTGTTTCGTACGGGTACAAAACAATCTTAAAACAATGGCAATGCATTATGTGCGTAAAAGCCAACAACCATTTACTTATAAAACAATACTTTAATACCATTTTGTACAGTGTTGACATCTAGATTATTCAAAAACATGTCGTTGAAAAACTTTCGTTAAATAATCCATGTGGCTTTGTTATAATCTGCAGTTTAATGTGCAACGTTAATCTTAGATTAAATGTAAAAACTTGGTAAACAAGGTTCTCAGTCGCTATTTGATTCACCTTTACAAGTTGGATCAACGTTTTCCAGAAATGAAGATAATAACTTTACCTAGAGATAACTTCTAGTCTTGTCGAGTTGAATTGTAAGTATAGCGAATATTTTTTTAAGTGTTTGTTTTCTTCGTTGACAGATTTAATTAAAAAGATTTAATTATAAAGATTAAAAAGATTTAATTATAAAGAAACTTATTGTTTTTTTCGCGCATAATCGAAATCGAAAATTAAAAGAGTGTTTAAAATTTAACCAATAATGATTTAAAATTTTATAAGCATCCTTTTGCAATTTTTCTTCTAATGCATTTTAAATTTCATTTAATTTTAATTATCTTCTTAATTATATTCGTGAATGCGAGAAATATTTTTTATTTTGTTTTAATAGTTGAAAAGTTCTATATCATATATATAAGAAGACTATATATAAGCTAGTACTAGCCAGAGATGTAGCTTCGACCTCCATCAAAGATCAATGAAAGGAGAAAAACTTCTTCCATCGCTATCCGACTAATTATTTCCACCGGTGCTTGAACGTAATTTTACATTTGTTTACGATCGTAATATATAACGATTAGTTGTACGTTATCTTAATATAACTTTGCCTTACCTAATAATTTGCTCTAACTAATGCTAAATTATTAATCAAAAGTAGTATTCTTTAATTCATTCAAGTAATAGAATCGAATTAATGCGCATACGCGATTTATAACAATATTAATATACAAATAAGTACTCACTTTAGAGTTGCTCCGTCGATGCAGGATGCCTCCTTTTCTCAGGTCTCATCAGGATCCGTGCAGTCGATTTACACACACACACACACACACACACTTTGATGGCACTCCCGTACATGTAGGAACGATACTTTGATGGCAATCTCGCACTTACACGCACGATACTTTGACGGCACTCCCGCATTTACACGAACGATACTTTAAAGACACTCCCGAATTTCGGTATGATATTTTGAAAATCCCATTTCAGAGAATCATATTTCCAATCAACAAGTTTAATTATTAGTTAATAAAAAGTTTCGTAATCAATAATTATAATAATTGACAATTGTCAATAGACAAATGTCAATAAATAATTATCAATACACGTAACATCTTTTTTTAGAAAAGATTATGGAGATAAATGAAGAATGAAAATGGAAGATAATAGAGCAATTATTACCTCCTAGTTTATTTGGAATAACTCGAAGAATGATATATGCATAGGAAATATCATTCGGGTTGAATATGAATTGAAATAATTTAAAATGAATTATATTTCAGTATTAATCGCGATCGCGTTTAGAAAGAATTCAATAAAAGAATTTAATACCCTAAAGCGTTACACACCACCTTACTGTTCGAGTGTCGCCGGCCGAATGATAACAAGGTAGTCAGGTGAACATACGCGAGCTATACGCGGTCAAGGCCGACCGTGTTGTTGTTAATTCCTGGCCAACATATTCTATACGTACAATATTAAAGTATAGAATTTAGTATTTTAGACAATATATTTTCAAATTATTTATTAAACGATATAGAATTATTTATTCAACAACGTATCATAGAGACTTTTGTTATGATAATTATTCGATCCTGCGATTCGATTATTTTGTTGTATTTTCTCAATACGAATTATATTTAGATTGCCGAAGAACCGAATGAGATAAAGCATGAGACGAAATATATTTTTCAGTATTAATCGCGATCGCGTTTAGAAAGAATTCAATAAAAGAATTTAATACCCTAAAGCGTTACACACCACCTTACTGTTCGAGTGTCGCCGGGCGAATGATAATAAGGTAGTCATGTGAACATACGCGAGCTATACGCGGTCAAGGCTGACCGTGTTGTTGTTAATTTCTGGCCAAAATATTCTATACGTACAATATTAAAGTATAGAATTTAGTATTTTAGACAATAGATTTTCAAATTATTTATTAAACGATATAGAATTATTTATTCAACAACGTATCATAGAGACTTTTGTTATGATAATTATTCGATCCTGCGATTATTTTGTTGTATTTTCTCAATACGAATTATATTTAGATTGCCGAAGAACCGAATGAGATAAAGCATGAGACAAAATATATTTTTCAGTATTAATCGCGATCGCGTTTAGAAAGAATTCAATAAAAGAATTTAATACCCTAAAGCGTTACACATCACCTTACTGTTCGAGTGTCGCCGGGCGAATGATAACAAGGTAGTCATGTGAACATACGCGAGCTATACGCGGTCAAGGCTGACCGTGTTGTTGTTAATTCCTGGCCAAAATATTCTATACGTACAATATTAAAATATAGAATTTAGTATTTTAGACAATAGATTTTCAAATTATTTATTAAACGATATAGAATTATTTATTCAACAACGTATCATAAAGACTTTTGTTATGATAATTATTCGATCCTGCGATTCGATTATTTTGTTGTATTTTCTCAATACGAATTATATTTAGATTGCCGAAGAACCGAATGAGATAAAGCATGAGACAAAATATATTTTTCAGTATTAATCGCGATCGCGTTTAGAAAGAATTCAATAAAAGAATTTAATACCCTAAAGCGTTACACATCACCTTACTGTTCGAGTGTCGCCGGGCGAATGATAACAAGGTAGTCATGTGAACATACGCGAGCTATACGCGGTCAAGGCTGACCGTGTTGTTGTTAATTCCTGGCCAAAATATTCTATACAATATTAAAATATAGAATTTAGTATTTTAGACAATAGATTTTCAAATTATTTATTAAACGATATAGAATTATTTATTCAACAACGTATCATAAAGACTTTTGTTATGATAATTATTCGATCCTGCGATTCGATTATTTTGTTGTATTTTCTCAATACGAATTATATTTAGATTGCCGAAGAACCGAATGAGATAAAGCATGGGATGAAATATATTTGACATTAAATATTGTTAAAGAAATAATTATTGCCTTAAGATAAAACTCATAATAAAACCACAATTCATAATTTTGATTCTTGATTTTATAAATGTGTGTACATATCACGCGCTTCGAGACTTATTATCGCGCTATATTAATATATATAAAAATTTTTTTTTAATGATTATTACTTATCACACGCTGTCCCATCAATATTTGATATTTCTCTTACATAGGCTTCTTCCTCTATTAAATTGTCAGGCTTGTCAAGATTCGTTCATTCACAATATATACGAATACTTTGCCGAAATGGCAAACGTATTAATCATACTAAATTATTTTCCGACTTGTTATGATTTAGAAAAAATATTTATTGGAATATTTTATATCACTATTTTTCTGCTTTAGTTATTTTTAATTTATTGCCAAAATATTTTCGTAAAACATATATATATATATATATATATATATATATATATATATATGAAATGAATATTAAATAATAGAAAAATTTTGAAAAGATAAATTAATTATTTATTAAATAATTAATGGAGCTGTTTCGCACTTTATATTAAAATTACTCGATATATTCCAATATTAATAATCCAAAAATTCCGAAAATATAACATGAAATTTTGTTTATAAGCGAAATATACGTTTAAAATAAAGTGAAATATACATGAAATTACTTGGTAATAAATTAATTATTTAATTTGTAAGCACGATGCACAATACATACATACTATAAAGAACATATGAATATAATATGAAACTTCTTCGAAATTAACCTTTTATTAATAATGTTGATTGATAATTTCTGAAACATATATTTAGCATAAAAGAAACAGGTATCTTTGAATGGCTTTTGAATGACTAAAATGGCTTTTAATTTACAACGAATATTTTTTCATTCATAATTACGTTTCTTAAGCTTAATACTTGATTAAAACATTTACGATTGCGTTTGTAGGAAATATATGTATTACGTTTGTATAGACGACGCGTACATCATGACCGATGCAAATTCGGTTATACATCTCTCGAATGGACAAGATGCAAGACTCGCGAAATGGCTAGAAAAACAGGAGCAGATGAGCATGGAGAGGACCTTAAACTGGCGAGAATGGGAAGTTGTTGGACGTGATCCAATGCGAAGGTAATCGGCAGTCTCGGATTTCGTTCAAACAGTAAAAACTCCCCGAGTTGGAACTCGACCAATAGATTCGGTATTGCGCCGTAACTTTCTCTTACAGCCAAATAACAAGTAGCCTGTAAAATTGAAGCATTCAATTTTACAAGCCGCATCGAAGTCCGTCGAGTCCGATAGCGAAAAAACTATAACGTGCTGCTACTTTGAGTTTATTTAGAAATTTAGCAACTTTCACGCGTGAAAGGAATATAACATTGCGAATGTATATGCTTTCATAAATGATAAAAATGCAAATTTTCTCGCAAACTGTATGAATGCCAATAAATTAAAAAAATCATTGTTCTTCAATTGACATATTTATTTAGAAAATTTGAAATTGAGTTTAATATCATTTAAATATCTAATTTAATGTACGCAAAATATTAAAAAAGTTACGTTAAAGTTTTTTCTAAAAATATTTTTCCGAATAAATCGACTTCAAGTTTATTAACATATCATTAACATATTAAAAATAATGGAATTTTTTAAAATACTGTATTAATCTTAAATGATAAACATGAATATTATATTCTGTTTCCTGTAATTATTTTTACACTTCTCACAATTTCACAATTCTCACAATTTTTAAAATGCTGTATTAATCTTAAATGATAAACATGAATATTATATTCTGTTTTCCTGTCATTATTTTTACACTTCTCACAATTTCTTTATCTTGAAAATGTATAAATTGACATTTCAAAGTATGAATTCTGTTAATATTCTCTATTTTATTAATACTTCTATTGATAACTCTTTTTTTCGATTAAAATCAATGGTGCTAATTAGAAAAAGGAATGATTAAGGAATGATTCAAGAAAGAGGTGAAAAATACCGGCATTAATTTTCAATATTTTCCTAACGTGTGACGAAGCACGATGAGAAAACAAATCTTGAAGATACCATCGTGGAATCTATGAGAGGAAGAGTGGATTGATCTGATTCTGTAGCTGGGGTAAGGTAAGATAGCTGGAGATGGTTTTACTTAAGAAGCTTCCGGCCCACCTTACTTCGCTTAGCTGCACGCTAGATGCGGTTGGAGTTTCAAGTAAACATCCGGCTGGGCCACTTCCTCCGGGAGCGAAACTACGGCATATCTGATTTTCTAACTGATCGTGCTCCAATAACTCTCATCCCCTTGCGAGATTACGAGTCTCTCTATTTCTGCACGAGTCAGAATTTGAATTTGGACGATAGCGATAAACTGCGACGAATGTTACTACTTGTCTGATTCGTTTCTCGAATTACGATTTGACGAATGTAAAATATTGATTTAGTACACTTATGATTTTTACTTGCTTTTATTGTTTATGAGGACAAACATATGTTAGAAATTGGATGTGAATGGATACTTCTTTTGCTGTTTGTTTAAACTTAAACGTCGATACTAATACAATGTAATTTCGTTTAAAGTGTACAAATTATTGAAAAACTGATTTAAAATTTATTTTAATTATGTAAATTAACTAAAAATAAAAATCTAACGCTAATACAATTTTTATCCTCAATGTAAATGTTTAAAAAGGATCATAAAAACGCTTAAAAGATATCTTCAATAATTTTTCTTTCTTGATGCACGTAATCGAAGGTAATTGTGCACATTTTTTTGTCATGATAAATGTTGGTACATTAATATTTTGACATAATATGACATATTTTGACATAATACGAAAGTGAATCGATATAGAGTTCAATGGAACATCCTAGGAAATTCGCGAGGCGTACATATAAACGTATGTATTTTGCACAATACTCTCTTTCTCTCTCGCATTTCCTTCTCTCTCGCGACGATTTTAATGCGCGCATTCATCACGCGGACCAACAACATGGCACCACGGAGGCACCCTGAGCGCGAGCAGGAGCAATGGAATAAATTCGGCGAACTCTGATGCGGCATAAACGGCGTTCGCCCCCGATGACCGGACGCCCACCATTTAAACGGGAGCATTATTCACCCGCGGCGCGAATCCCTCTTCCCCCTCTCCTCCTCCCCCCCCTGCCCCAACGACCCAGGGTTAGTCCTGTGCGCCATTTTTGCCGCCTCCAACAAATTCACGCAAATTTACATCGGTAGATGTCCGACGTTCTCGAACACGCTGCCGGACGGCGACGTCTATTACGCTTTCCGGAACGAATGCGGACCGGACCGTCACCGTGATAGGCGGACCATCATTTCAAGGATCTGTTATTTTAAAAATGCGCTTAGCGCGATACATGCTTGAATACTGTATTTTTTCGAGGGAGATTTTTTCGCGCGGCGACGCCAAGATTTTATGTCGCCGCGATATGTCCTCGTGAACGGTTTCCAACTGCATCGCATTTTTCTCAAATAAATAAAAAATAGCTTTATGAAATATATTCTGAATCCATTTAAAAAAGCTAATATTAGCGTGCCGGATAGCTTCCTTCGCAAAATTATGAGGTTAAAATATGTTCTCATGTGCGATGCAAGAAATATGTACGTCCTCTTTAATACATATTTACCTATCCACTTTGTTAAAATATCGGAAATAAAGATAATCGCGACGCTTGCTTGCACTGTTTGGGATTTCGTATGACGCTACGAATTTTATAACTATTGTGAACGAAATAAGTTTTTAGCAATTCACATCAGAGTTAAAGGAGTCGATGTAATTTCCGGTACATAAAAAGACTAGATTGGTTATTAATGTTTCAACGGGCTCGTCGTGAAATATGCTTGAGTTTACGCGTTTGAAAGAAACGCGGTGCCATTAAATCTTTACAGTCCAATATCAGAATACAATAGAACTTGGATTTAGATAGCATTTGATAATACTTTAAACAGAAATGCATATTTCCAATATTTCATATTATGTCATGACACGATAAAGTGATTGAAAAAGGATATTTTTATTAAACAACATTTGTTAATTTGTACTGTACATAATATTAATATATCTTGTATACTATACATATATGTATGATGTGAATATATATATATATATATATATATATATACAAGGTTGTTATATTATTATATATTCAATTATACAGTAAATTCTTTACTTTCCTAGAATTAGAATTCTCAATATTAATTATTTCACTTAATTATTTCACTTATAAAAAACCGATAAACGATACGCGTAGACAATTAGACATATCAGAATCACCGAAATAGAAATTCCAAGTTTAACATCCAACTTCATAATTTAGCCCACATACATATACAGTTAAGCCTGGAATTTCTATTATGATATTTCTGATTATTTAAATTGCACAATTCCAAGAGTTTAACATCCAACTTCATAATTTAGCCCACATACATATACAGTTAAGCTTGGAATTTCTATTTCGATATTTCTGATTATTTAAATTGCACAAAGATATTGCACTATAAAGTTCGTATATTTACCAGTCTCTAATTAATGCGATATATATATATATATATATATATATATATATATGTGTGTATGTGTGTGTATGTGTGTGTATGTATATATATCGCACGCTTCTCTTTGTGCAACAAAATTTCGTTAACGAATATCGACGGAACGAGATTTATACCGTTGCAACGTGCGATCCGATTCAACGTCTATCGCGCCGTACAGTGAATTCCATGTAATGAAATGTCAGTACAATTCGATTTCAAATGCCTGATGCAGTTGTAACGGTACGTTCCGCCAACGAGACGCCCGCTGCGTTTCTAATGAACCGCGTTTCATACGGTAATCGCATGTAGTGATTCGATCGAACGAATCTACGGGCGCTACGATACGATAAACGACGTTTGGCGTTTCGTGCTGCCGACAATTTTTTCATTGTTACATATCGCGACATACCGATCATCATACATGTGCATCATACACGCGTTGCAACGCGTTAGCGGGCCGTTGCACGCTTCCACCGGGCAATGCGTTAACCATTAGCGCGGCTACCCTGAAACGTTAATCGAATTCCGGCAGATACAAGGTGCCCAGTCTGACGAAGCTGGCGCACGTAATACGTTGATCAGGTTAATTGACGCTTCACTCGGTCAGGACTGCGCCATTCGGATTTCGATACCGATCGTCAGAGAATGGCTGTTACGATATTTTCTATCACATGATTTTGCGGCATATTATCGTGAATTTCTTCCTTTTTTTTGATCATTCAATCTTGCTGATTGTTGCGCAATATTTAAGTTACGAGAAATATATATTTTTCGTATTCTTTTCACAAATATATAAAAATTTCCAAATTCTCGAACATCTTCTATATGTGATTAAATCAAATTTATTATAAAATGTCGAGTAAAGAAAAAAAGATTGTAAGAAGATAATGAAGAAATGTAAGAAGATAAATTTTTTTCTTACATATAATTAAAAGAAAAACTTCTGTTGATTGAAAAAAATTTTCAGTTTTTAAAATATATATGCTTCGTTACAATCTTTGCTGACTGTCCCGCAATATTTAAATGTACAAGAAATGTATATTTTTCGCATTCTTTTCATAAATATATAAAAATTTCCAAATTCTCGAACATTTTCTATATGTGACTAGATCAAATTTATTATAAAATGTCGAGTAAAGAAAAAAAGGTTAAGAAACGTAATTTAAATAAGATAAATATTTTTCTTACATATAATTAAAAGAAAAACTTCTGTTGATTGAAAAAAATTTTCAGTTTTTAAAATATATATGCTTCGTTATTTCGCATATTGATCTTTGTGACTCTATGCGATTGGTCGGCGATGTACATCTATGTATTTGCATGTATAGCAATCTCATTGCGTGTGCGATTTCATCGGATGGACCGATGGACGAGACTAGGCGGCAGAGCATATAACACTATTATGGGAAATCGAAACGTGTTTATGAAATGTGGTTATGCATAAATACTAAATAATATGCGTTCATATAACTCTGCGGAAGACGCTTTTCAGAGATTAATAATAGCCTTCACCACGATGTATGATTGCGATCGAAATATTTACCTCATCAAATACATTTATTTACGAGTAATATGACATAAATGTAAATAAATCGCTGATGACAACCAGATATCCAGGAAATTCTTTTTTCAATTTTGCAATGTATCATATGCGGAAAAAATAATACAAAATGTGAAATTACGAAAATATCAATAATAAAATAATATATCAACAGTAAAATACACGTTTCTAAAAATGAGAAGGGGATCTTTTTTAAGCAAAATTGTTTTGCACTTCTTTAATAAAATCTATTCTTTTATTAATTTCTATTGTTGTTGCGCAACATCTCACAAAATTAATTAAATATTTAAAATAAATAAACATTTTTCTATATCTGTATATATTAAAACACTTATATATTTTCCGTTTTCATCCAAGGAAATCATTTTCAAGAAATTGTCGAGCAAACGCAATCCGTGTTGGAAATGCTAGCAAATCTACAGTTACTGCCTCAAATAATACAGTACAGTTCTACCCTCGGCCTCTACTAATGGAGGGATAAAACTACGTGTTTCCCCCCCAAATTAAGCCGGGCGAGAATCCTCTCCTCGTTTCCCGATACGGAACCCGGCGCATTACCGTTACAATGAGATTCCGTTACGATGCCGGAAGTTCGCGGGAGAGAGTTCCGCGACATGCAAACGGCCGCGGAAACAAAGCGCGCGGTACGATCTTGGTTATTTCGTCTACCTAAACCTAAATGCCGGCCACGCGCGCGTACGGAGGAGACGTCTCAATGCCGGACGGCATTATGGTCTCTGCCTGCCTGCCTGCTTGCCGTGCAACGCTATCGCCCGGCCAGAAACCAGCAATAATTCATTGTCCATTGCGCTGCACGGTGGCGGCGAGAGTCGGGTGTACTGATGATTTCCTTCCGGCGTTGCGAGCCTTGCTTCTGCCCGGTACCGCTCTGTCGACTCCCGTCGACGTAGGAGCGGACGGTTCTTGATGGATATTGTAGGGTGCCTGCCATTGCGATGATGCATCATCGCGGATGATTTAGCGCTGGCTAACGCGTCCGCCCGCTATTTGGCACCCCCCGCATACGCTAATCATCGCGTGAATCTACCAGGATTTCGAGGAATCCGTAATTTCGGAGAGTAAAATACTGTCATCATCGCTATAGCGAAGAAGAGAGGAGAAAGTCGAGCAGAATGCGGGGATAATTGGAGAGCTAAGAATAAAAGGAGACTTATAAGTTTCTTCAGTTTCCAGAAAAATGAAAAGGTTTCTGCGTTCGTTACAGTTCTCGAGTGAGTTCTTGCTTTAGTCAATGTATTTTCTTTTATTTCCTTCCTTCTGTTTTTGCGCATAATAATTATTTCTTTGCAGATATATACTATATATTAGGAAAGAGAAGCTATAAATATTCATCAGTTATGTTTTTTCAGCATGAATTTCTGGAAAATAATAAGCGATGTATATATGATGCAGAATCCAAAATGATTAAAGAGATTATTGTATTAGTCAGGCACTCAACATCACGTCAATGTCTAGACGCTTGTCTAGGTAACTGTAGACATCAATAGGGAATGCAGTCACGATAAATTCTCGCTGATCGACTGGCTTCCTCGTCGACGGATAATCCATCAAAACTCGCCGGACGATTCGCGTCGAGGCATTCGGTCGATCCTTCCAGCACGAGAAGTTCTTCTCGCGCCTTCATCACTGTCGTCGTCTTCGTCGTAGTCGTCGTCGTCGCCGTTCCCGTCTTCTTTCGCAATGGCATCGCTCTCTTCAGGATCTTTGAAGTGTCTGGTGATGGAATGCCGTTTTAAAACCTCGAATCACTCGAACGAGCAAGCTAAAAGGATTTCGATAGCGGCATCGAACGACAAAAAAATAAAAACGACGAGTAGAAGAGCAAGAGGATAGAGCGCACATTTTGAAGGAAGTGAAAAAGATGGAAGCGCGGAACAGGAGTGCGATTTCTTTTGCATTCAACCGCGACTCTGAAGATGCAGATGATTATGACAGCTCATGTGAAATTCTTCTCGAACGTTTTGACAGTTAAGATAAAAATATGCAAAGAATCTCCTGATAAATTAAATGATGTGAATAAAAATAAGTTCCTAGAGTCATTGTTGTATGAATGGAATGAAAAGAAAATGATCAGCAGGAGTGAATCTTCTCTATTTCAATGTAAATATATGTACTTCATTGGATTTATCAATTCTTTTTCACGCTTGAAAGGCCGACAACTGGGTTACTTTGTAAAATACACGTTTGTATGCCAAATCAACATGATTAATAAGCACGATTGAATGCGTAGAAATAAGCAAAATAAAGAAGAGAAAATGCTCTTGAGAAATATTCAGTTAAACTAAGATAGATATAATGAATTACAATAAATTGAAAGGATCTCAAAAAAAGAAACAAAATGAATAGAATAAAATCACAAAGTCATTTTTGCAATTTTGATCAAAAACTATGGAATACTTTTATCTTCATGCCCCTGAATATCTCATTTAAATAAAAGTGACATATTTCATACGAATAATCAATTTTGAATCCATATTATTTCGATCTTATTACAGGTATGTCTCTACATGTCACAATATCAGTCCTAAAAAGAAAAGCGGTCAACAAGCGGAAGAGAGAGAAAAAAAAACGCGCGCACAATTCGATGGAGCATCGATCGGATGAGGGGCGACACGAGTGAAATTCGTTTACCATTCACTTGGTACGGGCGACGCACAGATGTGTGTTACATCGTTAACCCACCCGGTCAACTTTCGACGCGCTCGACGGCGAGATGCGCGCAATAATCTCTGCTAGGTCGGTTTAACGGTGGCGCCTGTTGAGCATTCATCATACCTGTCGATTTCTACGGCGCGTCTATCTAGACACACCTTCGCTTCCTGCTCTAAATTATCACATCTGCTGCCGCGTTCCGCGGTATATATGGATGTACGCGCGACGAGAGGAGAGGGAGGCTGCAGGGGATGCATCCAACGGGGTGCAACCATCGGTGAAAATATACTACTGCGCGCTCTCTGCCATGCCTGGTGTATCGGCACGGCAGAGAAACACGGCCAGCTTTTGTTTCTGTTTTGCGCTACGGAATATTTCATCGGTCCGCGCCCATCTCGCGCGTCCGTCTCTTACCCTCCGTGAAAACGTGCGTACGTCTTTAGGGTTGGCTTCACCCTTGGGCCGTGAGCCACCGGACCGCACATTTATATCCGCACTGTTGCCAAGATGATAAAGGAAGATGTATATAGAGCATTAGGGAACACGAGAGAAATAGCGTAGTCTCCGACTAACGTTACAGAAAATTAATGACGCGATACACACGCGCGTTTTCGTTTGTTGATTTTTAAAAATGCGACTCTGAAGTATTGGTTATTGTTACAAATTCGATAAAATTGGTTTGTTACACAAGTGATAAAAATAATGAGAAATTTTGGATTTTGCAAAATATTTTTTTACTTAAAAAAAAACAGTACCGATAAAATTTATATAATATTTTCACGAGTTATATATTTCTCTATTGAGGTAAAGCAAAGTATTTTATTTTGCAATTTAACAAAAAAAAAAATAGAAAAATTGATTTTGGTTAATTCTCTTGTATTTGAGTATGAAATTTTTAATAACTGTTAAAATAATATTTCGCTTTGAAATGTGGCTAGTTGCATGGGCAACGTTTCCGTGACTATCGTTCATTCCTTTTATTTCGATATATTTCGGATTAAATCACAAATTCGGATTAAATCACCCAGCATTACAATCTCAATTATTTCAAGATGTAATGATAATTCTTTGCAACTATTTACTTCTCAAGATAATACTTGTTTTAAAATTCTACTAAAGTCTTGATGAATTTATTATGAAATATATTACACACGATCACATCAGAAATAGCATACTGAAAATTGAAGATTATATCATATTCATATTAAAAACAATAAAATATTTAGACAAGAATTCAATAATTAAGACCAGTCTGATTACTTTCAAAATACTGAAGCTTTAATATAAAACAAATTTTTTATGTTATCAATTTTATTTTTAACGAAATATTCAAGAAAATTCATACTATTTATATTCTTATAATTTCTTATAATTAATATAATATATGTTTATAATATATGTTTAAAATATATTTTCTTATAATTTCTATTTTTTTATAAATGCTTTAAGAGCATTATATCCTTAGATTTTTTTAGAAAAGAATTTAGAAAAGATTGTATCATGGTTGCGTTAAGAAAATAATCGCAAGAGGCAAACGGCAAGTGCAGCCGTTTCACTGCGCTGCTCATTTATTCAATTTTATTTTAGACACATAAAAGAACAATTATATTTAGATCCCGTAGAAGAACTCAATTTTACGTACACCAGCATTCTTATAAGCACGCTTACTTGCACGCTCAGCGTAAATTAATATAAGTTCTGCAAAAGATGTTTCGAAATCGTAATTTTACCCATTTACGATAAACGAAGTTGACTAAATCCGCTAGAATTTCTTTACTATTATGATACGCAAATTAGTTGCAATCGTTTGCTAGTCTCAGCACTTTTGCTATCTTAGTATTTTAGAGAAAAAAAAGAGGAAGAGAGAGAGAGAGAGAGAGATTTCGTAATACTTATATACATATACATATTTTAATATATTAATTTAAATTAATTGTGAATTACATTTTTCAAATAATTTATATACAATTTATGTAACTTTCCAGAAACAAATCATTACTTTTACATATTCTATATTTAATTTAGCTTTATTGAAAGCACTTTAATCTTTTTCCATTAATTTTTAATAATAATTTTTAATATATTATTAATCTTGAATTTTAAATACAGTTTCTAGAAGTTATATCCATTCAAAATTGTTTAATACTAATTGATTAATTATCTAGATTATTGCAGTTTAATTATTAAATATGTTATTCATCATTATAGATTTATGAAATCAAATTTATCAAAATCTCACTATTTTTTCCTGTATAACCTATTTTAATATTTCAAAAACAGTTAAAAGGTACATTTACATGAAACGAACATTTACTGAAACATACTGTATCTGTATTTTTTATACCTTCCCTTTTATAAGTTTCTTCAACCTCGTTAATTGAGAAGTCAATCTAGTTAATAAACACGCAGAGTTCGCAGCGGAAAATAGAAGCTTGCTGCGAAAAGAGGAAGAAAGAGAGATGCAGAGTTAACCACGTAAATTCATTAGATATACCGTTTCTCTCAGCGTTGCAGTGTGCGTAGTATGTATAATACGTATGTTTTATTACTCAATTAAACTCTTTATGCGGGCGTATCTCGGCGCTTGCGTGGCGCAACGAGCGGCACGCATGAGAGTCGCGTATCGTACAAAATAAGAACACGGAAATCTCTCCCTTGGCCTATTTGTCAATGTTTCTTTTTTAACTCGCGAATATGATCGATCCGCCTTGTTGCCTTTTTTACCGCGTATGTACATGAAGGCCTATACGATTGTTAATCACACGACTAATTAGCGTGTTACGCGCGATCAGCGAGCAAAGTCATTATTTCGCCTTGTAATAACACCTTGCGAATACCAGCAAACTCGTAACTCCGATTAGAGCTTTTCTCGCGATTTCTCGCTCAACGGTTCGCATGTGAAAAAAGTCTTTAGCGTACGCTTCTTGTAATTTTTATCTACAATCGAAAATTATTATCGTCGACATACACGAAAAATCGGCTTAACAGCTCGAAGAAAAACACGCGTGATATGAACTAATTACTATTTCCTGATTAGTAAGCATCTCGCGACGATATCTAGACGTGCGCGATATCGTAATACAAATTACCGCAAACGTTTATGCAACAGCCACAATGAGTGGAACGTTAATACGAGTTCCAAGCTTTTAGAAGAATTTTTAAAAAGTTTTAATTATTCCTTTCTTTCTCTTTCTTTCTCTTTGTAGATACAAAAAGATACAAAAAACAATCTGAAATTAAAATTAATAAGTCTGTAAGCTTAATTAATTTTAATTAATCAACTGCGTTTGAATTCTGATACATTTATTAATTATAGCATAATAAATATATTTATTATACGTTACATATATCATAAAAAAAGAAAAAAATCTTATTCCTTACAGCATAGAGTATACAAAATAAAAAAAATGTGCAAAAGATACACAATACGATCAATTCCTTACAGAAAAGATTTTATGTTTTTTGTATAGTTCTTTTATTTTTTTTATATTCTTCGTATTGATTACTGATAAGAATGACATAAAGATGATGTTAGTTTACCAATATTGCATAAATCTCTCTCTCCGTTGTGTCTAATGTGAAAGGTTTGCTGTTAAAAAAATGACATATATGTATATTGAAAGTTGATCAGAGAAAGCTATTATTTATTCCTCTTAAATTGGATTGCTTCTGAGTTGATCTGAAACGTTATTTCTAAAATGCAAAAATGCCAAAAAAATTTGTTAGAGAAAGATTCAGTCCATTTTTGCGCGAACTCACTTTTGAATTGGATGTATTAAATGCTATTAGTTTTCTCTCATTATTTTGCTTTATTATTATCATTAATCTACTACTAAAGTTCCACTTCCATTTGCTTCGTATTAAAGTTATCCTCCACCAATTTGCATTCTGTGGCTTTGTTACAAATCTCTTCAAATTGCCATTTCTCTAAATGATTATCTTCTTAGAAATGATTTTCATGCATTTTGTACGAAATATATTTCCGTGTAATGTATTCCTGTGTATTCTATCTATAAAATTGTATATCATATTCTCTAGGATTATATAAAATATTATACGGCAAAATCTTCAACGATTTAAATTGAAGTAATATTACTCATGAAAATAATCATGACCGATAACATATCCGTAAAATATTTGGAATAAAAAACTTATAATTGCTTATATAATAAAAAATTTATAATCAATCGAAAAATAAAATTTCACAAATATACTTATATATTACAATAATAATAAATCAACAATGTTGGAAAATGTCCGTGTCCTATGATAAAATAAAATCTTAATAATTTTATATCAAATTGCATTACTTTCTTGATGGACGGTTATCGTTTTTTCGAAGCGATTGATCATTTAACCTGTTCCATTTTTCTATATTTATATGTATATTCCAAAGTTAACTTGTATTTTAAATATTGAAAAATAAATTAGAAAAAAAGATAAAATTATTTTAATTTAAGATATTACTATCTAAAACCAGTCTTATATTTTTGAATAAAAATAATTTAAAATTACGTCACGTGTCACATGTATGTCTCAACAATTAGATGTTCAATATATTACGAATAGCATATAAATTCGGTCATTTATTAATAATTTATACAAAGTTGAGAATAAAAAGACGTTGAAAGAATGATGATTTTGCATAAAATATCGTTTGGTTAACAATCTAAAATAGCGGTCATTAAATCATAAATTTAATAATTGATGAGTTTGAAGCGTCCTATAGATGTATTTAGAAAATATATTGATAAGCTTCATCAGATTCGCCTGCAAAAAGCGACGAACTGCGATCGTTATGCATGAATGCGACAATAGCGGCATGTTCAATAATATAATGCGCATTTCCCATTCTATACCTGAACCCGAGATTCTATGCCCGCGCGCGCGTATGGATGCGCGCGTATGCTTATATGTATGTGAACAATCAAAATATGTAAAACGCTCGAGTGGCGGACGACAATGCGGCGAGTTTCGCGGCGCTATGTACGATTATATGGAATCCACGTTGGTCTTTTCGTCCGGCTATTCGGCGATTTACTGGCAACAACAAGGCCTGGACGAACGATCGCCGCAGGCCAATATGAATTTAATAGCCTAATTTACAGCGGCTTAGCGAAATGAGTCGATCGGTAGTGTGTACCGATAGATTGTTATTAGCCTAGATTGGCAATGATATACGACTTCATTGACATTCCGCGTTGGTTCCTGTGTACGCGCATTCCTCCACAATGAAATAAATAGGCAGCGATTGAGATATGTTTTGATATCGAACTCGCCGCGCAACCGCGGAATCATTCATTTTTAGGAGCAGTATTGCAAGCGAACTTGCAATATCGGCCATTAATATTGAAATATATCTGAAAGCGTTTTCGAATTATATACGTCATGCCACGCGCATACTAGTAATCACCAGAAGCACGATGTCATTAATATTCTGTAAATTCACGGGAACATGATACGCAAATGGACGGGCGTTATTACAAGTCCATCTCTCAGTAAAGGTATTGAAATTGCAAATCTATTACGCTAAAATCTTTATAAACTTTAACGATGATCAAAATATTTCTAAATATCGCGAATATATATTTGTACGTTTTTCATATATATATATATATATATATATGTTTCAAATCGAATAAAATCTGACTTAACTTGAGTTCTCTTTATCAAATATCGAGCATTTTATCGAAAATACAACTTCGGCGGTCATGCAAATCGTTGCTACATGCGAAATAATCACCAGTCGTTATTAAAATGGTTGGATTCATGGAACATTATTAAAATTCAGCACGATAACGCGTTATTCTGCGAAGAAATCGGATGAAACGAGGCAAAACCAACTTTGTAAAATTCAGACGACATCTATACAACACACAATACGCATAGGTATATTCCCGTGCACGGCTAGGAAAAGAAAAGAGGACGGGTTGAGAGCCGTTGAGTGCAATGGGAAAAGGTCGAACGAAGGGTGAAAAGTAGGAGGTTGAGAGAAACGTGTGATTGCATCGGCAATAACAGGGTACACGTCATATTAAATCCAATTGCAGCGCTTTCTTATTGCGGCGGTTGATATGTGGTTTTATGCATCAGGAATGTCTGATATCGAAGTGTATTACTTTACATAGAAAAGGACGGAGGAAGAAGATGGAAAATGAAATAATCTCGACAGCCATACAAGCCTATAGGGAGATTCGCACCCTCAACGTGTTACTACCACCAATATCATCACTGCTATCGTCGTTGTAATCGGCTAAGCACACCCTCGGTCCTTCTCGATCAAACTCAGATACAATATTTTCATTCCGTAATTTTCTTACGGCGATTTCAGCTTAGCTATAATGAAATGCGCAATGAAAACGATAAATCTGAAAGGGTAGGTTAGGTTATCCACTGCATGTGCATGTGATTGATGATGTAGATAAAACAACCCTTCTATATAAAGTGATCCATTCAAAACACCTGAAAACCTGTTTTCCTGAAAATTGACTTCCCGAACAATTTCTAGAAAAATAATCTAGCTAAATGTAAATTGCTGTGATAATATCGCAATTTTTTATAATCTGAACAGAAATAGAAAAAAAACATGAAGAGAAACAAAAGAAATTAAAAGATTGTGAAATAATATTTGAAGAAAAAGGAAAAATATCAAATATAAAAGTGAAAAATTTCGCAAAATTATTTATGCAAACTACGTTATAATACCATTCTTAAGATTTTTTATTCTCTCAACACTTTTCTGTAATATTATGTTTATATATTTCAGAGAAAATAATCTTTGCTTTTCTTTCTTATAAGGGAACAAATAATTTTTTAACTATATAATTTATACAATAACATTTTTGAATATTAAATATTAAATTAAATTTAAAAAATATATTTAACTATTAAATATTACATATTTAAATATTAAATTTTAATTATTAAATATCAAATATCAAATATTAAATATTAAATATTAAATATTAAATATTAAATATTAAATTTTTTATAACATAAAATATATTCTTTCTTAAAATTTCAAATTTACTTTATATTTTCTTAAAATATATAATTTACAAAAATAATAAGTAACAAATAATGAATAAATAACAAATAATGTAGAAATAATAAATAATAATAAAAGACATAACTTTTTTCCAATTTTCTCTTTCTTATTTTAATTGTAGCAAAAATATTTTATATTTCCTTAAAATGCTATAATGAGAGTAAATTAAAAAATCTTGAATATTATAAAATACATTAATACTTATATCACATTTTCTTATATTCGGAAACTTTTCAAGTCTTTTATAATTTGCAAAAATAAAAAAAATATCATATATTAAAGTAGACCGAACAGGTCAACTATAGAGGTTATCAAGAACTTGATCTGCCTACTGTAATCGTTCAAGTTGGCCAATATTGAAGGATTTAACGTGGCAGACGCGTAAATTCTCACCGCGCACCCCCGCAGGTGTATAAATATGACCAAAGTCGATTAATCCTGGAAGATTACAGTGTTTGACATCGAATAACGGCAAGATAGATCGGCTGGCTGCTCGTTACCCCTAAAGTCCCAAGCGATTCATTAGTCCCGGCGCAACGTGTACCTATATCAGCACGAGGATGCATACTCGAGCCGATAGTGATCCTTCTATGATAATAACTACTATGTATGCAATCAATGAGAGGTATAGTTATATTATCCTCTTACATAATAATTTGAACTTGAATCATTCAATTTTGAGAACGAGTTTGATAAAAAATTATATCTGACTATATATATTTAATATTTCATTTGGGGAATGTTTAAGAAAAATAATGGATTATGTTTTGCAAATTGTAACAATTATTTTTTTAACTCAGAAATAATACACGAAATAATTCAATAACTCACCATTTTCGAATATACAGAGGAAACAAAAGAGTTTTTATAAGCACATATAAGGTTTTTAATAATTTATTAAGTAAACCAATATTTTAATTTTTTATTCAAATATCAAGCATAACATCTTTTATTAATATTTTTTTCAGTAAAGAATTGAAGATAGATGTTGAATACGGTAACTTCTCAATTGTCTCAAATCCGTGCGCTAACTCACATGCCAAATGACAAGGGCATCGTACGATATGTATGTCAGGCTATGTATGTCATACCGCGAGTTATTATCCCTGGGGTTGCATAATAATATGAACCCATGATATCGCTTTATGCGGAATAGAATGTCGTTACACTTTGACAGATTATTATCTATACAACAATGCTATCTGTACAAGCACAAGAAATTAACTAATGTGCGACAGTTCGATCGTTATTTATTTTTTAAGCAAGCATGTAAATGTGGAGAGTAAAATTATTTAAACGGAAATGGCGAAAAGATGAATCGTACAAAAAAAGAGTTTTATCGATTCAAAAATGCGGCTGCGATCAATATGACATGTTTCTGTGCGAATGGAACAAAATGATGCAACAATTATCGAAAAATAAATACACGTTACAATTCGACACGCGAAATCAAAATTAATGTTCCCTCTCGACCGAGACAATCGTTAATCACCGTGGTTTGGTATACGCTCGTAAAACTCGCCTTGTTCTGCAAGATCACGAATGGCGCTTCGGAGCTTTATAAATGAAACTAATTTATATGAACGATTTTCATGAACGCGCAAACAGAGAGTCAGTCTAGCTCGATCAGTCAGTAAAATAATTTATTTCAGTGCTGCGCATATTTCTGCATAATAAAAATATCAAAAATATTGTCTCGCGTTCACGTAGCTTCAATTAATTTGCTTTCGATTACGTGTACCGCTTGAAAATATTTTTTAATAAAATCAATTTAAATTTTAAAAGTTAATATATTATCAAATATGACAGTATTATTTTGTTTTCTCTTGTTAAAAAGTCGTTATATAATTTATTAGAAATTTTACTATTAACTTATATTATATATATTTTAATTAATTGAACGATATTGCACTTTTAATTTTTAGGATACAAATTATTTAAAGTATCTAAATAACTTTCAATATATATATATATATATATATATATATATATATATATACATACGCATGGATTTATTAAATTTTATTCAGTATGTTTCATAATAGCTTTCATGTAATTTATTTATGTATGTTTCCTCAAACATTCTCAATAGATATCCATATCTGAAATACTAAACATCACAGATGTTTTTTTATCTTTTAAATTTCTCTACATGCATTAGCTAATAAGCTGTGCTGTAATCCAATGAAATGCGCAAACTGCTGTTTCTGAGTTTTGATGAATTCTGGAGACTTGTGGTTTATCGAGCGCATAAATGCAATGGACAGCATTACAAGATTCTCCAATTAGGAACTTCTGTGCTATATGTCTCGCGTGCTTATTAGCCCTTAAGCTGCACCGAAAATGCACGCGTTGCTCTGTCTCGCACGAATCTTCCTCCAGGCACGCATAAATAGACATTCTGTCGCGTTAAATACATACGTGTACATGTTGACACATCTATATATCTGTATTTTGAATTACATGTTGCATGCATTGCTTGAATTACATGTTGCTTGAATAATACGATTTTCTATAAAGATTACACATTCAGTATTTCTATCATTAACATTCTACAGCCATTTTTCCAATGTTCAATCAAAGGGTACAATATATAGTCTCTTATAAGTGCAATTCATCCAGAAAACAAAAAAGAAATCGAACAATTGTAATTTACATGCGCGGAAAAATATAGGGATGATAAATGCAGATTCTTCTCGGGGAAGGAAACATGCTACGAGTGAGAAAAAATTTTTATCGCACGCTGAACTACCATGGCGTTATTACGATCTCGTTTTTCCAGTTTCTTGAAGCACACTTTGCCCGACCTATCTTTCCGCCGCGCTTCTGTCGCTCGAGTGCCTCGTCGTCGTAAAGCGGCTCGCTCTAAGGCGAGATCAAAAGCAAATAGCTTTCCCGTCTCCTTCTCTACACCCCCGTCTTCGATGGGGGCTATCGCTTCCCGGCAAAGTTCATCGCATTCAAATTTCCATGTCGACAATCGGCCGCTGCGCTCCGACCGCTTGATAAAGTCGAATTTCTCGGCGACGTTGCGAAGTAGCCCCATGCATCAAACCCAAGTGCTTCCCAGAACACACGTCCGCGCATAGGTGAGGGATCGTAGATGCGAAAAAAGTCAAGTTCTGAGGTCGGGAGGCCGCTGATGGGAAAAGAGGTCACCCTGAACAAAAGTATTTTGATACGAAGACGTATTGCCGGTACCCAAAAGTTGGATCGATCTATCGTAAGATAATAAGATTTAACTTGACGCGAGGAAAACGAGTGCCAATGTAACGTTGGCAAGATGTTCTAGTAATTATGCATTCAGCGAAAAAATATGCATAAATATACTTGAGCTGAAAATTATAATTAATCAAGAACAAAAATAAATTGAAGGCTAATATTTTCTGTAATATTTACATGATGATAAATTTATATATATTGTCACACGTTCGTATCGATTTATTTCATAAATTTTTGAAAGATATCGATGACAAAGATATGGCTCTTTGCGCATATTCTCTAGGCTAAACTTCAAGTTTCTCTATGTAATAATTTACATCATGAATCGTATAGCGCACGCACGTCATTCCTCGGAAGACTACGCAGTCTTCTATATATTATTCGTGTTATGCACACGGAACTTCGGGTCGACACGGCTGGTGCAATGAAGTTACAAGCCCGAAGTTTGCCTTGCGATGTCGTCTTGCGCATATCCGACAGGAACAAGGAAACAGGGATTCGCGTGTACTGCGCATATTTGCAAGTATATAGCACGAGCAAGAAATCAAGAAACCATGTAATAATATAATGCCTCATTAAGACATCCATGCAAAGATATACGTACAACTTTATATTCTGTTTAGAGATTGTTTAGATTTGCTTATATACTGTGCTAAAATATGAGAATAAATATGATGATTGTGATAATGATAAATCACTTAATAGTTTAATATTAATTCAATAATAATAACTATATGCACACACAATTTTTACAAACGATTTAAGTAGATATACTTTTTCAAAATATTAATATCTATAATTAATACCGCATCACATATAATGATGAAATAAATTAATTTTTTGTTATAACAAAAAATAGATCTCATAAGAAATATTTGTTAAATTGTATAATGTTTTGAAAAATTATTAAAAAGAACTTTGAAATAAATTGCGAAACTTGTTGAGATTTTGTACATATGATATATATGATTTTTTTATCATAGAACAAAGTTAAAGTAATCAACAAACAAATGAAACAGTTGATTTACTTTATGCTGTTTGTGGTAGATTGATACCTCCCCTAAAATGATCGATTCTTCGTGCCCGGCTACTGGTCCAGACAGCAATGTCTTTTTGCCGAAGATTGATATATGTGCTTCAAGTGCGAAAATACTACTGTCGCCACTAGAGACCATCGACTGTTGCTTCGTTTTGTCATTTTCATGAGAATATCTCCTAGTATCGACAAATGTCGTTTTATGCAATTGATAACGTGAAATATTTTCAGATAAAATGTATGACACTGATATACGAATAAATTAAAATATATAAGTAAGAGATGTCTGAATATGTTTTCATATTACTTTTTCATATTATAATATCAAGATTAATTTTTTTATCTATTTTACGTAACAATAATCGGAGTATTTTATATACATTACGTAAGTATAAAAATTCTATGCATCTAACGAAATGTGTCATAATATATACGACATTACTTGGGAATTCTTTGGCAGAATTAAGTTTCACGAAATCTATCTTCTGTTTCCATGTTTGGGGCATTTTATTGTCGGATCACGTATTCCAAGATTAATCGCGCCATAGCCTAGAATTGAGAATCGCTGCGTGTCGCTAACGCGATCCGGAAGGAACAAAGTCAGTGCTGGCACGGTTCTACTCCAGTCGGCGGTGCGCTCGGTTGCCTGACAGTTGTAATTAATACAAGCTTTGACCATCAACCCTACGCTGCGGCTCACCAACCCTAAGACCTGCCGTTTCTCCGAAACTTCTCGCCGCGCTATAAATTTGCATTCACTTGGCATGCCCAGGTTACGAATTAGAGCGCCAAGGTCGTTCGTTCGCGTAACAAACCCGGACGAATTTCTCTTACGGTTCAATTAGCTGATTGCGTGTCGGAATCCGACGACAGTATCGCGAACATTCGTCTTTTATACGAGGATTACTTATTGTGAGTATTGAGAAAATATTGGACTAAAACAGATTGTGCTTTATTAAAAATATTTACGCGATTATAATAGTTGCCGAGAGGTAGTGTTGAAATTAAAATTAAAATTAAAATTTTCTTCTTAATGAAAAGGCAATAAATTAAACGCAATATTACGAGGCATCTTAAAAGACAATAATACTTAAAATGCATCTCAAATATCTCTAGCTTCATTAGTTATATATATTAGCTATAACATATATTATAATTATCTAAAATATTTTTATTAGAAAATTAGGTCTTATCATTGTAGATTCTATCTCATTCTATAACACTTTTTATACATTAGAAGATTCTTTATAAAAATTTATAAAAATATTATAAAAATTATTATAAAAAGTATAATATTTAAAATATTTTCATCTCTGTAAAAGAGTTTTCTTTCGAGAGAAACTGTACATGGTAGCCAAGAGAATTTTTCGGAAAGATATTGATTCGGCTTGTAGAAAAATATGGCTTCCGCATGTATTTGATAGCTGACATTTGAATCCGTGTCATTCGCATGCAAGCTCGATCCTTCATCCATTATAACATGATTCATGATATTTTCCAAGCAGACGTATCGTATCCCAATATTTGTAATGCAACTACGATAAAATACTGCGTTATGACGACACATATTAATTTGCGCCAATCGTTGCGATATCACTTAGCTTCACATATTTCAATGAGATGAATTTTTCAAACATATAATGATATCTCTATCAAACATAAAAAATACATATATAAACCTTCTATATAAATATCGCTCTGCAATATTCGTCAACGACGCAAGACTCATCGATGAATCTATTAATTGGGCTCATGAAAATCAAAAGAACCAAGACTTCATGCCGGTTTCAATAGGTGAGGACTTTTTGCAGACAGATACATTCGTGCACGGGGTTTTCGGAGTCGTAGATCAAGCGGATCCATTCAATGGCTATCTGCTCTAGATAGCCGGTCTATTCGTCTTGTTTTTGTACGCGCAATGGCAACGGTCAGCCGACCGTCACTATTACAATCGCGGATGGACACGCGGGATGGCCAGCATTGTTATCGAAGTAGCCTGTGTCACCTGCAGGTCATTGAAATTAATTGAGCCATAAGCATGGCATTCATGGGCCGGTTTTACCGGATGTTACGAATTTGGAATCATGGCCTGCATCCAGGACGAGAAAGGCATTGTTGGCTAACAAATGCACACAACTTTGCTTCTAATTTCGACTATAGGCATGAGATTTATCGCTTACACACATTCGTAGTAGTTTGTCTTTTAAACGATTCGCAAATGTCGGCATTGCATACCATTGCAAGATTATAAATTACAGATAAAGATGCATATACATGTGTGCGTAATTATAACAATTACACAAGGTTTATAAAAGCGTCTATAGAAGAGTGACCTGATTAGCAGATTTCTGTTAATATAACAAGCTCTTTGATAAAAAATTGAAATTAAATTTTAGCAATATCAACGATAGAAAAAATATATAATGATATTTAATTATTTATATATTATTATAATAATTTAATAAGATCTAATCTTGTCAAAATATTAACATTTAAAAATAAAAAATTGTCATGTTAATAGTATTTCATAAAACCTTAACTAGGAAGAAATCGATTTTAAATTTACAACTATCAAATGAACGACTTTTGTATTTTGAATATATTATTGTTTTTCACACACATAGTCTGGCTTTTCTTATCAAAGTCTCAGAGTAAAGAAAGTCAGAACCAGCTGCATTGCGTTAATAAAATTCGTAACTTCTTGAAAAACTTATGTGCAGAAACGATTGTGGAAACATGATTGTCGGGTCTTTCTTCATATTTCGCGCATTACCGTAGTCATAAATCAAACCATGCGCAATTCGTATATTAGTTTCAAACATGGCGGAAAACCATTCGTCTCCCCGTAAGATATTTACACGAGTTTTTCTTCGTTCCGCGAGGCCATACCCTAAGGAACCAATGACAAATCTGCGAACGGAAAAATATGAAGCGGCGGTTCCTTGTAAGTAACGAATTCGCTGTATTTCCATTCCGACTATCGCTGTCTCTCAAGGAAGGAACGTAAGAATAACATTATGGTGATTTCCCTCGCTCCCCGATATAAAGAGGCAAAAGCGAACCGTTTTTTTTTTACGAGCGGCAGTGTGTCTTCAATTCCCTCGAACTTTATGTAACGCTTCGCAAATTCAGAGTAAATATATGCCAACCATAAAACAAATGTCTCATCCTTCAATCAATAACAATTCCTCCCGGCATGATTCAAGCGGACACTAACGGAATACTTGCACAAAAATTTTCTGTTAAAATTATTTTAGATGTGGTCAGCAATTAATTTCTTTCTAGCAGTCGACAAGAAAAAACCCATCATGCGGGACACAGATTATATATTTAAAAATGATGACAACATTTATTGATAATCTAGTCACCTGTCAAATTCCATGACTCTCATACATTTATCTCTCATACATTTATCTAAAAAAAACAGATGTGCTCTGTTAAAAAAGAGAAGAAAGCTTATATTAAAATTTTTTAAGTTTATAAAAATTTTTTTAATGATATATTATTAAAAGGATTCAAAGATTACTTTTCTAATAATGTTGAATATTATCTTTAGGTATCGAATATGAAAAATTTTATTTTATAAATTATTATATAAATTATGCAACTTTTGAATCTCTATTTTCATTAAAACAATTTTAACATATTTTACAGGAAACGCAACATTCTTAATTGTTATTTTCATCAAATAGCGCGACTTCTAATTTAATTTTTTATATAAAAATTATAATGGCTAAAAAAAATAAAAAAATATATTAGTTTCTAATTACTCCAGTTTCAATAAACAAAGTCAGCATTCCTTCTTAGTAGGAAAATAATTTTGTTCGTAAGAGGTTAATAAATTTACTTCACCAACTCATCGGCAAGTCCGCCGGTGTAATTGACGATAACGATGCAGCTTGTTTGCGACCGAGTTGGCAACGTTCTTCCTACGCGACCGCTCACCAACCGTGAGCGAATGCTTTTCTCTCCTCTCCAGCACATTCCTGGGCTTCGACCTCTTTCTTTAACGAGTTTTTATAAAATTGAGGCTGGCTGAATCTAACGAACTTCCGCCCGACGAAAAGAGGGAGCGGAAAAACGGCCGGGGCAAGTTTTATTAAAAAATAACGGACGCGCCGCTTTGTTTTTCTCATCTCGCTCCATTTCCTCTTCACAATTCTTCTTAGCTTTTCGCTCCCCTATGAAGCTCCTCTTATATCGGGAGTAATAAAAACTTCCGTTGTGTACGATGATAAATGAGATATATCGACACTGCCAACGAGATGCTGTCGCCGCTCATTTGAAGGACCAGACAACGAGCATAAATGTCTACGTTGTTAAACTATCTTAGAAGACTTGCGTGCAAGTTCTAAGCACTGTTGCGAAATTTATCTGTCTGATTTTTCAAAGCTAGATATTAATTTGCTAAATATAACGTGAATGATGACAAGTATTAGCATATGCGATGCACAAAGGCACGTATATATATTTCTTTATTATCATTCCGCTTCGACAAATCTCTTTTTATGCTAATTATATTAAAAATTAATTATGATATACAAACATATCTACGTAAATAGGCATAAATTGATTAAATAATTTAATTTTAAATCTAATTGCAAAAAGAGGCGACCAATCGGATAAACTTAGATTGAAATTAATCTAGTTTCATTGAAATCATCGCAATAATGCTATATTGATAATGACCATAATACTGTCACTCGTGCCTTGTTGCTTCAAAATGTAGTACCTTATTAATCATTATATCTGAACGGGTGACGTCGGAATCGAGCTGCCTTTAATTTGTCGAGAATTCAATGGTGAGAGCCGTCTTGAAGTTGGTCGTGGGACCGATGAGCCCATGTTTATCTCGAGTACATGGTTAATCACAGGTTAACCGTACGACCGCAACCCCTACATCTAATAGCACCCGGGCGGCGAGCCATGCATTGTTACTACGTTGCACATCGGAGTGTTTGATTAATCATTGGCTCGGCCTGTGTAATGTAGCTGTTAAGGGTACGCCTGCGGCTACTCTGTCGAAGCCGTACAATCTGTGCCGTGTATGTATCATATAATATACAGTGTGAAATCAGAAAATTAAAAATAAGACAAAATATTTAAGCTATCAAAAATATTTTTTTATATTTTTTCCTAAGAAGTATAAAAATTTGAAATATATTATTCTCTCTCATTCTCTTTTTCTTCATGTTTGTGTTGTTTTATTTATGTACGTATATTTCATATTTAATACATTATAATAAGATTATAACATGTGATCTTTTTATTAATTTGAACTTTTTTAAAATAATCCGTTCTTGTATCATTGAATATATGCATCTAATAAATTTTATCAGATTAAATATATATCTAACAATAAGTTCATAGATTAGTGTCATAATTATTTCGTATAATTTATATCTTATTATTGGCTTAATATTGTATATTTACATTGTATATTTAACATATTTTCAATATTGGGAAAAAATTTAATGCTCAGGCGAACCTATAATAATTCTTGTTTTCAAATATATGAGTAAATTAAAAATCGAAATTAATAAAATAATATAAAATGTATTGTATAAACAAATATTTGTTTTTATATCTCCATTACATATCGATGCGATATAATGTTTCCTGTATATGTAAATTTTATATATATATGTATATATATTTCTTATTCTTTTATTTTTATATCTCATTGCATCTCGACTTTCTTGTTGAGGAAAGGTATTGCGAAACAGCTGGAAGACCGCGTTCCGGAATTTAATAAGATTCGCGATGTCGCCTCCACGCTCAGCCACTTCGTGGCGGTCCATAGCCGAGTCGAGAGTTTACGAAAATTCCGACAGCTTCCTTGTTTTTCCAGTTTCCCCCACTGGCAAATCCACCCGTAAATCCATCCAACCTATTCGTCATGCGCTGCGTTTGCAAAAAAATTCACGATTGCAATGTCATAATGGTTATTCCGCTATCTCTTCTTTAAATAATTTGTCACAATCCCCATTCGATCATAATATTTCACATATATAATCTGATATATAGGTGTGCTCAATTTTGCTCACATAATGATAAATTCTGTCGTCTAATTTTGTATTTTATTTATTTCTCTAATTTATAGAAAAATTTTGTAGTTTTATCACATTTAACATTCATATAAGCACATCAAAATCCATTGAAGAAAAATTTATTCATAGATCTATTAATAAATGATAAAGATTTATAGATTATATATTATTATAAATTAACAACATTTATAGATTTAATGGATTAACGTTTTATATATTTTTTGATTTTTAAAATTTATATGAAATAATTTTTTTAAACAATATAATTTTATATATATGACAATGAAAATGAGAAAACGCACGTCTAATACCTTCTGTCCTTTCATTCGTGTCAAAAGAGATATATCTGACATCACGGCTGTCATTATTATCCCAAGTTTCAAGCTTATCCCGAAAGACGAAACTTTTGGTACTTGCCCCTTTAACTCACATCATTAGTGCTGTCGGGTTGACAGTCTAACAGTCTCCTGTCGTCAAGCTGCTATCGCGGCTATTTTTAAATGTCTACTTCTAAATGGACATTGCGCTACTCATGATAACTCAAATATGAAGTATATAGTTATGAACGAATAGTTTTAGAAAAAAAAAATATATATATATATACATTTTTACATAATGTAAACTATTAGTAATAAAACGTATTCAAAAATGTATTTCAATACACTAATCAAAGAAGTATTTATAGAGAGAAAGATTATGGATTATTATATAAAATATAGGAAAATTATTTTTTTCGTAAAATGTTGCAAAAATATTTATATAAAAAATATATATATATATATATATATATATATATATATATATATATATATATACATAGAGTTCTCATTACTGTGGCGAGAGGAAAATTGCCAATTAAAATCGCTACCAGTTTACAGTGAAATATTCCGACATAACCATATGACTTCATTAAATCAAATTGTCCAATTAGAACATTCGTATTTGTAAAATGCAAAATTGCGTGCTTAATTTCGATTCGCGCATGTCTGAAAATTGTATTACGTGCTCGTATTTTTTCACTGCAATCTTCAAAGTAACATACAATTATCAAAATACGTTTTGGAAATCAGTTTGAAAAAGAATATCGCGCGACTGTTCCGTCATTTTTAATAGATACGTAAAACTTCGTAGAATGATAAGCTAAACTTTTTAAAATTTCCAAACTGATAATACTTCTTAATTCTAGCAAAGTTGCTCGGGACATATCTTTACGAAAGGCTGAATTGGTTAAGTTTGGAGCAGAAATTGGAGTAGAGGTCTGTTAGCGGATACAAACATTTGCGGTTTACAACTGATAGTATCTAGATGTACCTAGTCCTTGACGTTTAATTTAGCGTACACGAGCAAACAATTCGAGCGGCAACGTAAAGGAGCTTTTTTCCTATCTCTTCCAATATGGAGCAATGGAGCGTGGCGCCGGGGAGTCTCTTACTATAAAACTTTTAAAGAAGGACGTTCGCATGGGATCGATCCTTCCGGCGATACGTAAACAACTCTCATATGTTCTACGATTATTGTGGACCAAACAAGAAAATAATAACTTTTCCTGCCGATCAGTTATATTAGTAATAAATATATTTCGTAAAAACATGCAATATATTATACTAGTAACAGTACAAAGATTATAAGCAGTTTATATTTTTCATCATTCATGTTCCTTCACATTCTAATTATCTCTTTTCCGAAGAAATGTTCCAATTTCACGGATAACTAAATTCTTTAATTAATTACTTTAGATTTTTCGCATTATTTGCTTCAATAAATAGTTTTCATACATGACTTTTTTGACAATTTTATTTACATAAATGCGATGTAATACTTTAATATTAGTTAATATTGCGTACAATATTTACTAATGTTATCTCATTTTTCTTAAAATTTATGATTACCGCCGTTTTGCTTATTGTTAGAGAAATGTGTAGAAAAATCGAAATTTCTTATAAAAGCCATTAATGTACAATTCTATTAAAATTTACCTATAAAAGCATAAAATGCAAACATAATTCCATTATTCTGTTTTAAAAATAATCACAAAAATAGAAAACGGTTTATGTATGCTTGAAAAAAGACACTCCGTTTATTTCGTATTTTCGATGATACTAAAATGTATTTCGTCATAAAACTTTTAAAGGAATATTCTTGTAAAAACAGACATTGCCAGTATTGCAAACGTGAAACTCATACAGTATTGACCATGCAATATAAATGGCATGTCATCTCAGTGATGTACATAATAGTTTTGATATAATCATCCTTTCTTTCTGATTTAACACGAATAAAATCAGCGATCAGTTATATTTTAATAAACTCGAAAGTATTTAATTTCTTTTCTTAATATGAAAAAATGTGAAACAATGATACATCTTCCTTTGAAGAACTTTAAAAATAAACATCCGAATAATCAAAAATTTTAAATTAAAAAATCATATATATAATATCTAAAATTATAAAATTCTTATCAAACTTGTTTACATTTTTTTCATTTTAAAATGAATGGAAATATATGCAACGAAAATAAAAAGTATCCATTTTTATGTATACCATATTTCGGGAGAGGGAAAAGTATGAACAATCTGTTTTTTCATCCATTGTTCGCCTATAGTTTCGTGACTACGCGTATTTCTCTTGCGCCTATCATGTACACAACCATGTCACTGTCTGTCGAGAGTTGCGCTCTTTGAAAAAACAGAATTAATTTGCGAGCTTTCGGACAACAGTAAAAGTAAAATTTGTCAGTTCTTCCATTTTCAATTATACTTTGCGCATCGTGCATACTTATACTTTATACACTCACTTCCAAATGTACATTCCAAATATATCTCTGAAGTAGTATTATAAATGAAAATTCAGTAAATTTTTTTAAATTTTTATTCCTACAAAAATTATATCATTTTCATTCCTACATCAAAGTGTAAAAGAGATCGTACATCGTGCGATAATAACTTAACGCTGCATACATACTTTTTTATAATAAAGAGACTGACAGTTAATTATACGATTAATTATACGGTTACACACATTCGCAAATATACCTAGTTATATAAACATAGTAAATATTTACTGCCCACTTTTTTGATTATTTAAATTGGAATACAATAATATTTTATCCAAAAATGATCAAGCATATCTTATAGGATATTATATGAAAATTTTATATATCACGAAATATAAAAATATGTCAAACAAACTGTAATTAAATATCCGTTTATTTCTATCTGCGATTCTGGAGTTTGCTTCATGAACATCCTCGGTTGGGGAGAAAATAGCTGACGGTTAATTTTCACGGATTACTCGCACACGACCGCACGCAGTCTTAAAGAAAATTAAAATTTCTTACAAAGGTTTGCTGTGTACGCTGGTTTATTATTTCACCGAGATAAGACCGCCACTCCAAACAACGTAATGAGTTGTATTAAGGCTCACGAAAATTGCTTCCGTCGCGTTGCGTCATGTCATCGATCGGCCGAAACAAAAGCGCATAATTGTGCAAAACGATATTTTTATCGAAATAACGAATCTAGCGAAGCAGTTGTTACCGGTTAAACGTTTTTTTAATACCTACGTAATCCCTATGGCTGTGAAACGTACTGTGTCACACACCCCGGAGACACACGACACATACTTAGTAATTCCTGTGTAACCCGCCGCATTAGTTCTTGCGCGTCGTGAGCGGAATTAATTAAAGCGTTTTTGCGAGGGTGCCGCTTCAGCGAGTGAGTGCGATCAACATCGCGTCGCTGCCCTAATTGATGTTGTTTTGCATCGACGTTGCCCATTTCGAAGACGGTCCTTCGTCACATAAATAACCGGGAATCAAACAAATGTAGACTCGATAGTACACTCGATACACTCACCAATTCAGTGTCCCACTTTCGTAAGCAATACACATGTCGAAAAGAAGGTCCCTCTGAAATTCATTGCTTCAAACTAGAAACTATTTATTCAATTAACTTTCGCAGCTCTCTGCTTTCATTACTTGGCGCGTTGCTAATAACTCGTAATGTTTTCGTGAAAGAGATCGATCGTTAATTAGTCGGAAACAATATCCTAGTGAAATATTTTCTAATTTTGCTTTCTCCAAGATTGGTAATGTGCCAACTTATTTAAGTGGCCAATTAGTTCACTCAACAATGTTACATTCTTCAGTAGCTCAACAATGTATTTGCTTGAACAATTATATCAATAATATGGCACGAGAGCTTCTTATCATTGCTTCGAAAACTAGGCAATTATTAGAGGGTGTTATAATTCATAAAAAGCGTGAAATGTTTCAAGTTAATTATATTTGTATAAATAAATACCATTTTTGAAATAATCAACGATTCAATTAATACGTATAAAATTTGAAATACACGAGTCTTTATATTCACTCAAGTGGTATTTATTTCCGTTTCTATTCATCTGCGAGTTCTGCGAGTATCGCGTGCGAGTTGAGAATTTTCTCGCAGAGCAGAAACCGAGAAAGAGACAGCGTTTAGTGGTAGATAAAATGTATACACATCGGAAAAACGACTCTTTGCCTGCGATGCATACAGTGCGATGTTAGTTACAGCCTGGCAGGTACCATATTTCTAGATTTATGCTGACGTCCTGGGAAATGAATTGCGTAATAAAGGAGGACGTGGCATATCTTTCGTGAGAGTGGAAAACACGGGCGCAGAGATGGTTCTTGCTACTATTGTGGTTTCGTGATTTCCAATTCTCTTTCGATATTTTTATGGGCTTTGTTATTTTATTGCCATCTTATGTAAACAACGTGTTAAACTTCTCTACTGTGTAAATATTAATTATGCACCAATATCGCATCAATTTTCTTACAAGACGTTACTGTTTCATTATTAAATAGACATACGCTTTATTTTTAATGTTGTATATCATACGATTGTTTTATAAATTTACACTACCTTCGCGCGCGGTTTAATTAAAAAAAATCTTTTTCATATATATATGCATTAATAATTATAATAAATGATATAATACTGTATAATCGATACATTCTTTGTAATCAAGAATCGTTCTTCTTATGTCGAGAGATAAATTTAAGATTCATAAAAATTTTATTAACAACTGTTATGGAAGTTATGGTATCTGATTGCGATGCATCCGTGATGCGGTTGGAAATATTTATGTCTCTTGCTTAATTTGGAATATTTGCTGATGTTCGCTGAGTATAAGCATTCTCTCTCTTTATTATTCTTGTAGTACAGAGTATGGCAGACATTCTTTCTTTCAGGCGTGAAAGCTTAATGGCATCGTCAGTTTGGCTCTTTGTCCTATTGCTCTGTGTACTATTGGAGTGCGCGACTCAAACGCTATGCAACAAACGTCTCAAGAATTCTCTTTCGACGCTTATCATAGCGTGCGATTCATCCGTATGCTCCGGTATTCTCCGATGCCAAACCAACTACCGGCTACCTGCGTTCCGTATATTCCGCGGTTCGTTATACATTATAGAATCGAGAACACAAGAATTCTCTTTCGAAACATAATGCAAATATTCGGACCAGAATATATGGAGTGGAGAACGTTGCATTTAAATCACATATCTCTAGTTCGCGGCTATTTATTTGTAGCAAAAGCTTTTAGCCGCGATTTTAATTACGCAAATTAATAAGATTAATTATTAGAAATAAATTTCTAACAAGCGGAAGACGAAGAACATGTTAAGTTTCTTTTCTTATCATATTGCATAAAAAAGAAAAATTAATGCTTGCGTAAAAAAATTAATAATTATATTTTAGTTATCAAATGAAGTAATATGAATTTTATTTGATTGCAAAAAATTACGAAAATGAACGGATTCTTCTTTCACTCAGAAAAAGTTTAACATCTTTGATGATCTCTCTATCTTCAAATATTTGGCAAAAATAGAAACTTACTTTTACTTATATAAGTTTGTGAAACTGAATCAAATATCATTCGCGTACTAAGAATATACTTATCAAACTTACTAAGAATGTTACAAACAAATTTGTGACAATTCTAAACAAAAGTTGTAAGCCTTTTAAGAGAAGATACAAAGTCCTATCTACTAAGAAACAGGACCGGAATTGATAAACTACGGTGACGCTGCAAATACTCGTCTCTCCGAGAGGCAAATAGGTACGTGTGTATTTGTGTTTGCGTATGCGTACTTTTACATATGTATGAATGTAAGGAAAAGTTAGAGGAAGTTCACTGAAAGCAACGACTCGTGACTACTTTTTGCATAGTGAATGTCCGAAGAGAAGAAACACGACATACAGGATGAGGTTAAGACTGAAGAGTACACGAACAATTTGCTTGTGTATAAAATCACCAAAAATCGCACGTTTCTTTTTCATCGCAAATTTTACAATATATTTAGAACCGATATTTTTCAAATCATCCAAAATAAATAGGAGGTTACGTTATCATGTATAATAATTTTCAATTAATTAATTCATTAAATAATTCAAAGTCGGATTAAAATAAATTCAATAGTTGTGCTTTCGATTTATTTTGTTCTAAAATAAAAAAAGAAGAAATCTCTATCAATAGCAGGTTTGATAATCATTAACAAATTCACATTCACGTAATTTATGAGACAAATACGCAATAATTGATTGTACAGAGATATGTTTGGCAAGAAGTATGGACGAAACCTACAGCATAATGCAAACACATAGAGTGCCGGAAGTTCTTAAGCCGGTATTGTAAGCTCCTTTCTCTTCTCTTCTCATTTTCGTAAGATTCTATCTCTCTCGCGTTTTAAATGTTACTATATTCCTTCTTCCGTTAGTATTTCCTTCTCTCGAAATTCCTGAAAAGACGACGAAGCTTGCAGGATTATTAATGATACCTTGCGACGTACCGTTAATTGACTGGGATTTTATTACACACGCGCCGCGCTTCGACTTCGACTTGCGCAAGTGGAAAGAGTCACCTTGTACAGGCTGAGAGAAGCTGGAGGATAGATAGTCTCCGTCCGACGAGAATTTCCTCCGCGGCTTTAAGGAGCATTTTTGGAAGCCAGTCACCCGTGCACCGGTAGCCATTAAGCGCGGATAATGGTGAGAAAAAAAAAATCATAACGCGAAACCATTTATCTAAAAACGGAAACTATGAATAGGACATTTGCTGCGGTTAGCTGCGACATAATTAATCGTTGGCCGGAAAATAGACAGTCAACGTTGAAAGTTTAATGTACACGATAGCAGAAAGAATGGAAATCCAAAATAAAACAACAGTACGTTATTAAATAACTGTGATTTCAATTCTTTAATGAAAATTTAAATTAAAATCTTCATTCATATCTTGAGATATTTTAGTATTAAAAAATACTAAATTATTAAAACTCATTAATTAAAGTAACAATTGGAAAAATTTTCAGTATATTATTTAGTTGCACCATTAAAACTATTTATTGAATTAGAAATGTTATTGTTTACTTCTTTGATTTTTTTTTATTATCAGTTCAGTGTGTGTGTATGTGTGTATGTTTCTATCTAATAAAATTTACTCTGATTATGTACTTTTCGAACATTCTTATATATTTTATTTATCGCGAAAAATATTTTTTATAATCCTTCCATATATAATATGTGTGTGTGTGTGTGTGTGTGTGTGTGTGTGTGTGTGTGTGTGTGTGTGTATAAAATGAGTGAATATATATAAATAATCAGTAATAAAATACATAGAAGTATGTGCTTATATTATATTAAATTTATTATAAAAAATATTTTTTCTGATAAATGAATAATAATAATAATAAAGATTTATCAGTTCTGCATCTGTTGTAACTTTACTTAATCGCATGCTAAATTGCATAGCTACCTTCAATAATGCTAATGCCACTTAATTTTTGATTAATTATTAAAATAATCTTTGATGGATATCCCATTTCTATTATTTGCGGAAGAATGATATTTAGAAATGCGGATTGTACAATATTACAATTTTGTTTCGATATCAATGTTCTTTTAATTGATTTTATTTTGCAATACAGAAACAAATAGATAGGAATAATTTAGTTAAAAACCTAAAATATCATTTATTTTCATAATTACATGCTAGAGATTAATGAGTTTTTTTTATTAAATTCTATTTTCAAGAATATATATAGATATTATATAAAATAAATTAAAAAATGCGTCCATAAATTAAAAAACGCGTCTTTGTTTCATATAAGTTATACATATATTCAAAAATTCTTATAATTTATTTAAAATCGTATTACGACAAACCCTATTTTTGCAAACTTCCTCGAGAGTAAAATATTTTTTATTCTGCGAATTAAATAATCTCGAGTAAATAATTTTTGCTGAGCAATAAAATTTCAGCGCACCATGTTTTGCATTTAATGTACATTAAACGCAGTCTGCGGTATGTATCGCGTATTTTTGTCTGCATATTAAATTATATACTTTGCGTTTGTAAGTGTGTGTATATATGTACTAAAAGTAACCAAAAAAGACACGAATAATAGAACGCATTATTATCGTCATTATGAGTAGCATTATGCATTATTTCTACCTCTCGATGTGTTTATGATGTTGCACATATACGATATTTGCAAAGCATACGCCCTTTTGTAATTAAGTTTTACGTAAAACTACGTTACGTGATATCTGTAATTTGTCGGAGTTAACTTGTTAATTACCTAGAAATCACTAGTTTCAGGAATTATCTTAATTAGATAACAGATGCGGATGTACATACGTGACTGATCGTTGAGCACGTTCGAGACATCGTAACGATCGAATGTGCCACTCTAGTTTGAATAGTCTATCATAATTGAAGAATTGATAATTAATTAATAATAATATACCAATTAATAATGATATTATATATATCTTGGTATTAACATTGTTTAAAAAAAAATGCCCGCTTTAATTATTAACCCGTTTCAATTATTAGCTCGTTTTAATTATATTATAAATTATAATAGTATTTGCAATTTTTATACTCGATACACATTTATCGTATTAATTTAATGCTGCGACGTTGAAGCATATTTTAAAAAAATGATTTTTATCTTTGCTTAAATGTGAAATTGCAGCGGAATTTAAGAAGATTGGTACAACAAATTTGAACATAAAGTGCGGATAAAATAATGTGTGTATGTGAAAATTATTCATTTCTATATTCATTTTATATTTCCCTTTTTAGATGTAGTAAAAAAGTAACAGGACTTCTCTCTCTCTCTCTCTCTTTCTTTCTTTAATTATATTATTCTCCGGAGATCCATTTAATTATATAACATATTACGTTAATTTAAATTTGTAGCAATCTACACGTTAATTAGGAAACGCGACCGGTAGCAACTCACATGATCTATTTCGTGCGTGGAATATCTTATCCTTTTAAAACGCATTTAATCATCACGTTCCAAATTCTAGCATAGACGAGGCCGCGAAGAAAAAAAGAATTATCAAGAAGATATCTGCTCTTACCGCGAGATTAAAAAAGCTTGACTAATATTCGTCAGTGAAATTACAACGGCGATTCGAACGCGGGTCTTTCTCTCTCTTAGAGCCAGGCTCGAATACTTTTCGTTGAATACTTTTTAGACTGGTAAGGTGAAAACAACGATGGGCAAAGCAAAAAGAACAGTAACAACTACCACTACCAACGACACCAGCGTATCGTATTGAGAACTTTTCCGCAAAGGCACGTCTCATTTTCAAATTACTCTGAGCGTTCGCAATGAAAAGGGGAAAGGGGAGCGACGAAGAGCACATTTTAATCAAGAGCTTATTGAGTTGAAAACTCGAATATTATTGCGAGAGCCGCAGATCCGAAGTTTCGTGGCACTGCGGTTGCGGCACCGCCTACGGATGTTATCCTTACAAGTGCTTCGCGTTTAGAGTACTCTTAAATAAAATCGAGGTTCGCCGAGCAAGAATTGCACCAAATCGACATATAAAATCATTTTTGCTGTTTAGAAAATGTTAACAAGAAAAGTATAAGTTTTTAATCACACAATTCATTCTCTGTTTATCATTCTGAATTAATACAATTAATACAATTTTAGTTCTGCCACTTTTATTTATGGTATATGCTTAATAATTTCGGATTCAAATAGATTATTACATCTTGCATAAAAATATAAATAATTGTAATTTTAATAAAATGTGTTCATTTTTTGCTTATATTTTATAAATATTTGTATAACAGCGGAAAATAAAGAAAGATGTAAAATTTAAAAGCCTTATTAGAAAGAGAAAGAGAGAGAGTTATTATTATTTTAACAATAAATGAAATTGTACTGTCGAACCACACAACGGGGGTAAATTTTTATGAAAATTATAAAATATTAAAAATCTTCTTTTATAATAAATTAAATGATATTAAATCTTCTTTTATAAAAATATTAAAAATCTTCTTTTATAATTACAAAATAATTTTATAAAGCACAAAATTAAATAGTCTCTTATAATTAAAAAGCTTTTTTATAGTAAAAGAGATTTAATAAAATATATATAAAAATAGATTTGATATATTAACCATTTAATATGATGTAGGGAATAGCGACTTTTAAATCAAGACTACTTAAACTATACGAGGACTTAAAAAACTTTCCTTTTGTACATTTGGTCTTTCGTGTCGAATAACAGCTTTGTGCGAATAAATGCGATACTTCTTGTTGTAAATTAAGAGTAGGTTCCACTTTAGAGTTAATCAATCGAAACTAGTTTCGCACGTCAATATTCACGAGGTGTCCGAGATTAGATGAATGCGACTGTCGTTCGAATCGTATTAAGCATCAGGGTCGACTGCAACCGGCGGAACAATTTTCATTCCGTCCGTCCACCGTGACTACTGCGTCTACCCTATTTTTCTTTATTTTTAACAAAACTCGAGAATAGGGGAAATGGGCAAATCCTGCACCACAGAGCATGCACGGAGATATCTCGCCCGTCCATTCGTCGAGGTCCGACGCGATGCGACGCGACGTGACGCGGAGCGTGTGATGTTGATTTTTTACTCGTGACTTTTATCTGCTTGAAAAATCGTCGGCTCTTTTATACAGGTGCGCTTCTCGGATCCGACGCACTACATCTACCGTTGATCCACCTCTGTCCTCTCGCGTCTTTCTCTTTCTCTCCTCCCTCTTTCTCTCTTTCGGCAGCCGACATCCCGTACTATCCTCCTTCGGCAGTAGAAATCCCCGGTTTTCTTGCACGCCGGCGAATGCAAACTGCCCCCGTGCGATCGATGCAAGTTTCATAAATTAGCGCCAACCACCGCGTCGATGTATGTATGCACACATACGTACACGTTGCATACGTGCCAGCATACGTCGAGATACACAATTACGCTCGCTGCGAGCGTGTGCTATACGTCGTTTTTCACGAATGCTTACAACTAAATCTAATGACATGGTACGATGGAAAACACGAATGCGAGGAAAATTATTTCTATCGGCTTGTGCATCTTACTACGGCTTTACTCGTTGCATTTGGCAAAACGACGAATTTCCTGTACATTTTTACAATATTTAGATGCACAATTCGCATTACAAAGTATACTTAAGAAAAGAGTGAGAGCGAATGATATTGTGATATATTTCGCGTATCAATCATTCTCAAAATTCAAAACATAAACGTATTTCATAATTTGAAAGTGCAAATGGTGAAAGAATAATCTGGTCCACTTTATCATGAAAGCCGCACAAAGCGAGTGTGCTCTCATCTGCCTCTCTTTCTCTCTCTCGCGATTTTTTTACCTGTTCTCGAGAACGATATTCACTGGAATTTTCCACAGCGCGTTCGTGCTGTACTGTATCTCTCACATCGTCGTCATAAAGGAATATGATAGTTTTATCTATGAGAAAACAAGGCATATTGGATGATAAATCTCTCTCTTTTTCTTTCCGAGAGTATTGATGCAATATAGCATATATAATAAATCTGATATTATACTCAGTTTGAATCCTACCATGTTTTATTTCCGAAAATGTGTTTATTACTAAAAAATTTCATAACGGTAAAAAAAATATGCCAAGTACGTAAAAAATATCCCCACTTGTACGTAATGAAAAGTTTAAAAAAATATTTGTTAATGAAATTTTATATGTAACAAAAAGTACTAAAGTTTCTTATAAAAAAATTTTTCCCTAAAAAAAATAATACTTTATTTTAAATACTTTAAACATATATTTGAAAATTTTTTAAAAAATTACTGTTAAAAAATTAGTCATCAAAATAAAATTTAAAATCGACAAAAAACAGATATGAGATATAATAAAATTAGCCCGGTATAGTAAATTATGTGCTAGCAATTTATAATCGATACTGTACTAAATGATTTAAAATTCCCTTAATTCTTGAAGCACTTTCATATGATTTAGAAGTTTATACAATTTAGAATATATTCAGTTCAGAAGAAAGTTTTATGAAAATTCTAAATTGTAAATGGCGTTCAGACTGAAGTATGAAATCTTGGCATTCGCGCATTCAAATATATTTTACAAATATATCTTGAATAAAATATAAAATCTTAGACAATACGTATGAACATATTAGTCTGTTGAGTATATCTCATAAATATTTTTTTTAAATGTTTTTATAGTACTATAAAACTTTACACAATGTTACATTATACATATATTAAATATACATATATTAAATATAATATTACATATATTAATCTTTTTATTATTTAACAAATGCAATTCATATATTATAAGATATAAACTTGAAAATCTATGCATTTGAATACGATCCGAGCATGCCAAGTTTTCATGTTTATGCTGTGATTTTCATCGATCGAATCCTTGATTTTTATGTATGATTTTGGCGTCGCGATGCTATGTATCGCGTTGTTTGATAATTACACGAAGATACAATTTATCATATAATACAACATGAGTTTTCTCAAGCAAGTCTAAAGGCATTGTGAAGCTTTGTTCTTTTTTTCTTGCTTATTTAAAAAAAAACGCAACTGGAAATAATCCGCAGTGACAAAAGCTCTTATGCTAACAAGTATTATCAAGTTTATTGTTAAGAAAAAAAGAATCTCTTGAGATTGCATATACCATGCATGCAATCTCAAGAGATTCTTTTTTTCAACCTTTCTTTTCTGCAAAAAAAATAATGCTTTATGTCTATACTTGTTGACATTTGTTGTAAAATTTGTACTCAATGATAAATTGTTTTGTAAAATCATATAATTTAAAACTAAATTTCATTTTTGTTTTTTTTATTTAATCCAAGAAGTTATTAATGTAACACTTTGCATCCCTCTTGCTTTTTTAAACATTTTTTTAATTTGATATAAAATTGATTTTATTAAAGCAATCGAATGTTTATACACTTATACAATTTAAAGTTATTTTTAATATTTAAAATTTTTGACATTTGTAAATACTTTTGTAAAACTTTTTTTTATTTAATGATTTTTTATATTCTATCAAATAAGTACTTGTGCATTCTATTATATTTTATGGATTTATTTTAAATACTTAAATTATTTATATACGAATATAAATATATTCATTTAAAATGTTTATTAATAATTATTATAATTATAGTTACATTATTATTTTAATTTGTATGTGTGTGTGTACGAATTTATATTTGAAATTTAATTTCAATCATCAACATATATACATCTGATCTATAGAATTCAAAATTAAAAATCTATAAATTTATCTTTGGGATGTATAACTATGTGATCATCGTCATTGTTTCGATTATCAACATTGTGGTTCATAAGTGTTGTATCGAGCGCTATAACCGTCAAATGCAATACATAAACGTAATGAACGGCCGAACGTGAATATTTGGAAATAGTCGTTATTATTGATGGAGGAAAGAAGGTCGCCTACCTTCGTTTCTCATTTCCGGTTCGAGGGGCAGGGCACAAATCACGTCGTAATTGTTAAATGTAGCGTGACGCGGCGCCGAGCTATGAACGCGAAAAAGGGATAGCGTGTATGCAAAGTTGATAAAAGTCTCTCTGCCACGAATTTTCCTACGCAATCAATTTTTGAATGACATGTAGAATAACATAATATTCTGCGTACGTTCTTGCTGAGTTTCGTTTCTTTTGTAGACCTGTTTAAAATTATTTAGAAAACTCTTATAAACTACTAGTAAATGTTAGTTGTTCATATGCCACCAATTTATAATTAAAAAACCTAGTAATATAAATAACATATAAGAGTCATATAAGAGTCATATAAATAACATATATATGCGCCGCATTAATATATATTTTGGGTTTAAAAATCTCTATTTTTATATATTCCTTAACTTATTAATGCACGCGAAAGATTTGTATCGGTAAGTTTCTCGCGCATAATACTGTCGCGCGAATTAATTCATTGAAATCCGCGCAACGCGCTCGAAAATCCTGCAGCCATCGCGCGATGATGTCGCGCCCGTAGAGAGGCATGTAAGTACAGGGATACACATCCAGGTATTTGTACTCTTATCTTACCCGGAGTAAATTCAATGTTTGTACGCTATGTCAACGCTCGTACATGGAGGGCGGTATCACAGCAGATTTGAAGATGCAAATGCAGCACCAGTGGTTATTTCCTCGCGCACGCGTGCTCGTGACGCTGATGTCGACGACGAATTTGTGTATCTGTCACGCGCGTTTCATAGATATTTGTACAGATAAGAGAGAACAACAGCCATATATTGCAATTTTAAAAGAGAAAGAGAGAGTGTGTGTCCGCTCTATAATCCAAACAATTCCATCTATTATTCCAAACAACTTTCATCTATTGTTGTCAATCGATTTTTCCTTGATATATCTGAAAGGTAATATCGAGATTTAATTAATTATCATTAATTAATCTTCATTCGAAGTACTTTTTCGATATATTCAATATTATAAGACTTTATATTACATTATATAGTTTATTGAATAAATATGAAGTTAGACGATTCTTTATTTGAATTTCCTTATAAATAATTTAAATAATCGTTATTTTAAACATTGTGAGAATTATATATCTCTTAAAATCTAGAATTATATATCTCTTAAAATCTAGATCTTAGAATCTTAAAATCTTTTAAATAACATGAAAATATTGGATTTTTATATTTACATAAAAATATCGAATTGTTTTTTCAAATTTAATTCGATCCTAGTAGATTTAAATCAATTATTAAAGATATTCAAAAACATCGGACATCAGTACCAATAATAATTCACATAAATTTACTTAATTAGTTGCTTTTTTTCCTCGCGTATATATAAATTATCTTTGATATTCTCTCTATATAAAATCCAATTAATCCATCGCCATTCGATGTAAATAGCAATTGCATTCTCATTTTTTTCATTCAACGTGCAAATTTAGTAACCCGTTAATTGCGCCCGAGAGACGGCGGCCGTTGCGTTGATACGAAACAGCATTTCCCCTTTAAAAGCACGATATATGCGATATTCAAAAGGTTGACGCGACGGTTAAAGCATATGTAAAGTAAAGAATGGGAAAATATGCTCGATGCAAAAAGGAGTAGCGAGTTGAATATGTCATTTTCACTGTTCGTACATCTAGCAGCTATTTTTTCCATTAGGCGCTTTATGCGTCGTTTATACTGTGATAAGTATTTTCAAGAATATAAAGCGTCGGAAGTTTACCGGGCGTCGCGATGCATGCAATTTACGTTACCATTACTCCAAAGAAGTTTGAGCTAATATAATAAAATGGCAAAGCATCTACCGAGCTCCTTTAACTGTTCATATTTCTATTCACATCTCTAATGAGCTTATCCGACGATGAATGACGAGTTAATACGTTTTAACGCAACACGATTATTAACGGTCCAATCTTTTGTTCGTACAAAAATGTAAAAATACGGCCTAAAAATTCTCTTCATTACTTTGGTTTGAAATTTTTTCTCATGTAACGGAACAAAGCGTCGCGGAAGCTAATAAAATGGTTGTTGCGAATAAAATACTTTATTATGGAGAGAAAAGCGTACTCTCTGTCGAAAAGTATAATTATATTTTATATATCGGACACTTTTTATTTAGAGCCAACCTTAAACAGTATTTTTTTTTTTTAGAAAGAAATATGCGAGAGCAAAGACATTATATATAAAAGTTCGTTCTGGAATAAGCGTGGAAACGGTTGTATAAAAAGTAAGAAGATAACAGAGTAAAACACTCAGCCAGGCATTCACAGCGGTATATATGTGGTAGCGTGAAAGTCAAAAAGCGTAAGCTGCCAAGAGAAATAGGGAGAATGGAGGATTTATTGTTACGCGCCGGTTTTTCTCGAGTTTTAAATCAAATGCCGGACTCTGCCATATTACCTCGAAGTTTTCTATAAGCTTAAAGAACTTTTGTATTAAAGTATGGCGATCGTCTGTCGATTCGCTAAGCTATTCTTGAGATTATTCCTGTTTGTTTGAATGCAGATGTTAATATATTGTACGAACTTTCTTCGACGATATAACAAAATTTATTTGAAACGATTTTTATCGATGTTACTTCAGTTTAAAATCAAATAAAAATTAATACAATCTTTATGTCTCGTTATCATGTTTCATCTTCTTGAAATGCGTATAATCGTAGTTTAGTGTAATTTGTAAAAAAAATTTTATGTATATTTTCATTTAAATTTTTAGGAAAAAAAACTAATTTCCCAATGAAATGTAATACATAATTTATGTATACCAATATATTATTTTGTGTGGAATAAAATATATGAAAATTGTATTATTTAAAATAAATTTGCTTTTATTTAAAATGAATGTTTACGCCGAAAAATCAATTATAAGATGATATTAAAATGATATTAAAATTCAGAAATAAATAATTAATTGATATTTAATAAAATAAAAAATAAATATTTAATAAATATTTATTTTTTAAATCAACAAAAATAAATATTTAATCAGATTAATTTAAAAAATTAATTAAAGATTCTGCGAGTGATTTTATGCAGTGATATTATTTTATATCTATTAATTGACCTAAATAACTTTTGCACCAATTTTCTAAAAATATTACATTACTTATAAAAGTTCAAAAAGAGAAAACAAAAAAAGAAAATAAAAGCACTACAGCATAATTAAAATTTTATAAAATAATGATACTGTAACGGTCTAAATACATAGTGCAAGTTTTGTGAAACAATGTTATATTAAAGATAAATATATTATTTTTATTTGTGAATAAAGATTGTACATTTTTATTGGATTAAATCTGCATTCGTTATTTCCCGTTCTATTAAATAGTTCCATAAGTTTCATATTTTGTCAAATCGATGTTAAATGTTATTTTCGTGGCAATGTAGTCGTTCGTGAAATTAGTTTCACAGATAAAATGTCAAAATACGTTGATTGACATATATTATATAGACGGAGAAGATAATGCGATCAATAACGCAAATGCAAATAATCCGAGAAATAAATAAAAGATGAAAATATATCCGCGGATACCCACGCTTGTCAATCCGTCGCTGAAATATATGTGGAAAATGAAGCGGGTTTAAACCGAAAGCCTGTTACCTTTAAAAATCCGCTGCCTTTGTGCTTTCAGAAAAATTGACATTGGAATTCGTCGCACCATATGTGCCATATAAACGATCTCTCTCTCTCCCTCCCCCCCTCTCTCTATCTCTCTACATCTTTTCCTCCCTCCCTCTCTCCTTCCCTTCCTCTCTCTCTCTCTCTCTCTTTCTGATAACGATGCGAGTAAGTGCGTCCTGGTATTGGCTGTGACGTAAAATGCAAAAATATGTTATCCGTTTTCATATTATCAGCACTTTCCACGTCAACTTTCAGATTGAGTGCGCGTGTACGGAAATATGCTTCTTCATGAAAAATATCAAGCCGTCTTATGGCCACGCGGTTTCGGGCGGGTAATATATTTTGGCTGATCAAATTATTTGTAACTGTATCCACCAGACATGCACATACATCTTCAATGCAATCTCGTAGCACTTTTTCATTCGCTGTTTCCCGCAAGTTATATTTGAACTTATACAAGATATATTGAGATGTCTCTAATCATAAGAGTTCAATAAACCTTTTGGTAAAAAAATGACCATTTTATTCCTAATGAAAAATTATTTTAATTCTATTATAATTGAATCGAAATAACAAACTATTTAATATTAAATCAAAATTTGTTAATTTTTAAATTAACAAAAGTTTTTCAGATATTTATGTGATATGTAATATCACATAAAATATATTTGCTTATATATGATATGTAATATCACATAAAATATATTTGCTTTATATTTTTAATAAAAATCTTCAGATTGTTAATGATAAATGAAACAAAATATCTCTTCGATTTGTTTACGATATCAATAATTTTATTCATGATAAGTTCATTTTTCGAACATTTACGATTACGATTATTATACATTAAACATCGAAATGTTTCTACTATATTATAATAAAATCATATCTCTAGACTTTTTCTGAAGACATATGTTAAAGTGTGTTTCAATATCATGGTAATCACGACATTACTTTTTAAAATTTTTGTCACGCTTGGTGATACATAATAATATTACATTTGTCGGTGTCATCTAGTATTAGATAGGAAATATTTGTGTAATATATATCCAACGAGATGAGTGCGCGCTTCGATTAACAAGAGATTTTTCCTGAAAAAAATTATGTGCGTATCCGAAAAAAATTTGTAAATCTGCCAGAATTCACAACGTCAAATATATTTTATATTATAATTTTTTCGTCACTCAAAATATTTTTATCCACGAAATTCCATCTATATATATTTTTTCGTATATAGATTCTATCTTTCGTTTCTCTTTAATTTAAAAATATATTCTTGCGTATAAAAAAATATTCATATATAAAAGACTTGAAATAATAAATCGAATTTGTGGAATAATAAATCGTTGAAAGAGATAAGAAATTAAAAATAACATTTCGCATTTTTTATCGCGTCTTAAAAATATTTCTGAACGTATTGCAACTGATGAAAAATGATGTCTCGGATCAGCCATGATTGAATTATACATATTATAATTATATATATATATATATATATATATATATATATATAATTATAATATAATTCAATCGTGGCTAATCCGAATCATTATTCTTAGTTGCAATACGTTCAGAAATATTTTTATAAAGCATGAGATGACGTTTGGTTTTCCCTTGCGCGAATTGACATATTAACATTCCAAGTCCTTTATATAGGTTTAGGGTTTACCATATTACGTAAACTAACATTTCTCTATGTACGTAACAATTTCCATGATTTCCTTGCAGATTAGGCGTGTGATCAAACCGCATCAAATATATATTCCCGGCGGCGTTCGATTGAAACTTACCAATGAAACCGGCTACGAGCGCGCTTCGATAATTATCACATAATTACGTGTACCGCGGCGTCGAGTAGCGGTCGAAATTAACGCATGACACGTAATCGTCCCTCGCAATTTCCAATAAGCATTAAGCATATCGGTCAATTTTCGAAAATTTTAATTAAACCACGTAACACAATATATGGTTAGCTTCATATTTAGGTTAATGGAGATCGGTTCGACGGTACGTAATAAACTTGTGCAGTCGTGCTGGGAATATTTGGGACAAGCCGCGGGGCTGTAGAATGAGTCAAATGCTCATTTTGCGGAATATAAAAGTTTTACGAGACGCGCGGGAACTGGTGAGTCCGGTACGTAATGCTACTTGATCCATCAATGCCTTTCGGGAGTTCCGCGAATACCGTATTAGAAAATTTATCATTGTCTATAAATCAGTCGTGAGGTATGGGAATTTTCAGGATGACGACGAACGTGCCCTAATTAAGAAAGACGCGCAGCAGAATCAAACTCTGATGCATTTATTCTTTACAGAGTTCTGCAAAACAGAGTTCTTTATTTAAAATTTCAATGAGCTGGATTTGAAAAATTTACATTTTGATTAACTTTAAAGTAACAGATTTAACCATTTTATCAAAATTTAATTTTATGTAAATAGAAATTAATGATATTCTCGAGCAAAGGTAATATACAGGTAATTTAAATTACACTCTAAAAGAAAAGTACACATGTGTAAAATATAAAAAATTTCATAAATTTTTATACATTTATATTTTTTTGTCTTATAGCTTTAGTCACATACATTTTGTTTTGCTAGTTGTTAAAATAATTTTTATCTAAAAGAAATAAAATGCCTTTAATTAGTAACTAATTTTTAACCCTTTGCATTCGGATATCCCCTCTGAGGGGACATCATAAGTCTAGCAGAGATGACCCCAGTGCAAAGATTAAATAGTAAATATATTCAAAATATGCAAGAGAGACTAAAATATACGTTGAAATAATTCATCATTGTGAATTCATCATTTAAATTTTTTAATAAATTAAAGAATCCGTTTTAATAATCAAGAAATTTTTCTATTCTTGATATTCCTTAATTATTATATTTCATTTCATTTCATCTCTCTCTCTCTCTCTCTCTCTCTCTCGCTCTCTCTCTTAATATTTATAAAAATCCATCTTGTTAGAATAAGTAATATTTATAGTACATAAATATTACTTAATTGAATTGATTAATTTATTATTTTTATTGGGTTATCGAAGATTTTTTATTAAAACTTATTATGTCAAAATAAAAAAATCCAACATTTCAAAGATTTCATTTCTCCATTGGCAATTGAATATAATATTTTCTTTCCTAATTAATGCAACTTATAAATCTTATAATGCTCGTTGTTAACAGGCACATATTTGGAGAATATTTTGTTGATCCCTTTTGAAAATTTTTTTTCTATCCATTTTAGAGAAGCTTCTGTTTCGCATCCTACTGACGACGGCGACAACGACTACGATGGTGACGGCGTCGACGTCGACGACCTCGGACACCTTTTCTACCGCAGGAACTCGTTAAAAATACGTTTGCAAATGGGATTCCGCTTGGCGACGAGCCCTTTTTTGTTGCATACTTCACCTCCCTCGCCATTCTTTTTAAAGTTTCATGCCTCGTGGGAATGGATCGCAGCTGCGCAACTACAGTTAAGTACCGTAGATCGCACTAAAGCAAAGCTAGAAGCCGCAATCTTCGTTTAAAGGGATCTTTCGTCTGCTATGGATCTTTCAGCTATAAAAGTTTCAACGGATATTGCTCTTACATTATATTAATACCGTTCCCGTTAGCATCTAAATAATGTAATCGAGTTCATTCAAGATTCCGAGCATTTTATCGTTCATAGCGTGTTAAAATCTCTCATAGTAACACATAAGACTAATGTATAGGTAATAAAAAATATATATTATATCATAAAATATAATTTTTTTATAATTTTTTTATTATTTGTTTTTATTATTTTATTTTTATTATATAATTATAATTTTTATATGCATAAGCGATGAGCACCGAAGCAAAAAATTTGGCTACATTATTTAGACTTAAATAAATATTTTTGGAACAACAATTGGAAATGCAGCAAATATACTAATTGTAGTAGATAAAATCGCTTTGCTCGAATAGAGTATATTAATTTTATATGATTTTAATGATGAATATTTGCGTAACAAATATAAGTATATACTATATGTGTGTATGTATTTGTAACTATAGTATTTTACAAGTTACATTTCAAAAGATGATTGATGACGAATGAATTGCGTTTGTTGACATCAATTTTTTTTATTTTTAATAAGTACGAGTGAATTTTTTGTTTAAATTTTTGTTGATAAACATAAAATAAATAACTCTTGTTATAGAAGACAAAAAGAATTTATCAAATAAATTTGTACAAATGAATAACGTTTTTTTGCCGCTTTTTTTACCAAGCGTTGAATCATAGTGCAAACGCGTAACGAGGAAACTAATCGAAAGTTCCGTTTTCGGAATCGCGTTTTAGTGCACGCGTGACGGAGCGATTGCGAGATTGCCTATCGATCGTTGAAGCACCGATTTCGATATACGGGCAATTGGCCATGCCCGGAATTGTTTTAAAAGCCACGCGTGCCGCTTGAATTCAAGCACATCTATTATTTCGACGTCGACCTTTCACTGTGCGTAAACATAGTAAGTGTTCATTGTCGTTGCATCGCTTTTTTTCTGTCGCGAGAACTACTTTACCATTATTTATCGGAATTCGTTATTCGTAGGTAATTAAAAAGTTCGTGTTTGTATTTCGAGCAGCCGATCGCTGCTTTGCTGAAACTCTGCTGAAGAGTTGTAAAATTCGAGTGAAAAAAGTATCAATTAAAAAATTACGACTGAGTTATACAAATCACGACACTCTACCTGAAGTATTTATTCTTTTGATTAATGTTATTGATGAAAAAAGTAAATTTTTATTTTTATTATCGTACTTTTCGTAAACAGCGATAACCGGATTATTAGATTTCCCGTTGCATCTTTTTTATTTTAATACTTGTGCAAGGATAACATTAATATTTTGCCTGGTGATCTATAATCCTACCATACGGCGTTATTTTATATCAGAATTGTTCCAAGATATAACTTGAATTGGACGAGTGAAAAATGAATCGATCGATCATATCGTTGGACGGACACGTTTCAATTGTTCGTGACAAATGTTTATAAAACTATCAGAAACTAAAGATAGGAAACATGATATATCTACAAATAAATATTTGCTCATCGGCTGATTCAAGCGATGTTTGAATAGTTACACAATATAATTTGATCTGTTGTTACACAATATGACAATTAACCGTCTCGTATTAGTCGCGATTAGAAGGACAAGTGATACGAATAAACGATAAACCCGACCAATACTATCAAAAAGCAAATCTCATTTAAATTTAATATTATAAGAAGTAATTAAATAAATTCCAATTTTAAATAATATTTAATTGTTTGTAATAATTCTATATATGTGAATTATATCATATATAGATATTTTAAAAAATATATAAGCAGAAAAAGATATTTATAAAATAATTACAAACACATAAATGTCAAATTATTAATTGATCGCAATAGAACACAAGTGATATTTATTTCATTAAAACTAACAATCTCTATTTTATTTTAACTAAATTCTGGATTAATATTAATATTAATATTCTTGCTTAATAAGCTTAATTAAAGATAAAAAAGAACAAATGTTTCGCTTATACTATCAGGCACTTTTGGTTATCCTTTTGCATTGCCATTCCTACAATTAATTATGCTATCTGCTCAGACGGGCTACATAAATTCCTGGTTAACGTCCACTTCAACGTTGGTACGCGTCAGAACTTGACGTGCACACGATATAGCCACGTGGTGCCGCGAGTATTTCAATTTGCAGTTGTATTCTGCACCCAGTGTTTGAAATCCTGCTCCTGCGCAGCGGAATCGCGCGAATACATTTACATTACTTACTATGAAATTCTGATATTTAGCTACTGCCTATTCGGTATGTATTCCCAACTCTCCCTCGCGCGCTATGGTTTACACGGCGTGCGGGATGTACGTTTTGCTTAAATGGTAGAGAGCGCGTTATCCGGCACAGTGTTTAAATATAGATGAAACGGAAATGAATAGAAACATATTTATACTATCGACATGGCACCGGACTTATGTAGTTTGGAATTTTTTTTCAATTGTTCAAAAATATCTTTTATTTTACACACACACACAATCACGACAAATTAAATTATTTAATTCCTTATATTTTAATTCCTTCAGGAAGTCAAAATTTTCAGTATTAAAATGACTTTTATTGCTTAATAACAAAAAATACTTTTATTCTGTATTATTATTTTTCCACACTTTTTAAGTGAGAACAAAATATACAGTAAAAGTATTTTCTTTTCTTATCGTACATTTAAATAAATATAAAAAGGGAACATATTCTCCCAAAAGACAATTTTGCATTAAAAATCTGGCTGTGATCTTTTGAATATCATTTTAATGCAATAGTTCAGTTGGAAATTACATCGATATCTTAGGTGGCTTAAAATATAGAAAAGATACAGACCTCGCGCGCTCGCATGAAAACCACGTCTGGAAGAAAGTAATAATCGTTATGCAAAGCTGTAGTCTGCGAGATAACTGGTAAGGGCTACTTAAGAGAAGGACTCTATAACCTCTAGCAGACTGTCGCATACAGCAATCTCCCTCAGTGTACCTTACATTTTATAATTTGAAAAAAAAAGAAACGCAAATAGGTAACAGTGGAGCCACGATAAGTCCGTACATAGAATTAAGAAACAAGGCTACACGGAAGACATTATCAAGAGAGATAGTTACTTCATTTTTCCTAAATACCAATAAAGTAGACGTTATCAGAAACGAAATTTATAATGTTTTCGCCTTTACTTTACTACGTTAAAGCATTACGTTTATATAAGTATATAAATAAAGAATGTTTATTCTAATTAAAAAAATAATGCGGATTATGTTTAATGTATATTAAAAATAATATATATCTTGTATATATTTATATATATTATATATGTTTGTAATCTCTTACGTGATGTATTTCCATAGAGAAAATAAAATATGTGAAACTAAAAGAGAGAAAGAGAAAATATATTTTATTGGATATTATCAATTATTTCCCTCAAAATCTATTGTAAACTTAAATATTAATTAATTATTTTTAACTAATATTTATAAAATTAATTGTTTTTTTTATATATTTATCATTGCGAATAATGTGAAATTTTTGTTGCATAACGTAAAATTATTTTTTGTTTTAATATTTTTAACTGACATGTGGCATATTCAACAAAAATCTCTCTTTTTTGTTCGTAAAATCTGTTTTACATATATATTATAAAATGAATGTTATCACTTCATATTGCGATTGACCGATATTTTATCCCAACGTCCTTCGCGCGCGTGCATAACATTCTTTTTTACACCAACTATCGTTAGATCGGTGTCTCTGACAGATATTCATCAATCATTACCGTATCAACCGCGTAAGCCGTCGTTTCATCAGAGACAAATGGACGACCGAGTTAAAAAGTGTATCAAATCGAAAATGTTGTTTGCGATACATGCAATTTTTTCAATCCGAGATAGATACTCATGAGATAGATACTCATGAGATGATAATATTTCAAAATGTAAAAATAATAATACATACTTCACTGATTTAATTCTCATTGTGAATTGACTACTATATATTTTATTAAAAATAATGTATAAATGCAAAATTGTGCGTAATCATTTTTGTATCGCTATTACGTACATAAAATATAACACTTATAAAAAAATGTTTAAGTTTGGCTATTAAAATAATGATAATATATAATTATATTAAAATAATATACAATTATTGTTTATGTTTAAGTGTATAGTATTATTTAAAGATAAGAATAAAATCAAGTCTGGATATATTTTTTCCCTATAATTTAAATTATCTTCCAAATAATCATTTAAGTCTATTATCATGCCAAGAATCAAATATTTAGGATTTTGTGACTCGCGCAAGGAACTAGAATGTGTTTCCCAGGTCGTTTCGCGCAGTCCTTAAGAAAGCTGGTGACCGTAACGTACAATTACGACTTTGGAGAATAAAACGTATCGAGCGAATGTAATGGCAACGCGGCGCACGAGATAGAAGAAAAAGACGTCAGTGGGTAGAGTACCAGCAAGAGGGATTAGAGTTCGGTGGTGGAGCAAGAGGGGTGAGTACTTGAAAGCCTACCTGGCATTCTGTTAATGTTCTCGTTTTAGCCCTCGTGCTTCCGTTTCGGATTTAATGCATCCGCCATCGTGATGAATCAGAATCGAGCTGGATGTTGCACAGCGTGACCAGCGCTAGCCCGTTACGTGCACCTAGCGAATACAATCATGCGTGCAAACGCATGAAATTTTGTTGTACTACGATTAATATAATTTTTCGCATTTGGTTAACTCATCGCGTTGACCGCTTCATGGTGGTAAACGCACGTCTGATAAAAATGACGATTAATTAAAATCCTTTCTTTCTCGAGGTTTTATTATGGCCACCATAATTCGTTTCATAAAAATAAATGTAAATTTTTTGGAAAATAAAAAAAGCTCGCAATTATCATTAAACGTAAAAAAATTCAAAAGTTAAAATTAGAATGTTTTTGATGTAGAAACAATCATTTCGTATAAAAATAGTGTTATAATAAAATATACAAAAATGTCCGAGCGTACTGCGGAAGAGACGATGTTATAAACGCGTTTAAAATTCATGTTAAATACATGTTAAAGTGAAAAATATTTCTGACAGATCACGCTTTTTGATACAAAGTTAGTCTTTCTCCAGTCTTCCTAGCTGTCGGATTAGATATGTCACTTTTCAGACAGATATTGCACATGCGAGCCAATGTGCAGTCGATGGTGCGGAGGTGGTTAGTAGGATTTATGTATGAGACGCGGGCGAGCTTCGAAGAGATAAATTAGTCGTCTTGCAATAAAAAGCCGACTTGCGGATAGCCCGGATTACACGGATGTACTGTGCGCCGAAATGGTACTTTTTGCCGTTTCCTTCCTGATCATCCACCTTCAGTAATGTTAGCCATTTTCGTCCCTCCTCCCCCCCCCTCATGCTTGAATCTGTTATATTGTCTTTATTACAAGAATATCGCAAGAACTTCTTTGCAATCTGCGTTACACAATGTAAGACAAATTTTTTATCGTTATCAGTGATCAATCAATAGCAAAATGATAGTCAAATTATGATGGAATAAAAAATTTCCTTAAAATAATGATATGCCTTGCATTATGCTGTAATTTTTTAATAGCAAAATAGAGCAATTATTCGTGAATATTTTTTTTTATATTTAATAACATGTTTCACAATTTAAAGCGCAAGATTTTTCTCTGAAGAAAATATATTTTTTAGAATATATATGTTCGGTGTTTTAATATAAATAGGATACCAGTGCGCGGGCTTAAGTTCCATCTGGCATGCGCTACGTTGCCTCAACTTTTCAGCATGTAAAATGTAAATGAATAGTGGCGGAGAAGGAAGGTAGAATGTTTCGAACGTTAACCGCATGAGAAATCGTTGCGGCGACGGTCCTTGCCGACGTGTGAAACGCAGGAACAATGCGAGCGAGTACAGTGATATCCAGGGATGCGTGGAAAAAAATGGTACGCTATGTCAAAAGTTTCATTTCGCGAAATGAAAATAATATTAAATCAAGTAACACGCCCGCTCTTTCACCATCTGCCCGCGTTTTCGAATTACCGTTCCGGCTGTCCCCGACATTATTTGACGCTTTCACTTTGTCCGCTTTCGCGCTCCCTTAGTGAATTTGAGCGAAATTTCAAGAGGATTATTCTCCGATTGTCGCATTTTTCAAATTCCTTAAGTACAAAAAAGTACAAAAAAATTATATTTTTAGAAAAATGTATTCAAATGTTGAAAAAAAAATGATAATTTGCGGTAATCTATTGTGATGTGATTACTTTAAGATTTGGAAAAGATGTTCTTCTCTCTCCTCTCCTTCTTTTAGCGTTCTATGTGTCCAGTATGTGCAATTGATATTGATTTTATAAGCGAAATATTAAAATTTTTATATAATATAACTGATAATTATTTTATAAATGCGAGAGAAAGAGGGAGAGAGAGAGAGAAAGAGATAGAGGGGGAAAGAGAGAAGAATGGCAAACTTAATTTAAATTAACAACAAAAATCTGCGCTGCGGTCTCTCGCAGCTTCTTGCTGTGAGATAAATGCCTCCAAGGTACCCGGTGGACAGTGCAAGCGCCGAGAGACATCTTACGCTTTACGTTCGTAAGCCGCTGCCGTTAATAACGTCACGCTCGTCTGCATCTTTTTCCGCAGTTTTCCGCCATCGTATCTCTATATTACCGTTCTGTCACCATTTTCTCTTTTTGCTAGTCTACGTAATTTATCCACGTTGTGGCCATTTAATTAACCTCGACGTAATTCTATATAGGTATTTTAAATGTATAGCCGCAATTGTTATGTTAAAATTCAAGGAGTTTGTAGTCAATATTGCTTCGCCAAGAATTTAATAGCTAACTAAAAGCTTGAATTCAAATTTACTTTAGTTGAATTTGAATGTAATGTATAAATTAGTGTAATGTAATCACACTGTAATCAGTGTGATTTAAGAATTTGATAAATTGAGTTTTGAAACCATGTAAATAAATAAATATATATATAATTATAAGGAGAACTTATGTTAACTGAAGTTTATTTCATGTCTCAAGTTATAAGATTTTATGTCGAACATTAACAGATTGCATAAATATAAAAATATTGCATCACATTATATGCAGAAAAAATTAATTCAAAATTCTTCATAATACATATCTATCATTAACAAATAATATAGAATAAATATAAATAAAAGCAAATACCTTTAAAGCTGTCGCAGATGTTACCGTGCGGTACTTGTCATTTAGCGTTTCGAGAGTAACGAGCGATCGAATGCGAGCAAATTAAAACGTTAAATCTGCCATTTAAAAGTTAACTCGTTATCGGCTCTGATTGCATCACAAACAAAAATCGAAACCGCTCAACACGTAAAACTTGATTTTTTGATTCGTTATAGACGCACAGCAATCGATAAATCTTTCACAATCAATGCGATGCGTTTGCCAGAGTAAGCGATGTATAAACAAATTTCAATCAGCGGCCCTCTCGCAAATTATCGATCCTCAAAAATCCATGTTATCACCAATTTGCTAATATTTTAAATTACGCAGCGCAATCGAATAATAAGATTAAGTCGGAGACATTTATTTTCTCAATATTATTCTTCGAAAAGTAATAATGTTCTCGAATTATTGATAAGTTGTCATGTCCATTTATGAGAGATTCAAAGCTATTCATTATTATTCTTTATCGCGTGAACGAAATTGAGGAAAGCATCTCGTACATTAATTTCTCGATTATTAAATACGTTGATACATCGATCAATTATCTGCCGGAAACGCTTTTTCATTTATTCGGAAATAATTATTCGCAAAATTACGTGTATACAGCAATTCCGGGATGAATAAAATACATGTATTCATTTAAGCAAATAAAGTAAATTACGTAATAAAGTAATATCAATTATACATGTTATTTACTCAAATGAACATCATCGCGATTTCGTATGTCAATAGATGCAGAGCTTAATAAAATTAATATAATTTAATATCATTAAAATCCGCATAATATGGTATTATTGCAATTTATTATTGCAATCTATAATTACGCAGATACGCAAAATACGCTTTCGGATAGCGTCGCGTTTATCCTTGCGTTTTATTCCGTGAATTACTGCCACGTTATTTCACCTATAAAGGAAGAATCGACCCTCCGGGTGTGCGGAATTTTCGTGGAATCTCAGTCTCACGGTGGGTTGAATTACGATTTTATATAATTAGGCTGCAAGGGAAAAGCTGCTGGACCTTCTTGCCGGTCTCTTCACCGACAAACCCCTTTCATTTCTTTCTTTGCAGTACACTTGACTCTGCCGCCAATTTTTATTAACACTTTACTCGGAGAAATCAGAGAGAACCACACAAGCGTACGAACCGAATATAATTATGCATGTTTGCGCGTTACCTCGTAAATAGCGTAATTTCAACTCGTTTTTGAAAGGATCATACTTTATCGATTCGCTATTATTTTAACGAATGCGCGGAATAACGAGATCCAACGCGCGCGATATTAGTATACACGTGTATCCACTTGCCAATTATATAACCGACCATTATAATAACATTTTCAACTGCGAATCAAACCGAGTTTGTTATGTACGCTATTAAATGTATAATAACCAACGTTGCGTATTGTCAACATGATAAAATCGCTACTATACAAATTTCATTAAGCTCGTAAACTCCTCTATGTATTAGTGTTTTATGTCATAAGTTGTCACATATGAATATTTTATGAAATTTCGTATCAACTCTTATATTGCATTGTTATTATGTGTATGCCAGATTTTTTTTTACATAATTTAGAATCAATAATCATCTATACATCTCTTTAAGAGACTTTGAATGGTACTTATATGATACAATATAAGATTTAGATCGTAATAGTAAAGCTATTTATCATATCGTGCGTTTATATAGAAAATATTGCATTGAGACGCAAGTGCTTGTCAAAAGCAGCTATTGAAAATCGAAGCCAGACGCATTGTGAGCAGGACTTATACACATATACGGACAATCGTATCTTCGTATATCCAATTACCGGCTGCCTTGTAAGATTGTATTGTATGAATTATATATTGTGTATTATGTTCTAGCTGATTCTTCGTTTTTATGTATCTAAAAAGAGATATAACATATTTCCAATTATCTTTTATTAAAATAATATTTTATAAATATTTTATTAAAATAAAATCGATATTTATCGATATCACATAATTATCTGCGATAACAATACAATTTAAGCTAAATTAGTTTTTCTATAGTACAAAAAAGAAAATTAAATTTTATTCAATTATTGTTTCAGAATATAAAAGAAATCATTGATATATTCAGTAAATAACAATGTACAAATTTAAGAAATTTGGAAATTTGGAAATAATTATTTGTTACATAACGGTCGGGAAATAAATCATTGTATGGAAACTAGAGAAGGAATATAGAAAAAACACATTTTAAAATGAATAATCTGATTATTAGTTCTTCGCTAATCTTTTTTGCGAAATTAGACCAACTCTCTTCTATTACAGGATGAAGTTTTCCAACTATTCTCTACAACAAAGTAGATTCTCTACCGTTCCTTGAAATTCAATCCTTGCACAACTTTGGTTCTCAACGAGAGAAACAACCGCTTTTGCCACTCTCAGTATTGTAATTCCACCAAGATTCGAATTCTACACGCATTATTTTACATTCGATGACGCATTCAAAATTCCGTGTATATATAAACAAATTAAAATATAATCAAAAAATGAAATTTATTTCCTGTCTAGATATTTTTAATAAAAATTATTGCATCGCATATTCTCTTGTCTATATATATACATATATGAATGGGATTTTATATTTAGCTATTTATTTGTATGTGTAGAATTTTAAATCACACACGAAATATGATCAACAATATTCGAAATAGAAAATTTATTATACAAAAACTAAAACTAAAATTATATTTAGTCTTTTTTTCTTCAAACTTTTTTTCTTTAAAATACAAATCCACAGAATGTATGCAGCAGCTCTCTCATATTTTATATATATCTTGTAGATTTGTTTGGAAAGATATAATCATTTTTCTTTCAAAATATTCTTTAAGTTACAAATTTTAATATTCTTAGTTATTTCTTAGTTAAATATTCTTAAGTTACAAAAGAGAATAGAATGAATCGAATTGATTAGAAATTTATTAGATTCATTTTTTTGAAATTCTTCGTCTTTCTTTAGATATGCCATGTTCTTCAAGAGTTTACCATATGAAACAATGAAATAGCTGCATAAATTGAAAATGGAAATCACTATATATATATACAATCTTCCTGTACAAGCTTGTTCGATTTTAATGTTTATAAAATATATTCTCTCTTGTTATTATTTATCGTATTCCTATTAAAATATTAACAGCAAAATTAATTCATTAATTCATTTTTGTAACTGAAACTACTGTTAATTACTTTCATTAAAAGTGAAATTAAAACAACGAATATTTTATATAAATTTATTTCTTTTTATCTAAATAAATATCGAATAATTTGTAAACATTTATAAATGTTTACAAATATATAAAATATATTCTGTCCAAATATTATTTATCGCATTCCTATTAAAATATTGAAAGTAAAATTAATTCTTCATTGCAATTGAAGCTATTGATAGTTACTTTCATTAAAACTGAAACTAAAACGATAAATACTTTATATAAAAACATGTACAGTATGTATTAAAAAATGTATGTTTCTCGAATAAATTTTATAACAAAACATATTTTAACAGTATAAAAATATAAAATATATTTAGACATTCTATGAGTTTGTCGAATGAGTAACAAAGAATAGTAGAAATAAAACATATCTTTGTTCATATAAATAGAATAGTGAAAGAATTTAGATACGAATTTGTAACGATAAATTCAGAAATCTTGATGGCGCGAAACATATTTCAGAAATGAAGCCGCAAAGCTGAACATAATAGTTCCATTCGTCGGACATTCGAAAGAGGATTTTACCAACATTTTGTATCAAAGCACAGCGTACAAATGCGATTATGCCACAACGATATACGGGTGGATCGATCGCTGCGCTTCTCGAATACCCTTTCAGAATCTGAGAGCAGTTAATTTTCTGCAGCTCTAGCTTTGCGCTTTTCTCTTGATAATTTTTCGATTATTCTGTGCAAGATTAGACATTATTGACTGCGTAATTTTTTTATACTTGAATTCAAGCCAAGTTTTATCTCACACGTATAAACGTTTACAGATCTCATAATAAATATATTATACTTGATTATCTGATAACATTTCATTATTATTTGCAAACTTTCCTTTTTTAATCCTTTCCAACTGTTTACATAAAGGAATATGATAACTAATAAATTATAACTAGCAACATACAATTAGCATTAAAAAAATGCAAATTTTTTCCAAAATTATAATACTTCCTTTGTAAATATTTATAAACTTTATAAATATTTACAAATTATTCGATATTTATTTAGATAAAAAGAAATAAACTTATATAAAATATTCGTTGATTTCATTTTTAATGAAAGTAATTAACAGTAGCTTCAATTACAATGAATTAATTTTGCTGTTAATATTTTAATAGGAATATGATAAATAAAAGCAGCTTTAAATTGAATGATACTTCAAATATATATGGATCGACATTATTATCGTTACTCATTTTTTTCAATTATGTCTTTATATGAGCGTAAGAGTACAAATGCAAGTATAACATCTATAATTTTCATCGTGACAAATGCTTCTGGCGTTTTAACGCGCAAACGTATACGCCGGTTCAATGAATCGGTAATATTTTCGTGAAGTCATTATGCACAATTATTCCACAATTGCGCCCAATTTCTACCATTGCACGAAGATTGGAATAGATATTATGTAACGGTAGAGTAACGTGGCGCACATCGTTCATTAATATTTCGTGCTTGTCATCGAAATTCAATTTCCGCACGCGGTGGTCGACGGCCGCCAGGAACTCTAATTCAGTGTCTGTGGTCCCGTCAATCAACTATAGCATCAGCCAAGTAGCTGGAAATAATTAACGCCTTGCGCACATTGCAGCTCGTAAACATTCCTGTTCTCGATACTATCGCTTCGATTAGGCAATTGTGCAATTCATTTCCAGTTCACAAATCTATTCATTATTTTCGCGCGATCTTATTAAATCATTGCTTTCTAATACAAAATTCAAATCTACAATATTTCTAATTGTTTTCGTAATGTTTGATGCAACGACTATCATTTTAAATAATCAATCAATAATATCAAGTAAATAAATAATTGAAAATATAACATAAGAGAAATTGAAAATATACCATATTCCAGAAACGTTTCCGTGTAAAAATGATTTGCTATAATGCATCTTTTACTATGCTACAAAAAGATAGAAACAAATAAAAAGTAGTAATCAATAAATATTTACAATTAGAAAAAATTGTACATATGATACACGAATCAAAACAATTTATGGATATCTATGTCTATGGATATCTATGTTTCATAAAACAAATAACATATTTCAATTGCATGTAATTAACATGTGCTAATCCAATGATAATTATGTACGAGAGTCTCAATCATTCAGTATTATGCGAGACTGGGGAAATCGATCGTCGCATGCCGAACGGCTTTAATTCAACAATCGTATAGTACAATTATCCCCTTTAATTCACGGCACGGCGATTAAAAAGGGGTATTTGACAATGTTAAACATTGTAACGACCTAACTTTCCAAGAGAGAAAAAGAGAAATAGAGAGAAAGAGAACAAACGAGCGAGTGAACAGTACATGCTCTGTGTTGTAAGAAATACTGTAATGCAAAAACTTCTTTGTAATATGCGATACGATTCTGAATATAAAATCCGCCATTCCTTTGTTCCTGCATTGAATACCTTTTTCCGCTCTCCGCATATCATACATTTACGAATAAAAATTTATATCTTCGATATACTATATCAATATTCGTTGAGACGCATTAAAGAGCGATATTTTGCCCTTACTTTCCCCTTAGTCAAGTTATTCGTCGAAATATTCAATAAAATATTCGCAGCAAAAGGAGAAAATAAATATTATATGACACGAACCAAGTTATTCGTAAATTACGTTGTTTTCTTTCTTATTGTAGGCATTCAATTTTCCGGCGAATACCAAGACGTTCAATTTGAAGAAAATAGAGTTCAACATAACATGCCACCTGCATAAATATGCGGAATATTTTATACCTACGTTCAATCTTATATTAATTATACATATATACAATATATATATATATATATATATATAACTAGAAAAATATTTATAGTTATATATTAAACCTCGTTGTGTATGCAACTACATGATGGTAGCAATCACAAATTGCACTCATTCATCATTCGACAGCAAGACATTTTTCTATTGAGAATTCATGAATAAAAAGTTTATAAAATCGATTTACGCGAAAATGATTTAAAATAAGGAAATAAATCATTTCAAATACTTTTAATCAATATCGAGAACAATACAAAATTATTTGAATATCATATAAATGAACGTTGAGATGATATTAATATCACATAAATCAATTGAACGTTGCCATATTTTTATGTTAATATATCGTTATACACATTGCATTGAATTCGTATTCTATATTTACCTCCATATTTATCTGATATCCATTCATTAAAGAATTGCTATATGCACACAATTCATGTTTGCGTTAGAGTAATGTTCATACTAATATTAAATATCTAAATAGATCCAACGACCTTTAATCTATCGTACTCGTGTTTTTCTCTCTCGATATTTATGTCAGTATTTTGTACTTGCAGCAATCATTTGCAACAAATAATCATTCTAAATTGAAATAAAGAAAGAAATTATTTACAATCTATTATAAAATCATTTATAGAGACTTAATTAATTTTGCTGCATAATAATTAAATATTGTAAATATACATATATATATATATATATATATATATATATATATATACTAAATTTATAAACATTAATTAAATTAAATTAATAGCAAGTATAATTTAAAATAAGAGAATATATATATATATATATATATATATATATATATATAATACATATAAAGTTAAAATTTTTTATACAAAAATGTAAAAATTGTTTTATAATCTACAATAAAAAAAGATATAGTATTATATTACTAATAATATGTATATACACATATGTATATTGTACTTTAAATGGACATTTATAATATAATAATAAATTCATTTATAAATTTTTTAAATATCTTTCTCGTTAATTACTTTCAATATTCAAAATAATGCTCTTAGCAGTTGCATAATAAATGTATAGCAAGAGAAAAATAAAGAGATTACTATGTCTACGACGAATGTTTATGAAACGTTAGCTTTAATAAAAAATATATTTGTGACTTCAATATTTGATTTTATTTAAATTGCGGTAGGAAAAAAAAATATTACAGATTTACATTCACGAATACTCCGATTTTTATCAATCTATTTTTATTATTCATTATTATCAGAGCAACTACTTTAAAGTTTGCGCTCTTTTACAATAATATCTGTTGTTTCTTTTATTTTTATTTAATATTTGCGTTAACCATACACGATGCACTTTGATATGTTATATTATTGTGCAATTTCTGTTTTCTTGTAAAAAAAAGAGAATTATCGCTTAATATTATCGAGAATACATTTATGTATTTTCACTGATGATAAAATCTGTTTAGCAACCCTTAGGAGAGGACAATACATACTCTCGTCTAAAGTAAGCAAGTATAAACAGGCAATCACGTTCGGTCCCAAATTCAAAGTAGCAAGATAAATAAGTTGATAGGATTGATACTAATTGCGATACCGAGAGCACCTACTGTGTTAAAGGGATAACAAGGAGCCCATTAGCGTAACGAGGCCGAGTAATCAAATATATTTTTGCACAAAGTTCTGTCGCGCACAATAATGAAGGCTAATACAGTTATGAAACGCACATGTTTCTGTCAATTATTGAACTTTAAATTGTTTCGAAGCATGTTAAGAACTTAAGCTACACTCGTGCTGATATAACAAGATCCGCACGCTTAGCATCTCGCAAAACTTACGGAAGATCATTGAATAATTACGAGATTGAAATATCAACTGAGGAGTTCGCATTAAGCCAATATTAGGCCCTTTAACACATAAAATGCGATTATAGCACGTAATTTGCAAACTTTAGAGACGATAGATAATATAATTTCAAGATAATAAAAAAAAATTCTTACGTTTATATTTAAAGATATAATTCCAAATTCTTGTAAACACGATGAAATAAAAATGATCAATATTAATTTAAAAATAACATTTTGCGTACAAAAATGTTATTTTTAAATTAATTGATCATTTTTATTTTATATATATATGGTATATCTGCAACATAAATTGTGAGAAACGATAGCAGTTCAAAAAGGCTCTGATTAGAATAGATCAATATATATTAGTGCGACATGAATCTACATTGATTGGACGAGCACATGTTCATTTGATTACAGTAATAACTCATACGATACTGCAAACCATATTTGAATCGCGTAAATTAAGATCATCAAACCGTTTTTTCATAAGCAAATCGCAATTTCAAGAGTTTTACTAATTTGATGCTATAATAATATTACATATATTTGTGTTTTGCTGCATGTTATATATACGTAAATTATTTTACATATAAATTATATGGAAATTTATAAGAATAATAGAGATTCTCTCTTATTGTTAGTAATAAACATGAAGATTAAAGAATTCTAGACAATTAAATTCTCAAATGTGCAATTATTACATACATTATTCACTTAATCCCAAACTGGTTATATCTTTAATAGGAAAAAAGCAATTTGGAAGTTTTTATAGAGTAAAGAGAATTAACAAGATACTTAATATTAACAAATTATATAAAAGATTTCTACATAAGAAGAAAAGAGAGAAATGAAATAAAATTAAAATTTTATTACAATATAATTCTAAATTGACCAAAAATTTCCAGTCAAGTAAAACTGTAAATACTTGACATATTTTATGTAATACTGTAATATTATAAATAGTTTAGTTTATCTTGTACAATATTGTAAATCTCTTAATATATCTTATATCAAGGAAATAAAAAATCGTATAATTTCTAGTAACTAGTTAACTAATAAAATAATGACGTAACTTTCTAATGTGCGCCTCTTACATATATATGTTGCTAATTATGACAATAGTAGTATAAACTGTATAAACTGGCTATGAAACCTGTTAATACAAACGTGCAACTCGGCTTGCCGTCAGTTAGGAGATCAACATTTGCTGCTGTCAGCTATCATCTCTGTTCATTATATCAGTTCGTTATATCAAATTGTATTTTCAATATTTAGAAACATTGTTCTCGTATTTTTCTAAAAAGAAAACTGATCTATGATTATTTTAACGATGATATTAATTACATAAGAAAACAAACCTCATGGATATTAGATGTGAAAAATAGACTATTAAATTTCTTTTTTAATATATTTTTTGGTATAGAAATAAAAGTAAATTCATTTTAAGTAAAAAATTGCTTATATTGAATAAAATTAAAGAAAAATGAATAATAAAAGATTCCTAATTTTTATATCAACATTCGTTTTGTAAGTTATTTTTATATAAATTACTTTAAATATATTAAATATATAAGATATATGATTATATAAAAAGGCAAAATGCCATCACAGTGAATAAACAGAAGCTAAGCAATGACGGAATTTTCTGATATGTTGCGAGTTGCGATAATGAATATTACAGCATTATTTAGATATAAAACAAATTCATACAAGCGTGTAATTCCAGTAGTCGTTAATTAAGGGGTCATTATTCATGCGTCAGCTGAAACTTGTTATCATATCTATGATATCATGTGATATTGTTTCTGTACTATCAAGGAAAAGTTTTGTCTCAAACGATAATAGTTTACTATAGAAAATATGAAGTACAAAAGGAGCCTTAGTATTTCCTAGGAAGTTATGTTTAGGAGAATAAGTTGCAAGTCATAACATTTCCTTTCGATCTGCTTTAATTATATTATGAATCAAAATATTGTACCGCATTCTGGAGAAAATTATTGTATAATTTTACAAGAGTTCACAAATACTATTTTTCATTAAAGCGTCAGATATATTTTAATAAAATGTAACGTTGTTTCTACAAAAATAATTGACATATAAAATTCAAAAAATTATCGCGTTATGAATTTAAAATCATATCTTTTTGTGTCCGATTAGGAAAATAATAGAAAACAATATATCAATAATTAATAATTTATGAGAGCAAAATGTATAAAGCACATACATAAGTAAATTTTTGTTTGATTCACAATTTTTGTTTATATAAAACTTACTTTTTTCTTTTTAAAAATAATAATAGATTAAAAATACAAAATTATTTAAAAAATTGAAAAATATTTATATAAAATTGCACAAAAAATATTTCAGAAAAAATACGTGTCAAAATTTAGATATTCAATCACTCTCATTTAAGTATCCTATCAATTTTTGCGGATTAAACAAATTCGTTTTATAGATATTTCGTGTATAGGCGATGGTGCGGATATAAATGGTTGAAATAGATGGTTCAGAGGAATGATCGTAACTTAGCAAACTTACGAAGCAAGTGACTACCACCAGCTACAAATTTGGCTGTTTCGACCTAACATGATTATATGTACGCGTGCACGTTTATAACTACAGTCAACTCGATTAGTCGATTTTATAAGCAATGTACAGAGAACTCCGCTACAGAGAAACGGTTACCAAGATCGTTTGATCATGTACCGAAACTTTATCACCAAAAGATCTCTAACTGCGAGCGCGAACCGTTTTAATGATGGTTCGTAGTAGTCATAACGTAAATGATAAAAGTAAATTTATTCGTGACCAAAAAAAGATTTGCTGTGATATAAAAAGATTAAGTTTTGATGTTCGAAGATACGCTTTTCTCTTTTTATCATTAAAGTTTTACAGAAAAAACGGATAATTGTTGTCAAAAATTTTCTCAACTTGAGATTGAACTCCATTTTTGGCTTAAAATAAAATTTATGACTCTTATATTACAAATGAAAGTTTCCAGATGGACCGAGATAGTATTTACTTTTTATTGTTATAAAAATTTTAATATTACTCTTATAAAAATTACTTTTATCAATTATTTTTCATGGAACCGTAACGAAAATTTTAGGTAACGGTTTTATTCGTACTCTTTATATTATCTTGTTTGATAAAAATTTTAAAATTTTGAAATAATAAAAACTATAAGTTTTTTTAATCATAAGTAGAAATTAATAAAAATATTCATAATTACAAAATCTACAACTGATATGATTATGATTAATTAAAATATTGCATATTTGGTAATAAAAAAATAATTTATAATATTATAATATTTTTTACTTTTATCTTGACTATATCAATTTCTGTAAAATTCCCTTAGTATTCTTAATTCATTGATTCATCAAGAAAATTTTAGTCCATATCTTTATTTCATTTGTTCACAATTTTACTTTATTCTCGAATTCTCATGTCAAATATTATTGTTACACGTCGGTGTATTCAATTTCACTGTAATCTATTTTATAAATAACAATATTTTTTTCCGGAAATATTTATTTTATTTTTTGTTATTGTTTGTTATATTTATATATATATATATATATATATATATATATATATATATTTGATATGTATGATAAAAAAATAGAAGATCGTGCTTTCTAGTTTTTCTAGTATTGTTATCACAGTTGCACGCAAAAAAAAAGGATGATCATCGTAAAACGTACCGGAAAAATTTCGTGATATCGCTTTGCTGTCTATTAAAACATTCTCGTCAAAGCGTCCGATGATATCAACGTTAAACCGCGAAAAGGTACAAAATCGCATCTCGTGAACTTTGCTCTACATTCTACTTTATTTCATTACACTTGTAATATTTATACGTTCCTGTTTTTCACAATTTGTTTTTGTTTTAATGAAATTGTCCTGACGTCCAGAAAATATTCACGAGATGCTTATGTAAATATCGCATTATTTTCTTCTTTTTGTTACAATTTTATCAAAATTTTGTTGAAATAATTATAGTGATAACAATCCTATACGTGGTGTATAGTTGTATATTTTTCATATTTATTATTTTATGCATCAGAACATAATTGTTATATCCATTATTAATTTGTTAAAATGTTATATCACGATCATATGTTTATATAAATGAAAATTGTTTGTTCAGAAATAATTGATCACGAATAAAATGAATTTCAAATAATGCATTTTTATGAAGCATAAATTATAATTATTTAACTTTTTTTTCATATTTTGGAAATAATAAACGTTCTAATTATTATAAGTCGAAATGTAGATAACATAAGCCACCAATATAATCCCTGTGATGCGGGCAAAGGACACACATGTTTCTATCTCTTTTCATGTAAATGACACGCGGTTACACAATGACGACAACAATGGTAGCTTCGTGACGACCGACACCGAGATCGTGATCAACATTTCTCTTACCTGTTACACGTGCGGAGGGTAGATCTTCCCTAGGGCTTCTCCGCTGTGGCATTGATTGCGCCAGCCACGATGAAATGCCGCTTCGTATTCACGTGCATCATATTGCAGTCGACGAATCGCATTCGCAGAAACCTGTAACGATGTTGCAAACGAATAAATATCGATACCTGTTCATTATTGTATCGCATACATCCGCGTGTTTGCCGGAATACGTGATTCCCCGCGCTCGTTTTCATTCACCTGCACGTCGTATCTTGACGTATCATTGGCCTCTTTCCTCCGCTTTATGCGATATGTGCGATAACGACTGCGAGCTCGGCAACAAACTCTCGGCTTTGTTCGCGTTCGCGTAATTTACGAGTATCAGCTTGCGATCACGATCTGTTTTATCTCATTTTGATTACTCTTATCGCGTGCTACAATTCCGTGGATTTCTTCCGAATTTGTCAGAGAATAAAGATAAGGCGCTTCTTTATATGTACTCGGGACGGCAGGGTCGTTTACGTATAATATTGATTTACTTATATAGACTGTGCTTACATTATGGCTCAACTTTGGAGGAACTACTTTAAAGTAACGCGACTACTTTCCCGTCTTTTGCTGCTTTTACAGTTTTACGAAAATTCAAAAAGTTAAAAATAAATTTAATAGTTAAGATCTCGCGCGTGAGTGAGCGCGCGCGATATACATCTTCCCTTCAAATATAATATTTAATCTAGCAATATAATATATATACATCTACTGAAAACATACATACAATACAAACATTATGACTTTATGAACTTCTAATTCATTTGTTTCTTTTAAAGTCCTTCGCGTTCCCGAATACATTATCCTATGAGTTAACAAAGAATAACTTTCTCTCTCAAATCAATCAATTTAATAATTTATTTATATAATATATGAAATATGAATTATGAAACTATTCATTGAAATTTTTATAAAATTTTCTATAAATTTAATGATATTAAAATGTATAATTCAGTTGATTTTTGATCGCATTGTTTTACTTTATAATAGCATTTCTAGAATTGTGTGAGATGATTTCATACATCATCGTGATTATCTTTAAGCCTTATGGTACGACATTAACCGAGGGATAATACATCGCGCGCGTCATACTCGGACGAAAGATACATAACCCACTAGATTCTCCGAAGTCCAAGAGACTATAGATAAGCGGGTAGATAATGTCGTGAGTCCGCTTACCTTCGCTAAAGATTAAATCGGCACCTAAAGTAAGTACGCTCAACGGATTGCCCGAACGAGCTTGTCATCCGAGCGGTTGCACAAATCTAATCTCAAGCTGATGCTTCAGCACTACATTATGCATCCGATCGGATGTTAAATCATACTTTATCCGAGATATCATTAAGTACTTTTTAAGTCGATATATTCAAACAATTGTATATCTTGAAAAATATATAACTGAAAAAAGAGCAGTTGAAAATTTCGACAATTTTGAGTTTGTTATATCTTACGAAAAAATGCCAAAATAAATATGATAAATAATTATTTTAAATATTATTCTTTAGAATTTCAATCTTTTGTTTTCCTAGTGATTTAATCATTTTATTAACTATCAACTCATATATTCGTATAATATAATGATCGCCTGATATTTTTTTATAAATTCTGAATGCTAGGTGTGTGCTTATTTAATAGGCAATATATTTATTTTATAAAAAATTATATATATATTCTATAAAAAGTTATTCTATAATTATTTTATAAATTTCTCCGTTAAATTATTATACTTACTGAATGATATCTGAGGACTGATCTGAGGACTGATGCAGAGAGATATCTTGACGAAACTATTTCACGTTCACACTATCGACATGACAGTATATCTACGCGTAATGATTATCACCCGTTTCTTTTTTCGGCACTCCCGATATTTTTTTTCGTCACTCCCGATATTTTTTTTCGACACTCCCGATATTTTCCTCGACATTCTCGATAATATAGGCAACATTTATACTTGAAAACTAAATCTCACGGGAATTTTAGTAATATGTTTAACAAGCAATACAATTGGAATTCTGATTACTCGATAACTATCATATATTTACACGACCTATATATATATCGGTATATATATATATATATATATATATATATATATATATATTGTATCAACGTCTAATACATACAACACCCAGTATACTTTTCTCGACACTCTTGACATTATATATATTCTTCTATCTTATTTGCAGACAATATTTATTTTCAATATTTATATAAAATCGTGACTCGAATATGATATATATATATATATATATATATATATATAAAAATCAAATTATCGAAAAACAGGTTATGTCGCGAGACCGAATGTTAATTAAAATAGTGTACCAATATAGACTGATTTGATTTTTTTTCAATATTCACTAGACACCATAATATATACGATACTGATTTCGATGTTCACGAGATACTCGCGATTGCGATTAAATAATTATATTTTAAATTTGCACAAGTGACTAAGCAGTTAAACTTATCACTTCCAATGTCGTACAAATACTGCAGTCCAATTCCAAAGTTTCGAGTTCATAGCGCAAATTAAATATGGCTGTCATGACGTGTATTAATTTAGTGCTAGTTTCTATGACGTGAAATAAGTGCATAATAATTGATACTATGTATACCGCATCGCGACAGAAAATAAATAAATATAACCGAATATAAAATACGAACGAGAGAAAGAAAAGGAGAAGGAATATCATGTATAATTTTTCACTAATATAAATATTAATTAAACGCGTCGCGATTTTACTAGATAATCGATTTATCATCCTTGACAGCATGTTACATAAATTATGCGTTCGAATAAGAATAGCAAAAAGTTTGAATTATTTTTCACGACGATCGAAATTATATCGAGCGAGAAATTATCATTGAAAAATATTAAAGAAACCAGGAAAAGATTTTCCCAAAAATTTAGCTATTTATATTAAACGATAACTAAAGGTTAGCTCGCTTCGCTTCTTTTTTTTTGTATCCCTTTTTAGGATCGCGCTTTATCTCGTTTCAATTTCTACGGAAATTACCGTGTTCGACGCATTGCAATAGACATTTCGAACCGGAGCACATATATATACATACACACACAGAGCTTCACTCGCGACCGGGCTCTCTTGTCTTCCGAGAATCTCCTTCCCTGCACACAAGGTTACTTGGCTTTTTTCGAGACAGTTCCTCGTTTAGTACCATCTCGGCTATCGCGAGAGTTCAGTCTAGGACTTTTTACGACACTTATTCGTACATTAGTGTCCCGCGTGTATGTTCGATGTATGTACATAAATGTTTATTAAAATATTATCGTTCTCTCTCGAATATTTCGCGTAGTGTCAGTTATATGTGATTTACGTACAAACTCCGAAACGTCCAATCGGATCGCAGCGCCAGTGAACGGAATTGGAAGTTGAGATATTTAATATTCGTGTCCATCTTCAGTGTGTTGTGCGGTTATTCGGCGCCAAGATGTCTATTCGTGATATAAATACAATTCGTTCAATAATATATCGTCTGTAAAACGTCTCTAAAGTGTGTCATGCCGGGAGTGTCGAGAAACAATCGGGCGGCTGTCGTATTATTCGTAGATATATGCATCTGTTACATCCTCCAACGTTGTCGTTTCAAAGTACGATCGCTCGCGTCCTTCCCGTGTTTTTACCATCAAGGACAAATTCCTCGCGCGACGCGATTGAGTGACGTAACAGTGTCGTAGTAATAAATACGCGCTCGAGATTGATGATACTTTTCATTGGAAAATAATTGCCAAGTAATTGCTTCGCTTTAAATGTCGCGATATCGATGCAAGAAACAACTCTTCAAAGTTAGCTCTCGGAATCAAAGATGTCCTCCCTGAATTTGCACCCACAATTCATTTTAATATTGTAATATTAATATTATTATCAAAATAAAGTGCGTTCAAAGGCAAAGCATCTCTGACCTTCGAGTACTTCGGCATATCAGAAGCATCCGTTGAATTTCTTTAGATGAATATTCGCGTGGTAAAAGAATTTATTTGCCTCTCGCCCGCCATCTTACATGAAGTTATTGCGCGTCTTGAATATATCGCGTTATGTACGTACGTACGTACATACGTGTCGAATGAATAGAGGCCGATGTCGATAGAATAACACGTTCGCGGAGGATACAAATTCGTCGATTCAAGGATCATGTTTGATCGCGCGTGTGCTTGGAAATGAATACGGCGCGACGCGGATGCGACGTGCGTAAGATAGGGGAAGGTTATGGAACGAGAAAGTAGGCACACACACACACACACACACACACACGCGTGGCGTAGAGGCGTGTGAAGGTGGGAGCGCGCGGCCGAAGGGTGGGGAGATCGCGGCGCGCTCGGGCGATCTCGGCTGGCCGCCGATGTCTCACGAAGTGTTCCGAAAGTAAAGCGCGCGGCAGACGGTCTTCGCGCGTCGAGCTCTCCGGTCGTTCTCGTTCGCACCTCCCGGTCTCCTCGAGACGTACGTGTCGACGATTCCCGAATTTCCGGATTAACGTTCCGGACAGAAAGGAAGGAACCCGCGCGTTTCCGCGACACCTGTTGTTCGTCCGCGTCGATAAATCGCGATCTACAATCGAGTTTTTTGTGTTGATTTGCGTCTGTTCGCGCCTGGAAGTTTGACGCCTCAGGTTCGCGACTGGAGAAATCAGTTTCCGAGTGTTTCTTTTTGTGATGTGCACGAAGCCAGCTACCAGCCGCTACAAGATGACAACCATCTGGGCCTGTGTCCTCGCCGTGCTGTGTGCGACGTTTGCTACAGGTGCGTGATATCAAGTTATACAGTTGCAGTCGCACAGTGAAATCTCGTTATGACGAATTATAATTTGACAGCGTGGCCGCATTGGTCGACGACGATGGCGCTACCGACGCGTATATACGACGCGTAAATTTCGGAATTCGTTATAACGAGATTTTATTGCGACTCTCGTACAATGCGTCTTTTAAGCGACGCACGCGTCGTTTGTTAATATAGCATCGTGTGATCGCCATGATCGACGCATTCGGGAAGAAGGATTTTATGGTCTCTTTGCGATCGTTATCTCGGGGAAAGTAAGCGCATTTAGGTAAATGACGGGCGGCACTCGCGTCGTAACTTTTCCTCTCGTAGTTCTCATCGCGGGAAAGGGAAACTCGTGGGAAGAGTGCTTCCAAAAGGAAGAAGAAGCGCCAAAGGGGCTTGGTGTAGGTGATGGTTGCGCTTTGCACGAAACGACGCGTCGAAAGGAATATAAACGCTGGCGGGAAAATACGACGCTCGCGCTTCTCCCGCGATCGTCATCGACGAGATTATCCGATTCATGGAAGCCGGGATGAGAGATTTTCCCGAATGCGTCCGTCTAGAGCGAAACGAATTCGGAGCCGTGGGTAATGGCGCGTTATAAATGTAACATCGCCGAGATATTCCGCGTATGTATAATTGATGTGAATATAATAATACGTGAATGTAATTTGAGGATCGAACTAACAGCGTGATATTAATATTAAATAAACGAAACTAGGTTAGGTGATTATGGTGGATATAAAATAAAATATGTAAGATGTTCGATATAAATATATCTCATACTTATAATATTCTGCGGATAATTCTTTACGCGACATAAATGTATAAATTCAACCGAAAAATGTGCAATAAAATAAATATATATTATACGAATACCGGAAAGAGAGAAATAGCAGCGCAGGAGATACAGATATAATTAATATAAAATAAACGTTTAAAATTTAGGAAATTTAAAAATTTAGGAAATATTCGTGAAAGTGAGGTCTTTGATTCATAGTTTATATGATTATAATGTAAAGTTTAAAATGTGAAATTAATATTTCGATATCAATACATTTGACAAACAGTTAGATTGATGAGTACAATATGAGATATTGCTGTAATACGTAAATTTCATTTCGTTTCATTCGAAAGAAAGCAGATCCCTGTGGCAGTATAATAATTAGAACTTATCGAGTCAGATAATAAATAAAAGATAAAAATATGCTAGATAAAAATATGTCAAATAAAATATGGTATATCAGATAAAAATATGGATGAGTCACAATAATACATATATATATATATATATATATATATATATATATATATATATATATATTCGCTAAGTTATAGCAAGAGTTATATTGATATGTACATTTTGTACTGCAATCGTTTTTGAATTAACGTGATGGTAACAATACATAACCAAAAAATTTAACGAATATTTAAAATATTCTTCCTACAATATAGATTATTAAAATATTTACCACAACAAATTAAAAGTTTTTCATCACGGCCCCTCATTTGATTCGGTTCAATATCCGAGCAATTTGATAATATCATTATTAATTTTGCTCACGTAATTCGATTTGGAAATTCAGCAGTTCATTAAAAATGAGAGAAAGAGACAAATTATTTTATTTTATTTGTAGACATAATTTTCTATGGTTGTGCTGTTTTTTTATAGAATCAATTTTTCATAGAAATTTTATTACGTAGCTGTACTAAAAAAAATCGAGTTTTTCATCATCTCAATACTAAATAAATTTAATAACGATAAATTATTGTAAAGTTATATTCCAGAATATATTATATTTCAAGTTAAATAGACGAATATGAAGATTATCAAATTTCAAGCGTGATTAAAAGTTGCAGAGATAGATATCGCGTTAACCCTCTCTTTGAAATAATATATTAATTACTCTTAATATCGTATAATATACGTTTAGATTATTATAAATGTATATATTATTCGATATTATTAACACAATCAAGCGTATTATTTTGAAGTTCTTATCGTTTTTAATCTTATCATTGTTAATATCTTTTAATATCTCTTTTTATTGTTATTGCATTCAGAAATATGCGTTTTTACAAGATTTTTAATTCGAAAAAATGAATCGAAGGAAATATTGGAAGATCTTTAAATGTGTAATATATTGGAAAGATATCAAAATATGAAAAGACATATTTGCGAAGAATGTAGACCTTGATAAAACAATGATACAACAAAGATTTATTGTTATTAATTTACATTAATTCGCAAGAACAATATTTTATAGCGGTTAATAAATTTACGGTACTAAAAGCTTCTGATTTAATGAAAACGGATATATAGATTAATATCAATTAATTTGCTTCCGTAAGATTTTTATTGGTACGGAATTCTCATATATAAATCCTAGTTTTTATTTAATTAAAATATATGCATTTATAAAAAATTTGTTACATCATAAATCGATATGATTCATGATTTTGAAGATTTATATATAGACTATCACGCGGATTTTAAGCGCAATTTATTTAAATATTTTTATATTAAATTATTTTAGTTATTATACGTGATTTATTAGTGAACGAAATGACAGCCGATTTGTAGGAAAGCGTTGGTCGGATAAACAATTAATATTACGATATAATCAAAGAAAATTTCTCATTACCTGCGAATAACTTGTCGCGACCAATTAAGAGGCTTTCAAGCAGGACGTTGATTATTTTGCAATTATCGCGGCAGTCTTATTTAAGGACGAACACGTCGAAATACTCGATAAACTATTTCTCGCAAACGAAATTAATTCTTAACTGAATAATTATTTATTATTTTTGATAAAAATAGTATGTGATTATTTTATTTGATTTAATCATCCTTTCTCGAACATTTTTAAAAGATAATTGCTTTAAATATTTTTTATTGGTTTATGAAAAATTAAGTGGATGTTAAACGAAAATTCAAACTTTGATTTAAATTTAGGGCAACTGGAACATTGTGTTAACAGATAAGAGCTATTTTTACATCGAATTAATGATGTGCCGTAATGTTACCGTTATAGAAAATATATCTCGTTTTATAACTAATAAATTTGGTACTATTTCAATTTGATATTCGTCTATTTGATCCGCTATATCATCTAAATTTGATTGTTATATAAATTTGATTTTCATATATTTGATTGTCATATAAAACGGTAAAACCTTGATATGAAGTCTTCCGTTAATCTCTTTCTCCTTTATCCGATTAAATTATATTCCTCACGTGCCGTATATAAACCACGTAAAACAAGTTTGATTATCGTGGCACAGATATAAAACAAATCCAATAGCATTTATCGATCTAGGTTATACGAGCAACAACCGATACCAGCATTATTGCATTTGCTGCTTATGTGTGATATGATTCGTGAAAAATTTTATTTTTGTACAAATTTCATGCAGATTGCAGTTTAATCTTTTAATACGAAAATCTTATCATTTCGAATGTTTTTAAAATTTCTCGAGTATATTATATTTATATTACATAATACGCGATAATCCAATTTGTTTTGTAATATCCATTTTTAAAGCTGGCTATAAAGATAATGTAAAAAAAAAAAAAAAAAAAAAAACATTCGAAATGTGAACATTTGTAACAAAATCTGTAATGTAATTCTGAACACGTGTGTCGCGGCGATCGATGCTCATGATATATACATGTAATACATATTTCGATAGAAGTAACATGATGTGTAAAAATGCCACGCATATATATCAACATCGCGTGCGTGCCATCGTAAAATGATCTGAAATACGCCTTGGAAAGTTTAAGGTCACGTTTGCACAAACTCGCCTTTTGCCTTTCGATTAAACTCGCGTTCGCCTTGAGCTGTAATGAAAGGTCGATGCATGTCTGATGCAATTGTGAATGCTGGACGTGGAATGCAATATACTTGCAATTAATACGTAAGACGCATTCCAGATAAATTCGTTGATGCGTCTTGCATTTCTGCGGTCGAGCAAGATCCATTTCGCGCCTGTAGACGTATTCATCACGTGAGAGGAGATGTAATTTTATAAGTACTTGTGGCAAGTGATGTCACGTTCTTAATGACGAATTATGATTTGATCGTGCATGTCATAACCTAATTCCCAGAACAGAATGAGTCAATCGGTCGATGAATGCCAGTTGTTATGTTCTTTGACTTTGATCGTAAATTGCAATGAGTACGTGCACTTACGCATAGGTATCGATGATAAAAATTTAATTAGTAGAAGCATTTTCCATTCTATAGAAAGCACTTAATGAAAAGGAATTCTGACATGAAAAAGTATTTTATTAATTTGTAATAAAAAATTAATTTTTTTAATTTTTTAAATTTCAAATTAATATATTCGGGCAATATTACGTAATAAACAATTTCTCATTTTAGAAATTTGTTTCTATTCCGCCGAAATTTTATTAATATTTATTAAGAATTTTATTTTTTTTGCTACATAAAAATAGCACACAGCATTAATTCGAAAAAAGCTCTCGAAAAAATGTGTTTTTCTTGTTATCTGGTATTTTTTGCAAGTCATTACGTTAACATGCGCGTTTTGTATTTTCGCAAAAGATATAGGCCGCCACAAGCTGCAAAAATATTGCAAAAGATGGAGATAGATTTTCGAAAGCTAGTAAAAAATACTTGTTTGGTTGAGGGAGAATATTTATGTACACATAGTATAACGCAGTGAAAAGGGATTATAAAATAGAACGAAGAGAGACAGGAGGAGAGACAGAGACACAAAGAGAAAAAGAGAGAGTGATACCGGGAATGATATTGTTCGAAGCGAAGAGAATGTGGATGACTGTGGGTTTAAATTCGATACTTGATACGCGCGCATGGTTGTTGCTAAAACCGTAGCTCCGGATGGATAAATACGAAAGAAGTAGTCTGCCAGCTCTGTCGGATGAGTATATTTGAAAATTTTCTGTCTGCCTTCGGATGTACGCGATTGTATTTGGCCGAACGTGGACGAGAGTTCCGAGTTTGTTTTGTAAACCGAACCATCACGAAGTTATAGAGCAGTGGTCGATTTCAGATTTTACGGAAAATATATATCATTTCTTTGCGTTGAGGATTTTCCGCCGGATAAAATATGACGAATTTTTTACGAACTCTAGAGTTTAAATTCGATACTTGATATGCGCTGTTTAAGTAATCTTATCAGATATTATTCGAAGCACAAAGAAGAAAGACAGAGTATGTTTTATCACATTACAGTTTGAATCATCCACTTGTCAAAACAAAAAGCAAGCTATTAATAGTCATATATTTAGTTTCTACAATAAGATTATGATTGTTTTACGCAAAATGGATCAGCTGAATAAACTACAAGTTTTATATCAACATCATTTCTACCATTTGTTCACGCTTGATTGATAAGTAGTTCACGATATTGACAAAATAAATTCTTATCATCGTAGCTATTGCTATTATTTTTCAATGATTATATTGATTATATAGCCACAATTTACATAATTTGTATTTGCATACAAATTGGGGATAATTATGTGTTTCATATTACATATTAAACATTTATCTATTAAATGCATTTAGGAAAAGAAAGAGAAAAAATTCTAGAAAAACCATATAAAATAATTGTACGTAAAAATTATACAAGATAAAGATTATAAATTAAAAACTACGCGAAGCGTAGTATAATTTATATGTGTTTGAACAACGTTTTAAATTCGATGCGAAGAAAAATGCTTATGTCACTGACGGTTAAGTAAACATAATGTCATTGCACACTCGGTTATCTTATAACGTTTAAATGGAAGAATGTGGGTTACATTATGAAACAAGGCGACGTTCTAATTAGTCCAAATTTCCTTACCTAATCTGAGCACCCGTTACACAATTAAGGTAAATATTATCTGTAGCTGTAGAGGAAAAGAAGAGAGAGAGATAGCAGTTATATATAACTAAAATAAATGTGTACGTATGTATATATGCACATTTTCTCGATTTATATAAATTTATTTAGATTTATAGATTTATCACATATACACATACACCCTCATGCTCTTTTAATATTATTTATCAATCGTACGGAAGAAATATCTTTACTGAAATTAATAAAAAATATAGACATAAAATATGGACATATTAGCTTTAAATTGAAATTATTCGAAACACATATTTCCATGTATTCGGAGTACTCTACAAAACGATTCCTAGAATAATATAATTGCGGGCAGTGAATAATACTTTGACGCATAATTTTGTATATGTGCTTCAAAGTTAATGACGCATGCGGATAGCAATTATTATCACAGGATCTACACAGTAATTATATCATGAAGGATACATAAAAAACTTGGTATTCTATATACTATATTGTATAACATGATATATTTTTCTTGTTTTTTTCCTCTCTCTCTCTCTTTTTAAAATAAAGTAATCAAATACGAAAAGACAAAATTTACGTAATAAAATTCGCTTTTAATACAATAACAATTTTTCACATTATTGTACAGTTATTATGAGACAATAAAAATTAAATTGGATTTAAAAAATGATTTTACTTAATAATTTAAGTAATATTTAAAGTAATATATAATTAATATTTATTAATTTCGCAAGCTTTTATTTTCTTTGGGCAATATCGAGTTACATTTATAGACATATTATTAAAACATATAATAAAGAATAATAAAATTACGTAAAGGATACGTAAGATTCAAAAATAATTGATGAGTATCGATATTGGTACGCTTGCACTCAGCGTACTAAGCAAGACATTGAAGTGAACTCTTAGTACAAACGCACTCAGCGTACTAAGAAGCGGCCATTCACTTAAACCGGTTTTCTCACTAGTTAATTCGAAGTCAATATTTTTGTAACGGATATATAACGGTGCGTGTTACTTATTGTAAATGCGTTTTTTTACTTTAACAATTAATTTAAAATTAAATTAAAATTGTAATTTGATTATTTATTAATGTTGAAATTCAATTTAAACGAGCTTAAAATTTCTTTGGATATTTAATTATATAAAATCTCTCCTAAACTAATTATATAAGCTCTCTCTTTCTCTCTCTTATGTTGAAGCAAACAGTTTTTTGTCCGGTCGAATATCTTCTATTGAAATTTAGTAATAATAGTTTAGTTTGTATATATATAGTAGTAGTTTGAAATAATACAATAGCTTTTGAAAGTTTATATACATTTATTTTTACCTTTCCGTCTCGTTAGTGGAGCAGGTCAAATAACGAACGACTATAGTCGATGAGGTATAAATCTAAGCAAGTCGGACGGATGCGTTGGTTCGGAAGGTGAAACGTTTTGTCACGAGAAGAGTTACGCATCAGGTGCTTTCTAATTTTATCGATGTGTTCGTCACGTAGACCTGTACATTCATACACGCACGCACACACCTACACATACTTTCATCACACAAGTACGCACGCACACACATTCACATGGGACCAGCAGGTGTTTCGCAGAACAGGTTCGGTGACTATTTTAGACAGCACCGTTGTCGCTAGAACTTCTTAAATTACACCCAACAATCAGACGTTCTTTTTCTGGGTTCCTAACTTCTTTTGTTTGCCCCTCGACCGGCAACTCGCTTTGGTATTTCCAGGTGGGCGACGGACGTAAACAATTAAATCGAAATGTTTGAGGCGTAACTCCAATATATGTATGAATATTTCGTCGACGCGCGTTCACTATAGAGATTTCTCTCGGGGCTTCTACCGAAACTTCCCACCCTTTTGCTTATTTCGAAGCAAACTGAAACTGCAACCATATGACGAGATCTCTTCTAATAGGTATCATGGCCTTACAAGTTGCGCCATTACGGATTCCCTTAAGACCTCACGTAGCTTCAACTTTACTATTTCACTTATAAAAACTTGTTGAATATAATTCTCGCATTCTAAAAGATGTGTGCGCGCGCGCACTGTAAACTTCAGATTTTTTTCTTTAATTCGGGACTCTACCTATGGATTTTTGAGCATTAATACTGAAAAATAATAACTTTAATTTGACATTTAATGTTTTATAATCTTGTCTAAAATTTCGTATCATTAGCGCGTGTTTTTTATTTAATTACATTTTAATTATCTTTCTAATCTAGAATTTTTTCATTCTCTTGAAATATTTGAACTGCATGTGCATTTTGTACATTTTCCTCGCCTGATACTTGCATGACGATAGAAATACAATTCGACCATCGACCTCAATATTCAATACTTTTTGAAAATGTTGATAAGCGAGGTAACAACGAATCATATTAATGGAAGAATAAAAGATACATATCTATATTGAGGCGAGTGAATCGGTTTGCCTCGAGAAATGCGCTTTTAAAGCATTTATAGTCCTTGCAAATGTGCTGTTTAACATACAGACAACACAAACATGCATACAATATACGCAATGTATATACGACATATACATTGTGTGCACACACAATCACATAGATTCATGCGTACAACTGAGCTCGTAATATCTGCATGCTGCATGCGCAACGGATTACGTGTGCATCGATATCGTGTATTTATATCGTGACATCCGTGCAGCAGCGTTTTCTAATGCGTTGCGGGAGCTTCGAGACTGACTGCGAAAACACGCACTATCGCGTTATGTTCGATCGATTAATGGAATTCAGATACAACGATACGGACTATGCGAATTTCCATTTATTAGGAAAATGGTTCGGATTCTTTCGTTTTCTTCTAAAAAATGCAATAAAACATGAAATGTTAGCGTATAATAATTTTACACATTTTACTTTTATTTGTCCTATGTCATCGTATGTTCGGAAAAACGATATAAATTTATATGTGGACTATAAAATAAAAAGCTTTTAATTTAAGCTTATAAAAGGAATCGAACAGATTTCATATCAATTGGAAAATATAAACTTCTCTACAAAAAAGTGTAATCATATTTTATGATAGCAATAGTATTGTATGTATTAATCTGTATAACAAACTTGGATGTATGAATTTTAGAGATTTAGTTTTTAATATACATATTTGATTTAATAATTTTTATTATTGTATAGATAATGTACAATATATTAATTCTTTTTCTCTCTCTTGCTCTAGATTAGAAGATTTTAATATAATTTATCAGCACATGACACGACTTTTTATAGTAACTATTAAATAAATTAATTGAAGATAATATATGATACTAATTTGGAGAAATTAATGTAATATAAAACTTTCGGGAGATATTTAATATCCTTGAATTAGTCAAAATATTAAATTTATGAATTTTTTCAAGCATAAGTAATTTTTTATTCGCTAATTTAAAACTAAACTTTTAAAAAGGGAAAAATTACCGATTACACGCATTGATTTATAATTCAAAACACGAAATAAATAGTATGAGAAAAGTAAACGAACTAGACCGTTCGTTCCGCCGAAAAATTCAAGATGACTCACACAACAGCTGGAAATAAGTCGTCCAGTAACTCGGTTATATGATATGCGAATCTTCACTAATCAACGGGCACTTGCGTAGGGCTTAATTGTACGTGGTCGAGCAGATGAAAGGAGGATATTGACCCGGTCTAAAGAGCACATGGTCACGGAAAGGGACCTCGTAAAGAGCAGCGCACGCGAGCCAACCGAACGCTCTCGTTCGCGCGACTTTCCCTCCGCCATGATTACGCAACGGCATTCGTTGCACGCGCATCAGCATGTGGCTGGCGTATTTTTCCGCCGTGACGATGAACATTTCATGTTCTCCTCTTTTACCTTTTTTTTTTAGACAGTTATAACAAGAAATTGTAATCATGTAGAAAACAATTCACGTGAACTTGAGATTGAGACCTGTTATATTTGATATAATTGTTACGTAACTATTTAATACGATTAGAATAGTTTCCGTATATACAATATGTGAACGATGTTTAATGTATCTCTTTTTTATTTAAAAGCGAATTAAGGGATATTAATCTGATAATATCTTGTTTTTCTCTCGTGTATTTCCAGCAAATCTTGATATTATTTGTCGATTTTTCTTAGATACGAGATAATTAAGTCGCACGATTTTGTCTGGTATGGTTTGTGTCGTTTGTCGCAGTTAACAGCTTCGATATATGCGGATAATAATCGCGTGTCTTGTTAGAGCGCACGCTTCGCAAGCGGGATTTGAGTCAATTACACTCTCTCGTTGGGGATTTTGCAATTAGGCGTCGACGCGACGTTTTCGATGACACGGTATCATTTGGAAGCGGGCAAACAGCCAAGTTCCTATTTGATCGAAAATTTGTTACTGTTTCACTATTTTTATTTTACGGAGGTTTTAACTCTCATACTTTTTACGTTTTTCATAGTTTATTGATTCGAGTGGGAGTTTTATCTGTAGATTTTGTTCAATGTGAATTTTCATTTTTTTTAAATAAGTAAAATAAATAAAAAAGATTTGTATGGTATTTATAAAATTTAATAATAATATATTTAAATACAAATAATCTCTGATGTTTTTGAAATTATATAATATTATTCTCCCTTTCGCTACCTAAAAATAGAATATTTTGTGATTTTACATTACTTAATTATTAAATAACATACTAATTTTTAGTTCAAATACATGATTACATTAAAAACCGATACGCGTTATATTAGTAATTCGCTTCCAGGTAAAAATGCCGCGTGTAACATCTGTTATTTCCGTTGATTTTGTTTTTTTTCTATGTTAATGCGCATGTGTTTTTTTTAATATAGAAATGCAATATGTTGGATGTATGTACAATTGCAATAGTAGTTAACAGAACAATGATTTTGATTTTACGGTAAATGATATTAGCGTTAATGTCACATCGTTAAATTACATCTGCTAGTTCACATATCGATCGTATCGTAAAAGAAACAAGCCACGAATGTACATGATATAGGAGGTCTGCTCTAAATTTGGGGATATCCGGTTTCACTCGGTTGATATCGAAAATATATCGCGAGATAAACATCGCCGTTATATCATCTGAATTGCAAATGCAATTTGGAAGAGGCATCTTCTTTTTACCGCCGTATAGGTGTTCACCGATCGAACGCGTGAACATTTCGAGTACCTCGCCAACTTATTGCGCTATGCACTTCGTATTTCAATATATATCGTAGGTCTATTGGATTTTGAGAAATTGCCTGTAATTCGATAAATTATTTTTTAAATATTAACATTCGAAAATAACATGCAAATTCTACATAATAAACAATATATATCAGCTAAAAATAAAATTTTGCATGTTGAAGAATAACATAATGTATTGATAAATATGATAATTCTTTACAAAGAATTAGTGAGATTAGCAATTAAATATTATATTGTTATCATTTAACACTGCTGTATTTATATTGTTTACCATTGAAAAAATACGCTTCATATAATAATACTCAGAAATAATTTCTGTTAAACTTTCTATGTCATTTGTAGATTATTACATTTGATTGTTAATTATTATATCTTTTACAGATATTAAATATTATTAATAATTACAAGTTTCAGCTCGTCATAAACTTCAATAAATTAAGACAAGAGTAAAAGGTATTTACGAGCAATCACGAGTTATTAGGTGTGTTAATGTAAATTTAATATTTATTTATGTGAACGTTTCGGTTCTTTCTTTGAACCATCTTCAACGCAATATAAAATTTAAAAAATTCTAACTATTACATCTATTGTTAGTCGGTCATTACAATATTATAAGAACAGTCAAAAAACTCAGTAAAATCAATAAGTCCGTTGTCTGGCATTTATGAAATATTACTAAAAACCTAATGCGTGTATATAACTTTCAAGCTCGAGTTCGAAACTCGAGTTCTGAAATTAGCATGGCAAGGATGACATGTAAAATCGTGAAGCGTTCCACAGAACGTTTATACACAATATTAGTAATACGGATCGGCTCGATACAAATACGCGTCCGAATAGCTTGACAGCTGGGACTCGACTCAAATGACAGACGCTGCTGTCAACAACCTCTTGACAACGGGCTTCTTCTCGTTAATCGGCGCCGTCCCGATGAACACGGACATCAGGGCCGTAACAATATTGTAATGACCGATCGACAATAGATGTAATAGTTAGAATTTTTTAAATTTTATATTGTGTTGAAGATGGTTCAAAGAAAGAACCGAAACGTTTACATAAATAAATATTAAATTTACATTAACACACCTAATAACTCGTGATTGCTCGTAAATGCCTTTTACTCTTGTCTTAATTTGTTGATTATTAATAATATTATTAAATATTATTTTTATATAATATATTATATAATATATAATAATATTATTTTATTAAATATTATTTTTAAAGGAGCAGAAAATATCGAGTTTTGCAGTTTTATTAATTTCTTCAAATTCATCGTTAATTTTATGTCTCAAAGGATTTATCGATTACTTTTATGTATTAACATTGTATAAGTGAGAGAGAAGAAAGAGAGAGCTTCTAACGGTATAGTGTCATCGTAAAGTATGTAACTGTTATTGGTAGTAATGGGCCCGAATTCACGATACGTTTGTATGTTTGTATGTGTAACACTGCCGGAGGGAAAACGAGCCTCGCCCATCTCTTCTCCTAATACTGGAAAATACGATTCCAGGCCGTACGGCCACTGTAAATCTCTATGATGAATCTATGCGCTTTTAGCATTTATCGTCGGGGAATTTACCCTCCCCAGGAATGCAGCCAGAGCGCATTGCTCTCGTAAGCGATGCCGAGCTTCGTTAAGCGAGCGATGTGGGTTAACGGGCCGTCCTACAGAGACTAATAATAAGTTAATTGAAATTTAATCTCCGATAGCGACGAAGAATTTAATATTTTATGTATTAATTCAAGTGCATTTACTTTAGAGAAAAGATGCAAAGGAAAAGTCTTGATAGTATATAATATATATATATATATATATATATATATATATATATATAATGTAATTAAAAAATATATATATATATATATTTTAATTACAATCATTTATTTTATTTTAATATAAAGTATATTATTTTAATATATTATAATATATTATTTTGTAACTTTATAATTTTTTGCTGCCAAGGGAATAATTTGAAATGGGATAAATTATATATTCTATATTATATATTCAAGACTTTTCTTTTGCATCTTTACTCTAAAGTAAATGCACTCGAATTAATATATAAGGTATTAAACTCTTCGTCACTATCGGAGATTAAATTTCAATTAACTATATATATATATATATATATATATATATATATATATGAGAATATGTATAAAATGGACATTACATACATATGCATGCACGTATTAAAAATGGTTAAAGAATAGATATACAATTATTAAAGCATAAAGGTAGAATTATTAATAGATACCTCAATCCTAATATCTACCTAAATATTTCAATGAAAATCGATATTTTCTAATTTGAGTATTGAGATTGATCGAGCTTTGAAATTATTATATTACAGTTACAATAGGCTATTAATATCGTTGTACAGAATAAATACAAGATTGTGGTGAAATTTTCCGATGAAGAAATCAAGTCGTTAGATCTCGCCGATATTAAAGAAGATATTTCCGGAAATTTGTTAGCGATAGATTCCGGTCGCGCGTAATCGAACAAAGTCACGACTCGCTAATTAGCGAGGATCCCTAACGACCGTTAATCGCATTGAATTCTCCGCTTTGTAGTCGCGTGATTCGCCGGCATGCTCCACTTCGACGTTCTGTGACGGGGCGGTCGTTCGATGAACATGAACCGAGTTCCTCGTAACATGGTTACATACGTCGTCTCGATGTATATAGTACGTCGCGATGACGATGGTCGTAATGCAAACATACAGGGTGACTCAAAATTCCATTACGCTTTTCTTTCAAGAAACATACATTCTATCGCAAATTGGACTAAATCTACGAACTGATTTGAACATTTGCATTGAAATATATATTTTTGAAATAAATGCATCCTACATACAGTTGTTTATAATTATTTTTTAACATAAATTTATATCTCAATTCTCAAAATAAATTAACATTTGTAGTCGGTTTTAATTTAAACTGTATTTTTCTAATTTTTAAAATTAAAGATTTATTTTATACACTTGAATTTTGAAAAATAATACGTTACGAAAGTAGCTGGAAAATAAGATGTTTCGAATTCGAAATTTGACAGAGCTTCCAACATAATGTTTGAGACTTTTGATTTTATTCGTCTTTATACAACAGCCATTTTTCATTATTCGAACGTTATTTCGTACATATATGAAAGAGAGGAAGCATGATAATTCTGGGACACCCTGGTGTGCACGTTATATAGTAGGCGCGGGGAAGATGCATAACGACGTGCTGCGGACGTACCGATCATCGTTGGCGTTGTACGGCTCGCCGCCGATCCCCTCGGGAGGATTGGAATCGACTAGGTCTCTCGTATATCAATATTATTTTTCGGACAGAAAATCGATCGGCGCTGCAACGAGACTGCCAGTAAATCGCAAAATACGTTCTGCATAATACGATGCTGCACGTATGCACATGCATCGGTAAATTGCTTTTACATATCGGCGCAAAACCGGTGAGTTATCTCGCGATATCCGTTTTCCGCTCTTATCCCGCAAAAAGAGTTAATTTGCTATGATTTCGGTTAATTCACTGTATATATTTTACTTCGATGCGTAGAATTTTCGTGTAAATTGAAATAGCGAATGACAGTTCATTTACGTCGAATCTAAACCAACGCTATCAATTTAGTGCGCGAAAATAGCGGTTTTTCAATAAAAATCGAATGCAAGTTTATAAACATTTGTTGTTTGGAGATCGCAATGGTTCGATATATGCATGGATGGTTATTTTAATCAGTCGCTATCTAAATTGGCAATTTCAGTTAGATTGGCAGTGCAAAACTTACAAACAGAGAATAAAAAAGATAAACAGAATGAGTCCATGAGATGGACACATTTGACAAACATATTTATAGAGAATATTTCTTTTTAAAATTTTTTTTAACGAAATGACGTTTCCGGTTTTAAAATTTACGTGTTACGTTTTTTTTTTATTCTAGTCTTTTTATGTCTAAAGCGAAACAGTTTGCCGAAACATCTTTTTTAATTATGGTTGAAAAAAAATTGTCCTATTTAAAGACGAAAAAAAAATACAAAAATTGTTTCCATTTTTTCCTCTCCTATTTTACCGGAAAAAGTTTGCGCGAACACACCCACACACGTACACCGATCGCCATGCATTCCGAAATGCCGTCAAGTTGCGATGATCAAACCCACCCGAAGAGTACACACAGCGTGTGCAAACTCGGGGCGGATGCGGCGCAATTAAAGTTCGTAGAGTAGCTAACCGGCTTGTTCGTTGAAAGCTTTTTCGTTTGGCGATTGGAGCGTCGATTTTCGCTCGCACCAGTTTCCATTCGATAAATTAGCAGCGGCAGGTACGTCGTTAAACTACGTTCTGTTACTTGGAGTAAGTTCTAGTCGAGGAGAAAAATGCAAGCCTAGAGAAGAAGAGAGAGAAGAGAAAGCAGAGCGCGCAAAAGGAAGTGCAGCGAGCGGGAGAAAGAGAGAGAGAGAGAGAGGGGGGGGGGGAAACAACGCGATGCATTATCGTTGCAGCATCCGTTGCAGCGAGCAAGGTGCATTTCGTCGTGCACAACACACCGTGAAGAAAGTCGTGACTTGACTGTTTCTATTACTTCCTCGTTTGTCGTCGGGATGAAAGCGGACGCGAAGCCGGGTTAAAACCGATCGTCCGTTTCTTCATCGATTATAATTGCCTTTTATCCTTCGTTTGATCGATCGTACGTTCGATTCTCGAAGATACTCGAAATGAAACGCCGTTCTTTCTCTCTGTCTCCGCTCCAACGCTCATCAATAACACTGACATCATTACTGCAATAACGTTTAATCCGTTAGAATCCAATGGTTCAAGGCCGACGCTTATAGGTTCAGTTGAATCGGTTGATTGCATTATATTTAATCGATCGTCTCTCTCATGCTGAGTTACTTTTCATAAAATAATTGCATTTTTTTATTCAGTATTTAAGAGATGAAAGATATAAGGAAAAAATATTTCGCATTTTTAAATTTTATAATTAGCGTATAAAACATTTGTATAGATGAGGAAACATGGAAATATGCGATACATTTTTCTGTGTTCACTTTCTCAAATATTATTAATTATTAAATAAAAAAATAAATTAATATTATTAATTATTAAATGAAAAAATTATTAAAGCTAAAAACAGATATATTGATTTCTTTTGTTATAATGATTGTTTAAATGCTGCAATATTTTAAATCGATTTTTTAGATTGAGATGTTTTTTATACGTACGGTATAAGAATGTTATAATACATATAAATGTTACAAAAGAAGATTTTCCAAAAATAGACCTTTCAAATATACGCAGCATGGTGTAATTCTCTCGACGAATGAAAATTGGCGACATGGTAACCGGATACACGTTCTGAGAGTGAAACTTCGAACACAATGCGCATTCCATCACGAGGCAGATTCCCATTACTACTCATCTGAGGGCTGCGAGTGATGATGATGAAGCCGAATTACCAATTAAGACAACTGAATCATAGATCTTTGGTTCTCTTGTTGTCATGATTGGATATGATTAATGCCATTATCATCATATTTTAAATACATGTTTAGTTCTCTTAATTCATGATTCGTGTACTATTTGTGTATCTTGAAGAAATCAGAGATACTTTATACAAAGTTACATTTCACCATATAACTTTTCTTTACACATTAAATAAATAATTAATAAGTAAAAAAAATATTGGAGGTTTGCAGTAGAGGACGACATTAAAAATTTTGTTATTCCTACAAGAAATTCAAATATTTTCTAAACACTATGAGGTGCATCAATGTATTTTCATCTTGTACAAAGAAAGAAAAGAATCGTTGACCTCAGCTGGAGCCTCGTTTTCTCGTCTTGGGATACGAGCCAACAGAATCGCCTCGAAATCCGACAGGGACGAATCCGTTATACGAAAAGGGATGGATGAAGTACGCGGCGTAGGCGTCGATTCACTCCAATGTGTATGTCTTTCGTCTTCCAGTCAGGGGTCCCTTTCTTCTTCGGACGTTAATAAAGTCTTCTGTCTCCACCTCTCGTGCTGGAGAATTTCCATCCTCCGGGCTATTCTTCTTCGATCCGCCAGGGCATCTCTTCGAGACTGACGCTTTCTCCCTCCTCCCTCTCCCCCCTCCCTCTCCCCTTGTCCCTCTCTTTGTGTGTGTGTGTGTGTGCGTGTGCGTGTCTCCCTCTGCCTCTCTCTTTCTCTCTCTCTCTCTCTCTCTCTCTCTCTCTCTCTCCTTCATGCTGTCTTCCTTTCTTTACCGTTCACTCATACATTCGCGTTCGTTTCTCTCTTTCTCTCTCTTTCTTTTTCTCTCTCTCTATCTCTTTCTCTTTCTCGATTATCCATTATGCGATCATAGATCTACACTGGCGACGGAGACAGTGTGCTTCGTAATTACTCCTTCGCTAGCGCACTCCTGGGGCCCCTTCTTTGTCGTTGCCGATTCGACACTTTTCGGCCCCGAAACCTTTGTTGAGCAACGCGAGAGAAACGGAAAGGCGTATGATTGACACGTTAATATAGTAAAGTGTTCACTAAGGGAATTCGTGGATATTCAGTGAATATTTATTGTCAATTTAGATATCGGTAATCTCTCAATGTACACAATGTTGCAGAGATCGCGCGCGTATCCTCGGGGCCATAGATCTTGCCAAACTAAACTGAAAAGAATGGCTCTTTCGTGACACCGATGATTCTCGAATTACGAACACGATTGAAAGTTAGGGATTTGGCACATTGAAAAAGCATTAATAGATAACGAAAATTTATTTTCTTTGGTTAAGCAAATTTTAAACGAACTTTATTCAAACTAATCACAAGCAATGTTTATTACGATTTATTTTGCAATGCGGGTAAGCAATATTAGCTGTGGTAAACTAGGTTATCCTGATGCAATGTCTGACGTAACCTAGGTTACCTGATTTTGCTCTGAATTATTCTCAAAGAGCTTGAGCTCCGATAAATAGTGTAAATGAAGTCCAATCGTTTTAGTCTTTTTAACAGCGTTGATTATCATATATTATCACCGAACTACTTGGAACAAGATGCAAATGATCGAATATTAACATCCTATTGTCAAGTAGAGAATGTATAAAGTGTATAAAAAATATAATAGATATTATTCTCTCTCGATATATATTATTTAGAATTATCACGAAATGCAAATTGAAAATTAATTGTGCAGTAATTTGTGTCACGATACGATTGTTGATCGTTCCAATTCTTTCGCAGTTATAATTTAATAAGGGAGAAAAGAATTTTCTTTGCGTTTTCCATGACATAAACTGCAGAATAGCGTCTCTAGATTTGTTTGCCCTGGACTGACCCTAACGAGAGAAACGGACCCTCGCCAGAATCGAAGAAAAAGGAACACAAAGTGCAAGAGCGAGTAGGAGAGCAGTAGGAGACGGAGCTCTTTTACTCTCTCGCGGTCGTTATACTTCCTAGAATATTCGCACCAAGGTACCAGCAAGGAAAGCCGGTCGAAGGGTTCAAGGCTGCTCGTAGAGTTCAACGATCCATCGCCGAGGAAGATGGTCAGGAATAAAAGTACAAGAAAGCATTAGCTATTTACGAGGATCGATTATGATTTGTGAAATAATATATATTTTATCGCCGATTTGTGCTGCGTTACTTTAAATCGGCGCATTAAATGAACGCTACGTCATTGATATAAAAATGTCGTGATATTCACAATATTTAAAATATTCTGCTTTAATGAAAGCAATTTAATATTTATCAAGTCGACTCTCAGAAATAGAGAAATTTCTATTTCATGTTTATTAAGTAGAAATCTCGGAATGAAATAAATGTGATTCACGAATTAATATTTTTACTTGACATATATATGGAACCATAAATGATATTTCAGTTTGAAAATCACGTCGTAATTTCGTATGCGATTCGTTTTTCGTTCAATAGTGAATAGAACGAACGTAAAAATTCTACTATACGGCTTGCTCGTCACTCGGTGAATCCCTCGCATATCCCGAAATGCTGATTTATAAAAGGAACTCCAGGAAGACGGACGTACTTCTTTCGCGAGTATCGCGGCGTAGTGTTCTCGTCGAGTCTCTCTCCCCCTCTCTCCTTTGATCCGTGTGCGTTTACGTGAATCGGACTGAAGTTGAAAGAGGACAGCGCGAGAATAGAAGGGAGAGGAGAGAGCGACAGAGAGGAAGAAGCCAGTATAATGAGAAAGAGGTACAAGAGTGGTCGGCCGAGAAAGACCGGTCGAACAGGTTTCTCGGGTCGAGTAGGCGAAAGCCTCTACTCCGTTAGCCTCTTTCTTTGCGCACGGTTTAGCGCTGCCTGTACTTTTGAGAGTGCTCTGGACATTGTCGCTTTGTAACCGTGAACGCATTCTAGGAATTCATCGAGGTACAACATGAAACAGTGCTGCCTTATAGCGTGACAATAGATTATTTTTTTTCTTCCTTTTCTTTAGATTTCGACCGTAAGATGATTGAGCATCCAGAGATAAGATATCTATACGTTTTTCGGAATAATTCAACGTGTTTTTAAAATTTTTTTAAACGCTTAAATTAGAACTCTTCGTAATTTTAAAATTGCAATTTAATTCGTAATTTCACGTTGATAATTTGATGATCTAATGTTAGGTATATATTATATATTTATACGAATTTATCTTAAGCTTGAGTTGTTAGCGAAGAATGTTTATTTCACATATTTTTTCTAAACACTAGTTCTTACACCACAGAAAAATATTTAAATTGCTAATATAACATATTAAGAGACTCCAGCGAAAATATAGTAACCTTTTCAAACTCGATGTTTTTCAGCTAATAATCATCTTAGTATGCAGAATTGAGAAAACGATGTTTATCACGTAAAATGACGTCGTGTTGCTATCTTTATACCAAAATAAACTTTGTTGAGTTAGCTAATAAGAAGTCTAGTCAGTCTTATTGATGTATGTATTAAAATGCATACATCAATGAATGGAATATAAAGTATTTATATTTAATATAATGGAATATAAAGTATTTTTGCAAACGTTTTAAAAATAAAATTAATAGAATTAATCCATAAATAAATGGAATATAAAGTATAAATACTTTATATTCCATTTATTTATGGATTAATATAAGTAGTAATATAATTCCATTTATTTATGGATTAATATAATATTTATTTATGGATTAATAAAGTATAAATACTTTATATTCCATTTATTTATGGATTAATTCCAATGAATGGAATATAAAGTATAAATACTTTATATTCCATTTATTTATGGATTAATTCTATTAATTTTATTTTTAAAACGTTTGCAAAAATAAATATATAAAATTAATTTTTATTAGAAGAATTTAACTGTCAGTTTTGATCTCTCTCTCTCTCTCTCTCTCTCTCTCTCTCTTTCTCTCTCTCTCTCTATATATATATATATATATATATATATATATATGTGTGTATGTATGTATAAAATTAGTTGTAATATTATCTTCGCTGGCTACATCTTGTTCGATATTTATGAATATTGCGATAAAGCTTGATCTATTTCAACATATTTTTCCTGTCTTTGAAAAATATAACTTTGACGCGACGGCGGTATTTCGAGTACAATGCGCTTGTCTTCCGGTTCACCGCGGGAGAAACGGAGCTTTATCTTTTTCGGAAGATGTGCCAAAGTCGCTGTATATAAACGTCTCTTCTGGACGACGGCGTTGCTCGACGGAAAAGGAGAGAATCTTCCTTTTTGGCGGACGCTCTGGCGAACTGTCGGCTGAGAAGTCCGAACATCCCCGACACCGTCTACACTCGTGCCCGCCAATCAGACACACACCGATGAACGCGTTCCTTGCCTGGCAGACGATGGAGTTCGGAACACGCTCCCGGACTCCCGGTGAACCCGACGTCGTTCTTACAAGGTGCTTTGAGCACGGGAACTAAGAGATTTTTTTCTTCTTTTTTTTCCCTTTTTTCCCCTTTTTTTCTTTTTTTTTAAAATGAATCTCGTGGATACTTATACCGAAAGAGCGAAAAGCGATAGAGACGTTGATTTTCGGCTACCGTGAAGCAAGAAGTGGTCGTTATACGAGCTGCCAAGGAGTAATGCAATATTATACAGCCGATGATGCTTTGATAAAAGGGGGGAAAGAGAAAACGCTCAAATGCAATGTTGATCAAATAAACGTTTCCTCGCCGGAATTGCGGGCTGCAAAATCTCGTCCGTAATTTTATCCCCGCATTCCTGCGAGGGGCGCGCAAATATTTGCCACGACTAAGGAATGCGGGTATTAATTACGGTTTATAATCACGGCCGCGAGAGGAAACTTCTTGATAAAAACGCGAAGTATATCTTGTATATGAATTGAGAAACCGCTTTTACGCAACTACGTGCAAATACAGACTTTTCATAGAAGCGTATTTCGGCTGAGATAGAGATATGAAGTTTACTAACGCGATATAAAATCGCGTGTATATGTGAATAATATAACTGAAAATTGCCGTCACGATAACGTGAAATTTCTGCATTTACCGTATTCCAAGATATAACTCCGCAAAAAATTCTTTAATAAAAAGAAATAGCACACGTCTTTTAATAAAAAAATATACTAACAGAATACGATACTTATTTGATGAATTTTTATTTAAAATTAATGAGGATAAGGATGATACGAAATATTTCTGTTATAAAAAGGATCTGATTTTGCTACATTTATTAATAGATATTTTATTAATCGATATGTGATATTTCATCGAATGAGATAGTCGAGAAACTTCAAATTTATTTACGGTGTGCGAGTTTTTTTTTCCCTCTGAACTTCTTCAAGCTTCACCATAGTAACGGTCTACTTTAATGAGTTCTCTTCTCACTTTTGGCAGGATCCTTCGTCCCACGATCTCTTTCATACTCTTCTTTGAAAACTCCTGACCGACCTCTCTTGATAAAACGGAGGCCAGGATTTTTTTAGCTCACGCGGTTCGCGATAAAGCTCAATCGTTAGAGAATTTCGGTATCGATTTCCTCAGTGTTGCTTATGGTGTACGCAGGGAGATGTATTGAAATGAAAAAGATACATAATAACAGTAATTTATTACGATGCGGAGTGGCGTATTAAAATTACCTCCAAGTAAAGTACCTTCGTTTATGTGAGCCGGTATAATTTGCCATGGCGGCATTATACGTGCGATTTCCATAACGCAGAAATCCGCTTGCTAGATAAATATCCGCGCTTATCCCCCCCCCCCCGCCTCTCTCTATACGAAGTCGGTCGTCGTTTGTGAACCAAATGTATCTTCGAAAAGTTCATCTCGGTTCACAGATAGCGTCACTAGAACCGAAAGGGCCAACAAGTATTGATTTTGACACAATTTATGTCTTTTTGAATTTCATGCTCGAGTGAGCTACGCGTAAATTGAGATGAGATTTTTCGATATCGATCCGACATGCATCTCCTATTATTTAATCCAACGATTTTATTATTCTGCTAAATATATAATTTTATTCGCGCGTGCGAAGATAAACGCGTCCAAAATAAACGAAAGAAGAAATTATATTATGTGAATATATCTTATGAAATATAATTTTCCTTTATTGCTACATCTTTATGTAACGTTAAATTTATGTTCGATGGAGTAAATTAAATAGTCATTGACTCTTCAACTAAAATATTCAAGAGTTCGTGAGATTTAATTACAATTTAACATATCGTCTATGAATGGATAAAGTTTCATACCTAGTTCGTAATAATTATTATCGTTTTAATAATCTTCATTTCTATCATACAGTGAATTTTGAATGCATACTTGTTATCGTATAGACGCATTAGCGTAGCGAAGTTATAGCTTGCGTTTTGACTGCATTAAATTACAATGAGTGCAATAACATTCTTAGTAATTACTTTGACACTGCAGGCATATTTTGACGAATATCGTAAATGCTAATGGAATAATAATAATATTGAAATATATTGTAAGATGTAGGTATTAGATTTCGTTACGGTAAGATTTATTTATTTTCGCCACGGATTATTTGTCAAAAAGTATCGCGCAATAAATAATATTTCTCGCGGTCAGAAATGCAATATTTGTGTTACCTGCGTTTGCAATCTCAAAAAGATTACTCGGAGTACTATGTCTCCCTGTATTATCTGCCTGCTACGTGTTCGAAGCGAACCAACGGCGCAGTCGCGTTTTAAGTGAACTTAAATCACGACGATGCGAAGCATCCACTCGCGAACTTTAAATTACTTTTACGCATCCATTTTTCCGTTGGCGAGCGGGAAATGTCTGAGTACTAGTGCGCAGAGCGCTCGACAGTCGGGAAATATGGAAATATTGCTCGCAGCAAGATAGTGTCGAAGCGATAACGTTTGCTCCAACTGAAATTTCCTTTTTCACGGGTCACGTACACTTTTATGACGAGATATGAATCTGTCATTTAAGGAACAATATAAAATAATATCTAAGTTTCGAAACAAAAAATTGGAAACAATTTTTAGATATGTATTTTTAAAAAATGAAAAAAGAAAATAGATTTTTAAATATATGTTAAAGATATTTTATATGTTAATTTGAAAGTTTATCTCTGATAGAATACTTGGAGGTGACATTTCTGAAGACACTTTATTGCCGTTCTTGCAACGATTATTGTTAACCGCTAATGCCTCTTATCGGTTTTAGATAATTAGGTATTCCAATATATTGGAGTAATTTTAAAGTAACAACAGCTACTTTTGTAAGCGATAATAGTAAGATATTGACGTCATGTGTGGCCTAAGGACGTCGTCGTGTTTTCAAGTTGATTCACGCGTAGAATGCAAATGCAAGACAATTTTAACATATTTGTCATACGTTCGCAAACTTGTCCTGGCTTATGTAACGAGTGTCATTTTGGATGTACGTACTTCTCCGTGGCTTTAATACGACGACGTTCGTGGTCGCGAGGCGCCGTAGAAGCATCCCACATTTGACAGCAATCGTCATCATTCGTATTCCTAGCACGTTCTCACGATTCCTGACTGACAAATTCTAGCAACCGGGCTCGAGATCGTCCGTTTCCGAATTGACGTTAGCAGTCAGTAGACAGACGGCGGAAACCCGCTCACGAGCGAGCGATCACTTCGACGTCCATCGTCGTCGTGACGCTTATGTCGTCTGATCTTTCACTCCTTGCATGCAGATGAATTATGCATTACGCCGATGTCTCGTCAAGGTCGACTGTCGTAGAAATTGCGGGAAACTCGATGAGCACACTTCAGGTTTGATCCGCGTGAAAGGAATAATATTTCAACGACAAACTTTTATATTTTTTCACTCTTTTTATATTTTATAGTGATATAAAAATTCAAATAAAAATATTTGCCGACAGTATCGATATCAACGTGTAAATTTAATTGCTCGATAATATTTGTTAGCAACTGCCAAATAATCAAACAAGTTTTTTTTTACCAAAAAAATTAAATTTATTTAAATAAAATATACATAAATATTGGAATTTTTTATTATTCATTAATTATAATTGACAGTGATATTTACACAGCCGAAATTTTTTTGAATCTCATCTTTATATTTTAAAAGTATTGAATTTATATAAATTTTAGAAGCAGAAAAATAGTAAGTTTACATAAGATCTGTTTTATTAATAATAATCATTTTCACAACGATAATAATATACATATGTAATATTATATATATATATATATATATATATATATATATATTATAATTAATCTCTCTCAATTTATTATATTTTTTTAAATTTAATTCAGAGTTGAAATTTTCAAATTAATATCTGAGAAAATATATCATATTTATATGTGCCATCGAGGAAATATACAAATTTTCGAAAAATTTACAGACGAATATATTGCATATGTATAATTATGTTAACATTTTCAACATGATGGATTTTAAATTTCTCTCCAATTTTTCGCGAATGATAGACAACATATTTATTATGTTTGCTGTGATGTAAAACAATATATAGAATGAACGATATGTTCAGATAGGTAAATGAAATTGGAATGAAAAATCGGAAATGAATTGAAGCCTGGAATGAGTTTCATCGTGTTAGTGGAATTTTCCGATCAATCTTGAATATTCAAATTCATAGCAATTACTGTGTACGTTTAGTTTAAAATAACGATTTGTGTTTTCAAAAGTTATCGATACCATGTATCAAATTTCTAATAATAATTAGTGCACGTTGATTGATTATTATTCATTAATCATTAAAATCACAAAATATGTAGTATTCGTTTAGAATAATAATCTAAAACCCAGAATATTAAACATTATTCATATATTCATACAAAAATACAAAATATCTTGCTGAAATTTTATTTCCGAATATCTTTAGCAATTTGTGCTGATTTTTTAGCGTAAATATATGCGAAGAATTTTTAGTTTTAGCACATGAAACACGATGTATATAGTTTTGGTTTCCATTAGTGAAGATAAATAGTTTCCGCCAGTTCGGAATGTGGTGATTGACTGACGATCAATATGTCGAAATACGCGTTCTCCTTGAAATCCAATATGTGCATCCAACAAGTTACACTCGTATGTGGGTTATCGCAGCGCTTGCTTAGGTACGCGCTGCGATACACCGTGGAAGAAGTTTTATTTGATCGCATTTTACTATACGAATAGCGGAAGTCGAGGGAGGTGGGAAGATCCGTTATGGTTTCTCCACTTGCCAGCGCAGCGGCGACTGAAAGAGTAGACGGCCGTCACGCTTCGCTGTTTCTGCAAAGAAGTTCTCACGGCCGACAGACCGTATTCTGTCCATTATCGATTACTTTTCGCCGGCATCGGGGTTACACAGTGAGACAAAGCCTAATAACCGGATCAGCCGAGTTAAAGAAATTTTCCGCGATGTTTCTGTATCGCGATATTACCTCGCCGCGCGATTATTTCCCATCATTAAAGCGATCGTTTGTTTGAATTTGCCGTAAAATTAAGCATTTAGCATGCGCTCGATATCTATTATAATATTAGAGCGCTTCGAGATTTTCTCTGTTATTAGAATGTGAAAGAAAAATTTCTATCTTGGATAAAAGAAAGTCATATCTGTACAAAAGAGAGAAACTTTTAAATTATGGTTTAATATTTTTTTAAAAAATGAATTTATATTTATTAATTTATAATGCATGTAATGCAATGTAATATAGTATAATCTTAGTTTATTTAATTATTATTTATTAAATCCAAAGTGGAGTGAAACATAATCATTAGTACTTTAAGTTCGCTTTAAATATTTTTGTCGACAATATACTGCTTCTAATTCTTAACTTTGTTCCCAAGCTATCCAATTTTCTTGCTCGAATATAGTGTATACCTATGCTATACATCGTAATTGTTATAGCGAGAACAGCGAGAAAGTGCTTCCTTTCGTTAAGTCGTTTTCCATGCCTCGAGAATAATCCAAAGTGTTACACGTGTTACATTACCTTATAACGAATAAAACAATGGAAATTAAGAAGAAAAGATTTCTAACGTTTAAATATCTAAACCTTAATAACTTTATTATGATTGAGTCTCGTTGACTCTTCATTCTCTTATCAGTGATATATTTTTGTCTTTATCACTCTTTTGATAAGCATGTTTTCATATCATAGTAATCGTACACGCATGTTAGATATCACAAAATACACTGCAAGATGTAGACAAAGTAAAAGTTATTTATAATATATTCTATATTATTATTATCTGATAGAAATATTTAGTTGTGATATCTATTAGATATTTAAATAATTGAATTTTTTGTAATTAGATATAACTAAATAGATTTTAATGATGATGACGTTATTACTAAAATATACGAGTAAAAGTTATGAATTAAAGGGAAAATTGATATTACTTTCATGTTTACGCAACATAGGTATTTTTCGTAATCTTTCGAGTATATATTTTAATATAAATATTTATTGTCGAAACATGTATTAATATATGCGCATTTTTTTACGTAACTTTCTTTTTTTCTATAAGACATTGTAAGAATTCCGTCTGCATTTGACAAGAAAATATCACTGTTCTTTAAATGATAATGCAAAATAATTTTCATATTTCTTTCATCGACATAAAGGAAATGAAAACAATGAAATTTTAAGCTACATTGTAGAAATAACCCAAAATATTTTCAACGTTGAAAACAATAAAACGTACTGTTATTTGTGAGCGCTTTGAAAAAAAAAATGTTGGTTATTTTTGTAGACTTCGAGGTTAATATTTGCCAAAGCAAAAACGGAAATCCGTGCGTTCGCGCGGTCTCAGCGGAAGCGGAATCTGCTCGCGCGGCAGAATTTGATCGGATATAAGTTAGGTCCATCGTTTAGATGATGACACACCGAAACATTGTGCTGCGAGACTACCGTGCCGCTACAGTGCTCGTTACGAAAGTTACGGTAACAAGTTTCCAAATTGAAACCATCCTGCTCGTGTATACTACTCGATTTTACATACCGTTCTACCGGCAATAATCCTATCTTCACGCGTTGAACCACATCTGGTGTTGCTCAAAATGTAATATTAAAGTGTTATATATTCAGGCACGCGCGGTTACAGCGATTGGCAAAATGAAACAAGTGGCAGCTTAAACTTAGGATACATTATTTAAACGATTGTACGAAATATTTGCATGTTGAATTTCAAAAGTTCTAATTTTGGAACAATAAACAAAAATATCTTTCGAGATTTTTATTATAGGATATCTAATAAATATTTAATAATTTTTACAATATGCTTTTCATGAACTTTCTCAAGTTATAGAAAATATTTCTGCAATTTTATCAAGTGATACAATTTAAAAGAAGACCTACCTGCTGATTGCATGTTACATCGGCTTTACTTTAGCATTCGCGTTAATTATGAATAAATTTAATTATACACGAGAAATTACAAGTTACAAGGTTTCAATCGTGGAAACAGCTGTTGATGCGAACAAGGAAGGATTTATTTCACTCTTGAGGAAAAAATAAACTGGTTCACCTTCGTCGTCGTTCTCTGACTCATCGTACAATCATTCACACGACACGCGATTGCGCAAATCCGGTGATAATCACCGTGCGATTAAAATCTACACTCGTTCTGTATATATATGCCTTATTATCGCTGGCAGTATTGTGCAGTGAAAAAGTTTTTTAGGTAGATATTAATATATTACGCAAAATTTTTGACTACATATTTTTTATTTATGTCGCTAGTGGTATCATGAATAAAAGACATTGAATAGCTGACATTGAATATCAAAACATATTGTTTAGCACAAAAGAGTATATAACAATGACAACGATTTTTCTCGTTAGAATATCATGAATTGTAATCTGAATGAAAAATTTATACGTGAAATATACTCTTGTTAACATCCTGGATGCATCTGGATCATTTTTTTTTTTTGCGATTATAGAAATTGTATCGTATAAACGTATTCGCATTCTATTCCATCAATTTTCTATACTAGAGATTATATTGCAGTTGCAATAAAATATCGAAGAGGAAACTCGCGACCATACATAGCTATGTAGAGCACGGAAGTAGATTCCGAACCGAGGGTTCGCAGTGCCAAGTGTATAAATTGACTTTTTCTACTTTAACGCCGATATGTATTTTCTATCGTCTCGTGAATTACGCTACTTTTCAACCGTCCGAGATTTTTCACTGCGTTGGCGAACGAAAACGTAAGGGTTAGCGCAGATTAGCAATACATTGTAATCGGAGATTTGCATCGTATAATCTTCCAGCCATTTCCTGTCTCTCGACTCTAGGATTAACGACGCCGGGTAATTCGAGGCTGAATAAAAAGCGGACTTTTTTCCTGTCGCTATATTTTCCGTCGAGGGAAATGAATTTTTAAAACACTTTTGACGTTCATCCGCAGGCAACGGCGGACATATGTCTCCAAACCTTCAACGAGTCGCGATGAATTTTTTTTTAACACACGCGCGCGCGCGCGCGTCATTTTATTCACGTATCCCGCGATTCGTAGACGAGTAAACGTGTAATAAAAAAGTAATAAAAACAGTTTTAGCTAAAGCTGTATCGAACGAAAGTCTCAGCCTCGCGCATTTCATATACCGTTATTTTGAATCACCGCCATTGTTGCAGAAATTTTTTGTCCGAGCCGCGCGTTATTGTCTGGCAAAAGAATTACTGTATTACGAAAAATATGCGCTATTTATCATTGATATTATTCAAAATCCGGAGTAAAGTTCGTAAAGTCGCGTACATTATTGTGCAATATGCATATACATGTATTCTTTCATTTAAATTTTCGGCTGATAGGCAAACTTTTTTTTTTGCAGATTAGCATGAAACAGTTATGTATTATCATGGAATGTTCAATTGCTTTATTCAGTTTCGGCTGATAATTTTGAACACTTTATCATGTAGTGACGTATAAGATTTTGTGCTATTAATTTTTTTGACATTTATAACAGTATTACGTATTTAATGAATTTGTTACGTGTAAAAATAATTCATCAATAACATAATTTGAAAATCGCATTAGCAAGCCGAAATTCGTAATCTCTGTTTTCTACCTTATACTATTGTACAGATCTAAGCTTTTCACCGTTCGACAGTTTATTTCTTCGAATTATAGTGGTGGATCAATACGGACATGTGACAATGTTGCAATCGAATCCCATCGGCCAGCTTAAGTTGGGAAATAGACTCTATTTGAAGAAAAACCCGATCAAACTCATCGGGAACATGAGAATGGCAGTTGGCGGGTCCTTGTGCGCGTGCAATGTCGATCTACTGAAATTACAGGATTTCCAACGAGAATAATACAGGTTTCTTGTTTCGCGAGCGTCTCAGGAGTGTGCCAGAAAGAATAAGTGCCGTTTCAGAAAACCGGTGGCGTACCGGGTCCCGGACAAAAGAGCATGCAACAGGTCAGCGAGCCGTTGCACACACCCGCTGACTATGCGCGCGAGAGAAGGAAAGAGAAGAGGAGGAGAAACAGAGAGAATGTGCGTGAGTGCGAGATAGAGAAGGGGAGAAAGAAAGAGAGGGAGGGAGAGGGAGCGAGAAGCAGAGACGAAGTGTGTGGAGACACGTGCAATCTGTCGGTGATCTAAGAAATAAACGTATTGCTTTCGTTCTTTACGTCGACGCCCGTTTTTATTGCACATCGAAGACCCATATAGTCGTAGATCGACTTACACTCGACTCTCGTTATCTATCTTTTGTGTCTTCAAATATCAGGACACCTCCATTGATCTTGAAATTTCATCGACAAGAACAGATTTTTTTCTCTTTTAGCGTCTTATTTGGTAAAATGTTGCTACAACTATTGCAGTAATTTTAAGACAACCATTTATATCATTAGATTAGTCTAAATTTGTCATTGAGAAAGAAGAAAAAGAGATTTCGTCTAATGTCAATAATAAAATTATGTAATTTAATAAATAGGATATATTTATATATTTAATATTATTCATATAATTTAATAAATAGGATATATTTATATAAATTTATGTAAATAGAGTATTGCTATTGATTTAAATTATTTATTTATTTTAATAGGGAACAATGTATGGGTTAAATGTATAAATAGAGAATGTGATTACCACGTTAAATTCATTTGACTACAGTCATTTGACTACACTTGATCTTAATTTCCATCATTCAACAATGACGTAATCATTTTATCAATAATCTATGATACTATGTATAAACATGGGAAATTATTGTGAGAGAAAAATTGTATTGTGTGTGTGTGTGTGTGATCAATGAAACACTTGCTGGCAACGCCTAGATTCTCGCATGCAGACATTTATGCATTAATTACTCATTATTTTCGCGGAAAACTACAGGAAATGGTGTCCTTCTACGACTGACGTGTTGTTCTTCAATATAAATGACTCTTTTAGAAATAAGAATCCCGCAAAATGGTTACATCATTATAGACCAACATATTATTCCTTCGTAATTGAACAAATTGAAGGAAGTGATTTCCTCGAAGGAAATAAAAATGATGGAATAATTTGCATGGAAAAATATTTCTCTTGTTTTACGAGAGAAAGAGAATATATGATATACTTTACTAGTTAATACATTTTTATTTTACAATTATGATATCGCATTCAAACAGAAGACGAGAATAAAATGACGAGGAAAATATCGCGTACGTTATTATTTTTATTCAATATAAATTTTATCGCTATGATAACAATAATTGTAAGTTAAGATTTTTAAACATTTATTTCAATAGAAATAAAATACGATGCAGTCATTCTGTTTTATATAAATATAATATTTCATTTTTATCATAATTAATTTTTCATATATATAATAGATTATTCATAGACTATTAATATAAAGACTATAAATAAATTCCCTTCTCTTTATATATTCTTTATATATTCTTTTTACTTATACACTGTCCGAGAGATCAAATGGATCAGTTAAATCAATGCCCAAGATACGTATCGTGCAATCGAAAGATACGAGAGGCTATTAATCAGAGGAAGCCTCGAGGGGAGGGGGGAGATGATTTCAGTATCTATTGACCTTTGCGGTAAGATCATCTTTCGACTGCTGCTACACCTGCCAACCGTGATGCAGCAACCGTGACGGTACCAAGGTTACGATGCGGTTCAACGCACTTCCCGTCGACGAACCTTTCTTCGTTGTGAAGCATGCGTTTCATTACGCAAGACTATATGTGTGATTATCATAAATTCATTCAATAAAAATTTAGGCTTTGTAACGTTGCTTCAGAATAATGTTACAGATGAAACCTCGAGACGCGAATAAAACATTCGGTAACAAAATCTAGTAAAACGTAGTTGACATTTGTATATACAACATTTGTCAGTATTGAAATTTCATATGACATAAACTATGATAATATAGCCTATAAAAATAAATACATATTGATTTCAATAGAAAGGTAGATATCTGATATGAATAATATGTGCGAAAAATATTGTGAATTAAAAAGGATATTTACGCGCGATGATTATTTATGATTAGTCATGCGTCAAAAACTGGCATTGTTTGTTTGTGTATTGATAATTAAATTCGGCTTTGATCTCTTATATTGTTTATCAAACATTTATTTCAATAGAAATAAAATTTGATGCAATAAATCATTTTGTTTTATATGAATATAATATTTCATTTGTATCATAATTAATTTTTCATACATATAATAGATTATTCACAGAAAATATGTCATAATTCGCGACAAATTAGCACAGATTTTTAGAAAAATATTTTTAGGTTTTTTTTAGAAAAATATTTTTAGGTTATTTTTAGAAAAATATTTTCTAGCGAGTATGTGAAAAATCATGCATTTCACAAGAGAAACAAGTGATCCTAAAGTCTTTCTTGAAACTGCGGCATTTACATTTTATTATTTTATATTAACATTCCGTTTTCAACAAGAAAATTTGATTCTATTTTCATACTTTAGTAATAATCGATTTTAACAACATCTCCACTAGATATTACGTAGCAAAAATCTTTCTGAAATATTATATAGTTAATTGGATTTATTTATTAAAGCTATGTTCTTTAGAAGGAGATCGCCTTTATATCACAAAGACGGGACTCTTTCATTAATGCTGCACGGTGAAAGCGGCATGATATCGGCTCCCATTTAACAAGCTTCGTCTGTTCGCGCGAATTCGTGCTACGAACGAATGATGTCGTCTAGAGGGAAGAGACGGATAGCTTCAGTAGTCACGTGTGAATTGGTAGAACCGTTAGGCACCATTCGTGCGTGAACACGACGACAAGTCCGCCGACCTGCAATTCATCGTTAACTTACATCACGATTTACGCCAGCTAAGGCGTAAGCCTTCCTCCTGTGGACGTTATCGGAGCGAAACGAACGTAAAAGCTGGACCGCGCTCTGTGCCATCGCCTCGATGACCATCCTAAATTCTCTTTACGCGACGGAAATAACGGCGAAGCGTCAGGTAGTTTGGCGCGTTATGTCGAGGCATTGCCGACAGTGAGGGCGCAAAAGCGTCGCGAGATAGTGGACCATCAGTTCACACCGGGATGATTCTGCCAGAATGATTGCCATTTTGAACCCGTACAAGTGCCGATGTCATCGGCGTAAGGGTTTTAGTACCTTGAGGAAAAACTCTGGAACAGGAAAATTCGAGGAGAGAAAATATTTCTTGGGAATGATCTTTTTAGAGACTTGAAATAGGCATGACTTGGGGAACATTTTTATTCAAAAGGTTGATTGTCGCATTCGAATAATATCGAATAAATATAGCAAAATTAACTAGCACTTCTATCTTTGATAAATAATGAATCTGTAATAATTCTAAATTTATAATAGAAAAATAGATAAAGCTTTAAGATATGCACAATTGTGAGAATACTTTTAAAGAAGATGAACAAGGAATTTTGACATGTTAATTTTTATGTTTCAAATTAATAATTTCGTAATTATTTATTTCCTTAAATTGATTGAATTTTGAGAATTAATTGGTAATCGTTTATTAACAATAGTGCAATTACTTAGTTCAACATTAGCAGAGATAATGGTGAGAACGCAGCGGGTCGTATAACACCGATTTTAACTACGTTTCTATGATCTTTATTACCCACGCGGCTCGTGTAAATCGCTCTGTGGTTAGAAAGCAAGGGAAAAAAAACAAAGGGTGCATTGTGCTCGAACGAACTCGCGATGTTACGATTCTGCGCTGCTCGATTTTATCTCGATAAACATAAATTTAAAAAAATGTAGTACATGAAAGATTAATTGTAAGATTGGTTCAGTTTATTGCATAATATCTTTCTTTAATCAACAACGCATTTACAACCATGAAAATCTTTAAAATTTTCTTTCCAAAAAATTTCGTGTCCGCAGAAGCAATTAATTTTTTCTAGAAGAGAAAATTAATTTAAAACCCACCGGAATTATGTGTGTCTCGAATAAATTTAACAAACTTGACAGAACCGCCCTGTAATTCGAATGGCATTCTTGCCGTTTATATCGTATCTAATAATCGTGTAATTGTGATCTGTACAAGAAGTTATGTTGAAATGGTGTCAAGGAGATCTACGATAGAGACCGTCTCGTATATAAAGGCATGCTTGAGTGCGCGTGTACTCGCGTACGCTTTTAAGCGCAGCCTACATTAAGAGAATTCGCATATATTCTCGGTTTAAGGCATTTCGCCAGTTTTTTGAAGTAATCAACTATTGATGCGTGCAAAGTGGGCTCAACTACAAGTGAGCATTTTTGCCGGTAGCACAACTATATACGAAATATTTACATACGAAGAGATAAAATAAACGTTACATGGAAAAATCGCTGCGCAGGATGTCGATTGCAGTTGCGACAGAAAGTGCAACGCGATAACAATAACGTTGAAACGACGGATCGAGGGTACGCGATGTGCTCTGCCTTTCTCTACGTGTTCGTATACGTCGGGCATAAATATTTATAACGCCGGGTAACTTTGCCATTCTGCGCATCAACACCGAGAATCGTCGTGCGTGACCTTCTGCGAACTGTGTCCGCCTTTCGTTTCTGTCATCCCCCTTTTGAATTTTTAATGATCCATCATACGCGAGCTTTCCGCAATCTTTTTGCCATCATCGGCATTCGTCACGATTCTTGGTTTATCGCGCTCGTCGGGGAGATAACGGGAATAATTTAACGGCGAAAGGAATATTTCGCAATGCGGCAACGCGGGTTGTTGGCAAGTGAACGGTCGCTCTGGCAATCGACTGAGCGATTTCCAGCATCTTTCGAGAATCTCGGGCGCGATCTCGAGTCGTCAGTTCGAGAGCGGCGCGTTTTCGTCTCGGGAAATAACTGTTTTCACTGTAAGTAATTGTTCCGAATAAATTACGACTTGTTACAGGAAAGTGGTTACGCACGAGGAGCTTGTAATTAAAACGACTGCAACGCTATTACGCCATCTCCCGCTCGCGTATGCGCTATTTGTTGCTTTATTCGCAAATTCTTGCTCTACGTAATAAAGGTTTATGTGCAAATCAACTTGAACATGTCTATGTATAATGGATAAATATTATTATATATATTATATCTTATATTATACAGAGTGTCCCAGTTATCTTCCGTCATCTTTCAAAGACAGATTCCTGGGATCATTTGAAGACGATTTTTCCTCAGCGAAAATGTCAATGAAGGCCATCATTTTTTGTATGTTCCCGATTTTTGGTCATCATATATCTTTGCAATTAAGTCTTAAATTAAAACTCAATTAAAGTAAACTCTATTTAAAATTAATCAAAGAATGTGGTTTTGTTAATATTTTATTTCTACAAAGCTTAGTTTACGAAAAATCCCTTATTTCCAATCACTTATAATTCGAAAATTATTAGTGCCTCGACATTTTCGTTGAGGAAAAATCGTCTTCAGATGATCCCAGGAATCTGTCTTTGAAAGATGACGGAAGATAACTGGGACACCCTATTTGGTTAAGGATACTTTTAGTTAGGGATATATATTATATCTCACTTTGAGTTATAAGAAATTACATCGCGAAGAAAATTATTATATTTTAAATAAGCATTCACACTCTTTATTTGTTGACAACAATTCAACTTGAGCGAATGGAATATTAGACGAAGTGTAATTAATAACTTTTTTTCATGTATTTTCTCCAATTTTACATTTATCAAAAGTGGAATTTTTGTGTATTACTTGTTTGTTTCGCATGATGATATATTACATCGTAAAATATGCTACATATCCATCAGACTTGCGTAACTCAGAGTGTATGATGTGCAACGTGAGCGGAATTTTTACCGTCTATCAACGATCGCCTCGGTGAATATAACAAAAATATAAATATCTTTTCTGACGAAAATAAAATACTGGAATTTATGCGCATGTATACGCGCGAATGTTACTCGTTTTAGTCATGACTGCCTACCGGAAGTAGTGACTCACTCGCGGAACGAGTGAAAACGCAATAAAGATGCGATTGTCTGCATTCAGTAACGCCACACGTTTTTTACATTGCATTAATTTTGGAGCACTTTATGGGATCATTTTTTAGAAATGAAAAGTGGTACAATCAATCTTGCTAAATATGCGAGAAAGGAAATGAAGATGCCGACTATCTCTAAACGTGAATATTTCCTAATTATCTTGGATGATGTTATGATACTAAAAACTTTAAATTACTTTTTTAGAAATTAATCATGTTATATTTATATATTGTAAGAATTAGAATTTGTATAAAGATATAAAAAATATTAATTATGTATTTGTGCAAAGTAACTTTTAAATTTTGACGATTTTTCATTTCATAATGTGTGATGATATGCCTTTATATCGAAAATAATATTTGCAATGCTATAATAATTTTAAATAAATCGAATAGCGAACATTTATATTTATTACACTATACTGGTAATCGACATTATATATAATGATAACATTATATATAATGAAATTTAATAGATAATAATTGTAGTTTGAATGATTTAATTATTTCAAAATAGAATTTTCTGTAGTAATTTCAAAATAGAATTTTCTGTAATTGTTAGGAAGATGATTCCGAATAGAATTAAAGTACGTTCAAGTATTCTCGTCATTATTAATTAATGATAAAATCATGGAATTATTAATGAGCGAATATATTAATTTTGCAAATCAAATCGCGATGCATAATTAATAATCTATGTTGATGATAATGACCTTTTCACTCGTGCAAAATGGATAAGATGAAGACAAATGGCAGGTGCGCCACCTGTTACTTAGTTTATCCGATCTGTCTTCGAATATTGTTGCTTGAGATGGCAGCGAATATTGTTGTATAAGATGACGGTGTGAATATTAAACTGTTCTCTTTTTTGGCAGATTTTTAGACAAATTTGAAATTTCTTTTTTAATAGAAAGATTGATAGCTATAAAGTTATAAAGATTAAAAGTAAAGATTAGTTTGTGCGAATTAATCTTTACAGATAAAAATGATAAAGACCTACTCTTGATATAATTGCATATTTTATGTCAATATATCTCAATAGTTTAATTTAAAAATTTTTTTATTTTTTTTCTAAAAATTAAAATGCTGGAATAATTTCAAAATTGTTTTTGTTTACGAATTATTTACGAATTGTTTACGACTATTTGTTTACGAATTATTTACGAATTGTTTACGATTATTTGATACAATCAATAAGAGAGAATCAATTTCTCGATAATTAAAAAACTTGTTGTAATGTAAATGCGATATTTGATTAATTTTGGGAATTTGGGAAATAACATGAATAATCGATATTAAGCTATTTATCAAAATGGATAATTATGATTTTAATTATGATACTGTTTTGCAAAGGATCTAATATTCCGTATATATTTCGCATCTTCTGCTAATCCACTTAGCATTAGCCTACAGCAATAATTCTCGATTCCGGTTATATGATGTGTCAATAATTATTACGTGGTATTACACGTATACCCCTAATATCCTCGTCTACTATACATCTGATACCTACAATTCCTCGTAATGATGTTTAAACGATAAAGTTTCAAAGTATGGACATATCCCCATAATACACATTAATAAATAATCCAAGTAAAATATAAATATAGTATACAAAAAAAATAATTAAAAGAAATATGATCTGACTATATTAAAGTTATCTAATTAAGAATTCGTGTGATTTGTCTAATTTAATAAAAATTAAATAACTCTGAAGTATATTTAAAGGCAGAAAATAATCACATGTGACAGATTATTGTAATAATTTTATTTAATTTTTATAAGAAGAGACATTAGTATATTTAAAAAGATTTTTAAATAGCTGTATTGCTATGAGTGTGTGTGTGTGTGTGTGTGTGTAAATATTAGTGGAGAGGAGAGGAAGATGGATAGTATAGAAAATGATAGTATTTTAAAATCTTTTATGTGGTTACGATTTGGAAAATTTATTCTACGACACAAACAGAATGCTTGATTCCATTACGTTAAAATGTCATCACACAATACAAGAGACGTCTTGTATTCAAGTAATCTTTGTATTTACCCTCTCTCATTATTGCAAGGTTTTTTTTATATTTTACAAGAGGACTTAACGGGATCAGATCTCTTTTAGAATTTACCGTCATTACTACGAAGTCGCATCAAATAGCGATTCCTAGTACAATACAGACACGTTCCTTTTTATCTTCTTACCAGTAAGAATAATCGTTTAATTCTCCGTCATCAGCTTGAATCGTCTTTCATTAGCTAGAACCCTCGATTAAGTACGCGAAGAAGAAGAAAAAGAAGAGCGTCTCCTTTTATCTGAATTTTTACAGTTTTTATTCTCTCGTCGGTTTTTCAAGATCCAGTATATGTTTGTCGGCTCTCCTACAGCTCTCGGTGAAGTTTCGAGACGTGTGCCGCTTTCTTCAAGTATGTTTGCCGATGTTATCCACGCGGAAGACCGCTCGAAAAGGAGAGCTGTGGAGCTTTAAGACGCATACACGACTCTTTGCGTGAAAACATAGTGAATATTAATACCAACCCGAGTATCTCTTGGTCGGCAGATCTTATCGGCTCATCTCGTCTTTCCACCGCTTTCGCTTCTTCCAACCTTCTATTAAAGTTGACTGCTCATTTGCGCGTCCCAAGGGTCTTCTTGTTCTATTTCACCGTCGTTGGTCTCATTCGGTCCGACCGCGAAGTGTAGTCACTTGGCTCGATTGCGTACTCTATGCTCCGTTTCTTACCGCATTTTCTCTATCCGGATCTCTGCGGTTTTCAATGATTCATCGAGCGACGTAATACTATAAAGATCCAGTCTTTTTTTTCCGTCTCCTAAAGATAAAATAATCTAATGTATTACACGCTGACAAAGCAATATATATAATATCTTGTATAAATAGATCTGGGCACTCGGAAAAATATGATAAATTTTTCATGTTAATATATTTAAATATATTTTGAATTAAAAAAAATCATTACTCGCAAATATGAGAATAAAAAAAAACGAGATATATCATTTACATATTTTTTTGAGTATTCTATAAATCAAACATGTTGAGAAATATCGATAATGTAAAACTCAACTATTGTATAATTTCCATTAGATATTTTATTAGCACAAGTATTAAATATACCAAAGAAAATAAAATCAAACAGAAGGTCATAATTTTTCTGTAAGAGACTTTTTCGCTAAAAGAAAATATGTAAAATTTACACATGTTTGATATAATATTATCGAAAAATTGTAAGTTCAATGATAAACACAGTTCATAAAGATTAATGAGAAGAAGCTTATAAAAAAAAATTCTTTATTGAAAACCCCCGACGCGGGCATCTGTCGACAGGGCGATGGTGGTTTTCTTTCATGGGACGAGTAGGCATTCTCGTCGTCGAATCAGAGTGCAATTAATCATCACTGCGGAAACGCGGGCGGCGTTGGCCAAAGTTTTTCGATATCCTGAAAGCTTCTTCCTCCAAGTTGAATTTCCGGACGAAAGTTTTTGCACGCGGAGTTGCTCCCTGCGAGCTTCTACGACAGTTTTTCACGGTGACAAGTCGCTCAGTTTCTTCTTTTGGCCAGGTTATCGGATAAAAAGTCACTCTTAATAGAGATGATAATTATGAGGATATCCTGGTAAAATATTTATGCCGATACCACGACCGATAACAGGAACCAGATACTTTGGCTCAACTTTGTCTAGATACTTTATTCAGTGAGCAGGGCTTAATGAGACATTATCTATACAAATTGATTTACCTTACCTAAAATTGCTGTTATAAAAAGATGCAGATTATATATATATATATATATATATATATATATATATATATACATATATATACCTTATTTTATTAAATATCATACCGTATATATATACCGTATTTTATTAAATATCATAAAATATGTCTACGCAAATAAGATAAGTGTCTGGTCATAATGAAACTTACACTTTTTGCGATATAAAATGACATTAAAATTTAAATATATATATTGCAGAAATATAATTAGAGATATAAATGCGATTTATATTGGATAAAACAGCAGATTGCTAAAACTATTTGCAAAGAGAGCAAACTGTTCAGGGCAAAAGTTATTAAAGCAGTACGTGGTACAACTCGTTAAGCGTATGACCCTCTAACGCCAAATAAATTAGACTCGTTTCGTTCGCGTTGTAGCGGGCCGTTAAAACGGATCGTTACGTCGCGTTGTTACGTAAATCAAGTAATAAAAACGTCACGACAATAGGATTAGCAGCAAATTATAAATGTGCCGGCGACTTTTGCGGCAGGATTCTAATTCGCGTTAGAGTCGGTAACAATCTGACCACCTGTATTTGACGTTGCATGTCCAACGATGGTATCACGACGCTTTCTCACGCAATGCGTCGATTCTCTATAATTAAGAATCTAATTGTCCTTTGTTGCCGTTTATCGTAATAACCAGTCTGTTTTTGATTTCAGGTAAGCTTGAAGACGCGACGGGCTCATCTTCCTATCCTTATGTACGTGTGCATGTGTGGCACTCGCGAATTATGCCCAGCTGCTACTGCACTGGCCGCCGAGACAAGACGGTAGGATATGCGATCTCTTCTTCATCCGTGATATATACGCGGAAAAAAGTCCGCGTATATATTCGCGCGCGAAGGCTCAGGCCCCTGAGCTCCTAAAATGGTTTCCGGCCGTTTAAAGTTTAAACACTTCGTAAGTCCTTTCCGCTCCTCTGTCCCCGCTTCATAATTCATGGGTGCGCTTCGAAAGTCGCAGCGTACGGCGGGATCTTAGCTAGACTGGTAGTTTTTGTCGCGGAATGTTCTGTTTCTTTCACTTTTCCCTTCCGCTATACGTGACGCAAGCAGGCTGCTCGTGTCCGTGAACGCCTCTCTTCCTAAATCTCTCTGGACGTTTACTGAAATTTTCCGGCTAACTTTGCATTTTCCTACAACATGCTGAATGCTTTGATAAATGGGATCCTTCGACACGATGTAATCATTCTTCTCATTTTAACTTGCTACAAATGTATTTGTTAAAATCTTCAAGCGTTCAATTATACGGAAAATAATATTTGCGCGCTATATATTTGAGGTATATTTAATTTTTGTTTAATCGAAGGATTTAATTTGGAAAATTTAAATATAAAAGTGCCACAAATTTCAGTAAAAAGCACAGTATTATAAAATAATGCTTTTTTATTACATTATTATATTTTATTATATGCAATTTAAAGCCAAATTTTAATAGATGCTGGATAAAATGCGAAGGGAATTTAATACATTATTAGAACTTGAGATGTATCGAAAGAATAAGCATAAAACCACGTCTCGCATCAAAGGTCATTAAAATGAGAAAACTTACTATTATAAAAATTACGGAATGAGATAAAAATTAACGTACGGTTTCTGTTATCCCGGCAAGAAATATCTCTCGTTCCTCGCCATTCGCTCAAGAGGCTTTTCTTGCGCTATTTCTCGTTGTGTCAGCGACTAACTGAAACGAAATATTTTAAGCCATCTCGGTGTCTGGTAGCGGCCGATTTTGCGATAAATTATCGATTGCTTTTTCGCTACGTTCGAGTATCTCGGATCATCGAGACCAGTACTGGTTGGCGATAAATTAGCAATTTTTTGCATCTCCACGAGAGAGAGCAGTTTTCAGCAAACACAATGAGTCGCGTTATATCGCGGTAAATGCGCCTGGTGTTCGTCGTACTGCGCGGAAACACATTTTCGCATTCTGATAAAAACCTTTTTCCATTTGCTCTGGTTTCCTGTATTTTACAGTAACTACGTACCACGAACTGCGAAATTATTATACATAAATTCTTTGGATATTGTACAGATAATATAAATGAACTTTTTCTCGCTTTCTTCGCGCTAGAAGCAAATAAGTAAATGAAAGAAAACAAATTATTTCGTATTTTGATTTAATTATTACATATGCAAGAAAATATACGTTAAATTAATTCTAAAAAATATTTTAGACATAAGGGGAAGGTAGGAAAAAATCATAATCAATTTGTTTCATCAAAGGAATGTGTCTGCTTTATTATATGATAATACAATATTTTAATATTAGAAATATCTCAGCTTTAATAAGAGAGAGAATATCTTCTTTAATGAAAATATCTCATTGAATAACGATTATGATAAAAACATACCAATGCAAAAAAATAGTATAATATTGTAAACATTATATTTATGTAAATTATATATACATGTGGATTTGAATCACGTGTAAAAGGAATTATATATGTGTAATAGATGATATATTATAATAGACTATATAGAACTTTATATTATCATTTATAGATAAAAGCGGTTTCATTCATTATGCTAAAATATAAAATCAATACGTAGGGATTGCGGGATATCTAGTTTCAGTTAAATAAAGCGTAAAATGATATATATATATAATCGAATATGAATTGATAAAATGATATATATATATATATATATATATATATATATATATATAATCGAATATAATGTCATAAATTTCATTTTCATAACTTTGCACTAATCACTAATTAATCGGCTGAGCTTTAATTTTACACTTGCAGACATAAATTTCGAGATTTAATTTCGCTCCCTTTCTCTCTGGTGCTTGGTCAAATGCGATAACACAACACCGTTTGATGTTGAAAGACATTATAAAGCAGTATTTTGTGCCTCGAGTCCGTGAAACTTTTAATCCGACGAAATTCAGTCCGCGCGAGACCGCCTCCCCTTCGAATTCGCGCGATTTAGTGGAAGAATAGAGGGAGGGGGAGGGAGAGAAAAGCGCGGAGACTCCGGTGGAAATCATTAATCACCGGTCGAAAGTTTGCGCGACTACTACGCGAGCAGGTGCACGGATCGCCGCAGGTGCGTCGTCCGCGCGCGACGCGCCGGATTTCTTCCCGTCCGGGACAGCAGCGAGCGTATTAATCGCACCCGCCCGTCACTTCGCTCTCATAATCTACTACTACTCGGGAACCGGCGTGTCGCCGATAGAGAGAAGCTCCCCCGATGAGGAAACAAGTTTAAAGCTCGATATTAATAGCGGATTACGGGGCAGGTACTCAATTTCCGGCCGGCCGCGCGTCAGCGTCGGCGTCATTTTCCAAAAAGTTTCGGGAACGCGAGCCGAATATTAATGAACGCGAATGTATGCGGGGTGTATCTCTTGATCGACCGATTCTCTCCTCTTTCTGATTCGGTAATTTAATTATTTTTTGCTCTTTTCTAGTCGAAGCTGCAAATCGGTATGCAAATTACATCGTGAAACGAAAGAGAGAGAGAGAGAGAGAGAAATTTTTAAAAAATTAAAATAAACTCGAGTAGATAAGAGAATTTTTATTAATATTCGGAAAATTTTAAAATACATGCGGATAGAAAAACATACGTGAAATAATTCTCCATATGTTTAGTTATCCATGATAGAAGTGAGGCTACACGTGAGAAGACAAAGAAAATTGTTTATCGTTTTTGACATTTTCCGGAAACGTCTCTCAACGACGTTGCATACTGATTGCTATCCAATTCAACGTGTGCAATCGTTCAAATCGGTTGTTTCACGCCGAAACGTACACGCGATCAAACGAGTCCGATTGACAGAAGACAGAAATTGTTTGACGAACGATCGATTACATCTGAATCGGAGTGCTGCGTCCGATGCATCCACGCGCATCGACCATTAATGCGCACGACGAGATGCACATTTAAGTGATCTACTCCAATTTTCCTTAATGTATTTTGTCACGCTTCTCTTCAATTTTATCTCTAAATCGCGTTCCCTGTGATTTTCTCTCGGGATATCGTGCACGAATAACTTGCCGATTACCTTCATTAGAATTTCAAGACACTTAAATTCCATTTTATCAAATAAATAAAGTGATGATGAATGAAAGATTTACACTGAGAAAAATCATTTGATTGTACCAACAAGATGTATATGATTGAAGCCATTTTGATTAAATCAAACAAAAATTTCTAGTTATCATGATAAGACTCGATTTTTTATAATAGATTTTACTATAAGGATTTGGTTAGTTTTTTTCTGGTTGGATCTATAAAATTTCTTGTTACATTAATTTCTTTGCTTGCTTCTTAACTTAACTCGTATTCAATATTTGTCATGAAATGTATATAAAAAACTAGTATTAACATTAAATTCAAAGTATATTGTTTTTCTCTTACGTGCAGTAGTGCCAGAAAGAGGATACTAGCTCTCTGATTGTGTGTGTTTGAGCTGCATTCTCTTCTTGTATCACTGTTTATTAGTTTAATTTCTAAACTGAATTTAAAATAATTTATTCAATAATCTGGATTGAATTTATTCAATAATATAATCTTGTTGGAATTCAGAATATTAAATAGACTTTTGAGATTAGACGAAAAAAATTTTAGACGACTGAAGAGTTTAATATTATTAATCAGAAAATTTGGTAAATTGAACAGGAAGAAATTAATCAGATTCATCTGATAATTCCTACAAGAATTCTGATTCGTTCATTTTCCAACAGACATACTGAATCTACCGGAATTCTAATTAATGCAATCAGATTTTTTTCAGTGTAGGGGCGAAGTAACCTTGTCAGTTTCGCGTTCAGCATCACAAATTAAACGTCGATCGTCAATCGTGTCACGGTCGTATACAATAGCAGAAGTTGCCGTGCGGTTATCGTATATATTACATCCAGATAAATCGTTACAGATAAATCCGATAATACGACCTTCATGCGCGCCGCTCTTATAAACTGCAAATTGCATACGCGGGTGGTCGAACTGAACACGATTATCGACGCGCGAGATTAAAACATCCGTGCACGTTCGTCGTTAATCGTGCCACGGTCGTATGTGCGCAATGACCAAAAGTTTCCAATCGCTTTGGTTAATGATGAGAGGCGGATCGTACCTCGACACGATTAGAAATAAAATAGCGTTTTAAATTACTTCAGGACAATTATACATAATTTCTTTCGTTGCTAAATGTTCTCTGAAATGTCTAATAATCGGGTAAAATTGAGGCATTTAATAAAAAGGAAAAATTTTACGAGGTTTACAACGCTATTAGTATATCATTACGTTCTTGTATAAAAAGTGACAGTTGAAGTTACATCGTTATCATTACACTTCTCGAGTGCAATGCTGTCGATCCTGATTTCACGCACTGCCACGTTGTCGTACGTTGAATTATCCGCGTCGCTTTACATTAGGATGACTCGGGTGTTAGCTGACTATAACGTTTAGATTTCACGTTACGACGTCGTTACGGGGGATATATAATGGTGTCGGCCGCGTAGTCAACGTGAGTTGGCGCGATCGCGAGATATAATGAAGTACCATATTATGCCGCTCGACTGAACTTTAGCCCATCATTCCGTAACCTCGTTTCTAATAAGCAGCGAGTATTTATCGAATTAGCATCACAGGCAACTTCGATAACTGCCTCAATACAAAGCGCGATATTGCTGCGACAATGAAAGTCTCTCCCACTCCAGGAGAATCGTTATATAGCTGGCGCAAGCACATTCAGCGCAATCGCTCTATCTGCTTTATCAATAGCAATAGCTTGAATATAAAGTGGAATCTCACGTGAGTTTGTACGTCATAAATAACATAAAAATATAAAATATATAGAATATAAAAATATAAAATATATAAAATATAAATATAAAATATATAAAATATATAAAAAATATAAAAAATATATAAAATATAAATATAAAATACAAAAAAATAATATAAAAATACAAAAAAAGTTTGAGACTTTATCATTTCTCGATTGGTAGTATTATAAATTGGCATTATTATAAATTTCATAGATGAGTAATGTTTAATTTTCTAGAGTTTTGAAATGAAAAGTGTGTGTGGATATTTCTAATTAACGAAAGAGATATCTGTATACTAGAAATTTGTTTCTTATTATTTAGCTTTCATGAAAAACTTGAAATGTAACGTACATCATTGTAAATCACGACTCCATTGTAAATTCGTGATACTGATCGCAATATTAAGATATACCGTATTGTGTTTCTCTTGAATTATACAGCATCGGTCCGTGGGCGCAACCTTGATTCCCGGTCTTGCATTGTTCGTAGTTGAGTCACGTAATAATATAACGGATCGCCCAGTCTTGAAAAATGCACCTCGCATTTGGCGGTGCCTTTTACGAAAGAATTTGCGGATATAGCGAGTGCATCAGCGTATCAAATATACAAGGTGCTCCCCTGAACTATTCCGCGATACGCTGTATAACGAGACCGCGCTCAGCGGGGATCCTTTATAAAATTCTGTGGGGGAAGCATTTGTAACCGCGCGATATTCCAACATCTTGAGATTTCCACGTTGGCAAATGTCAAGAGAGAAAATTGCTCATGCAGACTTTTACTTTGGCGTACGTTGTTAAGGCGTAATAAACTGCGAAAGTAGGCCTGTGCGTTACAGGAATTTTCAATAGGCAGTAATATACCGTTCTGCAATTTCTCTTTGCATTTTTAATAGCTCGACGGCTATATAACTTTGATTTTTTCCTCGCTTTATTATCTTTGCTATATAATTATAATTTAAGATTAAAGGAATATTTGTATTAAATATTAATTTGTAATTTTTCTTGAAAGAAGGAAGATTTATTACATTCGAAATATCTTGAAATATAATTTTTTTATATTTTCTTTGATAATTTTTATACAAAATAATTGTTTTATTACAAACAATAGAAGAAAATAAATAATATGCGTACATATAAATGTAAAATATGTATTATGTGCCATCATAACGCAAGAATCGAAAAGAGATAATGAAAATAGATAATAAAAAATGACCGAATCAGTGCAAGAACACTAACTATAACAACACACGAAATATTGTCAAAGGAATTTCGTAGTCGCCTCATTACACTTTAATTCCGTTGGGTTGTAAAGAGTTACGAATGGCAAGTTTAAATTACGCGGAAGGGCAGTTAGTAGGTACTACGGTTACTGCGTACGTAGCAGGGTCATCGATCACCATGTCCAGGGCGCCGCGTTCTTTATTCGCAGAATAAATGAGATTCATTATGACTCCATGTGTGCGCCAGTCCATAAAAAAAGGGCTCTGGCATTTTATTTATTAATACTACACGCGGTCGCTACGCAATCGCGAACGGAGAGTATTTGATTCTTATCCGGCTTTCATTTTCGATGCTTCCGAGTCACTGTTTGTCCCGTAATGAACCTCCTATCGTTCCTGAAGATCTATGAGATTAGCCTGTAGAACTTCTAAATTGCATCATTTTTCAATTTTCACATCATTGTTCTTTTTCCTCTATGCATTTTCAAGAAAATTAATCGATTGTTTCTCTTCTAATATTCTGTTTCGACGAAATTAAAATTAAAATTAAATAAAAATTTATATTTTAATTTAATAATTTAAAATATAAATTTATATTTATATTTTAAATTATTATATTAAAATATAAATTTTTATTTAATTTTAATTTAAATATTTTAATTTTAATTTTTTAGCAAAATTTAAACTTTGCAATTCGAAGTTTGGAATATAAAAAATTTTTACATTAGGATTTGAATTTTTCTGGGCATCAATATGGATCGAATTTCAGAATTTCAGAAAACGGCGCAGCTGAGCCGAGGCTCCTACATGACAAAGTATGTTAAATCGAGGGAAATATGTAGTAGAACTTTTCTATCTCTTCTTTTAGTTATTACGTAATGGGTGGGGATGACGTAATGGCGCCCTTGCACATTCTTACTTTACATTATCGGCACGTCGGTCGTTAAGTATGCCCGGGATAAAATTTAATCAATTACGCGGAAGTAAAGTGAGAAGAAACATTAAAACACGGATGGTAATTCCTACGTACTTACCTACCTACCTACCTACACAGCGCCCCTTTAATTTAACGAACATTCCTCGAGACAATTAGGAACTTTCGTTCTGAAACTTAGTTTTGACGCATGATGAATTAATCGGATTTTACTCATTACTACGTTCTTAGGAGTAATCACCGTGTCTACCGTTTCTCAAAGTTTTTAATTATCCTTAGGAAGAGCTAATGTGGAGCACAGGGGAGGTCACGCGCATGCTTATTCGTCTTGATGAGTCATTTCGCAAAAATGCTACACGTTGCAATGTTAACTTTCTATCGATGCGTATACTTATTTCGAAGAAAACGAATGAAGGAGAGATTAACGTGCAATGAGATATTTTTCATGAATTTATCGATTTTTGCGCTGCTTTTATTCTTGTAGCGTATAAACGTAGCATCCCCGATATTTGCGTTAGTATTAATTAAGCGAGCAGCTCCATGTTTTATCTAACGGTACAACATCAATAAGAAAGAAAGCAAGCGTTCGTGCGCTGCACTCGTAAACGATGTGCATTAAATTTTCAATTTTTAATAATTTAGATATCAAGGTACACTACATTTTTCACCGATAAAATAATTTTCCAATAGCAGAAGGCATTTCCGACTGTAATTATCGCACGTGAAATCGTTTTATTAAACTTGGCGCGGCAATCTCGCTTAAACGTCGTTCATTATATCTGTACTGCAAGCACATTTTCTTGCCGCGTTCATTTCAGTCGATTCTTGTCTCGTAAAACACATTTTACATTTCTGCATTTCGCGAATTCTCGGGGCGACTAAATCGCGACGGATATATCTCGGTCGCTGAGATTAAACGGTTTTCCCATTATCCGCGCGTTTATTCTTCTGTGGAAATGAAAATCTTGAAAGGATAAGACCGACTTAAGACAGATTCAAGCTTTCGCTTCAAAACTACTTGGCAAATTTGTTTTTTGTCCGGCAATCATTTATTGTACATCATTTATCGGAAAGATCCTTTTATGAATCTCGTTACGAGTTGGTCGAAATTGTCGAAAATCAAGCGCGGAAATTTTTGTACATGGCAGAAGGAAAGATAGAGAGGACGAGAGAGAAAATCGTTTCGCGAAAAGAATAAGAATTTGAAACAAAATTGAAATGCGACATGAACGCGAACAATTCTCGAGAGTGACGCTTGCTCGAGCGAAACCTCACGGAATTTCGAATCGGCTGAAATATCGACAACATCCGATGTGTGTGGTAGGCTGTGGATATATTTACCCGATGCCCGGGTTATCCTGCGCGTTTTTTTTTTTTACGATCAATCGGTCCTCTGAATTTTTTATAGTTTCGATATTTACATATAGTGAAATATCTAGTACTAAGCCGGATTTTTAAGCTGAAATAACTCTTGCTCGCGCGTGTCTAAATTTCAAATGTCGCACGCTGTTGCAAATGTCTTATGAGAATTTGTAGATGCTTTTTTTTTAAATAGTCGTTCTCGTCGACAAGCTGGCTCTTTAATCTCTTAGATTTTACTGCTATAAATTTTATATGTGCAAATTTGAGCTTTAAATATGTATCTGGTGGCGGAAATTCACTCTTTTATTTGTCAAATGAATAAGTATGCATTAAGCAATCATTTATAACAAAATCCTTAGTTTGAGCTAACATTTTGAATTTTTTAATTTAATATCTGAGCCTTTAGTCTTCTGTATATTTTTAAAATGTCGGCGAAATTTAAATGTCTCAAAGACGCACGATTATATGCTGCTTTTTTTCGTGACAGGCAGTAACGGATTTCCATGTTTAGCGAAAGAGAAAGATTGCCGTAGACTCAGGGCACATCTTCTTTTGTACTTTGACTGAAGAAGAAGTTTTCCCGAAGGCGAGAGCGTACAAGGGGCGGCTATTTTCCGTGAAAATTGTACTCCCTAACCTTGTACATGCATATTTCATTCGGAATGGCGTAAGCCGCAGGCCAAGGGAGACATTTCTTCGCTTCTCCTCAGCTTCGGCTAACTTGCTCGAACTTGCACAAACTTTGGCCGACTTAACCCTTCACAAGCTCGGGCTCTTTCGCACGTTGCTGTTTGTCTTTACAGTTGAGCTATGATAGTTTAGTTTCCGAACTTGTCGAGATATTCCATGGTTATTGCATTGCTCACGAATGACAGACATTTGAGAATTTAGAAAAACTTTTTGACATAGAATTTTTTTCGTAATGCGCACGAAAAATCTATGCATATGTTTTAATGTTATTATTTTAAATATTTATGAAATGTCTGGTAAAAAATTGTTTCCCCCCCGAAATAGTAGGATTATCAACTTTATCTCTATTTCACAGTTACCTTACATAGAAATTCTCGTTTAATTATGAACTTTCAGGATACTATAATTTCGTTTAATGGTTGCTACTTCACATAGAAACCGCGCTTTAACCATTTTTTATTTCCTTTAAAATCCATTTATTTATTAGTTCACTTATGGAGCTTTAACTTCTAGCCTCATGCATATATTCCATGTGAGCTCGCGGTGATGTACCGTTGGGTGTCGCACGCATGATTCATACTGGCGCACGAAGTTCCTGGTCGTAAGTGTGTCTGCTTTTACGGGAAACTTCACGGGGATCCGCCCACCTTGGACGATGGGGAATTTGCGAGAAATTGCCGGAATTCATTACTTTCGTGATTACGTTCCCTCGCGACCAATCTTTTGCCGGTTCAGACGCCGCGTTAAAAGTACAGAAATGGCCAATCAAAATTCGTACGTGCCAATGAAAATCGCTGTTGGTCACTCGTTATTACGCGCCCGTGCTTTTTTCCGGGCCTGAAGTTTCTAGTTACAAGTCTCCTTTTTTTTATGATGGCACGTTTAGAAAGCTGCATTATTGCACGCAGTGAATTCGAAAAAAAAAAATCGATCCTGTGCTTGTGCTGCATGCTTTCATTCAAAGTATCTATAGAGAGCGCCTGGATAACGATTCTTTTTTTTTTTTACAACTAGTGTACGTTGCTCTCTTTTGTATTTTGTTACACAGCAATAATTAAAGTCGAACATTATAGTTGCGAATTAAAGGACATCTTTACCAGATCGAGTTCGATATTTGAAAAAGAAAATGTTAAAAAAATTTGCTATCGCAAATGAAGCAAGATTACAATTGGAAAATGAAAAAGTATTACACAAAGTATTTAATATTAAAATTTATTTAATATTAAAAATTTATTCGACTTTTGGCTGCTCAATCTTTCTGCAGTTTTCTCGATTTATATTTAATGAATATTATTTCTATATATTTTTTATAATAATCAATGGAAAACTGATACAAAAATAAAGGAAGAATTTATCAATTTTTGTTAAAAATATATTGTTTATTGTATATATTTGCTTTTCTTCTTAAAACAAAATTATGCGAAACTAAAATAATAATTTAATATCGATTAATCCTCTTTCTCCATCAATTATAAATATAAAATCGTTAATCATAAAATCGTTAATTTCGAAGATTATTATACGTTCAAATTTACTCATTTATAGAGCAGCTTGAATTATTAAATATCGTCAGACACGTCAGACATATATATACAGACAATTTGTCCTCCATTTCAGAATTACCCTAGAATGCGTTTAATTGTCTCATCCATTGATGTCTATTCCTCTGCTGACTTTAGGAGTAATGTTACCAAATGAGCGATTAACTAACAAGTTCGTTATGGTTCATGAACGAACATCCCGTTATAGCTAGCTCGCAACTGACCACTCAGCAGTTGATTTTAATGACTGTTTGTTAGCTATACATGATCGGCATATTATTTATAAGATTTATTGAGGGAATATAAAAGAGAATTTTCACTTTATTCTTTATGAATACAAATGGCTCGTATGTAGATAATTTTGGACACTTGTAAATATTTATGTTCGTAAAATATTATTTTCTGTTTTTTCCGATATAAATATTTCAATATTAAATAAACCCTAAAAATATTTGATAAAATGAAGATAATTCCGAAATAAAGCTCAGTCGTGTTGAAAGCTTTTATTGTGCTATTTGTTTCAATACTATATAAGTTTCATTGTTATTTTTCAGTTAAAACTTTACAATTGGAACAAATCTATTTCAATAATCCTGAATATTAATGTAAATTTTATTTGAAATGTTTTGTATATTGTTTGAGCATTTTTTCAATTTCAACGACAGTTGAAGTTTGTTGCGTCTTTACGTAAGGAATGTCTATTAACAGACGTAACGTTACATAAGCACATACGTTATGGACTCGACGAAATTCCTGGAATTCGCAGCGACAATATCGCGCTGCCTGGAAATCTTTTATAATCGCGAGAACACGGCGCGAATTGATAAAAAAAACAACGGCGTTTTCGCTGGCGGCGGAAAGAGAAAAATGTGTACTTTAAAAGTTTTTTTCTTTTACCTTTGAGTTACGTCGCAAAGGGGTAACCGCATCGATCGAGAGAGGAAGTGCGAGCGCAGTTAGAGAAATTTCAGCACGCAAAGGTTGATCGACCTGCGGTTCCGCCTTACGTGACGCGTTTCGCCGCGAGCGCGACCTCAAAGAAAAAAAAGAGGGAAGAAAAAAATACGCGTGTAACGTTTTCTTTTCGTGCGGAGACAAAAGCGTTTCCTCTACGATGAATCGCCCGGAGGCCTCCAGTTACAAGCTCTACCTTTTTGTCAACGCAATGTGAGAATTATTGTTCCTTTTTAAGCGATTAGGAGAGAATAAAAATTGTTAACGATCGAAAAAATTTGTCATTAAAATGCATTTTAAGGATATTTTGTATGTACAATCACAGCAAAAAGTAGCTGAAAATCAATATTGACGAATATTCACTTTTGGTATATTTTGAGTAATTGTGTGGAATTTGATCTTAGCTACAGTGTAGAGATATATTTTTTAATATTTATTGCGTTTTTACCGAAATATTCCGAATTTTGTTAATGATTATTTCCATGTGTTTTAGTCATTTGAATCGACGTGGTTATACTTCGGTTATAATTCGGAGCAAATTAAAATCCTTATAATTTGTGAACGTTTTAATGAATCGATTTAAAAATTGTACTGAAGATTCTAAACATATGTAAGGATATTTTGTACAATTTTCATTAAATTCTCAATATTTAAAAAATAGGTACAAAATATCCTTAAGCGAATCGTGCATAATTTATTACATTTGTATGAATCGGATAATGTATATAAAGCTAAAGATTTCTTGTCATTATTATGCACAGACACATATATACGTCAACCAAGTATGTAAACGATATTGCAACCGTAACTGTAACGTACAAGAGACAAATTAATCCATGATGTATAGTGTACGAGTCGATATAAATGTAACTCGCATAGATAGAAGTATATGAAAGATATGCAATCGAAATAATTTCATTGAATGCAATTATGTCGACATAATAATTGTGCCGCATAACGGCATAATTATGCCGTGTGCGGGCGTGCATAATTGAATTCTGATTTCCGCTCGCTGTACATTTTGTAACGCGAACGAAATGTTCCCCCCGCCAGCAATCTATTTTGAAAAATTCCTCGCAATTAGAGGCCGGTGCGAGAAGTAAATCACGTCATGGAACGAGGTCCAAAGTTTCGCGCGCACGCGACGAAACGCGATTCGATCACACGTGATATGTGCGATAGCGAGGGAGCAGCTCCACTCTTTGTTTTTCCACACTCCTGGAGTACATCGTTACGGCAACGGGGTGAGCGAACGGAAAAACGCTTCAATTTACCTGTGGCCGGCGGCGGGGTGACGGCAAAAAAACGCCGGTGCGGTTTAATCAACGTAAATACTATCGACGGTGAGAGAATCGAGGAGGGAGGGAGCGAGTAGTTTGGTGAAAAAACAGCCAACGGCCAAGCCCTTTCGTGGATCGCGAAAATCGAAGATTATGCGACATCCTCCGCGCAATTTTTATTGTTTCGAATAGATTAGCTGGCAGCTATTACGTCGCGATTTTTTTTTAATTATCACGGTGGTTATTATTATACGGATAACGCTTTTTCGCGCGACACCGCCCGAAGATACTCCGCCGTCGAGATTTAATCGCGCGTGTGCCAGGAAGCGAATAAACAAATAATTAAAGGCCGAGTTTTACGATCCACGGGGGTTTTTAATCCTCCGCGTTTATTTTTTTCTTTTCTTCTTCTTTCTTGGTCCAGCGAGAATTATGCGAGGATGTACCTTTCGCCATTATTTTGCGCCTGGACGCAAAAGTGTAAACCTTTTTATGTTCCTCCGTATCTTGTGTTAAGTTACGGATATAGTCGTTTATGACACCAGTACGTGTACATACCGTGTCATTAATATTGTGGGACTCCCGCGTGGGTGGACATTATGGTGCGAGTACCTTCTACGACAAGACACCGTTGAGGATTAAATATTCAAAGTAAGATTTGTATTTTTGAGCTTTGGGCGTAGAACATCAAGTTAATTTATATATGTGACAATAATATATACGAGTAGGATCTTTCTTCGTGTCCCGATTTTATCTCTTACATTACATCATTAAATATAAAAATTTTTAAATTAAATTACTTGACATATAGTTTCTGTTTTTGAAAGTTAAATTCATAAAATTTGTTCTCTAAGGATTTTTTGTATAGGATTAGAGATTTTTATTTGCATAAAAAAATAATTGATATAACGCATGATAAAAATATGATTGAAGTAATCATAAGATAATTAAAATATAATTCGATCCATTTCTCTTTAATATTACTATTGTATACTACGATTATTATGTCATAAAGTTTTAACTTTATCTGCATAATTACGTAAAATCTTTCTTCGTATCCCGATCATATATCGTTAAATATAAAAATTTTTTAATTAAATTATTTAACATACTGTCTGCTTTTGAAAGCTAAATTCATAAAATGTCTACTTTTGAAAGCTGAATTCATAAAATGTGTTTCACTAAAGATTTTTATATATTTTGCATAACAAAATAATTGATATAACAATGCATGATAAAAATATGATCGAAGCAATCATAAGATAATTAAAATATAATTCGATCCATTTCTCTTTAATATCATTATTGTATACGATTATTGCGCCATAAACATTTTAACTTTATCTGCATAATTACGTAAAATTTTTCTTCGTATCCCGATCATATATCATTAAATATAAAAATTTTTAAATTAAATTATTTAACATACAGTCTGCTTTTGAAAGCTAAATTCATAAAATTTGTTCCCTAAAGATTTTTATTTGTATAGAATTAAAGATTTTTATTTGCATAACAAAATAATTGATATAACAACGCATGATAAAAATATGATTGAAGCAATCATAAGATAATTAAAAAATAATTCGATCCATTTCTCTTTAATATCATTATTGTACACGATTATTATGCCATAAAAGTTTTAACTTTATCTGCATAATCGCGAAACAAATGCAAAGTGCAACTTCGCCTCGGACTTTTTTCGAGGCTACCGGGTGTCGGCGCAAATCGACGCGATGATTACAGCGTACGCATGACTTCCGGAAGCAGGGGAGAACACAAGCAATGACCTTAGCAATCGACGCGATCGAGCTCGCTTCCTCGATGACCGTCGTCGGACTTAATAAGCTTTGGAATTGTAAAAGATTCTTTCGGTTCTCCTCGAGATTAAAGAAAGAAATGATATAATTCTTATTGATACTTTGATGTCAAAATATACCCGGCGTTAATTGTCAAAAGATTAATAAGACCATATCTGAAATTGATCGCACGCTCAAGTCCAGATCTAGTTGGAGTTAAATAAGAGTGTATTGACGAGAGAAAGGTCGTTGGCCGCGCTCAGGCATGTCAAGATACGCGTACGCAGTTAAATTATGATTGTACCAGATCGCGTAGAACGAAATTGAAGAAAGAATCTCTCCTAGCTTATCTCAACTAATTACAGAAACGCAGTCGGGATGATGCAATAAGAAAGTTGGAAATGGAGTATGCAGCTGGTCTTGATGAGGGAAAGCTACTGCCGATCCGGTAGTCGTGCAAACACGCTAGAACATCTTAATGATTAAATAAATTGTTGCAATACGATACAAATAGTAGCCGCGGACGTGAAATTTAAAAAAAAAGAGAAGAAAATAATGGACGCGCACGGAATCATTACTTGGGAAAGAATGCGACGATCGATATCTTTGGATTGCTAAGAATGCAACTGCATTTAGCCTTCCATTAACGATGCTTATCGCAGCAGTATCGAACATAAAATTATTGGCAATAAGTATAGTTAAAAAAAATTCCATGCAATTTCGTATTAAATTAAATTTGCGTCGCAAATTCTCAAATATTTTTCTCGTCTCTTGAAATACATATAAGATCTATTGAAAAATATTAAAACGATGTGTATTCGTTTCTTAAAAATATACAAATATTAAAACATAAAAGCACAGGATATATGCGAGGACAATAAATTCACTTGCTATATACAAACACATCTACAGTTTTCTATTCAAATATTTTTTCTTCCCGGAGTATCGTCTATATTTTAGAAACAGTGCAGTTTTATTTGCATGCTAACATTCAATTTCAATATTCGTGCTTACAGTATCTCAAAAATCAATCGACTCAACAATAACATACATGCGGAAACAAATTATCTCGCTGCGATAGTTTTTTTCCTACGATATTGTTTTATTGAGAGAATTTTTTAAATCAATATTAGAAATGAAAAGAACGAAAAAACGAGGAGGTAACGAGAAATTTTGGGCGTTTCGCGACAATATCGGTGGCGATTAGGCAGTTTTATCTTGAGTGCTTCAAACTACCGACGCGAAAATGCGCTCGGTTCGCCAAAACGACGTTCTCCGGGGACGTATTTTCCATTAACGAAGCCCCGCAAGAAGGACGGAAAATGCGAGGAGACAACGGGAGAAGCGACGAAGACGCGGCAGAAACTGTACCGGATGGAACGGAACGCCCGTGAAAAGTAAGACGAATAGAGTCGCGTTTTACGCAGGAAGGATGGAGGAGCGAGGGGGGAAGGAAAAAGAGAAAGATACATACGAGGAAAGGGATCGGGGTGAGGCGGATGAGAGGCAGATGGCGGGAGAAAACGACGTGCATTAACGATATGATGGACGGCGGACGCGGACTCTGTCTACGATACCTTCATCGTGACGCGCGAAAGAGAGAGATGCAGGGGGAAGCGCGCGTTATTTATTCGACGCCCACGCGACGAGCCGCTTTCAGAAACGATTTCACTTCGAAATAAGACGACACAAAGGGAATAGAGTACGCGTGAAAACTCGAACGACACGCGATAATCGATACACGATCCGAACATAAGAAGCGGATTAATTTTCACATTGCCTTTAATTCATTGCGCTACTTAATGGAAATGTTATGTACAGGGTCGGATTTGCAATTAATATCGGACAAAAAGTGTTTCTCGATTCATTGAGACGTGGAGATTAATAATTTCGCGCGGAAAATGAAATTTTGTTTTTCTCGTTTCTCGCTTTTCTCTTGCCACGAGCACACACACTTTACGCGCAGGATGGAATGGAGGGGGCGGAGGGGCTTCGATAAGGAGCCACAAACGAGCGGCTTTATTACACAACTGTAACAGGTTGCCGGTTATTGTAAGGCAAAACGGGAACGATCGGCTGGAGGGAAGGAAAGAGATTTGTGGGGGTGGAGGAGCACGGAGAACACCGTGCCACTCAGCGTTATTGCGGAATTATCGTGTTTATACGTACGGCGAAACGTAAACAGTACCTGCAGTCAATTCCGGACTTGGCATGGTTTGAAGCCACCGATGCAGTTTCGATATCGCCGATGATTACTATAGCCGATATCGTATCCGCGTCTCGCTGTTAAGTCACGATCGGTTCATATCGATGGAGAATACGCCGTTGTTTTCCCACTTTTTATCAGTGTAAAGGAATTGTCGCTATGCTTGCGGATTGCTATGCAGTTTGTCGAGAGAAGATCGATAACGTATATTCTAGCCAATTTTCTTACATGTTCGGTCGATTATATATAATTGGCTTCATGTAATTATCTGTGTCTGATTTGGTTTCGTGTCATTAGAAATAATCGCCAGAAATGTATTCAACTCTCAAATTATTACCATTGGTAAGTTATTATTATATTTTATATATTTCCGGCGTATGCAAATGTAATATTCGCATTAAAATCCTAATCAAATATTATTTTATGTATAATATAATTATTTATTATATATATATATATATATATATATATATATATAGAATAAATTATTATATTTATTGTAAAATAAATGCAATAATTAAAATAAAATATTATTATCCTAATAAAATATTATTTTATTTTTTAGGATAATATTATTTTATTAGGATAATAATATTTTATTTTAATTATTGCATTTATTTTACAATAAATATAATAATTTATGTAAAATTTATTTTATTAGAAACCGCGCCCCATGTGTGTGTGCACATGAAAATATGATGCATGTTTTGTATTTATAATATCATATACGTATATATATATATTATTCCAAAACACACTTGAAGATTGTTCTACAAGTTGGAGCGTGACTCGAACATTATTAAATGTAAGAGGGATTACGTCGTTGAAAGTAGTTCAATATAGCGTGACAATCGTAGCGAACACGTCGATATTCCGAATAATTCATCGTCTTTTATTCGCCGCTTATTTTCTCAAACTGCCGTTTAATTTCGTATAGAGAATGCGAAAACAATGCAAGAGAGGGTTAGTCTCGCAGTTTATTGAGGCGATAGTAATACGGTATGACGATAACTTTCGTAATTATAGGTCATAATAGGTAGACACACAGTCGCACTTAAAGACACGGTACTCTATGTGTTTAACGGTATAGCGTTTTAGTAACTTCTGTTAACGGACTTCGGCAGATAGCTTTCGCGTGATAATTTTATATTTATAGTAGACTTGAAACTTGTGAAATGAGTGTAGCACGAATAACTGTCACTATAAATTACAGAGATGAAATGTAATATTGCAAACACTGACAATTAATATCGGAATTTAAATTTATATAATTGGATATTGTGAAAAAGAATCTAATTTAAAAATAAAATTTCAACTTTTTAAAAAATCAAGAAATAGAGAGAAAAAAAATAAAATTTTCTGTTGATCGCAATTTTATATATATGTAGGTTATTTTTCACTTATGAAATATTTTTTGCGATATTTTTCAAATGTTTCAAATCAAATTAGGAAGCTCGATATACATTTCTCGTTTCTGCCGACAAGAACTTATATGTAAAATGGTACGGTTAAAGAATAACGAGATTATTTACGCTCTCCATAAAAATGAGTGTAAAAATGCGATTTACGATAATATGATCCGGAAGAGCAGGCTTTTTTTTACTAAACGCATTAACTCGTTCGTGTTCCGCCATTGTACGTTAATCGAATTTTATTCGCAAAGTATTCCCGATAAAATCGCCGAACGTTTCCGAGGCAATCCGACATCGCGCATTATGACCGATGACGTCTGTTATCGATTATGCGGACAAACTTATTAGACAGCGATTAGCCGTTATTCGCACGCAACACGCTGACCCCGTTTCCTCCGGTGGCGAATCCACATGTGCACACATGATCAGCCGCAAACCGGCGGTATCCCTCTTGTCGCAGACGTCATCCATCCCTCGGGCTGCGACCCTTCGTTAATGTACATATGCTGAATACATACGCACGCGTGCGTGACCGTCGTTGCGTGTACTTTGGCCTATCTAATGGGATTGCGAACACGAGATGCGTATGAAGCAGCTTGACATATATTTGACGTACGCGAGGAGTAACTCGTATTATGTTACGATAGCGCTCACGAAAGCAAGTTAAAATTTTTATACATTATCATGTTACGCGATAAAATGAACGGCAAAAAATTGTATAAAATAAAAATTTACTCGTATTTAATATTTTCGATACAATTTGAATATGTTCTATTTTTAATTCGGCGAGTTTTAACGAAGAAGGAAATAATTGGAAAACTCTACAACCAGAATTAAATTTGCAATAACCCGTACAAAAGCTTTGCAATATTTTGCATTAAGAGAGAATTATAAATTAAAATTCGGAAAGATGAGAAAAATAGAGAGGCGAAATATATTATCAAATAATTGGAACACATTTATACAATTTATATAATTATATAAAATTGAGATATTATTAGCAAGAACGCGTAACATTCGCAATTCACGTGTCACTACGTAGCATTCTCTGAAATACGATTCGCTTTGTGACTGTCTACGTATCTCGAGTCTGACACGTAGATGCAGTAGCAATATGTACCTGCAGCATGACTCGCAAGGTGAAACGTGCGTAACACACAGTTTCGCTGTGCGCGAAACATAACGCTCTTGTGTCACGCACGTCGGGCCACCATTTGCGTGTGTGTATATGTGTGTGTTGGATCTCTCTCTCTTTTTCCCTCTTGGGGGATCTATCAAATTAATCGGCATGCATTTAGATTCTCGCGTTAGGAAAACGTCGTCGTGCATTCATGTCGGTTCATTACTTACCTTTCGTAATTTTCCGGTTTGCATTTCGATTGACATATTAACGTCAGATTCGTATGATTTATGTACAGTCATGAGAAAGTTCTCGCGACCTCAAGTTCGTCACGATAATTAATGGCCCCGTTAATGGCTAACTAATCGATCGAGGTTACATCAAGGCAGACCAATCACCGCGCAATGCGACAGATTGCCCGCATAAGCAGGACGATCTCGAGCTGTCTACACGCAGGATGCATTTGGCAGCATTACGCCCATTAACCATGCGAAAATTGTTCATTCTCGGAGATGCGGCGCATAGTTTGCGCATACATATGTTCGCAAATAAATACTTAAAAATAAGTGTTTCCAAATATTTCTGACATCTCGATATTTCTTTGAGTTACTGCGAAGAGATGAAATCGTATGCAAATAATAATTAAAATAATAATCATACGGTGACATAGATTTAAAAGGTAAAGCATTTCCGAGAATCTCTCGAGATTCTTCCAGGTCTCTGATTTTTCAATCGCGTGATTTCCGCCATATATTTTGTCCGGTAGTCGTTTCCAGAAACAGGGGTGGATGACTCGGCGAAGACGTACGTCTCGAGATAGGTACCTGAAGAGGGTTGGTCCGTATGCCGGGGGGGGGAGGGGGAGGTAAGGGGAAGCGTCCTAGGTATGCAAGAGCTCAAGTGAGAGCGGTTGGCGGTTGATTTGCTCGATTTGGTCCAGACAATACCCAGACGGTGGTTTTGTCTCGAGGTAACGCCTGTTCAAGCACTCTGCCTCCTCTTCGTCGACTCTTTACAACTTACAAACACATATAGACAAATAGACTTGATATACACGTCACGTACACGCCGAACTTGCATATGAAATCTTACCGTAAACGCGTCCGTAACATTTTTCTTTGTTTATAAGCTCGTCCAGTGTCTTTGACAAGCAGAACCGAAGAATTGATTCTTTCCGCTCCAATATATAAATGTTTCAAAGCTATCAGTATATTTTCTCTTTCATAAATAGAAGAATAAAGATTGAAAATGTTGAAAATAATTGTGTCTTTACAAGTCATTTCACAATAAGAAAGAAAATAGGAACTAATATTTGAATAAATTGATCATTAAATAACATCATACGTAGAGAGGAAACAAGTAGCCAAAAAATTGTAGAAAAATTGTAGAAATCGACTTTTCACATCCGAATTTATTTTTCTACTAAAAAAAAAAAATAAATAAATGATACCATTGGACGTATAAAGCGTACTCCAAGATAAGAAGATTTGCAACGCATCTACGAAGTCTGTCTTGGCAGCGTATCGTGTTGCGGCGTAATCCGTAGCCTTGGTCCACATGATGGCTTCTTTTCACGACTACTATCGCTCGTCTCTCGCATTGTTGCTGCATCGTGAGCTGTATATTGTACATAACCGAACGATGCGCCGGAACAAGATGTTGGAATGGAACACGATCTTGGCTCTTTCTTTCTTGCCTCTCCGTTGTACTTCTCAGAAAATGCGAGTATTTTAAAATGAGTGTCTGTTATAGTATATATATTTCTTTTTAAAAATTTCCATTATAGAATTAAAGTTCATTGCATTAAGATCTTTTTTATTTTCTGTATAGAGAGAGAAAGAGAGAGAGAGAGAGAGAGGGAGAGCAAAAATGGCGAAATAATTAGAAAAGTACACTTCGAGAAAAAAAATCTGGTTGCATTAATTAGAATTCTGGTAGATTCAACCAGTATGTCTGTTGGAAAATAGACGAACCAGAATTCTAGTAGGAATTACAAAATGAATCTGATTAATTTCTTTCTGTTAAATTTATCAAATTTTCTGGTTAATAATACTAAACTCGCCAGCATTAAGTCGTCTAAAATTTTGTCCATCTAATCTCAAAAGGCTGTTTAATATTCTCTGAATTTCAACAAGATTATTAAATTCAATCCAGATTATTGAATAAATTATTTTAAATTCAGTTTGTTAGAAATTAAACTGACAAACAGTGAAGAAGAGGATGCAGCTCAAACACATACAATTAGAGAGCTAGTGTCCTCTTTCTGACACTACTGCACATAAGAGAAAAAAAATATACTTTGGATTAAATTAATGTTTGATTTATGAATGATTTAATTAATGTTTGGATTTAATTAATGTTGATACTAGTTCTTTATATACAAATATTGAATACGAGTGGCAAATATTGAATACGAGTTAAGTAAAGAAGTTAATGCAACAAGAAATTTTATAGATTCAATCAGAAAATATTAATCAAATCCTTATAGTAAAATCTATGAAACGTTCTAGTTATAAAAAATCGAGTCTTATATCATGATAACTAGAAATTCTTGTTTGATTTAACCGAAATGCCTTCAATCATATACGTCTTGTTGGTACAATCAAACGATTTTTCTCAGTGTAAAAGTATAATGTATTCGCCAAGGATAAATCGATTACGTGTACGCGCAATATATGCTGGCAATCGTGGTAAATTAGAAACCTGAGCGGATAGAGGCTTTAATTAATGGGTTAATGCAGCGACGCGACGCTGCGAATGGGCAAAGTTTTCCCGACGGGCTCGTAGGTCATTGTTAAAGGGCGTCGCCGGGGTCGAAGGTCGCCTCCCTAGACTGCCAACAGAGCTTCTCGTCCCCCTATATTACCTCGTTTCACGCTCGATCGTGCTCATTGAATTCGCGCGCCCCAATTTCGCATCTTCGATATTTCGCGTCTTTGTCGAATGTGAGAATGCATCCGTGACATATGTCGCGACCCCTTCCCGCGCTTCCGTTCTCGTCCCTTCTCGTCCCTTTCGTTCGCATCTTCCCCGACGACTCGCACAATTTGTACGATAAGTACACGGTGGACAATTTGCGCATCTGCTGCATCTCCGACGATTCGCGATGCTTCGTCTGGGGGCGTGAAATCAAACGGAAGTCAATGGTGCATTAACGTAACTCGATTACGAATGTCGCTTCTAATAAGAGGGATGCTCTCTCTCGCTGAATGTTTAAAGAAATGATTGTTACCCCTGTTACCGTGGATATTAACTTGGAAGTGCTAGGCGGGAGAGGAAGAAAAATGTTTAGGCAGAGATGCTTGCCATTATGATGGAAAAATATTGGCTCGATGAAGAACGTCGGGCTTTTACATCTGCAAGTTCCGTTTATCGGTAAAAAGGCGCCGGCTAACATTCAGAGTGCGGTTTTATTTAATTTGGAAGATGCGAAATGTAATCAAAATGTTTTATTACAGCTACATTAATGCCAGTTGATCTATTCTCTCGCGATTATTTTGCATACTTCCTTTGCAACGACTTTATAAAAATTAATCGAACACACTCGAGCAACGACGTTATTCATCGGATAAATTTCCTTAATGCGATATACAAATAACAATACGTTCTCCGCGATAAGCTCCTGGAATAGCGTGCGCAAGGATAAGAAGAAAAAAAAGAGGAATCCAGTTGAAAACAACACGCGAGCACGGGTCAAGCCTCGTAAAGCTGGAAAGTGAGATAAAGTGAAAACGGTTGCCGCGGCCGTTTTCCCGATTCAAGGATCGCGTATTCACGTCGCCGTGCTCTGCGAGAATTGTGTACACCACGCTACGATTTTGTTTTACATGCCGTCCCGTGCTAATTTGTCGCGATGTGACGTTGCACGTCGACGGTGTCTCGTTTCGCGAAATTCCTTTTGTCCGGAGCTCCTCGCGGGGACCATTCGTCACCGCGGACCCCTTAATAATTCTCCCGTGGTTATCGCGACACTCGGGCAACAACAGTTGGCCAACTTTTCAGGCGGACACATTCGCTACATAAAATCACGCTGCGGTTGTGGCACGTTTTCGCGCGAAAGATTCCGGGAGGCTGACGTGAGCCTCTTTAACCGTGTTCCGTCATTTATTATATCGAGCTTAAAACTGTTTAACGACGATGTCATTCCGTAAATTGCAAATCCGTCCAATCCACCCGAGCTTTGCTCGTTGCTGTTGAGGCTGGAGAGGCGTCTCCTCGGTTGCGAGATGAGATTTTTTTCTCGAGACTTACCCACGGAGTATATATACGACGCGATCTCGACGATGTAGGGATCGAGCAATTGAGAAGAGAGCACGAAAAGCGGGACGTTATTTTTATAGAATTGTAGCGAGTAACGCGAACGCGCGGGTAAGTTTTATCACCGTAATATACTGTGAAATTGCGTACGTACATTCCACATGATGGCGTGACATCTACCTAGATTTTAAACATCTACTATAATAATGATTTAATTCTTTTTTACAACAACTTGACATTTATCTTGAAATTGAGAGTAGTTAATCTTAATTGTTTCAAATTTTAAATATTGTATTAAATCCCTCAAATGATCGTGCACGTTTAAAATATATTTGAATATGAAAATATAATTTAAAATTTAAAATGGAATATATTTTCCGGATAAATATAATTTATATACAATATATATAAATATAATTATAATATATAAATTAATTATTATTATATAATATATTATAATATATAAATATAATTTATATACAATATATATAATTGTAATCCACATGTATATGTGTCTTATGTATTTATTAAAAGACATTTTTTTAGGCTATCAATATATTTCTTGGCAGAGAATATGAGAATTATTAAAGAGATGAAAGATTAATATGAAAATTATTCTTCTTCAAGAATATAATTTTTAAAATTTTTCGTTGAAAATACATTGAGAATAAATATGTAACAAATTTCACGTATGTGTATGTGGTATTCAATATATATATTTTATAAAAGAATCGCCGTTCAATGAGGAGAAACCAAACCACGAATTCGCACGTTCAATCTTTTAAATGGACTGATTCCAGCGAGTCACTTTAATCTCTTAAAGGCTTCGAGCTTGTTCGCACTATGAAATCGCTGCGAATAAGTTGGTGGATTTGCGAAGTTTGCGAGCGTGACTGAAATCGAAGTGGAAGCGGTTTACGACTGGCCACTGCCATTATATCGAATCTCTATATTCGAGTTTTATCCAACTTTGCTGTAATATCGATCTGTCTTCGGCTCGCTCGTCACTTTACTTTCTTATAAATTATCACTGGCTATATCGATTTACATTAATCGAAAGTTCTTTTTAATATGTGAAAAACACGAGAAAATATTTCTGGGAGAGATCTGAAAAAGTGCAGACTATGTACGTGATATGTAGGTGCATAAATTTTATTATATACAAAATTATAGCGAGTTTTTTCGCAATAATTTACTGCGTTGCGATATGGTTTTCAAATCTTTATACTTAGGAATCTTGTGTGAGTTGGACTTTCTTTGTTCTATAATTTACAAAGTTTGCTTTTCCGAGTAGAATGATAGAAGTTTGTAGATGCCGAGAATTTTTATAATTTTTTTTAACATTTTAATTACAGACCATTATTGACTATCCAGAGAAGAGAAAAGTTAGTTTTTTAAATTAACTCTTAGTTTATTCTTTTAAAAATCTTAGGGTATCACAGAAATACTTAAACAGTTTAAGTCAAACTATCTAAACTTGCGGCGAAATAATTTATATTATTTAAACTACTGATTATAATTGGAGCATCAGTAATTGGTCCCAGTTTCCAAACTTGAAATGGAAGCAAGACGATGTTACAAAGTTTTATAAAATTGAAATACATATTTTCTTTATTGAATTTCTGAAGTTAAATGTAATCAACAAACCTGAAATGATAACACTTGAAATGATTTAATTTTTAATGTATATTTGCAAAATGCAATGCTGAATGAAATATTTAAACATTTAGCACATTTTTATCATTTTTATATCTTTTTAATATTTATACATTTAACGACAGTAATCATATTTAATTGTTTTTATAATTTATTTTTGATCAACATACATATATACATATAAAGTTTTCTTTTCTAATTTTTTTAAAACTATTTTCTTAATTTATTTTTATGTCATTACATTTTCAGTCTATAAGAATAATTCTTTTCCGTTATCAAAAAATTAATAACTTATTAATTGATTTCTGTGATTCTTTGGAGATTTAGAAATAATGTGTGTAATTTTTTATTCATCCAATATAGATTTAGCATTTTTTGCGTTATTTTGTTAATTATTACATATCCAAAACGTCATAATTTCCTGTTTGCGTCACCGGAGTAGAATAAAGACGGTCTGGCATTTTACAAGAACACCTGGTGAAACTGCCGGTACTTAAGCAGGATGCTGATGTCCGTTCCGGAAACTCATAAAAAGAAGAATTCGTAGGGATAGAGCTCCACGAAATGTGCAGCAGGACATAAAGTTTAATTACCGTTAGTGCTCTGTGGAGAAATCTTGGTTCTAGATTAACATTTAATTCTTTTGCGAAAGTGCGCCGCTTTAATCTTCCCTGGGCCTGGAGGCAAGTCATACGCATGGTATCGTAAATTCAAATAACAACGGAAACATGACAGTTTATATATTTATCCCATTCTTCTTATTTTTAACCCGTTATACCTCGACATTATCCACAATTTGATTTCATAATGAATATAAATATTAACGCGAAAGAGAGAATTTTTGGAAAACTTGGACAGTTGACATTCATTAATTTTGTCATTCATATATATTTTGTCATTCATATATATTTTGCATTGATTATTTTAATACGCGAATACCCGATAGAAAATTGAAGACTATCATAATGCGATTTATGAGTTATTTATAGTATGTCACGGACACAACCTCATACATTATTGAATTTCTGTTATAAAATATTTCAAAGATTATTTTATTGTCTTTTCACCGTTCGCTTTGGCGAAGATATATATTGAAAACTGAATTTTTTAAAACAAAATTAGAAATAATTAATATTGACGTAAGTGGGTTTCTGTATTTCAAGCAAGTGTCCAAACTGCAAGTGCGGTAATGTCTCACAAAAAGTTCTTAAATAATTATTACTATTATATTATATAATTTACGTTAATCGAATTTTTATCACTTTATCCGTCAATGTAGAAGTTAAAAGCACATCAAGGCTGCATACCGTGTGGTCCGGTTATTACATCTTCAATTAATATGTCTAATTGTGGCGCGTGACCCTTGGCCTTCACGCGTTTTACTCCCACGCTGGCCATTGTATATTCTTCGTTTCGTTCCGCGTAATGGAAATCATCAGAAGCAACAGCGTGTTTGAACAAGGTCGACTGGCGCGAGGCTTGACACTCGAGAATTAATATAAATTTCAACGACCTGATCTTCATGCGACTCGTGCAGTGAATTCGGCGTAAGTATGCGTGCATGTTCTTTATCATCACACGAGCGACGAGAGTTCGTTACTAATTCACATGGCGCCCGCGGCCAGACTTCCAGTTTCGTCTATAACGAGAATCGTGGCTTTTCCGTCCGTGAAATGTACATAAAATGCAATCGTTTCATGCGGTTCGACATTCCATTACGTAACGTACAATAAATGCACAGCATAGTTTCGTCTTTGGGATTTGATTCACGAAATACAGTATTATTCCACAAATACACAAGTTTTTTTTTTAATTTTATTCGTGAATTATAAAAAATTCGAAATTTTAGAGAGAGAGACAGAGCTTTTACATTAAATATTTTTTATATTTTTTACTGTATGAATTTAAATTAAAAATTAAATTATAATAAAATGGACGATTTTTATATATTTTTTAAATGTAAAAAGAAACGCGTTTTCCACACAAAATACACTGTCTTACTAAACTAGCAAAACTACCGCAGACCAAAAATAATAACACTAAAAAAAAAAAAGAAAAAAGAAAAAACAGAAAAATGTTTTTTGTTCGAAAAGCGCTCCGAAACTGATTGAATTCAAAACACGCTGCAAAAGTGATAGAAAATACGGAATTTTAGAGCGAAGGCACTTCAGAGCGAGAGCTTTACACCACTCCTCGCTCAAACCGTACTTAAAACATGTTCGACCTTAATCTGCGTATTAACAGCGCGTGTCATTAATTTAACGTGTAAAAATAAAATGAACGAGTCGCGTTATTTTAATACGCGATTTATACAAGAGATACGAGATTTTAGCCAGATATTTTAATATCCCATACATGTGGATTTTTTTCTCGATATGAAGTTTCGGCTTGTCGCACAACTTTGTAATATTACGTTTGCGTGGGAGTTCTCGTATGCGACAACGTGATTTTATAGCTCGACTACTCAAAGAGTTAACTTCCTGGCGGTAGTATTTTCGGTTCGCTAAGGATGCGGCGAACTTACGAATATCGTAGTTCCTTAACTCTCTCTCTTTCTCTTTCGCCGGCGCTGTAATAAGCAAAAATAATCTCCGTGAGCGGCATTTCATCGGAATCCTCGTTATATACGGTTGGATATAAAAGCACGGAGGCACGGGAGAGCAAGCGCCGCGAAGCTTTTTCAATCTGTCGGTAGGAAAGCAGCTCGCTACGCGCGATAAGAATCGCAATTCTGTTCCTCGTCGATATAATGTTGAGAGCTGATTAAATTGCCCCGCTTCGCAGGGATGTAACCAAGTAATATCCGACCGCGGATAAGAGTTTTTTGCATATCCGATATATATATTCGGACTGATTAAAAGCCGCGGTGAAACAGCCGCGGGCTATCGTAAATAAGCCCATCAAAATTCTCGTTGCATCTCCCGAGGAATAATGAACATTCGTATATTAATCAACTTTGATCAATTTCCCTGCGATATTTTTATATTTATATCTCTATTTTAACAATTTTTAAATTAAACAATAACATTTTATGGTAAAAAAAATTGAAACATTTTAACAATGTTCGTTTTTCTATCGTTATATCTACAAAAGTTCCACGACTGAAAATATAAAAAAAGCCATATATGTATATTTGTATTTATTAAAATATTCTATTGATTATCGATTATTGTACATGTCATGTTGAATGAAAGTTGTTATCTTTCAATATTCAATATATTTCTTAATACTAATTAATTCGCGAAAGCTCGTAAAGCAAAAGATCGCAATCTCTGCTTGCCTTCGTAAAGCTAACTTGGTAGACGTTGCTGTATCAATTTTCAGTTGTGTTTGTAAACTGTGTTTTAACTTTCAAATTATTAATGCTTCTCGACATAAGCACTTCTCGGAAGTAAGCACCGGTATTAGAGCGGACGAAACATGGGGCTGTGTCACGTGTAGATGTGTGCAGCATGTCAGCGATTCTGTTTCTTACTCCGATTGTTGTATTTTGCATAGTGTAGCATGCGAGTTTCGCGATTGAGTTACAGCAACGTTCCACAAACGCGCCGATGGTCTCATTCGCTGTTGGTGATAAAAAAATAACGAACAGTTTCTTTTAGACGATTTTGTCACGCAGAGTCCTCTGTGCGCGAGTGACAGGAATTTGATTCCTATCGAAAATTGAAAAGCTCTGCACTGCGTCACGCAATCTTTATGGAGATGAAAACTATGGGCTGTGAACAACGCCCGACGACAAACAAAAATCTGATTTCGCCCGCGTCGCTCGGCCAGGTAACGTTTTTCAAATCGTCATGTCGCATGTCACTCGTATTCCGATATACTCGGTCGTGAGCCTACCACATGTTACCTTTGCTTTTGCTTATACCTCTGCAGGAATTTGTTTATTTTATTGACGTTTAATTTTTAATTTGCTATCACCGACGTAACAATCATTGGAAAAGTTTAAGTAACGAGTCAAGGCAATATGAAAGAGCTATAAAGTATTTGAGTTTGATTAATAAAGGAGGTAAAATATAAAATATGGAAAATTAGTATTACATATTAATGTCATATATACATTATATATATATTAAACTGAGGTGACATATATTACAATCTAGTAGTATTAGTATATATTAGTATATATTAATATTATGTATTTATATTCAACTGAGGTGACATATCATTACAATCTATTTTAGATATACTTTCTTTAAATTGAAGAATGCGTGTTTTATCTAAACTTGACCTGAAAAAAGAAAATATTGAATCTCACGCATTCCTTTTATTGAAAACCTAAAAAAAAACCTAAAAAGATCTAAAAAAAGAAAATATTGAATCTCACGCATTCCTTTCATTGAATATAGTATTTATTTTCGAGACAAAACACACACACACACTCATGTATGCGGGATTTCGTAGGAAACATTAACAGACCGAACGTAAACATTATATATTTACAATACCTCGACAGGTCGCTGAATAGTAGAATGCAGATTGTATTATACTCTGCGTGACAAACTCAAAGTTTTATTCAGTTAACTGTTATCTTTTGGCAGAAACGGTCTTGAGTGTGGAAATTCCCGCTAGCACGGACTCCTGTTAGCAACCTGCTGCGAAAGGCAACATAAATATTGCAGAAGGTATATTCTAAGCACCTCACAGCACGTTCACGTTGTAACGGCTTACATTGATGTAAACACTATTACGTGAAATTTTCTAAGAAAATAACCTTAGGTTTATTTTTAATCTTTGTCTTTAATCATTGCATTAATTTTTGTAAAATTTGAATATATTTAAAATAGCGTGCTTGTTTTTAGTCGATTTCCAATATTGATTTGAAATGTATTTTGCGAATAAGAATATTTTGTGAAAAATAAGAAGAGATCGTCTGTTCTTTTAGAGCAAACATTTACGCAAAATAATGTTTTAGCTTCATTGATTCCTAAAAGATTGCATTATACTTATTAGCGAATTAATATAATATAGAAAGATATCTCTAAAACATTATGTTTCTTTCCTTCAAAATATTTTAAAGTAAAGTATACGTAAATAAAACGTATTAGAAAACTAATTTTATTGTCACGATACTTAAGAAACGAGCGAAAAAGAGCCAAACGCGGATGGTAGTGCATAAATTTCTTTAAACATTTAATTTAATTGTATAAAGCGTTCGTCAATTAGGGGTTATCTAAAAGTGTATCTAAAATAGATTGTAATATCTTTCTTTTGAAGAGATTATTTTGGGTACCGCACCGAATTAAATAATGCGAATCTGATTATAAACAGATAAATTTCGAAGCATTGAATTTACGTTGATTGATTCCCGGCTAAACGACACGAAGCATGGAAATCGCACAAACGCAAATTATTGCCTTTTATTTCGCGTGCGATAGCGCGCGTTTTCGAAATTCAATTAATCGCGCTGTCGCGACGAGAAATATCGGCCAGGTGCCGAAAATTAAATCGTCAATAGCCGACGCAGTGGAATGCATCGACAACATTTGAAATTAACTATTATGTCAGCCGCGTCGGAGCGTGAAGCGGATCTCCGTCGCGTATGTAATACGCGTGTATGTAATACGTATATAGACATTCTCATATATAGACGGGATAGATATTTTTTATTCCCTCTCTCTTTCCTCCCCCAGCGACGGTTCCGGATAAAATGTCCCGGTGGCCGGATAACTTCCATTCCGTTAAATCCATTTATGCCGGAAAGTCCGAGTATTTTGAAAACGGGTTTGAATCGGGTCGTACATGTCCCATTCGCGCGTAAAGCGAGATCTCTTCCGCATTACCACCCCCGCATCCCTCCCCCCCTCCATCGAGATTCAGACTCCAGACTCGCGCGGTCTTGCGTAGTCAACGTAATCCGCGGGTGCTTATCACGCTCGCATAATACGGGGGTGTAAGAAAGGCGACGTTTCGCGTTACGACTTGGAAACCGTAGCCGTATCGTTAGTCATCGAAATCGCGGGCTGTTATTGCCTTGCGTCGCGACGCTGGAATATCCGCTATTTCGAAATAGCGGGCATCTTCGCATCCGATAGAACACTCCGAAGATTTGCATAAGATCAGAATTCTCATCGCGACGATAAATCATTGAATTTCGAATATCGCTAAAGTTTGAATGGAGGAAGAAAGAAAAGGGAATAAAGTGTGTAAATATGTAAGTTGAACAATTCTCCAAACTCGCTTTAAATCATTTAAAATCATTTTATTGCAATTTAAATCTGGAGATATATGAAGACAGATATTGGACAGATATTGACAGATGTATTTTACATTACCACACTGAGAAAAAAAATCTGGTTGCATTAATTAGAATTCTGGTAGATTCAACCAGTATGTCTGTTGGAAAATGGACGAACCAGAATTCTTGTAGGAATTACCACATGAATCTGATTAATTTCTTCCTGCTAAATTTACCAAATTTTCTGGTTAATAATACTCGTCAGCACCGAGTCGTCTAAAATTTTTTCCACCTAATCTCAAAAGTCTGTTTAATTTTCTGGTAAATTTTTAATTCCAACAATTATTGGATAAATTCAATTCAGATTATTGAATAAATTATTTTAAATTCAGTTTGTTAGAAATTAAACTGATAAATGATGCAAGAAGAGGATGCAGCTCAAACACACACAATCAGAGAGCTAGCGTTCTCTTTCTGGCACTAAAGAACTGCACGTAAGAGAAAAAAATATAAATTGAAAGGAAAAAAAATTTACTTTGGATTTAATGTTAATACTACTTCTTTATATACATTTCATGGCAAATGTTGAATACGAGTTAAGTTAAGAAGCAAGCAAAGAAATTAATGTAACAAGAAATTTTATAGATCCAACCAGAAAATACTAACCAAATCTTTATAGTAAAATCTATGAAACGTTCTAGTTATAAAAAATCGAGTCTTATTATGATAACTAGAAATTCTTGTTTGATTTAACCAAAATGTTTTCAATTATATACGTCTTGTTGGTGCAATCAAACGATTTTTCTCAGTGCATAGATAATTTATACTCATCATTACTTAACGAAGGCGAAAGAGAATCTATTTTTCATATGTGTTTAGCTCAATGTAGCTTTATACTCACACACGGAGCAGGCAAGAATAGCGTGAAAGTAAGACGGTAATGCATTCATGAATGGTCCGAATTCTGCAAGAAACGACATTACTTTGGCAGCGGCAGCGACGTGGAGAAAAGGTGTCGCGTCGGTATTCGCGCGGATGTTGTTGGCGAATGGTGGTGGTGGTAATGGAGGTGGAGGTGCCGCAGTGGTGGCTTTTCTACGGCTGTTACCCACGGCACAATTCCCGGAAATATTTCCTGCTCCGTGTGTAAAATCAGCGAATTCCACGTCGCGCTTTTCCGATACGTAACTCACGTGCCTCTGCCTGCGCCATCGCCGACGCCTTGGCTGCCGTTCTCATTGCACCTGTTTCGTGACCGTAGAGTCGCATTCTTCTACCTCTTTATCGCCCCTTTTAACGCCTACACAGAAATACATTGGGTGTAATTAGACAAAATGGACATTCGAGGTCACAGGAAAAATATATGGAAAGTAAATACCAATAAACGAATATTTTAATATTTGCCTAGAGTAATTATGATATAAAATTCTGAAAGATAAAAGGAAATAAATTTTTTAAATTCTCATTGCACTTTTCGGAAATTTGTCAGGAAGGCAACGCGTTGTATATTGATTTTTTTTTTAAAATAAAAAATTGCATTTCCTTTACGATTGTATTAGGATTTTCCGAGACACTTTGTATGCACGCGGGATTCTTTTGGAAGGAATTCGCGTTTTGTTCTCGATTCGACATCTTCTGTTCCGTTCTCGAGGAAGGCATCGTACGACGACGGTGTCGTCCTTAGAGCGCGAGAAATATTAGACAGATGCCACGATGCGGAGCAAAGAATCGGTCGTTCACTTTTGCGCGAGACGTTACCTTTTTCTTTCATTTTGAAGCGAGCAACCGACTTTGATCGCCGACCTGGGGAATGAGAGATCGGTCGCAAAGAGAATTTCAAAAATCAAGCAAGATTCAACGTGTGAAAAGTAATATAGCGAATAAACTTGGTTTCAAAAGTTGAGAAAATAAAAATGTATATTTTTAGGAAAGAGAGATTTTTTATTAAACTAGAAACAGTAAAATATTCACAAATAGCTTTCTAGCAATAACACGACAGATTTTACATGACAGGTATAATGCTTATGACTCATCATTTATTATTGATATATTCATTTCTTTTTTTCTTTTCATTTTACGTAATCGTGGAAAAGTAAAATGTCAAATATGTCAAATCATCCGACATTATCGCAATTTTTTATTTAGAGTTGAATAATATTTATCGCGATTAAGTGAACTCTCGAAAAGAAAATTAATACAAAAATGGAATTAAGTAAAAATTAACACAAAAATGGAATGGTTAAGTACAAAATGAATTTATTAACATCATGTTAAATCGTCATGTGTCTTGTTAAATCGTCATGTGTCTTGTTATTTGGTTTATACAATTGTTTATAACATTTAGTCATTTCTATTAATACTGATTATTAATACTTTTACTAACCCAAATCCATATCCCCCACCCCCTTCCCTATCATTTAATATTATATTATCTCTCCTCTTTACTTTATATTTACTTTATTGTATCCTTTATGTTTTAATTTCTCAAAAAATATCCTTAAACTTGCAATTTAATATTTTTACTTAAACTATAAAACCTAACAACTTAACCAAATCCATCAATTAAAAACAAAAAATACAAAATAAATTATTTCCCCTAAACTTTAAATAAATAATTCATACACCATAAACTTAACTTATCTTTAATTTAATATTTATGATTAACGTTAATAATATGTGTCTGTGTATCCTTTATTTCTTTCGATTTTTTTCTCCGAAATGAAGCGGAAAATCAGAGTTAAGTCTCTGTTAATGTTTATTGAAACTGATCTCAGTCAGCAGGTAATGCTAATACATTACCATCATCTTGGTCGGTATCGCGAAATCGATAGTCACGATGTGCGCTCTGAAGCAGAAATATTGCGACTTCGATTTTAATAAAGGCTCCGTGTATCGATCCGCGGTAAATTGATGCGATTTATCACGGTTCCGACCCAGTTCCGTGGCACTTCTTCGAGCGCATATATAAGTAAGGTCTGTCGATATCTATCTATGGTATTGGTATTTGCTATGTTTAAACGCACGTTTATTTCTGTCGCGCTAATTTCTCAGGAAAATATTTTTATAATATATTAATTCTATTCTATTATATACCGTTTTAATATATTGAATCTACTCTTTTTTTTTTTTATCTCTAATTTATTTATTTCATGAATGCATTGAATCTCTATTCCAAAATTAAATGTCATGTAAAATGTAGTCAAAAATGAAAAGTAAAGATTTTCTGATTCTTCGAATCATTGCGAGTATTATGGTGGGCAGGCAATTTATAACTGGCACGACATTAATATGGCTGTAAATATCACGAACTGTTGCGTGTTCGCTTAAATTACAGTCGTCCATCTTTGTAACGGCTAGGATACGTTATTGCTGTCTCAATGACCGGTTAAATTATCGTGCATTTAGATGCATCTTGGACAAGCAGAACTAGTATAGATTCAGTATATAAAGTCATTGAAACTATGCAACATCAAACAACATCGTTTTTGTCGTAGGACAAAATAAATTTTTTTTTATTCACATTGTATATACAATTATACACAAGAAACATATTTGCTATATTTTATTATTATATTTTATCCCGTCGTATTGGGTTTCGATTTTAAACGTTGGATTTTCCTCTAGAATTTTTAAATTTTTCTCGCGTCGGATCACTTTCAAGAAAATATTCCCAGTCACTCGATCTTTCTCGCCGGTTATATCTTTGATTTTCATCACTGCAAATGCGCGACTTGTTCGTGGGGTCAATCTTCATTCCGTTCGTTCCTTCTCAATCTATCGAAGCGTACAATCGGCCTCGAGGGCAATCAGAAAGACGAGACACCCTCATTTGCCAGTACTTGCTGGCTGTGTTGCTTTATCGTTCGTCTATTCAAGGGTGCCGATTTCTACACCCGTTTCTTTTCGACATTCCGCTTTTTCTGCTCGAGCACTCGAGGCGGAAAAATACACAGGGATCGGAAAGTGAGAGAAACAAAGGACGAGAGAGAAAGAGAAACAAATAAGAAGTTCCCCCAATTTAGGGTCAGGGTTTGGCAACACGTTGTGGGATGTCACGACACACTTATCCCCCAGTTTTTCCCCTATGCAATATTACAGGTTTATGGTCTCTTTTACGCTTCACGATAATAATGATTCTCGACTGCGCGTCTCTGAAAAAGACACTACGCGAAGATTAAATTAGGTTTAAGTGAATGAAAAAGGATTTCTTGTACATTATTCTTAACGATCTATCCGCAAATATTGGAAATAGATAGGTGATAAAACAAGACGGTCCATTTATCCATTTTATTTATTTTATTTACCTAAATTTAGGTAAATTCTAATGAAAATTTATATAATACTACATATATGTTTGAAACTAGAACAAGATTATACTTTTACTCAAGTATTGATTTTCACACATATTCTTGATTGAAATATAAAGGTAAAAAAATAACTAATAATAAATTAAATATACTAACAAGTGCTTCCAGGAAAAATTATGTCTATTATATACAAGATTATTTAAAATACATAATTCATCTATATGTATATAAATCAATTAATCGTATATTATGTTACTTGTTTTTCAAGAATGATAAAAAATTTTTTCTTACAAATTTTAATATAATAAAATATACTGAATACGCGAATTCTTGGCTGCAAATAGTGATAAAAAATTAAAACGTAATTTCTTAGACAGTTATTTCCCAAGCTTTTTTCTAACATTTATTATATCTAACATCTGATGTGACTAATATGCAATATTATTTTTTATTGTGCACGCACATTCATTCGTGATATAGTTGTTGATACATAAGCTAACTAAAATAAGCTTTTAGACATTTCATATGATGGGTAAAAAGTACATTTTTTGAATGAAAAATAGAATTATATTTTCTAGTCGCGTCAGATATTTTCGCAAGTACGGTTAGAGATGGTAATGCAAGTTTTATGTTCGTAGCCATGCTCGTTCTCTACATACGTTCCTTTTTGTAATTTACTTAGGAATTCTTTTTCCCCGTTGCTAGACTTTCTGTTGTTTTCCGTTCCGTCCCACATTCTCACTTTTTCCCTTCGTTACTCGAAACGGAAGAACGTACAATGGATGCAAAAGGACGAAAAGAAACGGCGGGTTTACTATCGTCCCGGTATCATGTCGCTTCGTAAACTCCATGACAAATCTCTGCGAATCCGCGATATTTCTTCATTCGTTACTATTACATGGCATTATAAAAAAATTGCTGAAGTTAATCGTGTGGCGAACTGTTATGTTTTTACATAGCGAATGTATCATATGTTTATTCTTTAAGAATAATCTTTCTTACAAATATTTCTCCATAAAAAGGAAATAATTTCCCAATTTATCAAGACACGTTCATTCACATATCTTTCACGTTGACAATCTCTATTCCGAAATCTCAAGGATTCAGTAAACATTTTTCGACATGTGTCTTAACAATTGCAAATCTTTTCTCACTTTCTAACATCGGCCATCAAATATCGATAAATAGGATTTCATCGTCTTTGAACGATTTAATGAAAACTCTCGAGAAGCGCGCTTCGCCAATTTATTTTCACTTCGACCGCTTGGCATGATAACCCGCGTGTTATGAAAGTGCGGAATGAAACGTTGCGGAAGGAAGGAGAGCGAATTGGCGGGAAGGGAGATAGAGGGAGAGATGGCGGCGAGCATGCCACGTTCGCGCCGTTGATTCTCAGGCGATATGTTCCGTCCCGCTTTCAATTTCGCGCAAAAGTTGAAATGATATCGCCCCGTCTCGAAGAGAAAGGAGTTTACGACGCGTGGAGATTGAAAGAAGAAACTTGAAGGGCGGAAGGGAGGAGGGGGAGGGGGGGGCGACGTCGGCCGGCCGGCGCGCGTCAGAATTTAAATCCTTTTAAGCAACTTCCTCATTTCGCCGACGTTTATAATTCATGGGAGGCGGTGCAAGCCCGGAGGGCAAGCACGGAAAACTGTGCCGCATGGAAAACATCCCGGACCTCAGTAAAGCGACATGCGCGCGCGAACAAATTTCCATGGAAAAAGGATAGCCCGTAACGATTTACTCGCCTTTTGTACTTGCGCCCCGGGAGATGTGTGTATTCATGAATTATGCCTGCCGCTATTCCGCGTCTCTCTCGCAGATGACGAGCCGCGAGACCGCGCGTGTGACAGAGTGTTACAAATAATTATTCGTTCGTTACAACGCGGGCTCGTATATAAAGATGAGGTAGATCGCCTCGTCTGTCCTGGCCCAACGTTGTTGGTAAACGTTGCGTGGAATTAAACGTTAAACTCCCCGCATTATATAGCGTAATCCATCGCGAAACAACACAGGAACGCGTGTAACTTTCCCCACGCGATATTCTATCGAGTTTTCGTTAAGGATGTTTCGTATCTATTTTCGAAATATTGAGAATTTCAGGAAAATTGTACGGAATGTCTGTACAATTGCACCGAATTAACATGTGTTCTTATGGGAAACGTATAACCACGTCGATTCAAATGACTAAAACACATGGAAATAATATTTAGAATTTATTTAAAATTTGCTAAAGTTTAGATACAGAGGAAATATTTGGTCAAATAATATTATACAAGTACTAACTGGTTAAAAAGATATTAAATATAATTTAAAAAAGTTAGCCATGTATCTGTCTCACAAGGCGAAATTCTCTGCCAAAAGTTAATCATTTCGATTAACAAAATTCGGAATATTTCGGTAAAAAAAATATTAAAATAAATATTAAATATTTAAATATAATAAATATTAAAAATAAATATTAAAATAAATATTAAAAAATACATCTCTGCACTGTAGCTAAGATCAAATTATAATATTCACGCAATTTCTCATACTCAAAATACACCAAAAGTAGATATATTCGTCAATATTGATTTTCAGCTACTTTTTGCTGGGATTGTACATACAAAACATCCTTAAGTAGATTAATATATTTCCTTTCCTTTTTTCCATTGAATTTTCTAATTACTGTAATTTCTTATCGTCATCTCTTAATAAGGGATAAGGACGACATGCTTTCTGCGTGCGAATTACGTATCACGTATGCGCTCGTTGAGGTGCGATAAACGATATTTTTCATCTTTCACGTTTCTCTAAATTAACTCTTTACGCTTCTGATAATATTCCAGATCTCCCATTATGCTTACACGCACCCAGTCTTTCCTTGATGCATTAGCCGGCATGTCGTTGAATGCAAATTAAATAGTACCGCGGTTCTGTGTTAGCAAGTTCTCTCGAGCAAATATAGTAAAACGCGTGTATTCGCCAATCCTAGTTAATATGCGAAGGATTCGCAGGATTTGAAATACTTATGAAAAGCGCGCGCTCGTGTGCACGTGTGTGTAAAGAGAATTAACCGCGCGTGAAATATTATTGTAGATTGGAATAAATCCTTATTTTCGCTATCGTCGCGCATAAATTCTTGATTATCACTTAGCTGTTCTCCAATAATTTGTGATTTATTACGATAACACGATTGATCGATTTAATTCTGATAATTTTTATAAAGGATATTTTTTTCATTATTTTATTGCCCAAGTATAAAATGCGCATCTTTAAAACGCACGTGTTTTTAATCATTATTTAACAGTGATTTTTATTTGCTTGTAACTACTGTTATTTTTTTTTCTTCAATTTATATAGATTTTTAATATTTAAAAATTTTGTATGCTCAGAAAATATACTTTTAATTAATTTAATTACAGTTTTTTTTTTCTACGTTAAGTGTGTGTATGAGAATATTTCTAAAAATCAAACATACGGGTTCGATAATTTCCTTTTGATCGATATCATTTTATTACTGTTGTTCATCTCGCACGCAATATGTAAAGCAAACAGCTTTAATCAGCATCAGTTAATCGATAAGTGCTGTTTACTGCGTTAAGTGCTCGCCTGAGCGAGCAAAGCGGCTCTCGATCGCGAACGTAATTCAAGAATCGAGACTCGCTTCAATCTCACGCGATCCATCGCGTCCGACCGGAAACGACGACTACAATAGCGACGACACGCGCCGTGCCCGCGTGAACCGCGGGTGATAATGCCGATAACGCACGCCTTGAGGGCAGGGGATATGTGTGCGTATGCGAGATAAGAGAAAAGGGTGTGCGTGCGCCGCTTGCATTAATCAGGGGTGGTTTTTCAACGACGTTGACGTTATGTCGCCGATCTGAATCTCGGGGATGTGTCGTCTAACTAGGGGAACTGGAAATGCTCTCTTCATACGACGGGAAAAAAAATCGCCCGACTGCCAACAAGCTTTGAGCGGCAATAAAGCGGAAAATTACCTAAATAATAAATTAATTTGAGACAAATTTAATTAACCAAGCTCGAACTATGTATTTCGAAAAGTTGATAAAAACTTTTGCCAGTTGATAAAAACTTTCACGCGTTATGTTTTACATGTACCACAAGATAAAATTAATTACGCAGATTGTAAAAAGATTGAAAAGCAAGATATTAATATTGATTCCGATTTATATGCGGTTTGTAAGTGTGATGCATTCAAAGTACATTTACATGAAAGGAACGGTTTAGTAGTGATTTTTGAAACGATATATTCAAATAACGATATTTTGTGCCTTTAATTCAATAATTAAAATCGATATTTTTTTTCGATGCAAATCTCTAATTACAGAAAAGAGCTTCTTTTGTGATAGAGGAAATTAGGATAATTAAGTACTTCGAGTAATTAAGGAACATCATGTTCCCTAGAAATTCACTAGAGATTCTAATTAAGAAGATAATTGGAATTCAACTTTATACTCGCTAAGTACAATCGCGTATCTTTTCTCATGTGGGATGAGCACTTCACTTACGTCTGTGAATTACGTATATCCGTTATCTCTGAATCAAAAGATCAAAGAATACTGTACATATGCTATACTATACTTGCACAGATGCGGCAGAAGTATGAAATACCGTTTAATGTGCAATTATCAATGTAATTTTCTCATTTTGTAGATATTCTCTCTTTGTCGGATTATGTATATCTGTACATGATATCATTATGATGATAATAGCAAAAAAAATGTTCTCTCCTATTAATTTTCTAAAAAACATTCTTATATTTCATGCATAAAAGCCTATTTTATATCATGTGCATATAATTACTAAAAATTTAATTAAATATTTATATTTTTAAGCATAATCTGTAATAAATCGTACGAATTTATAATAAAAAATTATATAATGAAGTAATATTTATAAATTCTATATAAAAATTATTATTCTTCGTCACTTTTTTAAATTTCAATCATATTTTTACAACATATATTTTAAAAGCTTTGAAAAGTGATTTCTTTCACAGAAACAATGATAATAAGGTAAGATTAAAATATCAAGAACGTCGCGAGGCTCGCGAGATATTATGAGAAGAATGAAGGTCGACGAAATCACATACTTTAGTCTCTCTTTATTTGGAAACGCTTGTTATAAACGTCGCTTCATCACCTTCGATCTGATCGATAACAGGTCTTCGGGCATCGATTAATTGAACATAAATATTAGTCCGTTGACGTGAATCGAGTACAAGTTGCGTCCAAACTAATTTTCCCTTTCCGACTCGCTCGCTTCCGACAGTCTCTTCGAAGTTTTTATTCCGCTCGTAACTACGGCAAGTTTGGCAATATTCGTTAAAGAGACACGAGCGCGAGAACATATTTGCATAACACGCGGAACCGTCCACACGTGAGAGATTCGGTCGTGCCCTCCGGGTATTCGGGTCTTATCCAACAGCTCCCATCACTACCCTTCTGCTTCGATCCCACGCTCGTTCTTCAGGAGTTTGCAAGCAGAACCCCTCGCGGCTACTTCGTATACGCGCGCAAAACCCTCTATATTGGAAAACACGTCCGACCCGCGAACGAATTGCACATCCACCTCGCTGGATCCACATCAAAAGCGGCTAATTTGATCCCTTGGTGATTGTTCGTGCGAATGTAATGAAAGAGGGCTGACAGATGATACCACGGTTCTTAGCACGAGGAGACGAAAGATGGTTTCCGTTTGTCTGATGCAATATATGGATTAGATAGAGATGTATACATATATACAGGGGAAGACGGATTTAATACACGAGCTACGTAGGCTTTTGAGAGTAAGTTAGTTAATAAGACTGAACACAACGTGACAAGCATCATAATTGTGTGTGGTACAGTCTGTACTTGAATTATTTGAAAAGTTAGAAGCAGTCGTTATTTTTAATCATCGCCGTCGGTTTTTCATGAAAACATTTATGAATCGTTATTATAGTGTATTCGCGTGAATAATTACATTTGTTTTTAAATGAAGCCCAGATATAACATTATATATATATTTCATCTTATCAATAATATTAAGAATGTTTCGTATTTATTTTCAAAATATTGAGAATTTATTGAAAATTGTACGGAATGCCCTTACATATGTTTAGAATCTTCAGTACAATTTTTAAATCGATTCACTAAAGCGATTCACAAGTTATAAGGATTTTAATTTGCACCGAATTAACATGTGTTCTTATGGGAAACGTATAACCACGTCGATTCAAATGATAAAAACACATGGAAATAATATTCAGAATTTGTTTAAAATTTGCAAAAGTGTAGTTTAGATACAGAGGAAATATTTGGTCAAATAATATTACAAGTACTAACTGGTTAAAAAGATATTAAATATAATTTAACATATAAGTTAGCCATGTATCTGTTATAATTATGTATTAAATATAATTTAATATATAAGTTAGCCATGTATCTGTCACAAGGCGAAATTCTCTGCCAAAAGTTAATCATTTCGATGAACAAAATTCGGAATATTTCGGAAAAAACGCAATAAATATTAAAAAATACATCTCTCAAAACATTTTTAATTTAATATTTTTTAAATTACCGCTCCGATTTGAAATTATGTATTATCGATTTGTTTGAACAGTTATTTATTCGATAGCTCAATATTAGCATAAATACATTTGCGTTTATCTTCTCTTCATGCTTAAATTATTCTACATATCGAGATAAACTTTTCTGTAAAAAGCTCATACGCTACATTTAACCGAGGTTTAAGAGATACATCTTTGGAAGTTTACTCGCAGTTGTCATTTAAACTCTGTCGCGAACTCGTGATTCGAGTGCGCAGTCGTGTACACGACAAACAAAGTTTTCAATAACTTTGTGAATCATCCGCCGAGTATTCAGTTTGCCGACGAAGGACAAGCGGGAGATGCCTTTTGCGGGGTCGAGAATATATATTTACGGGAAAACTCGCGCGTACAAGAGCTCGCGCACGGCGGAAGTAATTTGATTTCTTCGTGATCGCTCAAGCGAGCGCAATAAAAGAGAAGTCATAGCGGCGCGCGCGAAGATACGTGGTCCTGGTTCAATGCTGTTCGTAGATTCAGGATCGCGTCCGAGTCCCCCTCTGGGAACTTTGTGCTCGTCGATGCGCGTCACCGGGACAACATAAAACACGATGATTCTGTATACGATTATTGAGATGATGAATTGGAGGGTTCTTCCCGGAGAGAAAGAGAGAGAGAGGGAGAAAGAGCTACTCATACGATTCCCGGTCCGTCGCGTGCTTTGCAACTGTCAGAGCGAATTGATCTATCGCCTTAAACGGTTATGAATTCCATCGATATTTCTCGATATCCGCCGATAAGCTTTTTACGACCCGCCTCGCATTTAACTAACCTCGACCAATCTCCCGATAAGCACCAGAGAGATCTTGAAACAGACAGAGAGGGAAATGTACGGCTGCGTCAGACAACATAAACTCGAAAGGATGATAATCTCGTAAATACCCAAATTAGATTTGCCCGTCATATTTCTCTCAGTCTGCGGAATAAAAGGCAGTGGCCGTTCAGAGGCGCGACGCGGCGAGAAAAGTGGTTACATCGGAAAACGCGAAGGAGCGCTGCAAGATGCGGCGAACGGCGTGAAAGCGAGAAGAAAGGAGACGAAGGGATGAGGAGGGTAAGAGAGAGGTTGAGGGAGTAAGATCCGCCGGTTCGAACCACTTAGCTGTTCGAGCACTGCTCCTCCTCGCGAGGAGATGGGGCTCGAGAAGCACGCGGTTATTGTCTCCGCGAGAGAAGTTATGAAAATTACGTGCTCCGATGCGCTCGCCTCCGCTTGTTCCCCGTTGCACAAAGGCCGGTGTGCGAGTCATTTTCCTCGGGATACGAGCATTCCACGAATGAATGGCCGATTAAAATCAACGATCCCGCCCCCGGCTCGCCGCCGGCTGTTCGACCGGTTACATCTTTAATTGCTCGCGTTAGTCGATTACCGATAAATTGATAAGAATTCGTTCTATGCCCGACCTACCTTGTTATGGAAATTATTTACCCTCCTCGCGCGAAGACGTCTGTCGTTTACAATTATCGACGATTCCGGATATGTAAGTCTATGCGAATTATTACAATTGACTGGTTTGAAAATGTCATCTCCGATGGAGAAAATCGCGATAGATTTCAAAGTGTATTTATTTATACACAAATAATGACGATCTTTTCTTTATTCGATTAAGGTTTTGTACAATCCCAGGAAAAAGTATCTGAAAATCAATATTGACGAATATCCACTTTTGGTGTATTTTGAATATGAAAAATTGCGTGGAATATTACAATTTGATCTTAGCTACAGTGCATGTATTTTTTAATATTTATTTTAATATTTATTTTTAATATTTATTATATTTAAATATTTAATATTTTAATATTTATTTTAATATTTTTTTTAAATATTTTTTTTACCGAAATATTCCGAATTTTGTTAATCGAAATGATTAACACTTGGCAGAGAATTTCACCTTGTGACAGATACATGGCAAAGAAGTTAGATTTCTTTAAATTATATTTAATATCTTTTTAACCAGTTAGTACTTGTATAATATTATTTGACCAAATATTTTCTCTGTATGTAAACTACACTTTTGCAAATTTTAAACAAATTCTGAATATTATTTCCATTTGTGTTTTTATCATTTGAATCGACGTGGTTATACGTTTTCCATAAGAACACATGTTAATTCGATGCAAATTAAAATTCTTGTAACTTGTGAACGCTTTAGCGAATCGATTTAAAAATTGTACCGAAGATTCTAAACATATGTAAGGACATTCTGTACAATTTTCATAAAATTCTCAATATTTTGAAAATAGGTACACGACATCCTTTTAACGTAACTTTCAATAATGTAGGTTTCTAATATTTTGATGGCTTTAATACGTGATATGCATTCTTAGTCACGTTTACGTATCTTGCAGTTATTAATCCTTATCGAGGTCGCCGGCGGCGACTCGAATTTTCTCGTTATCTTTCGCCGTAAAATTAACATCTCCGACTCTCCCTCCATTCTTCCATCGCTCGATGAATAAGTTTAATATCGTTCCACCTTCCGGGACAGGAATTTCGCGAGCTCACTCACTTCGGTGCATCCGCGACGCATCCAGGCGAAAGAACGAGCGCTCGCCTTGAACGCGGGACGTCACTTGAAATCGGTGGAATCTTTCCCCGGGGCAATAAATCCGTTATTTCCGATTTCTGTTCCAGTCCGGTTGCTCTCTCGTTTATGCACCGCGATGCTATATGTAACGGCAATAACGCGAGATTAATCACAGCCGGGTTAGAGATACGAGCCGCAGAGAATTACGCATCGGATACGATATTGCATACCTCTTTTTGCCCACCAGTAAATATATAGCGCGCGTTAGATCTTTACAGAATTTTATTCATAAGCTGTATCGGTTGCAATGGTTTAATTAAATTTTCAATCTAAAGGAAACCATTAGCCACGAGCAGATGCATCGGACGATCTGTAAACATGCGGGTAAATTTTTGCGGCTTATTCGGAAGCCCCGAATTAACTCGAGCGACGTGTTCCGAAAAGTGTTTATGCATAAATCGCCAAGTATAAATTTGATCGCGTCGCGATTGTTGATTTACGGGACGCGTAGCTATCTATTTCGTATGAAGTTAATTAATTACATTTGATTTTCAGTTATTAATTTCATTCGAAATACCGGATAAAACTATAATTTATTACAGAAGCGGCACAAAGACTATTTAACGTTTTCAAATGAAGAGAGAGAAGCGTTATAACGTGTTGTAATATACTAATCGTTATTATTATATACTTAAACATTAATTAGTTATAAGAGTGCTATTGAAAACAGCGATTGCGTCAAGTAATAGCATTTCGTTACCATCCGATAATTCAATGCATAAATTGGTAATGTTGAAATAATATTATCCACTTTATATCATTTCTATACATTATCACGGATATCCGTAGCGTATTCAATCTATTCAATCATTCGGGACGCGCTGCAAAAATATTGCGTGGTATGACTGAGTAATCAGCTCACACACATCGCACTATCCACGTATCCACTTTATCCGTTTTGAAATCTATTCGGGATGAATACGTAACCGCATCACATTCGGATATTTCGTTATTATCTCGATAGCGTGGACGGGAGCGATGAGAACTTTGGCGATTTGAATACTTTCTCGACGCGAAAACCTGACGTATAGGGAATTCACGTTAGGTCTGTCGCGTAAGAGAATAGCAAATGAGGCGGGGAGGAAAAGAATTCTGGCAGGAAAAAAAAGCGACCTGACCTCGAACATTGCGGGGTTGATAATCAGTACGAGTGCCAGCCAGCGTGCGACGAGAGCCCGAAGAAAGCTCGGTGCGACCGCTAATGGAAAATGTAATCGGGCTCTCTGTTTCCCTTCTCTCTCTCTCTCTCTCTCTCTCTCTCTCTCTCTCTCTTCTCTCTCTCTCTCTCTCTCTCTCTCTCTCTCTCTCTCTCTCTCTCTCTCTCTCTCTCTCTCTCTCCCTCTCTCTCTCTCTCTCTCTCTCTCTCTCTCTCTCTCTCTCTCTCTCTCTCTCTCTCTCTCTCTCTCTCTCCTGCTTCTCCCCGCTTTGGCGGCGTGAATTTTCCAGCGTGACGCGGAAATGCGTGAAATGGCTACACGCGTTACACGGTTGTATACTTACAGGCGTCTCTTTTATCACATTGTACACAGTTAGATTTGCGCACGTGTAACTAAGCAAGGGCATTACGCGTTCGGAATTGCATCAGCTGATATCGGGGAGAGGTTGCAATTATCTGTCGGCCGGAACGGAATCGGATCGATATCATTGAGAACGTGCTAATGGAAAGCAGCTGAAAGGAAGCAAAGAGAATGACGAGGAGAAGGAGGGAGACGGAAATTAAGAGAGAAAGAGAGAGAGTCATGACGAGCGTAGGTCGAGCATAAATGTCGCGCGCACTTTGTTTTCTGCTGCATTTAGCAATGAAACGCGGGATCCTTTGATTTTCATTTGGTGGACCGCGCGCACAATCATGTCATTTCACTGTTAATTAAAAGCAGAGAGCGATAGAGAAGGAGAAAGAGAGAGAGAGAGAGAGAGGAATATGCGAGCTTGGTATTACCTGCGGTCCATCGACGAAAAGTAGTTCGTGAAAGAGAATTATGTCGCGTCTCGCTAAGCGGATCTCTGAACGATGCCGCGGTTGAGAGTCCGATGATAATGCGCGACTATAATACGATAATATAGTCACTCCTGCGGCGATTTTCCGCTGAAACGGACCGCCAGTTCCGCCAAGGGCTATGCGCACTTGGAAATGCTGTTGCACCGATTAGCGCGTGGCTAAATTAATAGTCCCTTACAAATTAATGCATTCACGATGCATCGAGAGAAGACTGCATCGAGGGCCAGTGACCCGTATGGGCTGAACACCTGAACCCGATCGTGTGCGGTATCGTTGGATTTGTCCGCGCGCGCGCGCGCGCGTCCGGATTATCGGGAATTGTCGCTGTATCGCAGCCGAAGAAGAAAATGGTGTACGCTTGTTTCGCGATCGGTTTTCGGTTATTACATTGGCAATTGGAATCACCACTTAATTTGCTCCGCTTCGCACCACGCGGTTTATGCCGCAGCCGTAAACGAAACCGTAAATACCTGGCACCGAAATCTCTAATTGCTATATTCGAAGGTTGCGATCCAACTAATGAAATGTGTAACAATTGGATATATACATTATATAATATACATTATATAAATAACATAATAATTTATATAATAATTAAAATGTTACATTTATATAATAATTAAAATGTTACATTTTTATTCAAGAGAAAGAAAGAGAAGAGAATTATATATTATGATGGTGATATTAAAAAAAAATGTATAAAATTCAGATTAGTATAATAATAATTTTAAATATTTTGAAGGATTAATGGTAATTTGATCTTAATTAATTATGGTAATTAACCTAATTTTCTCTTTGCGTGTGCGCACAATAAATTCAATATATTTACACACTCCGGCATTGCGATTTCCCTCGATTGTTTTTGTAATATAAATATAAATATTTATGTGATTTATTGGATGGAAATGCACAATTATTATTGGCAATCAATAATCGTATTTATGATAAACATTTTGAAATGTCCAGGATATATATTTTTTTCTACTTTTTTGCATCTTGTTTATTCCTGCATATATATAATATGCAGCATTTTATTGCGACCATTAGCTACTTTTCTCCTTTTGATACACATAAAACACATGTTAGACGATAAAGATATATCCTTCCTCTGTGCTTCTTTGTTCCGTGAGCAAAGTTCATATTAATCTTTTACGGATCGACTTGACTACCGGAAATTTAGCAACGAGGCAGGCAACTACATACACCACTACCGCGTATCCGCTTTGTTTCGAAACTCTTAGAAACCCGGGTCTCGTCCATCCAAGCAAATTATAAATATTCAAACTTTGAACGCCGAGTCAATGATGACATCGCCGCGCTTCGGTTTAAAGGGATTTCGCTCCGCAATAAGTATACAAGGACGTCGCAGATAGTAAAAAGCTTTGAACGACACTCGCCTTTCATCGTCAGCGTTTATCCTCGCCACTCGCCGGTTCGATCTATCAACGTATATATATATCGCGACGTGATCAAAATTTATTTTCCGAAAACTCTTCGTTGAAAGAGTCCAAGCAAACTTCGAGGAACTTGCCGCTTTGTCGATGAAGCTAAAATTGATACGAAGCGCGAACGTGTTTACGCGAAAATCCGATGCTCGTAGACTGAGACGCGACCAAGTTTTTATTCGCCTCTCTTTTCCGAGGAGTGTTTTAGTAGTCGATCGTGTTAACGGAGTCAATCTTAAACGAGGGACTATCGTTTACTCAGTCTAATGTAAGAGCATAGTCTGTCGCGGAGAAAGAGAAACTTGTTAATAAGGATTTATGATTATCTCAGGAAACGTTAAGACGAAGCTTGCCGGAGGTTCTTGGTTAACCGTTCCTCTTTACGAGCCCCTGTCTCGGAGGATGTCGAGGATCGGTAGTGACGGCGAGATTGTAGTAAGGAGTGCCTCGAAAATTGTTCCTAGACGCCTCACCGGCGGCTTTATTACCCGGTGGAGTGACAGGGCGAACTGTTTATGCCAGAGAGTGTCTAAAATCCGCGAGAAGTAGCGTGATATTAACACGAAGAAGCATTTTCTCCGTCGCGCCGAATCTAATTCGATTCGCCGACTATCACGCGCCGCGTTTCGCGCAATTATATATCTCCGGAAGACGGTCGCACCGACAACCTTCGTAAATTAATTTTAACGATCCCTCGTTCTTCTCGGACTGCGACTATAATACAGCGGAAGAAAAACAGTTAACGGACGACTAGCTACAATCGACATTATTATCTGACTTTAAGCAATAACTCTTGAATTTTTTTTTCACAAAATATAAATTAAACTATAAATATAGAGTCTCTACGTATAATTAAAACATTTTCAAACTTGTTTAAATTAAAATCCCTAAATTATACGTTAAAATAATGAATGATGCGGTGGAATGATAAGTAGAAGGGGAAAATTCAGCGAGTCATCGCAATTGATGAAACTAATCAATATCGATGCAATCTAACATATGTACGTAACAATAGTGAATTTTTATTAGTGCATTCCTTTGTCATTCAACTAACCGGAATATGTCGACATTCATAAATGACTGATTGACGCAAAAGGGACATCCCGTTTAATTCGTCTTTCACCTTCTCCCTCTAATGGTCAACATAAGCATCTACTCGCACGAACACACGTCTAGTTCTTGCAAATGCTATACGTGCTCGTAACCAAGCGTCACGCTCAGCCGGCGTCCGCCATTATCTCGCGATAGAATGCGCTTACGGTGGCCTAATAAAATCCCATGAGTCAGGCTATTTGTCGGCGGGAGGGTATTTAAGTGATACATAATGTCGTAAAGAGCCTGTCCCCCAAAGACATATCCCTGTCTACCCTTCGTGAACCGACCGCAATCGCTCGTGCGAGGGTACGCGCCGGTATAGAGACGTTATATTTATATGATATTGCATACAAGGTGACGATGTATTAAGTATCTTGGTCAATCAACTCCTTTAAGGATGTTTTGTACCTATTTTCAAAATATTGAGAATTTAATGACAATTGGACAGAATGTCCTTACATATGTTTAGAATCTTCAGTACAATTTTTAAATCGATTCACTAAAGCGTTCACAAGTTATAAGGATTTTAATTCGCACCGAATTAACATGTATTCTTATGGGAAACGTATAACTATGTCGATTCAAATGACAAACACATGGAAATAATATTCAGAATTTGTTTAAAATTTGCTAAAGTTTAGACACAGAGGAAATATTTGGTCAAATAATATTATACAAGTACTAACTGGTTAAAAAGATATTAAATATAATTCAATAAAGTTAGCCATGTATCTCTAACACAAGGCGAAATTCTCTGCCAAAAGTTAACCATTTCGATTAACAAAATTCGGAATATTTCGGTAAAAACGCAATAAATAAAAAATACATCTCTGCACTGTATCTAAGATCAAATTATAATATTCACGCAATTTCTCATACTCAAAATACACCAAAAGTGGATATATTCAATATTGATTTTCAGGTACTTTTTGCTGAGATTGTACATATAAAGCATCCTTATTGAAAGGAGCATACTTGTATCTAACAAGATATAATTAAAATAACTTAATATAACAAGAGGACGATATATATGTTAAAACATATATATCGTCCTCTTGTTATATTAAGTACATGCAACAATTTATTTCGAGTCATTTGTTATTGTTGCGTCCTTTTTTTTGATTCAATATAATAAACATATTCATAATTGTATTAAGTTATAATAAATTTTGAAAAATACTTATATAAGCATATAATGTTTTCTTTAAATAAATTTGTACAAGTCAAATTAAATTATAAAATTTTTAAATAATGGAAAAAATATTCATTAATTTACAGATTAAACAAGAATTTGTAGCGTCATTTCCTTCGTTAATAACATTCTTCATTATCGAATGAAATTATTATTTGAAAGCGATCGTGACTATGAACTTTCTAAGCAAATGAAACGTCAAGGGCAATTGTTTCACCTTGAAATCCTTTTAGACATTGATGCGATTTGTAATAGCGAAGTAGCGCACGTCTCTTCGTGACTGTATGAATCTTTTAGCGGAACGCGCTTTTGCTACCACAAATTGAAATCTGTTTTATCACGAGGAGCTGATCGCGTGCAGCTATTTACTCGAAAAAGAAGCGGTCCGATCTTTTATTTATACGCGCATACGTTGCGAAAAAGCATGTTTTAATAATAGATATTTACTAGCGTCTCTCCATTTTAGGCGATCGCGTAGCTTTTCGACACACCCTGTATACAGAAGCGCGACCTGGCTCTTTCCATTAGCGTACCATGGGACGTTCCGACGACGTATTTCAACGCGGCGGGGTTTCTATTTGACTTTCACCCGTAGTATCAGCTCCCCAAATCGCTTCTGACGTCCGTATGCCATGGGGCGTGAACGCGTTTTCCGCTATTGACAATATTTTTCGTTTCAAATATCGTTTTCCTACCGCGAAATAAAATTGTCATTAACTTCAAATAATCGTCCTTTTAATTTCAACTAGAAATTCCCTATATTTTAATAAGGAACGTTACATTCAATTTATTATAACATAATTTATTTTGTTTTGTTCACGACGTAATAATCTTATTCTTCTTGTTACAGGTAAGAAAGGAAACATGTCCTATTTTTCGAAACACGTTCAAGTCTACTAGACGTACGAAAATACTTGAATGGATGCTGAAAAAATGCGTAAGTTTAATTAATATTTTTACATGCAAAGTTAAAAAACAAATATAAAAACAGAATATCATTATATATGAAATTATGTGTGAAATATTTGTACACTAAATTCATATCTTTCATATTTTTTCCATATGCAAATTTTATCCAATTGTATTAATATTTTAATTTTGTTAATATTTTCCGTTTATATTACTTTAAAATTTTTCATTTTTATTTATCATTATACGTGACAATTTATTTAAAAGATATATGCTATTATATAATATAACGTTATGTTAATGAGGAATATTTAACAAGATTAAAACAAATTTACATTATTCGTTACATACATTGTGGGTTTCCAATGTTTGACAATCATTATACATGATAATTTACGCTATAGGAATGTCGTGTATAATCAATAGCATGTTAACATGTCAGTTGAAAATCATGTGCTGCCATTGTAGCTGCTGTTGGAGCTTCCCAGCGATTGTTTTACAGAAACGTTGCGCGTATAATTATTTACCTATCCGGAGTCTACCGGAACTCTCGATGGTATGGAATCGTGTTGCGAACGCGTTGTACATCCTGGTTTACATTCGTTTCGCATGGCTCGTAGCGACATTTTTCGCTCGGTGAGGTTGGTTTTTTCGGATTTAGATGCAAACGCGTTGGACAGTATTCTGTTTGCACACCTGACGCGAATGTGTCCCGAAATGCGACGAATATATCTTGCCGCGACATCGCGTCATTAGCACATTTTTACAGTCGTAATTTCTAACAGCCATCTGCCGATCGGAAATCTTATTTCAAAAAATATATGAGTTCTCTAAAACCAATGAAAAATATTTCACGTTTGATTTTAAAATGTAAAAAAAAAAATATTTAACGTAACATTTATTTTTGAAGAGAATTACTTCAGAGAACAAAAAAAAGAGGAATTGAAAAAAAGGAGATGAAGTATTTTTTTGCAGAATGAAAATTTTTCGACAAATTGCTAAAAAAAAAAAACTATCAATTTGTTAGAAAAGAAAGAAAATTCAATTCTTTCTTTTTAACACCTCTTATTGCCATTACATTTTACATCGAAGCTTTTATTCAACGTGACCGAAGTCATTCTCTCGACAAAGAGAAACGATCCGATGCGGTTGTCGAAAGTTCAAAATAACAGATCGCCCAAAGGGCGGCGGCAAACGTTACGAAGGGTTAGCACTCGCTTGTGCTCGCAGTATTATTATTGAAGTCAAAGCTGCAGAGTCGATCTACTAGGGTAGCTAGGGCGTCCAAGTATCACGATTATTATGGTCTTTCCCCTAATTACCATCCCAAATATGAATGCAAATTGCCTTCCAGCATCTCTAGATGGATACATGCATGTATATATATATATATATATATATATATATATATATATATATATGTCACAGTTGTCGCTCGACGTCTCTTTGGGGTTGCTTATTAGCTCGGTTAGGGGATGAGCCTGACGTAGGGCGGTCTCTGCACGAGAGGGGGTCGTGCATTTCAGGGGAAAAGATTCTCGCGGGGTGTCGGCTCTGATCGTCCCTCGAAAAAACGACGCAAATAAGGTCCGTCAAGCTGGAGCAGTCAGGATTTGATCGCAGATATTTCTCCGCGCCCCTTTGTCAACCGGATCGCGCCCTCCTCTCTTGCGAAGCTGCTCGTTGTGCGACAGCAGGGTTGGTTTGGCGGAATCCCATTCGTCAACTGGGGATATTTCGCACCCCGCGGTGAAATTTTTTTAAAAGCTAATTTCTCTTAAATTAGCATGATTTGAAATGTACTCGTATCATAAATTGAGTATGCATATGTATAAAAGATCTTCTTTCAAATTATGTATATTCATTTATCAAAAAATATTGGTACGTTTAAAAGAGATAAAATACTAATTAATACACATATATAAAATTGATATATTTTATTGTGAAAAAGTAGCATTAAAATGTAATCACAGTAATTTTCATGTAATATTACTGCAATTGAAGGCAAATTTTGTATATTTTTTCTCTCAATATATACGATTTATATAAATATTGAAGAAAAACGATGATTGAAAATATAACCCGAGATTATCTTGAACGAGCTGAGATATTATGCGCAAGTTGCATCATGCTACTCGCAATAATTCAACGTCCGCCGAACACCCTCCTTCGCGAATACCGAGTTCCGGATATCGAAGTATACTTCTGTCGTCCCATGGGTACTAACTCTCGACCCTTCGATATTGTTCCAACGAAACGAACGAATCGCGGCGAACGGTACCGCCGACATATAATACAGGACGCGATAGCGGTCCGCACCGTTAGCATAAAAATCCTAGCCATCCGGCATGATATCCGGAAACGGTCTGAAAACTTCCCACGAGCGTGTCATGATTTATTGTTCGCCAAAGCCGTTGTTCTTACGACGAGGAAAGGGCATCGCGGCAGGGGCAGCGAAAAAGTCCAACGGAGGGAGGAAAGGTCGACGAGTTACCCTACGAACCGTAAATAGCCCCTTTCGAATCGTAGATCTTCCGATAAGTAGCACCACCGGAAGGCGCATCCCTCGTAATTTGGGGAGTCGTGGAAAATGTCCTCGTTATATACACAATTTTTTTTTTATTATCTCTGACGATATATACAACCAGGACCAGATAACGATCGTGTAACAGCGACCAGTATCGAATTTCGCCATCATTGACTTGCCAATAGAAGATGTATAACTGTTGCAAAAATTACGCAACGATAAATTTGCACAAATATTGCATGTAATATGATATATTGCATTTATTTATTGCGCTTACACGTAAATTAATCTAATTAATATATATATGTGTATTTTTGTATTATATGTATTTATAGATATTCATCTTTCTATAAATATTTTCCGTATATTATATAGTACAATCATTGCATTTTTATGCAATGCAATAAATAATAAAAAAATAATATGAATAATAATGCGATTTTTCTTGGTGTTGTTCAAGATTAATTTAGGTTTATATATAAAGAAAAGCACATGGACGAGATTTTATATGCACATGTACAATCTTCTTTATATTTAATATTAAACTTGAGATCCTTCATGTTACGTGAAATATGAAAATGTGCAGAAAAATGGTTTAAAGAAAAATTTTACACATATAACAATTATCCTAGCGAAGTAGGTTTCATAACGCATCGCAATTTAGCCGCACTATATGGGTCATATGCAGCGTACGTTTATCACGTTGTTGTTCTTTCTTGAATCCATTCCAACGAATTATTCACGATGCGAATAACGAACCGGATGAATTTGGACGCATTTGTAAACAAATTTTGGGAGGAACGAACTGAAAGTGGAACTGCGAGATACGTACGTGTCGAATAACCAAATACTGAAACCTTTTACCGGATGAAACGGATGGCACACGAGATACACGGATAGCGTGTGATTCAATGTATCGCGACACCGACCGCAATTATGGACGTAGACTAAACCATCGCTAGTTAGATGAATCACAAAGTAACGAAATGCCGATGTAGATATTTTGTCGCAACCGCTGTCCCAACACTATAATTTCCGCTCTTCCTCCAACTGTCAATATTATATACATGCGTTATTGTGCCAATTTGGTTTGCTGCCTATAATTAACATTTCAACGACGACATTTGCAATCGAATCTAGAGAGTTTTGTTACAGAAAAATCGCAGATTGTTTATATATATATATATATTTTAGAGTAATATTTCTTTTGAAGTATAATTATATATATATATATATATATATATATATATATATAAAATTATACTTCAAAAGAAATATTACTCTAAAATATATATATATATATATATATATATATATATATATATATAAACAATCTGCGATTTTTCTGTAACAAAACTCTTCAGATTCGATTGCAAATGTCGTCGTTGAAATATATATATATATATATATATATATATATATATATTAAGTATATATATTAAGAATATATATATATATATATTAAGTATATATATTAAGAATATATATATATATATATATATATATATATATATATATTAAGTAATAAATATTATAAATAATTTCAGATAAAGACTTTATTAAAATTATAATTTTGTCCTTTTTAACTATCAAGATGTTTAATATCGGAAAATAAATACTTGAGGTACACAATACACGTAAGCTGTAGAAAATATTTTTGAAAAAGAATTAATCGTAATTGATACAATCAAAAATATTAATGTGACAGAGATATTTGTCGTAGAAATTAATTATTTATTTATGCCGGGAAGAGAATTAATTATTTATTTATACCAAAGAGAAGAGACATTGCGTCATAAATATTGATTCGATTGATAATAATTGCTAATCCCTGCAGCGGGGTTTATGGCAAGTTAAGTATACGCACAAGGCGCACCGATTTGGATTCCGCATTTGGCGTAGCACGGCACGACATGAACCTCATGATTAGTTGAATGAGGTTAACCAGAACTGTAATTAAATCAATGACAGCCATAAATTCACGAGAGGCACATCCGTGCTCGCGCGCGCGCGCGCTGCGCTGCTAAATACATCAATGTAATTTCAAAATTGTTAATCACGTATTACTAGATTTGCGATACATGCGAAAACGCGCACGCACATCGGTAAAATAATTGTAATGAATATTTATGCTATGCCGCGAACGATTCCTGTGTCTCGCTTAATGAACGTGATTTCATGAATTTTATGACGGGCTCGTTAATTAAACTCAGCGCGCATTTGTCAGGTGGAAATTTAATGTCTTTAATTTATAATAGTGTGAGAGTCTCATAAATCTACTCGTGCATGACTGTACATAATGTTCGGTATTTAAGTGTTGCAAAACTTATCAAGTGATAATTAGGTGAAAACGTCTTCCTCATTTCACTTTTCTGTCATAATTTGCGATCTCGCCTTCTCGACTTTTACTTGTTATTTTGGTAGGAATGTATAATGTTACTGTGAATTTGTGAAACGTAAAAGCTCTAATAAATTTGAGGATCATAGAGAAGGATTTATCGAAAAATGAAATAATATTCAGATAATCAAATCATTTGAAAGTGTCAGAGAATTAAATATAAAATATGTAAGAGAGAAGGAAAGATCTCTCTCTCTCTCTTAATGCAGAATAAAATCAAAAAGCAGATATTTTCCCCTTCTGTAGAGTGGTTTTTTAATTAAAATATAATATATACTTTTTAAATCGTTCCTTTTTATTTTTGTAGCTTCAAATCCGTTTTGTGAAAATTTGATTATATTTGATTTGATTCATAACTCGATAATTCTCTCTAAAATTATAAACTATTTTTTGCACAAAAATATGCAGAGTGCGCAAATAAAATTTTTTCTAGCATGAATATCTTGTTTATTGAATCAATAGAGAGAAGGAGAGAGAGAAAGAGAGAGAGCGCGCAAGAAGAATATATATTGTATATTATATTCACGTGAAAAAGAAAATCTTGTAAAGAGAGCAAGCTCTTTATGCGCGTTGACTGATTTAAATTCCTCGATACACGATGTTCTTTATAGTGTCTCGTTATGGTATCGCATCAAAACTGGAAGCCCTTTCCGTCACGCCTGCTTGAACGACACAGCGATTCTCGAGTCTCCCCTTCGTCTACCTAAATCAATCTTATCTTTAAACACGGTGCTACATACAAACGGAGTTTAACGCAAAATACGGGGTCCCTATGGATCGCGAGAGCCGTGACGAATCGTCCCTCGGCGCGGGGTGCGATTTTTAGCGACGCACGCGACGCGTGTCCGATTCACCGAATGAATAAATAAAGTTGTCTCTATGAGAGGACGTGCTTTTTGCGTAGAAAAAGCTTGCGGGGGAAAATTAATGCCGTTACCGACAAGGTGCATACATTGAGAATCAAGCTGAAAGGGGACACCCGGATGACACATCGCGGATGAAAGAGAGCGAGAGAAAAAGAGGGATGAAGATTTGGATGCGACCCATAACCGGATTTGATTCGCGAAAGATCAAAGAGCTCTCTCTCTCTCTCTCTCTTCTCTTCTCTTTCTCTCGCGCATTCGAGCACCGAATACGGGATTCTGCCACCGTGCGTAACCGATAGAGCCAATCAGAGGATATGGATAGATAAGCGCATACGTCTCGTCGAATGTGTCGCGCGTATGTGCATACATGCGTATGTTATCGGTAGAGATACGTCGGATAAGCATGTTGCACCAGGAGTGATGTAGAGTACCACGAGCGAATGCACGAGACGTATCCAACACCTGGACGTAGCTTTCCTCCTCTTCTTGTTTCTCCCGTTTCGTCTATTCAATTTCGCAACCACTGCTGCCGATAAAGATAAGGCGAAACCAGCGTCGCTTTATGGTCTTCGTGACTCGCGCAAGATATAGTTGTGCGGTAGCCAACTTGTGCCTGCAAACAAACGCACGCATGCATTCCACGCGATCCATCTATTTTTATTACGGGAATATTTGTGACGACAAACGGTTCACTTCCCTTTGTTAACGGTATTTTAGTTTGGAATATATAATGCAGCATGCATTTTCAGAATTTTTTTTTCTTTACAAAAATGTAGTTCAGATTCTTTTCTCTTGTGATTATATTATAAAGATATAAAAAGGAATTATAATTTAGGAAATTAATTGGAAATTAATCGATGCAATATTCTCTTGTGCATAAACATCAAAATCAAGTGTCCACACTGAGAAATATCGTTTGATTGTACCAACAAGACGTATATGATTGAAGGCATTTTGGTTAAATCAAACAAGAATTCTAGTTATCATAATAAGACTTGATTTTTTATAACTAGAACGTTTAATAGATTTTACTATAAGAATTTGGTTAGTATTTTCTGGTTGAATCTATAAAATTTCTTGTTACATTAATTTCTTTGCTTGCTTCTTAACTTAACTCGTATTCAATATTTGTCATGAAATGTATATAAATTAGTATTAACGTTAAATCCAAAGTATTTTTTTTTTCTCTTACGCAGTAGTGCTAGAAAGAGGACGCTAGCTCTCTGATTGTGTGTGTTTGAGCTGCATCTTCTTTTTGCATCACTGTTTAATTTCTAACAAACTGAATTTTAAAATAATTTATTTAATAATCTGGATTGAATTTATCCAATAATCTTGTTGGAATTCAGAATATTAAACAGATTTTTGAGATTAGATGGAAAAAATTTAGAGGGAAAAAATTTTAGACGATTTAGTGCTGGCGAGTTTATTAACCAAAATTTGGTAAATTGAACAGAAAGAAATTAATCAGATTCATCTGGTAATTCCTACAAGAATTCTGGTTCGTCCATTTTCCAATAAACATACCGGTTGAATCAGAATTTTAATTAATGCAACTAGACTTTTTTCTCAGTGTATAAGTCGATCATTACATTTAAAAAGAAACAGATATTTACACTACTTAAGAAATTATTATTAGTTAATATTACATTATCATGATTCTTAAACAACTTATTTTTAACTCTAAATATCTCGAGCAATTTTCTCCGAAGGAAGCGGGGAATCCGTTAGAGCGATTACATTGTGCTTCGTTTCACCCCAAGAAATTAGGGTCGCGCAGCAGCTTGCGCTACAATGAATCGCTATACGCGACCACTCGATGCGTCTTTTCGACGGTGATCTCGGGGGAGCGTAGGAACTGCTTTCGGGGGTAGCTTTCGAAAGCGGCGGCCAAGAGGTCGACGATCGCGATAAGGGGCGAGGAGGTACAAAGGGCGGGCCACGCACAAAGATCCCCAGGATAAGCGTCCCATGGCGTCGTCGTTATTGCATCCCCGGCGAACCTCTCTTCTTCTCCGCCTCTTCGTCTCTCTCTTCATCCTCCTATCTCTTCTTCCTCCTTCATCCTCTCTTCTCCAACGGCATTTCCGCGCGCGGACATATGCAAGGGGACGTTGTCTATTGAATTTTCATGACGTACACGCGGCATCTAAGTGACTCAATCTCAGCGAGCATGCAGGAAGTCGTTGTCGGTGCGTCGTCGCTATATTACTCGGCGCTCGCAAACGTCGGGGTGGCTTCGCATAGCGTTACGATACGATAACAAAGTGACTGACGCAGCCGTCGGAGCTGCGCCCCAGGTTGCCGTATGTGTGGGTGTATGTACGTCGTGCAATATCCCGCGATAAAGATGCGAATTTGCAAGCGGATGAGCCTGCGCGAATTTGTTTTTCAAAGTGGCTCCTTCTTGTCGCGAACGTGCGCGTCACGTCGTTTGGGAAAACGGCCTCGATTCCGAAAGTTGCGGCGCCCTTTAAATCACAATAGGGGAATTGTCTAGATCGTCTGAATTGAAATGGAAACACAGCGTTTGCGCGAGGCGATATATGTATCTGAATTTAAATGGAAGCGTCTGTACTTTTTATCGCACGCGAGATTCTCTCGACGTGAACTATAACGATATGTCGCAAGCGAATAAAATTATCTCTTAATTTTTAGATTTTTAGACTTTTCTATTCATTTATCAATATTTTTATATTTAATACATTATTAAAATGATATATTTTCTCTCATTTATTTTATTAACGTATTTCCTCATCTTTCGAAAGTAGTTGATTATTTTTTATTAATATATGCGAAATGCATATGTATGATCTTTCGCATCAGCGAGAAGATCATTACACACTCTCATCAAGATAATTATATAAAATCTTATTAAATGCAAGACATTTTTGAACATGGATTTTTCAATTCTTTGATAAAGTTATTTTCATACTTGCTCTCTTTAGGTGGTTTTCTTTATTTCTATCTATGATGCAGATTTAGTTTACTTTCTCGAAATATATCCGTATAAAGATATCTCAAAATGTTATCACAAGCCTCGCTCGTAATACCCAGGAGAAATAACGAACGTCGTATCCGGTAAATCGTAGGATATTACAAGACGAATATATATGCGTCGTATCCAGTTAAGAGAGAGAGAAAGAGAGTCAAGATTCCATTTTTCATATTACTCCCCTGTTTAATATATAGATGAGATGCATGTGCAGTTCAAAGTCTTGACGAAAATGGATCACGGTAAGGTGCGTTAACTTTCTTACGTTGAGGCGCTCAGGGAAAATCCATGAGAACCGTGAGTTCGTCACTGACTGTTGCATAATATGTATCAATCACGGTTGCATGAACACGTTGCTTGCGAAACCTACGTTTATGTAACGTAAGAAAATGACAAGGAGATAATGGGAATCAATTCCAATCAGTTGTGCAACGTCGGGCTTTCAGAAACGAGTCGTAATAGCGGAAGATTCTTTTTTTAAACGGAAATTCAAGGAAAAAAAAATACGTATGCCATCTCGCGTATATAGACTTTCGCTTTACCGTGGATTGCGCGGTTTTATTATGCCACACACACGCATAAGGATACGTGTAACTCCGAGAGAGTGTGCCTTTAACGAAGCGGAAATAACGCGATTACTTTCGTCGTTGTGAGTCGTTAAACTCGGAACGTCTTGGTCGTCATCGATCCGCGTAACTACGACGTCGTAGTCGTCGTTGTAGTCGTCGCCATAGTCGCGACATCGTCGTCGCCCTCGCCCTCGCTGTCGCCGTCACATCAAAGGCGGTATTCAATGACTTCGACCAAAGTACGAGAAAAAAGCTCGCGAGACGTCGAACCGACGACAAATCACTCATTTCTTATCCTCGCGGTCGTTAAACAATCTGACGAATCCTCGAGACTTTTATTCTCATTCCATGATTGTCAGCTCAAAGCTTTTTACACAAAGTAAGAATAAAACGGAATATTTTACTCTCATATATTGCCTTGCAAATTTTGCATCGCTAGACGTATTGTACATCGTTATTAGAAGCGCGTCCTTTTTCTAGCCGCATTTTGCGGCTTCAAAGACAATTGAAATTAGGTAGATATTTTCTACTAGTACAAAGGTTATTTATTAATTTTTTTCAGCCTCTCTAACAACCCTATTCAAATTTTTATTACAACTTTTTAATAGGTCAAAATGATCATTTAAAAATATGCATTAAAAAGTTTGATTTATTTAGAAATTTTTTATTTCTTTAATTTTTTGAAACATTCAATAGTTTTCAGGAAAAAAAATGTTATCATGTACAGCACGATGCTAAATAGCATACATTTCGAATTAGAGAAATTAAATTTTAAAATAAAATTTAATTAAATTAAATTAAAAATAAAATTAGAGCAAATGTTGAACAAAAGTTGAAACAAAAATAAGATTATAAGGTAAATGGCTATAACTACGTCAGCGGATATAATTTCATCAAGCCTTCTTAAAATTAAATAAATTAAGCAATCTTGCGTATAATTACCTATTAAATTTACCTTAATAAAAACCTAAAGATATAAAAACCTAAAAAATAAAAACGTAATTTTTGTTCTCATTTTTTGAGGAGTGTCACTCCATAGTGAGGGCTGTAGGAGTATGTTTATATGAAAAAACTCCCCTTAATTTTCAACAAAGAATCATCTAAAATTTTTCACACTTATTAAGAAACACTCTATATATACATGTATATATATCAGATCGGTTAACCGCTCGTAAGTTCGATACGTGATCGCGAACACGTGCGTGTTGCACCATAATATCATACGCGAGGTAGACGCGTCTCGCGGCAATTTCGTCCGCGAGCAAAACCGTGCGAACGCGAGTGCAACACGCGGCAAAGGAGAGAAACGCGAAACGAGGAAAAAGGGGGAACAAGAGAGAAAAAAAGGGAGCGAGTCCGGGAGCGGAAGATGTTTCGCGAAAGCATCTATAGTTCCATCTCGCCCGCCGTACACATGCACCCTCGCAGGATGAGAGATAAGGAATTGGTTTCGGCTTAACTGCGTTTTCCGCCTTAATCCATTAGCGCTCACGAAACGGCGCTCTCGTTCCGGCTTCCGCGATCACGCGAGCCAGTGAGCGATACCGTCTACGTCGGCATGGAATAGCCGAGTCGCGCGGACGAGGGTCCCAAGTTTTTCGAGGAGTTTCTCGTAAGGAGAGTCTCGCTTTTTCAAGAAACAAATTCCGAACTTTACGTCCTGAAAGAATCGAAACTTCTTTCGACAAGTTCCTCGAGATATTCGCAGCATTTGCTACCACGCTTTCGCGAAATGTCTCGCTTCTCGAGAATGAGCCGAGTAACAATGTGATAATAAGTCTTCGTGAAACTAACGCAATTTTCTCTGATATTTTTGTTAAACATGTTTGTTTTACATAATCACGTTCTTTAGATATCGTATTTTTAATTTGATACAGATCTTACTCTTTAAATAAATTTTAAAAATTTCGAGACGAATAATATCTTATCATAATTACTCTCCTGGTGTACGTAAGTGTTGACTTTTTGTTTTAATATTTTTATGAAGACTCCCATTTTATTAATCGAGTTTTTATTTTAATTCTCCAGATTGTCGTTTAAATAAATCTTTATATGATGCCGATATTAATTATCGCCAAGCATAGCGTAAATCCATGACATGAGACTTTTAATCCATCTTTAAAGTTACTTGCCATACATGTTGGGATGATGATGTTGCATCTTCGTGCATCGAAAAGTGTTCGATTAAGCTGAAAGTCTCTGTAAAAAGCTCGTAATTACGAGATTTCTAGCGGTTCCGTGATGCAACGCGTATCGGATGATCGTCGGACAAGTAAAGGCTGCGAACAGGTTTCCATCAGCGTCGGGTGCGATTATCCGCACTTTCGTGTTGCGAGGTGATAACTCGCCGCCGGCCCCGTCACAATAAATCTCTCGCTTACGATGAAAACAGGCACTATCGTCCGCTATTAGCTAACGCCATTCCACGATATTACATCTGTGCTCTCCTATCGATAAAAATGTTAAAATACGGACCTTCCATGTATCTACGTATTTCTACATTTTGAGCTGAAAATTGTTAAATCCATACAAAAATAAAAATCCGTCTCTTTCCTTTGAAATTCGCAATTTCAAAGATTGTCAAACGGATCGATTTCGCTATTAATTTACATTCAATCATAAAAATTAGTCGCGCTGAGAAAATTAAAAGGCCGAGAAATTGAAGAAAAATATAGAAAGGGGAGAGAAGAGAAAGAGTAGTATTTCAATTAATTATTTGCGCTCGCAGAGTTCGATGATAATCATCAATAACTATACGTTGTCGATACGTCACGTGGATATTTATGAATGCTATCTTAATGAAGTGTTATTAGAAGGCAGAGAGAGAGAAAGAGAGAGTAGAAAAGAGTGAGAGGGATGGCTAAAGGTCCCTCAGCGTAGTGGTGTGTGAACGGGAAGGGATAGTTGGGAATGAATGTGACATAGGTCCTCAACGCCGAATAACTTCCGGGGTGATTAACTGCTGAATCGCCAGGAACGCGTGAACGAGGTTTCGAGTTAATTGCAACTCTCGTAGTTTCTCGCTCACACTCCCTCTCTACCTGCCTTACTATCTCTTTCTATAGCCGTGTTTAATTATTTCGAAGGGTGCAGAGTTGATTTCGTGTAATAAATTTATCGAAGTTGAATATTCATCCTAGAACTTTAAAAATATTGTCTAATTTTCTTTTTATAACTTTATCATATAGGGTGCAAAGTATTTAATTTCTCTGAAAGATTTAACTTTTTTAACTTTAGCATATATATATGAAAAAAAAAAAAAAATTAATTTTTTAAATTTCAGCTCATATGTTAAAACTCTCTGCGTATTGATTTTTTTTATTTAACCTGCCTTTTTTATTCTATTTTAGTTTCATTATATTTTGTCGTATTCTATATTTGATCTTATTTTCTCTCTCTTCTTTATTCTTATTGTATATAATCAAGTATTATATATACAATATTGCAAGAGTACTTGGTGAAATGTGTTTGTAAATTTTACTCTGTTCTAACTGTATTTTGCCCTATTTCTCTTGTACTCCAACTTCCTCATATCGCACACATTACGGAAACATAATTACGTAGACATTTTCGTTGCGTGCCATTGTTGCGGAGATCGGTGAAGAAAAAAATACATTTGTTGTAACGGACGACCGTAGCAACGGTACGAAATAGTAGCGACGAAGAAATATAGGTTACTGCCGCGAGTGTTCGCCAAAGGTTCTTATGTTAGTATAATTAAAGAGATTCTTGGAAACATTACGTAAGCGGCTATTTTTGAACTGGGTAAATTAGCATCTGCCGTGTTCGCGCGCGTGTGCAAAGTAGTATCGGGAAATGCATATATCTGCATGTTATAATTACATTATAATTACAGTTGCGAAGGGACATGTATCATGTATCGTTAAATCTGTCATTAAATTTTTGTCCTCTTCTTATTAATTTATTATTTTTAATCTAGGACAAACTAAATTTAATTATTCGTTAAATTATATCAGATTATTGGACAGCCTATTTCCGAAAAGCTTCATATAATTTATCCGTAATGAAAGTATAATCCTGAATTTATATGGAATATTGAAGAGGATTTTCGTTAATATTATAAATGAGAGTCATTCGCACACATAGTGTGTGTATTTGTATGTGACTGACATGTGATATTATGTGACAGTAATAGAAATATTTGAAGTTATTTCTGTATTTTTTACAAAAATTAAAATGTAGAATATTCTCTAAAGCTTAGTTGTTTTATATTATTTTTATTTAGCATTTAAACATTATAATCAAGTAAAAATACTATACATAGGAAAATATCTAAATCCTCCGAATCTTTTTTGTATACGGATTTTCCGATTAATTTTGAAGTAGATTAATTTCCGATTAATTTTAAAGATTAAATTGAGAGAGAGAGAGAGAGAGAGTACATTTTTATTTTTTTTTCTAAATATATTTAAAAATAAATTTCTCGAAAAAAGATAAAATATTATAATAATTATATCCTAAATTTTCCATTATTTATCATTTAAAAAATTCTTAACATATCATATGTGTGCCACATATTTTACTTCAATTGACAAAGAACGATGTGCGAAATTTTTGATCTGCAGCAAAACGATTCTATTTCTTCTTATCCATAACATTGTCACTTTTCTTGTTGCAGGTAAGAGAAAGAGGCGCGAATTTAGCGACAAGGGCAACTTCGCGAGTGCGGATCGCCGTCGTTCCGTATATGCGGAAGACACGTAAGTGAATTCCAAAGACTCGTAGCGCACGACGCGAAAAGCTCAGCAGCCGGTCCGAGCAATCGTAAATCGTATCACAATAAAATGGCCGTGCTCCCGGGTACCTTTTGAGCACACTTCTGGCCAACGGCATCGCCGAACTATTGTGTTGCGCCAGCGAAATGAGCTCCCGCTGAGATTTACGGTCGCATCCTTTATACCTCGCGAAACTGCGCCGAAGATAGCGCCGCGAGAGGGGAGGCGGAGGAGAAAGAGAGAGAACCGCGCGCCGTTGCTCATGTTGCTCTCGTGACGAATGGCAATATCGTGGCCGAATCCTATGATCCGCGATTAAAGTTTCCGCACCGGCGCGAGCGTCTGCCGCGTGCTCGCGACAAATTTCATTTACTCTCGGCGGAGCTTTCTTATCTCCTTAAGTCGCAATATTTCAGGGAACTCTATACACTCCTTCGATTATACGACGCTATAACAAAAACGAGATTAAACTTATTTTGTGCAATCGCTGCGGTAATCAAAATTAATTACATTGCTAAGTATATATGTATTTAGTTTAATTTTGACAGGTAACATACATAACGTCGTACGGTAATTAATATGATTATGCGCATAATATATCCGAATAATCTCGAGGAATTTATAAAAATTCGAAACACAATTATTTGTCAGAAATTAAAATGAATATATGATACCTTTTATTTTCGAATTTAGAATGTTTATAATTTAAATTTAATTACGATTTAATTTTAAATTTAAATGCACGTTATTAAAGTCCCACTCATCGATACCAATTTGTTAATCCTACGATATAATAACACATTATTAAATATGACATCTTTTCCAAATTACTATAATTACCGTGAACAATTAGCGGGTATTGCACCGATGGCATAATGATGCGATATGAAAACTATATAGACATGATCAAGTATTGGCTTTCTGGAATCATTGTATATCGAGATTGACTTTAATTATACCAGAATTATTTATTATTTAACACACAGCGCGCGTAAAAGCACTAACAATAAATTTTAAAACGATTCAATCAATTATTTGCATTTTTGTGTTGCCCATCGCAATAATTACTTACTCCTATTTGTGTGTTAAAATATAATTATTTTTAATATGCATACATAGAATAATAATTATTTATCAATCATACATAATACATGCATCACATAAAATAATGGTGTTGCATAAATTACAAAGATATCAAACGAGATGTAAACGCAATTATCGGTATATAAAGAATTTTTTATTTATTTATATTGTTGATTTTGTACAATTACTAAGCCACTAATATATTTTTTTTTATTTTTCATTAATATATGGAAGTCTTAATATTGGAGAGTGATTTAATATTGAGTCTTTTATCTCGTTTCCGAATGATTCAATTAAAACTTGATCGTCTCTAAGTCGGGTTTGGCGCGACCGCGAGAAACGCAGACAAATCCCACGAGAATCTCGAGATGTCTGTGGAACTAATCGGTCGATTCGATCGTTGATGCTCTCGTTAGCTGGCGTGGTTTTTTTTTTCCACGGCAGCCATTTGTGCGAATTAAGTGACTCCACGATAGTCCGATGCGAAGATACGGCAGCAATGAAGCGCGCAAATTTCTCACCGCCGATTTGTTCAATTTATTTTCGATACCGTCAGCGGTCCCTCGTTTCTTTGGCGGTCGAGATCCTCTCAATTACACGACTTCTCGGCGCCAAAACGCGCGCGAAAATATGCATGGCGCGCGAGTCCGACAGGAAATAATTGATAAACGCCCGACCAGCGTGTCTTGTATCGCGCAGCATATCCCGCGGGTTCGAAAAAACACCTGGGGATGATTTATTATCGTCGGTTGTCGATAATCGACGCGGCATCGCGGCTGAAACGCGATTCAGTCGTCGCCGCGCTCGATTTTTTACGGCTTATTGGCTCGTCGAACGAGTTTCATCTTGCGAAAGGTATTTCTGTCACGTTATTAAATAATAATTCATGTACGTATGTTCATCTTCCTCGTATGTCACTAGTCAAAGAAATTGTCATCGATATACAAGCATTCCGCGCTCATCGGAATAAAAATTCACTTTTATTCAAAATTTTGTCTTTAATTAAAGATAATTAAAATAAACAATTAAATTAAAACAATTTAATTAGAGGCATTGCAACTCATATTATTATATTTAGGAAAATTTGCATAAGAGGTTTCATGGAGGATTCTGAAAAAATTTATACATCCCTCTAATGATTTATTTAACTTACAATTAATGTTTTTGAAAAATAAAATTTTAATATAATTTGAGAGTGTTTTAAATAACTGTGTGAGATTAACAGCAGAAAGAAATTTTAATTTAAATTATTACATATTATTTGTTTTTTAATTAATAAAAAGAAGTTAATATTATGTAATGAAGAATATTTATTTAATTAATCATCCATGCTTGATAATTCGTGTTGCTTTTACAATTAATTTTAAGATTATTTTTACTATTACTTTTATTACAATTAACAACACAGCGAATTTTTCCATCAGATATAAAACCGAGATATAAACTCACTTGAATCCGAGATTTAATTAATTTTTATATTACGATTATATGTGCGACGATTATTACACGAACGCGAAAAGAATGATTTTCGATAGTTCGATAAAATTTTAGTTGAGAGCAATCGACTGTAACGCTCGGTCGTGTTGCGGATGTACCTTCGTAGAGACGGGAGTTAAAGTCCGAATCGCCAACAGATAGAAAGGACCAAGCAAGCATCCAATGCCACTCGAGGATGTTCTTTAATAGGAACCTTCTCGAAATGTCGTAAAATCTTTATCGCGAACTTTGCTCCTTCTTACGCCCCAATCGTTTCTCTCTCTCTCTCTTTTCCTTCTCTTTCTTTCTGTGTTCCACGTCGTTGTCGATTACCCGGTGAAAACAGCCCGTCGATATGAAGACGACGAAGAGAAAATGAATTCAGCCACGCCAGTCTATCGAGATCAACTCCATATTTAATCACACATCACTCGGCCGACCGCAACTTCCACCAAACTTTTAATATTCCGGATATTGAAATCTAGATAAGTTTAATTAAAGATTAGGTCTTGGAAACCTCTGTCAGCCACCGACCGGTTAATTCTCGAAGAGATTGCTTTTTTATCACCGCGCGGCAAGACTCTGCCGAGTTACAGAAATTTTTTATCTCATTTTAATTATTCCCACTTTTCTCTCTACGTTGGAATAGTTGTCCAATGAATTTTACCAAGTACGTTCTGTAGAAAATTTATGTAATTTTAAATATTCGTACGAGCACTTAGGAAGGAATAGCTTCTTTATCACGAGTTTTTTTTTATCGCGTGAAAAAGATCTTCAATTTTCAAAAATCTCTAATCTCTATTTAATTATTGCTATCGTTTAATAATTATTATCCGATAGATTTGATTAATTTTATCAAATGAGTTTCTAGAAAACGTATATATTATTCATACTTTCATATTATTCTTGTATAACTACAAAATATAATTCTGTTATCATTAATATAATTAAACATTATTGCTATTTTTAACTATTATTTGAATTGAATGAGATTAGGGGTTGATGTATAAAATAAAATTTTAATAAGAACTTTCGAACTATTGGCAGGAAAGGATGTCGCGAAAAAAGAGAAAGGGGGAGAGTCTCGGAAGAAGGAATTAAATCTGGTTCGACCGAATCTATTACGACTGCTATCTGGCTGAACGCAATTTTTGCGCGATCCTTGAAAATCATTTGTCAGACAGCGTACCATGACTTTCGTCAATGGATTACCGTTGGAATTCCTTTGTGCAATCGCGGTCGTCTTCTTACAGCTCTCTCATCTTTTTTTATCGCCGCCCCTTTCTCGACAGTCACTCGTTATATCCTTTCTTTCTCAAGGTTCTTCCTCGCGGAAGCAGACCTTATTTCCTCAACGTCCAACGTCGCGTATAATTTTGCACGCGTCGACGAAGAATCGATACTTGCTGGAAGCCCTTCTTTATACCTTTTAATCCGGAGATTAGCATAGACTCGTATAAATGATGTAGTTATCGAGCTGTAGGGCTTATGCAAACAAACGAGCAACGAAAATGAGTATTGGCAAGCTTGCGCTGCGGAAGATTGTTCCACTCATTCGAATTATCAAAGCTCTATAGCAATTTATTAGTTAATGTTATAACGATGTAATCGTCGCGTAATGCAACAAAATCGACGATATTAAGCTATATACGAATTCGATTAAAGCCGCGTCCTATGGTAGTCGCGTAATCGTATCGTAATTATTGCGTGCATTGAAATCATCTCGTAAATTCGGATCGATCCAAACAACGATTCGCGTCCGTGTGTATTCGTATATCGCGCACATTCCGCAGATATTAAATCTAACCGTATTTTACGTTTCATTGTTGAATTTTAACGTTTGGTGACTTTTGGTCGGAATTATTTCTAACGGAATTCTGGCATCCGTATTGAAACAGGGAGATGGACATGTGCCATCTACGTGGACAGTGGCCGGACGCTATTTTCGAGAATCAATGAAAAATCCGCGCTTGAATGGTCACAATCGAACGATGCTGATCAGTCGCTTCATCGTCCAGGACGGAGGATTTTTATTCCTTCAAACCGATGCGGTCAGTCAGGACGGTGTCACCCCCTCCTTCGATGAAAAAAGCGAAAGGAAGAATGGCCGAGCTCGCGCGCCTTTCAGCCAGGTTTATGAAATCCGAGAGATCCAATTTGACGGGGAATTCGCTCTAAATGGCCCCGGCTCTCGCCTGACATCCAACCCGAGCCGCATGTCCACGCGCTCTGCTGGAATGTGCCGGTGCACGACGGGAAATTAATTTGAATCCACGTACGCGTAAAGTTCCGGCTTTGATGCGTCCGCCACGTCCGCCACGCCGGCTACGCACCCTCTCCACTCTCTCTATTGCGTTTAGTCTACTGGAAATCTTGTGTAAAAATAGCAGAGGGTTAAACTTGCGTGAGATTTATCAAGTCACGCGGTGCATTCCGCAGATTAATCATGTAATGATGAAGTAATTTAACAATACGATTTAGATTCTCAAAAATGTGTAAGTACGAATGCTTAAAAGTAATCAAACACAAATAATTTATATTTTAAATCTTAAATATTAATAGAGATATGCACGTAAGTACACTGAGAAAAAAATCATTGGTTGCATTAATTAGAATTCTGGTAGATTCAACCAGTATGTCTGTTGGAAAATGGACGAACCAGAATTCTCGTAGGAATTACCAGATGAATCTGATTAATTTCTTCCTGTTAAATTTAATGGTTAATAATACTAAACTCCCCGGCACCAAGTCGTCTAAAATTTTTTCCATCTAATCTCAAAAGTCTGTTTAATATTTTTAATTCCAACAATTATTGGATAAATTCAATTCAGATTATTGAATAAATTATTTTAAATTCAGTTTGTTAGAAATTAAACTGATAAACAGTGACGAAAGAAGAGGATGCTGCTCAAACATACACAATCAGAGAGCTAGAGTCCTCTTTCTGGCACTACTGCTCGTAAGAAAACAAATATACTTTAGATTTAATGTTAATACTAGTTCTTTATATACATTTCATGGCAAATATATACGAGTTAAATTAAGAAGCAAGCAAAGAAATTAATGTAACAAGAAATTTTATAGATTCTCAATCAAAAAATATTAACCAAATCCTTATAGTAAAATCTATGAAACATTCTAGTTATAAAAAATCGAGTCTTATCATAATTAGAAATTCTTGTTTGATTTAACCAAAATACCTTCAATCATATACGTCTTGTTGGTACAATCAAACGATTTTTCTCAGTGTACAAAATCAGATACATAAAATATATAATATTAAATCGTTCCAGATATATATAATATAAAAAGATTATATATAATATTATGTATATTATATATAATATATAAAAGTATATATTTAAGTATTTATGTAAGTATATATAATATTTTATATATACTTTATAAAATTAAAAATAAAATATATTACATTATAAGAAAAAAGAAAATACTTGAAATGTTCTTTAAATAAATAAAATATTTTAGAAATAATCGAGGCAGTTTAGTGTGCGTAATTAAATAAACTTTATCGTTTTTTTTTTAAATATATATATTATATATATATATGTTCTTATATATTGTTCATTGATAAAAAAGGTTCAGGAAATGCTCTTTCTCTCTACAATCTGCGATTTAAATAAATGTGATTTCGCGTGCGAATAAACGGACAATGATTGAATATAAACGATTGTTCACGATATTTTATGAATAATGACCGATCCATTTTTTGAAAGAAAAAAAAAGTTTTGTTATGCGAGCACATGTTTCATAACAATGATTTATCGTTGGAGATTTGGTGAAAATCACATTCTCTGCACAATCGGTAAACCTAGTCCTTTCGGTTAAATGCATTCTATATTCTGTAACCGAAAATAATAAACCGAAAATACTCGGTGTATACAGGCTGCGTTATTTCACGGGAAAAAGAATAGTCTACCCTGTTAGTTTTTTTTACACTCTCCGAATCGCTCCGATAACTGGTGGTTCACTCGTTCGAAATACCAACCATTTAAACTATAAATGTACGATGTCATCAATGATCTAGACGACGGGTTGAATCGTTTGCGAGTATCGAACTTTCGAAATACAGAACCATGTTGTAATTCCACATATCAATATATTTGGGCTAAATATAATTTTTTTATTTTCTACAAAGATACAATTTTTTAAATTGGCTTTCGAGATTGACTTGTGTATGAACATTTTAATATTTAACCGATTTTCGAAATTTTATTCTTTACCATTGATTAATTATTTAATCTTTTTTTAACTTAAAAAATTTATTATATTGATTTGAAATGCATTTGACATATTGTTGTATTTCGCAAATATTTTAAACGTTTTTTTAAACGTTTGATATAATTCGTATATTTATCTTCGTATATTTTAGAACAAAGAAATTTCTACAGAAATTTCTGTTGGAAATTTTAAACTTCTCAAAAAGTTTCAAGCGCTATATCTATGCCTAAAACAGTTTTGCACTCTTGGGAGACCACCTAGCGCGCGACTTACGAGTTGTACGTAATCCTGCGGAAAACCCTTGACGGATAAATGACTGCGTAGCATTTATTCGGGGGCGCCGTAAAAATGTAAACCGACGTTATTTATGCGACACACGTGGCACGTGTTGTGTGCAGCCAGCAGCACCGGCGTTGACCTCGTTTTAACGGGAGACTACTTCCGTTTACTACGCGGCCGGCGCATTTTTTTGTCTCCTGGTGTGCGGCGTTTTTTAAATTTTGCGGACGAGAATGGGACAAGAGGGAGATCGACAATTCTTCGCGTTTTTGTCCCCTCGTCTTGGGCAGAACACGCGAAAAAAATGAAAAATTACGATACGTGATCCGGCTTAAAAAAGGGTCGTGTAAAGCGAAATATAACTTCACGGCAAAGTAAAAATTATTTGTCAGATGTCGAAAATATGTTTAAATAAGCAGAAAATCAGAATATAAAAACCTCGACTTTGCACATCCCTTTCCGAATCGCGCATAAGAAATTTCGATGATTTGCGATATCGAAAGAATGGAATTTTATGCGCTAAAACGCATCAATACCTTTCGACATTTTCTGTATATTTATTCTGTATATTTATATTCTGTATATTGCGAAATGAAGATGTAAATGGATGTAAATAATTGTAACGGTATACGACATAGCTTTATTTTCGTGGATTTGTCGTAGAATCACGTAACGATAATATCGCTTCGCGCTATGCATGACGCACTTTCCATTACGTCGATGTTTCATCGTAAAATCACTATATCCTGCATATATTTGCGCCCTTACGACGGATACATAGAATTTCATTACGCGGCGCAATTCGGCATTATGTGTTTGCCACGGGACCGAGATGGTTTTACGAGCCCACCCTATATCGGAGAAAAGACGTTCGATTTTCGGAAGGGATCGTCGCCGCATCCGTCATCGTCTTTTTGCACGTGTCATAAAAATGAAACGACCACGGACTTGGGATTTGTATCTCGGCCATCGACGACAAACTATGACGAAAGTTTATCGAACTTTTGCCGGGTGGACAAACAAATTCGAGACGGAATTGAATGTCGAAGAGAATCCCTCCCCGCTTAGTCGGCCAATTGCGTATGAGTTTTTGCAATTGAGTTGATGCCACGAGGGGGAATGGTACCTCGGATACGCTTTCCGATGAGTTCGTGTCGTTGTTTGCCGCGAGCTTTGTTAAAAAATAGATTTGGGATGAAAAAAAATTTCTCAGTAGAAATCAATCACAGAAATAATGCATTCGTTCATCGTGCAATTGTTTAGATTGATTAAAATCTGATTCGAAATTTTGTAGAAAATTTATCTCTTTTTACATTATTATTATTACATTATTCAACATTTACATTATTATTTGGTAGATTTATGAAATCAGACTAAAAACGAATTAAAATTAAATTTGAAAAAATAATTTATTAAAATTTTATTCTTTATTCTTAAGTTAGTTTGAAGGAAAATATAAATTAAATGAAATATGTATTAAGTGGAAGGAAAATTTAAATTTAAATATTCTGACGTTTAAATTAGAAATAAAAAGTTGTTTTTTTATTGTATCAAACTTTCGCTAATAAGAGGTATTAAGTTGGTGCGAGAGATTTATCATAATAAATAAAATGGAAAACAAAATTGTAATAAAGTCGAAGAACAATTATTGCGCGCGTTATTATATTTAACTTTAGAAAGAATTTTTTAATTATCTACTTTATAAAAAACTTTGAATTTCAAATTTGAGTTAGTACAAAATTAAAAGAAAAGTGATGGATCTCTTTTATATATTTTATATCCAACTTAATATATACGTCAAAATTGTGATAAAAATGTTTGACAGAAATCTTCCGTGACTATACTAAACTCAACGAGCTAAATGCAGGCTTTCGGAAAAGTTTTGTGCCAAGGGGGAGACCGGTCGGATAAGTGGCCCCTAGACCGGGTATACGACGGAATCCCGCAAGCACTCGCAGAGAGGCAAACATCGGTGAGTCTGGATTCGTTCGCCCTTTCCTCTTTACTCCGCTGTTGGCTTTTCGGTGGGTCCCTTCCGATTCGGTCCATTTTGTTGACACTCGCCGGAACTCTAAACAGCTTCCGGCGGAAGTTTCCCCGCAGTCTCCGCGAGCCGAGTAGGGCGGGCCCCGAAACACCCTTTTGCTGGATATTTAAGCCGCCGCGCGGAAAGAGCGCGAAAGAATCGCGCCAGCGCTCATCCCTCTGTACCCTTGTGTAACCGGGATTTCCCCTTAATCTTGCTCGGCCATGCATTCGGAATTACCCACGGTCGGCGTGTGTACGTTCGCGATAAATCTATCGCTTCGGACAAATCTTCCGTTCGTAATTCCGCAGGGCGCGAATACGCACGACGGGACGTCGCTATAAACCGGTAAAGAGATACTAATGTGGACATTACAATGTGTCGTGACAGTCAACGGTATAGCTCGACTTTATAAATTTCTAAATTTAACGCGAACCCCGCGAGTCTAAGATAACATCTTTACACACTATAGCTGGTGTATATATTAATTTTATATGATAGGGATATAAAAGAGTTGGATATAAGGATATGAAAGAGTTGGAAGAAGAAATTATATGCAAATTACTAATATATAATATTAATTAATATTAACAAATTATTAAGAAGAAAATAGATAAATTTAATACTATATACATGATATTGAGACTGCAGCTGTTATAAACATTTGTTTTGTTGCTTGGATATTTAAGAGTATTTTTAATGTTTATAAACATATTTTTACATTTATATTTAACACTTCTTACATTTATATTTTTTACGTAACAGTGAAAAGTGTGTGACAGTTTATTCAAATATATTGAAAAGATAATGATTTAATGTAAAACTGGATTAATATCTCATAGTATGCATGTTTAATCGCAATTTTCAACAAACTGTCGAGAGTAAAAGATAAAAATGTTTTTTGTCGCGAGATATCGGTGAAATATGCGAGCTGACTAAGGATTAACGAGCATTTTATTTATTTATTATGAGAGAATTTATACAGATTAGCCATATTTTTTTATCAATTGTACATATCGTCATGTAAATTTGAATTTTTCTCGACACGCGAAATATGTTTTTATGTTGGACGTGATGGCGTTATAGGTTTTTATTTTCTTTATTATTAAATCTCAATTTTTATGCCAACGCTATAATAATTACAAATAATTAAATTTTAAAATGTTAAATTTAAAAATCAAATTAATTTTGCCAAGATATGATAGCATGAAATTGAAAGTTTTTTTTTTTTAGAGCTGTTACATATTTATTCTACTTGACACGTGTGTGTGAAATAACAGCATTGATCTTGATTCAATTACTCGTGAAGTTTCTTTCAAAATTGAATCAAAATAGTGTAAAGTAGATCCATGACGCATAAAAGTTTATTAAGCAGACTGTTGGTGTATTCGCATTTGCTCGCTCTTTATTGCATCCACGTGTATGATAAATCTGTCAACTCGCGCGAAAGTTCTGGTCGTAACTTAGGAACAACTTTGCGGTTCACAAAGGTAGAATCGCCGGGACGGGACGATGCGGACGAAAGTTCAGAGATCTCATGCAAATTTCGTCTTCTTCAGCTAATAAAATACATCCTTATCTCGGTAAGTTTAAGGGGCATACATCTCTATATTCGCCACTTGACAGTTTGCAAAATTAATTTTCCAATGTTCATTTTGTTTATGTGATATTGTATATTTCAAGCTATATTTAACGGAAAAAATATTATCGCAACGATATGATTCTTGCAGTTTTATGACTTATGGAAGGTCGCAATCATTGTGAATGTAAGTTTTACCGTCTTTTGGGAAGAGCCGGCGTAATAAAGCAAAGATAAAGAATAGCCCCGAGTTCGATTAACTTCTCGCAATCGTATAAATCCGCGCGATAAATTATTCTGGCTTAATAGTTCCCGAAGAACTCCCCGTAAATTCAGCCTGGTCAAATCGCCGAGGATCGCGAGAGACCGGAAGCTATACTTCTTCTCATGCTAATATTCTTCCACTTCCGACCAATAAAATTCACAAGTATACGATACTTTGCCTTAGTTTTTGTAACGAATGCGTTGTATAACGGCTTACGCAAGAGCAGTTTCTAAAACGATTACGAAAGAATGCTTCGAGCGTCGATGATTTAACTATAGATTTCCGTAAAATTTAAGATATTGAAAAGAAACTACTTTTTTACTAATTTTTCTGCAGTAGAATTTAATTTTTGTATTTTCTCTCATACTAATATTCCTCCACCTAGGCCTAATAAAATTTATAATATCACGGATTTGCCTTAGTTTTTACGAATGCATTGTACGAGTTACACAAGAACGATTTCTAAAACGATTACGAAAGGATATTCGATGATTAACTATAGATTTTTGTGAAATTTTAAGCGTTTGAAAGAAACTTTTCTTTATTAATTTTTCTGCAAAAATCTCATTTTTATATAAAATTTCATTTTGATATCAGGTTGATTCTAGCGTGCAAAAAATAATTGATAGAACGTTGCGTATAACTTATTCAAGACCAATTACAATAAAAGTGGCATTCTTCGAAACTGACACATCGCGATATTATTTTAGCGAGCACGATTCTTTATGCGTTGTATCCGTATCTATAAAAGAGAGAGAATCCGGGAAGGAAGATGAATCTCCAGAGCGCGGAGAATTCCCTGCTCTCCTCTTTCGCCTAATAAAATTCCAGGGGCGTCGGTCGATCGCGGTGCGGGTGTCGCATCGTCCACGAAATGCCTTAGTCCTTGCGCCACTTCGGTCGAGCACGGATGGTGTGTTTTCCAGCTGTGTAAACAGATTTTATGCGGAGTGTAACCGCGAGATGCGCGAGGGAAATAGTGTCCCTCATTGTCTATTCCAAAAGCCACTTGTGCCTGATGATACTCTCTTCTTTTATCCGATTTCGAGAGAGATCGTCTTTATTTTTCGTCGAAATTCCAAGATGTGACGAAACTTGTGACTGACTTGTCTTTCTATCAAAGATTGTTTCTTCTACTGAAATGTACGATTAAATGTATTATATATTGTATACCAAAATATCACATTAATAACACGACAAATGATATAAATTTTTGAAGAGTAAATAATATAAAAAAATGATATATATATATATATATATATATCTAGGATATATATATATTTTCATCGGAATATTAATAGTCAAATGATTTAATTACGTTTAAATATTTGAGCGAGAGAATTTATCCGATCATCTATCATCCTTATCGTTTATATAAATGGCCGATTAATTCTCTCGATCAAACAAACAACCGGAGAGTGCTTTGATGCATATTAAATCCCGGAAGGTTATTATTATAACAATCCATCGATCCTCATCTAATAATGAAATTGATATTAGATCCGTCAATAATCTAATCTCTCGACAAAGAACGGACACTCTTATAAGATCTAAAAAACCAAGCGTTTAATAATTCAATGAATTATAAGTCTGATAATTTTCAGAGAAAATACAGAAAAATTGACAAATGATTAAAATAGGTCCTCTCGATTACGATATGAATAAATATACACGAATAATGTTGTAATATTCAAAATTAAACAATCAATGTAGCAAATGTAATAATCGATATATTTATAAATTTAAAGTCATTAATAATATATTAATATATTATATACTTTTTATAACTTTAATAAAAAGGGATGAAGCAATATTTGTATTTGCATGTGTGTATACATGTATATATTTATTTATTTATTTATCTGTTTATTTTTCTATCTATAACGGTAACGCGAGAGGAAGCGCGGAAAAAATCGCGAGAATTGTAATCATTGTTTACCTTTCATATTATCCTCCTACTGAATTCCCAACGCGATTTTCCAATCAGCCGAGGGATGGAAATATAGTGGCTGCATGAGGAATTACAGGCAGCGGGGAGAGAGAAAAGGGACCGGTGCCATGGTGATAGTGGGGCCAGGAGATGTGTCACGGCTGGTTCACCGGTAGTGCGTGTCACGCAACGCTTACCGCGGTAATCATACATGCGTAACGCGAGACCGCGGAGCTCGTATATCGTCCAGTTATTACCGCCAGTGTGTACGATTGCATTGCTGCACGTGCTGCGGATGCACCAGGATAGCAACTGTCGTGTAACGAGGGTAACAGGAGTATAAATGCGGGGGAGCGACGTGTGACGGATTCTTTCTTCCTTTCGTTCTTAGGAAAGGAAAGGGAGGAAGAGAGCGCGCATCGAATATCGTAATTTTAATCCTTATTAAATTACATGAGGACTGAATAAAGAGATAAAGACGAGAAGCTCGATTTACATTCAAACACTGAGAAAAATGGTTCGATTGTACCAACAAGACGTATATGATTTAAGGCATTTTGGTTAAATTAAACAAGAATTTCTAGTTATCATGATAAGACTCGATTTTTTATAATAGATTTTACTATAAGGATTTGATTAGTATTTTCTGGTTGGATCTGTCAAATTTCTTGTTACATTAATTTCTTTGCTTGCTTCTTAACTTAACTCGTATTCAATATTTGCAATGAAATGTATATAAAGAACTAGTATTAACGTTAAGTCCAAAGTATATTTTTTTTTCTTACTACGAGCAGTAGTGCCAGAAAGAGAATGCTAGCTCTCTGATTGTATTTGAGCTATATCCTCTTCTTGCATCACTGTTTATCAGTTTTAGTATTAGTATTTATAGTAATTTAGTATTTATAGTAATTTCTAACAAACTGAATTTAAAATAATTTATTCAATAATCTGAATTGAATTTATCCAATAATCTTGTTGGAATTCAGAATATTAAACAGACTTTTGAGATTAGATGGAAAAAATTTTAGACGACTTGGTGCTGGTGAGTTTAGTATTATTAGTATTATTAGTTTTAGTTTTTAGTATTATTATTAGTTTTAGTTATTAATTTTAGTATTATTATTAGTATTATTTAGTATTATTAGTATAACGAGAAAATTTGGTAAATTTAACAGGAAGAAATTAATCAGATTCATCTGGTAATTCCTACAAGAATTCTGGTTCGTCCATTTTCCAACAGACATTGGTTGAATCTACTAGAATTCTAATTAATGCAAGCAGCTTTTTTTCTCAGGGAAGCTCCCTTACTCTCGGCGATCGTGCGTGGGTCGCTCTTATTTTGAACGCGTATCGTATTCATAATACATTTTATTACACGAGCGCGACGTTTTGCGAAACAGCTCCGGTCGGCTCTTTCGATCGCGCGATTTCGCGCACGCGAATATGCAAAGTCGTGGGTTATCGGATTTACGACGGAACGTAGAAACAAGTAGCGTGCGAAAAAGAGACGTATCGTGGTAAACTGATCAGAAAGAAAAAAAAAAGCACAACTAGGTCATTCCCAGATATCTTTTTACAGGCACGATTGCGTTCTACGCGCCAGAAGTGTGTAACGTCATCAATTTTTATATCTTCTTTGCAATATATTTTTCATCGTGTTGTCGATGATAAAAGTTTCGTTTCACTTTGCTCTCGCATCTGTTACAATTATATTTGATTACGGCTGCGATTGTTTATCGAACGTACACATTTATTCCATTATATTAACGGAAACAGGATAAAAGACCATTAAATTATTGCCATAATAAATACAGTAATGTATAACAAATAAAAGTATTTTGCCGAGGTAGAGCTTTCACGTCAAGTGTTCCTATGTTGTCTGCACCGTGGATTTAGAACATTCGTACAAAGGGCTCGTGATAAAAATTCATACGTATGCAGTTAGCGCCCGTGTCGTAAAATCATGTTCCGCGCACTTTATTTCTCTGCTTTATCCGCGTTTACGAGCGCTTTTATGATTTTAAAATTCCGGATCTCTCCGGCAATGACGCGTGTCCACTTAAAACGGAGAAATATGTCATTCCGGTATATATCCGAGTCCTTTCGTCGTCCTCTCGAAAACCGGGAGAAACGAAAACATGTAGGCGAGTTGATGCTCGACAAAATTTTCGTCGAAACATCATTCGCAATTTCTTTTTTTTTTTTTTTTTAATGAGAAGGCTTCACGAGTTAGTGATCTTTTATCCCGAGAAACTTTTTTTTATGTAAGAGTTTTTTTGTCGCACCCTTGTGACAAGTTGCAGATAAAATACGCGCGAGGGAACTCGCTATGTGATATCCTTCTCGCGGGGTTATTATTCGAAAACAGAAAAAAACGTGCAGTATATCAAACAGTTATTCTAGACGATGACTCTCGAGAAGCTTCAGAAAGTAACACGAGCTACGTGTATTATTTCAATAAAGACACATAGATTCGTGTGCCGTGTGCTCGAGGTGCACTAGGAGGTGATTTCGCATATATCTACGTCTCTCCCGAAGGGTTGATACGGTGAATTTCAAAACAGTCGACGTGCTGAAAATAAACGCGAGAACGCTTTCATTCAAAACAAGGGACGTTCGCGATCAAATCTAGTATGTAGCTTTTCGTCGCTTGCGCATCATTATTTATAAACGACGATATATGTAAGAATATCGACGAAATCGATATTCTTTTGAAGAGGAAACGATGTAGATCCACGTGGAAAATTTTTAAAAATTCTTCCAAAAAATAGGAAACGCATGAAAAAGATAAATATAAAATTGTAAATTTCGAGAAATTTTTAAAAATTCTAAGAGTTTCAAAGATTACAGTTATCATACATGACTAAATATTTTTTTTTATATTTTTGCGGATTATGTAAGATGACGATTTGTGTATGTATTGCTTGGTCAAATATCACTAATCACTTTTATGATTGGACATTATGCAATACGACGATACGGTTTAACTATATCATTTCCATCGTTGTGCTTTTCGTACGATTCAGGAAATTCACCGCCAAATTCAAGTGGACTTCACATTCAACGATTTACGGCAGTTCTCGGGCACATCTTTTCTCTCTACCCAACTTCGCGCGCGCGTTATTCCTTTCGCTCTCGCCTCTTTTCTTTATCGGATAAAAGGCATTAGAGAGCCGCTCTCTTGCGAGGTGCAACCCATAAAAGATAATATATTTTGCGCGATTCGGGTATGCCCCGGGTCAATTCTCTTGAGAGGAAATCTGGGCGAGAAGTCAGGTTTGATGCAGATCGCTTCGGAAATTTATATCGATTCGACAAATTATAACGAGAAACTTGGCATTTGTAGATGCGGAGAGAAAGGACTTAGATACTATTATCTAAAGGAAAAATCGCGATTTATAGTCAGTTGAATAAAAAGCTCATTTAAAATGTCTCTTGCAGAAGTTGATATCCGATATATTACTTGCTTCTCTCTTATCTTTATAAAAGCAATAAAAAATGCTTCTTTAAACATATGTGATCGAGAGAGATGTTTTTTCCAATTTAAATACTTATATACATTGTTCGATGTGAGCACGTAAGTGCTCACAATACATATAATATCCATATTATACATCTTTATGATTGCCTGGATGATGAATCCTGGCAATTTTTGTAGAATCGTGAAGTACTTTTCTCCTTTTCTCTCTGATTTCTCTCAAACCGGATCCTTGGAAGAAGCAAAGGGGTTTCAATGATGTTCGAAGGATGGGTGATTACGTGCGCCTCCCCTTCTGATTAAATCGCGATAGACTCCGCGAGTGTGGTATCTCGCTACCATCGCCAAACTTGCTGCGAAACTGCACCATCGCGCCCGAGATCTATTTGTTCCCAATGAATCCACGATCCTTGAGATAGCGAGCGAACGTTGAATCCTCTTACTGTGTGTTCGTCGATGAAGCCACGGCCCGAGATGCTCCCGTTGAAATTCAAATCGCCGACATCGGCGTGTTGCGCTCGCCGCGATCCGTTTTCGCGATTTGTTTCAGGAATCAAATACGAGAGAATTCGAGCGAAAATTTATGCGTGTTTTTATTACATAAAGAAACGTGATAAAAATGTAATCGAAAGTTTTTCTTTGCGGAAAGTATGGTAATTTTTTTTCTAAAGAAAAAATATGAAGAGATCTTAATAAATTAATTTATATATATGTTTTATAGATCATTTATTCAATTTAATAATGGAATAAGAGCCATGAGCATTGGCTCTTATTCCATTTTTTTTTTAATTTTTTGATTATTTGAGCCAAATTTCTAATTACTAAATTTAATAAATTATATAAAACATATATATATTACACATACACTGAGAAAACTCGTTTGATTGTACCAACAAGACGTATATGATTGAAGGCATTTTGGTTAAATCAAACAAGAATTTTTAGTTATCATGATACGATTCGATTTTTTTATAACTAGAACGTTTAATCGATTTTACTATAAGGATTTGGTTAGTATTTTCTGATTAGATTTATAAAATTTCTTGTTACATTAATTTCTTTGCTTGCTTCTTAACTTAACTCGTATTCAATATTTGCCATGAAATGTATATAAAGAACTAGTATTAACATTAAATCCAAAGTATTTTTTTTTCTTATGAGCAGTAGTGTCAGAAAGAGAACGCTGGCTTTCTGATTGTGAGTGTTTGAGCTGCATCCTATTCTTGCATCATTGTTTATCAGTTTAATTTCTAACAAACTGAATTTAAAATAATTTATTCAATAATCTGGATTGAATTTTATGCAATAATCTTGTTGGAATTTAGAATATTAAACTTTTGAGAATATTAGACTTTTGAGATTAGATGGAAAAAAATTTTAGACGACTTGACGAGTTTAGTATTATTAGCCAGGAAATTTGATAAATTGAACAGGAAGAAATTAATCAGATTCATCTGGTAACAAGAATTCTGGTTTGTCCATTTTCCAACAGACATATTGATTAATAAATCTACCAGAATTCTAATTAATGCAACCAGATTTTTTTCTCAGTGTAGATTTATATCATTTGAGTAATTTTGAAAGTAAAAAAAAAAACAAAAATTCTTTAATTATCATATAAAAGTGCTATACATTCGTATATAAGGTATTTGCGTTTCCTGCTCGATCGATATTACAATTTCTAACAAAGCGAAATGTATATGGAAGAATCTACGCGCGGTTCGTCCTCGAATTCAAACTAGCGTTTAGTCTCGCATTATCGGCAAAGTCGGCTTTAAATCACGGTTAATGCTCGAGATAACGAGCGAATAAGATAAACTCTCCCTACGTGATTTTCTGATAAACGCATTCGACTAGTAGCGGCCGCCCAGGTAAAGCGCGAGAATTCCGTATGGAAGAAGAGAAAAGTGAGAGAAGTACCGTTCAAAGGACGCGAGAAGAACGGCGCGTGTTCGCGAGGAAAGCGCGCAAACTTTGGTGCCGGAGATTCAAAGACAGCGAGAGCAAGCTCCGAAAGAGGGATAAATCTAAGGGAAGAGGCGGGGCGCGCCGAAGCAGTCTGAATCCTAATTACGACGACCCAGAGGCGCGTTAGACGTGACCCAGGACTAAACTTGGTTCTAAGGAGCGAGGCTAAGAGCCGAGGCGATGGCTGGCGAGGAGGAGCGAGGGAGAGGGTTGCTTTCGGGGCCCGCGGGTTAAATGTTGCCGCTGGCAAAGGAAGGAACCGTCGGATCTGCCAGAGAGGATTCCGAGAGTATGCGTCCATCTCGACCTCGGAAACATCCTCCCCCGGGTAACGTTCCGCTTCGTGGTAGAATTAACGCCTTAGTCTGATGGTCTTACTCTCAGCCGGCCGACTTCTAATGCGATCCGGAAACTTTCAGCTTGCTTATTCCGTCGCAATGTGAAAGACGCGCGACAGCGACTCGCTACCGCGTCGAGGAAGCCTTTTTGCTTGTGAAACTGCACCTCCTAACTATTTTAACGTACGCTCGTTTCGTCCGCTTCACTTTTGCGCGGGCAACGAGTTTAATCTCGCGTCAAAATTTGATAAGCATCTGTGCGTTGTCTCGTCAATCTATTATTTTCATGGCGTATTCTTTTGGGTCTCCTTGTTTTTTTCTTTCTTCTTTCCCGAAATTCCACGCGGAAGGTCTCTCGTTAGGAGGCTTTGAAACTTGAGGCGCGAGTAGGTTCTGTGCCGGAAAGCTACCTGAAATTAGCACCCTCGTTTAATTCTACGGTAGATAGTCACCGGGTCGAGTTTCCGCCGAAGGCTCGCGCATGATCTTTGCTCTCGGGCGGGTGCACGAAGTAAAGTGCCAGGCACGTCTATTCATCCCGTCCACCGAGGACCTCTCTCTCTTCGAACATGATCTTAAATTAAGTACAATTTCCAGTGAAGCGTAATGCACGCTCGCCGGTGAATTACCTTCGTCTAACGCTATATCGTCCGACCAAATTATTACGTTGCGTGTATCGTTCGCGAACTGTTTCGAAGATTTTACGCTGTAAACTACCAATAGTTATTTTCTTTCTGAAATGCTCTTATATTATGTGCAGTTTGTCATGAATTTTCGGAGACCGAATTTTTATTTTAAATAAAAATATCTTTACTTTCATAAACCATCAGAAGCGAAAAGTTTGAAAATTACAAGTAAAAATTGTTTAAAAGTTTCTGACAGAAAATAACATTTTACCATGAAATATGTCAATTTTCAATTCTGTATATGACACTCTAAAAGTAACACATTTTATCATAAAATAGTGTAAATTTGTAATTCTATCTATTTTATAGTTACCTTTAAATTTCTATCAGACACATTAATTAAGACTTGTAACATCTTTGACATATAAATGTCACTTTTTTTATATTTCTCCAAATTTTTTTTAAAACGAATAATTATCTAGAGATCTCTCTGTACCCTTGTAATGATATACGAGTATTATATGCGTGCGCAAAAAGTGAGATAATTGCGGATCGGCTCGTTGGACGCTGCCGCAAATCTTGGCGCATCTTTATCATTATGACATTATAATTAACAGAGGATAGTGCTTAAAAGTATCGCATGCAATTTGTTCTCATTAGTGACAGAGCTTTTTCCGTCATTCGAGCTCGTTGCGGACGGTTTGCCCTCGGCAAATACCAGCTCGCGCGTTCAGCCGCGACTAAAATAATAGAGCCGCTAATACCATCGTCCTCGAAGCTTATACGAAGGCTCGGCACGGCGGTGCCACACGCACGATAATTTAAAGTGGGTTGCCCACCACCCCCTCGCACACACGCGCACATGCATAACCGCTCACAGCCGCACACATTCGTACGTCTTCAAAAACGATAATAACCGTCGTACGCTACTCGAAGACTCCGGTGTTTCATGGCGAATTTCACTTGGCGGTAATAGGATCACGTGAAGATAAACTCCAGGATTAGGGGATTATCGAGTAACCTGCGTGCGTGCGGGCAGCCTTAATGGTATGCTAATTTGGTGCTAATTCTGAAGGGAAACAGCTAATAACTCAACGGCGCGCTAACCACGAGGATTCCACCACCGGCGCCGATATAATTCCGCTAAACTTACGCTTGTCCCTTAACATGAATCTGAAACGGTAACATATGTTATCCCTCCCACGATATTTCCCAAGGCAGCGAGCTCACCGTATACGCGGTCGTTATGCCGAAAACCGTTTCCGGCAGTCGCATCGAGTGGGTAAAGTTTCAGAGCTGCTAATCGAGTTACGATCGTGCGTGTTACGTCATTCCCGCGATTATAATCGCAAAATTGAGATAAGGTATGGATGCGACGCGCTGAAATCCTGAGCGCAGTATTGTAACTTTGTTTAATGTTCAGGGATCGTATAATTAAAACGGATACACACATGTGACAGGTAAAATTACGATACGATATCGACATGTGTTTGAGGCTTGTATTTAGCGTTAACCACCTGATCCTCATCTTATTCGTCTAACATGTTCATAAAATCAAAGAAATTTCTATCTGTTGTTACACTGAGAAAAAAATCTGGTTGCATTAATTAGAATTCTAGTAGATTCAACCAGTATGTCTGTTGGAAAATGGACGAACCAGAATTCTTGTAGGAATTATCAGATGAATCTGATTAATTTCTTCCTGTTAAATTTATCAAATTTTCTGGTTAATAATACTAAATTCACCAGCACTAAGTCGTCTAAAATTTTTTCCATCTAATCTCAATTTTTTCCATCTAATCTCTTTGTTTAATATTTTGAATTTCAACAAGATTATTGGATAAATTTTATTCAGATTATTGAATAAATTATTTTAAATTTAGTTTGTTAGAAATTAAACTGATAAAAAGTGATGAAAGAAGAGGATGCATACACAATCAGAGAGCTAGCGTCCTCTTTCTGGCACTACTGCTCGTAAGAAAAAAAAATATACTTTGAATTTAATGTTAATACTAATTCTTTATATACATTTCAACAAATTGACAAATATTGCATACGAGTTAAGAAGCAAGCAAATAAATTAATGTAACAAGAAATTTTATAGATCCAATCAGAAAATACTAATCAAATCCTTATAGTAAAATCTATTAATCGTTCTAGTTATAAAAAATCGAGTCTTATCATAATAACTAGAAATTCTTGTTTGATTTAATCAAAATGCCTTCAATCATATACGTCTTGTTGGCAATCAAACGATTTTTCTCAGTGTAGTAAATTAATATTAATATAATAATAAATAATATTATTATATTTATCGATTTGAATCTGATTAAAATTACAGTTAATTTAATATTAAAATTATTCTGAATAATAAAATTATATTATATCTTGATATTGCCTTCATCTAAAAATTATACAAAAAATGAGAGTCGACGCGAGACATAAATATGGTATGGTGGTGATGAACAAAGTAAGGAGGCAAAATACTCCCGCTTAAATATGCTACGTATCATTTACAGCGATAAGAAAGGAAAACGGTGTGTTCGGAACCGCGGACATCCGTTTAATCTGCAATCTGCGGATCGGCTTTACCGGCAATAGTTTCACACTTTAGGGATTTCGGTATGCAAATGCTGGCGAAGAAACACGCGCGGTATATCAGAGCCTGGCCATTCGCCAGCTACTATCCCTCGCAGCCGCTGGCTACCTATTGCGACCTGTGTCGGCGACGTGTTAGCCAAGCGTATTGCATATTGCAACGTGGATCGAACCATGGAAAGCATTCGCCGAAAGGCGAAACGAAAACGTTCTAGTAGAAAACATCGGCAGACATTCTCACGCTTCGTTGAAATATTATTTCGGTTTGAATTATAAGTTTCTTTTAAAATGATTTTTATAATAAATAATTTTAATATGATGCATTTATAAAGTGATAACAGTGGTACACATATATTTTAATGAAATTTTTGAAATAAAATCCTTTCATACATCGCTCGATATAGTTTTTTCTTCTAATATGCTTCGCATAATCGCGTAAAGAAAATTTATAATTATTACAAAATCTATTTCTACTTTTTGATATACATATTCTTTTTCCTTTAAAACTGCATTCGTCGAATTAGACTATATCATTAATATAATGGAAGCATCCAGAAAAGCTTATGTTTACTTTCCATTATAGATAAGACGAAAATTGAATGATGCATCAAGAGAGTAAAGACTTCCCCATGGAAAATTAGACGGAACTTCTTAGAGATTGCATCGACCGCGCTCGCGTGAAGAACGTTAAGCGCATCAAGCGCGAAATATCTAACGGTTCATGCTTTTAGCTTAACGCTGTGTAATTATCATAGTTTCACAATACGTTACACGACGGTGATAAGAATCGGAGTATCGCCGGCAACATGCCGCGCGATACGTTCAGCACGAGTTGAAATTCAGAATCGTCGGCTTTCAAAATAAAATATGCACAGCCGTGCGGAATTAAATATCCATGTGCTGAAATATTATTTAATCTCAGAAAGTTGCAGTATTAAATAGAAGATATATATTAAAAAATTATACACAAAATAAATCATTCAAGATAAGCATCAGACAAACATTGGCTTTATTTTCAAAGCTTAAATGTATCTATATTATATTCATAATTTTATATATAATACATCTTTTGATATGCTTGTATTAAAGTTATATTTATATGATGTTTATTCTGTTACAGGTGAGTCAAAAATATTGCTGCATAAAGGGAGAGACGCAGAGAAAATACGTGTAATTACTTTGGATCTGCAAGTAAGATAAAAATATTGCTGATAAAAATATTTGCAAATTATAATAGAATATTTAACAAACACACACACATAAATACACTGAATTAAATTTCTTAAAATCAATTGCGAAATAATTATAGCAATACTTTACTGTTTAAAATAATTTAGAACGAAACAGATTTGACATTTTCACGTGTCCCGAATAGACTGTTATTACAGAACGCTTTTGGCGCCAGCGGACTGTCAGTGGCTCTAGGATCGATATAGAGAAGGTCACGGAACTCACGTAATTTTCTTGGTCGACACAGGGTATTGCGGATTATCTACTTTAATATTTTGCGAGATCGATTCCGTAGCGCTATGTCCGAATGGTAATTTCGAGCAACTATAGTCACGAATAATCACATCTATAGTAGTTCAGACTATCGCAGACATCGCGCGATAAAAATGTACAAAATAAAATTTATCGAATCTATAATATATTAATTTTTCATCCGATTGACGGAAGGAGCAAAGAGAACGATCTCCGTGTCAATTATCGAGCAGTCTTAATCAAGGCTTGTCTGCCTGCAAGCACTTTATCCACTAGACAGCGCCTCGCCGATATAATGGAACTATATATTATTCACTTTTGCGGTAATGGAAGAGATAATTACGGTGACACGAGATGAGTTCGCTGGCCTGAAACGAAAAAAGGAGGTTCGATCGTATAATACACGAAACAAGAAGATTATAAGGGAGTTATAAAAAGAAAGATGCAGTCGTGTATGTAAAGTTTAAGCTGCAAATGGAAGCCAATGTTCACGTAGCGGCGCGATAGCCACAGGACGGTGGATTTTTAATCGTTATGTGCACGTTAGATTCATTTAGAGAAGGCACATATAGATATATACAGCTATCGTAGAAGCTTCCGCATTTCATTAAAGGATAATACTGAATGGCGTAAAACGAGCGGTTGCGCCGCCCATAGTAATTTCCTAATAGCATCGTTTAATCGAAATTCGTAGGAATATGATGGTATGAAGAAGAATTATAATTTCCTTCTTTTATTCTTTGAAATTCGATGCATGCTCGGCATCTCTCTCTTTCGACTCATTATTCATTTTGTAGCGTTAAACGTGATTTGAGATTTAGCGATTAATATCACGGTTTATTAATAACGCGATTTAATTTATTGCGATATGTTTTATATGTACATGAAAGATATGGTAACATATACGTGATTTATACGATGAGAGAATCGAAAATGATCAGAGTGCTGACTTTTTTTTTTTCAAATTTTTAAACCAGAGAGAATCTTCACCTTCGTTATTCGGTCTCAACCATAAAATCTTTTATTCCGATACGTAAATTTAATTTATAAAAATATTAAGTCAGGTGCAATCTCTTAGACTTCTGTGAAATGAGACTCACGAGATATTTTTAAATTTATTTTTCTGAATTAAACATTCATTTTGCAATAAAATTTTTCTTTTTGCGTTTGTTAAATTTTAATTGTGTGCGAAAATATGACACACACAGGTTATAGAAGAGCTTCCAATTTTTACTGTTTCGGTCTCAACCATAAAATCTTTTATTCCGATACGTAAATTTAATTTATAAACATATTATTAAGTCAAGTGCAATCTCTCAGACTTCTGTGAAATGAGACTCGCGAGATATTTTTGAATTTATTTTTCTGAATTAAACATTATTCATTTTGCAGTAAAATTTTTCTTTTTGCGTTTGTTAAATTTCAATTGTGTGCGAAAATATGACACATAGGTTATAGAAGAGCTTCTAATTTTTACTGTTTCGGTCTCAACTATAAAATCTTTTATTCCGATACGTAAATTTAATTTATAAACATATTATTAAGTCAAGTGCAATCTCTCAGACTTCTGTGAAATGAGACTCGCGAGATATTTTTGAATTTATTTTTCTGAATTAAACATTATTCATTTTGCAGTAAAATTTTTTTTTTTGCGTCTGTTAAATTTCAATTGTGTACGAAAATATGACACATAGGTTATAGAAGAGCTTCCAATTTTTACTGTTTCGGTCTCACCATAAAATCTTTTATTCCGATACGTAAATTTAATTTATAAACATATTATTAAGTCAAGTGCAATCTCTCAGACTTCTGTGAAATGAGACTCGCGAGATATTTTTGAATTTATTTTTCTGAATTAAACATTATTCATTTTGCAGTAAAATTTTTCTTTTTGCGTTTGTTAAATTTTAATTGTGTGCGAAAATATGACACACACAGGTCATAGAAGAGCTTGGAATTTTTACTGGTTCGTTATCAATTATGTTCAACGCGCGATCGACGAGTTAAATTCTTCTACTAGTAAAAACTAGTTGTTTCCATTAATCCGCTAAACCGGAATATCTTTGAATTATTACGAGAATAAATCTCGGAGAATCAAGCCACAAGAAGATCAAGCCGATGTTAATTCTGCACGGTACCACATTAACGTCAAACTTTTGCAACGCACGCGGATGTCTTGCGCAAACTTATAATAATAATTATCATTATTATTACGTCGTTCAACAGCGCCTTCGCGAAGCGCAAAGTCTGCCTCCGAGGATTTGACGTTCGAAACAGTCGAGCCAGTTAAAACCGGAAAACAACAGCGACGGTCGCTTCGTAACGAGTTGTTTTAAAGTTTCTCGATGAGAGGGCAAATCGGTTGCGCGCACTGTTTGGACAGAACGAACCGAAGGAGAGAGAGAGCGCTTCTCTGTTAAATTCAACTCTCGACGCATTTATTCAAAAAGATAAAATAAGTTCTCTAGTGGCCATCTACTTAATATATATCGTAGAAAATACAAAGGAATAGAGATAAAAGGAAAGAGAGTAGAAAGAGATGATCCAACTGCAGATTTCATATACTTATTGTCAATTGAAAATTGTTACTAGCAGATATAAGATATTTATGTTAAACTATCACTTTAATCATCTTTTTCATGTATTGTATCAAGATGAATAAATACTGAGATTTATTGGAAATAATATAATCGAAACTAGCCAAAATTTTTTAAATAAATAAACAAGAATTTTGGCTAATTTTGATCGATTATATTATTTCCAATGATCCTTTGATTATTCTACTAGCGATATTAAGATAATTTAAGGAACTGAGATTTATCATTTTTCAAAATTTAAATTTCACAAAAATAATTAAAAGAAAATATCTTGCCTATGAATCGTGAATCTCATTAAAGTTTGAGCATTCTAGTATTGTTATATCGTAATAACGTGTGGTCTTTCTTCTCTCGTGATGAATATTCGCGCAAGGAGAAAGCTGGAATAACAAAGTATGAAGTTAGAGCGGCGCAATATCTACGTAAAGAATTCAGGAATTGGGACAATCAAAATCTGTCGGCATCAGAACGAAATGCGGGATGCTTTCGAATGCGAGAGTAGTCGACTTCGAAATGAGATGTGCCGACGTACGGGAAACTTTCCTGCTGCGCTCAACATAAAATTGGATTGTATTTCAAGTATGTCAACGCTCGGGGAAGCCCTGCGATCCTGCTGTAATAGAATACCGCCCCACTTATAATCGAGTTCGTTTGCTATACCTTCGTACAGCTTTATTTGTCCTGACGATCAACGCGGATTTGCGTATCGATTCGTGAGGGATTTTATATATATAATTTTTTATTTCGCGCCGATTATTCTGGATCACCGCAAAAAGAAATGCCTGCACTCGATGTATTGATATTTGCGTTATGAATTTTATGTCGTTGGCCGGTGAGCAATTAATTAATTATTATTGTATTAACGAAAGAGAAATATTAAGTGGGCACCTGATATTTTATTCAATCGCTTTTGACAGCTGAAAAAAGAAGATAATCACGCGTATTGTTTTTATCAATTAAGTCAACGCGAGCAAATTTAAAACTGAACGATCGCATTTATTAAGGTAGAAGGCTTGGTCTTTTTTTTAATAATTTTATAGCAGTTGGGGGTAGTATATACTCGAACGAATTATAGGAATATGCAACTTCGAAGTCCAACATGTACGTCAAAATCCGAGGAATCTAGGGGAATCCGTACGCGCCGAGAAACCGCAATATTCCGAACGTTCATCAGCTTCAACCGGCCAGAAACGATGCTCGGTAACGTGCCTTGTTAACAGCCCCTCCGAAACTGCCGTATCTTAGGGCATCAGACGTTCTCTCTCTCTCTCTCTCTCTCGCTCTCTTTCTCTCTCTCTCTCTCTCTCGCTCTCTCTCGCTCTCTCTCTCCTTCTCTCACTCGTTGTCCTCTCTTGTTCTTCCCGCGCACTAGAAGCACGTAGACATGTATATATACCGTCGTCGTTGAGTTCGTCGTTATAACGGCCCTGTCTCGAAACTACCTGTCTCGCGGTGTAAACGAGTTTCGCTAATTTTGGGAGAAACTACGAAGTTTCTCGACCGAGGATGCTCATAGACAGTGCGCGATCCAGTTGCCGAGCGTTTTCGTGCGCCGCATTTTCGGAATAGTTAATCATCTCGGCATAGTAAATCACCTCGCGAAACGATCGCCGACGTTTGTATTGCTGTTATAACCACGGTGGGTAAGAACATGTTTATTATTTTACTTCTTTCATCACACATGAAGGAACAAAAATATTATTACATTATTATTATTTGATTACGTTAAATTGAAATAAATAATTATACGTGGTGTTGTTATCAATTATTTAATATTCGACAAGGAAGATAATGTTCAATTCAATGTAAGGTAATAAATAAGTTTTGTTTTTTATTTACCTCGAACATTTTCATTTAAAATAAATAAATTTGTTAGTTTGGTAAAAAATTTATTATTCAATTCGAACGAAACCTTGCTTTTTAATTTAATTTGATGACCTATATTAATTTTATAACAATTTTATTTCGTGTTTATAATTTGTTATCAAAAATTGATATTGTGGATATTTTCACGCGCAATATACGGTCATCAATTTTGGCTTTTGTATCATTAATCATTCTAAAATTTCTCTTCATTTTTCGATAAAATAAATTTTGTCTTTGTTATTCGATAAAATAAATTTTACCAGCTCAATTTTCACTTCATTTCTTTTTTTTTTAACATGCTATTGATGCTTGCGGTCAAATGATATAGTATTAAGCTCATTGTTTCGCGTTATTACGCTCGGATCGTGCTCCATTAATACTTCTAATGATCGTGGTAGGCGTATTATAGAGCGATCAATCGCGTATCGATTGATGCTAATTACACGCATAAACCAAGGTAACGAGACATGCGTGGGAGGCTCGATATTCGAACGCTGTAGTAGCTGAAATGAAAGGGATTATTAAATCCGATTGCGAAAACGAAACACAGCCGCGGCACATATATATTAGTCGCAAGTAAAGTATTAGATATGACATCCCCATAAATTCTGCACATAATTGGCGCGTGAGACCGCACCGCAGCTATCTAACGCCGTAATTTACCATCACGCTCTCGATATGCAAAAGTATCGACAACAATTTGTCATTCCTATAATTTCAGAGATTTCTGGTGGGATCTATATAATATAAAAGCTAACAAAGTATCGCTGTATCGAGTACGTTTATTAAAAATTTCCGATTCAAAATTATTCAAACTTAATCCTTACAAAATTCCTCTATACGAAAGAAGATTCATAAGAGAGCTTATATAAATAAATTCCTCATATATACTGTTTAGTGTATAAAATTTATTCAATATCCGATTCACGATAAAAATATTTTTCAATTTTGCAGTCGCTTTTATACATGACGCTGTATCGTATACAGATACAGTAAGAGACTTAATTTTATTCAGGCATACATGATACGAATCGCAACGTTGACGCTTCGACGCGATCGACGGCTGCCCGCGCGAGATGAATTATGCGATCGGGATTCATGGAATTCGTGGGGTTAGAGGCGGTCTCCCCATGATCGTAACACCGTTATACGTCCGTGTAATTTCGCGGCCGTATCGCGGCCGATTTACGACCGCGCTTGGACCGCGAAGCGTGCTAGGCATGAGTTGATCGCTCCTCGTAAAGCCCGGAAAAGCTCGAGCGATTTTACCGCTCTATGATCATCGATCTCGCATTCGGCGGATTGTTTTTCCGACATTGATACCCCATGAATATTTTAGCCTTTTCCTCGATTGCATAAATCCAATTATAAATCCAACAGAGAATGGTATAACAATTACATGATGAAATATTTAATTTTCCTTCCTATTAAAATTTGGATTCAAATAATATCACAATTTTATTTATAATTATTTAGTTTGGGATATGTATGATTTTTTTTAGATCTAACTTTTGCACCTTCTTAAATAATTATTATCGTATAAATAATTATTATTGTATTTGATAATTAATAGTACAATTAAATCGTATAAATTTGTATTACATGCAATATAAGAGAAATGGTTAGATTTTAATTTTAAACAAGAAAGACTGGATCGAATAGTTATTAAATTTTTCTTGAAAAATGTAATAACGTCCATTATATTTAGCAATTTACGCAATAAAATTGCCCGGGAAATAAATCATTTTTACGACGATATTTATGTCGAGATTAATGCTATATATAAAACATCTTTGCGGATTTTTCTGGAGGGTTCGACTTCCTTTTCCTACGCAGTCGTATAATCGCGCAATATATCGACCGAGTGCCGCAGGAAAAACGCGGCTATGAAACGCGGATGGTTTTATAGGGCTATTGTAACTGAGAGTATATTTCGTGGGAACAGATTCGCGAATGCGCACGTGAAGAGAACACCCTATTTTCGATATATCGGAGATCGCCCATAAACGCGTATCAAACATTGAAGGAATTAATCGATCACCTATATTTAACGAAAGCATTACAATAAGAATTTTCTTCGAAATTCCAGTTTTTTTCCGTATGTAATTTTTTTTTACTGCACATAGCATAGTGGCATTCTCTCTCTCTACGTTACTTTGTAAACTTGTTTTTTAGAACGTATATTGGAAATTGTGTTTACCATTCACTAATCCCACGAAATTATACGCGTTTCCCTCGATTTTCGTTGAATTCTCGTGGCGGTTTGGATAACAGAGAATGTTACAAAAGTAAGGGAATTCTAAAAGACTAACACACAAACTGTACGATGTAAACGGCAAAATGTTGCTGCGGTTGCTTTGCGTAAACATGGTCGATCGAATAGAAGAATTCGTTTCATATCGCCCTTTCATGCTCGAACGGAACTCTATGATGCATGTAACTAATTATGCCAATAGTTTCTCTCTTATAACCGGGGGAGCGTGAATTTTACCTTTCGTGAATATACGTGAATCATTGATTACGACTCTCTATACTAAATTTAACAATATTAAATGCATTTGTATGATGTAATCTGGCACGAAAGCGCATTTGTGCTGAAATAATACAATAAATTATACTTTGCCTTTAAAGTTTTCATATTTTGCAAAATTTGCATTAGGATAACGATTCTTTCCTGTGAGAATTTAATTAAATTTTAATTTAATTATCTATTTAATTGATTTAATTTGCTATTTTTCCAATAGCATAAAATTTTAATATTAAATTCTATTGAAATTATTAACGCTTAAAAAATATTAAAAGATAATTTACTATTCGCTTGATTTAATTTTTATTTTCTACGTTTCCCTGTAATTATCTGTAAATCTCTGTTATCTTCAACTTTTATATTACAATTATTAAATTTTTTTTTAAATAAAAAAAGTTGTTTTATATTTGTCAAAAAATTTGGCTTGGGGAGAACTATAATTAATATGTAACGGAACATGTAGCAGTTTTTTTTCAATAGGTGACACTATAAGATAGATAGATACGTATAGATTTATATTGAGAATTTATGTTTCCTTCAGTTATTGATCCGCAATACATCCATTTATCTATTTATATGTAATCGCACTAACTTTTGAAGTAATTCTAAATGTTTTAACGTGAATGACACAAAAGAAAAAAAGATAAAGCATTCATCTATTTTAAATTATTCTCTTGATACTTCCCGATGCTGCTTGGATTGTTTCATTTATGAAACTTTGCATAATGCATATTCGATAATGCATGCGCATGTGTCGTTGCATATAATGCAAGCTGTATAATCTTATAATATCGTAACCTATAAAAATGCCTTGAAAAAGCCAACTGATTAATGATTATCGTAAAATTATCTTCTCTGGATTCAAATAAAATCTCTTCACATTTATTCATTATCATGTACGCATTCAATGAAATCATTGTAAATTGAAGTGTTAATTCAGCTTTTAAAAAAAATTTATGTCATGTAATCAGAATTGATATTTTTATGTTACAGATAAGATAATTTTGATGATATAATCAAAATATAGATATCTTTTAATCTTCTTTTAATTACTTACATATAATATTTAAAAAGTCCGGATTGAAATATTTAATATAATTTATTAACATTAATTTTAATTAAAAATTATAAAAATAATTGTTGAAACATTTTGTTTAATTTTTTTAATAAAAATGTTTCAATTAAATCATAAACATCAATTTTAGAATATTTAATTATTAATATATTTTATTTTATAAATTTTTTTAGAATAATTAGAACATTTCCCGTCAGATAATATTCATAGATTAGAACTTGGTTCAGTTACAGTCGTTTTGATTTTGCTAAGTACCGAAAAGATTAAAGAACCGTTCGATGAATAACCCCTTCGATTTCGTATAATTCGCTTCGTTAGACGTAATAATTGAGAGCGCGGCAAACATGAAAATAGGGTGGAACTAATCTATCGGAACCTCGACTTGGCGCAGGTGAAATTGAATTTTTCAATGGTCCTCGACAAAAAGACGCGAATGTATGTGATACGAGCTTTCTGCTAGATATTTATATCCGGGAGCGTCATTAAAATCTCACGTAACGGATTTAGGGAAATGATCCTCATTGATCGCGCGATCGTATTTCTCGCGGCGGCATCGCGCGAAATCCATTTTCTCGAAATAATTGCCGGCGAAAGAAGTCTCGGGGCCTCCTCTCCCTCGTCGTCGCACGGATAATCCGAGCGCGGGCGAAAGAAGAGCCGGTAAAAAGGCGAGCGATGCAAGAGAAGAACGAGTCGAGGGAGAGAAGAGGTAGTCGGCGCGATCCACTTTTGTGGGAACTCTAGTTAGTCTGGCTGTAATTAATCGGCGAAGTGAAAACTGAAAATGATAGACGCGAGAGAAAAGAGAATGAGATCAAGCAGATATTTTTCAGCACGAATGTATATAAGGTAGGAGAGCCAATTAGTTCTATATCTATCTGTCTATCTCTCTTCCTCTCACTTTCTCCCTCCCCTCGGAAACTGTTTCCGATCGTCGTTTCCGAGATATCAGGCAATGCTTAAAATGGGAATAACGCTTCGTTTCGCTGTGCATTGCGCGATTATCAATTTGAAATGATTTTTCTCCAATTTCTCTCGTCATATCAATCACATGTGTGTAGAGTCAGTTATGATCGTTATTATCTGTTATATATTGTACCACATTGACTCTTTATATTTACTCTTTATTCATTTTTTAATAAAAACAGTCTGCGAAAGAAAGTGAGGAATATCATGGAAATTATATTTCAAAGCAATATTGCACATTATCTGTTATATATTGTAGCATATTGACTCTTTATATTTAGTCTTTATTCATTTTTTAATAAAAACAGTCTGCGAAAGAAAGTGAGGAATATCATGCAATTTTCATATTTTAATTCATCGTTTAGTAACGAACAATGTAACTTGCATATTTTATTTCACAATATCAAAATAAAATGTGTATATATTTTTTTATTTTTTCGATAAGGAGTAAATAATCTTACGACTATGTACTTCAAACTTTAACACGTAAGTGTAATTGCCATGTATGATCAAAGCTGCTTTCTAAAAGCAATATTGCATTAGGGATCTCCCCGAAAACGTAATTCCCTATCATCGATAGAGGATTAGGTGATGCACATGGAGATTTATATTCATGAACATTGCCACTAACGAGAACGCATACACACCCACACGCGCGCACGCACACACACGCACGCACGCACACACCCACATACACACACACACACACACACACACACATACGCCGGTTTTCTAAATATTATTTTCTCCCAAAATCTCGAGCGTATCTAATCCTTCGTCGACGAGGGTGCATAGGTGCATACACTCGCTTAATGGGTTTAGGTTCAGAAGAAGGGACGACGTCTCGTTGGGTTTCGCAGTATAAGTGGATTAACGAGCGACGATCTTAATCCCATTATACGCGTTATGCTCCGTCAGGTACCAGCGATCCAACTAAGTTCCAATGGCCCGATTTATTTGACACGAGCGATTCTCAAAACGCAGTCGAGACTGCAATTAACCGCAGCGGTAGATTGGCTGCCATTTTTACGGGACGATAATGAATTTTAATTATCGCCTCGCTGTTTCACCAGCTATTCGTATTAATAAGAAACGCACGACACCATCGAGTCATCCCTCACGCACGTCCATTAAAGTACCGGAAGCGGTATTTCGTTTTTTCCATTAAGTCGCACTTCCGCGTGCCAGTGATATTCGTTTAAATCCCGTTTGCGCGAAATGAAAGTTGGCGCTGGTTTTTTTTTTTTTCAGGGACCGTCCATCCCCGTCGCCGAAACACGTTGGTCGTGCAAATGTTTGATGAAAAATTCAATCACCGCTAATGGGAAAATCTGTTAAATCGGATCACTGGCGAGAGAAACGGTTAAAAGTAACCGGGACTCTCGATAAGTTTCCGTACAAATATTTCATAATTTGACGCGCATACTTGAGCGTTTTTTCTGAGAGCCGACGCACAAAATGTGAAATTTTTCTACAATTCTTTTCGCTATTTTTTTTCAACGCATTTAAATTTGAGGAGAGACATTGATTTCTAAAAAATTCTAAAATTGCACTCGATGCTCTGGCATCTTTCTCCCGACGAAAAAATGCTCTTTATTTACGCTACAGTGTTAGAACGTTTCGGATAGTTCTGTGCACATGCCATCGTGTGTATCGAATTTCACGGTCGCACCAAGGCTGGACCAGTTTTAAATCTCCCTCGTGCTACGCGCAAGAAAGGAAGAGCAACGGTGGGAAATAGAAAAGCTTACCGGTAGCTTTACGGTAACTCGACCCGGGGAAACTCATTTCCTCGGCACGGAATCGGCCAGTAGCCCGTACCAAAAAGCGATCAGCGATGGATTTTCCGAGCGCTTTGCCAGCGATAACCGATTCTACGTCCAGGGAGCGCGGAGCGAAAATGTGCGCGAGTATCTCGCGTTTCACCGCGATCGCGAATATAAGACGGGTATAAGTTCAACATTGTGCGGCCTCGTGCCGTTTCCTTGAATCGTTACGGCTTTCGTTCCGTCTCGTTTCACTCATAGTGCAGCTATATCAGCGGATGATGCCTCCTTGATAGTTTATGGATCAGACACAAACGATTTTCATCGTCCCGCATTCATGTTTGTTCCATCGATAGAGACAAAAAGAATTTATTCGAGTCTGTTACGTTTAAAACTTTCGTTCCGAAACATATTGTTTTATTAATAAATAATGCTTAAGGATGTTTTGTACCTATTTTCAAAATATTGAGAATTTAATGAAAATTGTACAGAATGTCCTTACATATGTTTAGAATCTTCAGTACAATTTTTAAATCGATTCATTCAAGTGTTCGCAAGTTATCAGGATTTTAATTTGCATCGAATTAACATGTGTTCTTATGGGAAACGTATAACCACGTCGATTCAAATGACAAAAACACATGGAAATAATATTCAGAATTTGTTTAAAATTTGCAAAAGTTTGGATACAGAGAAAATATTTGGTCAAATAATATTATACAAGTACTAACTGGTTAAAAAGATATTAAATATAATTCAATGAAATTAGCCGTGTATCTGTCACAAGGCGAAATTCTCTGCCAAAAGTTAATCATTTCGATTAACAAAATTCGGAATATTTCGGTAAAAACGCAATAAATATTAAAAAATACATCTCTGCGCTGTAGCTAAGATCAAATTGCAATATTCCACATAATTTCTCATACTCAAAATATATCAAAAGTGGATATTTGTCAATATTGATTTTCAGCTACTTTTTGCTGGGATTGTACAAAACATTCTTTAAAAAGGCGAATATATTTGTAACTTTGAGGGACATGACGTTAGAAATTTACTTCTCGTAATTTTTTAAATTTATTTTTTATTAATCTTATAAATAAAAATTTATAAATAATCTTATAAATAAAAATCTTATAAGTAAAAATTATTTTTTATTAATCTTATAAATAAAATTAATTAAATTCATTCGAAATAAATTAAATTAAAATATAAATAAATTAAATTCATTCGATATAAATTTATCGCGCATTGATTTTTTTCTCATTTTGAGATATACAGTCTCAGCTTTGCAAATTATAATTTCGAAGGATTTACATGTTTATACAGAGATTACGTTTTCTCTTAATTTAATTCTCCATCAGCTTTTATCCTGTAATAAAAAAATCTCGATGTTATATATATGGAATGGAAGTCACGAGTAATATTGACGTCTCGTCATTATATAGAGGGAAACTAATGAGAATTCTTATTATAATCATTCCCCTTGAATGAGGATGGAGGTGAATTTGGAATGATCTGCGCATCTGAGAAAATTGCATTGTCGGGCGAGATTTATAGGTTTGAGGAAACTATGCGCGACGTGCCTGGAGACGACATGGAGAAACAATTAAATGCTTCCCATGCCGGTATACGGGAAATTTCGAATGCAATTTTCATTTATTGGACGCGCGGTCTCATCGTCGTCGGTTAGATTCCAATGATTTTTCTCTTTCTCTCTCTTCGTCTCCTTCGAAACAACCGATAGTAACAACGAGATTGTCGCAGGCCGAGGATAAAGGCGCATCCTTATTCTCCTTCGAATGACGGTCAAATTTCATTACGATCCGGCGAGCGTTTCCTGCGCGTTTTTCTCCCCTCGTTATCCAACCCTCGTTCCCTCTGCGCGCGACGAGATGTTGCTACTTGTTTAAAAATAACGTTGACGTATCCGGCAGCCTCCCTCCGGCGATCGGTGATCCCGTCGGGATTTAATCCGCATCTGAGGTCCATGGCGAACCGAAAGGATACTTGAAACTCGATTTTCGATTCGCATCGAGAAGCAGAGGCGGGAATAAAGATCCTGCACACGCGCGGAGGGACGCGCTTCACTGGCGACTCTTTTTGCGAGATATCAGAGAGTACAAGTGAGTGTGCCGTGCTATCTGAAAGATCTCGATCTCGAAATTCTCTCAAACGATACGGCGACTTTAACTCGCTTGAAGGTACAGTGAGTTGAGATAATTTATTCAAGTCAATATTTAAATTGATCCTCGCGAAAAGGTATCTGTATTTGCATTGAATATTTAGATATTAAAGAAGATTTTTTTCGTTACATTATATTCTGAAATTGTATCAATGTTTTGATTAAGTGTATCTTGCAATTTGTTATGCCCTGCTACTCAGAAAGGATGTGCAATAAACGATATTATATGTAATTGAAATGTAGAGGCGCAATATTATTGTATCACTGCTTGTGAATTTTATTCAAAACTTTTATTCGACACTTCAATCTTGCATCTTTTATCGTTTGTGTATCGTAATTTGGTATCTTATTTTGTACAATTATTAAAATAATATATAATATTACAAATATTTTATAATATTTTAAATAAACGAAATTCAAACTGCGAACAATAATTGCTCGAGTTTTTTTACTATATGAGGTAAAATAATTCAATTTTTCTTCGAGCAAATATTTTCACGCCAACATTTCAATTAGCATCATTATTACTTAATTGCATATTTTATAAAGTCACTGTACTTTGAGAAAATACAATGACTTTGCTTTTTATACAATAGCATTTTTATCTCTATCAGCCAGTGAATAAAAGAGAAATTCACATATAACTTTCTCGATGTTATCAACTCCATGAAATCGAAGAGTATATCGTCAGATAAAGATAGTCGCAACTTTAACACGGCGCGGCGCCAAGTATAGAGAAATATATATCCATAAATATATAAATATATATCCATAAATATATATCCTTAACGTTAGAAATAAATGCATCTGTTTGTATGTAAAAATATAAACAGATTGAGAGAATTAAGCAAGAATTTTAATTTATATGTATTTTAATTTTCTCTAATATTTATTTTAACATATATTAACTCTTAAATTTACAGAGTGATTTAAAGAGAAAAGTATTTCAAGTTACAATTTCTAATACAAGAAAATATCTGAATATATTTTCTTATTGATAAGTCATAATTAAATTTATTACTTATTTAATTTTGTTCACAATTGGTTAAAAATTGTTTATACGTTACAATAAATAATAATTAAATTTAACTTCAAGTTTAAAATCCTTATTTGATATCAATTTTTTTGCTTAATACAGAGATTTATTTAAATTTTTGTACACTGTAAAAAATGTATAAATTAACATATATGTATTATTATAATTTTTAATTTCATGTTGAAGTTACTGCACCATAAAGTTGTTTAATTTTAAATATTAGTTGAATAATCAAATTAAATCATATATTCATTATATCGCTTTCAATTAATTTCTTACATTCAATCGAATATTTTATAAATTTAAAAAATATTGCATAGGAAAGTGTAAATTTTATATTTGCATTTATTTGTAATAAGCGAATCAACTGAATTCCCAGACTGGTTTCCCAATCGTCTCTATCCTCTTCATCGATCATTAGTGCGTCGATGACCATTGTGTTGATAGGACAGCCTTATTTAGCGAATCCTGTCAGCAGGACCTTGCCGGAATCCTCCACGTCCTCGCCCTTCCTGTCCTCTCTCGTCCTCTCCTCATCGTCCTTCCTCTCAGAGACATCAGACATATTCCGTCGACGACGGCGGGTAATGACGTGCATTGCATCTAGCTGCTAGATGCAGTCATAGAACGGAGATAGGTGAGTGGACGGGAGAGTACCTCGTTATCGCGACAATGTAGGCGCTTTCCGTTGTACATACAGTTACATATCTATTACACGAAGATTATATACTTGAACGTTACACTTTCATCGATCCTAAATCCCTCGGTGCAAAAATTTTTAGCCAAATTTGAACAAGTTATAGTTTATAAGTTGTCACTTTTGATGGATCAAAAGAAAAAAAATAATGCAATTAAATTTAACTTTCTTTTTATACAGGAATTGGAATCTTTAATTATTTTCATATCGAAATAGTATGTAATATTTTTATTTCCGTGTATGCTTTATTATCATATGTAATATTTTACATATGATTTACATATGATATTATATAATATTTTACAGAACAGTTAAGTTTATATTTTAATGAACATATAAGTTATATTTAACATGCAATTATCCTAAAGTACAAGCTAAAATAGTAACATAAAGTTTGACTACTCTAAAATATAATTATAATATGCTACTATTTGTATAATCGATTCAGCGTATTCGTATCGTGCCTTGCTCTCTTTAAAGCATCTGCCATATTTCTCTCGACGAGAAGATATGCGAATCGGTCGTTTTGTCAGATACGGGCGTGAGACGAAGGCAGATTTAAGTTCGAAATCCACTTGATACATATGACATGATAGCGGCGCGTAGTATCATGCATATACGATCTCTTGTTTTACATCCATTTTAATGGACTATGAGCATGTTGTTTCCACGCCGCGCGACACTCTCCGACGTGACACGTGTCTAAAGATTTTCGCATTCATAAACGCCGGCGCGCGACGCGTGACAATGAATGGTGTCGTGCGATGACGTTCCATTTACTTCATCCGGAATGATACGTGCAATCGTGTTAGATATTTAAAACGCTTGAAAAATAGCAACTGACATAACATTATATGATATTGAGTGTTTCCAATTGTTCATTTACCTTGACATTTTTGCTGAAGAGAGATACATTTCATATTATATACACTGAGAAAAAAAAATCTGGTTGCATTAATTAGAATTCTGGTAGGTTCAACCAGTATATCTGTTGGAAAATGGACGAACCAGAATTCTTGTAGGAATTATCAGATGAATCTGATTAATTTCTTCCTGTTAAATTTACTAAATTTTCTGGTCAATAATACTAAACTCACCAGTACCAAGTCGTCTAAAATTTTTTCCATCTAATCTCAAAAGCCTGTTTAATATTCTGAATTCCAACAAGATTATTGGATAAATTCAATCTAGATTATTGAATAAATTATTTTAAATTCAGTTTGTTAGAAATTAAACTGGTAACCAGTGATGAAAAGGATGCAGCTCAAACATACACAATCAGAGACCTAGTCCTCTTTCTGGCACTACTGCTCGTAAGAGAAAAAAGATACTTTGGATTTAATGTTAATATAGTTCTTTATATAGTTCTTTATATTTTATAGTTCTTTACATTTCATGGCAAATATTGAATACGAGTTGAGTTAAGAAGCAAGCAAAGAAATTAATGTAACAAGAAATTTTATAGATCCAACCAGAAAATACTAATAATCAAATCCTTATAGTAAAATCTATTAAACGTTCTAGTTATAAAAAATCGAGTCTCATCATGATAACTAGAAATTCTTGTTTGGTTTAACCAAAATGCCTTCAATCATATACGTCTTGTTGGTACAATCAAACGATTTTTCTCAGTGTAAGAAACATCCTTTCGATGCTTATTGAAACGTTTTAGTAACATCCTGTATGGAAATGGTTTGTCGTATATTACGATGATAACTAATTCTCCTCGAGAGCAAATACTGCTACGTCAATCGCAAATTCGTCTCCTCGCTTAACGACACATTGTCATTCGTACGTATTCTCGTCTTTGCTGGCAGATAATGACGAGCATTGACAGTTCCCGCTGATCTCGTACGATGAAGATCGACGTACGATGGGACGAAGGGATGAGGATAAGAGCGACTCTCGTTACCGGAACAACGGACATAACCGCGATCTATCGTGGTACAGAGCTGTGCTTCGTAACCCTCTATCCTCCCTTCCTCTTTCCCCTCTCTGGTCGATAAGTCAATGCACCGACAATACCCGTCGACAGAAAGCAGCCATCCAGCTGCAGAACGACCTTCCCCTCCTCTTCCCTGTCTGTCAACCTGCCTACCTGATCCCGAAAGCCACCCCGAGCCACGCCGAGGCCACGATCCCTCGCGCAACCCCCTCACACTCGCCCCCCGCGATTCGCAGTCGACTGCATCGGCCACGACGTCCATGCACCTGTATCGGCTCATATGAGAGGCTCTGTATGCACCGTTGAGTGCCTTCGTGGCTCCTACATCCGCCTACGGAAGCAAAGGTGACGGGAGAGGGGAGAGTAAACCGGATCTACTGGGGTGATCGAACCTCAACAATAGGCGCGCGTTGAATTAATATGGACCGCAACGTCGGGAGATGTGAAGATCATCTCGATGATTCTTTCCCAATCCGACATTTTTCTACATTTTTCGGATTTAATTTAATTACTTGCATCGCAGGAATAAAAATCAAACGAGCGAAAATGCCCTAGATCGAAAGAATTGCCGATTGTATGGAGTTGTATAGATTAACAGAATCGATATCTCTGGCTGTTTATTCGATTCATTATTTGTAATGTTTCCCTTTGTAAATGTTTTCCTCTTTATGTTGCGACCGGCATGAATCGGAATAAATCGGTCGGAATAATTGTAAGAAATCACCAAGTGAGGAGTGATGGTGTCGATATACTTTCACGCGCTCCATTACCACGAAACAGTAGAGGAGATAAGATATAGTTGAGAGAGTCTAAGAAAACGGAAGAAATAAAAAATAATGTGTCTACAGGAGTTGAACTGATGATTATATAGACAATTCTATAAAGTATTAAATTTAATTACACAATATGTAGAGTAAGGGGATTAATTTAATTAGTCCTTTTTAGTAAAAAATTTATATTATTATTAATTTGTCTTTGAATTTGTGACGCTAAAAGTAAGTTATAATATAATAATTATTAATAATAATTATTTATTAGTAATCAATTAACAGTTATTATTTATTAATAACTAATTAGTTATTGTTAACTGCTAAAAATGATTATTAATATTGTTATAATTAAATATTAATATGTTTAATATATCAAATGATTATTAATTATTGTTGTTAGCAATTTACACAATTTTAATAATTTTATTTTCTATGATACATGTGTTTGCGAGCAATATTTCATTAAAACTTGGGGATTTTTACAAAATTTATCAAGCAAAAGATTAGAACTGCTTTCAACTAAAAGATTAGAAGATATTACCGAAATGGGAATTACTATGTTCATTACATAATAACGTTCTCAAGTAATATCCGCTAATTCCTACTTGACTTCATACATCAAAATTCCCCAGCGGTTTGCTCTTCTTATATAAATGAGAAATATGTGAGATATATATATATATATATATATATATATATATATATATATAAGATTATAGCGAACCTCACATCCTTCATATTTCAAGATTTATGATGAAACTCAAAAATCTAAATGTACACATCTAAATATTTAAAACTTATTTTTATTTGGATTAAAATGCTCTGAATATGAAATATGAGTCTATCTTAATTTTTTTTACATGTAATAGGATATTAATTGTGTAGCTTTTATTTTCTGATAATGACATATTTTTTATTTTTCATAAAACAACATTTTAGTTATTCGAAACCAATAAATAACATTAGAAACATTTATTTATATGTATTGCATTACGAAAAATCAATTTTCGCGTTTGATACCGCTCTTGAAATCGTTCAACGAAATGGAGTACATCGTTTAGAAAACTCGTAATCGTTTCGATTACGAGCGTGAAGCGTGAGAAAATTACACGAAGATTGCTGCAAATGGACATTTTTTTTACTTGGTAAAACACCGTGGGATGCCGTTCGAGTCGAAAAACGAAGTAGTAAACATCTTCCACTCTCGCGGCATCATTTTTCTAGTTTCTTCGGTGAGAAGTGCTCCTATTCGCGACTTGTTCGTTCCCATTTCGAGGCAGATAGACAGTCGGATAGTTTGTTCGGGTTTTAAAGTTTACCTGCACGCCGACTATGCCGCCGCAGTCAAATTCTGTTTGCTTGGACAAGTGCACAGATCGACGTTCGTGTCGGTGCGCCGATACAAAAGCAAATTCCTGAATAGAAGCGAACGTGTTTATTTTAAATTCACGCTTGCCTATTTTCTCTCTTGAGCGGATTCGATGTACGTCGAAGATTTTAGAAATTTCGTCCAAGGCATTCGAGATATTACGTCACATTAAGTAACAGCGACTTTTAATCGTAAATAAATAGTAGCTATTTTATAGTAAAAAATAAGCGAGAGAAATATTTTAAAAATGTAGTCATGTGTTTTTGATGCAATAAAATATTTAGATTTCTCTTAAATTTATGATCAATCTTTTTCTACACGTTTTTAACGATTATTTGTAATTAATACTTGACAAAACACACACTTTACATTTCTGTAACTATATTGATTGTCTTTGCTTTTATTTATTTTTAGTTTTATCGCTCGACTGATATTTTCTAATCAGAGGAGTGAGAATATTTAAATAGCCAGTGATTATCTTTGTATGTGACTTTTTATTCAGAATATTTTAATTTAGCGTACGTAATTAAGATTTATTTTAAGAGATGTAATATTTACAAGATATATTTTAATTTATTAAAAATTATTAAGTTGCCACATATTTATACGGAAATATCAAGAATTTAATTATGTGAGAAAGTATATATTTTCGCAAAAATAATGTGCACGTGTATACATATATTCCTCTTTAACCCTTTGTCCCACTTGCATTTTCTAGTAATTTTGTTTCACAATTTAATTCGTTTTTTATTATCTTGTGCATTGTCCAAAATAGAAAATTTAATTTAAATATCGAACTTAATTTAAACAGATTTATCTGCTGGAAGACCATCCAGTAATAAAAGCGATTTCAGCAGCAAAGCAATTTGTATAGATCTCCGACAATTCGTGCTTAAGACAGTTGAAATTTACACCAAGCATCTAATTAATAGTTATGAGGTTACGAAACGACGGTAGAAGATTAGTATGTAATATAACGGGCGTTATTATTATTACGCGTACTTTCGGAGGTCAGGGACAAAATCATCGCGTCTCGAATAAGTTAATCGATAAAGTCCAGAACCGTCGCGAATCATTTTATCCACTTTCTAGTCCCGATCGTAAAACTGTTGACTCACGAATATATATGATACATACGAGCGCAATAGACGGAGGAATTCAATCGAGATATCCTGCAAAAATTCGTTTCTGAATTTATAGGATATGGATGTGGAAAGGTCAACAACTGTATATATGTACATGCTTCTGCAGACTTCATGAAATGGATATATCGCTCATATCGATACATAGGGTTTTGAAGTCCACTAAACTATTTCGCTTTACAAATAAACAATTTATTAATTTTAAACAATTTATTCGGATGATCGATATTCACGAACGTGAAACGTAAACATTTTCCCTATATAATAATTCTACTGTTACCCGACATACCTAGCACAAATTGCAATCGAATATCCGAAAAAATAATTATTATTTGCGTTTAAATAAGTTTAAAAATAATTTTCTGCTCAAGGTGAGCGATTCAATTTTATCTTTCGGAGTGATTTAGGTTGATTGCTTCTTTGAATTTATCGGTGTTTTTGCTCGTATCACTTTGATTATTCTTAAATTTGCGCATTGTGCCAGGACACACCCGTTATAAGAACGTAAAGTTTCTCTAGAAATTGTGAGGAAGAGGGGCGTAGCTCGATTCCCTTGTGGTATACGACCGAGCAGAACGGAGGTACTGCATTACGATATTCAATATCCGACGTCGTAATGGCGGTCAAAGTTCCGTTTCGTAGACCGTGGTACGGAAAATTTGCATGTATATCACGATTTAGGGGCTGAAAGACGTCTCGGTGAGTAGTTACCAAATTGAAGAATATAGAGTGAATGAAAGAGATTGATTATATTATATTTTTCTAATATGTTCGATATGGTTATAAAGCTGCACACGTTTTATATGAGAAGTACAGAAATTTGGAACAATACATAACATACTTAAAGGTATTTAACTGAAGAAAGACTTTGAGGATACAACGTACAATATTTCATGCTTGTCAAATTATCTATTTATACCTTACTCTAAATATAATTATTCTTTTACGATTACGTTATTAAAATGGATTATATTTTTGCGATGAGATTTTTGCACCGACCTAGACCTGTCATTAATTTTTGTCCACTCGAACAGCATGTATGGAAATTGTGCGTGTGCGATCCTCTCCTTTTTATCGCGGGTTAAGGTCGATTTCGTCTCTCAGCGACTTGCCTTTTGCGATTTCGAGCGCAAAAACTTCGGGAACTAGCCGACCATGCCGAAATAGAGACTCGTTGCCATGGTGCCGACCCAAGATGCTCTTGTGGATTCCATTCTTTACATGTCATTCGGGCGCAAGGCAAAGGGATCAAGCGGCCGGAAATGAGACGGTTCCTCAACCGAGCGCGAAAAAGACTCCTGATCCAAGTTGGACGGAAGGGGGTACGTGAAGAGCGTATTCCGCGCCTTAATGTCGTCGGGATGGGTTTCTTTTCTGACGAAGCAGGGCGATTCTAATGCACAAAGGGCCCAGCACGAACCATTTCTTATTATAATCGACTCGAGAAGTCCACAAATATCCGGAATAATCTACAATCGCGTCATTTTTTCACGAACATTAATTAAAACTATCTTTTAAATCGCTATAATTTTAGAGAAAAATAAAGCTTTTCTTTAAATATATATTTAAATAAAGTATTTACGTTATTAAAGAGTGATAATATTGTTATTATCATTGTTTAATGTATAACACCATGAATTAACAAGTAAATATATAAAATTATACACGCAAGACTTTTAATTGACAATTAATTACAACGACGGATGATGGCGCATCTCGATAATTCGTTAAGTTTTTTTTTTATTCGGGGAATAAAATAGCAGTTTTCTGGCACTACAAATGGAACAGTAATAGAACAGCAGTTTCATCGAAACGAGTTGAAAGCACCCCTTCGCGTGAGGGTGCCACGTAAACGGGGACCTAGGGAAGCGCTTGAAACTTTCGCCAAGTCTCGTCTTCCATCTCGCAGAAATTGAACTCCAGAGTGCGGAGCATTCTGAAATCATTTTCGACCATCTATGCTGAACGGCTCTCGCTGCGTGAAAATAACACGCATACTCTATTTTGTAATATTCAGCAACCTCGAGAAAAAGTTATGAAGTTATCTCTTCTGCTAGAATGAGATTTTCTTCAGCTGTGCAGAATTGCTCAATCGTTTGGCACGTTTTCCCTTCTTTGAGGGAAGGAAGAAAACAAAATGTCGTTATAATCGAAAAGCTTCTGGCGATTTCTGGTGAAGAAGAATATTCTGGTGAAGAAGTATATTGAGAATATTTCGAAATAAAAATGAATATGATAACGCATAGAAAAAATTGTTCTATCTAAGATAAAATAGAATATAATATGTTGTAAATATGTTCAAATGCAATCGATAAATTTTGATATATGAATATCGATCAAGATTAGTCTTTAGCACAAATTAAAATGTCAATTAACCATTAAAATTTTACATGATTACATGAACAAATTACGAAATATTATTTGAATGAATAAAGTATTATTTTGGCTAAATTAAATTACTTTATTTAATTTAATTAAATACAATATTTATGTTTAATTAAATTAGTGTATTAATTTTCCATTAAAATAATTTCCGTTTCAATAATACCCGCTAATCTCTCTTGTTTAATTCTCTGTGTTACAGTCTTTCAATTCAATTTCGCAACAATTTGTTTAAAACAATTTATGCAAAAAATATACCATAAATATTATTGCATTATACTAAAGTTAATAGTACGAAATTAAATTTTACTATTAATTATTACTAACTATTATTTAGAAATTATATTATTTTTATCTCTTACGTATAATAAAATTCGCGCGAGCTTAATTTCTGTTTAGCAATTTATCTCTCGCTTAAAAATCGAATCGTACATCAATCAAGCAGCTATCAGTTCGACATTGATCTAAGCGGGAAATGAAAATCTTCAACGATAAAGTATTCGTAATCGTTATACTACGCGGAGGATCACGTTATCAGTTTCTCGATTCTCTCGCGGGCTCGAATTTTCCCGAGTTTCTCTATTCGATTTTCGTAATGACGTTTCTTCTTCAATTGATGGCAGGGTAATCGTCCGATACGCCTATATTTCGCGCGAAATTATTTGCCGTTATCGTACGTTAGATAGAGGAAGAAAAAGAGAGGGAGAAAAATGGGCTCGCCTTTATTCCCCTCCCTATATTCCATCGAGTCCTCCGAATGCTTGGACGGAAACAAAGCATTTCTCTCGGTGTTACATCGTGCGCGAGACGCGCAATCGGCAGGATGAATTTCAGGCTCCGCATTTATCAACACTCGAGGCGTAGCGTTTCGCATTCCAGTTTGAGGCCGCGTAGGTGAGACATAAATCCATTTTTCTTCGAGGGCTTCGAAGTGCGGGTGTACCCTGTTAAACGATGCATTCGTCGATATGCGAGACACTGATCGTAACACGAGACAGACGAAATCTACCCTGAAATCGTTCCCTCGTGAGCGATGCCTACTATCTCTCTCTCTCTCTCTTCCTCCGTACTCGTTTCGCACTTTCCTCTCCATTTCCCATCCAATTTAAATAGAAAGTTGTCGCGACGCGAACATTCTTCCCGCCGCTTCTAAAGTTTCCATGACGGAAACCGTACACTGGTGCGATGGTGTGCCGCTTGCTAAAGGCGAGTATCTCCTATCATTGCGTGTTCTGATAGGCGCGAATCCAGGCCGGATCGATAATCGAGTGTATTCCTTCATCGTAGCGTGAAATTTATTACGCTCAAAAAAGTCTACTTGTCTTAGTTTTAAAATTATTTGACGAAAATTGATATTTTAAAATTGATATACCGTTGTTTTGCACATCAAATTTCATTATAAATTCGCTTTAGACGCTCACGATAAAATTCACGACAGAATTTTATCTCTAAACTTTATATATATCGTGTAATGTAGAAAATTTGCAGCAAAGTAAATATGCAATTACATATTGCGATACATATATTAAAGTACGTGGCACATAAAATTGTAAATAGAATTCTGGCTCGAGAATTTCATCGTAAATTATAAATTACCTGAAAGCTTATATCAATTTTATTTTCAAATGCGATAATGATTTATATTGAACGAATCATGTTTTCGATTGTGTCCTAAATAATTATTTTAAGACTTCATTATATATATATTTTCCGATTTTTCTAATTTATTCCCAACAAGATAAATTGTAAATAGAACTCTGGCTCGAGAATTTCATCGTAAATTATAAATTACCTAAAAGCATATATCAATTTTATTTTCAAATGCGATAATGATTTATATTGAACGAATCATTTTTTCGATTGTGTCCTAAATTATTATTTTAAGACTTCATTATATGTATTTTTTCCGATTTTTCTAATTTATTCCAACAAGATAAATATGGACAGATAGTTAAATTGAAATTGAACGGACGATATTAATTCTGATGATAATGTTTAAACCGTGTCTTCGTTATCGGACCTTGGTGCAGATAGTTAGATACGTCGAACGCTAATAGTTAAGGCAAACTACTTCCTTCAATTATTGGTTTCTACATGTTGGTTGAACCATGAAATCGGATCAGCACTCTCCGAAAATGCAATAATCACTTGTGCTATTTGAATACCTGAGAGATGTAATCGAAAATAATGACAGATAATTGTGCGTATTAATAAGCACGATTTTACAATAAAAAATGATTTTGTCTTTAAAAATATTCTCATATAAATTATTAATTTTTTATCAAATTATCGATTATTATCGGAGAAGAAATTCATATCATGAAATTTATAAAATTAATTTCAAAGAAAATGAGGGAATTAAGCAAAGAAATAAAAGCAAAAGAAATAAAATGATTAGTTTTTTATTTGTCTTCATATTATATTCTTTGAGTTCAAAACTAAAAAACAGACAGACGCGGCGATAAATTCTGTTTTTGGGCTTAAAATACAACTTAACGTCAAATCAGCCAGGCTAGCTGTCGAGTACGACGAGCGTTTTATATGTTCTCAACCCACGATTCCATTATCCGATGAAAAATTACTTCGCCGTCACACACATCCGGAAATATTTTATTTTTGTTCATAATAAATTGAAATTTCATATCGAGGGAATATCGAATAGTGGAAGCTGGCATTAAGCACTATGCTGGAATTTAACGTTAAATTGTTACATCTCTGCACAGAGATACATTTCGATAACGTGAAATTCATTCAGTAGCAAAATCGTAAATTCAGATGTCCAGGAAATTAAAAAAATACATAAGTCTATACACTCTTTTTCGCATTACCGCAAAACAATATATTTTCACAAGTATATTAAAATTTTCAAGTATTATACATCATTCAAAAATGAATATTTTTATTTAACTTTTTTTCGCGAATTCGATTTCTTACTAAAATTTTATGTCGATAGTGTCTAGTTTTTATTAATCAATATAAATCAAATATCATAGCAGAATAGATGTATTTTAGATGTATTTTTCATTCACGGTTTGAACGATGAAGTTTTTCCTAAAAGGAAATCGATTCAAAATTTTACCAGAAATATAATAATATTTACGTACTTTCCTCTGCACAATTCCGAGATACATTGCATGCATGCATATACATATATATATATATATATATATATATATATATATATAACAAAAATATTTTTATCTTTAATTAATAATTAATCGAATTAATCGAATAAAAATTGTATCTTTAATTAATAATTAATCGTATCTTTTTTCCTAATTGTTAAAGATGCAAATAGTCAAATGAAATAACTATCTTCGTGTTGGTTGTCTAAAATTGTTTCTTGAATGAACGAAAAAGTCGCATACTTCCATTTCTTCTCCATTTCTTATCTCGTAATACCCGCATCTTAGTCGGTTGCGTTTGCACGATACATCGTGTCTACATAGCAGGAATGCCGTTCCGTTATTTACGACACGCTTCACACTTTCATCGTAGGGAGGTCGGGGCGCCGAGTTGGGAGCAGGATACACGAGAACGTCGAGGTTACGTACGAAAATCTGAGGATATTAAATATTTGAGATTTAATACTTCCCCGACAGCACTGCATACGTAAGTGAGATGGAAGAGAAGGAGAGAGAGAGGAAGGAGAAAAAGTGTTTTTCTTCCGGATTCGCGAAAATACAGCTTGTTTCCCGACTGTATATCGGATATCTCTTGAATCGCATTCGTGTGTGATAAGATTCCTGGTAATATATGTCAATTGATACTATATTCATGATAATATCCGATATATCAGAAATCGAAACGCGTGTGTTGTCTATTACAGATATCGTATTACGATAAAAGAATTGTTTTCGATAAAATTTATGGCGCGGAGCATATTTACATTTTTCGATAGACTACCTTCTACATTTGTTTCGATGATGTCTGAGCAAGAGTTACATCTCAGGATTTTATTTATTAAAAATATATCCAAAAATATACTCATGATGTTATAAAAATTTTATACAAAAAGAAAACTATATATTTAATATTGTTGATACAAAATATATGTATTATAATAATATTGTGGTACACAATATATTTTCTATTTTCATTTTGCTTTTGACACAGTTTCTGTATTAGATACCTTTGATGCAGTGACTATTGCATGGAAAATGTATGTTATATTTGATTATATCTGCGGAATTAATTTCCTAAACCTCGTCAAAAATAGATATTCGATATTTCGATATCGATTCGGACATTAGCATAGTGAATTTTATATGCAGTCTATTTCGATTTCATTTTTTACACAAATAATTCAGTCGCAGATCTTTTCAAATATTTACAATGTAAAAATTTGTTCGTATTAAATTTGTGACAGTCGTCTTTTAATACTAATCTTTAATCCATTTAATTTGTACGCTTTTAGAAGATATAAAGAAGGACTGAGTAAAATCGTAAAAAATAACATTTTTATATAACACAATCCACAGTTATGATAATAAAGCGTTACGAGAAAGAGTGTCGTTATAACGTTCTTTAACGCGTTCTTGTATTTCGTTTAACATTATGTAGTCATTTTCATAAAACGTTTTATCCTCGCATAGCGTACGCACTATCAACGTCCGTTACGTTGCAAATGGCTAGAAGGTAACATTTTAGAAGATAATACTCGAGAAGTTACAAGTTACCTGCTATGAGACCGTTATCTTAAAGCGGAACAGTATGCATAACGGCTACTGTGTTGTTGCATATCTCCAATTCAGCAAAATCGATGGCCCTCAATTCCCATCTTGGGATCCCAGCAATATCATTCTCTCAACGATATCATGTGCATCATTTTGCATATATTTAACTCGTGAAGTATAAATAAATGTGTAATAAAGATAGTCGATATTTAGAGGTTAAAAAAGAAATTTATTAATCTCCTGCCATTACATTATTAGATATTATATATTGATATTTAATCATATATCAATATATATATATTTAATACTATATTAGATATTAATAATTAAATAATATTTTTACTTGGTATAGTTTTTATAATTAAATAATTTTTACACTTGGTATAATTCTTATGATATATATCAAATGTATATTTGACAAACGCATCAGTAAACATCGAGAGACGTAAATAATCAAGATTAAAAATAAAAGGAATATTATTCATCAAATATTCAAAGGCATCTCATGCTGCTTATCTCAAATGCTGAATTTGAACTTTATATATATATATATTTTTTGCTTTATATATATATATATATATATATATATATATATATCCCAAAAATCCCGGAACGGTCGAATACTTCATAAATTATGCATTTTAGAAAGAAATGTTTCAAACAAAAGTTGTATGGCTTAAAGGGGGCCATCAGATGGTGGCAATGATTTCATCTTGGAGAGTTTGAAGATCATGTGAAGGTCACCATCAATTTCTTAAATGGAACCATCTATTTTTTATTGAATATTCTCTGATAGCTTACGTCGAGAGCTTTCCAAAACTCTACAATTAAGTTAGTTTTCATTAAGTACTTTCCGAGTTATGAGGCTTGAAATCATTTCTTAATTTTACATAAACTGTAAAATATCTTGTAAAAATATTCATTTTTCGATTATCTTATCTTTATGTACCGATTACCTTACTTTTATGTACAAAATAATGAGAGGAATCAATTGGTGTAAAGAAAACGCATAGTTGTTTAAAAAAATGTAATTGTTAATTGTAAATTAATACATATTTTTTCTTAAAAACAACTATGTTTTTTCTTTACACCAATTGATTCCTATTATTATTTTGTACATAAAAGTATTAAGGTAAGATAATCGAAAAATGAATATTTTACATTTTATGATTTATGTAAAATTAAGAAATTATTTCAAGCCTTATAACTCGAAAAGTACTCAATGAAGAAATACTTTATTATAGTGTTTTGGAAAGCTCTCGAGATAAGCTATATGAATATGTAATAAAAATAAGGAGTTCCATTTAAGAAATTGACGGTGATCTTCACGTGACTTTCAAATGACTCTCCCATGTCAAATCATTGCCACTATCTGATGGTCCTCTTCAAGCCATACAATTTTTGTTTGAAACATTTCTTTCTAAAGTGCATAGTTTATGAAATATTCGACCGTTCCGGGATTTTTGGGACATCCTGTATATATTCGAATATAAATTAATGAGTTCGAAATTGTTCAAATTTCTATCCTATATGACGTGTACAAATGATACTACGGAAAGTTACACAGATTAAAGATAATGATGACAGAGAAGCTACCGTAATGTCAATAATCTTAAAGATAAGAGTACTCGCACAAAGAGCAGACGTAGTATACACACTCCATTATGTTTGCTATATAAACGTGCAATTTCGCCATCATTTCCGGCGCACCTGCGTACCACTCTACCGAGAACAACCGACGCGACGTGACAAGCTTCGCAAACTTACATCGTAAGATCCGAAGTTACTGAAAAAAAAAACTACGTGGGCGCTTTTTACGAACGGCTCGACGAACATTGAAGAAGCATCATTTTTCGAGTTTTCGCATTTCGCGACTCGGAAACGCGGTCGATATAATATCGCTCGCCCCGCGAAAGCAGAATATACGGCACGATGTTGGGTTTCAGCTCGAAATTTCTCGCCTGCGAAAACGTCATCGGTGTATGCGCCGGGTGAATTATTCACCGGCATGTCACCTGACAAAAGCACCCTCGGGAGGACCGCGCGGAATGCGACTTAAGGCTCGTGCCCGCGCCGAGCACGCGCCTGGAATAATATGCTTCCTCATTCGCGGGGCCAAACCGACAGGTTCCTTACGGGATCTTGGAGAATAGTCGGGTGCTCGAAAGGGACGTGGTCCATTTCTAGAAGAATAATTACCATGGTGCGCGACGCGAAGCGCGCCGATCCTGTAATAGCATTCATGACGGCGACGTGAATGCTATTAGCGTATCGTTTTTTTTTGAGCTGTTACCTCGAGTTATTTTTTCTTTAATCGATTTAATGTTTAGCTTGACACAAAAAAGTGTCAAGGTATTAATAGTTGTTGTCGCTTTAAAGCTCGAAATAGAATTTTTTTCAAATTCTAAAAAAAATGTTAGAAACGGCAAATAATTAAATTATATTTCATATCTCTTAATTATAATGTCAATCGCAGAGATGACAAATTTATGTGATAATATTACTTTCCATATATGCAATTTGCTCTATTTAGATATAGATATAGATACTGAAAAAATAGTAATCTCAAATGAGCATTTATTTACGAGCAATTAATTTCTTTCTGTATCAAATGAGACCGCAATAAATGTGCCAGTCAACTTTTATTTTTAAAAATTATAAGAGTTGTACATACTATATTGTATGTAAATAATGACGGATATTATCTGCATCTTCAACGTCGTAAATAGCGACTCTCATAAATTTATTGTGCGCGAAACTTAATTGAGTGAAATGTATCCAAACTGCAGCAGCAATCCGGCGCTTGTTAACCTTTGCTGCTGCAAAGATGCATCTAAAGCTCATGTTCCCGTTTAGATTCGGGCAAGCGCGTCAAACGGGACAAGAGCTGGACTTTATTACATGTCACCGACATGCTGCCGTAGTAAAGGATACTGCGAAGGTTTACTGCCAAAGCGTATTGTGTATACGGAATAAACAGTCCAATAATGCGCCTCTTGATGAACCGAGATTGTGTTGAATAAATGAAAACCGAACCTTTGACAAGAAATATCTCTGGTGAATTCTTAAGAAAATTAACTTTTTAAAAGATTATTATTAACTTTTTTTAAATTAACTTTCTAAAAGATCTTTATTAACTTTTTTTAAATTAACTTTTTGAAAGATTATTATACATCGAAAATATGTGTTCATTTCAGAGAAAAATATACTATTGAAAGATACTTGTCAATTCTGTTGAAAGATATTTTCGAAGCATTTTAAAAAAATCGGATTTTTAATTTCACAGCGAGATGGCAGGGGGAGGCAGAGATTAACCAAAACGCTCTCACTATGTTGTTTAAACATCCAACATTATTTTCAAAATTATGTCAAAACTGCGATTAAGTTGTCGATAGAGTCTCGAAAACCTGTCGGTTGAAAAATTTCGACAAAAGCGATCTCGTTTCTTGTTACGTCTCCCCGCGCGACTTTTACATATTCCCGATTTCTCAGGAAAAGAGCAAACTCATCTCTTCCGATCCGCGCTATCGCGTCAACGGGTTTTATTGCTCCTTTGTGGTGATGGCCGTATATACGAGTCTCTGCCAACGCGTCATATTTCATCCGCCTATCAACTCTCCGGTTGGACCCGATTTCTCGGCACGAAATCCCATCGCGCGTTTTCTACCGGTGCAGAATAAAACGCGCCGTTCTCGGCGGGGACACCAAGTCCACGAAAATCCAGTTGTCACGTGCCGTTCGATCGGAATTTGATCCATGGCCATACTGAGCCTTCTCGACTTCACGCGCGCCAGCATTTCGACCACAAGCTCTCTCTACCTCTTCTGCATTGGCAGCTATCAAGGATCTGGAGACAAATAAAATTGCGAATATACTGATACGTTTCTATTTTACGGAGCTCGCCAAATTTATTTTAGATACTAACCGAATAATATAGTTTATCTGATACAGTCGATTTGATTAGTCGATTAATAAATGGGTTATATTTATATAAATATAAATTTCCATATTAATAGGATAAAACACATTTATGCGATTTGCGCTGGAAAAATAATCGTACATATATAGCACATTTTGATATTATCGAACTTTGTCTATCAATTATTAAATATATTTTTATATATATTATATATATATTTTATTTATATTTTTATATATATTATATGCATTATTTTATATATATTTTATTCTCAACATCAATTTTGCTGCATATCTAAAAATGTGTGAAAAGATAGTTCGATTATTTTATATCGAATACTGATAACTTGAGGAAGTAATTGAAAGATACTCGTGCAGACACGTGCGCGATCATGTGCGTAGAGTGCTCGCATGACACACGCACGTGCGCGCATGTGTCAAACACGAGAGGCACACGCGTGCGAAGTACAATTACGTAATTTTGGCGAGTTATGTAGGGCGCGCGATCGATTCTAATCCCGTTTATCGCTCTCCTCGCATTCCCCTCGCGTATTTCCATTTTCTCACCTTCTGGACACGAGCGGAAAGAAGAGATAGCCGCCGGAATCGAGAAGCGCACGTAGACGAGAGACGAGAGAGCCGGGCGAGATCACGAAAAGTCTAGACTAGATTCGCAATATCGCGACGCCGTTTATCTCGAGTCGGAAAAACGGAAAATCTTTGGTTTCTCGAGAATGTTTCACTGGCAATTCTCACTGTTTCCTTCATAAAAATGCAACGACGGCACATTCTCGCAGAACGATGACATATCTAATTTTACATTTTATATTCTGACTAACGTTACTTTATTTTCGCAGTTCTCGATTTCATGGGGAATGTTTTATATTCTGCGACGTGCAATGTGATTTTGTTGAATATTTTACACCGAGTAGGGAACTGAGTTTGATTTCCGAAAGGTGTCCTTACACTGAGAAAAATAATTTGATTGTCCCAACAAGACGTATATGATTGAAGGCATTTTGGTTAAATCAAACAAGAATTTCTAATTATCATAAGACTCAATTTTTTATAACTAGAACATTTCATAGATTTTATAAGGATTTGGTTAGTATTTTAGATCTATAAAATTTCTTGTTACATTAATTTCTTTGCTTGCTTCTTAACTTAACTCAGTATTCAATATTTGCCATGAAATGTATATAAAGAACTCTCTGTGTGTGTTTGAGCTGTATCCTCTTATTGCATCTGTTTATCAGTTTAATTTCTAACAAACTGAATTTAAAATAATTTATTCAATAATCTGGATTGAATTTATTCAATAATCTTGTTGGAAGAATATTAAACAGATTTTTGAGATTAGATGGAAAAAATTTTAAACGACTTGGTGCTGGTGAGTTTAGTATTATTAACCAAAAAATTTAAATTTAACAGGAAGAAATTAATCAGATTTATCTGATAATTCCTACAAGAATTCTGGTTCGTCCATTTTCCAACAGACATACTGGTTGAATCTACCAGAATTCTAATTAATGCAACCAGATTTTTTTCTCAGTGTACGTTTCTTGATTTGATTACATTAACCGATATGATCTGCAAGTAATTATATATATATATCGATCGCGTACGTTTCAGGGCAATAGGTTTCTAGTAAAAGACCATCAAAGGAATCGCACTAATCGCGATGGACTCGCATTTAATTAAATAAGTTGTCGGAATACTCGCTCGCATGTACAAATATATGTTCTAGTAAGGGGTCAATATGGTTTGGTCATCGTGTAGATTCACACGGCAATCACCTTGTACACGATCCTACTTTCAATTCCCTTCCGGAAATTCGGCCGCGCCCTTTCCATCGCCTGCCAATTTTAAATATGATATCTTGAATTAACCTTTCACAAAAAATGGATCAATAATATGTACTCGTATTTTAAAAATACTATAATAACGAGTTAAAATATGACAATAGACAAATTCCTGTAAATCGATTATTTATGTCAACATTTTACATATTTCATTAAATTTATTGTTTTCAATTTTATATCACTCGCAGAAATCTGTGTATTTGCGAAGATTATTTATATCCAATCCTGGTTGAAATGATGATATTATTTAAACAATGAGCACATTATTATAGCATTCACTATGAAATGTGTAAGCGGCAAGCGGATTACGTAACAAACAATTTCTCTGGATTTATGCGATTTATTAGCATCATGAATACAATAATGATAGTGATATTGTTTTAATAAAGCTCTTTCTCTAATGGAAGGTAATTTAGGTATTCTCTCATTTTAATTTCCATCTTGCAATTAGTACATCATTATCACGGTCATAAATCTTTTTACCTAATGTTTACATATGCGTTTTGAATTTCACCATTTATTCATAAGCGAGTGAATACATGAGTGTATAATAAATATATGCATACCAACTGCTTTTATCTTTCACGCAATGATAGATATTGTATATATGTATTTAAAGAACTCTATGATTTTTTTATTTTTAAAAAGAAGTAACAGAGAGGCACAATAATATCTGAAAGATAAAAGTAATAATTAAAAATATCCCTTTTATAATATTTATTTAAGAACTATTAGAGTGCATCAATTTGATATTTTGAATATTACTTAAACTTATTCGAACGACGAGAAAATTCCAGATATGATTCGCATTTTACAAATATCAATATTACTTGAGCGCGAGAATGCGTTGATGCCCGGGGCTTTTATAACTGATCGAGAGGAAGAAGCGAATTGTGGACTATAAATTATCGGACGGCGAGGTGGAAGTCGCTCTGGTTAAATATAAACCTCGAAGACCAATAATTTGAATCGACTTCTTTGCGTTGGGCACGTGGATATTACGGCTGCGAAATCGAAGTGTGACGACAGTTGAAACCGCGTCGACGAAGAGTTCACTGAACCAACAAATTATCTTCTCCACCAAGTCGCGACGGAGAGCTTTTTGCGGACTGACGAGTCCTTTTCACGTCACTGCGCCCTCCGTATTCCTTTCCGTTTTTGTTCCTTTTTTCGCACTTGATTCTTTCCGGCGCGCGCCGGTTATATAGATTAATTGTGTTGCATATTGACATATTATTCTATAACTGTGATCGATTAATTATGCAGCAAATGCAGCAGATGATAAACGTTATATAAGTATTGTAATGATGGATATATAAATATAAATAATGTAATAATAGATAATAATTGGATACTAGGTAACGATTTAAATATCAATATTCTAATATTGCAATATTTCTATTGATAACATTCTTATACGTTGACTTTTTATTAAAATACTTTTGCTTTATCAAAATATTTTTATAGACATTTTTACGAGAAAAGAAAAATTATGTATCGATTCTTTGAATAATTAAATTATTTATATTATATATTGATATAATTGTAGAGTTTAGCATATTTGCATTTAACAAATTATAAATGTTAAAGCATATTTTTTTTTTAATTTAACTGAATTTTAAGCGATAAATATTTCTATAAAATATATTTTTTATTACATTATTAATAAATTATTTTATTACATTAATTAATATTTTACAGGTTGATTCTTTTTTAATACAATTATTATTATTTAATTGTTTAAACATGATTTAATTTTAATATATTAATATAAAATTGTGTGTTATTTAATAACCATAAGATCAAACACACTGTATAAAAACTATGATCAACGATCTAGAAAGTATGTCATTGGCTACGCTTTAAATTATATTGCTCTGAATATTAGCAGAGTAAGAACTGTAGCGAAAATAATATTGCGATATGATTTATCGTGAAACCTAGCTATTGTGAATAATGGCGTTGTGAAATGAAATTTAAAAAATGATGGCCGGCTTTCCTCGGCTATTATTAATATCTTGAAGTGAGAATAGAAAATGTTATCTGAGAATTTCAAAGAAGGAGAAAATTAAGAGGAGAAAGAGAAAAAAACGAGAAAGAGAGAGAGAAAGAAAAAAAACGAAAAGCGAAATTAATATATTAATATTTTAATATTTTAATAATTATTAACTATATTTAATCCATTCAGACCCTATGTGCACAATTATGCACAAAACTTTAAAATCATTTGAAATAGTTATTTTTTAGAATTAGTTTTCCTGCGATCTCTCGATGGAAAAAAATATATATCTCGAAAAAAAAAAAAAAAAAAAAAAAAAAAAAATATATATATATATATATATATATATATATCGTCGTTTTAAACCCTTAGCATCAATAAAAATTAATTCAATAATTTTTTACATTACAGAAAAAATTCAGGTCTGAATGGGTTAATTAATTACACTTGCTCTGTTGAAATTATCTACGAAATGGAAATTATCCCTATCATATTTTCTTGAATCCTCTTTCTGGCACGCCAATGATAATAAATATTATATACAACGTGTTCTTCCGAGTCGTGAAATTGATTCGTTATTCTCGTCCCAAGGTATCGGCGGTAAAAACGGGGATAATTCAGCGAAATTCTACGCGAACGTTTCCCCCTAACGTTTTTGTCTAACGATTTCTCCTTTCTTTGTTCCAGGTAAGTGTCATCGATGCATCGTTCAACTGCATGTGTGATTCGCCGGCATGGATCGGCGGTTCGAGAAAAGAACTTATACATCGCCACGTGTAATTTCGCCGACCGTGTCTTTTGCACGAGCTCGGCCGGGGTCGATCGCCGCACTCGACTTGGTCGTAGTTCCTAACAGCTGTGCCGGCGTCCAAGTTCCGACGACGGGAAACTTTCCGTCACGGGTTTAGCTAATCGTCGCAATCGGGTATGTACTTGGCAACACGTACGACACGCAGAAACGTATCGTTTCCTTTAATATTAAACGACACGACGCGACGCGCGCGGAAAGGTATTCACGCACATTAATAATACTGAATGCATTAGCACGCGAACGTATCAAATTTATACATTTCTGAATTAAATGGTGACTCGACACGAAGGAACTTGCTAGATTCATATGTCGATGCACGCCCGCCTGCTTTTAACGTTAATGACGATCGATATCATTTAAATTAAGCGGAAACTTTCTTTATTCAAGCGGATAAAAAGTGGTGGGATTAAAAAAATGACAAGAAAAGTGAGATACGAATTTCATTAATTTATATAGAAAAATTCTGCAGTTTTCAAGAGCCTACCTTCGTGAATCTGCTCTATTTTGTGTCGATATAAATTTTACATTTGATGACCGAGATCAAAAGATTTGTAAATATGAGACTATGAAATTATTTCATTTAACAACATATTTGATCTGACAATTATTCTTGAGACTGAAGATGTGGTGACGCGTCTTAGCTATTTGACATATAATGATGAAGCTTTGACAGAATTCCGCAAGTTATCGATCGACCTCACAGAATCAGTTAGTTAAGATTAATTCCACAAAGCCTGCAGTCAAAGGCTCCTTAGTTACTTAACTTTATGTTTGTTGTTGTTGGAAGTTCTCATAATGTATACGCGTGACTCGCTCCTGTTGTGCGTAATTAGATTCAAAACATTGTTATCTAGAGGTGATGCGGGAATGTTTCGTTAACATGAGCGAGAAATAGCGATCGAATTTCCTATTCGAATTCATGAATCCTAATAGAATTTGAGGAATAAAAGCTGGACACTTATTAAATGTCACATTTTTTTATATTTATCGATATTAAATTCTTTTCCGCGCGAGAATGGAATTGAAAATATTTTATCCTTCAAGAAGATTTGAAGTGTAACTTTTAGTGTAATTTTATTATGCTAAAATAGCAGCAGAATAAGATTTTGTGGACAAATTATCTATAAAGTCTTGATTAAAACTACTTTATAAGCCAGTTAGAATGGCGACGGTAGTCAGAGAAAGTTGTAGGTAATTGGCGTTAACTTCAAATTAGCCATAAGATCAGCCACGGACGTGCCATCGCGGCGTCTCATTTGACCGCTTCCCCTTGGCTAATCCTGAGAAATCGTAACGATTAAACGTAATTAGAAACCGATAAATGGCCTGCTCGTGCAAGCAACCGGTGTCGGTATAGCGAGAGAAATTAGTTTAATCTCGCGATACCGCGAGGACGTCATTTCGCGAAAATTAACGTGTCATGTTTAGAGAGAATGAAAAATAATCTCAATTGGCGATCACAGATATATTTTAAATGTTATTATATAATATAGAAAATTTTAAACTTACACAAAAAAAAGATAAAAATTAAAATTTTCATAAAGTTCTCGAAAACTTTAAAAGTTGCCAAATTTAAACATAGCCATGATTAGTAAGATATAATGTGCGCATCATAATATAATATAAATATTCACAAAATTGAGAATATTAAATTTTCTCTAATTTTAGATCTTATAGATTGTAATATTAATATTTTTAGTATTGATTTGTTTGACAATTTAATATAATTATTGTTAAAATTTATTCGAATAGAAAAAAATATATATATAATAATTCGTGTTTAAGTTTTTTCAATTTAAATTGCACATCATTTTATAACCGCAATTTTTACAAAATTTTCTTTAAATTTTAAACTTGTTAAAGATTTATATTCAAAGTATAAAGCGTGCGATTAAATAACAACATGCGATATATGTATATATGACATGTTATAATGTTACATATTATCATGTTACAATGTTACATATTATATGTTATAATATTATATATTATCATGCAATATTGTTTTATAATTTCAATAAATTTTCCTAATTATTTCTACGTGAAAACCGTTGATAATAATAAATACATGGCAGATTTTTAATATTATATAAATATTATATATAAAAGCACTGGATCAATTCGACATATGATTATGTCATATAAAAATGATAAAAAAATAAGAGCCATTCTCTTATCGACCAATATATAATAATAAGAGAGGAGTGATGTTAAACTAAAAATACGTATAAGATTTGAAATAGTTGGAGCAAATAAGCATCACCAGTGAAACTTTGCTACTTTCGAGTCAACCATGTTCCTAAAATTGCTACCGTCAACCAATAAACTTTGCGAGAACGAAGAAAGTCGAGTCTCGTCTAAGAAATAAAAGGATGTCGATATGGCCGAACTTGGAGAGAGGAAGAAGGAAATAGGGGAGAGTGAGCAAACTTTGGTCTTCTTATCTCGTAGCTTTTCGATTTTCATATCTTGAAACGATGAGGTGCGATAGTATCATTTTAATGAACATTGAAGATATTTCATAATTTATATAAGAAAAATGTAAGATATATTTGCTTCAATACATTAAAACGTATATGAATTTTAATAAAAGAATGCCACATTATTTTTTTTATTTTAAAACTTCTTTTGTTATATTTAGATTTTAATGAAATATAAAGCATTTTCTCGCAAAAATTACTCAAACTTTTTCACAATCAATGAAATAATAAAATTAATATTAATATATTAAATTAATTGCTCATACATATGTATTAAATTAATTGCTCATTTTAAAAATTAAAAAAAAAAAAGATTTGTTTGTCTTCTCTTTTAGAAGGGAAAAAATTAAAATAAATGTATATGGAGCTACTTCTTTGCTAAAAGAAATTCAACGTAATTAAATTCAAGTTTTTCATGATTTTAGTATATATTTAAGATACATGTATAAAAGCAATAAAAAAAGAGGATTTCACGTCGTGTCGCTGTTCAATTGAACGTATAATCAGGATGCATAAGGTGCTTACAATTTGTAAAGGTTGAAAAGTAAGTAGATCAGGGAGGAATAAGAGGATTTTGCAGAGTGCGCGAAATATTCAGAGCGAAGAAAATTTATCGCAAATGCGCACAGAACGATCTTGGTATCAGTCGTAGACTTATGTATGCCAGGCAACTCCATATCACCATCGTTCGTCCTCGGTTTAAATCTCCGTGTACCTATCTTGCTTTCCAACTAATCCGCGAATCGTACGTCATTCCTCTAGATACGCGATGCGAATCTACATAATCGCAAAGTGCCTCGTCGATGCGGTAAAAAATTCGCGAAGGTAAAACCATAGGTAATAATCGAGAAACAATGAAGATCTCGCGAACTCGGGGAGCGAGAGAAATATTCGTAGAAACGTTCGTTCATCGCGACGATAGACGATCTCTTGATGCTTGGCGCAAATCAATATAGACATGAAGTTTCGTTAAAGCCGTTTGAAGAAAATACGCGAATCGAGATACGTTGGTCGATTCAATTTTATCACGTATAGGATAGCGCGTTTTGCTTTCATGTAAATTAGTTTTTAGAGTTACATCGAGGGAATGTCGTTGGTCTTAACTATGTTCATGGCCCGGCATTGGATATCGGAGAAACGTTCTCGTGGTAGAAATACTGAAAGAGATAGAGAAATAGCTAGCACTAACGCCTCGATATTGCAGCTTCTCTTATTACGATCTGTAATCCTGCGCGACCTCGTTCCTCGCATTCGATGTTCGATCGACGAACGAAAACGGAGTGTAACAAGTATTTAATAATCATATATATATCGTCTCTCCAATATTGTTTCGTATACTTTCTTCCACTACTTTAACTTGATATTACTCGAAAAAAAAAAATAAAATAAAAAAAAATAAATAATAATATATACAAATTAAATATCTATAACAATTTTTTCTTTAAAAATAATTGTGAAAGATTACAAATTATTAAATGAAAATATAAATTTAAAATGCACAATTGTCTCTTATTTATTATAAAACATAACGAATTTCTGCAGGATTATTTCAGTTTTAATGCGTATTGACATTTTTCCTGTTTGAAAATTTTTTGCGACAAAGCTTTTGATATGAATATTTTCTGTTATTGTATGTGAATACAAATATATATTATATATGAATATTACGTACGAATATATTTAACTTTTTCATAATTTCCACAGTTTATTTTATTAATTGCACCGCGTGAAAAGCAAACAGATTATTTTTACATATTATTAACGATACGATTATTATTTAATGTTGTGCTATTAAAGTTTTATTAGTCTCTATTAGCATTATCTGTATGTATCAAATTATTACTACTTTTATTATTATTTTACGACGTCGCGTCAAAACACTTTTATCGCCTATAATATCGCAGCTGTCGTAATATTAATGTTACTATGATTGTTACATGCCTGAAAACTTTAGTATCCAATATTCCGAATGTTCGTGACACTTGGATGCACTTGATAGACGTACTTGATAAATTCGACAACAATGCAGAAACAAAAGCAATGAAAGGAAACGTAGAAACGAAATAAGTTTGGTTATTAAATATTTGTTACTCCGCTTCGGAAACAATTCACGGATAACAGAACACAAGTTACGGCGTTACCAGTTGCAATAAAAGAAACCGCAATATCGCGTCGCTCTTGTTGGAGATTTTTTAGTCTCGTTTTTCTCTCGGCATTTTTCTCGCGAGATTCAACGATTGTAAAGTATCGCATTGATCTGTAGAATTACATTGGAAAGTATCTGAAGGTATTTGAAGCGAATTTGTATGGTCCGTTCCGGATGAATTAAAGATGACAGAATAAGTTTCTTTTTTCAGTTATTATTAACAAAGAATATTTCAAAAATGATAAATAAAACGAAGAATACCGCGTTTTGTTCCACATTTTTTTTTATTTACTCGATTCATAAAATTCTTTAATTAATCGCTCAAACTAAAAGGTATCAGAATCTCAATTGATATTTTTATCAATGGACGATTTTCTTTAGAATTGGCGAAGAAATTTATGAAAAGAAGATGAGTATAAATTTAATATTTCCGTCTTTAACGAATGAAAATGTAATCTATTGTTTTTATTAACTATTTAAAACAATATTTAGATATCATTTAAAATATTTCATTAGTAACATAAATTGAAGTACACTGAGAAAAAAATCTGGTTGCGTTAATTAGAATTCTGGTAGATTCAACTAGTATGTTTGTTGAAAAATGGACAAACCAGAATTCTTGTAGAAATTACCAGATGAATCTGATTAATTTCTTCCTGTTAAATTTACTAAATTTTCTAGTTAATAATACTAAACTCACCAGCACCAAGTCGTCTAAAATTTTTTCCATCTAAAATCTCAAAAATCTGTTTAATATTCTGAATTCCAACAAGATTATTGGATAAATTCAATCCAGATTATTGAATAAATTATTTGAAATTCAGTTTGTTAGAAATTAAACTGATAAACAGTGATGCAAGAAGAGGATGCAACTCAAACACACACAATCAGAGAGCTAGCAGTCCTCTTTCTGGCACTATTGCTCGTAAGAAAAAAAAATATACTTTGAATTTAATGTTAATACTAATTCTTTACATACTTTTCATGACACATATTGAATATGATTTAAATTAAGAAGCAAGCAAAGAAATTAATGTAACAAGAAATTTTATAGATCCAACCAGAAAATATTAACCGAATCCTTATAGTAAAATCTATTATAAAAAATCGAGTCTTATCATGATAACTAGAAATTTTTGTTTGATTTAATCAAAATGGCTTCAATCATATACATCTTGTTGGTACAATCAAATGATTTAGGTATAAATAAATTTTTATAAAATCACTTTTTAGAATAACGCTTACCCTTCTCTCTCATCATTTAAAATATTCTCGCGGAAATGTCATTTACAGTTCGAATTTTTTTCTCTCACTTTGTACACTACGGTTCACGCAAGACGCTCGTCAGAAATGTGCTGCGTAAAATTGGCCTTAACCCTCGGCACGAATTCCGCTCAATGCCCCACGCGAGTCTCTCTGGTAAGATACTTTTTATTAGTTCCTCGAGGAGGCAATTAAGCGACCGTAATTCTGGCGCCGAGCACTTTCTTCTCGTCTCTAATCTCATCTCACTTCTCTCGACTCGCGCGAGCGAGAGTTCGATCTTTCTCGGTGATAATAGGCGAGATTGTTCCCGATAGACGCGCAAAGCTGCTCTGGGAAGGAACATTGAGAGAGGAGCTGCCTTTCTTCCTTTCTTCCTTCCTCTCGTTTGATATTCCATGTCGCGAGAGCGCGGAAAGGTTCACAGTCGTAGCCGACGCGTTTGATTCTCCCCGTGGGAATGTTCGGTAAGAGGATATGGGTCACGACGCGGCATCCCCGTGGGCCGTACAATGGGAACAACAACGGCATTGTCTAGGCAAGCGGTGATAAACGGCACCGTGATAAAACCGGGCAAGCACCCCCGGGCTGATGGGTTTCGGCGGGGATGGGGCGGTGGGAGAGCTTGAGGGATGGTCGGTCCCGTTGTTTCGACAAAGCCGCCTCCTGGCTGCATTTTTCCACTTTATCAAACCGCGGCTGATCTCTCTCTCGCGTTCCCGTAAATAACTTTTATTTCCATTTTGATTTATCAGCCTCGCGTTATATCGATATCGTAGCAGAAGCTTCGATGACTTTTGTTCGCCTTGACGAGAGCGAGATATTTCATAAATGTGTTGTCAGAATATATTGTCAGAGACGCTTCGACGTCGCTTGGCAAAATGTTTAACGATCGCGCGATCGACATGAAGCGCCGATTGTTAAGCATTCCTTCAGGATTGATATCCCTTTTTTGTTACTTTTAATTAGGAAAACAATAAAAAGTGTCTTACTTTTTATGGAGCGTCTTTTTCCTCCGATGTTTTTTATTTTTGTATAAATAATAATAGATATTATCTTTCAATATATGGAATTAAATAAATTAGCGCTAGCCTTTATGACTTTTAGACATGTGCGATAAATGTTACATATATTTTCTCTTTCCTACATTGAGAAAAATCGTTTCATTGTACCAACAAGACGTATATGATTGAAGGCATTTTGGTTAAATCAAACAAGAATTTTTAGTTATCATGATAAGACTCGATTTTTTATGATAGATTTTATTATAAGGATTTGGTTAGTATTTTCTGGTTGGATCTATCAAATTTCTTGTTACATTAATTTCTTTGCTTGCTTCTTAACTTAACTCGTATTCAATATATGCCATGAATTGTATATAAAGAATTAGTATTAACATTAAATTCAAAGTATATTTTTTTTTCTTACAACCAGTAGTGTCAGAAAGAAGACATTAGCTCTCTGATTGTGTGTGTTTGAGCTGCATCCTCTTCTTGCGCCACTGTTTATCAATTTAATTTCTAACAAACTGAATTTAAAATAATTTATTCAATAATCTGGATTGAATTTATGCAATAATCGTGTTGGAATTCAGAATATTAAACAGACTTTTGAGATGGAAAAAATTTTAGACGACTTGGTGAGTTTAGTATTATTAACCAGAAAATTTGGTAAATTTGACAGGGAGAAATTAATCAGATTCATCTGGTAATAATTCCTACAAGAATTCTGGTTCGTCCATTTTCCAACAGACATACTGATTGAATCTACCAGAATTCTAATTAATGCAACCAGATTTTTTCCTCAGTGTAGTCTTGAATCGTAAAACGACACCGATCACATTCTCGTCCTAATCATTTATTCTCATTTTAAATCCGCGCCGCGCATCCTCAACCATCTCATCTTTCATCGTTACGCGGTGTCGCGATACAATGATTTTTTCGCGTGTAACGTAAGCCAGTCGTCCCGGAAAACACGCAACTGAGCGTTTCAGGGCGACTTTTTCACTCGGCATCAGCCTCCCCTGTCACGGTTCATTCACCATGCACAAAGAGTTCACGCCGGACGGACGTAGGTAGGTATTATCGTAGTGGCTCGAACAGGTCCGTCGGGACCACCGGCTCCGAAGAGGTGCAACAACGCGGCTCTCATACGGGGAACACGAACGGGCGGAGCGGTTACACGAGGAAATTAGACCGCAAAGTTCAACAGGGTTTATGACGCCGACGCGATCGTTTTGTTTGCACAAGCGCGAACGAGGGGCGAGAGGACAACGCGGGGGCGTATACTTGGAGTCGTTCGTCAAACGAATCCTCGATTAAGCCGCCGCAACGTTGTGTCGTGATCGCCTCTTGTGATCGACTCTGTTTTCTCTCTCTCTTTCTCCCGCTCTTGTCCTATCCCTCCTCTCGCTGGGTGAATATTAATTAACCTGCTTCCGTAGACCGACCGTAGGTCTCGTCGCTTTAAAGATGCATCATTACACGCTCCTTTGATCTTCACGCTTGATCGAATTAATTATCGCTGTTTCCGGAGAACTTGTCGGTGCTAGTAATTGCTTCTAAGCTATATTACTAATGTAACGCGCTTGCACCGAGTGTGTTTGAACGCCGACTCGCCTAACGAGACGCCGAATCCCGGTTAAGGGGATAATTGGAGGGTCAGTGAATGAAGTTAGAAGAGGATTTTCGCGTTTCATTCCCGGACGGCTTCAAGATTATATCTTTATATCTCTTTACAAGAGCTACTAGTTTTTTAGAGCTTTTGTGAATCACTAACCTCGGACTGTCCCATTAATTTTCAATACAATTATTATTTTCCTCGAAGCTTTCTAATTTCGTAATAATATTCATATTGTATCGGAAGAATCATTTATGAAATTAATCTTATTTTTAGAATGAAAATTATATATAAATAATTATTTTAAACATATTATTTTTCAAATTACATATTTATAATTATTATATTTAATATTATTTTAATCTACAAATATATTTTCAACCTGCAAATTTTATATAATTATCGTACTGAAAAAATACAATCTGATAAATCTGTGATATTTTGAATAAAATCTGTTAACTCTTCTCGAAACACACAATTAAAAATGTAAGGTGATAAGACCGTAAAATTTTTATTTTCGGAATTATTTTATTTTCAAATTAAGTTACGAATGAAGCACAGTTTTTATTTTTGTCATAAAAACTGTAACGCTAATTGCTTTTCCATTTACGCCCAACATCATACATCACAACATATCTCCATGTGTACAATGATAAATTATTAACGCTTGTCATTTATGAGTCTAATTTACTCTAGAAGAGAAGGCGTGGCGCACGTGTCACACAATGACATTACGCTGCATGCGTGTGTACAAGAAGGGCGTTCACATTCTACAGGGTGGAACCGATGGTGTAAAATAAGCTGTATGACGATCACGCTATAGGTGTGTCACATTGTTCGAATGAGGAAGTAAAAATGCTAGGGGCTAAAATATTGGCATACTTTTCCCTCGATAGTTAAAACGCGATTAATCGTGTAGACAGTTGCAACAATGGCGTCTCGTTAAATTTACTATCTTTACCATCTTTAATAATAATGATAATTGCTATTATAAAATTTATAGTATTGATGCACTAAATTACTTTTTTTTACATAAAAAATATAATAATTGTAGTGAATAAATTTTTATGTAAATTTTGAATAAGCACAAACAAGTTACAAACATAATCGCAGATTCATTCATTTTAAAATTTTTTCAAATTCTTGTGAATAAATATTGTGTATGTTATTATTCTATAAATATATATAATTAATTTATAAATAGATTTTTACTCCAATTATAAACTTAGTAATTTAAATTTATAATTTTGTGTGACTTCACTCTTAATAACTTTAATATTCTCTCTCTCTTTCTTTCTCTGAATAATTAAAAAACTTATTAGATATATAAAAAAAAAAGAATTCATTGAAAACTTATTGAAAATATGGATATTTTCTCAATAAAGATTTTTCCATTCAATGGAATATGTTACGCTTATGCTCAATGCTTTCGAAATGTATTTAAAAAAATTTAATTTCAGCGACTAATTATATAAATGCATGCGGCTTTTATGAGTATTACGGCGAGTCCGACGAGCATAATTTAATTCCCAATGAGACGCATTATATATAGCTGGCAGGTGTGAATGTACTTGCACCCGGTCGCGCGAACTATCTCTTGATCACGCTAGGTTACTCTCATTCCGATAGCAGGAAACACGTTGTTCACGTATGGCCCGCAGGTACTAGTCGTGCCGCGTGCCACCCGCGTAACGGATGCGTGCACGCATTGGCATGTAACGGCTGTGTGACGCGAAAGCTGTTGTCAAAATGCCGTCATGAATCGCACGCTGCTTCGAGCACCACCCGCGATATCTTTCTGGACTTGTTTATCAGATTCCAACGCGCGTTTCGGATGCATAACTCGCGTGGGAAATCTATTAATTAATCTTTGAATTAATTGCATTTTTCTCGCGCAATTTTATTGTCGATTATTGTGCGCTCTTGATCAATTTTTGTTTAATTTCTACGTTTTGTTATATATAATAATTTTAAATGCTTTTAAATTTCAAATGGATGTTCGGTCCTCACAGAAACGCAAATGTCGTATATATTTTATTAATTTTTAAATAAGTTATATAATAATTAAATATATAAAATATATTTTATAAATTAAATATTTATTAATTCAATAATATTCGTGGTAGAAAATAGGAAAAATTATTTTAGAATAAGAAATGCCAAATTCAAACAAAAATACATGTGATATAACAAATATAAAATATAGATCAAATACGAAAGATACGTACTTAAAATAGTTAGATTTTTTTATTAATGTTAATCTAAAATATGATATGATCTCCAATTTTTGAATTAAATAATTAGTACAACTATTTATAATTATATCCATTTTAATCTATTACCATGCTATGTGCTTCAGGAATAATTTCGCGAGAAATTTAAAAATAAAAAGATAAGAGTGTGCAATTCATCACGTTTCAAAACATCGTTGGCTGTATCTGGCACTCCCCTTTGTCTGTTCTCTGCTCTCATTCTCCACTTCACTTCCGGTGCGTCTGATAATACTTTAAATTAACCCAGATCCGACCCCTAGCGACACTATTTGACGCCGAAATAAACGATAATAATTCGGTTAAATGTCGTAGTATATCTGTAACACATACACACATACACAAAAGCGAAAAAAAGAACCAAATGCTATTATCGCGACACTCATTACAACGTGATAATTAGCTTATTGTAATTTTCCGCGCAATTCCATTTAATTGCGACATTTGCTCGTGATAATGATTGCTTTTTTAAAATTCCATTACATTCGAGAAACGCGAAAAAATGATCTCTTTCAACTCGCATTTTCATGCATTCAATGCAAAAAGAGATATATCCGCTTAAACAATAATTTTCCATTAACAGTTTTTATGTTACCGAGTGTACATTTGTATGTGGAAATTTATAAAATTCGTGGATCAATTGGGAACACATTCATTGTGATAATTATATATATAGAAAATATTCGGAAGTATGGAAATTAAATTTAAAAATTGTTCTTTGATACATTTTATAATTTTAATTATTTAAAACACATTGGTAATAAATGTTTTAATACTATGATGTAATCGTTAAAAATAATTTTTACTAAACCTAAGAGAATATCGTTTACTTTCGCAAAAAATATTAAATTGAATCAAATAAAATAATTTTATCTTTCTATTCTCGAAATATTTGATATATGATGAAAATAATCACGTTTATAAAAAAATAATTGTTTATTTATTTGTAAAAAAACACTTATTTATTATCTCTTTATTTAATTGATACTCAAAAATTTAGTGTTAAATAGAAAGAGTCTCGACGCGTTAAAAGATGAGAAAGATTTAATAATTTTTTAACTAGAATATCTACACTATTAATACATTATTCTTTTGCATTGTAAAATTTGTTTAATTATAAACACAAAAATTTTTCTCTTTTTATATCGAATTAGTGGTATTATTTTTTAAATTAAAAATTAAATTTAAACTTCTTTAGTTTATAATAGCGGTTATATAGAAGTTTGCGAATAATAACTCTGAAAATTAGTCAAGGAAAACCACGAGATAATACTTAAGAGAAAATAGAAAATTATTTTCATTTTCAATTTTATAAATTGAATGAATGCCGAAATAAGGATTGTAATTTTCGAAAGTGTTAAAGTGGATGATTTTCAGATTTAGAAAATAATTTTTGGCGATAATACATACAATATTGATCCGCTGAAAATATTTATTTTATTATATATCCCCAAATAATTCTTTCTATGATTTGTACACGTATTTTCATTCATGTATCATTAAATAAATTTATTATCTTTTGAATCTGAATGCGAGAACGCATTATGAATCCATTATGCATTTGCGACGCGCCCGGGAAAAGTGCGTTAAATATTGAGGGGAAAGTTAATGGCAAAAAATTTAAATTGCCTAAAGCTTTTCGCAGAAGGAACGAGTGAGGAATGAAAGATTCGCGAATTTTGCCGCGTGACAGCACAACGTGGGACGTAATTATTTTGCATGAGCGTAAATGAAAATGCTCATGAAAAATTTCGCGAAATGATGACAAGCGATAAATTTCGTAACATGATGGATCGCAACAATTTGCGTTGAGAATATCGCGCTGCAATTTGCTCGATAAAGCCAATCATGTGATGATATAATTATTAAATGGAATAATGCAATGTAGTAATGGATTGAATTAATGATCAATTCATGTAAAAGATTTATAATTTATGAAATATATATTTCGTAAAGCTTATATTTTATAAATAGACTTGTTATAATAAATTATGTAAGTGAAAGAAAATCAATAATCCTCCAGAATGTTTGAGAAATGAAGAAACTAAAATAGCTTTTACTTGATTGATATTATTAATGAAATTAATGAAATTATTTTGCGACGAGATTTAGAGCGAATTTTAACAATATGGTGAGAATTATGGTGAGAAACAACATCAAATTATTTTAAGAACATTTATGAGAATACATTAGGTAGATGCAATTATTGTATGAATAATTGCACGAAGAAATATCAATCAATATCATTCTGTAAATGAATAAAATAAATTATAGTATCTTAAAAACACTTTTCTAAAATTGTATCACTTCTAAATAAAAAGTCAACAAATATAGACGCCTCTACCGCCACCGTCTCATTAAAATTTTACGACCGAGAGTTTGCGGGTAATCTAGATCGAAGAAAATAGAGGTGGAGATATGCTCGCATCGTGATGTATCGCGAATCACACAATTTCGAAGTCGTTCTATTCGAGACCCCGGTCGCAGACTCTAATCCACATTCCGTGGACGTTACCTCTCGATTTTTCGCCGGTCGTGCTATCCGTGATGCGATGGCGATGATGGTTCCGTGATCCGTATCTAGGGATTTTGCCAAACTGGTCCCCGGCGCCGATGATCCCCGGGTTGATCCGCGAACTCGGTGCCGTTCGAACGACTCTCGCGGGACAGATCGTTGTCGCTTCATGCGCGACCTAGGAAGGAGACGCTCGTATTTACATACGAGGTCATCTTATCTGACTAGCCATCTTTATTCTCATTGCATGAAACGTCCGTGTCGATTGAACCGACTTTCTCTCTTTTTTTATATTCCGATAGCTGCTACGTAGATGCTTTTCGAAGAGCACTCGCATATTCGTTCTGTTGATTACCTCACGTCGTGTTAATCCTCCGATGGATCTATATTCGCTTTTATTGAATCCTATAGGATTTAGAATTTAGTAAATATTTCAAAAAATTTGAAATTTTTGTAAAATATTTTCCCCTCAATTTGAATTGTAATGTCTATAAAAAAGCTAAAAAAAATTCCGTTGTTGCAAGATATTTTTTATGCGAGGCGTAAAAATAGCTTCTAATGTCAAAAGATACAATTTGCTATTCAAATCATTTTTTCGATAATTATATGAGTATTTTTAAATATGAGTAGAAGCGCTCCAAAAAATTTATATTATAATAAGAATTTCATAAAAGCGGATCAAACTCGACAGTGACTCTAGGGATCGCAACCTTACCTTTCGGTATAACACGTGTCTCTTGAATTAATAAGGATATAAGTGCCACTCGACTAGACTAACTTCACATCAAAGGTAACCATATATTTTCTCCTAGCAACCTTTCATACGAACGTTACTATTTCATTTAATCGTTACGATTATACCTTTGTCATTGAACATTGAATAAGAAGGCAATAATAATTAAAAGGGAATAAATTAATTAATTTAAAGGGAATAAGTATTAGAAGGAAACTTAAATTAGAAATACTACATTAGAAATATTACATTCTCATGATTGCTAATTCAGATCTAAATCAAGTTAATATAAAATATATGCAATCAATTATTATTATTAATATTTCAGAAAAAAATGCCTGAACATTTTAGTTTTAAACTGTTATTTTAAATTTTGTATTAAGTATCGTAAAATGCTAGAGAGATTCAACGAGGCTCAAAATTGCAAGTTAACTCGTAATTTAAGCATGGAAAATGGAAAACGAGCAAAAATGTTTCAAAACGCTAAGAATTATGCTCAAGCGAGTAAGTGGACAGAACTTTGAACTTTTGTATCGGATAAAGTTCCTTTTCTTTTATTTTCTTCTTCTTCCACGTTTTTTCCTGCTCATCGCGTCATTTTCCCCCCTTTCGCCGTTCGAGGAAGTAACAATTTATATTCATGAGGATTATTTCTAAAAGGGACGGGCACGATCTTCCGCGATTTCTGCCTCCCTTTTATATGCTGATTTGATCGTGATTTGATCGCGGGTGGTTATGAAGCTTTAAAGAAAAAAAAAAGAATGGAATTTAATGAGGCGTCAACGAAGATTCGAACATCGTCTTGCATTTATGAAAAATTTTCTCGGACTAGCTCATCAATTTAACTCCCTCTCTACCTCCGGGCGAGATCTTTCAATTAATTTAAGGTTGCAAATTTTGAAATTGAAAATTGAATGTTGAAAAATCCATTATTTCTCAAATCTCAACTATTCTCTTACGTACACTATTTCGTTCTTTATTTTTTAAATTCCATTTAATCCTCTTCAGTACAATAATTTGCAATTTAAATTTGATTTGTCGTATATCAGATATATAAAGAAATATAATCAGAGATTTTTAGACGATGGAGATTTCATAAAAGATATAAATATTATTTCATAAAAGATATAAATATATTTATATATAATTATGTTATCAGTTGCGACGTTTTATTGATATAAAATTAGAATGATTAAAATATTTTAAGGAAGTTAAAAATCATATTTCTGTTTTTCTATCTTCCACGTCTTCGTCTTTGCAATTGCATTATGAGGTATCTTAACGTTTTCTGTTTTTACTCTCCTCCGGCGATACACCTTTTGCTTATCGATGATGTCATTTATTGGGAATCCACGGCGGAAGCAAATATGATTGTAGGAAACAGGAAAGTTGTACGATGTAAAAGCGGAGACCTGTCGAGGAGATGGAAAGAGTGCCGTAAATAAAAAAAGTGTAGATGAGAAACTTCGTTATTGGAAAATTTGGTTTCGTAGTAAATCGTTAACTTTTTACGAGAGTTATATTCTCGCGTTCTCTCAAGTATATTATATACAAAACTGACTACAATCGATTAATCGCTAAATAGATTTTGACATTAAATATCAAATGAGGCGCAATACTCAGACTTTCTTTCGGAGAATCTCACATATTTCCGGCAATAATATATTTTTGTATAGTAGCAAATTATTCGATAAATTATTGCAATTGCAAACTTATAGGTAAAATAACGATGTAACTTTTTTTTTTGTACTTTTCGATATGTTATTCTTCGGTGGAATGCATTTGTTCTTTTAACATAATTTTATTATGATATTTTGTACGAAAAAATGCAGAAGAAAAATTTTCTCTTTGATGAGATATTTTATGCAGTCATATTTCAGTATTCTCGCATGAATTTTATTGCTGTTTTTCTCCCCGATAGTATATTTAGTGCTTGAATCGAACAGAAATTTATGATATTTTTGAAAATAAATGGACGAAATAATTTAATTATTTCGAATATTCGAAGTTACAGCATCAATATGCTCAAAATACTTTCAACATGCATCATTAAATGTAATTTGCATTCAGATATAGATGTCATAGAGAAAACTCGTTAATACTAAAATATCGCAAAAGAGAAAAAAAGAGAGACAGATAGTAGTGAGATCTCCTCTTTACTGCGGAGACATAATCCCTGTAAAAGACCGGAAATTAGGAGGGAAATGAGAGTTAGTAAAATTAATGAATTCTTTTCATTTTTTATCATATTCCACAGTACCTATATTAAAATACATGCTCTTTGTATTGCGTTAAAATTCTAATTTCATGTTTATTTATATAAAGATGAACATTACACGTAATAATTATACATGTGTTGTTTTAATTATTTTTATTTTTAACTTTATATGTAATATGTACAAAAAATCATTTATTCATGATTGAAATATTTCTTCTTTTTTTAAATATTTGGAACATGTTTATTTCAGCAATATGTTATTTCCATAAATATGCAAGGATCAAAGGAAAATAAGCATGACACGCAAATTATTATTTCAGAAAATATCGTTAATAGATGTTTTTCTGCGAATGAAAAGCTTAGCACAATTTCAAATGAATCGCTTTCCGATACTTTTAAATATACTGTTCTGTTTCTTAATAGCCCTGGCGTGATTAAAATGGAAATTGAAAATCATGACGTAAACGCCAAAGTCACACAAAGAACGATATGGCCGTACGTGAAGTGAATAATATTGGATTGAAAATTTGATGGTTTCGCAATGTATAATGTTTTCGCGTCGAACATGTGTGTCTGGATAAAAAATCTCTCGAGGATGCCGGGCAATTTTTCAACTTTCAGTATCAAGCCGCCTATCTAATGCGAATTTATGAGATTATTTCGTCAGGAGAGAAAAAGAGACGGAGAACTGTATCACATTGTGAGCGATGTATGATATCTAAATGCGTATATAACGGCTTACATGCAAGTGTGCAGCACGTCTCGCTTCAAGATTGCCCGATATTACAGAATTTTATGACTCAATTATTGGACATAACGTTTTCACAATATCGAAACTTGGTAATGAAGGATTTAAAACGATTCAAATTTTGTACTGTGTATAATTTTTAATGCTAATTTTTTAATATGTACACATCATTATTTTTATTATATTTTAAAGATCAAAATTGTGTGCAAGATACATGCAAGATACATTTTATAAAGAGTTTAATATTTATTGCTTTAACGCGTTTCAATTCTTGTGTAGTATCTATAATGGTTTAGTGTGCAGCCGCTGCTTCGATATTACGGAATTTTACGACTTTATCCGCTACATTATTGACGTCGGCGATATGTACGATGATTCGAGTTAGAACGGTGCGCTTTTATCGCGCATCGCTAAATTGCCGGAAAACAGAAACATCGAAGCTCTCTCAGAACGAAAGCACAGGCTTGTACGAATACTGTGGCCCGTATTCATGATATGTGATGGGATATTTTCAGATTTTGTTAAGTCACATACGTAATAACAATTCTCGCGTATTATTAATCTTGGAAGACCATATTTAACATTGAATATTGAATTTATCGATGAGAAATCTGTTAAAAGATAATTAGATTAAAATTATATTACATGTTCTAATGTTATTTTATATGATTATTTTGATAGTATTAAATTTACGTGAAACATCTCTATTTGCTATTTCTCCTCTCCTCCTTTCTCTCTTTTTCATTCTTTTCAGTTATCAATTATTAATTTCATTATTAATTATCATTATTCTCCACAATTTATTAATGAATGAAATAATTTTATTTTTCAACATGATAATTAAGAAACGAGCGCTAAGAGCCTACAAAACGCGGATGGCAATGCGTAAATTTTTCGAACATTAATTTGTTCGTAATTTTATTTTTGTTATGCCAATTTTAATTTTAATGTTTCGTCAATTTTGAATATTCGAAATTTAGTTGTTTAGCGTAATGTTTTGAGTTATTATCAATCGGAAATTAGATGGAATATATTTGCGCTTGCTAATGTAAACTATTATAACTCGCAAATTTCAGCAAGTTCACATGTAACAGCGAGTTTCTCCCTTTCGCAATATGTTGATTACGCATATTTGAACGAACCCATTGCGAATTATCCATCCCGAACATACTTGAGAGATAAAAAGGAAGGATATGCGCGAATTGAAAGCATGCAAATAACAATGTGACAGAATAAGAAATGAGAGACAGACAAAAGTGGAAAACGTTCGAAAACTCAACCGGATATTGGAAATGAGATGACACATGGGAGGAATAAAATAAACTAAGATGGAACGATAGAAGATACAATAAAATAATGTCAAATATATAGACACAAGATATGTACAATAAATTTTTAAGTGACATTTATATATCTACCTCTCAGAGATTATTTAGAGATTATTTATACACTTACACTTTTAATTATTACACTTTTTATATAAAGTCTCTGTTGAACGACATTCTCGATGATATCCGCAAATTTCCGATATTAATAATTTACATTTGTGATTGCCTGCACTGAGAAAAAAATCTGGTTGCATTAATTAGAATTCTGGTAGATTCAACCAGTATGTCTGTTGGAAAATGGACGAACCAGAATTCTTATAGGAATTACCAGATGAATCTCATTAATTTCTTTCTGTTAAATTTATCAAATTTTCTGGTTAATAATACTAAATTCGCCAGCACCAAGTTGTCTAAAATTTTTTCCATCTAATCTCAAAAGTCTGTTTATTATTCTGAATTTCAACAAGATTATTGGATAAATTCAATCTAGATTATTGAATAAATTATTTTAAATTCAGTTTGTTAGAAATTAAACTGATAAACAGTGATGCAAGAAGAGAATGCAGCTCAAACACACACAATCAGAGAGCTAGCGTCCTCTTTCTGGCACTACTGCTCGTAAGAAAAAAAACATACTTTAGATTTAATGTTAATTACTAGTTCTTTATATACATTTCATGGCAAATATTGAATACGAGTTAAGTTAAGAAGCAAGCAAAGAAATTAATGTAACAAGAAATATGATAGATCCAATCAGAAAATACTAACCAAATCCTTATAGTAAAATGTATTAAACGTTCTAGTTTTAAAAAATCGAGTTTTATCATGATAACTAGAAATTCTTGTTTGATTTAATCAAAATGCTTTCAATCATACGTCTTGTTGGTACAATCAAACGATTTTTCTCAATGTGCTTGTCACTAGTTTCGCGAGCATGATTATTTTTTGGCCAGTTGACGAACCGTAAGAAGCGTCGTTCCATCAACGATAAAATGTAAAAGCGGAATAAATCTAAAGACAGAAACACGTGCTACTCGTCCATCGTAAAAGTCCATTCCATGGCCGGGCATGGATTTTACTGCCCGGTATAATTGCCTGTAACCGTGGTCATTAAGAGTGCTCGATGAGGTCGTTAATCTACAGCCATTTGCAATCTCGCCGTCTACTTAATACCTATTTAAAGCCTTTACGAGTACTTCCGGATATCAGCGTCTCTAACGCAGCACGTTGACGTTCTTTTCGATCGTAAAGTTCACGCGAAAAATCACGAAAGTTCCCATGTTCGCATTTTCGTCAAGCATATTCTACATTTTATTACGAATGTTCGAAACGCATGTTACTGATACTATTCTTTATATACTTATATTTTACTGCTTAGTTAACATATAATTAACGCGCACATCTAATTTTGGTCACATTTTTCGTTTGGATGAAATAAAAATTGAAATGAAAACAATATATATTAATGATTTTACATATAAATGAATTTAGATCTCTGGTTTTATGACAATTTATTTTCAAATTCATTGGTGAAATACTATCGATAAACAGTGGCATATGTTTTGGAAAGAAAATTAAAAAAAAAATAAATTACAATCGAGATTATTTCAAAATAATCTTGATTACTTACGAGTGAGTGTTAGACGTTGTTTTAGTTTTAGAGCAGCAGCAAATTTTCTCCACTTTTAAACGGTTGATTGTTTCATACTTGATAACATTCTTGTTCTTAAACAAAAGCGCATATCGTCGTCTGAAGCAGTCACGAAACGTGATATATGTCAAGCCTCAAAGGGATGACCTGCGAGAATCTGGACCTCTAAACCAAGAGAAGCTTTTAATGACAATGGGCAACTATGTGGCGACTTGAACTCTGCACGTCACACGTCAAAGTTTCGAGCTTTGACTTGGGCTCGCCGCGCTGTTACTTATTTCGTTAACTCTCATCTGACTCTGCAGATTTAATTTAATCCGGCAACTGTGTCAACTTGAATGTCTAAGAGGAAAATAGGATGACTCTGGAATCTCGTAATTAAATAATTATTTAATAGTAAAACTATGTTTCGATGTTCATATTATCTCGCTCAGCGATATACTGTAAATAGAAACTTTTACCGTGCTTTTAATTCACGACCTTAGATTTGATGCATATGATGTAAAATTTATTAAAATTAGTAAATCGAATTAATACAATTTTTTAATCGAGGAATAATACTATCAAAATGAGTAACGTGCAATTACGCAAGTAATCTAATTAAAAAAAATAAAGTAGTTATTATATTATGAAAACATCTCCTATATTAAATTTAAACAATAGATTTTTTTATTAATTTAGACTCCTTTCAGTTTTTCGATTAATAAAAATAAAAATAAAGCGTATTTTTGTGAATTGCGGTTGTGAATTGCACACATATAAATAAATAACAATATAAAGTTTAGTAAATAGTGTTTTTTTAAAAAGAAATAAAACAAATTTTATTTTATTGAAAAATATTTAATATGAGAAAAATTAAAAACTATATACATAAATTGTTATTTTTCTATAAAAGCTGAATCTCTCGTGGAATCATTTATGTCAATATTTAAAATGTTGTGTGAGAGGATAAATAATATATGTGTATCGATGAAAGTATTTCTTTGGTACTAGTAAGGTGGTAAATATGTTTCCGTCTAAGGTGGTGAACGTATTTCCGTCTCTTGAAACGTAACGATCCCAGAGACGCGGCGAAAAACGCCAATTTCGCAGCACGCGTCAGAAAATATATCCGCTCTGCGAAAATGCTGCTCTGAGGAACCTTCTGCCAGTCTTGATATCTAGACAAGAAATATACATCGCGCAATTTAAATCACAACGATGCACGAGGGAAAACCTGCAGCCGCCAAAACAACACTGGGACGAAGAGAGGCTGAGCAGAGAAACATTCCGCGAAACACAACTGGTTGCATGCATTAGCATTGTTGTAGGGGCAAGTTGCCACTTTGGCCGCGAAAGGCTTCGCCTTGCATTTGCATGAATAAGCAACGTTCGCGAAGTTGTTTGTCTAACCCTAGCGAACGTAAAATTTCCGGCAGCGGCAACTTTTAAAGCGATCGATTAATTAAACCGAGATTGATATTAGTAATTAAGAAATTGGTGAAGTATACTTTTTTTTAAGTATCGGAAAAGTAGAGTGAAATATTTGACAACTAGATGGACGAGCGATATTAAATTTATAAGAGATGGAGTTAATTAATATTTATCGTTTAATTGGTGCACATTCAAATTACAAAAATTACAAAAAATTAATTAATGAAACTAGAATCAATAGCAATAATTAAGAAATTAAGCCGCGTTAAATATATTAAATATTTAGGAAAGTAGGGGCTCTTTGGAGGGGCTGGGGAATGTGCTAACTATAGACAAACGACATTAATTTCAAAGGAAATTGAGTTAATATTTACCATGCTATTTCACTAGCGGAAGACGCAAATGTGCCCTTTAATGTAATTAAACGGCACTAAAGTGCATATCTCTCGGCAAGGGAATATAAATTAGCGTTTTGTGGCCGAGGGAAAATCACTTATTCATTTGACAAAATATTTAGCCGTGCAACTGGGGCGTAACAGGAGACGCGCATTTTCAGAGATACATTTAATTGCGAAGAAACATTACGTATGTGATTACACGTTGCTGTGCAATGGAGAAGGATACGATGTACGTTCATGAATACAATAGCGAGGAAATCAGTAAAGGTTACACACGCAGCTATTATTCTCTTCTGAAAAATGTTAAAAACTCGTTATAGATTAAAAAGTATTTTGTGCTTTCATATCTTTTAATAAGTGAAACAACATGTTATTCGGATTAGAGTGGAGGTTTGCAACAATTTTCCCTTTCAAACGTTTCTCTTCTCTTGTCAAAAATGTACCGCAAATACATTCTCCAGTCGTAATTTGGTTCCTATCCACGTTCTTAGAAAGCTTCCTCGCATAACGAAAACTGGATTTAAGCATCTTTCAAAGTACCTAGTATCTATTCAAAGCAGCATCACAACTTTCTGCATTTTTCGCGCGTGAATGCACATCACCAGCTCTCATTAAATTTTAACAAACGAGTTTTACGATATAAAAATATCCTTCCGTTAACGTAACTTATTTACGTCGTTTATAAAATTTTTTTTCGTCTCGCGCATATGATGAAGATTTATTCTGTTAATATTTCAAACCGAATGCTCTATGTGAAACTATCGTATTAATTATAAATTAAGTATCTTGAAATTTTTTTACTGAATTAAAAATCGTAAATATTCTTGGATACCTGATAATAAATTAGATGTATAATGTTTTTATAAATTAATTATAAAATTCATATATTATCGTAACAAATTTCAAGTTACAAAACTTTTAATATAATTTTAATTATTTGTAAAACTTTCAATGTCATTTTAAATACATTTTCTGTTAGTAATTAAACTTTGTTATTTAGTAATAAAACTTTTAGTAATAAAAAAAGGAAAGAAGAAGGTTCTTAAAACTTTTTAGAAATATCTTTTGGATTTACATCCTATTGTTAGCAGCACATCTATGGTAGTAGCATACACGGTTGTATGAGACTTAGCGGGGTTAGATCGGCTTCACGCTATCTTTCTGAAGGTTAATCGCTGGCTCACTATAGAGATCCGTCGAGTACAAAAGGGCTAAAGGTTACCAAGCTATCTTCACGAGGGAATTGATCGAGACGGTCACTTAGCGCGCATGTTTCACGAAACGGAGTTCTAAAAGCCTATTTGCATGTGACGTGAAAGTTTATGATACTCATGTATGTGTGTGTGTGTGTGTGTCTCATGACAATAGAATATTATTAGTTTTCGGTATCACGATAATACGTCATTTAATTGTTACGATGACTTTTAAATCTATTTTAAATAAATATTATATTATATACTTGGTTAAATATATTAAAATTATGTTAGCCACTTGAAGGAAACACATCTCAATACTATAATTATATTCCGAAACAAACTTGCACCTAAAATTTTTCTTATTTCTTTAATTTATTATTAACTATATTTTTATAAATTTAGAAATTATATATTAAATATATTCTTTAGAATCTTTCTTTCTCTCTCTCTCTCTCTCAAAAATTAATAAATTAGAGAATTATATTAATATATTTTTTAGAATATTTCTCTCTCTCTCTCTTATACTATTTTTATTATGCATTAACACTTATCAATGTATTCTCTTTCGTAGTAATTCTCTAATTTATTAATTTTTGAGAGAGAGAGAGAGAAAGATTCTAAAGAATATATTTAATATATATTAAATATATTAATATCTCTCTCTCAAAAATTAATAAATTAGAGAATTACTACGAAAGAGAGTACATTGATAAGTGTTAATGCATAATAAAAATAGTATAATAATGTAATTTAGTAAAAATAATAATAACATATATAAATTATGAGGCTACAATTATTTGAAAAGCAATTTATATTGCTCTGAAATTCCAATCCCTGTGATTATTCGTCACGTCGTACGAATACGACAGTGGCAGTATCGAATTAATCCTCAGGATCACTTTCACGCGATCAGATCTATTGAGCTACGCTATTGCTAGCTTCCTATCAGAAACGCGAGTATAATATAGATACAGCCTTTAACCCGAGAGATCACAGCGATGTGAGCCCTCTCGGATATTCTATACGTCTGATCACATATATGGAAATGTTCAATTTGCATGAAGGAGACAGTATATCTTATTCAATATAATAACATAATCGATAAGTGGATTCGCGATTTTATAAAATACAACTAAAGCATCGAAAGAATTACGATTCGAAGAATGGAACCCGTGCTCGTTGACGGATCAAGAATTAAACAACGATGACAACAGCCCCTGGCTTCTTTCCTCGGCGTCCTTCTCCCACGGCCGACATCGTCGTCGGCGGATTTTTCGTCCGTCGTCGTTGGTATTCGACGGAGCGCATCGAGAAATAATGACAGGGACCCCGTTCCTTCCGGTCGTTGCGCGTTTGGCATCGGCTGCGTTATACGGAGGCTCGTATAATGGATGTTTACGCACGACGTCACGCATGATTCTCGTCCCTCCATCCTTCTCTCTCTGCTCGATTGTTTCGCCCGATACGTGAGAGCCTGCCACCGGGGGGTGGTTTGCGCGCGTAAGAGCGAGTTTCGCGACGGGAGGAGGACCTTGCCGTAACTCTCTCGTTATGGAAACGCGCGTGCACACTGTTCACGTAACTCGGCCTCGCCTCGTTCGGTAATTATGCCGGCTCAATAACCGCCATTGTGTTACGTCGCGGCAAACATTTTGACATATGTCGGATCTGGCGTCGACTACCTGCCTTTGTGCCGCGATAGCGGGAACCTCGTAATGGAAATGTGCCTCCTTAATCGAATTCTGTATCGAACAACGAAGACAGAATCCCTTCTCTTCCGGAATTGCCCCTCTTTTATTAACGTCAATGAATATCTACGCGGAGGAAGCGTACGATTCCTTCGATAGAAAATTCTTTATTACGAAGAAGAGAAAATATTTAACCCCGCAAAATTCAGAATCATATATACAATTATACACAGAGAAAAATATCATTCTACTGCCAAGGAAAACGATTACTCAGTTTATTTTTCTTTTTTTAAGTAATAATTTTCTTCAACAAAGAATATATTCTTGATAATAGTCTTAAAATATACTCATCACAAGTGTTAGAAAATCTCATTATCATGTACTCGAAAGAAGAATTTATTTTCTCTTCAAGAATATTGTAAAGTTGTATCAGAGAAAAATCAAACTTACTTTATGTGGCAAGCAAACCAAACTTTGTTTTAATTTAATATTCTTGACTAAAATATACTGCAGTTACTAAAATTCAGAATATATTTAATTAAATTTAATGCTTGTGATGAACTTATGATATATTTGCAGATATACAAACTTATGATATACTTAAAATAAATAACATTTACTTGAATATAGTATACATTTTTCTCTGTGTAGAGATGACCAAAGATTATTGTGACGATTTATAATTTGAAAATCATCTCTCTTACAAGAATATTACTGATATAATTTAGAATCGAATACGAAGCTAAAAAAATTTTATAAATAAAATTTGATAAATAAATAATTAAAAAAATATCTTACAAAAACGACGATTGCTTCTTCAATTGAATATTATAATTATTAATTAATTTTACGTTCTTTTAAAGCAAATATTACACCGAGAAAAATCATTTGATTGTACCAACAAGACGTATATGATTGAAGGCATTTTGGTTAAATCAAACAAGAATTTCTAATTATCATGATAAGACTCGATTTTTTATAATAGATTTTACTATAAGGATTTGGTTAGTATTTTCTGGTTGGATCTATAAAATTTCTTGTTACATTAATTTCTTTGCTTGCTTCTTAACTTAACTCGTATTCAATATTTGTCATGAAATGTATATAAAGAAAACTAGTATTAACATTAAATCCAAAGTATATTTTTTTTCTCTTACGAGCAGTAGTGCCAGAAAGAGGACGTTAGCTCTCTGATTGTGTGTGTTTGAGCTGCATCCTCTTCTTGCATCGCTGTTTATCAGTTTAATTTTTAATAAACTGAATTTAAAATAATTTATTCAATAATCTTGATTGAATTTATCCAATAATTTTGTTAGAATTGAGAATATTAAACAGACTTTTGAGTTTAGATGGAAAAAATTTTAGACGACTTGATGCTGGCGAGTTTAGTATTATTAATCAGAAAATTTGATAAATTTAACAGGAAGAAATTAATCAGATTCATCTGGTAATTCCTACAAGAATTCTTCGTCCATTTTCCAACAGACATACTGGTTGAATCTACCAGAATTTTAATTAATGCAACCAAATTTTTTTCTCAGTGTACAATATAAATTTTATTCGCACATCGATCATACATATAACACGTAGTATTATTTCATTAATCATGCTGATAGGTCGTTCGACGCATTAGAAAGTCGCTAATGGAAAGTATCGGAGCGAGTGAACGCGTAACAGCATTGCAACCCATCGGACCCCACTTGGTAGATCGAGTCGTTAGAATGCAGGACGAGTCGACTTCTAAATGTTCTCTTTGTGTGCCGAACGAATCAGATTTATCGATGAAACACCTGCGGACTATGCGAGCTCGATTGCAACAAATGCGCTACTACTTTCCGCGAATTGTATCGGCAACGCATAGGGTGCTCACGAGATGTTTGTTTCCTCTTTGGGTCTTTACAGAAACATGCGGCAACTCGTGTAAAATCTTACGGCGAACGAATCGTCTGTTCAATGGAACACTGGGGTAAAGTGGAAACTTATTGGCGCGATCTTTTCTAAGAAAAAAAAGATGCTCATTAACGCATATTAAATAAAGCGTTTTAGGAGATTAGCTGGGAATCTTTGCATCATAAATTAAATATATTATTAGCAATTTGAAAAAATTAAATATGTTTCTTAAAATCGGAATCGAAGCTGCCGCATCTCTTAAGTAAGTCTGGAAATATCTCGATGCTTTTTGAAGTTTATTAAATCACAATATTATATTTTAATGGTGCGATAGTGCACATTAATATTAAAATTGTATATAACATGTCGAGTAATGAGAGAGAAAAGATTACGTCGGTGTAAAGTGGTAAGCTCTTTGTTATAAAAAAAATCACAAAGTCCACGGTAGTAATGATATTAGCTCTTTAACCGTTTAAATGTCTCGATGTCAGTACCATTCTGCACTTAAAGCGTCAAAAGTATGCTTTCGCAACTACATTTAAATGCAAATGAAATGAACTTTCTTCTTTGTTATGCTTTTCTCTTAACCCGCTATATCTCTTTTGTTTCACTCGAATACGTACTCTTTACCTCTCTTTTAATCTTTATATAGGATATAAACTCTAAAATATTCCATGCTTATTCCCCGTAATAAACTTTATTTATGGAACAATTATACTTGATTCATTACTGAATATAAATTTGATGTCGGGCCGTGATATGAATTTATATAAAGCAACTATGCGCGTTTCCGCGACGAAGAGAAATGAGCGGGCGAATTTCGTTGACGAATTTTTCGAAGGGCAAACGAACCTTTTGGCGCTGTTCGTATGCCCCTCGCCTGGGATCTCTTCGTGTATGAAAAACCGAAAATTTCTAAAAACTCTCGACTCTTAACCTTATTCGAGATGTCTTGCCCACGCTATTTCATTACTGCGCTCGAAACGGCAGTCGTGTAATATGAATATGCAATTTTATGACCACTCCGGGGAAACTCACGTATATACATACACGAGCGAGTTATGTGTTTCGTCCCGGGAGTACCTCTCCGGGCTTATTCGGTAGGAAAGTTACGAATATACACGGAGACGCGACGCCCAAAGTACGCCGTCGTTCGTAACGTCGTGTACACTGTGTTATGCCACGCGGAAAATCGTTTTTCTGAGAGAGAATCCCGCGAGCGAACCGTTTGTTTGTTCGTTTGTTCGCTGTACATTTCATGCCGGGGTGTAAAGAATATCGAAGATCGACAATGTCAAAGGGATACAATGGCCCTCGGGCGAATAACATTTGCGGTAAATTATTCGCGAAGTTGCAAACACTTACTCGTATCTTAAAAAAAACAATGAGTAAATTTCACTACACTAAGAAAAATATCTGGTTGCATTAATTAGAATTCTGGTAGATTCAATCAGTCTGTTGGAAAATGGACGAACTAGAATTCTTGTAGGAATTTCCAGATGAATCTAATTAATTCTTCCTGTTAAATTTACCAAATTTTTTGATTAATAATACTAAACTCTCCAGCACCAAGTCGTCTAAATTTTTTTCCATCTAATCTCAAAAGTCTGTTTAATATTTTCAATTCCAACAAGATTATTGAATAAATTCAATCCAGATTATTGAATAAATTATTTTAAATTCAGTTTGTTAGAAATTAAACTGATAAATAGTGATGCAAGAAGAGGATGCAGCTCACACACAATGAGAGAGCTAGCGTCCTTTTTTTGGCACTACTGCTCGTAAGAGAAAAAAAATTTACTTTGGATTTAATGTTAATATTAGTTCTTTATATACATTTCATGGCAAATATTGAATACGAGTTAAGTTAAGAAGCAAACAAAGAAATTAATGTAACAAGAAATTTTACAGATCCAACCAGAAAATACTAACCAAATCCTTATAGTAAAATCTATGAAACGTTCTAGTTATAAAAAATCGAGTCTTATCATGATAACTAGAAATTATTTTGATTTAACCAAAATGCCTTCAATCATATACGTCTTGTTAGTACAATTAAACGATTTTTCTCAGTGTCGATTGTCGATTTTTTCGCAATTTATCAGACAACAAAGACTAATTTTTGGGAATGTCCGATTTTGATGATTGACGCGCTCGTCGTTATTTTTAATGATGTCTCATTCTTGAAATTACGATGGTCGTTGACAGATACAAACGCATTATCTATAGCGTGAGAAATTTGTCATGGATACGATGATAATAATAGTAAGTAAAAGGACGATCTTCTGCGATGGGCGTAACCTTCGATTTCTCACGAGCCAGTGCGTGACGAATTGTGACGATAAATAGTCAAGTTACTCGAGCGTTCTTATCTGCAATTTCCTGTCTTCTATTTAAATGAATTAATTTGTATTTTATTCGGATTATTATAACGAAGAAAAAATTTTGTTTTTATGAACATTGCATTAAATAATTAAAATATTCTATAGCGCAGTAAAAACTTTTTAATGTATTTTCCTATATTAAAAAAAAAACTTTTTAATGTATTTTCCTATATTAAATGCGCAGTGCTTTAAATTTATATCATAATTTTGTATTATTTTATTATTTGCAGATAACAAACTGTAAAATTACAGTATATAAAGTAACATTTTTGTTGAATCAAGTTATAAAACTTGCAATAATTGTTATGGAATGTCTGCACGCAATGGGAAGCGTGTAATTAAATTTACCTTTTAACATAATTATGCCTAAGTTTGATAAAATCGTGCAAAAATCGTAAAAAAGTGCACCGTATATTATTGCATGTCACTCACGAATTGACTCTTGCAACGCATTACGTAATTAGCTTATGAATGCTAGTAAAAGCGTAACAGATACTGCTCCTTTGTGCCGATGAACGAGCAAGGGACCGATTCAATCGCCATTAAATTCAGAATCATAATTACATTTTGTCGCTCTTGTATCTCTTCATAGAAAATTTATACTTGGAACGCGACAAGGAATATGTCTCGCAATTTTATGTAATAACATACATATGTAGACATAATAGACATAATTAAAATGCTAATGGCATACATGATATATGCACATATGTGGAAAGAGCAAAGAGGACACATTATCAATCTGCAAAAAGAGAATAGCATCGCTTATCAATTTAAACATCGTCGAAGACGATCGTCGAGCGTTTCATGATGAATTGCGGTTTCGGAACTTTAAAAACCGAGAGATCGATACTGGAATGAGTTCTCCTCACGCCGATTCCGTTTTACCGTTTGACTAAATTTACGATTCCGAGGAAAACGAGGGAAAGACGCGATGAAGACGAAGACGATACCGGAATTGGAAAAAGACGAGGAATCGCGATGGAGAAACGAGAGAAGGAAAGAAAGAGGTCGTGCAAACGGCGCCAGTTTCTAACGCTACTTTCCCGCCGAAACGTAATTTAAAAGTTGGCAAGCCTCACGTTGCGACGACACCCTTTGCTGTTAATGAAACTCGTTCGCCGCGACTTACACTTTCAATTTTCCGCGTGCAACACACCGTCTACTTTTCCGCATCCCTCGGTCGTTTATAGAAGGCACTCGCCCTCCTTCTTTCACTGTCATTTCAACGATATCAATACAGATTTTCCTGATAAACAAGCATCAGATTCCATATTTTTTATCGTTGCCACGCGCTTTATCAATGTTTATTCCGCTTTCCTTTAATTTGATGCTCTTATTGTGTTTATGCGCTAGCGACGTTGTTAATATTTCAATGTTAGTACTTTAAGGATGTTTTGTACCTATTTTCAAAATATTGAGAATTTAATGAAAATTGTACAGAATGTCCTTACATATGTTTTAGAAGCTTCAGTACAATTTTTAAATCGATTCATTAAAGCGTTCACAAGTTATAAGCATTTTAATTTGCACCGAATTAACATGTGTTTTTATGAGAAACGTATAACCACGTCGATTCAAATGACAAAAATACATGGAAATAATATTCAGAATTTGTTTAAAATTTGCAAAAGTTTAGATACAGAGGAAATATTTGGTCAAATAATATTATACAAGTACTAAATGGTTAAAAAGATATTAAATATAATTTAATGAAGTTAGCCATGCATCTGTCACAAGACGAAATTCTCTGCCAAAAGTTAATTATTTCGATTAACAAAATTCGGAATATTTCAGTAAAAACAATAAATATTAATAAAAAAATATATCTCAAAAAAGATATCTCTGTACTGTAGCTAAAATCAAATTGTAATATTCCACACAATTTCTCATACTCAAAATACATTAAAAATGGATATTCGTCAATATTGATTTTCAGCTCCTTTTTGCTTGGACTGTACATACAAAACATCCTTAATATAGTTTGAATATTAAGTATCAAGTGGATTGACAATGCAAGTTTTAGAATATTAAAAAGAATCATTTTCAGACTAAACATCGATTTAATTCACGAACACAGAATACGTTACATAAATCTCTTGGCTTACAAAGAGTATGTTTATCCAGTGATTAAAATTGTATGTCATAAAAAGACCTTGTTAGTATACAATCTCTCTATCTAGGTAGATTTAAAAAAGCAGGTTTTAATTTGAAAAATAATCTAATATTTTCAGTATCTTTTTCTACAATTTTCCTCTTTGAGAAAATTGTATGTTAAATATTTTATTCTGTGTCACTGTATCATTTCTTTCTAGAAAAAATAAATATAACTAATTAATTTACACGCGATCGACGCACATGTTTCGCATAATAATTTTAAAACATTTGCAGGTCGAGAAATATCGAGGAATTTAATTTATTCCGCTGCTCGCGCGGTCTACAGTTTGAAAAATATATACGGTATCACGAATACGGACGACGTGTGTATTTGATGCGCACCTGAGGCGAGCGCGAAAATCGGGTTCGACGACCGAAATAATTCGCGGCCGCTCTTTGCACTTCGGCTGAGTTCCATCGCGGTATTTCGTCTTGGGGCGGTATGTGTACCTATCTATCTACGTACGTATAACGTTGCGACGCGACGGGGTGCAAATAAGCGCAAAATGACTGGCGCGGCACCTGGCCATATTGGCGTAAAGTTGGAAAACGTCTGCCAATATGCGAGAGCACGACACCTATCCCCATCGCTTCTCGGAATTCATGGTCGCCGTCGTTCGTCGTTCCTCTCCTTGCTCTTGCCGCGAAACTTTGGCGCGGTCCCGGCGACGGATACAGAATGACAGGTGATGGCGCGGGGGAGGGAGGGGGAGAAGTTTGGCGGAACACGACCGATGTAGTTTTTTTTTTCCGCTGGTCCTTGCGGGAATATATAAAGTCACGTGAAAAACGATGTATCCATTCGAACTGGATAGGGGAATTCAAGATAGGCAGTAAAAAGCGGTGACAAGTGGAGATACTTTCAGGAGAGAGTACATTGAGCCGATATGCACACGCACATCGCGTAGGATGTCACGATATACTTGTGATAACATTTTACACGTTCATATTAGTGTAATGGAATTCGTTCTTTAATTTTGTTGAAACGATTAGTTTGAAGAAAGAGATATTAGTTTATATAACTAAGCCAATATTTAATTTTCTTCTACAGGGCGCTTTTAGTTTAATTTAATAAAAATTTTAAAAGATATCAAAAAGTTATTGGATACAATCGAGATGTCAATATTTAGGTAAGTGCTATGAGTCGATACAAAAATATAATATCCATTAATGTTCGTTCCTGAATTGTGTGTGTATAACGTTATATACGACGAACGTGAGATGGGAAAAGATGAAATTGAAACGAGCAACAAGTGCAACTACAGTCGAGATATCAAGACGTCAATCATGTAAAGTGAGGCAGAATATGGAAAATGTTTGCATCAATGAAATGTGGAAAGATTAATCGAAAATTGGAAATTGCACAGAAAAATAGAAAAAGAAGAAACTTTAAACTTGACTAAGCACGTCTATCATTTCCATTTAAATTGGCTTATCCACATTGGAATTTATTAAACCTCTCTTATACGCCTATGGATAAATTTAAAAAAAATTAATCTCTATTAAAATTTCTCATTTAAAATATTGCGAGTGTATTAATAACACACGTTACATTTTTACGTAGTGTTTACATGCTTCAACTTTAATTTATATGTTAACTGATTGTATGATTGAACGAAACATTTTTCAATAATCTTTTTCTGCGAAATTTATAGAAAATTCTTATCAGAAATTTCTCAGACGCACACCGTCGGTTTCATTATTATGCAAATTTAAAATCATGCTGAGATAAAAATTTTTTTCTTTTTCCCTTTCTTCAAATCGCTCGAAAGAAATTCAACGATAGTCCACGGTTTTCGAATAAATCCGCTAGCTGACGAAGGAACTCTCGCAGAAATACACCATTCCAATGGACTGCACCGGAAGCAATTCGCCCGAATCTGCATTGAATTGCTTCTCGTCCATAGTATTGTTCAAGACAAGGTGAAAGACCCGTTGCAGTGGACAAACGAAAGAATTGATATTCTTTCATTGTGCGCGAGTCTTGAATAATACTCCCATTGAATTTCATTCATTTTTGCGCGCGCCGAGCGAATAGAACGGACAGAAAGTAAATAATAATTGGATCATGGGAAAGAAGTCAGAGTGCGCACACCAAAGCAACCATTATACGAGGCGAAATATTACCTTCGTTCTTTTATGAGAGAGTCTAGATGGATACGAGTGAAAATCGTTATGTCTAGAGCGCGGCAAGAGAAATCATTATCATTATAAAGACAAGTGATGCTAACAATAAGTAGCACTATGGATGAAATCAGACGACATTAATCGAAATATATGGATTTCTCGATATAAAATTTGTTATGTAAAATTTTCAGAATCAACTTTTATCTGTCAATTCTTCGAGTAATTGTTTCTTAAAAATATTTGAATAATTATGCATATCTCGTTGTCCGTAATAGCTTTAAAATATTAAAATATAGAGCTGTTACATAAATGAAAAGTTTTCATACTCTTTGACACACGCTTTTAATTTTTTCTTTTAATTTTACAATGGATTTATCCCAGATTTGTAGCAATTTCGTAAGATGCTGCGATAATAGATGTATAAAATCATGAGTGATATTCCGCCTGAGGGCATTGAATGCTTCAAAGCTGAAGGTATTTCAAGAAATATTCAATCGGAAAAAAGCGGGGTTTTATTAAAACGTCGCGATAAACGCCATCGAAAGGTGCTCGGCTCAATTTATACCAGCCAACTTTCGACCATTCTTTCAAGTATTGTTATTCGCGTTGGCTGATTAAAATCGCAATATTTCTTCTCGCGAACGTTACAAACGCCTCGTTAAGAAGCAAGACGTCGCCGAAAGTTTTGCGAAGGGGAGGCCTCTTTGACATTGCGCGTTCAACCACGAAATAAGGCACTAAACAACAACGTCGCGGAATTATTGACCGCGCCGAGTGACCGACCATCGGCCGCGGATACGCGACTAACGGGGCCAATAATAATTCGGCCGGTGTCGCACGTAAGACGGCCACCCACCCATTGTGCGCGGCCGCCCGCACTGTTTTCAATACGATTGTCCTCCCGGGTCGCCTTATTGTTGAAAGTTTCCATTGTCATTATTATTTCGTCGCATTATACGATGAAATTTATGGGCTCGTGTAATTTCGTTCGAGCCGCCTTGATCCTCGGATTACCAGGTACGTGAATCCTCTCTCTTTCTCTCTCTCGGACTCTTTGATGTACGACGCAATTTCGCGTGTCGTGCTGAGAGAAATACGAGATTATTTCGATACGAAAGTCAAAATACTACGGATATCAGTAAGGATTTTCAAGACAGTTTTCTGTAACGCGATGAAAAAAGCTCGTGTACGTGATAATAAGGGCTCTTGGTAAGCTCTTACATGTGTTAGGGCTGCGCTCTCTTGAAAGTTTTAGGAGAAAAAGTGGTCAATGTGTGGTCGAACGTAATGGAAAGAAATTTGAAGAGAGAAATTATTACAGAAACACCATTCATTAAGTAAGCAATAATATATACATAATTATTGTATAACGAATGGAAATGATTAGAGATCAAATATAATAATAATAATAATAATAATAATAATAATAATAATAATAATAATAATAATAATAATACTGATAATAATAATAATAATAATTACAATTTGATTTTGAGATATTCATGAAAACATATCGAATAATTGAATTTATTTCCGAAGGGAGAATTTTTTATTCGATTTTATATATTTAAGTATTTTTTTCTGGATGAAATTGAAAAGAGTGAAAAAATAGAACCCCCGAGATTACAAAGTCGCAATTATCTATATTATCCATCTGTCTCTTAAGTCTCATTCCCGCGCGACTTTCCTATTGCGGTTTCCACTTCTGTTTCCCGATTTTTCTCGTTCTTTCGCAATTGGCAGCCTGCCGAGCGACGAAGTAGAGAACCGAAGTGGAAATGGTTCAAGTGGATCTGGGCTCTCCCCCCCCTCTCCCTCTCTCTCTCTCTCTCTCTCTCTCTCTCTTCCCTTCCGCCCCTCTTCTCTCTCTCTACAGCCCCCTAGTCTACGTTCCTCTGATCCACAGCTCCGATGATGGTGCACCAACATCACCACCACCACCACTACTGCTCTACTCGCTCGTCTTTCGAGAGCCGAAAACATCCGGCGCTTGCTCGACTCTTGAAACGACGGCAGAAGTGGAAACCCGAGAGGGCTTTTCGCCGCGTTGAAAAACTAAAAGCGTGTTGCGTTAATAACGAGGCGAAAAGTATAGGTACAAATATTTGAGCTCTTCTCTGCGTTCGACCGCCATAATATGAAAATGGCTTCGGCTAACTGGCGGATTCGCAGAATGTCTCGCTTCCATCGAATTAATTCAAATTAATGATAGATTTGCGAGCTTGAAATTGTGCTTTCTTCTTTAACGAGTAAAAGTTGTTTAACAATTTTTCAATTTTAAAATTCAACATCTTTATGACGAACGAATTAAAATTCGGTTAAAGTCGTTTGCGTGAAATTATATGAAAAATAAATTCTATTATTACTTACTTTCTATTATGTTGTATTATATTTTGATCGAAATCGTGCCTTCTTTATGCTATTGCGTATATTCTTGCCATTCGAAACCGATGAAAATTATATTAGTCTCCGCGAGATTTTATTTCGACCTTAGTTGAAACCTCTAAAGTATCCAGCGACGAGACGAGTTCAACGAATTCATCTTCTTCTGTCGTTTTTGTGTAAGCGCGAATTTGCAATTCTCGTAGGCGATACGACGGAGAAATCGCCGGAGGGTTGCTTCAATTTCGCAGAGTTGGCTGACTCTTCGTGTAAGATTTGCATCGCAACTCTCGGAGTTGTGCCAGCATCGTCCTCGTTCTAATTCGTGATTGCCATTCGATTCTCAATTTCTACCGTGCCACCGAGATATTGCACCTGTTGTCGATTTACTTGTATCGCACGTTGACGTCTGCATATTTGTAAATAAAATCGTCAATTGTTGATTTCGTTAATAATCTGATATATCCAGCAAATAAGTATCCTAAAATAGAACATTGACTAATTACAGGTAATTACAGCATTAACTCTCTCTGTTATATTTCTATAAATTACCTTTTTTTTTGCTATTACGAGCACTAGCTATTAATGACGATGCAATATTTGATTATGATTTTCGAGATGTCAGTGAAGCGCGCATCGGTTTATCCGTTATTTATTGCGATTTCGCGTTAATTATGAATATGTGTACCAATTACACGTTGCAAATGGCTTTGACATTTGAAGCGGAAAATCACTAAAGCATAAACTTCACGCAAAACCAACATCGTGAGCTGATGGCATCATGAGCGAATGAGGACAATTTATTAGTAGAACAGAATCGCAATGAAGTTGTTAGTTAAATACTTAATTGCGGCCTTAATTAATATTTTATAAATTATTTACAAGTTATTTCGAACCATTAGAAAAATATATCTATTTTTCACTTGGTCTCCTTTCCCAGGATGGTTATTACATAGAGAAAAATGTATACTGTATTCAAGTAAATATTATTTATTTTAAGTATATCATAAGTTTGTATATCCGCAAATATATCATAAGTTTACCACAAGCATTAAATTTAATTGAATATATTCTGAATTTCAGTAAGTGCAGTATTTTAATCAAGAATATTAAATTAAAACAAAAATTTGGTTTGCTTACTACAAGAGTTGACGTAAAGTAAGTTTGATTTTTCTCTAATACAACTTTACAATATTCTTGAAGAGAAAATTAATTCTTCTTTTGAGTACATGATAATGAAATTTTCTAACACTTGTGATGAGTATATTTTAAGATTATTATCAAAAATATATTCTTTATTGAAGAAAACTATTACTTAAAAAAAAAAAAATAAACTGAGTAATCGTTTTGCTTGACAGTAGAATGATATTTTTCTCTGTGTACACTGCTAAAATTATAGCAATATACACATGACTGAAATGGAAAACGATAAATAATTTTAGTGATGTGTTTTCTGTATAATATCATAAAAGTAGTGACATTTTCCTAATATGATTAAAACGAAAATTTTGTTAAGATCTTTACACCATTAATTTCAATTCGAACTGCCAGTTACTTTTTCTCAATTGTACGTTTAATTAGTACTTTATAAGTTATTGATAAGGTATTTCGAACCATTAGAAAAATATATCTATTTTTCACTTGGTCTCCTTGCCCAGGATGGTTATTACACTGCTAAAATTATAGCAATATGGCTGAAATGGAAAACGATAAATAATTTTAGTGATGTGTTTTTTTTATAACATTATCATAAAAGTAGTAACATTTTCCTAATATGATTAAAACGAAAATTTTGTTAAGATCTTTACGCCATTATTAATTTCGATTCGAGCTGCCAGTTACTTTTTCTCAATTGTACGTTTAAGTTTTTATTACGTTTTAATGGCATTTTCTATATTTCAAAAAATCCAAGCATTAAACATGCATGTGTATTATTTGCGGCATAAGTCATCGGTGAAATTGCCGCGACGCCATCGCGACGCTTCGTTTCAATATTTCAGCGCTGGCAAGCCGCGTCAACGTTAACTCTTGTATTGTGTCACCCGAGGAGCAGAAGATTTATAAGGTCAAGTGGCACGACACGATGCCGCCACTAACCTTTACGAGCGTCATTAATATTTCGTCATCCTTTCTGTTTCAGGTAAGCTTCCGCTTCCCTTCCGCAAGGAAGAAAGATGGCCCTTGGGATTATGCAGACTGGCTACCTCTTCCACAACACGCGTATCTCTATTTTTTCTTTTGAAACTTCGAACGATTTACGTGAGTTGATAAATAAATAATTCCTAATTGCATGCTATAATTATCATTCCTTGGTTAATCGAATGGCCGATCGAAGAATAATATCACTTAATTTAATTTTACTCTTGTTCAATTTTATTGACACTTGTCACTGATAATTGTCAAAATAGAGATGTAATCCTTTTTCCAATCAGGCAAATTATCCGGAAAAAAGGACGCGGTTCGAAAGAGAAAGAAGGAAATCGGAAGTAAAAGAGATCGCGGGCAAAAAATAATAAATAAACCGCGGGATTGGAATTCGGAATCGCGAGTATAAACAGCGGGAATGCAAAACGTCGATTGCAGAATGCGAGGGAGGCGCGAGTGCGAGGTATCGAGGAGTCGTTGGGCTTGTGTAAGAGAGCGGAAGAGGAATGGTAGGTGCGGCGACAAAAACGGCGATTAGGGGAGGTGCTGACAGTGCTCGGGTAATGCTGACCACACAACGTACACCTGCAATCCAACCCTTCCTCCGTATTCGGCCGGTTTCGGTTATCCCCCTTCAGACGCTCACGAAGTAGAGATATCCGTGCCGTCGCCGATAAAATAATGACCTTCGACAGGCGCCAGTTAAATAAAGCAATCGTGGCTCCTTTTTGCTCCCCGAGCCCTTTCGCTACGAGGTTCGACCTTACAATCTCATCAGCGAAATTACGGAGCTTCAACGTTGAATTGTCGGGAAATAATCGATCGTCCATGGGTACGCGAGAAAGGTCAATTACCGACTTGAAATAGACTGGAGAGCTCATTTCTTTGTCTCGTATATTTAGAGATAACAGAATTAATGATCGCGCAATAATACAAGTTCTTGCTCGCAACATTCATTCAAGACGTGACTGTAATTGAATGGTGTTTCAAAAATGCGCAAATTCTATTTCTGAAATTATTTAATCAAATCTCACTCACTTTACGGTATAAAAAAAAACACGTGTCGCGTTTCGTAAGACATAAATAATTTCGGGATTGCTGATTCAATTCCGAGTTTTAATGTAATAAGAGAGGAATTAAATTCGAAAAATGTATCATTTACAAGTGCAGCGAGATATTAATTGCATCAGCGCCAAGTTCGAACACCGGCGCGCTCTGGTTATTAAGTTTTCGTGCTCGAATGCCGCTGCGGAGAAGTTAATGAAATAAGGAGTAAGAATAAAATAACTCGCGGGAGAGGAGAAGGATTACGGAGAGGTGGCGGACGGGATGAGAAGCTTTCGAAACGAATGTTAAATGTTACTCCGAAAACGAGTTTAACATTAATTTTACGCTGCTAATTTTACGATGCTTTTTTTTAATTAATCGCCATATATCTTGATAGATAAACGGACCACCGAGTGGTCCCAACCGACCCCGCCGAAGTATTTTCCGCTTCGGGGTTAATGAAACGAGGAGCAGGAATAACATGATTTTTGGTCTCTCGCCAACGAGTCCCATGGACGCAAAACATACGATCGTTACGCTGCGGGATTTCGGGGGTCACAAGACCGTTTTATTAACTACCTCTGCCGGAGGGCGTTATCCTCGAGATGGTTCCGTTTATCCTTGAGATTTACATGTTGATCTAACTAATTAGACCAACAGCATACAGTGGTTAAGAGAGACGGCAGCCGTTGAGTATAGCCGTATCCAATATACATCGAGCCATTTCCTTTGTGCTATTTTTTTTTATCTCGCATTGTCTCTCTGATATAATTAAATGCATCAATTTTTATATGAAATTAATTTATATATTTAAATTAATTTCATATATTTAATGCATCAATTTTTATATGAATATTAAATTGTCTGCTATATTTAATTATAATATAATATAATAATAATTATAAATAATATAATAATTATAATAATATTTAATTATAATATAATAATTATAAATAATATAATTATAATAATTATAATATAATAATTATACGATATAAAGCGCTATATACGTAATTATAATAAAACGTATCTCAAGAAAGTTTATTGAAGTGCTCTTTTATTTTAGCAAATAATAGGGTTTCTATATTTTACGGATTAACAATTCATTGATGATAATCAATATATCAATATTTGAGTCTAATAATGCTCTCAGGTTTTTATTACTATATTGATGAAATATGAAAATAATTCATTAGGTGGACGATAATGTAATTTTAATTCCGTTAATTCAAAATACATATAAAATGGCTATTTAATTGTTTTCAAATATTTTCACGTTGACTTTAATTTAAATGGTTAATCGCATTATGTTCTCTTTTTATTCTCAGTTGTTATTTGAAATGCTAGGTATTGATTTAATAATCTTGTTTTCTATTTTTTGTATTTTAATTTTTGTCTTTTTTAATTGAAATATATTTATGCATATTTTTGCACGGGCTCGAATTTTCAATCGATTACAAATAAACCGACATTGTCAATGTGCTCAAGTGCTGCGAAGACATAAATGAACGCTGAGAAGGATTTAATTGCTAGACAAACGTAAAAGGCATACGCTGGTTAGAAACGATGGTTATTGTTTTAGGAAACGATCAAACAGAGTACGACAGTTTATAGAAACAAAATGTAGAAACGGAATCGTAATAACGTTAGCAAATATATGCGGTAATAATTTACGCTACATCGTCTTTATTATAGTGCAATTTTTTTTCTCTTCTATCATCTCTTATTTTATTTTGTTATTAATAACAAGGCTCGTTTTTCAATTATTGCTATACGAAAAAAATACAATGAATAAAAAATGAGTATAATGGTAATAATTGTAATGCAGCCAAGGTTTTATTTTGATTATTAAAATTTGTGTATAATTTATATAATAAAAATGCGCACAAACAAACAATCTTTGATGAAGCATTAGAAATTGGATTAAATGTTTAAGCGCATTTAAGCGCTTATTAGAGGATATTCATACTAGATTTTGGTATTGCATTTATCCAAATAGAAAGCCAATCATCGCAATATATCACCGGTGCGCCGCAAGTCAGCTGTGTTGAATTATTTCGCTCGCGGATAAGCGCGATCGTGCGATTGCGCGCATGCCGTATATAACACGCTTAATAATCTCAATTAAAATCTATAATTACTTTCCGATTTGACTGATTCGCCGCAGGCATGACGCTCATCGAGTTTACCGTCCCATCGAGCACCAGGCAGATCGCTAGCAGCCGCGGATCTCTTCTCGATTCACCGATTTATGAAGCGATAACTCGAGGCTATCCCGATCCGAATGAAGTACCTCCGCATTAAACGAGGCGACTCCTCTAACTTTCGAGAGAAGACGATTTAATTTCTCTCCATTATGGGAACACTCTCCTTTTTGAATTCGTGAAGGAATTGAAACGGAAGAATGAAAGCTCCCCCATTTTCTTGCCCTGGTGACCTTTGATATAATAAATTGCTCCCATTACGAGGGTTATCATTCAAAAGCGTGGAGGAAGATCGAGAAAAAGGAAAGTGAATAAGAAAAGAGACAGAGAAAAAATGTGAACGAAACAATGAAGAAAAGAGGAGTGAAAAATCCAAAGGTCCGCGCACGATGTCAACGAAAAAAATTGACGCGTCGTCGATGAATTTAGCGAAACGATCAACAAGCCTCGTAACTCGCTTTCCTCGTAAAACACAGTACCCCATGGCAAATTGCTTAATTAAGTGACCTAATTATGGAGCCGGGAAGAATCCATTGCGAGAGAGGATAAACAGCGTCGTCGATATGGACGCTCGCTTATGGATGCTAATTTCGTCCTTAATAATTATCGAGTTTTACCGTCGTCGTCTCGAGAATTACTCGTCAAATTACTCGTCCCGATAAGGCAATTTTGATTCGATATCAACGCGAAGCGATCCGATGTTTACAACGTTATTTATGTTTTGTCGTCCTCTTCGCAGTTGTCGACTTTGAGGATGGCGGCTCGGCTCGCGCGGATGGGTAGGTGCAATTAAAACACGCGCCAAGTAATTGAATCGTACAGCCGAAAGTTCCCTTAATAGCCGCTATCAGCGCGTAACGGTTGTTTTAACGAGTATAGCCAGGAATATGGTTTCCGCCACGACCGCGCTGCCGCTCTAATTATCTTCGCTTTTGCCTTTCGTGAGTTCTTCTTTTTTGCTTCCGTAGACCTGCCACCCCTCAGTGTTCCATCTTCGGCTTTATCCGCTTCCACTTCGCTCTCCATGTGCGTGCGAGACGCGCGTTTCGCGCACGGAACTGTCGTGGTGTCATCATTCTCGTCGTCTATCTCGTTGAGTTTAAATAATTACGCACACGGAGGTCGAAACCTGGAGATACCGATAATTGACGCGAATTTAATTAGTAACGTCGTCGCTCGTTGCGTTTATTTTTGCGCTACGAGATGAGATACTTTCACTCGACTATTTTCGAAACGGGCACTAATATCACTATCGATTTTTTTCGAAAATAAAACAAACCTGTTGAGCAAGTCATATTCCCTTATTATGGAATGATAGATTAATTAAGCTTTATTAGATCGCATCGGCAATCTCGGTATTGTGCAGGGAACGCGCGGTAAACAACCGATCGGAGACAAGCGATACTTTGAATCACGGACACACTCCGGCAGCTATTACGCTATCGGTCTAGATGACGCAGCACGTGACGCTTAATTATCGCACGAGATACGTAATTATCGCATAATCGTGCCACGGTTCGTTGCATATAATACAAATCGAGCATAATTTGCTACGTTCTCACATTTGCGAACGTTTAAACGTTCTACTAGCTGCCGTGGTCGATAACGGGATTATTTTCAAATGTCGCATGCCCCATTGTAGAACATCTAATTTGCCCCCTTATTTCATGGCACTCGTAGCAATTGTGCGCAATTAAGCACACATGTTTCCTGATTTGTTCTCCACTTTGATATCGTTAAGCTTATTAATATTTTCTTGGTATTTTCTCCATAAAAGCGCTTGATATTATCTTGAGATTAAGTAATTAATTTGATGATTAAATATTTAGTAAATTTACCGAAGTTAAATCTTCCAAATATATTATAATTAGAAATCTTTTCTCTCGTTTCTTTTATTCATATAATATTATATAATATTATATAAAATCTGATATAAAATCTTATTTTATTTATATATATTTATATATTTATTTTAATATTTATTTCTTTATATATAATATATAAAATTATATATAATATTATATAAAATCTTATTTTTTTATCCTTCTTTATACTAATAAAAGAATTTATGCGTGATGTTTCCTGTACGTGCAATTGATTTTTTTTTTAAAGTAGCAGCTTCTCTTAACATGCTCGCGTTTGTAGACAAAACGGATGGAATAAGAGACACACGGCAGAAACTTTGAATTCCGAGGAGGGAGGGAAGTGCATACAGTATAAAACTCAAATTCCTCAGTAAACTTCGGTCGACGGACAACGTCTCGTAGCCCGGAAACTGTCGCTGCCCAAAACTTTCCGGCTGTATCTGCCGATTTGGAAGTTCGTGACTGTACGACAGTTTGTCGGCTAACGTCTCTCTAACATCGAAGTGGCTGTGCAATTTACGTAAGCGACAGCAGAGATCAATTCGAGGCAAATTTAGTAGCTCTTGCTTTCGTTTCAAATGTTTCGCTGATCATTAAACTGCGAATCTGTGTAGTTATAAAGTTAGACGTAATATAATAGACATTTATATATAAACTGAGCATAACAAATATTTATGAAACACAGAAGTTAAAGTTAATTTTACTCGTATATCAAATATGAAATATAAATTTTTACGTTTAATTTCGCTGCTGAAAATCTCCTCGTTTGAGTTCTGTATTGATTTTCGCTATTCTAAGAACTCGCGTAGCTCTGCGTCAATATTCGAGGACTTTAATATAACGGCTCGGTTCAAATATTGCCATACGTAATGAAAATGATCGAAAGCTTTCATCGCGTCCTCAATTACGACAGATAATAATATACTGTTACTCGTAAGTTAAACAGCGGGCGCCTATCTGCTCTGCAGCTGCACAAACCTTGATATTCATTATTACCCTCCGCAAGACGAAGAGCCACATAGGATGTCGACACGGCCGATCCGCTTCGGGAGATAAGACAAGCGTCATCGTCAGATCTCTGCAGTGGTCTGATCGGAGGTTTACGACTTAGTCAGAATACGCGCCTGATGATAATGGACTCACTATAATCCAAGATAATCTGCGGCATGTTTAATGACCACATTCGACTAGCTACGAATGGTCCAATCATCGAACGAGTTGCAAATCGAGGACGACTAATCATTTATTTACGTCGCGTAACTTTTATTTAATGTCCCACTTTTATTTAATACCCCACTCATGTGACTCGGGATCGATCAAGAACTTTAAATTGCTCATACATTTCAGATTTTATTCACTCGTCGAATTGCGTGAACTGCGAGGCCATTAATGTTTTTAGATGGTTTACGCTTTATCGGATTTTATCACGAGCGAGATAGATATTTGCCGGATTCACGAAAAGCGATATGGTTATTAATCTTTCATTAAAATTTGTCGAAGGTTTACCAAACTTTTTATGGGCATCATGTCAACTCATAAAAGTCATGTTTATTTATAACTTCCAATACGAATAGAATATAAAAATAATCCTAGGATAATAGATTATTTACGATGAAGAAATTTTTCAGAATTTCAAAAATGCAGATTTTTATTTGAAAATATTATTATAATTAGTTTTATGGATTAACGAATAATTTGTTATAAAATAAATATTATACACATTACACATAAAATAAATAATTTGTTATGAAATTTCTTATAAAATTTGTTATCTGATAACGTCTTATAATCTAAATAATGTATTGATCAAATATTATTCAATGATGCCAATCAGACTCATTTAATAATTCGTAAATAATGCAGATGAGTTTATAAAAAAACTATCTATTTTTATATTTTTCAAACTTTCTGCATATAGATTTCTCATTAACTGTTTTTGCGTTACGATGAGTATTTTAAAAATATTTAGGAAACTTTTAGATGAATTAAGTTTGACATTTATTTGCACATTATTGTCAGGTATATTTTACTGGAAGGAAAATCTTTAATCTTCGTGTTTATTTCCCTCTTCGCCCTTAAATTACGAAACATTCTTCTTCAAGTATTTACTAAAACCAATGAAATATTGGCGCGAAAGAAAGATTTATATCAATACTCTGTGAAAATACTAACATTTTTACTGCGTCTTACTTGACTAAGAAATGGTGGTGGTTATATTTGAATCGAAGAGCACGAAGGCGCGAGATAAAGAGATTAAAATGTTCATCGAAGCAGCAGCAGCGGAGACGGGGGGAGAAGGCGAAAAAGCTATGAGATATGGAGCCAAAGGGAGGGCCGTCCACCCGCATAATCAAGTTATCTTGGCGACGCATCGCACATTAATCACAACTATCAATGACAGCCCCATCCCCTTCGACCAGTCTCTTTGCTTCTCCGGGAGAGAAACGAATCCTCCATCCTGCTTCTTCTCGTGGGTAGCCGACAGTTCGGTCAGGACGCGTCGTACGTTGCGCCAATCCACCGTCATCGAAATTAATGATTCTGCGAAGGAAGTCTCATTGCTGTCTCCCATTAACCGACGAGTAAAAAGTACGTTTACTTAAAGGATTTCGAGATGAAACGGAAACCGATGATGCTTTGAAATTACCAACGTGACAGGTTGTCAAACCGCGAAGCGATTGTCTGTCAATTAGTCAGTTTTGATATCAATCATAAAATGAACTAAAAGCTTGAAAATATCCAACTAGACACTAATTATTTTGAATAAATGATAAGTCTGAAACGGAAATTAAATCAGAAACAAATGCTTATACAAGTGAATTGAAAATAGAAAATGTAATATTTTTTAAAATCTCACGACGTGTGTTAAATACGATGACTAGAAAAAATAATTATACTTTTAATAATACTTTTCCGCTTTTTTCCTTAATGTTCATCTTTCTTTCTTTCTCTCTCTTTTTCATTTTCTTTTCATTTTTTCTTTTTTGTTCATGTTTCCTTGTCGAGCAGGTAAAAGTGTATGCGATGAATTACTCAGCAAAGGTTCGCGAGCCGCACCTGCTGATTCCCTGACGAGACGTACTATCAATCATATCAACGCTTTTGTTTAGTAGCTTAGCTCGAGTACTTCGCGATGAAACAAATTGAGGAGTTGAAGTATTTTGTAACACGAATACTGGCGGAATCTGTGTAATGCTTTATGCTTGTGAGAATAATGGTTTATGTAATATTTCTAATTCCAGCGAAATAATTCATTCTCTTTGTGGCAACTAGATATATTTAATATTATAAATACCAATTATAAAATGAAGCAATATATAAAAATTAAACTTAATTTAACTTTATTAATGTATAAAAAATAATATTCTCTATGAGATGGATTTCTTATGTAAAAGACTCTAATAAATTTATTTTACTTATTCATGTTTTTTTCATTAATTTCAATTTCAATAGTTTAAATTTTGCTTTTATGCTTAATGTAATTAAATGAGATTATCATGTTCTTGAAAAAATGTTACATACTGATATTTGTAAAATTTAAAATATAAATTAGATTCTAGAGAGGAATTTATTAAATCCACAAAATGTATTCAGAGATCTTTATAAAATTTTTCATATTTTTCTACTGTTTTCATTAATTTCGTATAAAATTCCTCGCTTGTGGTTATAACTATTTAATTCTTATATTATAACTATTTTTCATTTTCATCATAATCACAAAGTTCATTATATTATAGTCTGAAACATGTCTAATTTTACTTGTCTCATTATCGTTTTTTGTTAAATGTCAAAGATAATAAAAATTTTTGCCAAGTTGTGACATAAATGAAGAAGCAAAATTGATATTGATTAGATGATTAAAATCATTCATTGGTTACATGATTAAGAAACCATTATGAAACAAATTATCGTTGTTAGTTAAAAATGGAAAGAAAAATAAAAATTCGCATTTTATAATTGAAACTGTATCTTGATACATGAAATATTTTTCACACTTCTAAACTAAAATAACAGAACAGAGCAAAAGTCTGTTATCATTTATCATTCTAAAATTCTCTCTTTTTTTCAATTTAGTCAAATATTACGTTAGTATTATATTACAATTCTACTTTTTTTTTAAATGTCTATCAATAATCAGTTAATATCCAGCAATAGATCATCGATGTTACAGTTATAAAAATGGCATGAGAAAAGTATCAGCTCTGATCGATTTTGCCAACTCAGTGAAATATTACCTAAATACTGCGGGACGTTTTCAGCCTGAAAACTTCGAATTTTGTCTCGTAGATAAAATACAGTAGCAGTTCGATCCGTCGGATAATCCTTTAGAATGACACGCCATGTTTTAGAATCGCGGTGTTTCGATTTTCGAAAAGATGTTACTAACCGTACTTGAAAGCATCATTCTTTTTTATTATTTATTTATGGTGGTGTTCTTAAATTATCCTTATATTTTCACAAATGCAAATTTGTTCAAACGATACAAATTATATTTATGTAGGAAAGAAAAATAAAAATTGCACACTTGTAGTAATTATCTACGTGATTCATGAAATGATAATAAATTCAATGTTAAGATGTTAAAAATACGTCAGAGTCAATATTATTCCGTTTCACTTTCGCCAAGAAGGAGTCAATTTCTAGGAGCATGTAATTGAGAGAGTTGGATTTTGCGATTCATTCCGTACAAGAAAATATCGTGGGACAGAAATATTTTATAAGATAACGTCAACCTCTTTTACCGGATTCGAGAAGATATTTATATGTGTTCAGCGGATTTTAAGCAACACGAGTGAAATTTATCGATGGTTCCCCGACCCCTCACGAGTCCCAGCAACATTTTCGCAACCCCGATGGTTACTTCCGGAACGAGAATCGATTTTTACGCTTGCACGCGGTGAAGAAAGTGTCCGCGGGCGTTCTTTTCGCGCGCCCCGAGCAATTTCCTCGGAGGAATTCATTGGCCGTTCTTTCGGAGGTCCACCTGGGGACCGTGCATTTATGCAAGCTTGACTCTTAAATGCAGTCATAAACTAGAACCCGCTTCCAGCGAAAAGCTGAAAGAATCTGTCCGTGCATATGTCTCCCGTGTACATTATTGTCGTTCTTACCAAAAAAACCGTGATAAAAAAAGAGAAAATCCTGCGAGTTTTCTTGCCTGTGGATTGTATGTCTCCGTCTGCGAGATTGTCTACGAGATCGACAAATCATTTTCTCGTTATCCAACTCAAGCGCTAAAACTCGTAAATTTGCCGCTATTATTTTAATGCTGTTCTGCACATTCAGCTAATTCCGAAAATTCAAAATAATAATTTTATACATATGAAAAATGTATCTTCCTTATTTATATTTCACGTATATTCCCCGTATTTATATTTTATATTTTATATTTCACAAATTTCCAAATATATTTATTTTCAAATATATTTTCATTATTATGTGTATATAACAATATAACTAAAATTTTTAATATTTACAAATTGTCACGTCCTTCTAATGAAAATTTTATAATCTATATAAATACAAGAGATTAATTATTCCTTTTTTAAATAGCGTGCGAATTTTTATTTAATAACGATATTATCATGCGATTGCGCGGCGAAGTGATACAAGATTTACTCATATTTGATTATGAACATTAATTTTTGTGTAATCAGTAATATATAATTTTGCATCACGTCAAATTTGCGATGGAAATTACTGCGATTGGACTACCGCGGAGATACCGCGCATTCGCATATTTCGGTACAAATTGGCAACCCGCATCCCGGTTGAATCGCGTATTGTGTTTCGCTAATGTCGCCTGCACGTCATATTTGATTCCATTTTGCGGTCGACCTGGCGGTCGACAGGCGCTGGACTGTAAGGTGAGGGCGATGAACAAATTTATTGTATATCGATGTATCCACATATATGTCATGCGCATGTATTTTTCATTTCGCACCATTTGCGTTTGGCCGAAATCTGTGGGGGCCGTAAATGTTTGCGTGTAGGCCCGCTAAAGAAAAATGTAACACTTGCTAATTTTGACTCATCATTGTATTTGAATAGTATTATTGTAAATTTCATTTAATAGAACTATTACTATTGTTATACTATACAATTTTTTTTAAAATAAGAGTTTCATCAATTTGCAACTATATGTGTAATATTAATTATGTATTTGTAATTTTCAATTACTTGATTATACTGTAAAATTTAAATTAAAATATATTATTCTTCATTAAAATATATTATTTATTAATAATATTTAAGAGAATTGAATTTGATATGAATTTATTCAAAGATTGATTTTGCTAATTACATATTACTAATTCTGTATTTTCTCATTATTAAAATTTATATTATTGAATAGTTTCTCGCATCTTTCTCTCTTTAAAATATTAATTTTTTTAGTTAGTTTTGCAACTTTGAAATAATAATGTGATAAGCAGCAAAAAATTCACATAAATAATTATTATAATTCGATTACAGTATCTTATCTTACATGTATTTTGATTAAATTTTTAAATAATCGAAAGCTGTTTCTCCAAAGTTAGTAAGAGCAATTAATAATAGCTACTTATATCAATAACTTTTTTGGCATGGTCAAGAAGACTTTTTCCGCATGTCTGGCACGCACGTACATATAGGGTAAAAAGTTTCGCACGATCCTTTGATTGAACTGATTTCTTTGCTGCGGTCGAAACTAGAATTCAGTGGCCGCCGAACTTTTTGGTTCGAAAGGAGTGTCGTGCCAGAAAATAAGTGGTCCGTTCTACGAGAGAATTCTGATGAACCTAGTATGCTCTTTGATGTGTACGTGGTATATCTATGAGCGAGAGAGAGAGAGAGAGAGCAGTATCCTGATACTGTTCAATGAATTTCGCTCAACTCTCTGGATCAAAGAACCGAGTAGCTTGCTTAGGTCAAAAGAGAAACGGGTCAGGAGTTGCACATACTTGGCTTTATAAAGCTCTAGGATTAACCAAGTTTGAGAAATGCTTTCGGAATAACGAAGGGCTACAGTATCATTTATTTCGTTTCAAATTAAAAAAAATCTTTTTTAGCGATATAACTGTTTTTTTAATAATAAATTTATTAATAAATTTGATCTAAAGAATATTTTCATTTTCATTGCGTTATCTTTTTAAATGCCAGTAGTAGCATAAAATTTGAATTGAAATTTCTCTTGATAAATTAGAAATAATTGTAACATACTACAAAATATATTATAAATATTATACGAAAAAAAATCTGAAATATAATATATATTCTGACAAACTGTGTGTGTCAAAATTACAAAATTCCAAGAGAATTATAGAAAAGTATTAGAGTAAAAGAGGACATTTTTTGTCACAATATTAAATCTTCATCTCTAATTTTGCGGAGCTTGTCTATTTTATCAAGTGTTGTATCTAAAACGAAACTCGAGCGCGCGAGATGCATGCAAAATTTAGAGGATGTCCCTAAATCTGCTCGTTATTTGGCAAACGTGTCTTGTGCGTGTCACATTATACGTAGCTTTGTATTATACGAACGTCATATATAAATATATGACCAACTTTGCAAGTTTATGCAACACACACACAACCGACAAGATACATACATATATATATACTTTATGTGTAGCGCAACTTGCCAGCCAGCGTCTGGGAAGCAGGAGCTACGGGAAATAATGGAGGAAAGTGATTTCCGGAAAGTTAAAAGCCGCGGATCAAGGATACCTTTCGCCCCTTTCCTTTGCTCATTCTTCCTCTCTTCTTCTACTTTTCCGATCTCCCGTGTTGCGCGCTGAGTAAAGGAAAAATGGATAGAAGAAGAGCGCGGAGAAATCGCATTTCGCGTAGCGTGATCCTTCTCGAAACCCTTTTTACGATGTGAAACGAAGAATGGCGTCAATATACTTTATGTTAAGATCCATTTTATTCTCTCTATCTCTCCTCCCCCCCCCTCTCTCTTTCTCTCTCTCTTTCTATATATATATATATCGCATTTTTTAGTCGCAATAATTTCTGGCTCAATAATTTCTGGCTCAATAATATATAAAATATTTTGACTTTATGAAGGAAGTATACCGCATTTATTTTATACATTATGCGAATATTTTTATATTCATATAAAAAACATTTTCGAAATCGTATTCAATAAAAATTACGTATTATTTTTTAGTAATATTGATAATACGTTTTAATAATATTTTAATAATATTACTGAAATGTGTATTATATGTTGTTATCGATTTCGTGAATATTAAATGAATACGTGAGTAAAATTTCAAGAAGACAACACTGTTCTGGATTATCTTAGGCATTACGCGTTCATTTGCTAAATTGCAACTGTGAGCTTAATTGCTTTATCTTTAGCAACTTGTTAAAGTTGTCTCCTTTTTTTGATTGATCAATGTATAATCTCGTCAATCAAATTTGCGATGGTTCAACGCGATGCATATGCGAATTATTCCGTATTCGTCGACTGGCTGCGATTGGTAACGTATTGGTTATAACAAAACAAAAAAAAAAAAAAAAAAAAAAAAACTGCGAACGGCGATGCAAACTCTCGTTGGTAAAAACGTTAATGAACGTTGCGAGAATATCGACGGTCTGTGGTTGCCATCGCATAGCAGCTACGACCATATGAAATTGCGACTATATTTTTGTATGCGCTCGTCAGTATACTGGAAATATAAAATTGAAACTATTATATTGTGTAAAAGCGAAATAAGTTTATATGAAAATGCAAACGACAACGTTGCATATGTAAAAAGCTGCTATGCGCAGCGAAATTGTTTAATCAAATATTTATCAAAGAGAAATTGTACGAGCACCGTAAAATCCTAATTAACGAACGGGATAATTTTTAATATGACATCATTATAATATTGTCTTGATATTATTTTTTCAAATATATATCTTTTATGCGAATATTCCGAATAGAAAAAATAGAATTAATTATATATAATTACATTTAGATATTTCAATTTTATCTATCATTAGAAATGTTACACATCTGTTACACAGATTTCAAATATTATTATCATGTGAATATTTAAATTATAATATTATATGAGATATTTTTACGTGCGAAGTTACAAGTACTCTAACAATATTACGATAACTCTCGGAAAATCGTCCGCTCTAACTAACGTCTAAGTCGCAACAAAATTGCTGTAAGATAATTAATTTAAGACTACAGTAGAGAAAGCTTTCAGAATTTACTAGTGTTCGAGAAAGTAATCAAGCAAGGAAATTTCAGATACATTGAAATTAAAATTCGCGAATTAGAGTCGTAAATCTTTTCCTTTTTTTTAGCGAACATTAATCTCATTTGACAATTTCATCGTGAGTTACGATAATTTCTTGACAGTGAATGCACCGAACAGTCCCTGACGCGTTGATTAACATAGCGCTAATAATAATTTAATGTTTCCTGAAATTTACACGCGCAAGGAGAAAATTGTTTCGAACTAATTTCGTATGCGGGTGCCGTAAACCTTCGCGTAATAGCAATTTTGTGCGACATATTTTATCAGAATTCGAAACACAACAACGTCACCATGTGATGACAACGAAAAAATGTAGTTTTTTTTTAACGATCTTAACGTGAATCGTTCGCATTTTATTTTGCACAGTCGGCGAGTTTTATTAAATTTTAATGAAGACTCCGAGTGTAGGTGAGACATTTAGCGTCTACTCGATTCTGAAAATTAGTCACTCAATTTTCAAATTACCATCGTACCTTGTAAGTTCCGGCGCCCGTAGCATTGTGCACCATTATGCGACCGTTAATGCGCTTTATTGCAAATTTATGCGCCGAGTTCTTTGATGTTAGAGGCTCAGACACTCCTCTCCGTCTTCCTCTCCGCGGCCTTTTCGCCTGTCCTCGTTGCTGCTGCAAAATTGACGGCGCGATAACGTGTAATTGTTTTACGGCAATGAATATTGAATTTCAAAAATCACGTCCGACTCATGAAGAGATTTACATTTTCGAGGACACATATGAAATATTAATGACGATAACGAATATACAAATAAGACAGTATTACGTATGCCGAATGGACGAAGATTAAATTTAATTTGTTAATTAGCAATGTAGATTATCAGGAAGCGCGCACAATTTATTTATACGTATTTTAACAATTGTATTAATGTATGCAAATTATTATACGTTTTATTTGTATCTTTACATTTTAAACAAGAATGTGTTATATTTTATGTTAAATACGTTCATGCTGTGTTTAGACTGAATTTAAGCTAATTTAATTTCAGCTAAAAAATCTAGAAAAATTTTACCTCATTTCTTTTAATAACAATAAATTTATGACTATTATTTTTATTTGTTCACTCGGGAAATTTCTTCTATGTTAATGCGCGCTATTATTCTTTTCAATTTAATTTTTTTCTCTCTGTAATCTAGTATTAAATAAACACGCTTGGCAAATATAGTTTGCATGTCGGAAAGTTTCGCAAATCTACATTGATCCTCATAACTCTCAATCTATATGATTATAAGGTACAACATACATATTATATAATACTTGTACGTTGTGGTATTGGTAAATGTATTTTGCAGTTATAACTTTTGCGTTGCAAGTATATTGCGATTATAAATCCATATCTGAACTGTCTGACAAAGTTATATGATGAGAATTTCATGCGAGAAAATATACGTTTTAAATAAGAAAATTACGATAATCCGTGAATAAATAAATGTACAATACGAAAGAATTTTAATCTGAGAGATTGAAATCGAGCGAAAAGAATTGATTAAAAATAACTAAATTATAATATATTTTCAGATATTGAAAAATAATGTTACGCAAAATTCTCTCTCAAATTGATGGGCTATTATAAACGAAAAAATGTGAAAAATTAAAATTCGTTGAAAGAAAGGAATTCTCAATTTAACTTAATATTATTTTCCATTTTTTTTTTCATTTTTTACATATGAGATATTTTATTATACATTGAAAAATGTAACTATTAAAAAATATAGATGATCTATGAATAATTTAATATTATATTTTATTAATCATTACATTTTTCTTATATATACCTTTATATATGTTTTATTCATTTACAGAGAGAGAAGACTTTCTTATTAGATATTTGCTATTTATTTTTTTCAATTAAAAAATGATTCAAATTGCACGATGATATTTTTTTACAAAGTAAAATATAATAATCATTGCAATATTTATAATAACGGCAATAAATATTTGTATATATATTCTCTCAATTATATAATTTTCCACGAAATAAAATTATGATAGACAAATTCATTATCGCAATTTTCGTAATTAGATATATTTTCTCTATTGCAAAAATATTATAATATATCTTTAATTATCATTGATAACGTCACAATTCACAGTGACGTAATACAAATTGCACCGTTTTCTCATATTTCACGAAAGTCTCTCGCGAAATCATTCACGTGCTCGTAAATAATCCGCGCACGTGTTAACGCGACATGCTAATATCGATGCACCTGATTGCCGAGAAAAGTGACAAATGCGACATTATATTTCGCTGACGTTAACAAATACATGTGCAAAAGAGCTGTGGACAAATTATACGATGGGGGAATCAAAATGAATAAAGAGGAACGGAGGAAAAGAGAGAGAGAGGGACAGAGAGCGCGAGATCAAGAACGAGTGAGAGAAGGAGAAGAGAGAATGGTCGTTTTATATATTTTCTTTTTTTCACGAGGCGGTAAAAAAAAAGCGGATAAATCGCCAGCTCACTCACGTGTCATCTCGACATAAAAGCGCCGGCGCGTGTATTACGATGGCGTCGAGGGAAAAAAAGCAGGCCAACGGCGCGCTATTAATTATTCACGTCCTGTCTAAATACGCGCGCGGATCCGAAGCCGCACGTATGATTCTGCAATACCGCACCCGGTCTCATCCCGAAATCGTGATGGGATTACCGCGATTATGCGCTCAACGCCACGTCGTTCATATTAAATCTGGCGAGATAAAAAAAAGGAAACAATTTCGACAGTGAAACACGTAGCTTCGTAATGCTCAAAGCATTACGGTGACATTCTCGCTGTAATCAAATAAGTAGGTAAATCGTGACTGATAATAACGATTCATCATCGATCGCACGATCCAATTCGATGCATAACTCCGTATTTGATTGTGCGCCTTTGATTAATGTCGGCGTTGTAATCAATCGCTGGGAGCATGTGTTCTTCGAAAGTTTCTTCTTCCACCGCTTTTCACAACCGGCGTATTCAATTTGGACAAATGAGATTACTTGCATTCGTGAAAATGTCGAATTATCGTGGATTATGATTCACCGGTAGGTTCGCGTGATGCGAAACTTTTAATACTCGTGTCGAAGCGTTAAACTTGAAAGCAAAGCAAACTTCGGCGGCCGCACTTTCACGTAATTGTAGCACTCTTTGGTTTGATGGCCGGTAAAATAGAATGATGAAAACAGCTTGTGCGCGGGACGATTACCTTCCTTTTTTATTCATTGCGTTGATCAAAGGAGCGGGAATAATATCGAATTACGAAGGAGCGAAAGAGAGAGAGAAATTCATGGGGGATTACAGTAAAAAATTTCTTCGTTAAAATAAAAGATAGAAGAGAATTTTCGATGAAAAAAAATTCATCCGAATCCTCTTTCGATTGATACTAATAACTATAGCAATCCAATATATGATGAAATGTTAACATGACAATTTACTGAGTGTAACTTCAACGCAGATTTAATTTGAAGTTTGTTACAATAGGTTCTTTTGTGCTTTCTCTCTTTCGAAATATAACTTTAATTGTTAGAAAGTGTCATGTTAAATTGTTACCTCAAATGCTGTTCTAACTACTTCAACATTTGTCGACATCCAGCAAGTTCCAAGCCAAGTCTTACAGATGAATGAATAGTCGTGTATTCGTACATAACTGGAATGTTGGATATATCGTCTTACTTAACATTTAACGAAGCTTATTGGAGAAGCAATCAAAACTTGTGTGGAATTGAATAGTTGGCGGAAATCTTGATTACTCCCAAAATACTAAAACGCATCTCCATTTATACAAGTCTTGCGTTTCCGTCTGTACTTGTTACATGTCGTGTAATTATAATCATATTCCATAAGGAAAATGATCGTTTAACGTATTTCGAGTTTCAAATTTTTACATGTTATATATATAAATCAGAATAAACAAAACGATGAAAAAATATGCATACGTATGAAGCAGTAAAACAACTTTCGACAGGTGATTTCCGGCTTCGGATCGCGTGCGTTTCGTTCGTAAGATATAAATTTTCGCGCATTTTTTCGTCGATTTTAATCACAAGGATCGCCCTTTCGTGGAAACGAGCGATAAGCGTATGTGAGAGAAAGGGATTTATAATCGACGACGAAAAACGGATATGTGCGAGTCGCGCATGGCCAACGATAACGCGCGAGAAGACCGGACGGCGTCGAAACAGGGGTGGAGGTCTAGCGCGCTTTTAAAATGCAAATAGAGATATAAATATTTTATTGCGATCCTACATATACACACGGACCTCACCTCGCAGGATGCTTTCGTCTCCTCTTCCCCTCTCTTTTTTTCCTATTTCGCACGCTCGCGTTTTTCCCAGTCCTACGTTCGACGAATCATGGGCGTCGAAATGCGAATTGAATTGTAACGTTTCCCTTTTTGTTTTTATGCGCTAAATGTTGCCATAAAAAAGCCCTTTATATTTCTATAAAACTGTCCCATTTTTGCCATATACGTGTTTTTAGAGAAAATTGCATTTGGCAGCTTGTGCTCGATTTACGAATTGCATTACATCGGTCGAATACTTGTTCTTTTATTAATTCGATGCGAATTGTGTAAAATATATGTCTCGTGATTTTTTCTGAGGAATATAATTTTTTTGGCTGGATATACATAATCCAGGAATATTTTATTTTCGCAAGTAAGACAATGTGTTTCATTATATTCTATATAAAATAAAATAATATACGTATATATGATACGGGATATTTATAAATGTACCTTTGCATTAAAAAATATATTCATAGCATAAATTTTTTTTATATTTTACAAAGTAATATATATTTAACATTTAATATATCAGAAATTGTTATTTAAATTAATGCAAATATCAAGGCTGTTACAATAATTTTATTATTCGCTGCAATTTTATTTCCCGCATTTTGTATCATGATTAGTAAAATGCACGCTCATTTAATATAAATTAAATGTGTGTGTAATGCAGTAACTATTCGATTAGTAAATCGATATATATCGAACATTGATTTATAAAATCGTGAGGTCGGCCAAGCATATTTTAAGCGTCAGCACCATCCGATTAACAATTACGCGATTTTTTGTACGTGTTCGAAATCGCCGACAAATGCATGTGTCGTCCACATATGCGAAATGCGTGCACGTGGCATTATTAATTAACTGGTTGTTTCGATAGCCAATGGCCTTCACTATACGCGTACTAATTAACTTCATGTATCCTGCGCAAATTTTAATTAGTCATCGCAGTCAGCTTAATGCCTAAAGCTATTGTTATTCATGAATCTTTACGTGAATTATGCGATACATTTGCGCACTTGATTCAAATCAGTTAAAATGTAACACATTTCGATGGAATTATAATTCTTAATGTTACGATTTGTTTATTAATAATAATCTTCTTTACTTCGAAGAAGCCATTCTCAGAAATATTATATCATTATACGTACAACATGTAAGGCATTTATATAATGCATATTTGATTTATATAAGACTGAAATAATTTTTATCAAGCGATTAAATAGGAAAGAGTTCCAAAATGTGACGAAAATAAAACTTTGAAACAAAAAAATATGAATTTAGATAAGAGACTTTTTTATAAATTCAGTCACATATATTTATTAAAATATAGTATGGTAATATATTATTATGATTAAAATTCTAAAAATCATAAGAAGATATGCTGATGGATATTGGCAAAGGGACGTTTCATTTTATTTTTTGATAAGAAATATCATTTTTTATTCATTAGAATTAAGGGATATTTTTGCAGCAAGGGATATTTTGTAAAATATTATTTTAAACAGCAAACGAACTCATTTTTCTCGTTCTAAAGATCCGATTTTCTTAACGCGTCACACTTCGTTTGCCTTTCATCGAACATATCCCGACTCTCGTATAACGCTTTGGACACAGCCAACACTTCCGGCGTTGGCCGTAAATTAGAGACAAAGTTCGTCAGTAACAATGACGGCTACCTAGGCAAATTAAAGTGTCCCTATTCTAATGCAAATTAGATGAGACGACAGTATATCGAAGGAACACCCATGGCGTGTGCGCATAAAAAATTCGCATAAAAGTTGTTTTGCGCTGCAGGAAAAATTGATTATAAAATAGTTATAGATTAATTAACAAGGATTAACGCACACCGAGCTGTCTAACTCGATTTAAATAAGCTTCAAATATTCAAATAATGTCCAATCAATTTACATATGTTCGCGAATATTTTTCTGACGAACTTGAGAAAGGCTAATTTTGTGGAAAATTAGCTCTCGTATTCGGAAACGTTGTTGGAATCATACTCGACACAATTTCGTACATCTCACAATATTTGGACTCGCTCTCTTCTCCTATTCTGTCTAAATACATTGATCATATATTTGCAGCTGATTTCTTGCCTCGTCTATCCAATTTCAACGGACGATAGCAAGGGTCAGTACAAGCGAGTCTACCAAGTTTTTTACATCGCGCTGGCACGCTGCCAAGATTAGATGGCAAAACTGCGAGACGCGCTTCGGAATTGACTTTATTCCTCTTTGTCCGGCACATCCCCTTCCCCTCATCCTTTTCGCTTCACGTTGTCCCCTTGCTTCCTCTCTTTTGCTTTGTAACCCGGTCGGTCCCGTTGAACTCACATTGCTCGATATCCGCATTCGAAAGACTTCGCAAAACAAGCATGATCAACGATTTCTATCCAACTCTGTGCCATCATCTGGCTCGTTGCCGCGTTTCTCAGGTAGCGCGACGTGATTTTATTTCATACATCACAGAATACTTTCTATAAATATAGATAGAAAGAGATTTTCAAATTTTGAGAAACAATACACTGAAAAAAATCGTTTGATGGTACCAACAAGACGTATATGATTGAAGGCATTTTGGTTAAATCAAACAAGAATTTCTAGTTATCGTGATAAAACTCGATTTTTTATAATAGATTTTACTATAAGGATTTGGTTAGTATTTTCTGGTTGGATCTATAAAATTACATTAATTTCTTTGCTTGCCTCTTAACTTAACTCGTATTCAATATTTGCCATGAAATGTATATAAAGAACTAGTATTAACATTAACGCTGGCTCTCTGATTGTGTATGTTTGAGCTGCATCCTCTTCTTGTATCACTGTTTATCAGTTTAATTTCTAACAAACTGAATTGAAATAATTTATTCAATAATCTGGATTGAATTTATCCAATAATCTTGTTGGAATTCGGAATATTAAACAGACTTTTGAGATTAGATGGAAAAAATTTTAGACGACTTGGTGAGTTTATTATTATTAACCAGAAAATTTGGTAAATTGAACAGGAAGAAATTAATCAGATTCGTCTGATACAAGAATTCTGGTTCGTCCATTTTCCAACAGACATACTGGTTGAATCTATCAGAATTCTAATTAATGCAACTAGATTTTTTCTCAGTGTAGTTTCGCATAAAATTACTACAGATGATTATCGAATAAATATAATTTTCTTATGATTTATATTCAATCGATGATATAGTACGGTACTTTCTACTATATTGAAATCTTTTTGTTCCTTTTACTGCAATATCAATCGCGTTTGTTATCCGTCTAGCTTTCCAAAGTCCAGAACTTGCCTATTGAAACTGGAAGGTCTCGCCTCTACCTATGCGACTCCGCAGATTCCGTGAGATCCATTTCAGGTTCTGGCCGCCGGATCTGGTTGGAATCACAGCTATTGACCGCCGCTACGGTTCGAAAGTAACGTAGGAGCTTAGAGCGTGGTGGATTTCGAAGTTCTCGCGACCGGAATGGCGCGGTCGCCGGTCGCCGACCGTCGGGTCTAATAAATTCGTGTCTTTAGACGGCCATTGATAGAGTCGCTTCTTCCCACGAGGGAAAGAAGGGAGCGGAATTTCTAGCGCTTCTCCTTCCCGGAGCTAGCAGGACACAGGAAGTAGCCAAGTTAATCCGAAGTTCCATCATTGAAACTCGCCTTCGCGAAGCCCTGGCGCACCTTTTCCTTTTTCGTCGTCTTATCGTCCTATCCGTTCCATTCTATACTTGCACGACTTTGCTCCACTCTTAGTTTCCTTTGTTATTCCCCTTTTTGGTATCCGTATTTATATGGTGCCAAACGCTGGAAGGAAAGTTGAAAATTAGTTATTTATGGCCACGATAAGCGACAATGTTCGCATTGGATAAACTTCACAACTCTGGACATTTTCATGGCGAATCGTTGTCAGATTATTTATTTATTATTTCATTTATAGAAACGCGCACTTCAGTTTTTATACGTTTTGACATCGTACAAAAAATTGTACATCGAGGAAAATATTGTACATCTATAAGAATGACATCTGATAAATATAATTCTTTTCTGTATCGATTTTTTTATAACACAAATTAAATTATATTTTTTTAAATTGAACTTATGAATCTTAACATTCATACATCTCTTGAAATTTCCTTTTTATTTCAAATTGTATAAATTCAATAATATTTCTGATCGACTTTTATTATTTTAGCATGTCACAGAATTCTACATTCTAATAAAAAATATGAAGATTGAAGACATTTTGAGGGTGACATTTAGAAATAATCTAAAATTATCTTATAAAAAAATTATTTTATGTCACGATGAAATAATAGGATAGTCGAAAATAAAGGATAAGATTGAAGAAACTCTTTGCTATTTTAAAATTGACTAGAGCAAGCCTAATTGCATCTCTAACATCTTCAAAAAAGATCCTCTTTCTCTTTTTATTTTATCCTTGAACACGACCTCCTAGATTTTTCAATCGTTACTTATTGTCATTTTTCGCACTTCTCGTTTTAGTTAAATTACATTTATATATATATATATATATATATATATATATATATACATATATATATATATATATTACACATACATATATATATATATATATATATATATATATATAATCTAGATACATACAGGCGGCACCAGCAGTATGACCAGTACACTTGGGAAATTAGGATGGCTCACGATTATTGATTTTTTTACTGAGCATCATGCGACTCTTCTGGGATGATCACGCGATCAAAGGAGAGAAGATCTAAAGTGGAAATTGGCAATTCCCACAGATAAACGTGTTTGCTCTTCTGAAAGTCGTTAACGAGCGCTTATCGATTCAAATTACATAATACGCGCGTGTGTTTATCATTAAAATATACTGTAGAAAATTGAAAATTTTTTTCTAATTAATCTATAATTTTCAAAATAATATATATTCTTTATTATTAACATCTATATTTCTCTGGAAATAGAAATATCATGTTTCCAATGTTGTAAAAAACAAGTTAATTTCCATTATTTATAATATATTTAGCGAAAATTCCTCAAAAAATATATTTTATAGATTATAAATTTTTATCCTGAGCGTATTCTGAATAATATCATTATTAAATAAATAGAATTACTAAATAATAATAAAAAAAATTATATACATCAATGATTTATATAAATCAAAATTAGGAACGCAAAAAATCATACTATATTATCTTTTGCCAGACACAGATATTCGCAAACGATTCGTGATATTGCGCGGGTCATAACTTGCTTGCATAAAGATTCTGATTCGCAAAATTTTGCATACACGTTCCATGGTATCACGGATGCGTTCATGCAACGAGACGATTCGTGCGGTTTATGAGCAGTTCTACGTGACAGCACAAAGATGTTAGTTTTTTCTTTTTTCTTTATTTTTTTTTACTTCAATGCGAAAAGTCTCTCATTGCGCGAAACGTTTCATGCTCTGCTATAAACTCGAGAGTTCGAAGCGCCATTGACTTTTGTACCTTGGAGCTTCTGTCTGCTTTTAAAATACAAGATCGAGAAAAGAATGCTGCAGAACAGACGCGCAAAAGGTTTTGTCGATCTTTTATAAAAGATCTTGGTTACAATTCTTTTTCCGCGATTTTATCAAACTCGCGACCTGATGATTTATTCCATTTTCGATACTTTCGATATCTTCTTTCTCTTTATCTCGATATTTTTCCAAGATGTCTTTGACAGACTTTCATCATTTTTTTTCCATCTAGTAGCATCATCATAACATATGAATGAAATTAATATTTCTTTATTGTAATTTTTTATAAGAATATAAATTTTAATTAAAATTAAAATTTTCAAATTTCTCATACGGAACTTATGTCTTTTTTATCAACATCTTACTTTGATGACATTATGTATATTTAATTTTATTATTATTGCCGTTAAAATAAAAAGATTATCGAATTAATCATATTGTAAATTTAAGAGACTGCGACAGTTAAATTTTATAAGATTTAATTAATTCTAAAAATTAATTATAAAAATAATTCTTATATTAAAAAAATTAAGTTATCGTTATATTTTTTTACAATTAATACATTTTTCGTAAATATTATATATAATAAATATAAATATAAATTTAAAGGAGACCCTTTTGTAATAAGCACATATGAATTTTATATTCCGACATAGTCATCACGAGTATCAGTGATGTAACGTTCTTCTTGTTTGCTAGAAATAAACGCGGTACTTACACGCGGACGTTACACGTGACACTGCGGTTGCTTTCAATATATGTGGCGCTTAGTAGCTGGCAAAGTTGTAGGATTTTGCGAAGCGGGCCATTATATTCCGTGCAACGTGGCATCGTAATTCAATAGTCGCTCCGCATGCTAGAACTTGATTATCGTCCATTATCACAAATGATATTATTCGCATAATTTATGGCGGAGCGCTTAGAATCGAATCTCGTATAACTGCATGAGCGATTTCTATAGAGACATCACGGCCGCTTCCGACGATAAACCCCCGCCGATGCTCTTCTACTTCGATTATCGGAATATGATAAAAAAGTTGCATACGACAAAATTTGGCGAATAATATTAATAATACAATCTAAATATCTTGATATAAGAATTTAAAAATTTATATTAATTTATCATAAAAAAGCGTAATTACATATTAATAAAATATTTTTAATTTATTATAAAGATTTAACAGAGTAATTATATTGGATTAAAACGTTTAAGATCTATTATAGTTAAAGTGATAATGAAGATTTACTATTTGCATGGATTTTTATCGCATTTTAGAAAATCCTAGGATTAATGTAAGTTTTACATATTACTGTAAAGTTCTGCATATATATATATATATATATATATATATATATATATATATATTTCAGCTTTTTATTTATTAATCATAATATATGCGTGAGCTTAAAATAAATACGATTTGTTGCATAATCTACTATAACTGTACAACAGCCAAGTATACAAATAAAGATAATATGGAGATATTACAATATTTTATATTTAAATTTATGAATAATACGATCTATATCGCACTAGATTATATATATATATATATATATATATATATATATATATAATTATATATATTATTTCCTCGATAATATAATATTTAAATCAATTTTTATAGACTTAATAAATAAATCTTTGACATTTATTAACAAATTCATGAAATAGAGCTCATACTGGACTTTACTATAAAGTAAGAATATCGCGTATTTAGGGCAGGAAATTTTTTTTTCGAGATCTAAGAAACTAAATTTAATATATATATTATAATAACACGATTTTAAGTGCCGCGGTAATAATATAGTTAACAAATGAGAATGCACTAGAATTGTTGAGATAGTTCTAGATTAGCTACAATAAGTAAGGTTTGCCTACATCTCCAATATCTTTCTTACCAGGCAACGACTCTTGCCTCTTACGTTGCCACCTACGTTTCCCTTGAATGTATTTTCGTTCGGTAAAGAAAGGAAGTAAGAGCAGAAGGAGTATCTTTCTCTCTTTCTGGTTGTAACTTCCACCTCCCCCTTTTATCTTTCCTTGCGATAAAATCGCTTTGGTGGCGATAATAAAAAAGTAGAGTTCAACGGAGGTGAATCGAGTTACCTTCTTTTTTTCCCTACTCTATCTCGCCGATGTACTTGCTCGCATTCTTTTATACTGGAGAGGAGAAGGAAGGGAGATTGAGATAGATCAACCAGGAGAGAACAGAGGCTCTAATCAAAGACTGCTCCTTCCCTGCGCATTCTCACGTATTTTGTTCTGGAGCAACTAGAGGAAAACGATCGTCAAGCGCGAAAGCGGAGGTCGCAGTGACAAAGTTACCTTTGTAGAGATCTTTTGATCCTTTACCTTTACCTTTAAACCGATAACGATCAATTGTAAACAACTATGCGATTGAGAAACAAAGGCAAGATTTTTTTGACGTTTTTTCTAGTACAATTTGTCCGCGAACATTACATCAAATAAAACGTAATCAATAATATGCATAATAATTATAATAATTCATGGATCCCTTAATTCTATTAATTATTGTAATATTAATGTAACATTTCTCGGAATATTACGCAGGATATAGACGCTAATTATGCAATGATAAATTAAATCTAAATTAAATTCCGTCTTTTGATTTTTGGATTCTTATCAAAATTTATATCTTTTTCGAGATTTATCCAACGAATCGCGTACGAAAAAATTGCGCATGACAATTTTTAATTTGACCAGCTCCGTTTTGGCGATAGTACGATAAGTGAGAATTTTAGTATAAGAGCGACGTGAAGAGATGTGCTCCAGTATCTTAACGGATCAGTTTAAGAGGAGGCTTTCGAAGGCAGCTAATAATTAGAGTAAAAAGTCAAGTTAGCAGCAATGTTACCGCTCGTAAAATTTTAGAACGATTTGTTCCTTCGCCGTGAAAAGCGACCACCATAAAGTTTTACGTCGCGTCGCTCGCGAGTTCGCATTTCCAGCACGAATCCCGATTGCTCGATCAATTCTCTCGGTTGACCTCCTCTTCTACTCTTGTCGCGACCGCGAGGAATAATCGCCGGAAATATTGGCTTAAATCTCACATGGCTGCTTCGCAATAGAAATCATAAAGATCGACATTTACTTTATTACCTAGATAAAGAGATCAGCAATATTAGTAATATCAATCTGTTGAATATGAAGACAATCTACTCTCCGAAGAGGCAGATGAATTTTGAATTTCGCAGAAATTTCATTGAACAAATATTTTGTTTCGCTCTCGTTTAATTTCTAACATGAATTATAAAACAGTTTAAAAAGTAAATGTTTCTCTAAGTTTTTTAAGTAGTAGTAAGTTAAGTAAACTTGTTAATTATTAAACGTTTGTGTAAAATTATTAATGAAATTAAAGAGATTATTTTTATTCGTTTCTTTCTATAGTTTATATTATATACACTGAGAAAAAAATCTGGTTGCATTAATTAGAATTCTGATAGATTTAATCAGTATGTCTGTTGGAAAATGGACGAACCAGAATTCTTGTAGGAATTACCAGATGAATCTCATTAATTTCTTTCTGTTAAATTAATTTACCAAATTTTCTGGTTAATAATACTAAACTCACCAGCACCAAGTCGTCTAAAATTTTTACCATCTAATCTCAAAAGTCTGTTTAATATTCTGAATTCCAACAAGATTATTGCATAAATTCAATCAAGATTATTGAATAAATTTTTTTAAGTTCAGTTTGTTAGAAATTAAACTGATAAATAGTGATGCAAGAAGAGGATGCAGCTCACACACAATCAGAGAGCTAGCGTCCTCTTTTTGACACTACTGCTAAGAGAAAAAAAAATACTTTGGATTTAATGTTAATACTAGTTTTTTATATATATTTCATGGCAAATATTGAATACGAGTTAAGTTAAGAAACAAGCAAAGAAATTAATGTAACAAGAAATTTGATAGATCCAACCAGAAAATACTAATCAAATCCTTATAGTAAAATCTATTAAACGTTCTAGTTATAAAAAATCGAGTCTTATCATGATAACTAGAAATTCTTGTTTGATTTAATCAAAATGCCTTCAATCATATACGTCTTGTTGATGCAATCAAACGATTTTTCTGAATGTGGAAACTTTTTAATTGATGTAGATGTTCTGACAACTTATTCAGAAAGGATTAAATCAACATTTTTGAAAGAGACTTTTAACTTTAATTGCTTATCACGAAAAAGTCACATCGACAATTTTATCGAAGAGAAATTGTCTTTTAAAAAAATCTGTAAAGAGAAGTTTTTCGTTAATGTTATCAGATATATCGGATTTGTAGGCGATCAACCGATATCCGCGCGCCATCCGGCGAATCAGTAGTTAAAATTCAGGCCATCGACGTGTGGCTAACATCGCCAGCCGCGTAGTTCCGAAACTAGTTTCTCGAGAGAAGAGCTAGCAGTCGATAGTTTGAAATATCTATTGCATATTTCTGGCCTGTTTATTTCGATCGGAATCTGCTTAACGTGCATACATCAATGTTTTTATAAAAGAGAACATTTTTGTGAATTTTGTTTATTCCTATGTTCGATATGTCAGATTTAAGAAGAATTAGTTGCAATGTAGATTGAAGAAGATTTTTGCACCTGCACTAGAGTTGCAGATTTATATTATTTTAGGTGATAATTGAATTCTTACAAAAATCTTTCGCGAAAGATGTAATTTGTCTCAACTCTTCTTTGAGATACTAATTATCTTGTACTCATTCTTTCTTTACGTATATTATTAGATTTTATTATAATAGCATTATATCGTGAGAGCCTACTTTTGATACAATATATATCCCAGAAAATATAAGCTAAACTTTAGATAGTAGTCCTTGATAAATGCAAGTTTTATAAGTCGACTTTTCCTTGACGATAATTTGAATCGAGGCATAATTAAAGAGTTCTTTACATCGTAAATTAAAGCTTTTACCAAAGTAAGCTTCGCGGGAATGCAAATAGATAAGAAAATCTCGCTTCGCAGTTAATTCCACAAGTTTTGTCTTTACTTTAAGGGAATTTTAAAAATTTCAGATTTAGTTATTTAAAATGTTCGATGTTGAGAATTTAAAAATTGTGGAAAAAGCTGGTGCCTTAATTTGTTTATCCTCAAATATATTACATAGAAGATACACACATACATTGTTTTTTATTTTCCTTTTATAAAATAAAAATTAAATTAATAGAGTTTCCTGTAAAATGCACTATTGATAATACGATTATATAGATTATATAGATTATATATGCATGCATTTAAAGTTTCAATAAGACAAGCCGCTTAATGAGGGCGATTAAATCGAATAAATGATGACGCTCGAGCCTTTGACGATTCGGATGGTCTTGTTATCCCATTGATTAATTTTCCATCACAGGTTAATTAAATTCTGCCGATTGTATCCATTTATGGATATTATTATCACTATTCATGTCGATTGTCTGTGCATTCACAATAGATAATAATTATCGACAATAATTAGGAAATTAATATAAGAATTTGACAAATCGCCGTAATAATTAATGAAATAATACTTAACTGCTGGATTTAATACACGGATAACTATGTGATGTATAATAAATAATTTATAATTCCCATACACACAAATAGCAATTAGAGATCTCATTTAAATTTGATAGGCAAAATAATGGATACATTTTCATTAAGCTTTTGAAAACAATATTGTACATTGTTAATAGCAGATATTGTCATATTATCGTTTCGACTCGACGATTATATTTTATAATATATTGTAGCACTTTCGGCTTCATAAACATAATTTTCACACGTGACAAATGTGAATTGTATATAATTAGACAATTATAACATATTCGAACATGAAATATATATTTGAAATTAATTAGGAACAAGTGTTTGTTATTATTATCATTTGCCGATTCTTTTGAATGGTTAAAAGACTATCGATGCTATTCAAAAAATTGCTACTTCCATCCGAATTTTTAATATAAAAATGAAAATTGCTTGATTTAATATATTTTATTTAATGATGAAAGAACACGTGAACACGATGCTGCTTATGAATGGCGCATAAAACAGCTTGTTGATTTAGGCTGTTATATTATAGTATAATCGTATAAATGAATTTTGTCGGAAATTCACGCTTCGAGACACACGTTACATCGACACGTGTTTCACGTATATGCAACGTCCCTCTGTTTGCGTACTCGTGCCTCTGCACGTTTACGTAACGACACGTTGAACTCAAAGGGCAAACGTTACCTGGATGCAAACGGCGCTCATTAGTACCTATGAGAATACATTAGAAGACAGCTTTACCTCAGACATACTCTCGGCCGTCCATTAGCGGCCTCGCGTCTTACGCGAATTACGGAAACGCTTATTAAGCCACAAAATTTCGAATGACCGACGTAAACGTAATGCGAGACAGAAAGTCCGACGCAAAATGCAATTCATTTCATTATCGCTCGTTAGAGTTGTGGCTTTGCGCGTTTGCATCCAGCGGTATTTCAAGGAGAGCCGTCGTCGCGGTAGTTTGTTTACGAACTTCCCGGGACTCGGAATAAACGTAATTCCCACTGTCGGATGAGATTACTTCGAGGCAGTTAATTATGGGATAATTTTTAAAAAAGTATTTTTTACAGATACATTGAATGTGTTTTATGCGAAACAGTGAGCGAAACAGTGAGCAACAACCTTGCATAAACCTGGAGTCATATGAGAAATAAAACAAGGACTTTTAGCAAACGAAGTTTTTTGCTAAAAGCTTTTCCAAGCTTTCTCTTTCATAAATAAGGGCAACTTTATTTTTTTTTAGTTTATACATTTCTGAAACTAAAATTTATCAGCTATTTGAATTCTTTTAATGTTATTTTTGTTATTATTTTGCCATGACAATAATCAATATAATTTATCATTGTCAACATTTTAATCTCATAATATAAAATTTCGAAAAAGTCTTGAGGCTCATAAACTGATGTCTTAATAATTGCTCGTCTCCGATATGCGATAGTAATTAAGGCAGGGTATTACACGAAATTTAATTACGGCAGATCGTTCAATAAAGAATCGTTGAACGAGAAAACCGCACGCAAACGAGACGCGACCCTACAGAGCAGCAGGTAATTATTAATTATACTAGTATATCCTTCTTGTAATAACGACTACAACATTGCTTGGGCAAAAGATATACTCGTTATAATCTAACCAAGACTTCATGCTGCGATGACAAGTATGATTTTAATTATATCCTTCTTTGTAGAATATATATCTTTATTTAATCTTCCGCAGAGAGAAAGAGAGAGAAAATTACTTGATTTATTATAATTTATTTTAACACTATTGTATTTTTTTTTGAATTATATTAATTATTGTTTAATTTTCTATTATTTGCGATCATTAATTTAATCGAGAAAATTTATGGCGAGAAAACATATTATGTATGACATCATAAAATGGGAATGTCATTCATAATCAAAAATTTACATTTATCTACAGGCTAGTGAAATGTTTTTATAAAATTATTCCATTTCTATTCTTTAATTCTCTCTATGATAATCTACAATTTCTTTTAAAGATCAAGAAATATTGACCGATAAAATATATTTGATCCAGTGAAATTGTTTATATCATTATCTATATTAAAAGTATTTCGTATTTCTCCATAATATATGTCATTTGATAATTTAATTTCGATTTTAGCAGTCATATATTTTAGAAATTATATATATATATATATATATATATATATATATATATATATACACAATACACACAACATACATATTTTTATGCGATATAATAACCGACGAAAATTTAATTACACATAGTTTTGCAAACTTTTACGATTTTTTAAGCTCGATTATCGCACATATTTCTATTCTTCTCTTCTCTTTGAAAGATGTTTCGCGGATAAGACTAGATCGGGAAATGGAGAAACCGATCTCTTTGATACCCCCCTTTGATTAAGAAAATTCTTCGAACTTTGTCTTTAAAGACACATTCCCACTTTCCTTCTTCTTTCCGCGTATCTGACCACGAAAACACGAAGCGGAAACTCAAATTGCAATTCAAAAAGTTTGTTGCGAACCAATTTGATATAAAGAGAAAGAGAGAGAGAGAGAGAAATGAGAAAAGTGCGTTTTCCTGTTTAAATATTTTCGCGCAGACGGTCAGTGTAAACCACGGTGAGGAAAATCGAATGAATCGTTTTTTGCTACTAAGCGCGGAAGCATTTAGTAAGCAAACTAATCTCTTAATTCCTTGTGCTCGAAAAGCACGCTTCGCCGCATGTTACATTGCACCAAACCGAAATTATTTTTTCATTAGAGTATTAGAGCTCAAAACACGAACGTGTATACATAATCTGAAGTATGGAAAATACGAGGTAAACATTTTGTGACATATAATGGACGTTATTTTAAAAATACGCGCTAAAAGCTCTCGACTATCTGTAAAAGAGTTATACCCGCGGGTAGAATTATCGTACAAATATGAGTATGCTATCTCTGGATTCTTTTAAAGGTAGCGATTTTATCTCATAAACGTTAGCAAAAAATTATAGAAATAAATCGCAAACTTTCAGAGAAAAAATTCCTTTGGGAATTTAATAAATCGTTACCTATAATATCGGTTATTTGTGCTTTATTCTTCTTTTGTAAATGTAATTTTCTGTTTGTATAAAAACAAAACATTTTGTCATCCATATTATATAACTAATATATCTTTTTTGTGAGAACATATTAAATATATTCATAGGCAAGAATTCCGTTTGAATGCATGTAGTGATAAGATTAATTTCGCAGCGAAAAAATTTATATATTAGAATATCAGAAAAAAAAATAAAAATGGAGAGGAGTATACTGACAATTGTACATGTATTCTGATAATTATAGAATAATAAATAAGTTTGTCTACTTTTTTTCTTTCAAATTAAATACAAATTTTTCCATTCGCGTTTTACATATGAATCGCATCTGATATTTAAGTCATACACAGAGAAAAATGTATACTGTATTCAAGTAAATATTATTTATTTTAAGTATCATAAAGTTATCATAAATTTGTATATCCACAAATATATTATAAGTTTATCACAAGCATTAAATTTAATTAAATATATTCTGAATTTTAGTAGCAGTATTTTAGTCAAGAATATTAAATTAAAACAAAAATCTGGTTTGCTTATCACATAAAGTAAATTTGATTTTTCTCTGATACAACTTTACAATATTCTTGAAGAGAAAATAAATTCTTCTTTCAAGTACATGATAATGAGATTTTCTAACACTTGGGATGAGTATATTTTAAGATTATTATCAAGAATATATTCTTTGTTGAAGAAAATTATTACTTGAGAAAAGAAAAATAAACTGAGTAATCGTTTTTCTTGGCAGTAGAATGATATTTTTCTCCGTGTACGTATTCCATATTTAGATGCAGATACATACATTCGGACGAATCGTAATTAATTCAAAATATCGAGTCAAGACGATGACTCTATACTTCCCTTTTTCTCCCTACGAAAGGTGTGATATAGACGTAAACGCGGATATCCTTCTTCTCTAGTCGCTGAATCGGCTCTCGAGAGCATCCGCGCTGCGTCTTGCAGGTTCGCACGAGAACCCAGATTCTGTTTCTTGTCTGCATGGGAGCGTACCATGCCCTTTCCGGTACACAAGAGATCGCAAATTGGTAAGCGCGCAATCTCCACGTGAAATCCGGCGCAATGTCCCGAAATAATTTCAACCGTTGCGTTTCTCTATCTCTCTCTCCCTCTCTCTCTCTCTCTCTTACTCTATTTAATACCTCTCACGTTGTCGCGCAATCTCTTTCTCATTACTGGCGTTAAATGTAACCCCATTAATACAGCAGATTGCCGCTACATCGTTTAATTAAATTTTGAAATTGCTGCGATTATAAAGATGGAATTAAAGCTGAATCGTCGAAGCTTGCGCGTCAATTCTATGCGCGAATATTTCCATGATTCCAATTAACCTAAGAATAAAGTAATTCCACAATTTTTATCTATATCTTCATTTATTATTGTATTCTTGGCAGAGAATATTATTGATTATTATTACAGCAATAAAAATATATGTCTTTCCTATTTTAAAGAATTATTTTTTTCAATTAAAACAATAACGATACAAATAAATTTAGAATTTTGAAATGAGAAAGCTTCCATTTAAAAAAAAAAATTTATCAACGGTAATTAAATTTTATTATAAATTACGTATAAATAATCGGTCATATATAATATGACGGATGTGCTGTAGAAAATGGATGATAAACGTAATACCGCAACGACAGACCCGTCATTCTTTTACGATAATCATCTGGAATGAATTGCAATATTGTTGGCTAGCAGGTGCCAGCTTTCATCGATCGTGCACAATAAATATAGTAGGAGATTACTCGTTCGGACATTTCACGACGCTAATTTATGACGTGATGCTATTAACTCATTACTGAATTTCGCCATGACATGTAGCGGACGAAAAAAACAGACCTTTTCGTGACTTGAAATTACTTCTGTCGAGTAGGGCTTTTCGCATAATAAGCAGGAGATTTGTTCTTAATGCGACAATTTCAGTTGTTTGCCTCTTCCGATTCTTTCATGAATAAAGAATGAGTCAATTAATATTATAAATCCGCTCATTTATTCATGCGACGTATTCGACATTCATATAAGTTCTTAATTTAATGAACATTAGAGAAGCTTTTTCTCTTTCTATCACGCAGAATATAACGTTCATTTTTTAAACAATAAAAGTTTAATGTTGTAGTAGCAATAAAATACTTAAATTGCTTTTATTTTGTAAAATGTTACAAACCTCATTAAAATAAATCTTGCTCTCTTGTATTCGTATTTTATTTAAATTTGCTGTTCTCTGAAACGTGATTTACTATTATTTTCAAATAAATAGATCATATTGCTGAGTTCAAAAAAAAATTTGTTATGATTAGAGTTATTTTCGGAAAGAAACAAGGAAGACGAACTATGACAGCGATCATTAAATAGACGAAGCATTAACGATATTTTAGTTCATCCGTTCGCTTCGCTAAGAAGAACGAGGAGACGTTTCTGGTCTTGATGAAAAAGAAAAGAAATGGTAGCAGGAATATATGGGAAAAAGCGGAAACGCGGTGGAGCCGCGGATGGAATTTACTGCTCGCGTCGGAAGTATTCCAAGGGGGTTGCTTCCACGCTGTTGAGTAGCAGAAAGTGGAAACCAACGCCTAGGCGAGTTTATTTCAATGTCTACTCTTTAGGCTCTTATAATGGCACGACTTCTTACGTGATCTCGCTGTCTATCTTGAAAAAAAATTGCTTCCGCCGATAGAATTTCCGCCGAAAGATAGTAAATAAATGCACATTGAACTTGCAGGTTAATTTTTTCCACTGCATAACCAAATGTACATTATACTTGGCAAGCAAGCAGTTAACTAAGCAAGCAAGTTATACTCTCTCTTTTTGGAATATATTTATTATTAATTATAATTTGCTATAATTCCATTTCATCATATTTATTATTCGTCATAATTTATTAATTGAAAATATTTACAGAGAGAAAAAATTACAAAAAAATTACAGATTAAAAATTACAGAAGAGAACAAATTTTGATTTTTTGATAATGTTTTGATACATCAAATTGATGGATATTTGCAAATGTAACTATTGCATATATAATCTCTTATCTCAATAAATATTTCTCGAGTAATATTTTGAAATATATATGGAAAGTAACAGAATACAAATTAAATGCTAATTGTTACTGGGATCAATATCAAAGAATAAACGGAACAAATTTATTCCAAAGTCTTAAAAGGACGAATAAAAATGCTCAAACTTCAGAATCAATCGCAATATCCGAATAGCATCTCTGATCGTGTTTATTTTTAACGATTGATTAAGAAAGTGTTTTTATTTGAGAAGATACAGAAGAAAATAAATTAAAGGAAAGTTCTAATGTTAGAGAATGTTCATCGGACAATCGAATGCAATTAAGCGGTTTCAAGATAGCATAAGAAGGAACTAACGAGAAGACATTATAAGAGAGAGAGCTAAATGCGCTGATCGATCAAAAGGTCGGTTCAAAAGAAACTTTAAAGAAAATATTTGGCGAATCGCGAAATTAGGATAAACGTTTTTAAGTATTCTCCGACTCTTTTATCGAGCGTTTGTAAACTTTTTTCTTTTTCTCTCTCCAATTATTCTTTACATTTCATTTTCTTATTTATTTAATTGAAAAATCATGCAACAGGAAATAATATGAATATATATATATATATATATATATATATTTTATATTTATATTTATATTGCATAATTAACATGCACATTATGCTGCTCTTGCTTGAATAAATAGATATATTTGCACTAAATTAACTTCAACATCCAGTTTTTAAAAAAATAAAAAATTCTGTTTTGACGTATTAAGAAAGAAAATAACGATGTATTATAACAATCATTATCGATTCGATTGCAATATCGAACTGTGAACTACTTGAAAATTTCGAATAAGAGATATGCATCACGACATTCGTAAATTAAAACAATAACTGATAATCAATATACAATAATATTCACTGCTTGTGTGATTCTTATTTTTCTTAATATTATCACAAAATCGTGTTATCTTTTCGAAGAAAAATATGTTAGGGACGTATATAATTATTAAACAATCTTTTGTAACAATACAACTGTAATTGCAATAATCGTTAAAATCAAGACAATGCAAGGAGACGAACTAAAATAATCTGCATGAATAAAACAGCTAAAAGACCATTACGAACTTAACGAGACATTTTCGTGGGGGACAAAAGAATTTTTTATTTAATCTCTCGCTTATATCGAGACTATTGTCGGAGAACAATTGCGTTCTTCTTTTCTTGTGAATTTTCATAGAACGCGACATTAAGCATCGACATACCAGGCATCCTTTCAATCTTCCATGTCGATTTCTTCACTATTCTTAACTTTGCATTATTCCTTGTCTTTTAATTTTATTGACGAGAATATATATATATAAAAAATGCTCCTATATAAAATTTATTAATAGAAATAATTAAAAATATCACAAACGAATAACGGAGCTATTTTAAATTCTTTGTCGATCGAGAGATAATACAAGATACGAAAAAATAGTTTTTTCGTTAAGAATTATAAAAATAATAATAATTCTTCTCTTAAATAATTTTTATTGCTTTCACAATAGACCTATTATGTTACTACAATAAACGTACACAATTGTCTGCAGATATAATGCATTTATGTAATGCATTATTTTCTCCTCTAGAAAAGATTTTATTCAGTTTTTCGATAAGTGATTATTCAAGTTAATAACTTAATTAATTCGGTGAAAATCTTAGTGGCGTTAATGTGTATAAGAGTTTTTTTAACATAATTCGGTGAAAATCTTAGTGGCGTTAATGTGTATAAGATATTAGATAAAAGAATTTTCCTGTAATTCTCGCGGAAAAATTGCATTCTTGCGCAATCGATCTAGTCACAGCGCTTAATGAGAGGAAAGAGGAGCGTAACAAATCTTGAGTTAATGCGTCATTGAGATATTATCCTCATGAAAAGGATACGGCGTTCCAACTGCTGGACGAAACCATTTCCTTAAGCTTGCCAATTTCGAAGTAAATATTTCTTTCTTCCAATTATCTCGCCTCGCGCCACGTTGTGTTGCGTCTCTCGTCTCCTTCCTCGGTGGAGAGACGCGCCGTAAAATATATTAGCAACGTTACGCCTTCAACTTTGTATTCATTACGGAATCTCGTCAAGTCTTAACCTAAACAAATTGCCGAGACTATTCCATGGCCACCATTTGCGCATCGTTTTGTTCGTGCATCGCACTCTTATGCGGATGCATACGACGGGACAGCAAAAGTGGAGAAAGGACCATTCGAAAGAAGGACTACTCTCTCTCGTTAAACCTGAAAATTGGCAAAGAATCCTGTCGCTCTGGCTGTTCTTCGTCTATCTACGCTTTTGCGATAGTTCACATAAAAGACCTTCGTTAATGTGTGCAATCGTTTGTAAATAATTCGATGCACAATAAAATAAAGAGAAGGCAATAGAGAGAGAAAATTCAGTTCATGGATATCCAACAAGTTCATCATTCTCTTTTTCATTTTCTTTCAAAGGCAGTATATTAAAAAAATTTTTAATTCTTTATGCATCAAAGCATGTTAAAAAATCGCAAAATGTATCTTTTTTAATTTATCTATCGAATAATTGGTCAATCAATCAGTCAAATATAATATCAATTCAATCGATATAATTCCAAGTTTTGGTTGCAAATTAATTACTAGAGAGTCGAGATACAGGCAGTAGACTGATTTAGCGTAGTTTTCAATGGAACAAGTTCGTCTCTTAATTTCTGAAATAGCCTTGCGCGAACAGTTACGAGCGCACTCTATTCTCGCAGTTTGTTCCGCAAATAGAGCTCGTACGAGAAACGAGCCTGCAAGATGAATCCAAGTCTGCGAAATCAGGACCATTTTGCGTTCTACAACAACCGCGGCCACACCTTCCCATGCATATTCCCGACTCGCTTTATGGAGAGATTTTATGACTGCGCGTATGCGTATGCGTACATGCGTAAACTTTGCGACCGTGCTCTCCGGCTGCACGCGCAATTAATTTTACGGGAATATACAGGCTCTCCGGATAGGAAGCGTCGTGCATCCTTATTGCTAATGTTAAGCGATTTATATCAACCGTTGCACGGTGTTTCGTAAACATGAACCTATGATAGTTTGTAGAACCGTGAACATCGAAAAACGAAGGTACTTTTCGTCGCCTCCGAAAATGGAATAATTTGGGAAAAATTAATAATAACGTAACTTTCATCAGAGAAATTCTCAGAAATGACGAAGATGTATACACACTGAGAAAAAAATCTGATTGTATTAATTAAAATTTTGGTAGATTCAATCAGTATGTCCGTTGGAAAATGGACGAAGCAGAATTCTTGTAGAAATTACCAGGTGAATTTGATTAATTTCTTCCTGTTAAATTTTTTAGTTAATAATAATATTAAACTCGCCGGCATCAAGTCTAACATTTTTTCCATCTAATCTCAAAAGTCTGTTTAATATTTTGAATTCCAACAAGATTATTGAATAAATTATTTTAAATTCAGTTTGTTAGAAATTAAACTGCTAAACAGTGATGCAAGAAGACGATGCAGCTCAAACACACACAATCAGAGAGCCAGCGTCCTCTTTCTGGCACTACTGCACGTAAGAAAAAAAATACTTTAGATTTAATGTTAATACTAGTTCTTTATATATTTTATGGCAAATATTTTATACATTTATATATTTTATGGCAAATATTGAATACGAGTCAAGTTAAGCAAAGAAATTAATATAACAAGAAATTTTAGATCCAACCAGAAAATACTAACCAAATCTAGTAAAATCTATTAAACGTTCTAGTTATAAAAAATCAAGTCTTATCATGATAACTAGAAATTCTTGTTTGATTTAATCAAAATGCCTTCAATCATATACGTCTTGTTGGTGCAATCAAACGATTTTTCTCAGTGCATAATTTTTCTTTCTTTCCTTTACAAGAAATATAAATAAATTCCATCGTATTATTTACCGCAACAGAAAAGCCACAGGAAAGAAACGCGTCTCTTCATCGGGGGAAGATTCCCTTGATTGATCTTCGAGAAACTAGCGGAGGCAATCGCGCGCGTCTCGTATTGACTTTTTTATAGAACTTCCTTCGGGAAGGCGCGACAAATTACTCGCTACGAGAAATCGCGAACGTATATATGCCGGCCATTATTGCGCGCCAATTTATGGTTATCCCAAGAAAAATACGAGCGGCGCTGTATCTATCTCATCCATAAACGGCGTACGGAGGGCGGGGAAGGCGAATAAGGGCAGATCGGAAAATCCACAATGCGCTCGTAACAAACTACGTCTTGCCGCATTTACGAAGTCCCGGCTTGCGTTGCGTGGCCGGCATGAAAACGGGTGCCATGGCCTGTAGCCGTGTGTTCTCCCGAGCCTACTTCTCATTCGAGTCGTGGACGAGAATAAAGGCGAGAAGGAGGAGCGTAATGCATCCATATTTCTACGCGGCTCCCAGGTGAAGCGAGCGGTACAGGAGCAGGGGAAATAAAAAAGTGGACGAAGAAAAGCGGCCCTGCACATTGCGACGCTCGCGGTTTCTTCTCGCGGATTTAGGGGGCATTCTCGGAATTACTCGATGTAAATATGCCGCGGTTAGTTGATGAGATGGAAAATTCAGAATTTTCAGAAACAATAAAGATGACAGACTCGAGAAATTATAATTCAAATATATAAAATTAAATTAAATCGACAGGCAATACGAGTCAGAATTATAGTAGCATAATGTTTAATAATTGTTAAGGATTTTTACAACGCTTAAGAATGCGTATTTTAATCGAATATGTTAATTACTCATATATATAGATAATGCGATCAAAATAATATTCATTAATTGAAGGAATTATAATCAAGTGCAAATTAAAATTATTACTATTTAATGTTGGTTGGCGTTGTCCGCTTTTAAATTGATTCTAAATGTTTATTGTATTTAACATATATATTTAAATGAAACCATATATTCGAATATTTTTCTAAATCGTCAATTTTATTTTTAAATACATTTTATTCAAGCATTTATGATACATTTAACCGTAAATAGAAGATATAAAACAAACCACATGCAGCTGTATATATATCTATATAAAAATAATACGTATTTTGATTAAATAAAAGCGAATTATATTTTTGATTTTTCGAATTATATTTAAATTATGATTTAAGATTTTTTAATCATCATATATTTGCATATTTTTCTAAATCGTCAATTTTTAAATACACTTTATTCAAGCATTTGTGATCCATTTAGCCGTAAATAGAAGATATAAAATGCAGTATCTATATAAAAATAACACGTATTTTGATTAAATAAAAGCGGATTATATAATATTTAAACTGTGATTTAAGATTTTTTAATCCAGTCAATATTGTTTGAATCTTTTTAAAAAAAAATCTCACATAGCATATGTTGCGTATACATTTTTCCAATTCTGAGAAGGAAAATATCTTAATATTTGAATTTTAATGTTGCGAGATTTGATCAGTTGTAGTAATTGTTATAATACCTCTGTCAATTTGCTCTTGGTACAATAAAATTAATTCATTGACAAGATGAAATTAGAGTTCATAAGCTGACATTGCGTAGTTAATGACTAAAATCGTTTGGCGTGTAAAGAGGAGGGAAAGAGAAAAAAAAGGCGGTTTTATCGCTCCCGAAGGATTTAACCCCGACGCTATTTCGACGTAACTCCATTATCCGAACGAGTTTCCCCCGAATCGTTAATTTTCTCTGCCATCGACCAAAATTCCGCTCGCGCGTCAGTGACTCTATTGCGCACTTAAAAAAAATATGCGCTTACGACAGTTAGAACATTATGTCACACGTCAGATTGAATTAATAACTTTACGACATAGTGACGTACAAATACCACGTATTCGTAAAAATAATTTGAAACAAATGTTTTCATACAAATATCATGCATTTTGATCCTTTTAACTGCGCGTATAAAATGCTACATCGTATTTTTAAAAATTTAATAAATTTCTCTTCAGAAAGAGAAAACTCGATTTAAAAAGACGCGATACTTACTGTGCCATAATAATATATCCAATACTATTAATGTCGTCTGTTTTACATAATGATATGCATCATTGACTCGTTATAAAAGTGAGCCGAAGCGGAAGGCTCATCTGCATATCACCGAAATACAGTACAGCCCATATCGGTATCCGCGGTTTTCGCGCAATTTACGAAACGGGATTCGACGGATTTACAGATAGAGTGTGTCGCCCAATCACCCGCAGTTTCCAATCTCGATGCATCGCGACCCTCATAGTCTCTCAAGGATTATTACGTTGCAATCGCGAATAAATATTTATCTCGTGCCACACACGATTTTCTGTTCCACTATCTGCTAATATTTACGCGAAAATTGCGGCTTTAAATTACCGCCTTTGAATGAAAGCCTTTCATTATCTCACAATTTCACGGTAAACGCCAAAATACTGTTAATGGAATACCGAATGCGTAAAACACACCCATTATATGTCATTAAATTACAAACATGAGCTTTACATTTCCAACATTTCGCTACGTATTTCTTGCAAAAAATATAATATTATTAAAATGAAAAAATAATTGTTATCAAAAAATATTGTGTAGCAACATGAAAACACTCTTCTGGTGAGCATGTCACAGTGTTTTTTTTAAAAACGTATATATGGCAGTTTTATAAATTTATTCTTCAAATACGCGAGCGGCACGCGAAGAAAAAAGGAATTTATTTACGAATGTACAGCGCGATAAATAATATCATCTGTAATTTCTCTTTTGACGTAACGCAACGCGGTTGCGTGTTCAACGGGCGAGAAACCTTACGGTGAATAACATGTCGAGGGGTGTTTCGGGGTGCAATATTGTAACTCGCGCTAGTTTCCTGTCTGGTTGCGCATGCAGTAATACGCGTTTCCAGGATCGTTAATTAAACGCGTTACCGAGTGACGGCGACGATCGCGTTCCTCCCGTAATCTCGCGAAATGATTGCGGGCGCATCGCGTCGTCCGCAGTCGGCTGTAATTCAGATCGATCCGTTCTTTCTTGACATCTCGTATCGATGGCCATTGCGATCGCGTCCATGCAACGGCGACGACCGATGGATCTATGCCGTTCGTTGGCACGTTTCCTCCCTTCCTCCTACAATTCCGACGACGGCTGCTCTCCCAATTTTCGAAAGCTCGCGCGACGACAAGCCCGACGATGGCTCGCGTGGATAAACCACCGATGGTTTTTCAAGGGATCGCTCGTTCGCGCATTTTGCCGGATCGCGTGTGTGTCGCGGTCGCCGAAAATATGCGTGGAATCCTCGTTTCCGCGCAATAAATCTGCGGCTCTCCCGATAACCCTTTGGGTTGGACATACGTCATGGATTCAATTCCTGAACGGCTTGCCCGTTCGACGATAACGTCGAAAATATTTTCTCGTTGTGCTATATTTTTGACTGTCGGCCGAATAGTTTTCACGCGGCAAAAGCGAAGCGTGTTTGCACAATTTAAAAAATTCACTTTAGATACTTGATATTTAAGGATGTTTTGTATCTATTTTCACAATATTGAGAATTTAATGAAAATTGTACGGAATGTCCTTACATATGTTTAGAATCTTCGGTACAATTTTTAAATCGATTTATTAAAGCGTTCACAAGTTATAAGGATTTTAATTTGCACCGAATTAACATGTGTTAATTCAAATGACAAAAACACATGGAAATAATATTCAGAATTTGTTCAAAATTTGCAAAAGTGTAGTTTAGATACAGAGGAAATATTTGGTCAAATAATATTATACAAGTACTAACTGGTTAAAAAGATAATTCATTGAAGTTACCCATGTATCTGTCACAAGAAATTCTCTGCCAAAAGTTAATCATTTCGATTAACAAAATTCGGAATATTGTGGTAAAAACGCAATAAATATTAAAAATTCCATGCAATTTTTCCTACTCAAAATACATCAAAAGTGTATATATTCGTCAATATTGATTTTCAGCTACTTTTTGCTGGAATTGTACGTACAAAACATCCTTAAAGGAAATTTTATAAATTAATGAAACTTATTTTGCTTTTTGAAAACACTTTGATGCAATAATTACATAATTTTATATCTCTAAGTTTTTTAGAAGATTCCTAGAAATTTAAAATAATGTAGGAAATGCATGAATTTTATTAAAATATTTAATAATTTTAAATATTTAAACGTAAAATGTGTATTTTTTTGCATCCGTTTTATTATTTGAACAAACTTTAATATTTTATTGTCAACAGATACGGTTTGATCTGATAATTTAATAACTCTGTAATTTAATTTTCTGTAGCCCTTGTGTAATAAATGTTATTATTGCATTGGAAAAATAAATTTATTATAATTAGTATCGAAAATCGTATACTAAAATCGTTTAATTTCCTCGGTTTTCATTTATCCGTTCATCATCAAATATTTACCTTAATCTGCAATCGAGTACGAATACAAGCCACAATGCTGTTTTACAATGTTAAATGTAAAATTTGGATGAAGAGAAGATAATGCAAATTGCTCTATTTAGCTATAATAATATTGTTTGTTCATGGCAAATGAATTTTCAATCGACGTGTCCACGCCTGGGTAAATCACTTGTCTGGTTGCGTATCAAAATGCGCATCAATAACCGCGGTTCGCTGACACTTATGCAGCGACAGCTGATGAATCTGCCTGCAACGCGCTGCATTCGTGCGGCTGTTATATATCGTTCTCGTATTTACTTAGTTAGATCCCTTCATATGAAATATCGGAAATTAAGAACTCGACATTTTTAGTAATTAAATATGTCTGGCGTCGTGTATTTCAGAAATTTGATAAAAATTAGCAATAATATATTACTAATATAATTAATATTGATAATATTATAGTAATATATTTCTAAATTTCGTCGGGTATCAATAATAATGATGTAAATATAGCAATATTGATCTTCAATATATATTTCTCGAATTAAGCATTTTACACTCTTCTATATTTTAATGATATATATATATATATTTTTTTTGCGAATTCGTATTCAACATTGCGAATCTCTTTCTGAGATGAAAATTGGACGGCCTGAATGAGATACGTCGTGCATAAAATACAATCCTATTTCATTTTTACAGTTCTCTCAAATAATAGTTCCGGATCGGAGAGCAGATAGAGAAATCCAATTTGCGAATCGTAGTCGTCTGTAATAGACATCGGTGCACTCAATGCCCTCATAAAATGGTCGATGGTCCTCATATTGAGCCCCTCGTTGCGTATCGGGTGCGTATTTTTACACGACGTGGAGCTCTCTTCAACGCATCGACAGAATGCAATATTGCGCGACTGTAAAGAGATCGTTTGTTTGCTTTCCGAGGGGACGCGCGACCCGTTGACGTTGACGCCACAGGAAATGGTCACTTTGGGAATTTCATGAGCGATATTTCGCAAAAGTTCCGGAAGTTCCGGGTGTCACAGGCGAGCATGATGCGCTGCCGGCGCGATTGTTCGCGATTATTTTGACTCGACTTGCGAACGGTTTTGCATCACACAAAGTCGACGCGGAAATGGATGTATTTTTTTCATCATTGTTTTCGTCGCTTTCCTTTCACTGTAGTTTACGCACACAGCCTTCCTTTATCCATCCTCACTTCCTTTTTCCCCTCTCTCTTCAGCTTCGCTTCACCGTAAACGGATCACATTTTTTTTCCGCGGGTCGGAGATTTCCGGATTTGTTTCCGGAAACAACGAGCGATATTTCGAGAGAGAAAAGGAGTGAAGAACACACACATGTGTACACAAAGATTAAATTCACCGCCGGAAACTATTTGATTCATCTCGAAACGCTATTGATGCTGAGCTGTTACGTTCAGGATAGGTAGAATCGCGAGCAATTCGCGAATTGCGAGGACAGGTGACGTGCAATTTTTAGCAGAAACGTAATGAAGCATGAATTGGCAATTAATGAGAATTAATAATGCGATTCGTATCCTCATGGCCGATGAAATCATGTTATCTTGGTACGATGCGCACCCGAGCGCGCAGGATTCATTTTCCGACAATTTCCGACAACGTTTATTCGCCGCACGTGTCGGTTGCGCCACGTTCTCTGGGAAACCTCAATCACGCGTTAGTGCCATTTGTTCGATTGCGTACTGTGAATTGACTAGTGCTAATTTCGTACGTGCCCTGTTCCGTACTTTGATTTCCCGTAATTAGTTGATGTATATATAGTCTCGCGCATTCTTGTATAAAGTGTATTTTTCGTTCAACCATCTTCATAATAGCAAGTAAAAATATCTTTTGGAAATAATGTAATCGACCAAAACTAACCAGAATGTTTGTTTATTAATTACATTGTAATTAATAAACAAAAATCGACCAAAACAAGTTGGAATTTTTGTTTATTAATTACAATGTAATTAATAAACAAAAATTCTGGCCAGTTTTGATCGATTACATTATTTCCAATGATTTTTTGATTAATTGACTAGCGATATTAAAATAATTTATGAAAAATATCTTTTATTTTCCACAATGCATAAATAATCGGAATTAATTTTATTCGCACTTAAACCTCGGCAAGTATTTAATAAAATTGAATTAAATTTATAATCAAACAAGTATAGAAAAGAAAAATTATCTCTATTAATTGTGATTAAAATTTTATAATATCTCTATTTTAATTACACTCTAACTTTAAATGAATAATATAACCAGAATAAAATTCTCATGCTATATAATTAAAAATATTCTTTTAATAACTGGAGAATTTTTTTTTGTGCCGATTGAAAAAGAAGAAATTAAATATCTGTTAAAATTAAAACTACTAAATTCCGCCCTTTGTTAAATGATCGTTTTCCTTTTCAAAATATATTCTTGACGTTCTGAATCTTGCAACTGCCCATTGTGAAACAAAAGAAGTATTGTACGCGTTACTACAATACCTCGAGGATATAATAGTATAACGTAAATGTGCAATGCATTATGTTCCCAATAGTAGCGCTCATAATTATTTCGTTAGGAACATATGTACTTATTCTAGTTGCATTTATAATTTTTTACATTGTGCAAAAAAAGTTTATTCATATTTTTGGAATTATATATATGAAACAATAGTATAAAATTTCTTTTATAAAATAATATCATTATTGTAATTTATTTTTAATTTCATAATTAAAATTATTTATAAAATAATATCATTATTATAATTTATTTTTAATTTTATAATTAAAATTGTTTGACAAGTGAAATTATTTAATATGTGATTTTGTTTGCATTTCTCATTTTATATACATTGTGTGTGAGAAAAGTGCCCAGTTTTGCTTGAGATTTTCGAATGTATAGAGTAGATCACATACCGACTAGAAAAAGGATCGTGAATCGATTGCGAGTGACGATAGATGAACACACGTGGCTTATATAGAGTATTATATAGAGAGTAGCATGGAGCTCGGCTACGTGAGCTCGAAGTTTATGGCAGAAGAAGCTCTCCGGATTGGCGTCCTTACCCATTCAAGAATAAAGGGTGGCCCGAATAAACCCAGGAAACACCTGAGGTATCCTCCTTAGGGTTGATAGCCTATCACGGCAGGACTCTTCTGTTGATAGACGGGCTATGGATTATTCAGGCTATACAATAATACAGCATGACCGACGGTAGCAAGAATAATCGATACGCGATATAGCGTTTGCTAAAATAGCTCTACGTGCGATAAGTAATAATTAAATCATTCTCAAACGCAAGATTTATTTATATATCGTTGTAATAGATTTTGACATCGTTGCCTTATTTCGTTATTTAATTATCGTTATTTTTTTTAATTAAATGCATTTTTTATTATATTAAGTTAATTCAAATCTCTCTCTCCATATATATATATATATATATATATATATATATATATATTATTTTTTTATATAATTAATGATCGTGAATACACATAAATAAATATAATATAATATAAATATAATATAATAAATAAATATATTGTATATATTTATTTATTTATGTGTATTCACGATCATTAATTTTGATTATAAAATTTTTTTCGGACATTTTATATCATTAATATTATTATTTAATCGAATCTCTCAATTTTTTAAATTATATCACAAATTCAAAAACGATTTGTTAGTTGAAATATCAATTTTTCAGATCTGCTATCGGCAACAATCGTTTCGAAGCGACAAGAAAACACGCGTCTCTATGTCGGTTCGCGAATCGAGTGTTCAGATCATCTCGTATTTTTCGCATTCTCGTTGAAGCTTCAACCGCAAAAGAAAAAGAAAACTGCGCCATCGGAGACATAAATTTACGATGAAAGAACGAATGCTTTTTAAAACTCGAAGAACCGCGAGGAGGACGATTTTCGATAATTCGGAATAAACGAGATGTCGTCGCTTGCAACGCGAAGACGACAATAATATCCAAGTTTGAACAATACCGACGATATAAAAATCAGATTATACGTGGAATTTAATCGACGAACTTGCGCGAGTTGGCGGCGTTTACTCGGCCTTCGGACAATATCTTTCCTTCATTCTCTTGTTCCGCGTATGCTTTCATCCAGCAAATATCATAAAATATTCACATCGACGATGTGTTTTCCAGCGCGATTTATTTTATTAGCCCAAAAAAAATTCATTGATCCCAGATAGCGACGAATAATTGACGTCGAGATCTAGGGTAGATAGTCTTAATTGTCGAAAAAATTCCCTAAAAGCATAGAGAAAGAAAAATATATATATTATTTATTTTATATAATGGTTGTAGAATTCTTGCAATTCTGTATATTAATATTACTTCGAAAAATATTATCGAATAATAAATATTTGAATAGCGATGCGAAATCTTTGCATTTGCTCCCTTTCAATTTTGCAATGACGAGTTGCAATTTTACATCGAATCATAATCCAAATTTTTCCCAGTTAAAATTGCAGGAAATTAATCAAAAAATGTATATTATACTTCTATTCATATTTAAATAGCAAAAAATAATATTCTTACAAGGAAATTCAAAGATTAATATATTTTCATCGACATCGTCAAACCAACAAAATCTCACGAGTTTCAGCAAGTATTCATTTAGTTCCATCTTTTCTAAAGTGATTTTAGCGGTAACAGTGATTTCCGCCGTTCCGTTTATGACGGCTCGTCAAAAAATTCAAAGGCGTGGGAAAAAAAAAACGAAAGAGAATTGCGCTTCGCGAGAAATGCTGTCGCGGCTCGTACTATCGTACAGGACGTCAAAGAAAGTTTGTCTTATCGGGAAACTTGCGGCTGTTCGTCACGAACCGGCGCATTAAGCGTGAAAATTTCCGCGGTGGTAATGATGCCGAAAGTTATGTCTTGCTTCCTCTGCGAAAAAAAAGAAAGGGAGTCGAAAATGGTCGCGATGATAGTGGCGATTAAAAGCGCGTGAAGGTATAAAAAAATATAAAGAGGAAGAAAGAAAGAGATTTACGACATTGTTTTTGTTCCTTTCGAGATGAAAGCAATATGTTTGGGTAATAAATATCAATTAATAACTATGTAATAATTATTAGTAAATGATTGTTTGTTGCATAATTAAATGAAAAATGCACGTAATTATTGAGAGGATTGAAAAAGAAAATAACTTGCATGTCGATATTAAATTTTATCCGGGCGTTAAAATGAAAAGTTAAAATTAAGGATCACATTAAAACTTTCGTAACAGTATTTGCTTCATTTAATTCCTTTGTAACGATAATAATATAAAGTTTTTTTTTTCTCTAAACTTTCAAAGAAAAGCTTCTTTGAAAGTTTTATAGAATAAGTAATAAAAATATCATGTTGAGAAACATGTATAATCTGTGAAGAGTTGAAAATTATTAGCTATCTAAAAAATGATGACTAAATTTGACATTATTTTTACATTAAATAGAGCAGTAAAAATAATACAAGTTAATAAAATATAATATAACTTATAAGAATTTATGTCACATTGCTTTTTTAACAATATAAGTAACTTTATTTAAGTATTATGAACATATTTATATTTTTTAGAAATTTATTTTATTTTAATGCGTTAAAAATTAAATTCTACAAGTTAGATTTATATTTTAAAAAGTTGAAAATTAAATTCTATTATTAATTCTATTATTAAATTCTATTATTAATTAGGATACTGAATTTCTCGTACGTAATTTAATGTAAAAATAATTACTAAAATCAGTCGTTTGAAATTAAATAATCGATATGTTGATTTCGAAACAACATTATTATTCTCGTCGGGTTTTTAATAATCAAGATAAAAAAAATTGATATAGTTTATACAAGCTCATTACAAACTGTATAAAGAGAATATCCCTTGCAAAATACAGCAATAAGGAGATTAATCGGAAACGCTAACATTTGTTGACGTATCATTTTCATTCAGTCCATCCGAAAAAAAAAATATAATATAAAGCTAAGTATATTAAATCATGCAGCACCGCGGAAGTATTACGGAAGTATTAAGGTCGCGCAAACGAAAGAGAACGAAAAGAGAGTAAATAGAAGGACCTGAGGACTGGAGAAATGGAGAGCGGTGTTTGAAGGATGAGAATGTTGAAGAATGCGTCGCGCCTAAGAGGTTGAAAATCGGAACAAAGACCGGTAGCGAGAAAAGAAAATTATATTATCCATCTTTACGTGGCATTGAGTCGGCGCCCTCATCGCAGACAGCACATCAAATGTGTTAAGATATTATAATAATAATTATTATTATTAATATTATTATTATTATTAATATTAATATTAATATTATTAATATTATTATTATTAATTGTAAAGAAAGAGAGAGAAAGAATATTAACTACGCGTTTAAAGTATTAATACTGTTCCTATAAAATTGATACATTTTTATAAAATAACAGCTAAGCTTTAAAATTTAATTATTGAAAACTAAAATTTTATTCAAATACTGATGTAGTAGTTGCACTCAAATATTGATTTGTTATAAATTTAAAAAAATATTGTATATATTTTCATTTTTATTTACATTAAGATCTAACATTTTGGATCTCATTTGTACGAAAGAAAATAGGAATTTAGCTAGTACGACGATATAGTGACTCTTCGCAGAAATAAATCAATCCAAGGATTCTCTCTGGCTCTTCTAATTTCCATATTAACGGTCGAATGCCTACGCTAGATATCGGCTTGGAAGAATTGAAACATTCCCTTTATAACCCATTTTGTTTAACGTGCAACTTTGATAAGAGGAAAAGACAGAAAAATAGAGAGACAGAGGGGGAGAAAAGAAATGATAGAGAAGGAACAGGAGTCGAAGGGAAAACTGAACGACCGAGTCTGAAAGTTGCCAAGTCGGATAATGGCAAAGTTATGGCAGTAACAGCGACAATCGGGGACTCTGGTACATCGCGAACGACGATGCTAACGATCCTTTAAGCCGCAGACGATCGCTATCCGGTCCTTCTGCGCGCGTATCGTCCGCGCGAATTGCGAAAATGGTCACGATGGGAAAAAGATTGCCGGCGCGATCGAGAGTAGATCTTCCGGAATTTTCCCGGCGAGCGCACGTTATTCCGTTACGCGAATGGAGCTCGTTTATCGTCGCAATCACGCGGAAGTTGTAAACATCGTTGCGACGATACTGATAAGAGAGAAATTTCGCGGGAGATATAGTACGAAATATCCGCGATCCGCTTTTCGAGAAATCGATCGATATTTAATTAAAGAATTAATTTTAATTAATTTAAAAAAAAATAAAAAAAAATAACTCACTTAAAATCAGTGATGATCCTAGAGTTTCAAGAGACTCAGGTTGCAAATATCAATAGAATCTTAATTTTCAAGTATATAATTTTAAATAGATTTCGGTAAAAAATGTGCTAGCTTAAGCTTTTTGGATAAATAAGACATTTTAATCGCAAAATAAAATAATTATTAAAGATCGATAATAAATTATACTTTACTATTGTTGCTTGTCTGCTTTTATTTTTTCATAAAAATTCAAATAATTAAAATTTTTTTTTCAAGATAGGATGTGCAAGGACGAATATTTTTCTACATGAAGGTCGATCTCGTGCTATGCAAAACATCCGTGGGATTATCGCAAAGCTTCGAATAATGGGGAACAAAGGTTCTATTTGGCGGAAACGTTCGCGAGGCAATCCCACTCGCCCGAATTTTCTTTCTCCGCTAAACATTGTGTATGGCGCCATTCCTGCTTACTTTTCGCATTTTTCTTCCTAGTTTACGCCACGGCAAAGCGAAATCCCGAGTTCTGCGGCGTGCTTCAGTACTTCAGTGAATGCGCATATGTGACTGCGATTGTGTAACGGGAGAATAAATTTCAATAAAATCTATCTCTTTTGTGTGCCGGTTTGTTTCAAAAATATCTTTTTAGCAAATACAATGATATGCATAGAATTCTTTTCGAACTTGGATTGCATTATTTTTCAGATTTTGAATTTTCAAAGTTATAAATATGTAACTCTAGGAAATTTTCAATTCCTAATCTAAATTCAAGCTTTATCAATTATTTATACTTATAAATAATTCTGTCAAAATTTATTAACAAAAAAAAACAATCTCTATATTCTATTTTCAAGCTTTCTTCTTTCTTGCTTTTATTTCAGATTTTACTTCAGACAATATCATAACTTGGCTTGTAAACTTCTCTGGAAAAAAAATATTAAAGTTTTATGGCGTGCGACTTCAGGTCGTGAATACAAGTTATTTTTTAGGTGGAAATTGATTTAAAGTAGCTCGAGTTTCTTCGTGACTTACGGATTTTAAATGCGCAATTATCGATCTTCGATGACGGAAATCATAAAAAATTCAGCTGATTTGTTCTATCAACTTCAATTTATTATAATTAAATAAATAAGTTGACTTTTTGTATTCACATGTTAGAAGTGCAAGAGGCAATGGTCAGAAAACTAGGTTAAATCATTTACTATGTCGAATCATTTGTCATAAAACTCGAATAGGCATTGATCAAAAATAATTCGCGTTCACTCGATAAAATATTAATAAGATTTGCATCTGTGAGCAAAATCATGTATAAATAAATTGATCTCTATTCTTTTGATTTTTTTCATGGGGGGATTTATTATAAAATATAAAAAAGCTGGTGCAATATATATTTTTTATCTTTCCCATATTGCTATTATTATTCATGACATCGAAGTAAATTTTTTAAATATAAATTTTTAAATCGTATATTCTATGATCTTTTAAAATATATTAAAATTTAATTTTTGGAAAAAATATCTCTTTTTATCCTATAATTTGTTCTCTTTTGTTTTATAATGTTTATACATATAAAGCGTATCTTTGCGCGTATTTTTAATTAAACTCATAAAAATATTCCGCGAGTTAATATAGATGGCTTTGTCGGATGACTTCGCAATTTCAATTTTTTACAGGTACAATATTAGCGACAAGGATATGAAAATCGGGTAATTCCGTGAAACTTGTTTGACGTTTGATGCGAGCGATGAAAATTGCTGATGAACACGACGTACAAATGTCAAAATCGATATCGACTACTCAAACGAGAGGTTCCCTCGACGTCGGGATGGTCGTATAGAGAATATAGTTTACGCTGACCGCGATGAAAATTTCCCACGGGATTCCCGGCGCAAAGTAACGCGCATCGCCGGTTGCTGCAGGTGCAACCGATATACGCGGTACGGCTACTCACAACGCTCGCAATTTATGCCGCGGAATATAACATTTCGCTTCGCTATGTACAATCTGCTTCGGGATTTCGCGATACTCGACGAAATCATCTACCAGGGATACGCCGGGATATAATCATCGATATACGAACTGTTTACGCAAAACGGCCGCGCGCGAGCAAAAAGACGAACGCGTGTATTCGATACCGTATTAAAAAAATTATCCCGCGGATAGGAAACTCGGGTTATATGCTCCAAAATCGTCGCAAGCATCCTCCATCTTCGAAATATCTGATTAATATCGGTATATTATTTATTATGAACGTGAAATCGATGGTAAAGTAATTCGTGTTCACTCGATAAAAAATTAATAAGAGTTACATCTGTGAGCAAAATCGTGTGTAGATAAATTGACCTCTATTCTTTTCATATTTTCATGGGGGGATTTATTATAAAATATAAAAAAAGCTTGGTGCAATATATATTTTTTTTATCTTTCCCATATTGCCATTATTATTCATGACATCGAAGTAAATTTTTTAAATATTAATTTTTAAATCGTATATTTTATGATCTTTTAAAATATTTTATGATCTATTAAAAATCGATCGATCATTACTTCCTTCTTTCTAACTCTTACTTCTGAATGTAATCGAAAATAATTAGCAGTTGATCTCGTTATTCGGAGCATTAATGAATGAGCAATAGTCTAATAATTAATTACGGAGGATAACTAGAATAACAGTGGAGGAAGATCATTCGTGTTCTCTTTTCGCAAAATCGCTCGAATTAATCAAAAATTAATCTCGCTGATGAGTTTAATTTTTTATCGGATCCGCCAGTCGCGGAAACAGAACAAAAACTAATTTTGGCAAATGATCGTATCAAATAAAATCCCATTAGCTCGAATTAAATGTGCGTGTATGATTTGTGTAAAAGGGACGAGAGGAAACGATCTGCATTTTACGCGGTTAAAGAGGAGCGAGCAGATTTTGCGAGGTTATCAACGTGTTAAACTAGGTAATTCCGCCAGGCATAAACTTAACGCGTTTCGCGTTTCCCCCCTCACCCTGCTACCCCGGGAGCGGGACCGAGCTGCCTACAACGGTAGCCCGCGTGTATGACACTATTGTACATACAATATACAGGATTTGCATGTAAATGCGCCGCACGTTGGCGTACAAACTTTTTTTAGCCACCATCCTTTCCGTCGTTATACAACTGCGACATGAGCCGCGCGAAATTCAAGCAACGTATAATCTTAGGAAGGGATGAGGAAAGGGTTAGTCTAATCTGCAAATTTAATATTAATCCGCCCTCTCTCAGACATGGTTAGAATTACCCAACTCAAATTAGAACGCTATTTACATACTTGTCAGACATTAGATTGTTTGCTGTGAAAATAAAGTTCGCTTTTTTTTTTTTTCAAGAAAATATATATGTAAAATATCCGAGAGACACATAAAAAAACGCGCATAAACTTGGCTCTCGAATGAAGATGTAGATTTTAAGATTATGAATTTAAGTGGAACAATTTTCAAGGCTGATTTAGAGAAGGGGAGAAAGAAGAACCGACGTTTCTTTATACTGCTCCTTGATAGGTCTGATCGCGTCAAAATTTCCGCAGTGTGTTTCACGCGGATAGCGGTTATCACGCGCTAAACTACGTAATAAAGCGTGAGCTTAAGCGGCTATCCCTCGCTCCTCGCTTTACTCCTCTGGATATCTATAACTTAGTTTATAGGTGCGCATGACGAGACATGCTCCTACATTTATGCCTTTGTATGCTTGCCACAATCGGAGAGAACAGTTCGGATAATCGCTCGTGCTCTTGCGAAACTTCTCATGGGAGATTCCCGAGACTCGGAGTTATAGGTAGGTTATCGCGCTCGGAAGGGAAGCGTCGTGGCAGCGTGTATGTGTCTAGATCTGTGTATAACTATCTGTGTATAACTATCTCTATTTGTACGACGATATAAATCTTACGAGTTCGACATCGTCATACCGCGCGATGACAGAAGTTTATGTAAATCAAATCCTTTTGGCGTTTCTAGAACACCATCCGCGACGAACAAACAAACTTTATACTTTCTCCTGTATCCCGTCGATGGATGTGATAACGAAACTTGTTTCGCGTAATTGGCTTAGTTGACGCCGGTCGAATCCTTGTGCATGGTAAAAGTTGGAGCTAATCAACAACGTATCGCGCATTTGTAAGTAATTTTGAATGCAAATTGAATTCACCAACTCCAGACCCCGGAATATCAATTTATTCAAGTGACTTCAATGTTCGTGCGATAGATATAACTGCGATTTTGATCATCATGAAAATTTAACAGATGCTAGAGCATAGTATCGTACAAATTAAAATTTTAATCTCTTTCTGTACAAGATGCAGGGTAGGCTATTTTAATCGACGCACTGAAATATCTCAAAATCCATAAGTTCAAGACAAAAATGTTTCAGACAAAAGTTGTATGGCTTGAAGGGGAACATAAGATAGTGTCATTAGTTTGATCTTGAAGAGTCACCTGAAGATCACGTGAGGGCCACTTCCAACTTTTTAAATGGGACACCCTATATACTTTTGCATGTTCTTGTAGCTTACCTCAAGAGCTTTTCAAAACACTATAATAAAGTATTTTTTCATTGAGTACTTTTCGAGTTTTGAGGCTTAAAATAATATCTTAATTTTATATAAACCATTAAATATCTAGTAAAATATTCATTTTTCGATTATCTTACCTTAATACTTTTATGTACAAAATAATGAGAGGAATCAATTGTGAAAAAAACACATAATTGTTTCGAAGAAAAAATATATAATTTGCAATTAATAATTCCATAACATATTTTTTCTTAAAAATAACTGTGTTTTCTTTACACTCTCATTGTATTAAGATAAGATAATAAAAAAATGAACATTTTACTAGATATTTTATGGTTTATGTAAAATTGAAAAATTATTTCAAGCCTCATAACTCGGAAAGTACTCAATGAAAAAATCTTTATTATAGTGTTTTGGAAAGCTTTCTTGAGGCAAGCTTATAAGAATATATAAAAGTATGTAAGGTATCCCATTTAAAAAGTTGGAGGTAACCTTCACGTGATTTTCAGATGACTTTTCAAACTAATGGCACCATCTTATGTGCACCTTCAAGCCATACAACTTTTGTCTGAAACATTTTTGCCTTAAACTTATGGATTTTGAGATATTTCAGTACGTAGATTAAAATGGCCTATCCTGTATATAAGAAAGCACAGAAAAAAAAACAAAAAATGGATTGTATCTATAATTTGTAAGAGATCTATAAATAAATATGTGAAATTTTGTCTCAAATACGCGGATGAATTAATATTTATCGATCCTAGATTTTACAAAGAATAACGCTGCGTTGTTAATTTGTTAATGATCCTGCAAATGTACGAGCGCTGAGGAGCATTTTGCACGCGAATAAAATAAACGAGCGGGAAACCTGGAAAAGGTCCGACGAGCAATCTCAGATACATCATTTCCGATCGTCATGGAACGCTCACGAAATGCCTCTACGTATACACGCAATTGATCAGAACCTGATGTTATTTTCCTGTCAGCAAACTTCCTGAGAAAATCCCGGGAGAAAGATGGTGAGAGAGAGGGAGAGAGGGAAAAAGCGAGGGAAAGGTCTGGATCGCACACGTATCAGGGTTTATTCCCGCGAGCAATTCCTTCGCCTAAAAAACATTGTCGATAACGCCGAGAGAGGAGCATCTCTCGCGAAGCTCCGCCATCGTGGAAAAACGATTTCGCGCGCGAAATAGCGTGTATAACGAGAAAATCGACTTGCAACGCCAGATTGGCGCGTTGTAACGCGGAATATTTAATCGGCATCGAATGCGAAACTTCGTCATCGTTGTTATTCTATTCGCCTGGGATGCGAAGTGCCACGAGCGACGCAATTTTCGTCGGCGCCCTTTGCGCCGCTTTGCGGTAACGTCATTACGATGCTTTGCGACGGAACGGTACGGCACAGATATAGAAATATTTCATATCGCGGCGTAAAAGCGTTACGCGTATTTCTCTGTTCGTACAATTAGTCAAAAACTGGGCTGATTTAATTCGCCGGTTCAGCATGAGAGCTTAATAGCGAGCGATTGAGGGCTGTCTATAGATAAGAGACGTGTGTATCAATCAACGATAATTTAACGAAAGCAAAAGCATTTAGGCAAATGAAAAACAAATCTGGACGAAAAATTTTGCTCCATTGCATATCAATGTTTCGCAAATCTCTCGGATACAATTGAAAGAATTAAATTTGACTTTCATGAGGATAATCAAAACGATTTTTTATTACTGTTCAAACAGAATGAAAATGTTATTTTAAAGTCCAGATGAATTTTGTTAAAATTGAAGCATGTCACTCGGAATTTCGATAAAAATCATCGAGCGTATGTAAATTTATAGATTCATAAAAATACTCTTATGTACATATAGTTTATCTTTTGAAATTGCATCATTACGATATATTGTGCGAATTACTCGAATAATTTATATCTCGATTTTACTGGCAAAATTATATCGATGCAAAAATTGTGATATATACGTTCGAGGAATCTGTACCTGGTGTTTAACGCGAAAGGCAGTCCGACAGTTTATTCGAGGCTGAAATACTATCTCGGCTCGACTTTCCTACAAATCGAACACCCGTTAGCAAGATGATGGGTTTCGCTCTTAGTTCTCCGGTGAAGAATCCCATTTACTGGCCTCCGCCCCCGCATCTCGCAGATAATTGTATTCAGCAGAGATCGGTTTTAAGGGGATATATATCTACGCTGTACTTTATGTCGATCGCGAGACAGAACCTTTCCTAACGGCATTCCTTTTGGCTACTTGCACTTTAGTGAATTTGCTTAAGGATGTTTTGTACCTATTTTCAAAATATTGAGAATTTAATGAAAATTGTACAGAATGTCCTTACATATGTTTAGAATCTTCAGTACAATTTTTTAATCGATTCACTAAAACGTGTTCACAAGTTATAAGGATTTTAATTTGCACCGAATTAACATGTGTTCTTATGGGAAACGTATAACCACGTCGATTCAAATGACAAAAACACATGGAAATAATATTCAGAAATTTGTTTAAAATTTGCAAAAGTTTGGATACAGAGAAAATATTTGGTCAAATAATATTGTACAAGTACTAACTGGTTAAAAAGATATTAAATATAATTCATTGAAGTTACCCATGTATCTGTCACAAGAAATTCTCTGCCAAAAATTAATCATTTCGATTAACAAAATTCGGAATATTGTGGTAAAAACGCAATAAATATTAAAAAATACATCTCTGCACTGTAACCAAGATCAAATTGTAATATTCCACACAATTTCTCATACTCAAACTACACCAAAAGTGGATATTCGTCAATATTGATTTTCAGCTACTTTTTGCTGGGATTGTAGATACAAAGCATCCTTAAATGTTTGAATATACGAGAGAAGAGAGAAACGGCATTTAACAATTGAAATAATTTTTCTCTGCTTTTTTCTCTCTTTTTCTCTCTCTGCGAGCGATGATAAATTTACTAAAAAAAAAAGACTGCCGTATTCGATTAATTTCTATATAAAAAATCGCATTATAATTTAACATCTTGTTGTCATAACAGTATACCGTGAAATATTATAATATGCATGGCAAAATGGTGAATGCATTAATTAAGCGCGATGTACGTGATAATATACATGATATGCATGATGTGATATACATGATAACATACGCAATATACACGATAAAGGAATATATTATAACCGAGTTACGCTCTTACCGAATTCATGTGTTGTAATAGATCAATATTCTAATAAATTTGCAGTAAAAAGCGATCATTATGTTGTAAGCGCAAAGTGACGTTTGTTGTCGTAATCATGTATCGCAAAATGTATCACTGGACAAATTTCGATACCCACAATTTAATTAAATGCAGTGTTCATAATTGTGTGTTTGCGATCTAGTAATTAAATTCGTAACATGGCAAATAATGAAGAATATTGGGAGAGACGCGATAGAATCCGTCCGCCAGCGATGATTTATAACCCGAATTATTAACTCGGCGCGTAAGCTCCTTGAGTACCAGCATAATCCATCTGGCAGGACATAGTCGATTTACAAGGCGCAATATCTTCTCCGATTTTAGTACCCCTTGCTTGAATCACCTCCAAGTCAGACGTAACAATCCGAGAATAGATAGGCGGCGGATATATGGATTATACGAGAGAATTATACGACTTCTCTACCTCTCTCCTCCTTTTCGCCTCCCTTCTCTCTCTCTCTCTCTCTTTCTCTTTCTCTTTCTCTCTCTCGCCGTATCGTCGCCGAGACTTTAATGCAGAAGCGAAGTTACACGGTAGGAAATCCTGAGAATCGCGAGACTGATATTTACTCTTTCTCGTCTCTTCTTCGCGTAAGTAAATCTCATTTCATTCTCGCTAACTCGACACGCATTACGCGCCAAAGAACATTCTATGCGAGATGTGATATAGATTAACGTATAATTTATATTGAACAAACTTGGCAATGATAATAAGTATAAAAAAAAAGAACGAAATGGAAAAGAATTTTTTATCTGTGAAAAATAAATGAGAATAATATAAAATTTATTTTTCACTACAATAATCGAGAAGAATAATAATGCCTTTGTTTTTAATTTAAGAGATTATAATTAAAAACACTTTAAAAATCGCTTGGGACAAATACGTGAATGCATATAATACAAGAATCACAATAAGAACATTTTTATAAATATAAACGTAGAAAAAATATATAAGTGGTTATTGGGTTCTGACGAAGTGAAAAATTTTCCGGATGGAAAGCAGAAAAAACTTCAGCTATTTTTATAGTCCATATATTCTTAAGTTATCAAACTTATCAAATGTGTTATGCATTGATATTCTTTCACTTGCGTAAGCAAAATGGTCATAGGTGAAAAATAAGAGATAAAAAAGGACGAAGAGATATATTACAGGCAAAGAAATGTATGTTGTAAGAGATCTCTGTATAAATGATAAAGCTTTTAAATATATGCATTCAGTGATAAGTCGAGAAGTGATTTCTTAAATCATATATAAGCAGTAATAATACAATATTACTGCATCTCTAGTCACCCTGTGAGGTTCAAAGTTTAATTTGCTCCATGTGTACGTTGTGTGCGCATTTCCCTGTTAATCATAAACAAGTCTCGTGCAAGCATATCCCTCATTTGGAAATTACCTTACGATATATTCCGAGACTAATTACCAGATTTTGCTCCAAACCCAATTTCGGATTTACTAAAACATTAACATCCAAATTAACGCAAGCCAAAGAGATAAGTAGAATTTCAAATAAGTTAAGCGAATAAAATGTTACAGATTTATATATAATGCTTTCATTTTTTTAATGTCACTTTTTCCGTGAACAATATTTATCGCAGTTTTATTGGTCATTTATTATATTTTTCAATTATAAATTATATGAAAATTTATCTTCAAGTATATATTATGTAATTTATTGTAATACAATTTTTTAAATGTTTGTACTACAAATTTAATGTAATTATTGCTAATATAAATAAATGATAAATTAATCATTTTTAATAATCAACGCATAAAGCGTTAATTAATTCTGATCGAAGATCAATCGCGCCTATTGATTGATTGCAATACATCGGAATGACAAAACTAATTGTAAAATCGAATCGGCTCCTTCAACGAATACAACCAGCTTGACGTAACTTAGGCACTCCGCCACAAAGTACACGCCAATCCATCAGCTTTACGTCAAAGCGCACGCATAGTGCCTTTGATGAATTACGAGCTATGGATCGAGTGACGTCTAAAGACCCGGGTCATCAAACACCTGAGGCAATAGTCCACAATAGTCTAACATCACGATGCGCAAACACAATAAGGATCCGTTTCCAATAAGGGGAAATCCGCGTATTCGATTATCCGCGAATTTAATGTATATCTCGAGATGCGCGGCATAATAATTCTAGCATTACACTGTTTATATAAATTACACGGTTTTTTTTTTTAGAAAGAGATCTTTAAGTTAGGAACAAAGAGCGTTTTTCTGTTTATTTTATAATCAGATTACACTTTCATTGCAAATTTTCACAAACACAAGCAATATTTTTTATATTCATTAATCAATTTTGATAGGTCAATAAAAAATGCTCTTCGGCTGATTATCATCGCCGACGCGTGGGCATAATTTACCTTTTTTGTTCATAAAAAGGGATGAAATCAAGGGTGTTTACGACAATTAATTGGATCTTTGATCGGACTGAACAGTGGTACTCAGCGACTTTCTAAATTTCCCTAGACTATCCGAATCAATGATGTGTCTCTGAAGTAATCGAATTAGATTAACAACTTATTCTTATTTTATAGAAAACATCTTATTCCAGTAAAATACATTTGTTTATTAATATATATTTGATAAATAAAGATATATTAATTAAAAGAATAATAAAGTATCTTCTATAATTTCTTATGATGTTTTTCACAATTTTTTTGATCAGCTCGACCGCAATTTCTTTCGATGACTGTTAATCTAATTCGATTACTTCAGAGACACATCATTGATCCGGATTAGTCTAGGGAAATTCAGGAAGTCTATCGCTGAGTACCACTGCTTAGTCCGATCAGAGATCCGATTAATTGTCGTAAACACCCCAAGATACGATATCTGGAATCCGAAAATCGTGAGGATGGCGTATGTTTGACATAATTTAGAATCAAGAGTATATCGATTCCGTGTCATGCGTAAAAGCAGTTTCATCCGGGCAGGAAAAGAGAAAAAAAGCTCGGACGTCGTTTTTGGTTCCTTTTAACAATCAATTACGGAGTCCCTCGCGGACCTGGAGCGATAGGAACGATTGGTTCCGGCGCTTTGTGTTGGCAAGTGACCCTATTACCGGCCGCGGCTTCCTGATAAATTACGGGATGCGAGCCCGTAGCTATGTAACATCTAAAGATCCAATTCTGAACACGTGGCGCGTGTAATGGCATCGTTCGAAGGACCGTGACGGCTCGCGCGGAAGCCGATATATCTGCCGCACGTCGATACATACATCGCCGCGGGACAATCCGGAGGTCGCGTTCCGTCGTTGACTATCGCACCGAACCGATAGTCGATAGCCTCTATGCCGACCTATGCACCCGATATACGAAGCATGCCCGTAGAGATATTAACGTTACGTCACAGATACGGATGCACAAGATATAAATTGGCCGTTACGTTTTAAAATCTGGGGTAATTTATGTAACATAATTCAAATTTTTTAGTTTCTCTATTCGAATTCTCTGTCGGATTTGCTGTTTTTTTTTCTACTTTTGCCTTATTTTTTTCTACTTTTGCCTTATTTTTTTCTACTTTTGCCTTATTTTATGTAAGGCAAAATATACATATGTTCGCTTTTGATCATCGCATTTAATTGTGCGTATTTTTTCTGTTGCAGGTGAGTCGACAACATCACTCTGAAAAGGGAAAAAATGGAAGAAATGCAAATAATTACGTGAGTTCTATGAGGAATATAAAATTGACAGAATATCATTTTAGAAAACGTGACGTCTTGATGATCTTGTCATCACGAGATATATTTAATAAGAGATAATAATTTATAAATAAGATTAAATCTAATTTATGATAAAATTTTGATAACGAAATATCGCGTAAAATAAAATATATTTATTTATCATTTTTTATGATATCATAAAATTAAAAGATTACGACGGTGAATGTCTTTAAAAAATGTTTTAGAAAAAAAGGTTTGATCTTTATCTCTATTTTTGATTGAACAACAATTGATTTTATAAAAGAAGGATAAAGCTGATGGTCGATTAATACGTCATTATCTTAATTAGAAAGCTCGTAAATGTATAAGAAAATCTGAGAGCGATCCTTCGAGACGAAAGTTCCAGCGTGAAGTCGTTTTTGCTTTTCCTGTCAGACGCACCGCCAATCGGTATGCGACTTGGCATCAACTGAGAAAGGAACGTCGCGCATATGAACCTAGTAAATTCTCGGCATTATCCTTCTTCAAGCATCTGTTCACGCACGCCTTACGCGTTCTCCTTCGTCACTACAGGACGTTTTTGCATCACGTGTCAGCAGAAATGTTCTCAGCAGAAATATATCTTGCGATGACACGATCGTCAAGACGTTCATGTCATGATTTCTAAAATGAACTTAGAGGATAATCCTTTCTCGACAACTATCCCGAATGAAGAACAAAATCGTACGTAATTTATACTAATAAATATATTTTATTTTATGCGATATTTTGTTATCAAAATTTTATCATAAATTAGATTTAATCTTATTTATAAATTATTATCTCTTATTAAATATATCTCGTGATGACAAGATCATCAAGACGTTATGTTTTCTAAAATGAACTTAGAGGATAATCCTTTCTCGACGATTATCCCGAATGAAAAACAAAATCGTACGTAATTTATACTAATTAATATATTTTATTTTACACGATATTTCGTCCATCGTTATATTAAAATTTCATCATAAGTATGCGATTAGATTAATTTTATTTTTCTTGCCTGTATAATATTACGCGATAAAGAATGGAAATTTAAATTTGCGCTGCAGACGTGTACGAATTTATGTAGCACTCGGCGCAGCTGTTACATTGCCAGCTCGCTAAGGTGGTTGTATCTCGTTCAGTTTGTTATCGTGACAAGAGATCGGTGTTGCAGCTGCGAGAGGTTTGTTCCTGCATCTATTCAAGCGCGGGACGCCGTCTGCACCGCCAATAGACGCGTCGGATCGCTTTAAATAGCGTTACGTCTGTCTTCGTGGCAACTTTGAATTCGAAATGTTGTCTTGTGAAATGGTAGACGCTTCACACCGTGCACGCAAACGATAACATACGAGAATGTCTCATCGTACAATTTATACATTTCGAAACTGCACACTTGCGGTATAATTTGAGCCAGTCTCCGGACGTAAAAGTGCCCTCGTTCGATCCTAATTTTAAAAATCTAGAGCTACTCGCAAGTATATTCGAACTCCACGTGTATGGACCAATCCCGCTCCGAAAAATCAAATTTCTCTCCCCTCGTTCCGGATCCCTCTCCGCAACAGGTTCCAGTTTACCTCACGCCCGAACGAGCTTTCGAGCTTGCAATTGTTTCGGCGCAGAAGCGTGAAGAACCCGTTGCTTTGAGAGGCAACGGTGGCGTTGTCGATGCTCGGCGTCGCTGAAACCGCACAACATCAGCAAAAACCGCCTGGCGCACCCGGGGGGATGCTGATTTAATATCCGCGCCCGCCCGAATTCACGACGATGAAAAGCCGAGTCTTTGGCCGATTATCGACGTTGTACCTTCTGCGAGATTGACCCTTTTCTGACGGGCCGGCGTGTCTCTCGCAGGCGCGGCCTTCGCGGAGGGTTTTATTTTTTTTTCCACCAGCGAGCCGAATCCGAAAACATTGACACCGCTCAAGCGTGGCCCTTTTTTCAAGGCTAAAAGGCTTTTTTTTCCGCTTTTATTCGCGGTCGAGCGTGTGCGTTACGAGCGTGTACGTGTCTCGATTACGTGTCGCGATTATCGAACCATGCAAGGTGTCGTGAAACTGTCGCTCTCCAGTCTCCTTTTTCCCATAAATTCTTCGATTTTTTATTCTTCCATTAATAAAGTTAAAAATTTAAGAGTGAAACGAACATTATCGCAAATATTGGTATCGAGAAAATTGATTAAGATTTTTTTATTCTATTTATTGTCCTATTTTTTATCATCATGATTACGTTATCTCGATAAATATAATTCTCGGAGAAACACATATAGTAATATAATACATTCATTAAAATTATCTTGTATAAATTATTTATATGATATATAAATAAATGAGTGATCTATATATAAATCGGAATCTCTATTTTCTGAAATCTTATTTATTCTAATTATACGTATAACTTTTATAGCTTTGTAAGGAATATTTTCAGTTAAACGAATTTAGTAAAAGTGGAAATGGTTTACGTTACTTATTTTAAATTATATTCGATATTAGTAATTTATGACAGCTCACAAAGATTGTCACGTTAACGCTATAAATATTCGTATATAAGATTTCCGGTTCAATGTAATTGAATGTTCGATTCAGTTATCCATCTTATCTGTCACCATGATTTATTAAAATTATTCGACTCTTACCATCAAATTGCAATTGCATATTCGAATATTCGGATTGGGAATCGTTTTATAGTCCCAAGTCACACTCAAGCATCACGGATCGAGCTCGCGCGTTTGATACCAAAGTACACAGTATAATTTATCGTCGCGCTCGCGCTGGGGGAGGCAAGGGAGGGAAGTGGGAAGTAGAGAAGCGACACGATGAAAAATTGAGGAATGAGAAATTGGCAGGTGATTTTCTACGTTGGACGCGATAATTCATTTGACTTTCCGGTGGGATGGTAAAGCGATCGTCGCGCGATATCATCCTCGTCTACGCGACTGCGCGGAGCGACCTTTATTATGGTGATTTCATTCGGGTATGCCCGACGTTGATATCCTCGATCTGCCTTCGATTCGCATCGAAATAAGCTTCAATCTGATCTCGGGCGAGAGAACGAAAGGAGAGAGCGAGAGAAGCGACGGTGCCACGAGAAGAAGGTAAGGACACATGTCGACATTACGTCGGACTTTCCTAGACTTTCCGGTATCTGCGCGACGACGAAATGCAACTCGTGCAAATCGACGTTCTCGCGAAATGCAACTGACTATGAAATTCAACTCAATTCCGCCGGAAAAATTCCAGCGTGTCGTAATGATTTATGTTAGATCGCCGAATGCATAGAAAATAGACCGAATTTGCTGCATTGTATTCCTTGCCGAAAGTACGTAATCTGATATAAGCTTTTTTCTTTTTAAGATTGTTTTATAATACATTTATTAAACATCTATATAAATAAATTTAAATATAAATATAATAAATTTATATAAATAAATTTAAATATAAATAAATTTATATAAATGAAAAAGAGAGAAAGAGGGAAGAATATATATATAATTTCAGTAGTATAACTGTATGTATGACGCAACGTGATACAATTTTTGATAAACTAGATTTTTTATTGGGATGCAGCAAAATAAAGAGAAGTGACACGCGCATGGACTGTAAATTAAATTTTAGTATTACCAGAAAGTGTGATTGAAACACGAAAATAGTCTGTCTATAGTCGCTAGTAAAAAACCCATTACTATATATTTTTCTAACGATCCTCCTATTTTACTTTCAATTGCAATAGATATCGAGTTTATTCAACTTCAAGATATAATCGTGTTATCAGATTACTCGAGCTACGTCTAAATTTGCAACTGTATTTAAATGACAGCGCCGAAATAGGTCCCCGAAGTGAGCAAGGCGAATGCCAAGTCAGAAACGATTTATTATACCGATAGTATATCTCTTGCTCCATATTCTGAGCATGTCTCCTACCACAAACACATTTATCAGCGTACGTCGACACTCATATCTCGAATTTATCCCTCGCATGAGCGTACTATGCGGGAAAATGAGTGCGTTCCTACGGTTGCCTGGACCTGTGCAAAAATGCAATTAAATTGCTGCACGTTCCATGACACATTCATGGCGTACACGACGTATTTTCGATATATACGTGGAAATATATAACGCAATAACAATATGTACCATCATTCGTAATCGACCATTCCTCGCTTCCATTGTTGCGGAATTTAACAAATTAACTTTTAATAAAAAAAAATTACAGGAAGTGATATAGTTTTTTATTGTCCGCGTAAATGAAATATATCTAAATTTATGATAAAAATTTAATTTAATAGTAAAGAAATAAATATCTTTTAAATGTATTAAATCCAACTAACATGTATTTATTGAATAACGCTATAAAACTGATTTAGTCGGGCAGATACTTTCGAAAGACATTGCGAGAAATATTTTGGCACCGAGTACTCGCCAGATGTAAGATATCAGGAAGCATTCCTCCTCTTTTCCGTCCACCAGATGCTAATGACGTTTCGTGAAACAAACCGGAGGCGAGCGGATTTCACGAGAGAATCATTAGTAAAAGTGCGATAACGTCAACTATAACGGGGAAATGCATCCGAGAAAATTCCACTGAGAGCCCCAAATATTTTCTGGCCTTATTTGTGCCGTTTAATGGCGAGTGAAGAAAAGATAATACCCGAGAACGAGTTAATTCGTTCGCATTCTTCCCTCGAAGGTTCTCCGCAATCCGAAAGTGATTTCAGTGTAACATTTTATCTGACGGTGCATTTTATACTCTATATCATTGTTAGACGCGTAAAATCTTTGCTCCCGTGATTTTATCTCCCATCAAGTTCAGATAGAGAGCGAGAGACAAAGGGGGAGAGCGCGGTTGTAATTCCCGGGTGTACAATTTGGCGAGCTCCTCGAGAATTCTGACTGCAAATAATCAGTCGACTGCGAATCGCCGTATTTACGCGGTGCTTGCCCTCACTTTAACGTGTCTTAACCGCTGAAGAATTGAAATAAACGGCAACTCTCTCTGGCGTGCTTTATTGAGATTGCGCTGGAGGGTAGCCACCGCCCCGTTGGCGTTGCTTCCGCCTAGATGTCTCGTGAGATATGATTTGTTGTTTAACGCACTGCCGAGATATTTTCACGCCGTACGCGCTTGTTTCGTTATATTTCGGGGAAAGTGAAATTTTACGATAACCTTTGACACTTTCCTCCTACGCGAAGTTGAAATCCCCTGGTAAATAAATGTCTATATTTTTCTTTGTATAAAAATAAAAACTACTAATCTTCAATATTATTTATTCGTAGCTTGTAAGTACGCAAATAAATGTCTATATTTTTCTTTGTATAAAAATAAAAAATTGATCTTCAATATTATTTATTCGTAGCTTGTAATTACGCAAATAAATGTCTATATTTTTCTTTGTATAAAAATAAAAAATTGATCTTCAATATTATTTATTCGTAGCTTGTAGTTACGCGTGGTAGAAGAAACAAAACTTTACGTTAAAATTATGATGAATATACACCTGGTGAATTATCTGAAATGAAATTATATTTCCCTCGTAACATTTCTTTTATTTGATTTGATTTTAGTCTAGATGCGTGAGTAGCAATTCAACGAAGTTAATTGAAAATTATAACAGAGACATGACGGCTTACTTTCGCGGCTCAATGGATTTTATCGTGATTCAAACGTCGGAATTGCCGCTTCACACGCAATTAATCGAGTTTCCCTCGAACCCCATCCGCGCGATGAACGCGTTAATTACTCGAAACATACAGCCGCAATTCGATAAAACTGTTACCAAGTCGGATTCCGTTTCAATTGTGGCAACATGTTACGTGCCAGAGCAGGATCGAAATGCATCCGCTTTAAATGAATATCATGCGCTACACTGTTCATCATTGCCTCGGCTTTACAGTTAATATGCGGTGATAACAATTCAAATCACCTTCCTTATGCAAATATGTATATGATTTATCATTTACCGAAATATTTATACGGATTCATTAATATTAAAATTAATTTTAAATATTTATTTCTTTCGATAGAAAGTCGAGATATATATGTTCTTATAGAGTAACCATGTTATTAACTTGTGCAAATTTTGCCATCCGTAACTCTATTAATTTTTCCAAATACTTGATATATAATTTGCTGTCTATTGGACGTTGCAAATATTTAAAATTAATTTACTCAAAATGCTTAATTGTTTATTTTATCGGAAATCAAAATTAAAGATATCTTGTATGAAAATATGGCTGGTAAAACTATATTAATAATTAAAATAAATAAAATTTTGCAATAAATGATTACACTGAAATTTACAATAGAATAAACAATGAAAAGCAAACAACAAGCTTCTAACAATTATGTAGAATAAATAAGTAGAATGTATTTGCGGCTAATATACATATATATCTTTAATTTTCGAAACCACACTTGTACAAGTTTTAATTATGTCGAGTATATAATCTGTTCATCCTGATCCTTTCGTTGCCGTTTCAAACTGCATTTGGCGGTGCGATGATAACATTCGTCTCGTGGTACTTTTCGTCTTGTTCAAAGGGCGAAGTCGAGATAGGGATGCAGGGCGCCGGGAAACGTGAGCGAAAAAAAAAAAAGGAATGACAGGATGGTGGAACGCGGGTGGCGGAATAAAGGGGTAGGGCTCGAAGGATAGAGGGACGAGCAATGGGGAAAAGAAAAAGTCGCCTTCATTAGGAGAAAGCAGACTACGAGGACCCTAAGCCGCGTTCAAATGAAATCCGCAGTCGGCAGTAATGGCGTACGTCGAGATTTTTGAAATCTCGTTCTTTTCGCAGCGATGACTTCCAACGATTTGATCGCGTTTTTGTTCGCCCGTTCTTTTATATTCGTATCTGCCGCCTCAATGTCCGATATCGGCAATTGTCACGAATTCGCGAGTAAACAAGGGGGCGCAATTCAATCGATCGCGAAGTAATTTCTATCAATTTCTCTGATACACACGACGGATTTATAAGAGAGGAAAGGATTTATTACGTTCTTTTAAGGATACATCTCTTAATGAAAATCTATGCTATTTTTTTAGAAATATTAAAAAATATTTTTTAAAGATTTTTTTTTTGTAGATGTGCGGATTTTTAAAATGTACGATGAAAAATATTCGTAGAAGTTTCTTAATAGTAATTTATGAATAATTCTTCGTGATTTTTTAACTTTTTATGAATTTGATAAAACTAAAGAGCACCGAAATGTTTTTTATAAAATATTTTGAGATTGTATATACATATATGTGTATGTATATATATTTTTCACATTTGTACTTTTCGATGTATCTTAATACGATATGAATTATGAGAAAAATGAACACGTAGAAATCATTATGTTTTTTTTAAATTTCTCTCACTTCTGTAACAAATATATATTTGTAGTTATTTGACGTTCACTTGTCGTTTTCATCAGCTTTCACCTCTGATTACGAAAGCTACATGTAAATTTACATTGCATGCTTCTAAAACGAATGAACCGAACGTGAAAGAAATCAGCGAAAACTAGGATGCGATCAACCATGCACTAATATCTTTTGATCTTTTGATCTTTTCGACATTGGCTAAACAAAACAAAACTTTTTTTATTAAATTCAGGAGGAAATTCGTAAGAGGAGATCAAGCTAAATTGGTTCCCATAATTTTGTATCATCGATATAATAGCTATTAATCAGATAATTAAGTTGAAACTATCATACGTCATTCAAATATATAAATAAAAATTTTGCAATATTGAAATGATTCGTATCATTGAACTATTAATGTACTAGCAAATATTGTCATGATACACATTGCTATGTAGAGTAATGCCATGTACATAATTTACTTTAATTAATTATTTATATTAGTTATATATAATAGTCATCTAATCTGTTTAATTATTTTATTTTAATTGTTAAGTGTAAAAATTATGAATGTTATTTACTTTTTAATATTTTATCTGCCATCTATAGATCATACTTATATTTTATGTTATCACGTTATCAAAAGTTATTCTTTTACTTCTCTTACTTGATCCATATTTTAATGTTTTTTTTCAATGAGAAGCATTAAAAAAAATCAATATTTTATTACTATATCCACTGCAATTTCAATATGGAAAATAAAAAAAATATATAAAAAGAAAAAATGTAGTCTCTCTCCGTTAATTTCATGATCGTTATTCTCGTTCGGAGTACAGCGCGGATTTTCGTGAATATTTTCGAGGATTCTCAGCGAAATTCGTTTTACGTGTCCGCGTTTTACGGACCGGAGTCACTAATTAGTGTTACATTCCCATGCGGAAGGTCAGCTTGCTAGCAATTCATGTCTCCGTTCGCCATCGCAAAGTACGAAACGCACGCGTATATGAGTTGCTACACATAAGCACATTATGTATTTACATTTACGTATTTGTATAGATTTTTTTCCAAAAAATATATAAAAGAAATAAAAGAGCTTGATAAGAATTCATTTCGTGAGATTAAATTTTTAAATTACAACGTTTTGTGTAAAAATTGTATAATTCCTCTCTGTATTTTATAATTCCTCTCAATTATTAACATATTAAAAATAACAAATTTTATTAATAAAGTATTGTATATAATCTTTCTCATTCTTAGTGTCGCATACCTTTGGTGATATAATATTAAAAATATTTAAATTAACTTAAATTAAAAAAATATCACTGGCATGATTTAATTTCATTAAGAAATCTTTCCAATCTTCAATTGTCTTATTACTAGAATATAATTCTTCCTTCTTTTTGTAGGAATTTTTTGTAAGACAAAGTATGTATGAGTAAAAAAATGTTAGATTTAAGTATTTGCCTTAAAAAAGTCCGGAATTTAATTCTACAGAGAATACACATTCCTACCAATCTCTTTTAATTCGCCTATTTTCCATTCATGCTAGGTACTCGAACAACTTGAAATTCAAATTGTGCTCAAGTATATTCTCATCGACAATGTAAGACTCTTTTCCTAATCTGATCATCAATTTTGCATCACAAAAAATATTGATTAACCCTTGTTAATTCATATGTTAATATGTATTGAGATTTTTTTATCACTAATAAAATTTTATACTTGCAATAATATTTTTATTTTCCCACTTTTAACTATTCGCGTATTTTCTCTACATTATTGCTTCGGCATTGCAGAGTTGTACATTGGTACGAAATGAGAAAAAGTTTGAGAGAAGAGAACTATAAAAATAAATTATATATAATCTTATAATACGGGAACATGATACAGAGGGATAATAATGGAATTTAACTTTCCTTCTCTTTGCCAGAAGTAAATACGCTTCTCTTGTGTCTGATACTTATTGTACCGAGACAATACCGAGAGTGTTACCGTAGAATCGCGTTTTCGGGAAATCGCGGAAGATAGAACAGCATTCGTCTAACAAGATGAGGAAAACAGGCAACAAAACAGGAGATAGAAGACATCAGTAATCCGCGGTAACATCGCGGATTAGCCAGTTGAATGTGGAACGGCATTGTTTCTTGTCTAGCTAATAAGTCGCTTTCCACCGGTCTTATCTGACGAAACTTTAGTCTTTACAATGTATTTCTTTGTGAATTCGTTCGAAATGCGGCGACTTGATCTTTACGCGAGTAAAGAATCCGGCATCTCTCTCGCATATTTCGAATCTCACCGCGATCTCTTTTCTCCAAAAATCCCTTAAATGCTAAAGATATTTTCAACTATATTAAATATTTAATTTAGTAATTTGTAATTAAAAATGTTTATTGGGATTAAAAAATTTATTAGTTTAGCTAAGATCCCATAAAAAGTATAAGCAACTTTACGCGGCCCATCCGACTTTTCTTTTCTGAAAGCTAAAATATCTGATTAAAGTTTGCCGGGTAACCTTGGAATATCGATCTGTCGTATAGCAAAATAAGCAACAAATCTATCAAGATCTATTTATAATCATGTCTCATGAAAATATCTTGTTAACCTTAAAAATACTTTGATCTCACATAAGTAATTAAGATGCCGATTCTCGATCGCGCCATGAATATAATTAGCCATTATTTCCACCGAGTACTTTAACGAATTGAACTGTGTGTAATGCAAGTTTATATTTTTAACTAAAATTGCACGTTTTTCTCTCCGCATGTTTCAACACATTTTTTCAATCAATAGTTTGATCCGCTTGACCGAATTTTTCAATCCGTAGTTTGATCCGCTTAACCTAACTAAATTTTTGAAGGGTGATTTAATTTTATGCGACGATTCCCTTTCAGTTTGTTTAGCTTGAATCAGTTTTCAAAGTATTTCAGTTTATTGCTACAGTTCAATATTTTTTATAGCTCCACTTTTCAGTGTATTTTATTTATAATCCGAGTATAACCCGATTTATTTATCTTAACTAAAATTTTGAATATGGTACGATTTTTGTAGAGCATAACTTGATTTATTTAATTGAAATTTCGAGTACAATATTTTCAGATACAATTTGATTGTTCGATTTACCTGTATTTTTTATATTTTACTTGGTTTTCCCTTGGCTTTATTAAATTACTCAATTTTAAATTACTCAATAAGTACAAATTAGTGTCATTAAATCTTTATATTCATATTTATTTACATTTACAATGGTGATTGCTTGGCATTTCGAGAATCTGACAGAAAATAAACGAGGGAAACATGATATGTATTCTACGCGAATTGGTCGGAAGTAATACAGCTATACGTTCTACGTCAAAATGGATAACCGTGGATAATTCGATGCGAAATGCCGAGTTATAATCATCATTTTCAAGCGCGTCCACTTTCACCCGCCACATTGCGTGGGCTTAACGATAACTTGCCCGCGGTTTCGTGTTTACACCTTCACTCTAGTATTAAGGGCTCTAATGTTACAACATAATTTCGCCTCATGATGAGATTGAGACAAGATAAATAATAAATATCGATCTATATCGCGTCGTTATATTTCTGCTCATTTTTTATCGATATCAATTTTGTTTTAAAAAATTTAGTTTAATATTAATTCGCTTCCTTTTTCGTTAAAACAATTGTTGAATATTTGATTTGTACGCAAATTTCCATGCGGAATCATTTCCTCCGATGTAGTCGAATAATTGACAGAAAGCTATATGCGCTATAGACACGAAAGCTATTTATAAACCATCATCGTTATTGTTTTTATAATGCTATTGCGATGAAACCATGGCGTAGGCGGTGTGATAACGTTTCTTAAGAAGAGAGATGTGCTTTATGCATTCGCTTTGAACTTCCGTGACAATAGAAATCATATCATCGCGTCGCATACAATAACGATGTTTGAAGATGTTAAATGCATAATATTGTCGTGATATGTATTGAATATCCACTGTCATATCATAACATACAACATAAAGATGAAATTTGATCGAAAACTAAAATTGTTTCAAAGTTTGGAGTATTCTTTTCTTTCCAATAGCGCATAATATTATAACATTACGTTAGAAAATAGCTTTGTTTTACTTTAAATTCGCGAAATTATAATGTACATTAATAAACGAAATTTTTAAAGACGATATTTACATTTGCATCAAAAATTAAAAGTGGATTGTTTTTACTAATAGATATACAATAGAGTGGAATTGTGCAGTACAATTTGATATATTAATCTATGCAAATATAAATATATAAATATATAAAATTCAAAATAATTAACAAATATTATTAAAATACAAATAATATAAATATGAATAAATTATAGATTTTTACTCACCCTGTGATTGCTCCATCATCGCCATCTTAGTAGATTTCCTCCTTCTTCTTATTCATTCTTTGACGTACTTTTCATGGCACTTATACAACACTGACTTGCAAAAGTATGGTTAATTATGATCTCACACACACACTAATCACTTGAATACGATGATTGCATGGTACTTTATACGGCACTCATGACGTTAATCGCACGCGATAATACATTTTAGTACGAGTATATCGTGACGTACAGTTAATAAATGGTATATTCTTCTGAAAAACTGTTATTTTATTACTATTTTATATTATAATTATATAAAGAAATGCGGAGCTAATATGCTTAGTGATACTGTCGCGATCGTATATCAAAAATTAATGCGACCCAACACACGGAGCGTCTCCCGCGAGACTGTTTTTCCCCGAGTCTCCTCGCGAGAATGTCAACACAGCGCGTAGGTAAACGTAGCGCGTTACAGCTATACTACTTTGAAGGTTGCTTGATATTGAACAAATTTCAAGTTTTTGTGTGTTTTAAAAACAAAATAAATTATTCAAAGTTTTATTTTCTATTTGGCTAAAATTTTGAAAAATGGTGTGACATAATTGCGTTTTCATAAATATTAAATATTACTTTTATTAACAATAGTTATTATTAAATAATAATTTTTAAAGATTAAGATATTTCAAATATCTCTATTTAATTGTTTTATTTTATTTATATAACTGTGCGCAAATTTTGTTCTGTTTTTTTTATATATATAAAGCAATATACTTTATATATATGTGACTATAAGTCTATAATATTAATAAATATCTACAATGTATGTTATATGTGTATTTCCTAAAAGCATTCTTTTATTCTTGTTGCTTATGTTCTTCGGCTTCCCAGACTTAACTAGAAATTGACCGAAGCAGCTCCAAGTCCCACAGCGAACATCGAGCGACAGTTATTTAATACGAAATCCGGTTTACCTAACTGAATTCCAACGTCATCATAGACCGAGTAAAATCGATTTACTTGATGGAAGGGGGAGATATTCGGCCAGTATCGATGTGGCGAATGCATCCTACCGATAACTCCTCGCCTCAAAAGTTCCTCGTCGAGAAAGACGAGGGGAGAGAGAAAAGGAGATGGAGAAAGAAGCGATGAGTTGATTTACTGCCGTGTAAACCGTCCTTAATCTCGACGAGGATTTACGGCCGTCGAGCCAAAATTGGTGTCCGACTGTGACTCGCAGGAAGCATTTTCTCTCGAATCGCAAAAGTTGGCGACGCATCGGAAAAACCTATCGTCGCGGGTGCACGTCAAGGCTCTTTGATCACAATCAACTTTTTCTCACTTTAGGAAGGAACTTCCGCGTGATCTACTTTGATAACGCGATTTTCATTCAGCTCGGCGTAAACCGGGAAAGAAACAGGACCAATTCTGTTTCACAAGGCGAGCGAAGCTCCAATATTCGACCTTATTCGTAATCTTTTTATAAAAGAAATAAAGAATACTTTGAAAAAACTTCGTGCACATTGAGAAAAACCGTTTGATTGTACCAACAAGACGTATATGATTGAAGGTATTTTGGTTAAATTAAACAAGAATTTCTAATTATCATGATAAGACTCGATTTTTTATAATTAGAACGTTTAATAGATTTTACTATAAGGATTTGGTACTATTAGTATTTTCTGGTTGGATCTATAAAATTTCTTGTTACATTAATTTCTTTGCTTGCTTCTTAACTTAACTCGTATTCAATATTTGCCATGAAATGTATATAAAGAACTAGTATTAACGTTAAATCCAAAGTATATTTTTTTTTCTTACGAACAGTAGTGCCAGAAAGAGGACGCTAGCTCTCTGATTGTGTGTGTTTGAGCTGCATCCTCTTCTTTCATCACTGTTTATCAGTTTAATTTCTAACAAACTGAATTTAAAATAATTTATTCAATAATCTGAATTGAATTTATCCAATAATCTTGTTGGAATTCAGAATATTAAACAGACTTTTGAGATTAGAAGGAAAAAATTTAGATGACTTAGTGCTGGCGAGTTTAGTATTATTAATCAGAAAATTTGATAAATTTAACAGGAAGAAATTAATGAGATTCATCTGGTAATTCCTACAAGAATTCTGGTTCGTCCATTTTCCAACAGACATACTGGTTGAATCTACCAGAATTCTAGTTAATGCAACCAGATTTTTTTCTCAGTGCACGCTTTCGCGATTTCTTGCCTCGCGTTTTAATTCCCTCAACAAGATTTGTCTAACGAGATCGAAACTACGGAAGAAATATCTGCGAATCGCATCTCCCTGAAATATTTTCGTTTCTTATAAAAACCGCGGCGAAATTACACGCGACCGCATGTCGGGTCTTCAAAGTACACTGACCGACACGGAGATTTTTTATTTCCTTATTGTGTATTTCAAAATCTTATCCGACTTGCCGATCATCACGCATACAAACGATAAATCAAATTGAAAGTGCACAATGTTGCGAGTGATCGTGTTTATTCACGCAAACTTCTTCCACAGTGTTTCATTTCACTGGTCATTTCACGCCGTAATACAACGCGGATTAAAAAAACTGTTCCACATCTTGAATTGTAACTCTTATATGATCAATATGTCACAAGCCGTCTAAATGGATTGGCTACAATTACAAATATTTGCCGACTGTCGTTGGTCAAAATTCTATCTATCTACCTGCTGTGTAATTGCACGCTCGTGCGTGTATCGTTCTATGGATTTCCATGATTAATCATGATATATGCGATTGCTCATTAATGACCAATTAGCAAATGTACAGTTGCGATGTAACAAAATTTGTAAAATATAATTAACTCAATTATTCGAATACAAAATATATGCAAGATTGACGATGAATTTCAGTTTATCGTGGTATCTTAAGATACACCTGTATAAACACATCGTTCAATGAGTTTAAACATTCAAATTTTTAAAAATTACTTATATTTTATTGTTATACGCGATATTATTATATATCAATCAGACTGAAATGTTATTCAATCATTATTGATCTGATGAATCCAATAAATAAAAACAAGTTTATGAGCAATACAGAACTTTTTTTTTGGATCGTGACGACGCATGCAAGTTAACTCGAATAGTGGCTTTCGAAAAATGCCCACCGACGAGCGATGTGAAGCATCATAAAATTGACGTATCTATGCTACCAATATTCCGCATATATTCCGCTTCTTTTGAAAGTCAATCGATTAATTAACCATTTAACTGCTGCATCCATAAAAAAACGCGCACGCGAAAGAATTTTCGCATAAATTAATACGACGTTCGTATATTTGATTCCTCGTTTGTTGTTCAGAAATATTATTGAAATGAATGCTAAAAAAATGCTTCAGTATTTTCTTAAATTTTGCATTATTTTGTCGACTCGTTAACTGATTAGAGAGCGTTGTTCCTGTCACTGGATTACTTTATCCAATTACCATCACCGCGCATTGCAATCTCAATTGCAGTCTGCGACTTCGATGTAACCCTACGGAACGAATTTTAACCTCCAGCATTTCGATTTGATTGCGACGCGAATCGAGTTCTGGTGCTTTCTGCGATTCGCACGAGCAACTCCGAGTGTATCTCCGTAGCCGAGCATATTTCGCGATGCTCGTCGAGCGAAATTAGCAATGTAGCGGTGTGTCTAATACGAGAAGTGCTGGCCGAGATTACTTCCTCTCGTAAAACCGCCACCGCAAACTGACTATAACTGCCCCGTCGTCCTAAAAGTGCATGCATGTACACTATTCAAGCCTTATTGAGAAGAGTAAATCCTACTAGAGCTTGAAAAATATGTCAGTACTTCAAGCAACTAACGCGATTAGAGTCGAAAAGCATATTAGAACGTATATCGATTTCAGAATATTAGTAAACATGATAAAAATTTAATTATAAAAATTAATTAAAGCTCGTGTGTGCATCATGTTTACTCGAAATTTCAAGTAAATAAAAAATAATAAATGAATAAGAACGCTTTTCTGAAAATTCACTCGCTGAAACGCATAGTACATATATAGTATGTGTATATTTACTTTATGTACGCGCCTTTTTTCTTTTGCTCCAATAGCTCCCTTTCCTCTTGCTTCCCTCCTCTCGACCTACCTCCGCATCTTCTTCGCGTTTTCGCGAATGGAAAAGGGCGCGGGTGGGCAGGATGGGGAATGCAAGTGAGTCGAGAAAATTGGAAATCGCTGCGAAATTGCACCGGCACGTTGCATGCCAGGTAACCAAGATTATCTTCACCACGTTATCGCCGCAAAAAAGGAGGTTGCAAGAGGAGAGTCAATAACAACGAGCGAGCATAAAATATCAGGGTGCAGAATGCGCGAACAGGCGAATGCGTATTCGATACTTGTGTCATACCGTTTTACAATGTCGCATAGATGAGAAATTCAGAGTGAGAAAAAAATTTGTTATTTATGAACGAAAAAATTAGTGGTCATCTTCTCGAAATAAATGTCGCAGAAATTTAGAGATGTAAATGTATTTAAAGTCGAGAATATAAAAATGCGGATTGTAATTATAATTATTATAATTATATTTATATGAATTATATGTCTGTGTACGAGGAAATTAGAATTAAATCATGGGAAGAAGATAAGCGGTAAAATAGCGTTGTTCATACGTATTAATTTCATAATCACAGCAATGCGTAACGCAGCATCCACAAATCATCGCATCTGTTGCTGCGGCTTTCGGGATGCGTGTTTCTGGATGCAGGAACAGGCGGTGGCGATTGGTTGGATTCTACGGGCAAATTAGATCGTGAACGTCGGCAGTGTAACAAATTGATGAGCGGAAAATCAAATAGGATTTATGGTCTTGCGATCAGGTGGACCAATATGGCGCGCCAAATCAATGATCATTTTATAGAAAGTAGGAATATTCATAGTGTTTTATTAATTGTATCAAGAGGGATCAGAATATAATGAATTAAGTGAATACATTAGCATAAATTAAAAAAATATTGCAATTAATTTATACTTTTAATTTATCCTTTGCGTTAAATAAAGAATCCTTTTTTTAATATGAGATTTAAATTTTTTAGAGTATCAGTATTTTGTAAATTTCAAATTTTTAAAAAATTAATAAAAATGAATTAAATAGAATTAAATTAAATTAGGACAAGTACAATTATATGTGAGAAATATGCGATAAAATTATATCTTTTATAAATAAATATATAGTAGATAATACTCAATACAGACTATTCTATTCTCTTTTAAAAAAAAAATTTGCATTTAAAAATAATAAAAATATCAGCAATACCAGGAAACATTGGTTTTTTCGGAAGTACTTTTACTTCTGCATTTAAAATATCGTGCCATAAAAATGCACGACGATTCTGGATGCATCCCGTGCTGCGAATTGTCGAAATATCGATTCGCGTACATAAAAAAATGCATTTGAGTATCTAAATGGAAAAATATGCCGCTATATGTACGAATGAAAAAAGAAAAGATAAATGTAGAAAATCTGTGATCGCGCAGCGATAATAATGTAATCACGCAGGAAATCCAAAGACATCGATTCGACATTTTTATATATTTGAATAACAATAAAAATATAAAATTACGATTTTTTTTTTTACTTAAATTCATCCACATTATTCTGGATTTTTACAAGAAGCAAAAGTAAAATAATGTAGATGAATTTTATAAGACGTACAACTAAATTTAGAATTAATAAATAATTTTTATCGCCAAAGCCGCGAATTATTTTTATCTCAAATTATAATACATATTCTGTTATACTATATTTTTTATGCGTACACATGTATGTTCAAACACGCACATTTGACTTGCTTTATATATTTTTGAACTCTTTGAATTCTTTGTTTATCCGACAATGACACAAATATGTCAGAATCGATTAATTTGAATTTGCTTGCCTCTCTGAATTATCCCGGAGGCGAACCAGTCAGCCGGTGGACGGGATGAAATATGATAGTCGTTGGCCGCGCCACGCCCAGTTTATCATATTTCTTGGAGTGCATTATCATAATAGCATCGTGCATGAGATCGGTCGCCACGTCGTTCCGTCGATGACATGCCACGTTCCAAACTCGTCCGGAGATCGATGCGACCAGCACACCGCAACGAGGACGCCTCCCCATCAGGATTTAAGAGCAAACGTCTATATTTAACCCTTATGATATGAGAGCTCTTTAAGAGCTCTTTTTTATCAAGACGATTCGACTTCTTATGCCTAAGTTATGTATTACGAAATAGGCTTACATAAACTAAAAAATTATCTCGATAGGACGCATCATCAGGCTTGCGATGATGATTGCCAGTTGAATAATAATTATCGTATATGTCTGTCATATACAGATAGAAATATATTTTAGAAATTGTTTCTGTTTTTTTTATAGATTGTTATAAAATATAAATCAAATGAATCTCTATAATCAATTTTTAAAAACGAATAAAAATATCAAATATATGAAAAGAAAATAAAACATGAAAAATTTGATTTAATTTCATATTGTTTCTTGCATAATTGGATAGATATATGTCGAGTTAACAAAATAAACATAAATTTATAAAAACAATTTTATCATATAGTAATAAAATATACTTTGCCCTAATTTTATAAAATGTTGGGAGAAAGAAGGGGAGTTATCTGAAATAGTTATCTTGCATTATGTAAAATGTACGTTATGAATATTAAAATCGTGCTACAACTTTGATTATAATATTATGTCACGTTATGAAATCTTAACAATACATATGCGCATACTAATGATACTAATATTTAAGAGTTTGCTGCATAACGAAGGCATAATGAATGTGAATTTTTTTTATTTTCCGTTATATTAGAACTTTTTTGCAAAGTTTTTGTAAATATTTAAATTTCATTAAAAATTATTTACAAAAATTTTTACGACACAATTCAAACCTGCATAAAAAGACAGGGTTTTTAAAATATAACATTATTTAACGAATGTGCTCTACCAACGTGTACTCAATTTACGAAAAGTAAAAAATAAAATTTGAAAAATTCAGAAAAAAGATATGTAAATAACTAAACATTTTTAGTTATAAGATTAATCTTTATAAACACTGTTTTTAATGTTTATAAATGCACATATTATTTTATGAAACTCATATTAATAACTCAACTTTGTGCGTAAATTATTTTAATATACACTCTATTTTATATTTTTTCATATTTTCACATTAATTTATTATCTCGCATTAATTAATATTGTCAAATTTACTATTATTGAACAATGTTAAATCATATTATGAATCATTATCACTTTTGCATTTATTGAATTTATATTAATTTATTAAAACTTTTCTATGCAAAAGTACAGTCTTAAAAATCTAATTGAAGAGATTTTTGCTTCGATAAAATTTAAAATACATGGTATTCTCTTTTATCTCGTTTTATAATACATCAATTAACGAAACGAAAAACGTAAAGCTATATCGAAACCAATGGTGCGCAACATAAGGATTAAGTGTACCAGCATGTCCAATGGGGGTTTACAGTGACGAAAGAGCGGATAGGGGAACGAAAAAGTCGCCCAGCTTTCTTTCCAATGCAGAGTGTGTTGGTATAAGAAAGATACACGAGGGCGATAGAAGTAGTGCAGGTGGGGATTTAATCAACTTTCCTTTTTGTCTCGTAAATCTTCGTAGACGCGGCATCTTCGCCCCCTCGATTTTTTATCAGACGCGGCACGATGCGAATGCGTGTTCTTTAAAACCTACTGCTAATATATTTCTTTTCTTTTTTCTTTTTTTTTTACTTTTTGGAAAAAGTGTAATCACGATCAATCGCACTTGTATATAATAAACTGATCTAATTAAATATATATTTAATTAAATATAATAAAATTTAATTATATATAATTTAAATAAATATAATGAAATTTAATTAAATATATAATTAAATATATTTCGATATGTAATGTGGAATATAAATTAAATATATAGAAATTTATGCATAATATCGAATATAAATATCAAAAATAATTATTTAGTTTTATTTAATTTAAGCTATTTTTAAAAATTTGAAAACGATAAAAATGGAAAAATATATTTATAGAAAGATACAGGTTTTTTTTGTCTAGTACTTGAAAAAGTAATATCCTCTGCAACACACATTTTCTATTATACACTTATACTTCGATGTATATATAATTTAAAGTATAGAAAGAAGATTCTCTTCTTTTGATTTTCCTAATTTTTTATTTTAAATTAATTATTCAAGATTAGTCTGAAATTATTAATATTTATATAACGTAATTGATCAATAAAATCAATACGATTGTTTGATCAAAATCATTGTTAAACTCGAAACTGTTTAATCTGCTTTCAGCGTCAAGACCGAATCTGATGATAGACATCGAGCCGAAAAGGGAAACGGCTGTCCGGGTCGGTGAGAGTTTGCAAATTCTATGCAAAGCCTCACAACCACTTCGTGTTTGCCGTGTGGAAATACCTGGTGAGGGTAGTATGGTGCTGAACGAGGGACAGCCGCCGGAAGACGGTATCGAATATAACGGCGTGGGTCTCCAGGAAGGCCACTGCGGTGTCCGTATCGCCAAAGTGAAGGAGAGCAACGACGGCACCTTTAAATGCTCCCTCACGACTACCAGCGCCCGGCAAGAGGCAACCGCATCTCTGAAAATTATCGTTGCGAGTAAGTCGTTGCCTTTCATTCTGATTCGATGAGATTCTAGGTCAATGACATCTAAGATAGAGACTGCGCAGATATATTGTAAAGAAGCTGTAAACGTCAGTGTTATAGAAACATTTCTCATTTTCTTATATTCCCCTGTTTTAAAGAAAACAGATATGATTATTAAAAAATGTCCTGAATTTTCTTTTATTCTTATAGTGATTTTAATTTTAAATTTGAAAATGCATTTGTTAATTTATCATTATATATATAATTATTTTTCTTTTAAAAAAAATTTAGTATTACAGTACTTAAAAGCGAATGTAATGAAAATGTTATCGTAGCACAAAGTAATAAAAATAGGATGGGCTACTTTATAAAAGGTTACGATGAAAAGAGAAAAACATCAATTTGAACAAGAAGCAAAAAAACGAACTAACTTGTTTTTCAGTTACTATAGCTGTATTCGAAAAGTAATTAATCTTCCTTAAGAAAATTGCTTACGGAGACTGAAATAGGCGCCCGAAGCGAAATTACTCTGTTTAAGATAAACCCGATAAAGATAAATTGTGAAATTCATGAATAACTTGGAAGAATTTTTTTTTGCGCGAAGAAACATCGTGATGAAACAGATGAAATTCAAGTTATCGCTTTTGACTTTCGGATTCGAATGATAAAATAATATAAAATACATATATATCTCTCAATCTGTGTTGTCTCAATTTAATTCAATAGATATGTATAATGAAGTGATCCGAAAAAAATTTTATTTTGATTTGATTAGGACCACCCAATAACCCGGATCTTCGCACGAGTCCCGGATCTGTTCCCGGAAATATTTACAGAAAAGGAGATAGATTGGAAATCAGTTGTAGCGCTCCGTCTGGACGACCAGCAGCGAATATCTCGTTGTTCCTCGGTTAGTTTATTTAATATTTTCAGGATGTACTCTTTTACCCTTTTAATACGTAATCTATAATAAAAATTCGTAAAAAATAAAATAAAAAAATTACTAAAGAAAAACTTTAATTGGAATAATGCAAAAGATTAATAGTAATTAAAGATTAATTTCACGAATCAAGCAAAGAAAAAATTTAATTGAAGGTATAATATAAACGATATCATAAAAATAAGTAAAATTTCTTTAAGTAAGAATCCTATTTATCACATCCTTAGATTAATAATATATGTTTATTAATAAATTATAAACGAAATAAAATTATATAGTGAATATGATAGCAAAATAAGATTATTCTTAATATCTAGACGATGAGCCGATCGGCAACGATAGACTCATCTACGAGACGAATATAAACGAGAACTCTTTGGCTATGCAAAACGCTTCACGCAGTTTGGATTGGACGGACAACGGCAAAACATTACGATGTGTGGCCAGTCACATCGCTCTTGATAGACCCAAGGAAACTACTATGCAACTCGAAATATACTGTAAGTTATTGATTTTAAAATAATTTTTCTTCCTTATTAACATATGTTCTATAACACACATTTTTAAAAATTTTGTGTTCTTTGTAGTTTTATCTTTTTATGTTCTTTATCCTAAAATTTAGTATCTTCTTTTAGAATTTTGTTTTAGACTTTAGTATCTTAGAATTTTTTTTTTTAAATTTAGTATCATCTTCAATAAAGCTAGTAAAATCTGTTTCTATATTTATACAATAGTAGAGTATGTATAAAAAATAACCAGTTATACAAATTAGTCTTTATATTAATGACTCTTTTTATGTTTAATACCTATAGAAAATTGTAGTGGAAATTTTTCGAAATATTTTTGTTGTAATTTTCATGTACATAAATAATTTTTAAAAAAAATTGTGTGTGTGATTTCTTTTACATAGATCCACCTCAGCCACATTCAACATTCGAACGTTTCGGATACGTGATTGGCAGACGGGGAGTTATCAATGTTACTGTATATGCGAATCCTAAACCGCGATTCACATGGCGAGTGAACCAAGAGCAGTTCGAAGAAGGTCAAACTGACGACAGCACTCGATTGCAAACTTCAACTGCTGTCGAATTGGTAAGTTTTCTTTTTCAAACATTTATAACTTATGCTATTATTATTCATTGATTATGAATAATAATTCTGTAATCAAGAATAAAAATTGTAATATAAATATTTCTTAATTATTCTAAATATTTCTCTAAATATTTCTTATGTTCATTCTTTTTGATATTACTAAACATCTCCATATTAAATCGATAAATTTTAATTAAAGAAAAAGTAAAGTTTGATTGCTTTCGCTCGTGACTTCAAGTTGAGAGTTTTGAATTTATTATTTTTCAAATACTATTCTTTAAACAATTAATTTTATGAAGAGATTAATCCTTACATCTATCAAGAAAAAATATTTTGACGTTTTTAGCGACTATTCTTTTTAAAGCGTCAAACGCGTTACAACAAAGTGGATTTCGCGACTCGATTGAATACATCAGAAGCATATCGGCGGTTTGTTTAGGCTCGAGAATATTTCGATGACAGATAAAATGTAGAAAAGCGCACTGGCCAAGAAATAATTGGCGATAAAAAGAAAAGGGAGTGTGCGAGACTAGATTGATGGATGCAAATGAAACAGAAATTCAATAGTGCGGCGCGACTCAGGCCTCGATTTACCGTTCGCCCGGGATGCATTCTCCATGCACCTATGTGACAGCGCGCACGGAGTACAACGCCGTAATGAAATTCCATTGAATTCAGACACAGCGAATCGATCGGAACCGCGCGATCGGCTTCGAGCGGCGGTGGCGTTTGTTCCTCATCTATTGTTTCGTTAGCACAAGAAGCGGTTTGTTCGTCCTGTAATTAAGGCTTAAATGGATTTGCCGATCTTGCAACTTGCGCTTTTTAATTAGTTCGGGGGCGGCGAACAGAGAGGCGAACATTCGTTTTCCCGAATGTGTCTGAATCGCACGTTCTTATCACACTTTTTGAATCCATTCATTTAATCGGTCTAAGAGAAATACCAGGAATCTAAAAAGTTTCACGAAACTTAGATATTAGTGAGATGCCATTTAGAATTTTCGTTCTTAATTTCATTCTTAATGGAAGAAATCTCTAGGGCTTATAGAGATAGAAAACAAATGGTAAAAAGTTTCTACCTCCCTTCTCCTTCTCTCTTATTGTTTCTCCTAATATTTATTTAAAATCAGAAATTTTCTCGTCATCGTACGCCAGCTGTTCGATACGTTGCAGTGAAAAATCGCAAAGTTAGAACTGAATAGAACTTTGGATAAATCGGCGAGTTTGCGATTTTCAAGAGGAAGAGGTTCGAAGCGTTAATCGAGCGGCACGCGCATAGCAAACCGGCCGAGTGCATTCAATGATGCGGGCCATTCTTCGATCGAAAGAGGAGAGAAAGAAAGAGAGAGGGAGAGAGAGAGAGAGAGAGAGCATGATCTCAATGGCGTCCGATGATTTCGTCGGAACTCACGATTCGAGCGCAAACTTTCAGAGCGAACGGCACGCTCGCGCAAGCATAACACTCTGGAACAACGCCAGCGTGTGCCAGAACCAATAAAAGCCGCCGCCGCCAGTGCCGCTATTCGGCTCTGGCTCTGGTGTATGAATGGCTTCCAAATAGGCTTGCAGCTCTCTCGCGAGTCACAACTTGCACCGGATCGGTGAACGGCAAACCGACTGAGGGCCGCGACGCGCCGCCGACGAATACGAATCGGCTTCCACTACGAAAATGCAATTACTAGCAGCGAGCCGGTCGAGAGAGGCGAAAGCTCACGGAAAAGACTCGGCATATCGCTTTCTTTCCTATAATAGCACCCCCGAGAACAACGCTCGGTGTAATCGAGGGCCGTCGAATGGATTTTTCTTCGATTAGAAGAGTTTAATAAGAACTGATAGAATTTAAAAAATGCGACGTGTTATTTTTCCGGAAAATAACTGAGATAAGATTGAAAAATATATGATGAAAGTTAAATCAATTTAACTGAAAAAAATCAATTTAATTGGAAGGAAAAAAAAAAGAATTTTAATAAAAATTAGCAAGAAATTTTATATTTTCTTTTTCGTGCTCCCGTATATACTAGTATTATAATTATCAATTTATCTCTTTAATATAGGGATTACAAAGAGTGCGCAAAAACTCGCAGATTAATAGCAAAAGCATCCATGAATAATTTATTAATAAACCTTCGTGTGCGCGTCCGGCGACATTTTAAAGAGCTTAATTAAAAGGTTTAATTAATGAGCGAAACGACGTAGGAAATTAAGAGCTTGACTGAATGAGATTAGATTGGCGTACCGTGTTCGTAACACAAAGTAACATTTATAGGAGAAAGGAGTATGGAGTGCAGTTCTGACAATCGACAGCATTCAGAAATCCGACACGGAGAAGGAATATGCGTTGATAGCGAACAATAACGAGGGATCATATGAATATCGTATCGTTTTGTCGACATCCTCGGAACCAGCGGGTAAGTTTTTTGAAAAATTTAATTTATGCAAGTTATCTTCCATTGAAGACGTTGCACACCGTGCACTCTTGTTAAAAATACGGATTTTTGTACATATCGGAAATATTAGAGCACCCCGCATAAAACACACGAGAACTGATAGCACAAAAATATGTGTGGCTCTAATATAATATTAACATAATAATTAGATATGTATGATAATTAATTCTCTTAATATAAACTCTTTCTATGAATATAAATCCTTTTACAATCACTAAAATGATATAAGCGCATATGTGAAAGAATTACGTTTTAATAATGTTTTTTTAAAGTGTATATATAAGAATGTTTCCGATTTAGTTTATTTGACAATCACAAGTATTTTTATGGGAGTGTGAAAATTCTTAATAATTTTCGAAATTATATTTAGCAATAAAATTATTAATTAAATATTTATAACAAAATCTGTAAAAGCTTGCAAATTTAATTGAAAGATATAATTCTATTATTCATTTATGCTCTTAAGATATAAATTGTTAAAAATATATATTTAATGTTATTAAAACAATTAAATTAAATTAAAGTTTTGCAAAATTAAAAGACGCGTTTCGTGTACATATATCTTACTCAATTAAATGATTATATTCGCGAGTTCCTTTTTATATAAGATAACAAACAAACGATAAGTAACACGCGAGCAATCAATAGAGCTCTACACGCTTTGTTCACACACTTTTTTTCTTTGATTGCTTGAATCAACCGACGTTCACACTTGGCTAGTTCACCATTATCACGATTGTAATCATGCGATCTCGCACGTAAAATCGCGACTACATTAATCGTCGTAATCGTCACGAGATGATCGCCACCAATCACACGCGTTCTAGAAAATATGTTCCATCTCTGTGTGCGTGTCTAACAATATCGATCCTTCACCGCATGCTCACGCAGGAGCGTTCAGTCACTTCTATGGTAAGCTCTCCGAACACATGCACGCACTAGGTAATGTTATTTTTTCATATTATTATACGTAAGTAGTTTGCGTAGTAAACGCGGCATTTCGTGCACAACTGGTTTAAACGTGGGAGGTGATCACGCCGAGAAATTAATAACTATTATTTGGCTAAAGACGTAATGTACATCGATCACGAGAGAACATGTTGACACTGATCGAAGAACGAGTAATTTATCAATTTCAATCGCACGCTTATAAACAGTTTAGATTTCATCGCTTTAAATCGGATCACATGAAATGTTGCGTAATTAAATATGTGTATATGTGGTATTGCACTATAATCATTATTTATTTTTATCCACTCTTATATAGGATATTCACGCTAATTTGCAATTCCAACGGAAAGAAAGTTTAATAATTTTTATAAATTGCTAATTTTCAATATTATCTTTGTAAAATTGTGTAAAATTTGATAGAATCGTTTATTTAAAAAATGTGTTTTTATTATTTGTTTAGTTTAATTCGAGAAAAGATTTGATTTTGTAAACAATTCAAAATTTATATTAATGTTTCTCGAAATAGATATTAAAATTATAAAATTGATTCTCACTAAATTAAAATTAGTACCGTCAAATAAATTGTATAATTTATAACAATGCAATTATTTACTAAACCTTTCCATAAAAATTCATGCAAATTTTGATATTATCTTCAGTAGTTTCAGTTTCATACATGTATGTCAATACCTTGGCAGTGAAAAATATATTCAAATATTTTTATTTGTCATGTGTATGTGTGTGTGTGTGTCGTAGAAAAAGATTTGTGTTCAATATCTCAAATAAATAATATATTTAATTATTTATTTATTAACTATTTATTTATTTGTCAATCGTTGTCACTAAAGAGATTAAATATCTTTTTAGCATTCATTTATATGTTTTACTTTGTTGCTGTGAGACGATGTTTCATTGTAATCTATATGTTTTAAAAAATTATTACGTAACATTTTAAAAACACTTCGGTCTTGAATATTTTATCATGTATGCAATATTCTCTTTTTCGATACTCTTATACTATACAAGATTATATTAAATGTTTCGATCCAAGGAATTAATATAATACTAAAATTGCTCTACTCGAGAAGAACTATAATAAAGAGAGACATTCTTTCTCCACGATTTGCAGGTGTTGATTTGGACGCTGGATCTATCATCGGTATCGTTGTGGGCGTTCTGGTGCTCATACTCATTATTTTCCTCGTAATCTTTGCACGCGCGACCGGCCGCTGGTGCTTTGCAGGTGAGTCAGTTTGAAACTATATTTGTTAAAAGAATCCTCTCTTTATAAATTAAATATGCCACTTTTATACATATATATATGTCAATATCCCCATTTTTCTTTCGTTTCTTTTAACGATTTCGTTGCTCGAGAGCGATCAGAAATACAAATACTATAGCCAAAAAACACGTGAAATTCGAATAAGATTGCTTGTATAGGAGGACGATATAACTTGCTAGAAAAAATGCAATTTTACTGAAGAATTATTGACTTATTAAACGGAAGATGAGCGAGTATCATGGAACACCTGGAAATTGAAGCGAATTTTTTACTATTGATGATGATATGATTTGCACGAAAAGTCAATTTATAATTATATGTGGGCGAGATGTAATCTCTTTAAACAATATAATTTCAAAACATCTCAATATTTTATATTACTGATAATACAAGATTTATATACTTTGTTCTTACAATTTTCTAAATCTTTTTTTTCATTTTTCTGACTTTATTAAAAATTAAAAAAATTCATAGATATATATAAATAAAATTTAATAAAAATTTTTATGTCATTTTTATATGTATTAAAGAATTAAATAGACTAAATACTAACAATTGACGAATTTCGATATAAATATAAAGAATAGAAATCATTAAAATTTGCTACTTCTATTTATCTTCAGTATTTTTATCTTGAATATCTGCAATATGTTCTAATTTTAATTTAATTATTTAAGCAAAATTGATCGTATGATATTTGTTTGACAAACATGACAGATAAAAGATAAAAGAAAGACGATCTATCGTTCACGAACGTACATAATGTATGGAGAAAATGCATTTCTGAAACTTCACGTAAATGACGGAGAGAAAGATTTCAACATCTACGAGGATATTTGAAGAAAATATCAGAAACGGATAAAACGATAACGCTTATCGATGAAATTCAAAGTGCGATGAAACAATGCATATATATCACTTATCATCTTTCTTATTGTAATTGTTGTTGTCGTTGTTGTCGTTATTTATTACTACATAGTTTACTATTGTTTTCGTTAACGTTGTGTGTTACAATCGCGTGGAGCAGTGTCTACAATATACGATTAGCTTAAATCGAGGTAATTATCACAGCGGTAGCTAGCATCGCGCGTGCAGTAGAAACGTATATATACTGGGTATAATTAGTGCGCTCCAAAGCAACTCTGTAATGCGCTATTATCGTACTTTACTCTATATATAAGTATTATATAAGTACATACATACATGTATGCACATATATATATATATATATATATATATATATATGTATGTATGTATATGCATACATAAATGTACCTTTTATCTGAACGTATGCAAATATCTTATGTGTTGTGCCGCTGCACTGATATAGGACAGCATGCGAGTCGGGCCAAGTAAAGAATACGGAGATACGTCAACGATTACCTTGCGATTCCGTACTCTAGGCATGACACTGTCCAGGGGTAAGTTACCTCAGGCAGGACAAAATATCCTCTCTCTCCCCCCCTCTTCACTCCCTTTTTTTCTCTGAAATAATGCTCGTTCTCTCGTTCATCATCGACCCGTCTCGCTCGTCACCTCTTTTTTTCTCAAGCAGAATCATTTTTATCAAGCAGACAACACATACACACACTCTCTCTCTTTCTTGTCCGCAAGCCATCATCTTCAACACCGGCTTATCAACGATCACGACTCGTCTACTCGTTCGAGAGAAGTAGACTCCCCTTCGAATTTAATACACTTTGCACTCTCGCTCCCCGCTCTCGTCTTGCAAGATCCTCGACATATTTTCGAATTTTTACGCCGCGCCATCATTTTTATTTGGCATGTGTCGATACGTAATCGCTTTATCGATTTATGGCTTGCGTTTTATATCGTCGATAAACATCCCGCTTCCTCGATTAATCGATTACGCGGTTTCGCTTTCGTTGGCCGAGTTTAACGCTTAAAAGCGCACGATTTTTGCTCGTTTCTACTTCGTGGCGTTGTTTTATAGCTATTTTTAACTTGGAGTCGTAAACTATATATAAAGAGAGGAGACTTATAGGAAGACATATGATATCGCCAGAAAATAAAGCTGAAGAGAGAAATATTTTTGGTGGAGCATAAAAGACATTTTCGTAATAGAAAACGTTTTTAGTTTATTGACGTTTGACACTTTAGTAAATTTCTTTGACGTTTTGTAGAGCTTTATATATTACATTCTCATGACAGATCTTTCTCTCTCTTATTCTCTTACATTTGCGCGGCCTAATTTACGGTATATGAGCGAAGTATAATATCAGTTATATGAATTCGTACACGGAGTATTGAGGATTCCAACAGAAACCGCAGAAACCGCAGAGTTTAGCGAAACTTTTACGGGCAACATTGTTCCGAGCAGTTAAAAACACCTAAGCGATAAAATTGTTTTTCCAGTGATTTATATCCCTTGCTTAATTATTTCATAAAAACACATATTTTAATTTTTTTTCATAAACTCCGAAGCATAAATTTACTATTTTTTTTATCTTCATGAATTGTAATTATTCTGTTTTGCGCGTAATATGCTTGAATGAAGTGTCAAAAAAGCAAAGGACAAGATTAACCGAAATGAATTGCGCTCGTTCAAATTATTCAAGAAATAATAATTCTCATAATTTTGTTTTCAAAAAAATTCAACTGCATAAAGAAGTACGTATTTTTAGAATTGCGATTAAATTGCATTTTGATTTTTTGTTATCGTTAACATGACAATATAATTACAATTTCCTCAGATATATAATCATCGAACTTCATTTTTGCATGTCAGTAGTATCTGCTCCAAACTACGATAATTTAAGCATATTTATATATTGTCACGTGCTCGCAATCATCTTGTACGATTCTCTATTTATTAGCATGTCGCTTACAATATCGAATCGATGTAAAATCGTTCTTTGCTTGTAATGCAAAACATATGAGAATGAGCAATAATAATTACAATACACGTATCAATCGATTATTGCCGCGCTATAATAATCATGTTTGTAGATAATAAATAAATAATAGATAATAATAAATAGCGCTTGTAAAGAAATCTGATGAAAGTTATGATATAAAACTGCATATAGACTCGTGATTTTCACACGAGTCGATGTTCAAAAATCGAGTCGTGCGAAGTCGTATGCTGCAAGTCTCTAAAAATGGATGAATATTTCTTTTTTTTCTCGCAACAAGCAATGATAAGCAATCGGCAAAGGCAAATGTGGTGAAATTATCCTAAGCAGAAATGATTGGTATAATAATATATAGCGATTACCTTCGTTGTTTTTGACATTGCTCATCGCCGCGTTTCAATATCTTTTGGCTAAAATTGCGATTTTTTTCTCCGTCTCCTCCGCCCGTTTTCCTCGGACTGTGATCAAGCATGTTTGTCATCTCAGAATCCCCTCGCTGTTAATTTATATTTTTCAGCGCAGATTGAATGTGTATTCTTTGCTAATTTTAGCATCGAGGAAAGCGACATCGTACTCTCGCTATAATTATTCAGATTTATCTTGCTTGGATCGTGATACGACATTGACTATGCCTGTGAATGTTACGACGATTATTTCTTTAACACAGTCGTTATTTCATAAATTTTTTTTATCTAACGCACGAGCGATGTAAATTGAATGCCTCGTCTCTTTTAGTAGCGTAGATTAGTTATAATATCTTTTACTTCGAATATACGGGCATACACATACATATTCTTTCTGATGTGTGCACTACACATTTTAAAATTACTCGTTAGTAATAATATAAAACACTTGCAAACATGCAACAAGTATATTAATTGCGTAATGGATATTAAAGCTTATGTATAAATACAGCCTATGAGAGAGAGTACGAATTATAAATAATCTCTAAAAAATGAGTCCTCTCGAATTCTCTCACTAATTAGAATATCAACATCGAATAAATAACTCAAAATTTATAATTAATAATTCTGATGCACGAATCAAATATTAAAAAAAATTAACGCGTGAATTGTTTTCACTTTACAATTTACGAGTGGTTTTTTATTTCAATCGATATTTTTTTTATAGAGACAGAAACTTATGTAGGAATAAAATTTCTTCATTCACAAAAAAATATCACATATTTGTAATTAATATCATGTTGACAAGATACACGGTACATGTAATTGGTATTTCGTGATGAGTAAATTCGCGTTCATAAAAATAAAAATAAAAAAAAAAACGAAAAAAAGAGAAAGAAATAAAATCCACACACGCACATTTGCCTTGACCGATCGTGGCGTTGCTTGTTGCAGCGAGACGTCGCGGCGACGAGGAGACTGCGGGTGACGTCGGCGCAGGAAGCGAGGCGCACATCACGCCCGGCGACGAGGATGACGAGGATCACGAGGACCCGCGTATCATCGACGAGAAAGTGCCACAAGGGGGCCAAGAGAATCCGATACACGCGAGCACCGAATACGTGAACGGCCGTACGGACATCAAAGATGCTAAGAAGGACGAGAAGACGGACACGCCCGTTTAAAAAAGAAGAAAGAAAGAAAGAAAAAAGAGACAAGGAGAGACTTTCTCTCTTCTCGCCCCGCTCTTTTCGTCCCTCTACCCTTTCCTTCGATACAGGAAAAACCGAGCTGTCGCCCTTCTCCACGTCACTTTGGACTTTCTAGTAGTAATGATCTAAGTTTCTCTCTGCGATGTTTCGTTTTTGTGAGTAAAACGCACATGGACGTTTTCGTTAAATGTGATCGAAAGTGATCATCGTAAAGTAAGCGCGCGCGCGCACGTGTGCACGATATATGCTATTTATTTCCCATTTTCATTCATAGCATATAAGATCAAGTATTTTAATCCTCTCGTTCTCTTCACACAATATAATCGCGAACTTCGTGTGTACTAAGAATATATATAAGAGTGTACGTAAACTCTAGAAAATTATATAAATTACTGCGAAAAACGACTTTGTCATGTTGACTTGTTTGAATGTGATTCTATGAAATGCCTAGCGTAATTGTATAACAATTGTGGAATAGAAGAGAAAGAAGGAATTAAAAGATTATACATATACACACACACATATATATATATATAAAAAAGAAGAATATATTATATAAAATTAAAAAGAAAACATAAAAAATGTGTACTCTATTGTATCTTACTATATTAATAATCACTGGGTACTGCATATAAATATAAAAGAACGAGAGGATTAAAAGTAGCACATATATCATTTATCTCGATAAATTTAAGTTATTAATATCTAAATATATTTATTTTAAGACCTAAAAATAGAAAAATTTTTGAATTTAAATAATTTCATAACGTTATGTTAAATTACAAATAATAAAGGTATAAAACTCGAAATATAAAATTAACAAATTAGATTCAATAGCAATACGAGTCGAGCGTCGATGTTATGACACATTTATTTATTTATTATACAATAAAAGGCATGAAACAACTAAAAATAAAAATAAAAAGAAGGAATAGCGAACGTTTCGACCCTATTTTTGGGTCATCTTCAGCGCAAATGTAATGATGTGGTAAAAATATAACAAAGGTGTTACATATCTGAATCGATGAAATAGGATGCCGTCCAAAATAATACTAAATGTCTCAGTATCTCATTATCTTGACGATGCCTATGTAAAATAAAAGTGAAACAAGATAAATGGATAATGTAAACTAATATATAATGAAAAAATATTAAAATTTAACGTAAAAAGATTAAAAAGATGCAAAAAATTAAATGTCCATTTTTTAAAAAAATTTTTAAATAAATATAAACTGAACATAGAGTCAAAAAGAAATAAAAATTAAAGAAATCAGAAGTTAAAACCATGAAAATGAAACTTTGGACGGCATCCTATCTCATCGATTCAGATATGTAACACCTTTGTTATATTTTTACCATTTCATTACATTTGCGCTGAAGATGACCCAAAAATAGGGTCGAAACGTTCGCTATTCCTTCTTTTTATTTTTATTTTTAGTTGTTTCATGCTTTTTATTGTATAATAAATAAACAAAGTTACGTTAAATGATTTAAGAAAAAAAATATCTTCCCATGCAATTAAAATTTTTTCCTATTTTTTCGAATTCTTTTAAAAATATATTTTATCAAATTTTATGTTCTTAAAAGACTCGCATTTACGACTCGTAAAAACTATTAGATTAAACATTATTTTAATTCTTATTTTAATTAAATAATTTCAAGAATAAATATATCTATTAAGGATGTGAAACTTGCCTTTTAATATGTAAATTTCTTCGTAATTTACATCGCGCACGTTTGCTAAATATATTACGCTTAACGAACATTTAAAAAGAATAAAAAAGTAGCGATTATAAAATACGCGTGCATCAAATCGATTAACAACGAGAATTGTTATCAAAATTTGCAGTTTGGAAATGGATTTTTATTCAATCGCGCGTCGCTCTGTTATTTTCTTTGACAAGTCAAATTTTCAAGGCCTTCAAGTACGACCGTAGGTGTTCGCGTCGGGGAAGCTCAATTCTCGATACATTCGGCTATGACGCTCCGAATCTCTCTTTAATCGCCAATGAAAAAATTGTTCAGTAGATCTGTTCGGTAAATGTGATTGATTCTTTCTCGATATATACGTGTAAATAGAATATCAAACTGCGTAAAATGAATTGGAGCCAAAGTTATTTAATACTTTGGAAAAATTGATTGATGCTGATTTTTCTATGTTTACATATTTTTTTACTGCATAATTTTAATTTTATTAGTAGATTAGACTTTTTTGAGAATTATATATTTATTATTGATTTGTAACAATATCAATTGTATATTTTTAAAATACTCGAATTTAAGAATTATTTCTTTTTAAGAAATATAATGATCTGATGTAAGAATCTGATGTAATTAGTTCTTTTTACGAATCTATACCGATGTATCGAGATATGAAATAGTGACTGGGAGGATTTCACCGTGATTTGCTCGCCATTGGACTTGTATGTGGATGTTATGCCGAACTTAGCGATGATTATAAAGTAGTTATGACAAATTTTGTGAGGGACGTATGTCCCGAAGAGACGATAGGTATCCTCACGGATAAGTCGGACAAATCAAATTGTGCAGCTGAAACTTTATTAAAAACACACACATATGCATATGCATCTACACATACGAAAATATATGTTACGCGCGACGAGACATTACTCATGTATGCGTTTACGTTTTCTAAAAGTTGCGTATATTCGTTACGTGTAAGAAATAGCGCGTGTGTGCGTATCATCAAGGTAAGAAAACACATTCCATAAGATATTTCCTTTTAACACGCTAGAAATGTTTTCGTAAACGTAAATCGTTATAAAACGTGTCTATTACACTGTGATCGTATATTTTTTTTGTTCTTTGCGAGATGTAAAATAACGCATTTCACGCGTTGATTTTAGCCAAACTTTGATAAAAACTTTTTTTCTATCCAAATACATTTATTGCGCGATACGCACTCTCGTTTTAACGATACGAAATTTTTATCACGCAATGAATTTCTAGATTTTAATGTATACGTCTATATACGAAACGAGCATACAAAGTGAGTAACAGAAACAATCGTTAGATATATTGGAAGAAAATTTTTATGAAATTTCGAAATCGAAAGTGCGGTCGTGTTTCTAATATTATTAGGCAGGACTATTATTATCCCATGCCATTTGTACTGTAACATTTTTACGAATACTATAACATTCCTGACACGTGTTTTACTTAAATGCATTTTAATAAAGAGAGATCTTTTTGTAAGTTATGTATACATAGTACAATAAGACCATTGGGTAAGCATACAGAATGTTGCGTAAGTTTCGAAATGGGACAAAAAATTATTTATTTAGTTCTAATGCATTTAAAAAATATATGTAAGCATAAAATTTATCAAAATTAGTATTTTGAAACGTGTTTAAAATTTTACTTTAAAATTGATTAAGCAATAGAAAAGTTTTCGATTTAATTATTGTGCTTAATTTTATTTTTTGTTTTTCCTTGAGTTACGCAATTTACGAAACATCCTGTATATAATTATAGCGATTAAACATCTAATGACGATTATCTGTATTGAGTACGCGATTTTATAAGATATGTATTCTACTTAGAGAAACTCTTATTTTATGAAACAATACATATAACAATTATTGCGTTTTATAAAAGAAGAATGGTTTTATATATGACATTTTAATGTAATATGCGTTCGCACTTAACTGTGAATTTGTACGGATTGAATCAAGTATACTCATCGAATCGAGGGATTTGATATATTCTTACGATATTAAATAAATTATACTATACGTCACCAGACAATGCTATATGTCAATCGGCAGAATTCGTTCGTTGTATTTTCTCATTCTATTTTCTACGATATATGTATATGACTACTTATAAGAGCGGCACTTGCGATTATATATGCAATTTTTATACAAAAAACATATTTTAGTTTCAGTAAATTAAACCTACTTTTTTCAACGACACGCTATTTTATTTGTTGGATGGTAAATATAATTAATACGTTGAGCATATATAAGGGCAATTAAATCATATCTAGTGAACGATAAAAGTTCATAAGTACAACCTCGAAAATCAAATTTTCAACATTTCGTCGTATTATTAAAAATGCAAAAAAATATTTCATAGCGTGAATTATTTTCATCGTATTAAACGTATCACGCAATGTATACAGTGCATTAAATATATTTCCCACCCAACACACCTTACAAAATTATTAAAAGTCTTGCATCGAGCTTTAATGATAATTTTTTAATAGATTGTCAATCAGCGTTTTTTTTCCTTTTTTTTGCGAAAATTTGAATTATTGTACAGTTATTCATAGTTAGTTTAACATAATTTTTAAAGAATTCTGATTAAGATCTTGAAATTTATGGTAAAATATTATTCTTTAATTAACTTCAAATCGATTTTATGTAATGGAGAGCTTTATTCTCGAAATCTATCTTATTTGTTAAGAAACACTATTGCGTAAAGATTTTCTTAAAAAAATTGTCATGTATATTAGTTAGAATAACGCTCTTATGTAGTTCCATGCAGATCTTACAGAGAAACATCCTGTATGCATTTACTCACGCCGGATCTTTTACCGGCACATATTGATAATATTGTGAATGAAAACTCGTTTGAAATCAGCTTCGCAAATTCTTATCATTGCCTTCGACAATAAGTGTTGTTTGTACTTTTGTACACGGATGAATTTTCCTTAGCTAAGAACCAAACGTAATTCTAAAATACTTGCTTCATGCGCGCACATTATTCACATACACACACATACACAACATCACACGAATTTCAACGTAGGTCTCGTCGGCATCGCGTAAAAATCGGATAAGAACTATAAAAGATGGATGTACAATTCATCGACGATATCGTTACCGAATTCGGCACGTATGCTCCTTTACTGTTTTTCCGAATGCATTCGTGTTTTCATTTACAAGAAAAGAGCCGTGCCGAGACCGACGAGATCATCGAGGTTTTCGTCGGAGATAGGGGGAAAGAGGACGTGAAGTGATTATTAAGCAGAATATGATAAAAAATCGATCGCGATCTGAGCGAATTTCAATGAAGGGGAATGCCGATGCAGCTCGTCGGTCGACGGTCGAATCTCTGCTGCGTGTTGTACATACAAATATACATATATATAAATATACAGATATAAATATATAAATATATATAAAACGAGATCGCGAAGAAAACAGTACCAGATATATATTCTGCGTCGAGAGCACTTGGTTTGCATGCATTCGTGAATGTCGATCGAGTGAGTGGGCTTACTTATTCGCTTGCACTCCAATTGCTGACTCGACCTGTCGTTATTCATGAACTTCTTTTTAGGATGAAAGATATTATTGAGCGGAGAGAAAATGTGTGAAGCTTATTTAAAGCAAGTTGATGAAACTTTGAAAAATGGATGAAAAAAAAGGAATGAAATGTGCGAGGAAGACGTGCAAGAGAAAAGAAAGAAAAAAAGCACTATTAAATTTATTGGTATCTTAGAAACTAGAACGATTAATATCATCATGGACGAGATTTTTTTTAAAGATTCATCAAACGAAACAAACATTATGCGTTCAGAACGTTTATTTTTCTATCACCTATCTTCTCTTCTCGATTATAAGCTCATCCTTTTTATTTTCTTTCATTTATTTTTTATATCACATATCTATCTGTGCTAAAAATTTCTTCCATTATATTAAAAAAAAAAATTATAAATAAGAGGACTGATATCGATTGTCCTATTTTCGAGATACTGATACGCGTGGCTAAAAAATTGCCAACTAAAAACTTCATTTGCGAGACTGGCATGTTCGTGCTATCACAGATAGGCTATCTTGCATCAGTTTTCAACCAGAATATCGGACATCTATATTAGTATACATAATGTATAGAAAGAGTATACATACATATATATAATTTATACGTTATATATGTATAATGTATAACAATAATATATATTATGTGTACTAAATATCAAAGTATGTTAATATATGTAATAGAGAGAGCCTAAACACTGGGAAAGGGGAAATTGCGCGTTTATCTAAAGAAAAGAAAAAAAGAAAATATGCGGAATATCCTCTGCATATTCTTACGCATCGCAACGATACTATTGTAGCGAATGCGAATAAGAGCAACACTAGGGCGATCCGAATTTTTATATATATAAGAAATAATATATATATATATATGTGGTCACACATTTGATTTTTAAATGTTTCACAATATTCTATAAAAAATGAGAGAGATCACCGTTTCCGGAGAGAAACTACAAAGAGAGAACTGATTAAGATGAATAAACGTTTAAATTTCCTGTCTTACAATTAGACTAGGTATATACATGAGATTCTCACGGAGCTGTTCTCGGGAAGTAAAACGTACGATTAAACGGCCATCAAGATCCACTTTCGAATATTTATCGAAGATTTTTACTAAAAATTACTTATAAAACTATTAAGCACATAGTAACAGCGAATACAATCGGAGGATAATATCAGAATTTAAATTAATGCTTAATATGTTTTAAAAATGATACGATATATTGGTATTTTCTACGAATTATATAGACAAATAAATCGTTTGTTCTTATTATTTTTATTATTTTTCACTGGTTTGAAAATTCCTTTTCGAGTCTCAAAAAATAGAGAGTAATTAAAATTATTAATTTTTTAAAGAAACATTTTTTAAACAAAATTTTTTAACGTATTTTTTGTATAATCAGAAAGAGTTTATCTCGTAACTTAATTAAAATTTTTTTCTATATGTTTTCGATTTTATTTCATCAATTTTATTGAAAGTAACTGCTGTTACTATACTTAAGTACTAATACTAAATATTCCAATGAATCTCACAAGACTCAAACAGGTCTGTCCCGGACAGGTCCATAGATGCATAGCAAGAACAACGTCAAAAATCACTGCCAAAATATAAATCGATAGGATTTTTTCTGCCTTATTTACGAAATGCCACAAGAGAATTCCATGTACATCCTTTATCTTAATCTATAAGTTATAGTAATATGTTTCTATTTAATAAGAAAACGAACTTGCATAAGATCTTTTTTTAAATAATATTAATGATATTTACAAAATGGCAAATATCATGACTGCCACTTTTTTCGATTTATTGCGCTGTTTATTTGTCTTATTGCAGTTGAGCGAGATCGTTAAATACGTTTCTTGTCGTCATATATCACAAGATTCGTAAAAGAAAAGAAACAAAAAGATTATATATACGGATGCATTTACGTACAAAACCTGCCTATATATATATACATTTTAATACTTACATTTTAATGTTTATTGATATTAATGCAGCTATTACGTAATTGATTTTTATATAATTAGTTAATTATAATGTAATTATACTTGTAACGTTTACGACTTAAAATCTCGATGATCATGCTGCGAGGATATAATATATATATATACATATACGAACGTGTAGGAATATACAGATGTGTACGCACGTTCGATCGCATTATCGTTATTCCCGTGACAACTAGAGATTGAATGAACATTTGTAAAACTAACTCATAATATATTAACGGAAAGATAACATACGTTATTAAGGAGCATGATCGTTGGCCATACACAATGGGGTATATATATTATATATATATTATATGATATAGATATATTTATGTTAATGTAAGTCTCTATAGAATAAGATGATGAGGAAACATGCGAAAGCGGTGCCGATTCGCCGGATCACAAGATATATATTATAAATACCTGCAATTGGTGTTCTCTCTCTCTCTCTCTCTCTCTTTCTCTCTTTCTCTCTCGTTCTCTCTCTCTCTTCGAGACATTTTTAGAAGCCATCTAAGTACTGCGTGAAAAATCGCGGCTAAGTTACCGAGAAATTTCGTTTGCGCGATATCGTTATCTCGCCATTTCCGATTAAGGGCCCAATCGAAACGGCGCCGTTGGCGGTCGGTTAATACATTCCGGAGATCGCTAAATGTTTAAATTAAGAAGGTAAAATGGTTCAAAAACGACCGCGATTAAAAGTGAAACAGCCACGCCGCAAGCGCGCGAGAACGATGACATTTTGTATCTCTACTTGTAGATACAATGCGATAGGCGAGAAGTAAATCTAAGAATTCAAATGAAATTAATATATAGAGAGCTGTATGTATAATTAATCATAAGTTCATTCGTCGCTATGATATTATACTTAGGTATCGTATGATTTTTGAAATAAAACATTTGTTTTAAATATACAGATAAATGTTGAGAGAGATGTGTTACGTCCTATCATTAAACTAAACTTACGATACCGGATGTTTTTATCGTAACTTCGGAATCTCAGCGATAGAGACAAGATACAGTTTCCTGGATACAAAATTTGAAATACTATAAAAATTAATTCTTAAGTCGTGATATTAATGCCTCTTTTTTTTAACTGGATGTTTTTCACTCAGTGAATGTGAAAAAGAAGAATCGCGCATCATACGTAATATTATTATTTTTAGAGATATTTTAATTTCAAGTGTAAATATATGCTGCTGAATTATAAATGATGGGTTGACATCACAGGCCAAAGTTTAATGATACAATATGTTATACATTGTTGATATATTGGCATTTTTAATTTGCAAGATAATGAATGCATGTGATAATTGAGCATGTGCTTCACTTTTAATATCGCGTGCGCGATATCGTTTCAAACATAAGATTTCCAAATTACAATATTCCTAAAAATTATCTATATATGAAAGATTTTTTTTCTTTACTGATGTCTTTTTTGAGTCGATAAACATTGGAATCGTTTTAATGTCATAATAAAAATTATTATTGTTTTATATGTCAAATGAAATAAACAATATATATTCTGGATTCCTTCTGGATTCCAATAAATTGGAATATATGAAAAATGTTGACGAAATACATTGTATATATATAATACATTAAAACAACTTAATAACTTAAATATTAATTTCAAAAGAGTATATTTTAAATATTCATTTAAAAGTATTTATAAAAGTTTTTGTATAAATCTTAAAAATAAACTCAAGAGAAAAAACTTGTAGCGGTCACATTTCATTATCACTTTAGTCATTAATGCAGTTTTGCAAAATAGAGCCGGAAATATCAATTATAATTTTGTCTTTATTACGAAACCGTTTAATTTTGAAACATTGCCAAATTTAAGCCAAACTTCTCCTTATTACTTCCAGGTCGTTCGTCCGCCAGGAATCTCGGGGAGTCGTGAGTATATTAAAAAATACGATATGTTAATGTACAGTCCATCTTATCGCACTCTTGCTTATAGTATTCGCACACTCGCTCCCTACGTCATACTAATACTTCATTTATCGTAGTTCGCTTTAATTTAATTTATAATCGTGTGACGCAATTCAGAGGCGAATAGTAGATCTATTCGTCGCTTTTCCGTCACACGATGATTGTCGTAGACTTTTGCCAAGCATGCACGTTTTCAGAGACTTCGCGGATCCTGCGACGAGCATTAGTCTTCTTCGCCTCGAGAAATCGAAAACTGCGGCTGATGTCGTTAGAAAAAGGCAAGCAGCAGCTCTTTTTATTTTATTCGTTCGCAATGTCGGATGTGTTCGTCGGCGCGTTCGCTTTTCTTACTCGTCGGGACAGAAAAATTGGATTAAATTGCGCGGAAAGCGAACGACCAACAGAGTATTGTTCGTCATCTGTTTTCTGCACAATTTGATCAAACTGGGAACTTGTTCTCGTCTCGTGATATTTCTGGTTCAAATAGAAATCTTACGTGACAGTAGATTAAAATTTACAACTTGTATCAACTCACGCGATTTCGTGACTTAAAATCAAGAATACGTTAAGATTAATTCATATTACATTGAAATTATCGATATATGTCAAAACGAGAAATATCTATATTGCAGAAATAAGCATTATTTCTCGTCTTGACATTATAATCCACGATGTCGAAATCTGTTGGTGTCATATTCAACATAATTTGGGCAATTATACAATACTGGGTAAAAACCATGACTTACATATAAGTGGCCTAATTCTCATTCCGTCATCAGATAAGAATAAATCTTGGCTAAATAGGGTCAGAGCTATATGTTGCTCATGAATCAATCAAATGCTCATATCAATCTCATGGCATGTTTACGTAATCTTTACGCAAATCACGATATTTAGCAGGCAAATGAAAGCACATTGGATTACCCTAATCTACATTGTATTCTTCTTATTTTGCGTTCTACTTTCGTTATCACAATTTCTATTTCTGCTTAACGTACATTAAAATAAAATTTGCTTCTGTCGTTTGCGTGCGGAAAAAAATTTAAACGCGGATTTATGTGATTTCGAATATCTACCTGCAATTCGCAATATTTCGCAATATTTAATTCGCAAGAAAGAAGATGTAATAATCTTGTTATTCGAGTCTTAATTACATATGTAACTGCGTGTAATAAGCACCGCATTTTTTTCAAAGTTCTCAGTTTGCAAATCAATATGAGTAAGAAAATACGTAGGTTCACATAGCATATATAGAATATAATCGCTCTTCGTATACGAATTATGTTTTATTTCTTCAGATGATTGTATTTATTTTCTATATGCGCATACTTGTATTCTGCTTGTGTGTAATATTTCTCTTTAATAATTTTAACTAGTGTGACAATAAAGTGCTTTGTTTAATTTATACTCGTATATATGCTTCAGCTAGTACTCATCCTAATTTACATACATATACATCATTTGTATTAATTGTAGCGCTTATTTTAATATTTGAAAGCACGATTTTTAAATAACTTATGCTGAATTAATTAATATTGTGATAATCAATATCTTGATTTCCAACTTGATTTATTGAATAATTAATTGTACTCGTATATAATGTTTACGATATGTAAGACAAACTCTATTATCATATCATTCAGTACATTACACGAAATTTTATAAAAACTTTGCTTCCAATATTTTATTAAAATGATAAAAACAAGAAAAGATTTTTGCAACTGATTCTATCATGATTTTTTTAAATTATCATTTCATTTGTAGATTAATACAGTTATTTATACAGTACGCGTACATATATTAAAGAGAGATAAGTAAAATAAACGAATGCGGAAAACAAATTAAATCTAATTAACATTTAGAATTCAATATCGGGTTTAACAGAACTTGATGTAACATTTTTTTGCATGTATATTGTGCGCGTATAATAATATTTCTAACGACATATTTAACCTTTGCTATCTTCGCTAAACCAGAAAAACAGCCACACACATATATTATATATTTATGCGCGCATAGAAATTGACCAAAAATAACACAAATACACATACATACATTAGGAATAATAATTGTCCAAAAATTTATTAAATTGTCATTCGATAACACTATAAAGTTAACACCATAGCTTAACGTTTCGCAATTTTCGTAAAATCAATATTGCTTGAATACACGTCGAAAAGATGTATGGAAAGAAACAATTTAATTTTCTTCATTAGAAGTGACACAGAAAGTGCCGGCAGATATTCCCGATCAGAAATAGACGGAGCATCTTCCCGAGGGCAACGGAAATCAAGATTTAATCTGTCCAAGCTCTTTGGACGTAACAAGGATAAAGTGTCGGGTACCGATACAGATACAATGAAAACCGTCATCACCGTCGGCGACGAGAAGGTAAATTCTATCAGTTTTTAAATGAACAATACGAATCATTACATTTTTTTTCATTATTATTATATTTTTTTCAAATAAATTCAAATGCGTTTATTGTCAACAACAAATTTATAATTAAATGGCTTTGAAATCATTTTAAAATCGGTAATATGCTATATAATAATATTGGAAAAAAATTATATTCTCTTAAATATCACTAGTGTATTGAAAAGGAATAGTTCCAATATAAGTACATACAGCATCCATTATAAGTACAGCACTCTATAAACAGCAAAATTTCTTTGAGAAGAATTAGTTAATGGTAGCGGATTTTTTAATAAAATCTTATTCAGAAATATAAGACGGAGTTTTTTTACTGTGTAAAATTCAGAAAAATATTCATTGACTTTTGGTAAAATCTTCTGTCACTACTCTAATTAATTATATATACTGCTTTAATTAATGATATTTTCATTGATTCAATTTAAATTCAGAGTATATTATATGAAATTATGCATTAATGAATTATGCACTTATAAATCATAATAGAATACTTTCGCAAAAATTTATTAATTTTCGATAAATTATAATAATAACATGTAAAATTATATATATTAATATGATAAAAATTAAATTTATATAAATGGAAAAATGATATAAATCTAGGTCTTTTCTACGTAATTTCGAAACAGAAGTCTGCATCAATTGAAGAATGCATAATTAAATAGCATAATTAATTTAATGGAAAGAAGATACGAAATGTCTGTAACTTTTTGCGTTTTATGAATTTAAATGTACTAATTTTAAATAACTCACTCATTGCAATAAATGAGATAAATCATCGATGATTTTATTATTCATAATATGTTTTTATGTTTGAAATAAAAACAATTATAAATACAACCACATCATATAACGTAATTTTTATATTCGTAAAAAAATTCGAATGTAAAAAAGATTATCGAATTTTTTATATAACAGGATTTATTTTTATGGCGTAATATTTTATAATGTATTACAATATAATCGATCATTAAAATGCTAATCAAAATTCAAGATACTATTGGCTCTCATATCCATATCTGAAAAGAACACGATATAACTTCAGATTGCTGAACCGGCCGCGCAGGAAAGCAGAACGAATCCTCCAACGAGTGAGGGTGGAATAGTTTACGCAGAGTTGGATCTTACACAACAAGGTACTACATCCCGGCGACTGAATGAGGATAAAACGGAATACGCTGAGATCTTGTACACGAAACCGGAAACGGAGGAAACGGCCGATAAATAATCGCGTCTCGAAAGCGATTAATATACAAACGATCGCGTGTTCTTCATCTTTCGAGGAGTTACGAGTTTTAGAAAAATGGCAATTTCTTTCGTATAAAAGCTGATGCAATATTACTACGAGCAAACGAAAAACAAAATGAACATACAATTGAATCAAATTAAAACGACAGACAAATTGTTTCAAGGCGTTTTATCTCGTTATTAATCTTTCATCGCATTTATCGCGATCATTTTTGTATACGAAAATGGGCATGATCACGTTCCTCATTCAAAGCCCCGTGGCCGTACGTGTGATAATTTGTTGTATGGTAGATAATGTTATGTTATGATCGCGTGATGTTCCGATCTCTGTCCTTCGACGTACGTGTTACATAGCTGGTGATTATTGAATTTGGGAGCAAGGAGACACAGCTTTTTGGCGTTAAAAATATACGTTGCGGCGCACAAATCATTTTATAAATTTATAACGTGTCTCAAAATATAATGTATACAAGCAACTAGTTATCTCTTAATTTACATTCAACGAGAATTCTTTCTTTAATGAGAATTTTGGAATTTGGGAAGATATGATCTTAACCATCATGTTGTCAAACAAGTTTTTTCTTATTCAGCAAAATATTCTACTTAAAATTTTGTTATGTAAGTTATAATTTATGTATTTTTTTAGATTATTTTCAAGACATGCATACATATCGTTTTCTATCTATAAATTTCTTTTTTTTTTGACATATATATATATATATGTGATTATTGCGATTTATTGCGATTATGTTAAACATCGCGTTAAACGTACTTAAGTATTAACATTAATGTTGTTATTAAATAATAAACGAATAATAATAATTACTGTCGTGTACGTCATATGCTTAAAAGTTGTTTGGACGATTTAAATTTGAAAAACTAATCGCGGAAAGAAATTATAAAATTATCAGCTATAGCAAATGAAAAAATTAATGCATAAAATATAGATAGAAGAGATAAAAGAAATAAAATTACAGAAACGACTTTTAAGCGAGGCTATTTGTTTTTGTAAATTGTAAAGTTCAATATGCTTAGAAATTATAGATTTAGATAGAATACCAGATAAATATTCGCTAATAACTATGTAAGATGATTTATATGCTATTTATATGTTACAACCCACATAATAATTGCATAATTTTAGGTATGGTATCATATTTTAAAATATTACAGGCTTAACTTACAGCAAACTAATTTAACAACGATGCAAACTTATTAGGTATAAGTCAATCTTTGATTCGTTTGATTGTTTCGATTATATTCGTAAAACTTTACGAGTATATCGATTCAAACATTTTCTGCCGTCCAGTACTAATAAATTTACTTTTTTGTACACATTTATTTTGATAAATAACTAAATAAAGATAATATATGGATCGATAATTATCTTTCATAAAACCTTATTTTTCACTCATTATTTCCTAAATCCTTAAATTTCATACATGCAAAATTTGATTTGTAGGTAAGAATTATAGTAATATATTCTACAAAAGACTGATTATCGATAAAAATGCTATTGCTATTAAAATAGAAAAAAGAAAAAAAAATCTAGATTCGCACAGACGTTAGTGCATAGCAATATAGTAATTCGAATATCAAAATCGGCATCTTGTTTTTTTTATCATTTATTATTTAAGTTTTTTTTATTTGATTAAAACAATGTGAAACTAGATACTAATTTTGAAAAAATATAATAAACATAACCAAATTTTTAAAATTTATATTATAATATTTAAATTTATATTTTTTATCGAAAATTATTTAAAAATTGATGAAAAGGCGACATATACGTAACATGGAAAGATTCATACAATCAATTTATGTCATATATCTTGGATATAATTTATTCTCGAATTTATAATTTATCTGATTAAATCTGTAATTTTTTTAATATAGCCTTTTCGAGAATCATCGTTTAATAACATTGATGTTATTAAATACACATGTACAAATATGTATTACATAATGTATACGTTATATAATTATTGAAAAACAAATGAGTATTACTTGTTGATTTATGTATAAACGCGTTAATACGTTAATGGGAAGCTAATAATTTAATGGGAAGCTAATAATTTCGCAATTTTTTTTTATTGAAAATTGTTTTTGATTTTTTATTTTGATTGAAGGTTATTAAAAGTTTCTTGAGTTGACGTCTTCTACGAAGTAAGATACTCGTAAGAATGTCAATAGATTTCTAACTATTATGCAATATCATATTATAATTATATAAAGTCATTTTGCTCTGCATACGTCAGAGAATTTCGAAGAAAAACATTTAATATATACTTTTGTTCGTAATTAACTTCCAGAATTGCGTTTTTCTGTAAATTTACAATAATTACATCCAACGTTCAATAATTTCCGTAATATCGGTTGTGGTTTCGCTTAATTCACTATTTGTTTCTGGAATATCCTCAGCTTTGCCTTTTACTTGATCAGCATCGATTGAAGAATGAGCAAATCTTTTATTTTTCGGTAAACGATGGCGATAATTCTTGTGGATGTTCCGAGACATTTCTGCAACGCGTTCGTTGAAATCCATGTGGCTTTGTTCACGGATGAAATCACGCTCGCTGGCGCATTCGAGCGATTCTATTCCAGGTGGAGGAGCATCGCTAATGAAATCCATCGGTCTCGGATAATTATCGCACGCGGTGATTAAATCCGTGATAGAAATTCGCGAACGACGCGACTGAAATAGCTCAGTCGCGGAATCAATGCAGTCCGCCGACTCCCGTTTCATCCCGGTAGGATCCACAGGTGGCTTGGTTCGTTTCGGAGGACACGCTTGGCCGAGATTCAAACGCCACTTGGTGCTCACGAACGTGTTGTTTACGTTTTCAGGTTTCAACGCAAACTCCATATGATTTCGCAGCTGGGAATCTTCCGGTTGGAAACCTCCGACTACACCATCGGCGAGATCCCGTTGATATCGCAGGTAAGAATCTACATCTGGTACCGTAACCGCTCCGGGAATAGGCGTACCAGAATCGTCGATTTTTCCTGGACTCTTTCGTAGCGATCTCGACAGAAACCTTCTAGCAGTGTAGAGTCCGGGATCTGCGTCAAAGTCTTCTCGATCGAACGCGAGCCTCAATGGCGTGACTCGAACACCGAGTCGCTGATTGGTATTGAACATTTTCGTTATCACATATGTCAATATGTTCATATTCTTGCAGCGTAAAACGTAGATCGCATTGCGATCCCTCGCGAATAACGGAGGTCCGATCCAACAAGGATCGGCAATGTAATAAGCGTCCTTGGCGGCTAGCAAGGCCAGGGTGATCTCGTTACATTCAATGATGACATTGCGTGCTTCCTCCAAGGCTGACTTTAACGCACCGGTTAATGTCAATCGGTTTCGATCGCCGTATAAAATGCCACACACGCTTGTGCCGAAATCCACGGTCCATAAGTGCGGATATACCCTGAGGGTAGTTCGCAGACCAAACCTGTTTATGGGCTTCGAGAATGTTTGCGCCGCGCTTTTCAGGCTTTCTGTATAGTAAGAATCGCCGCAAATTACGGCCGAGTCCAGAATGGCGGTGTTCCATCTAGAAGGATGACAAAGATGTTGCATGACCAGAATGGCCACGCATATGGCGGCGCGATTTTTTCCTGCCCGTTCGCCAAAACGGCAGTCGTACGCGCCGATCGTGCCCCAAATGGAATAAATTAGGTCGGTAATCTCGATTGCGTAATTATTCCAAAACCGCTGATCGAACTCCGATCGAACTCCATCGCCGTCTTTCGCTTTCCTACGCCTTCGCGTAATTGAATGCGTGAAATTCCAGTGATAATCGAGATAAATCCACATAGGATCTTCCTGGAATTTCTCGTATGGCGACATGTCGATGGAACTCACATGAATTCTATGAAGATAGAATCCGGTTGTGCCTTCGTACTGATTGAGACACATATGTTTCGTCATTTGACACACGGAGGAGAAGATACACAGACAGGCGTTACCGTTTGCAAAAACTTTTTTGCCTCCCATATCGCACTGATACGGATCGAGGTAATAATAGCATCTGGTCGATCTTGAGTACCAAAAGCCATAGCAGCAGTTAGTGAAATGTAATATGCCGCTTGTGTGCATTTTGAAGTGACGTTTTAAATGTTTTTTCACCTAAAGCGATATACATAAAAGAAATCTTAAAAGTTAGAATTATTAATAGTTCTTAGATATGTTTATATGAGATGAAAAAATTTTAAATATGGGATTGAAAAAATTTTAAATATAGTATAATTAACTAAATAAATAGATAACATTATAACAATAATATTATAATAAACGAATATGCATAAAAAAAGATATAACAATTAAGAAAAATATACACTTTTTGATCAATATTATATAAAGGAAAACAAAAGTGATATGGGAGAAAAAATTAAAGATAAAAAATATTTTAGAAGCTTTTTAAAACAAAAATATATAATAAAAGAACAGACATACATATATATGTGTGTGTACATACATATATCTGTTCTTCTATTATATATTTTTGTTTTAGGAAGCTTGTTTTAGGGAGATGTATATAAGCATTACAAAGGAAGAAAAATAAAGTTTTCAAACATGGTAAATAATAGAGATGAGAAGAAATCGAAAGAATGATTTCTCTCTCCTTTTTGAAGCTCACTTGAATGTAAAAATTGTTTTTGCCGGTCCGAGAATTCGTCATCAACGTGATCAACGACGACGCACAATCTCGAAAGTCAAACAGTCTGTTCATCAGCGGGACATTTCTCAATATATGTTCCGTGTGAAATTTTGGTTCAGCGAATCCTCTGTACAAACTCTCCGCCACTTCGAGAACCCTATCGATCATGCCCGAAAGCGGAGATTGAACGATATCTCGCTTAATCGTGACAGCTAACAATGCGACGAAATAACAACGTTTTATTCGTGGCTCTAGCAAGCTATTTCGATCACGCAAAGCCACTGTTCCAAGTACGAAGATTGGTTTCGGAGCCGGGCCTATTGGCCTGAAGATCGCTTCAAGATCCCGAGATTCCGGCGATTTTTTTCGATGAATTTCCGCCAAGGATGCTGTTGGTGCCATCGGCTCGTGAAGACCGCGAATGTCGCTGCAATCTGGTGCCATTTTGCGTGCATAAGATATTGTGATTGTTCTGACGGCAAATCCCGTCTCCAGCGGCTCATCAATAACCTTGACAATCAACTTAAGAAATTCGCTTATGCTGCTGGATACGATCATCCTCAAACATTTCGTTCCCGTGACTGTCCACCAGGCTAAATAATTTCTGCCGCATTTCGTGATGCCCACATGAGCATAGCGACAGACGATTATTGCGCCGGTATAGATCCTTGTCTCAAATATCTTCTCCATGGTCATCGCCAAATTCCATCCCTCCGTTGCGTACAACCTCCCGTAGTGCAAAGGCGCAAATACCACGTGAAACGCATAATTTGCTATCTCAAATTCCGGCAACAAGCCATCAGTCATGTCGCTCACGGACGTATCTTCGCTCGCTAACACGCTGTCGAGAGCATAATTCCTGCTAGCCTCGAGCAAACCATCGACTGTACGCTCCGACCAGGATGCGGGATCGTGGATCAACGACCATGCCATGATACAGAGATCCATGGGAATTGCGAGGGACGTGTAATTTCGAAATATCCTTTTGAATGGTTCCATTCGTTCTACCGTCGTTTCCTCGCGATCGTTATCTAGTGTTTTCGACGGCCTTATTTTGAACGGCATTAGAGCGGGCGTTGTAATGTCGTCTTCCAGAACGATTGCTTCAAGCATCGAAGCTTCATGATATCGCATTGGCGTGAAACCGGGAATTATGACGTCACGATCTGGATCTAGTTCTGGATCCGAAGTAACCCACTCTGCTAATTCGATCAAAGATGTCTCCGATACGGTTGGCGGTGTCATCGCAACTCGCTTTTCCTCGCTTTTGATCGATTCTTGGACAGTTGGTTTTGCGCGACGTTCGATGCCTTTTTTTCGTTTCCGCTTGCGTCTCTTCATCTCCATGTGAGCAATGGATACGGTATAAAGATGGAAAGGTTTTTTTTCAGTCTCGCCGGCATTTTCTTTAATTCTGTCAAGCATGGATTTTAAATCCCGGAACTTTAGAAGGCAGCAGTAACCTTCCTCGCTGACGTGTCCTTTCTCGTCACAAGAATAAGGATCGAAGAGATAATATCTATCATCCGTTGTCCAAAATGCGTAGGCACAATTTGTCAACACCAATATGCCGGTTTGATCTTTCTTTAAGAATTTCTCTATGCTCGCATCAAGCTCGTTGGATATTGAATTTTTAGGATCAACGCGAATGATCTCTTTTAGAATGACGTTAAAATTCGCGTCAAGAATGTTCACGTTATAAAACGTCCTGAATTCCTTGTATCGTAATTTACCTACATGTTGATCGATTTTACATGTAAGGAGGATCAATTCATCTAAAATGTTTCCACAAAACCGATCCACGTCTAGCACAATTTTCGCTAAAATGCACAATACAGCCGCGATGTAACATGGTTTGAAATGCGAAAATTCAACTCGTCCACGATCCATTAAACTCGAATTGCCTTGTATTATCTCCACGTTTTCATCTTCCACCACCTTGAAATAACATTTGTCAGGGAAATATTGTGTGCTAAATAATTTGTTGATCAAGTTTCTAATTATTGGAAAAAGAATGAATCAATTGCATAAGAAAATTCTTATCGATAATATAAGTGCATTGTGACATTAATATATAGGGTTCGTAAAGATTAAGATCAAATTTATATAACGTGTTAATAGAATCAAATAGATAAAAAAAGTTCATACAAACTTATGCACGAAAATGCTCCATTAAAATTATAAACGTTCAAAAAATGTTTTATTCTATTAGCACATTGCAAAAATATGGTAAATTTGAATTCGACTTTTATGACCATCTTATATATGTACATGTAATACCCTTCCGCATTACATAATAATATATAATAAAATTACTTTAAAACCGATAGCTTCAGAACGGTCTATTTTCTCATCTTTTACCCTAATTGTAGTCTTTCTTATGTCGTCCACTTTTTTACTATTATCTTTCTCTTCTGATAACTAAATAAAGAAAAATGTATATTAAAAGACGTTTTTATAAAAAGTTATGTACATAATAAATAATATTTTTTCTAAATTAAGGGATATTAATCTTTTTAATTAAATAAGAAACATGCATAAAAATGTATGTTGACTAATGAAAAATACAAATTAATATTAATTATTGATGAATATTTAAAAAATTTAATAATAAATATTTAAATATTTTTATTAATTATTTAAATTAAAGTATTACATTTTAAACAATCTAAATTTTTTTGTCATATTATGTAGAATTATTAATATATGTTTGATTTTCGATATATTCATTCATTAAATCGCACGTTTAAAATCATTTTATCACATTTTAATCTCATTAAATAACGAAATAATAAGAAAATTATAAAACAATGCATAAAAAATATATTAGAGAAGATAAAATATTTGAACCATAGATATGCTCACCTGAAAATCAGGATTAAAATTAGGAAATATCAATTTGAATAGAAGCTTTTCCGCATTGCAGAGATTTCTCTTGATAATTTCATTTTCAGTCTTCGATGTGCTCTTCTGCTGCTGCTCATCGGAACATGTCAAGTACTTTGTTGTTAAAACTGGAGTTTTAATTATCGGTCCGAGCGGTATCAGTTCTGATCTCGTATCACAAATTATTGTCGTTAATTTTGCTAATGATATGTCTTCCTTTTTGTCTTCTAACTTCTCTTGTTCAAGACATTTTTCATCAAGTGCATTATCGACAGCTTCCTTCTGGATATAACTCTCGTCAATCGCTCTAAGAGGCATTATACAAATTGGTGGTAATCTCGAGTATAAGTATTTTCCGGAAGATAGCTTGATGATTTTAGAGAGTTTCGCGTCTCGAGGCAGTGATACGATCGCGGCTGATGCAGGTGCAACGTAATTTGTGGGAAAATCATCCTTTTTCTTGACCTCTAGTCTCGAATCAATCGAGAATCTCGATACGAGAGAAGGAATCGATCTATTCGCTCGTTTCGCTTCCAGCAAAGTATAAAGTGTCTTTCGCGGTGGCATCACGTACGGCGGCGGATGATCGTATTTCATTTTCTCCATGACCACTTCTTCGTGTAGGTTGAGCTCTTCTTCGATCGGTTCTTGTATTTTTACTGTGGAAGTCAGAAGTGCTAGATTTAGACGGTAAGGTGCATCAGGCTGCGTCAATTCCTCGACTTCCAGCAAGGGATCTACAAGAGGTTTCTCTGGCGCTTCCAATTTTTCCCTTGCTATTTCATCTTCTTCCTCTTCTTCCTCTTCTTCCTCTTCCTCCACCTCTTCTTCCTCTTCCTCCATTTCCTCTTCTTCTTCTTCTTCTTCATCGGCTACAAGTTTCTCTAATGCTTCTATGGTAGTAATATCTGGTTTCTCTTCAAGCTTTAATAAATCATCATCTGTGATCGGTAGAAATTTTGTACGAAACTTATCGATCTGTTCGTCTGGTATCATGATTTCCACGGGTGACCTATATTTTCCCGGTTGTATCGCGTCTAGAGCCACGAAATGAAGCGAGAATAATGGATCGTTGTATTCCAAAATACCATGAAGAAGATCGATCAGTTCGTTGAGACTATCCGTTACAACAAAGGAGGCTGGATGATCTCGAAGACGCCATCCTTCTGAATCGCTGCCGTAAGGATTAAATAGAAAGAATTTTTCATCCTCTTTCCAAATGGCGTACATTAATCTCTTGTTTTCCAACACCGCTTCAGGGTATCGTTCGAAATAACGCTCGAGAGCCTCCGCGAGATTTGCCAACGGATTCGCGTCGCCGTCGATAACATTTGTCTTTGTCTTGAAAATAGCATCGTACTCGGCTAGTTTTAATCTAGGCGGCAAGAAAGAGATGTCTAAATGACTCGGAGCACGTGCTACTTTCCGAATTACTTTTTCCTCTTCCTCCTCCTCCTCCTCCTCCTCTTCTTCCTCTTCTTCGATTTCCTCTTCTTCCTCTTCTTCTTCCTCTTCTTCCAACTCTTCTTTCACCGCTACCGCTTCTTTTATCTCTGGTCGGCCTTGTTCGATCCATGTTATGATTTGCTCATAAGCTTTGTTGCTGATGTCAACGATTTGATCCACGTCTATATTTCGCCAGCGAGTCGGATCTTTCAATCTTCTGTACGCCAAAGCAGTTAAAGCAGCTATTAATCCTTGCCTGCCACGTGATTGCAGACGAAAGTTTTCACTCAGACAATTTTTGGTACCACTAAGTAGCAGACGGTGAACATTTATCATTTTATATCCCATAATAAATTTTAATAAGGGTTCTTTTCGTATTTCCTCGGCTGTTTCTCCTTCGTCATCTTCTTCCTCTTTTACGCGTATTTTTTGCATCTCCTTGTCGTCTTCTTCTTCCTTTGCTTCTTCTATATCCTCTTCTTCCTCCTCTTCTACATTCTGTTCTTCTTTATGTACTTTCTTTTTTTCCTCTTGTGCGAGTATGAAAGTCATTGGTTCATCGTCCGCCATTCTATATCGGTCCACATGTTGCATATTTTCTGGGAATTGATTAGATATTTCAATGGATTCATGCAAATGTGGTCGTACACGCGGTGTTGTGTCGATTATTTTTTCCATTGTCGGTGCCGGTGGCGACGGGACCCGCGGTCTGCGATTAGTTCCTCTCTCTCGATAAATTACTCTTTCGAATGGTCCGTCCGGCGCTACTCCAGTCTTCACATACAGCACTGTTATTCCATGTATCAGAAAAGGATCCTTGTTCTTACTACTAGTATTCTCCAGCACTGTTTCCACTACTTCATTTACGGTACTATTCATGGTAACACAGGCAGCGCCTCCGAATGTATCACTCGTCGTGTGTCCTTTGCTATTGTTGTGATAGATCCTGAAACCTTCGTCATCGCATGCAAACGGATCGAGGAAATAATACGCATCGCCATCCTTCCAGACTGCGTAGAAGATTTTCTTGATTTCGAGTATCCCGATCTCCCGTGTCTCGAAAAACTCGCGTATACCGCTATCAATAGTGTTCTTGTTTTTTCCTCCCGGTATCACATTTGCGTCTATCTTTATCTTGGCAGAGTATACTCCAAGAATAACATCGCTCATCAGGTCTTCCAGCCGGAGTTGAAAGTCGTCGTCGAGCTTTTTCTCAAGAATTCTTACTAAGTCAATTAGATAGATGTTAGATTGATTGATGATTAGATCGACTAAAGCGGTCGTCCACTTGTTTGCGCTAACTAGCCGCGAGTATATCAGCGCTGCCACGGCTATAATCAGATGTCCTTTATCTCGCAAAGCTCTCGATATGGCTGGATGCGTGAGATGATAGGATCCTTGTACTACGGCTCGATGTTTCTGACGAATTTTGTAGCCGCTCGGTCTCCTCTGCAGCTTCCCATATAACTTTTCGACTTCCGCAGGATCATCCGGAAAGATCGATTCGATTGCGCAGAGAGTTACGGCGTATATCACAAAAGGTTCGTTTCGTACGTTGCTCTTTTCGAGGATAATGAATAATACTCCCATTACATCCTTCACGAGAAACAATTTGGCTGAACCGTTGATTTCATCAGTAACCGGTTCACCATTATCTCGTCGCGCTTGACCGTCAAATATATTATAATATTTCGAGTCTCGCCATATAGCTATATTCAATACCGGCGACGTCAGGATCCCGGCATCGTATCGCTTAAAAAACAACTCTAATGCCTTCGCCAAATGAAGCTCCGTTGGATCGTGTGAACGAAATCTCCCGACATACGCCGGATCTTCGATCTTGAATGTTATGTTGATCTTTTTCTGAATGAGAAGATTCCTCTTCAAGTCGAGGATAGTCATTGTCCGACGATCGCCAGTGTTCACACTCTTGTAGGACTCGCAATAAAAAGTATCACCGTCTTCGACAATCTGGTCGATTATTGCCTCGTTCCAATAGCGTGATTTATGAATTGCGCTTGTGGCAAAAGCTGCAATCGCTATAGCGCCACCCTGTTATTAGAGCTGCGAAATGAGAAGCTACAAAGCAATGTTTAATGATATATTTTAAACAATAACTATTTTAATTACGCAATTAATTTATTAAAATATGTGATTAATATATTTAATTAATTAATTTGTACTTAAGAGCACACATAGGGAATTAGTACAAAAAGCTTCGCAAATAAAATACAATTTGAAAACTACTGTTATTATATTTATACTTATTATATTAACAGAAAAAAACAAGAGAGATATTATTGAAATAAAGTTTTCAACATGAAGACTCTCACAATAATCATGATTACCTGATAACCTCTGGAGAATGGTGAAAATTTTAGCATATTTAGATGAGTTACACCAGAACGAATGCCATATTTGATACAAAGAGGTAACTCCGTTTTAATTTTAGTAAGGGAATAAGAGTCGTGTGGTAAATCGAAAATATCGTTCAGGTTACGATATTCTTCTTCCAATTCTTCATCAAACTCATCGCTGCTTGGCACGTTATTCTCAGTCATTTCAACATCTTTCGTAATTTCTCCGATAGCATTGATAGTATCGGCCGAAACTATCTTCTCGCATTCGGCAAGCTTTCTCATTTTTTCCTTGAATGATTGCGTCTTTCGTCTTTCTAGATCGAGAGTTACCTTTTCCTCGCGACTTGAATCCATTTTATGTTATATATTTTTTAATAATAGAACTTTAAGGAATACGATTATTTGAATGTTTTTACCGGCATCGAATACGATTATTTGGATGTTTTTAACGGCATCGTCTTATAATACTTTTATTTAATGAAAAAAGTTTTAAATAACTGGCACCGAGATAACCTAATGGTAAATCATGAGTAACATGTTAATTGGTCATAATCAACGGTTTTACCATATTTACTTCTGATAAGATTTCTATATTCTTACATGTAGTGATGCAAAATGCACAATCAAATTTATAAAGAGAGACATTTTCTGAATTGATATGAATGAATTTATTAATAAAACAACTCGATATAAAAAAATATTTGACTGTTTATATATATGTATATACAATCAAGATTATATTACATATGCACATTGAATAATGTTTGGCTAAAATGTGAAAAAGACATATTTTCAATATACGATAATTATTTATTCGCAGATAATATTATGAATAAAAAAACGTAAATTTACATTAAAGTCAAATTTAATGATAAAAGGTGAATAAAGTTGATAAAAAAAGTATATAAAAATTGTCAATTTAAATTATTATTTTTGTTCTTATTTCTTAATATGTTATGCGTCCATGCATATAATTCATTAGAAAGATTATTTATCAAAAATATAGATAAATTTACAATATGATTTACTTAAGATGAATTTCTTTATAAAATGAAATCTAATTATGATATTTGATACATAAATTCAGAAATGATTCGTAATCTGAAATATTAAAATATGCATTATATATGAAACAAAGGAAAAAAAAGAAAAAATACAAAGATATCAAAAAAATATGGATGATGCTAGCGACGGAAATAGCGAATATTGCAATCAAATGAATAATAGTTTTTTGAAAAATGAGTCTCTTTCTCACAATTCAATGGAGTCAACAAAAAATCAAGGGATTCAACGCTCAACAATCATACAATCGCCAAAGAAGGCTTCATTAGATGATATATTAAAAAGAATTCAACCTTCGTTATCCGAGAGGGAACGGATTATTAATCAACGTCAACGTCATATCTTTGAGGAAAAGTCAAAAATTAACATTACCAAACGTAAGTGTGTGTCTATATCTAATCCCTTTTTATTCTTTGAACCATATTTTGAGAATTTATTTTATACAACATTATTCTTCAGTCCAAAAATAGATGTTTTAAAAATACATTATGTACATATAAATATATTTATACGTATCGTATAAATCTTTTTAAAGCAAATATATTTTTAAAATAATATAATATTATTTAACATTGTTTATTCGTTAATGAAACTGCTTATTAAAATACAAATTTTATATGTTTAAATATATAAAAATTATATGACTAATAAAATATATTAATAGAATTATGCATTATTTTTTAATTATTGTTTTATAAGAATCTCATATATGCAAGAAAGAAAAAGAGATAAAACACAAAGATAAATAAATTGTCATTTGTATAAAAATATGCACAGAAGAAATGGATACTTACATGGATAATTTTCTTATAAAATTACTTGATGAGAAAATAATTAATTAACAATAATCATTTTATTATCTTGCGATTTACAACATTATTATATATGAAATATATTAAACACGAGAGACGAATACCATGTTGTGCCAAAGAACATATTCTCACAAATAGGTATGAAAAAATTAAAAGTATATGTGATAAAAAATAATTATACATAGATTTTATAATAAATATTTAGCTAAAAATAAGATATAATAAATTAATTTACAATTAATTTTTTTAGAAATGATGCTGATTAAAAGGAAGCGCAACAAAAAATATTGTATATACATATTAATAAAAAAAATACTAATATTAATAAAACATATTAATAAAAATATTAATAAAATATATTAATAAAATTAGTAAAACCAATGTGAATAATTGATAATTAAATAGAACTGACTAAGAATGATTGAAGACTAAAGAAACTGATTTTACACGAGTACAAACAAATATAAAATTTCTTACAAATCATTGCAATACGAACTTATAATATACGCAAATATATATATATATATATATATATATATATATATATATAATGACAAATGGATATTGATAAATTTCATGTTTATCTTATTTTTTAAACACTTTCAAATCTATTTTAACTAATTATAAAATACAATTATAAAATACAATATAATACAAGGAAGAATCTATCTTATAGATTCTTAATTTATAATACTAATCATTTTTTTTAAAGCTTTTTTATAATTTGAATTTTTTTCATCTAATAATAATTAATAATATCTTATTTAATAATAAAAAATACGATGAATAATGCGGACTGCATGATACAAGTCACGTACTAGAGTTCAAGATGTTTTAAAACTTGATATAAAACTATATAACATTCGATATATAGTTTCGTATGATAGAGAGGTCAATACAATGTTATCAAGTAGTCTTTTGAATCGATTAAAAACTAATATCTGATGAAAACAGTGACAACTCAATGACATTTCAAAGAAGATGTATATTTTACTAGTCTTCAATAAAAACACTCATTTTGTTTTTCCGTTTTATGTTTTATTAATTATGGTAACATAATTTCATTGAAAAATAAGCTACACTAGCACCGTTACGTTTCTAAGTGAGATTGTATTATTTTTATTATTTTTATTGCTATAACCTCTCTGAAGCCACTATTAATATATTGATTTCATATAAGAGAGAGTACAACTTTTTATCTTTAATTTTTCAGAGCTGCTCATTTTGTATGCATGCTATGTTAAGTGCATCGACGTCATTAGTTTGTTTGTATATTGCATACAATATGATTTCGAAGAGAAGAAAGAGAAAAAGAGATATGTAGTTTGACATAAAATTATGTTTTTACATTTCTATCTTTGATATTAAATCTTGCTTATATCGTTAATAATGTTACGGCAATAAAAAGTAATCAATATAAAAAAATACAATATATTAATATTTTAGTAATTTATTAAATACAATTATTTATTTATATTTTTTTAAATAAATTAGTAATATTAATTATATGAAAATTTTGTTATAACTTTTATAAATGTACAAAAAAATATAAATAATTTATAAAAAAATGTATGTTAGAAAGATTAAGACGTTTTTCAAATTTTATTGATAAAAAAATTTTATAAAATATGAAATTTTTACTGTTTATCTACTGTCCTTATCCTTTACATTTTTATATACAAAATAAATAATTGAAAAAAATAAATCGACAAATATCGTATTATGTATAGATATTGTAGAAAATAAAGATAACCTATTTAAGTTGACAAATCTTAACTTGGTTTTTAAATTGAATAAAAAGTATTTAAAAAATATAGCGTTTCGCATTTTGGTCGTTATCTAGTAATGAAGATTGCCTGAGTGTTGTTATCGCCTCAAGATTTTATAAAAAACGATCGAGGGGCAGCGGCTACATTCAGTGAATAAACAGACGTCGACAGAGAAGTCGAGAATCTGCACTATTGTATCTATTTTGACTGATTCACAACTTCGAATTCGCGATATTCGATCGTGTGTAACATAGTGTATCCGCGCAACTATTAAAAAATGTTGAATTATATTAGAATAGCAATCCGTAAGTAACACCGTAAAAATGATAAAAACTATAGTTTTTTATATCAAATAACTATTTTATTTAATGTTTATTTAATGTCATAGCGCATATGAACATAATTCATGCAAATTAACATTTAAGGCTTTATTCCTCTAAAATTTATTAATTAAAATCTCAATTTTTTTGTATCCATTTCGGAAAATGGAACTTAAAATAAGAATTCTATTTAAGAGAGGATAAACTATATACAGGGTCTACCAAAAGTGTGGAAACCCCTAAATATCTCGGAAAATATACGTTTTACAGAAAAGTGTTTCCAACAAAAGTTGTAGGGTTTAAGAAGATCTATATACTGATTCTATCAGTTTGACCTTGGATGGCGTCGTCAAGGTCAGGTCAAGGTCACATTGACTTTTTTAAATGACACCCCCTACATTTGATTGCATATTCTTATAGCTTAATTCAAGAGCTTTCCAAAACACTATAATAATGTTCATTTTTATTAAGTACTTTGCGAGTTATGAGGGTTGAAATAATTTCTTAATTTTACATAAACCATAAAATATCTAGTAAACCATTCATTTTTCGATTATCTTACCTTCATACTTTTATGTACAAAATAATGAAAGGAATCAATTGGTGTAAAGAAAACATACAGTTGTTTTTAAGAAAAAATATGGAATTGTTAATTGCAAATTACATATTTTTTCTTAGAAACAACTATGTGTTTTCTTTACACCAATTGATTCCTCTCATTAATTTGTACATAAAAGTATGAAGGTAAGATAATCGAAAAATGAATGGTTTACTAGATATTTTATGGTTTATGTAAAATTAAGAAATTATTTCAACCCTCATAACTCGCAAAGTACTTAATAAAAATGAACATTATTATAGTGTTTTGGAAAGCTCTTGAATTAAGCTATAAGAATATGCAATCAAATGTAGGGGGTGTCATTTAAAAAAGTCAATGTGACCTTGACCTGACCTTGACGACGCCATCCAAGGTCAAACTGATAGAATCAGTATATAGATCTTCTTAAACCCTACAACTTTTGTTGGAAACACTTTTCTGTAAAACGTATATTTTCCGAGATATTTAGGGGTTTCCACACTTTTGGTAGACCCTGTATATGTATATATGTATGTATAAGTAATTTATTCTTAAGTAAAATAGAATCTATATATAACACACACATATTACACACATATTAATAAATGTACATACACGATCTCTATTTCTTTTATATATATTTAAATTTATACAATTATTAGAGAGGTTCAATGAGATATATGCATAAGTATTCTATATGCTCTTAGATAGTGTAATATCTAAATATTTTTTCAAACATTTTTCAAACATCAAATTTTTGCTAGTTTTAAAATAAAAATGCCTAAAGAAGATAAATAATAAATTCAAAATCTTTTTTCAGATATAATAGCTATGGAGATTAGAAATATCACAGGATCATTGAAACAATGGTGTGTAAAAAGAGGCTGGAGTACAAAGAAAGAACTTCAGGAAATACATATAGCGTGCTCGACAAATCTGCAACCAGATTTGTCGTTGACGCGATCAAAGAGTAATTTTATTATGGATAATATCAATATTTGTAAGAGATGTCATGAATTTCATAGCCTTAATTCAATTATTTAAAAGTACAATTTATTTAAAAGCATTATTGACGTGCTCGCTCTTGTTCCATTAATTTAGGTATGTAATTTATCATTATTATTTCTTGTTTGAATTATCTGTTATGACCAGAATACTTGTCAAGAAACATTCCTCGAAGATTATTTTTATTTCTTGCGATTATGCTAATCAAACATATGTATCTTCATATAAACGGGCTATATCTGTTATTGCATATAACTTTTCATATTATTTTGATTTTATAGCGTTATTAACTTTTTACGCAGTAAGTAAAAGTTTTTCTAACATATCATAATTAGAACATTTTATATATGATAAAATGTTCTTTTATAGAAATAATTGTCCGAATTTAAAAGGACAATTTATTATTTAATATTTCTTTCTTAAAATTAAAATAAGAAACTTGAAATAAGATTATTCTTCAAAAATCTGATATTAAAATTAATTTCTTATCATATACATTTATGAGTATTTATTTTCATGAAACTATAACTATATTTATCAGGATTTAATTTCCAATTGATATATATATATATATATATATATATATATATATATATATATTGTTACTCAACTTATAAATGTATGAATCATATTTTTATCGAGCGGAATAAAAATAAATTCTGCATAACTTTAAACTATTAAATAATGCGCATATTATACATAATTACAATGTATTTGATAAAACGATAGTACTTTGCTCATTTACAGAAAAAGCAAATTATATACGGAAAATTACATATGCATTACATAGTAATTGTGTTTTTCTGACGTTTTAAAATAAATATTCCAATCAAATATATCAGACTATACGAAGCAAAGATAAAAAATGGAGAATTACGTATACTCGGAACATTAGAAATAACAGATTCACCAGTTATTATATAGAATTTTTTGTCATTTATTAATATCGGAAATTTTATAAAACAGATCCTTTTTTTACATCATGTGCGTCAATGGCGAATATTATGCGCAGTTTGAAGTACATGGTAGTAAAAGGTATTTTTATAATACGCGAATTATACGCACGAACACCCATAACAAGTTGTAAATACATTTTCTTTGCATTCGCATCAAAATTTAATAATTCCTTAAGTAGTCCGAATTATGTAACAATTGATGTAACAATTGATTGTTTAAAATTACGTATGGAATGTCCTATCATTATGAGATCAACTTATAGTAAATTCTTAAATCAATTTTCCGTTATTTGAGTTTTAATGATGATTCTAAATTCCTTTCTGCATATTTATTTTTTGTTTTTCTCTTTATGATAATATGTAAAAAGAAGAGATATACAATATTAACAAATAAATTTACAAATTACTACTATAATTAACTACTATATATTTATATGAAATAACGGCCCACCATTTATTCTAAAAAAATAAATTCATATAATTTTTCATGTTACTTCCGATTTCGAGGTGAACTTGAAATTTAAAATTCATTAATCAAGACACGTTATGAGTATAATTCAAAGCAAATTGCGTAAAAAGCATAAATTAGACAAAAAATTCCCAACGAGAAATACTTGATTTCGAAAAAATTCATTTTCTTAATAAGATTTAAAAAAATATCATTATACACTTATTATTCAATTTAATCGCAATAAATTTAAAAGCTTGCGTGTTACATATAAACAAACAAAATATATTTCTGATATATTTAGCAAAAATATGAAAAAGTATAGCAATTTATGCTGTGTTGAAAAATTTTTTTATAATAATTTTATGATCAAATTTGTAATAGGTGCAACGAATTTAAAAATATTTTATATTTTGTTATGCATTATTGCAATGAAAAAAAATACTTTTAAATATACATATACAATAATTACAAATTACGATATATTATGAGAAATTATGCATATATATATTTTATATATATATATATATACATATATATATATATATATACATATATATATATATATATATATATATATATAAGATACATAATCTTATTATGTATCTCTTTTCATTCTTTTCATTTAATACTACTTGACCTTTACTAAATTTCTATGTATATATATATATACATATATATAGAGCGGACGCTTTCGGATCGGACAATATGCATGATATTGCCTTTGATAAGCAAAAAAAGAGCAGCAAATCGAAAGAAAGAGAGAATAATGTGTCGTTTATACATGAGAAAAAACAGAATTAATTATGGGAAATAGTTCCACAATAAAAATTTGTTGTTTTTGCTCTACGACCAGTCTCGAATTGCGAAATATTGCTATTAGTATTACTAATTTAATGATAGAGATTTTCTCTCTCTCTCTTTCTTCCCCCCTCTCTCTTTCTCTCCTTCTCTTTGTAGCTTTCTACGCAGATTTAATTTTATGTACATTTTAGAGAGAAACAAAAATATAGAAAAAGTAAATCATATTACAATGTAAATTTTAATTACATCGCAATTTTGATCAGTAAATGTAAATCATGAAAATACTAATTTTGTAATATGCTTAAAAATTTTTACTTTCAAGTGTTTTCACACATTTAATGACATATTTGCAACAATCTTTCATAGAAATTTCTATGTGTAAATACATTCCGGAACTTTCAAATTTTTTTCTATCAAAACCGCAATTAATATGCTAAATCATTGACTGAAAATCATATATAGCTACATTCAAAATGAAAATAAATAGCGGAATAAATCAGGATATAGCAAATAAAACTCTCAAATATACAGATGATCAAAAATTAGTGTAACGATTCATAGTTCGGAAATTATTTTTCTCTTATGTTTTTATATCTGATAAAATTCAATGTTGATACAATTATATTGTTACAAGAGTGTTGCTGAAACGATTATAGAATAATTCAAAGATTGTTAAAGTTTTCCAAGATGAAAATATATTTTTCTACAATTAAAGCTGTTTTCCAGAATACTTCGAAAAATAGATGATACACGATAATTTCTAATTGAAGCGATTATAAATATAAATATTATTTAATTCTTATTGAAAAGCATTTTACTGATCATAAGATATTAGATCGCAAAATCTTACAGAAGATAATTATCATTCTTGTTTTTTACATTTGATGAAGAATATATCATATGCGACATAAAATAAAATAATAGATATTTAAATTAAAAGAATATAATATATATATCAGATCCAGCTAAATTCATAGACATATAAACATAGACTGCTTATGAGGCGGTGTAGCTCTAAGTTGGGGCGTCCTCTTAAGAGAAAAGGATAGCATGAATTTACTTGTGTGTCTGTCTTTTTTTAATGAATGTTCTTGCGTACCAGTATCTATGACTTTAATAACCTGAAATTGCATCATGCATGTGTCAGAGGAAGACAGACATACGAAGTAAATTTATGCTACCCTTTCCTCTCATGAGAACGCTCCTCACTATCTATGTTAATATGCGTCTATGGCTAAATCTTACAGAAAATAATTATCATTCTTGTTTTCTATATGATCAAGAATATATATAATATGCAACACAAAATAAAATTATAGACGAAAAACAGGCGAATGTCACATTAAAAGAACAACAATAAATTTTTTATTCGTGTGACGAAGTTAGATTGATTATAGTACTACATAGTGTTGATGTATAATTCAAATCGAAAAGAATGCCGCAATGATTGTAAAACTTCCGCAAGCTATCGTCTCCGCGTCATACCTGTGCTCATAATTATTCATACACACGTGTGTCTTTTTGGTCAACATCGCAACCATCCGATCAGATTTTTGCATTAATTAAATAAAATAGATGAAGATATTAATCCGTGGGACGGTTTCGTATAATGTTAATGTTAATTTAAAATAACAAAATCAGTATAGTAGAAATTTGGTTAGAGGAAGGGGAGGAGGGAAAGGAATATATCAATATAAAGTTATATATTACCTTGGACAGCACGAAAACTTTTGACATAAAATATTAAGTGAATATTAATCTATGAACTCTCTGCTATCTCTTAACTTTATTTTAATGAAACGCAATATTATCACACACAATTCTCGCGTGCTTTATTTTTCATAAAAATTAGTCATTTTTTGGCTATTATTTTTTTTAAATTTAATTTTAAGTAAATAAATGGCTTGAATCAAATAATTAAAAGAAAAAGACATACTCCATACAACCATTGCTCATTTATATTATTTATGTTAATATTTCGCGAAGAATAAGAAAAATAAAAAGAAATAAATAAGTATAAAGAACAAATTATCACTAAATCATTAACAATAAATAATAGTTCTGAAAGAGTTACTTTTAAATTGCAGCTTTGTAAAAGTGGTAAACAAAAAATAATTAATTTATATCAAAATTTAACTATTATAATTTAACTATTATAACTATTATAATTTAACTATTATAATTTAACTATTATAACTATTATAATATTAATTTCCGACATTTATAATTTTTTTTATTGTATTGCTATTATTGCTCATTTTTGACAAATCTGTTGCAACAAAATAAACAAAGCATAATTTATATTTTTAAATTTTTTAATTAAACATATATAAACATATTTTAAATTAAAAATAAAGATATTTATTAATATACATATTTTTTTATCAACAACTAATCATTATCATTGTTTTAACAATCTTTTTGTTTTTTCTGTATTATAAAGTGATCTTAGCAAGCTGTTTAATATATATCTGTACACATCAACTAATCTAATATACAATAATATGACGTAACTACGAAATAGCATGATCCTGTCTGCGCGTCCTTTTAAAGTCGTCTTTTAATGTCATGAATGCGAATTAAACACATGCATGCCAATGTGAGCAATAAGAACATATTTTGTAAGCATGTGCACCATCATTTATATGATAGCGACAATTATTAACGACCAAAACATTGGTCGTTAATAATTGTCGCTATCATATAAATGATGGTGCACATGCATAATTAATGTATAACATGATTAACATATGTAGATAATATATATTTTACGCGTGCTTGATAATACCAAATTAGATATATATTGATATTGCAAAAAATTAAAAAGCCATGACATTATTATTTTAAGATTTTTTATTAATTAATCAGTTCTTAATTGACCTTTCTTATCAACTATGACTAACTAGAAAAATGTTCTAGGAAATATGAGTGAATTGACTTTTTTACTTGTTAATCAAATATGCTTAGACTGATCGTGATTTTTCGTAATCATGATCGTAAATCCTAATGAGAAAATAAGAAACATCTGGCTTCGCTATTATAATAAATATTTTTTTGAAGCAAGTTTGCATACTTGCTTTTCTTTATCGGAAGCGACTTTAATCTTTTCTTTTTATTTTTATAATAGCTCATCAATATAATAGCTACGTCAATCACAATAACGTGAAGTCTGAGTTATCAATATAGAATTTTATAAGTTTAACAACGTGAAACAAATGCGCAAAATGAATAGTTAATAATAATCTTTGCACTTTGCGTTTAATTCAAATAAAATAATTTATAATTGTGATCCGAGTGCTGATTAGAATAATGGAAATTGATTTTTATGTATTTATGTTGACTTTTAAGAATTTGAAAAAAAAAAAATAATTCAGTAAAAGTTAATAAGCAACTTATTTAAACTTTTCTAAGAGTTTCAATACAAATTTGTGTCAATTCAAGAAAATATTCTGAATAATAAAAAAATTAATAATAAAAAAAAATAAAACAAAAACAAAATATATAAAACAAATCTAATGAAAATTATATAATATTTCAAATTATATAATTTGTAATTAAATTATATATACATCATATTGTATATATACGTAATATATATATGACTTATAAAGTTAATTTAATTATTTTATTATAATGTTGCAAACAGCTGTTAAAGATAAGATTAATGGAGCAATTTATTATAGATTTGATTACTGGAAACACACTTCTGTAGAAAATATGATTTATACAGAAAATAAAATTTTCATGATTAACACATATATAAATTAATATATATTAATATATATTAATACATAATTTCTAAGTATCTGCATTTTTTTAAAATATCTATGCTTTATAAAATGCGTAACATTTGATATGTTATTATGTTTTATTACAATGCATGATTGTCAGATGTATACTTTGTGTTAAGAAATTTCTTCTTTTCTACGATGAAAAATGAAATTCACTAAAATGCGCGCACATTGTTTTAAATACCAGCACTTTTACTGGAAGACCTTTGGAGTCAATGTCCATCTTGAATGCCACGACTTTGTTTTTTTATTTAAGCAGATCGGTTCCTTTCCACTATCTACATTGAGAGAATGGAAACGACCAGAACGCCTTCGAATCGAATCAACAGGATTATATTACTAATCAATATCGATGTATAAAAATATAACGAGCAAATAATCGGTAAACTACTATCATGATAATTCCGGATTTTTATGCAATGGCCTCGTTTAAGCTTCGATGATCGCGAATATTTTAATATAGGATTAACAGAATGTCGAAAGTCGAAATTACGTGTGTGTGTACTATACAATTAATGATGTTCGTAGTTCGTAACAACATGTATTAAACAATTATCTCCCAAGGAAAAGGATATTGATTAGTAATAGGTGCGATTTTTGTAAAGAGAATAATAATTAATTGAAAAAATGTTAAATATTATTGCGTTAAAAAATATGAAAAGAATCATGTAGAAGAATTGGAAGACATCTCATTATCATTTAAAAAATGATTTCAATATCTTTTTAAACGAATATTCTTCAATTTTAAATATATTCCACTTGAATTTTTAATTTTTTACATAAAAGCTTTGCATATTATATAAAAAACGATATTGCTCTTTTTAATTTAATTTAATCTCATTAATCATTAAAAGTAAGGATGATACTATAAAATATCCTGTACGTTATATAAAATTCTCCAATGTCATTAAGGATTCATCACATTAATTTCATGATTTGATCATCTTGTCTCTGAATATGTTATCACCTATCGATATATGTATATATATATTCCGACAACTTGTATTTTCCTATCTTGTATTTCTCTATTTTTGATCTCTGATCTTAATGCAGTAGGTGCGGCAATTTACATAAAAACGATAAAAAGAAATACATCCGTTCAAGGTACTGGAAAGTCAGCAGCCATAAAACCGGAAATATTTGGCATATCGTGAAATAATTTATTTGTATCTCGTAACCTTGAGTGCGGCGCAAGGCCATTGACTACAGGAACCGATAGAGTCCGTTGTACGCAAATACGAGTTCGCAGACACCTACATTTGTAACGATATGGAATTATCAGATGTTTCGAATCGGTCCTTTTAATCGTAACATTTCGTCCAGTTAAATTCCATGAGACATACGAAACTTGTTGAATGCACTGGCCTTGCGATCGCGCGTGCGAAAAATTTATTCGGGAAATACTGCAAATCCTAAATGAAACATGCACATTACACGAGAATAGATTTGTCTGAAATCTTAAGAAAATTGAAATGATAATTACAAAGAGCATAAAATAAAATTCACGAAGAATATCGTAGATAAAATTAAGATAATCATGATTAATTCCTGTTTTTTTATATATAATAATTATTAAATGAACAAATTGTTCATTCGGATTTATTCATTGTAAAAAATTTAATTTATTAATTATATATATATATATATATATATATATATATATATATAATTTGTAAAAACATTCTGTCATTTTGTAATATGCAAAGTTATATAGATATATTATATTTTTTTGCGTTATTTATCTACATAATTTACATATTAAAAAATGATACAGGATGTTTTAACAAATTATAAAAGAAATTACTGTAACAGTAATATAATTTTTATAAACTGCGTGTTTACCGAACATCAAACATTTAAATACTATGTTAATTAGCAGATTTCCCAGATGATGACTAAACAGGATATTACTTGAGAGAAAAATACTTCAAATTGATTTTGAAAAACGATAATTAATTAACTTTGAAAATTATAGTACAGATGCAATACTGATAGACAGATAGGGATAGGGAGAGAAGAAGGGAGAGAGAGGAAGAGAGAAGGAAAGAGGATCTTGACATGAATCGGTCTGTTTGGGATATCCCGGTTGCAAAGTCACCGAGTCAATGTCGGTGAATGTTACCGGTTTTCCGTTGCGACCGACATTACTAAGTCGCGTAAAAATCATGACACATCATACCTATCATATGCGTTCAATGACGTCGCACTAACTTACGGGAGCAAGAACGATGACTGAACGACAAGGTTGATGTTGCACGCAGTTTGCGGTCGACTTAACTTAGCCGGCAGCGAAACACACGACGTTGGTATTAAAGATTTTTTCAATGCGAGCATAATCAATTTAATTGAAAGAGAGAAAAAAAGATTTTGTACCTTTATTACAATTTTTATTTTCCTTTTTTTTCAAACGACTATGTTTCTCGAGGCTATTTCTTTTTTATAGAGATGCGCTTACGTAGATTTAATATGCACCATGATGCATAGCGACTGCCATACCAAATAATTATCTGAATTATATAGTGCATACTATTAAAAATATGCGATCGCATGTTGTGGAGACTGCAGCGCAAACGCCTAGAATTTTCTTTCAATCTCAATCACGTACGTTGCCTTTATCAGCAAAAATATTACATTAGACTATATCGGCAGATTTAGAGAAACATACTAACGTACACTGATCATTCTCTCTCCCCCCTCTCTTTCTCTATTATGCACATAACAAATAACAAACATCTCATAAACTCGTTTTTAATAGCTATTTAATCCTTGTCAATTATGTCCCATATACATATAACTACAGGAAAAATAAGGAAATCTAGTAAAGTAGGTAAAAATCAATTTATCTCTTCCCACTCTATATATTTATGCGTTTACTCTCTTTATAATATTATCTACAAATTATATTTTATAAGAAATAATGCAAAATCATCTAAGTTTATATACATGATATAATAACTCTCAAATGTATGCAATTGTATAGCATGTTATATTATTTTATGGAATATAATATGTTATTAATGATATAATCGGATAAACGTAAATATATATATATATATATATATATATATATATATATATAAATCATACATTATTAAATCAAATACACACACACAATTCCTCATTTCAATATTCAATATTCATAATATCTTTGATTCGCCAGGAAGTAGTTACACTTGCACGCGCAATCGCCGTGCAATACTCTCTCTATAAATTTTCAAGATTACCCCTCAGCCTTGGCTTGTTGTAATAGTTTAACGTTTCTTTATTTCTTCTATATTTGATATATTCAATATATTTTCTTTATGAATGTTGTTTACCGTTTACAAAAATAGCACATTATGCATATAAATTCAAATGTCTTATACAACACTGATCCTATCAGGACACGAAACAAGATCGTTTCTAGTAGTCGCTTATTCGAGAAGCATTTTGCATTGTAAAAACCATTCGGTATTTCGCCCTGAAACATAACCGTTTATTAAATGCTATACAAAAGGCCTTGAAGATTCGCCTTCCTCCGATCGAAGAAGCTGAAAGATCCCCCGTGTACCACGATGAACAGGTATCGAGGGAACTCTCGTCTCCCTCGCGGTGGGACAGCAACTTCGTGACCCGATTGGCCAGTGTTCCACGTGCTTACCAGGGCTTGCCGCGACGATCGGCGACGAGCAGTATGCGGTCTTCTATGGTGGGAGCAACATATTTTTCAAATTCATACCGATACAAGATTCCGCCACTCTTGCATAAAGGTGTATGCTGCACGCATCCTGCAGGGGGAACGAGGTGATACATAACAGGTGAAGATAAACAACAGTCAGACGATTCTGGTGGAGTGGGACTTCAGCTTCTCGACCGGCAAGCTTCGGAGATGAATTCATCGAGATAGTCGCGGAATTATTTCGAAAACGTACAATTATCGCGCCTTCTTCGGAGATTTATCGGTGACAATAAGAAAGTCAGAAAGAGAAGAATTTCGACATCTGCAAGGTCACCCACGAGGATTGACGAATCGATCAATCAGAAACTCTGGGTTGAAACAGAAGAAAGTGAAAGGTCTGTGTTGAAATTTAAATCGGAAGTACGGAGGTGTCGAAATCGTGTATAATTGACGGGAGTCGTTCGTCAAGAATTACATAGCATTACGAATCGCAACGTGCTAACCAATTAATTCCATAAGCCGTCATCGAGCTAGAAGCGGATATTTGCCTTCATTGTCAGTCGCGACACGCAGCGACTGTTGAATCGCTGACGATAAATCGTCTACCCTCGTGATATCACTTATTCCACAACGATACAGAAAACTGAACTATATCAAAAATGAAGGATCTCATGTTAATTTGGAATATTTTGTCGCGTTGTCGGAATTATTCGTCGGATGATGCCAATTTTGATTCCGATAAATCGGGCGAGCAAGATGAGATGAGAAGGGTGTCAGTTTCGAACAACATTCGAAGGAAATCTTCGGTGATTGTGAACAGATTCTTTAACACTACTCTACCAGTGCATTCTGATCGCAGAGGAAGATGGCCAAAAAGTAAGTAGCAGGAAGTTTTGTTTCAGGGTCGAATATAGAGACTGCTTTATTTCTCGATCAGAGACAAATCAGAATGACACATTCGTAAATTTGAGGCTACGTATGCCATATAAACGTGCATAAAGGAGAGATCTTCGAATAAATGAGACCGGATTAAATGAGGATGACCTTCACTATGTTGTAATTTCCATAAACAGAGACTCGTTTTTAATTTGTGTTAACCGTTTTAATTTGAAAAAAAATATTTTACGAAATTTATAATAGTAGATCCATTTTTCATGGCTTATGCATTGTTTACACACTGTTTCAATTTTGCTCTGAATTATTTGTAATTAGAAATATTAAAAAAGATATATATATATATATATATATATATATATATATATATATATACATAATTATTTTGTGCAATATTTTAAACAGAAACATAAATGTTTGGATACATAATAAATTATAAAAAAATTATAAAAAATCGACCACTCTATTTTTTATCTTAACGATTTAGAATAAACTAATTATCGAAATTATTGTACACACATAAAATAGAATAAAGAGAAAAGATTCTGCAAAATCACAGAAGCAAAGGAAAAACGGTGTAATTTAAGAATAATTATAAATACATAATGTGTGTGTATGATTTGTCGTAAACAAGTATTGACAGCATTGAAAAATGCAAATACATGCTACACATATTTCGGTCTACTTCAATGTTTTAAAAAAATTAATATGTAATTTTTTCTGCGCCTCAAAGTGTATCTCTGATAAGCTTTTCTTTTGCTATTACGATTGCATGTGAATATTAAAGATGTATCCTGAAAAGAAGTCGTTTACGAACGTTTGATTGGTTATTTTATAATTTTGGACTTTCCCACAAATTTATACGTTCAATTTAACGTTTTAAAATTCACAATCTTATAAAATTCACAAATGTGGGATATAATAATGAATAAAAATAAATATCTAAGAAACATAAAATAAATTACCATATAAAACTATAAAAACCAGTTTGCCGTTATTTTAGTCATAATGCAAAAGGTTTTCAATGAATGCGCAAATATATTTTTTGACGCAAATATATACCTTTCAGATATATATCGCGGAAAATTTACATATGATCGTTCATTCTCGAACGTGGTATTTCCCATGTAAGAAGAAGTATATAAGAATTGATCACCCAGATGTGCATATAATTAACGGTGAGCAAACCGGTTCTAAACATATGATAAAGTTCACAAGAACAAACAAAAGCGAATACTAGACCGAAAACGCAAATGCAAAATGCAATTTATTCTGATTAAGTCGCTCCGCTTAGCTGAACACAAAATATTGACTTTCGCGAGATTGCAACATTGAAAATCTCCCGAGAAGAATTTTCACGCAGATACCCATATGTACCCGTGCAATCTATTAAATTACAAGTGAGCACTCATACTATCGATTAAATGCGCGGTATATGTAATTTATATACTGTGAATATAACAACTCTTCAAAAAAAAATAAAGAAAATGAGTAGATAGATCATTGAATGCGTTTATGTTTCATACATATCGAAAGAGATAGAAAAACGTTTTGCATGTAATATTTCTTGTATCACAAAATTTACAATGACTGATAGGATATTTGAATTTTAATTTGATTTGTTTCTCAGTTATATCGAATATTTCACGCAGTATGTATAATTTATATTCATTCATTATTTAGTAGAAAGTACTTTAGTTTCTTTTGCGTGTGCAACTATAAATCTACCGAATAAATTTCCGAAGCTATTAGCAAATTTATGAAATATGAAAAACGCATATAAAATCACATATTTTATATATAAGGTGCATGTAAAATCAGATAAAATTATTTTTAGAGAAATATATACAATTAACAGAAATTATCAAAATAATCATAATTTCTAGCATAGATATTGTTAGACAATTATGTGTAGTTGTCTGTAGTATGAGCAAATCATCGAACGTATCATCATATGCATAACAAACCTATTTCTCAAAGATTCATATATGATGCGAATAGCAAATGCAATTAAGATCAATTAGCAAGTCAATACACTGCAGTTATAAAAAGATAAGTAATATCAATCAACATTTATAGTTTGTTGCTCATTAAAATTTGCTTCCTATTTTTTCTTTCTTTCAATTAATGTTTTTGTGTCATTCTGTTATTTTGCATAAACATATTAATTATTGATAATCCGATAAATCCGGATCTCGTTTTTTCGTGTAAACTTATTTTAGAAAATTCTTTATACCTATTTTACATTTGCAATTATTTTCTTTATTAAAGAATGCAACGAAAATGCATAATTAGACAGTAGTATCTATGCTAGAAAATTATGATTGTTTTGATGATTACTGTGCGATTCTGCGTTGACTGCAATTCCTGTAAATTGCTAAAAATAATTTTATCCGATGTTTATTACGCTATAATATTATATGCATTTTTATATACTTATATACGATTTTATATGCATTTTTCGTATTTCGTAAATATGCTAATGGCTTTAGAAATTTCACTGCTAAGTAGATTTGTAGTTATATACACAGAAGAAAATACTTTTTACTACCGTTTAACGCTTGATGTAGTTAAAAGATAAAAATTAAAATTTTTCTACAATTATATACAGTTATACAATTATATATGTTATACAATTATAAAGAAAAATTTTTCGGATCATTGTGTGAAGTAACCAAAAAGAATAAAAATTTTATGACCAATTTTATTCTATTTTGTTTTGATGCCGATAATTATATTGATATCGTTGAGCGATACGTGCTAAAATGCTTAATTCGTGCGAAAACAATCGCTGTACAATTCGATCCGAGACACCATCGTGCTTTTCGACACGTTTTTAATTATCTAATTATGCAATTGTTTATTTTATAAAATAATTTACAATTGACAAATGTATTTAATTATATTGATCGCAACAAAGAAATGTGAATAGTCTGTTGTATATAAATTCTGACTTGATGAGCTATTCGATAACAAGTCACGTTCCACATTTGGTTACTCGTCTGGACACACGCATCGTCTCAAATTCTTATAAACAATTCTACGCTTATAAAGCAAAGAACTGTAAGCTTATTAAAAAAACAACAAAGAGCAAAATCACAGATTTACATTTTTGAGATAAAATAAATAAATAAATAAATACATTTTCAGAAAATATTTTTCTAATTACAACGATGAAAATATCTGAAAATGAATAATCGTTTTATATTATTTTTTTTCATTTCTTAGATATTTTATAAAATATCTCATTGAAACACATCATAACACGCTATAATAATATAATTTATCATTGATACTCATTTAATAATATATAATTCAGATCATAATATCGTCTACTAATATTGTTCAAAAACATTTTGAGGCGTGCATAAATTTATTAAGTTGTTAAATAGCATCCTATGCACACATATTTAGTTATATTTGCATATTTGCAAGCGCATAGCAACATAAAAATAGCAACATAAAATCCAGCTACTTATTTCATGATAGAGCTTATATATATATACATAAATTCCGGTTTCATCAAACCTGTTTCAGTTCTAGCCAAGCTATTTCGCAAAAATAATTATAACGGTTAATTATTGCACAGAATTTTACATGGATAGTAACATTTATACATATCTAAATTCATGATTCGAAATCTCTCCGGCTTTAAATTCCAAAAATGTCTAATCAATGAATTTCTATATATGTCAAAGTATTAATGCCTATGCTCTACACAGAACTCTAAAAACATTATCTAAATAACACTTCTCTAAATGACAAATTTATATATTATTAATATATATTATATATATATATATATATATATATATATATAATTATTATATTTTTGGTATACTCTTGTTTTATTTATTTACAATACTTATTAAATAACCTCTTAAATTATTATACTTTTATACTCTATGATTTATATGATTCTTACTTCTTAAATCTTTAATGTAGCTATAAAATACATCGTTATTGCATATATCATCGCATTGTTTGATTGATGAAATTGTTTAAACATGTTACCTTATCGCAATAACACTAATTGCAAACATTATTTCATTGATTTATCGTATTCGCGCAAAACACAACATTTAATCACAATATAAACTAATGACGGGAAGATATAATGTCTAAAAGAAGATGCTTGGCATAAGTGAATTAATCATACTTATTAGCTTCGAGCTCACTTACGGCATGTATCGCCTGAAAGAAAAACCAATTAAATTAACGAACACGTGAATATTTTACTTGTGCATGAAAGTAAAAGTAAAAGCCGGTCAAAAGCATGTTGCTTACGTATGACACACTCCTTTTTATACCCGTTCGAGTGAATAAATGTCGCCGACCAACTTAAAATCTGTGGCTACGTGTAATCGTGTCAGATAAACCGCATCGTAAGCGATACATAATTTAATGATCGGTGGACAATGAAAAAAAGGAAAAAGGAAAACGTATTAAGATAGGTAATGGTAAATGTCGGAATCGTGAACGACCTTACAATTTGACAAATACCATCACCGGCACCCTAGAATTCAAGTCGTCAAAGTAACCGTATAAAATACTTCCGTGCGAGATGAATTTATTTCGCATTGGTGATGCATATTTATCGTCCGAATAAGACGTGAATGTTAAACGGCCTTTATGTGAATAAAATACGTATGATGTGCATTTGAGCAAATGTATTGTTTCGAAACTTGACAGATGCTATGAAAGGATACGAAACGTCGCAAAAATTATTATATAAAGAGAAAAAAAGTACATTTTTGTATTAAATAAAAAGGTAGTTGATCTTAAGAAAAGAAGAAAAAAACGATTTTATATATATATATATATATATATATATATATATATATATATATTAATAAAAAAATCGGTTTTATCTTCTTTTTTTAAGATAGATTACCTTTTTACTTAATACATGTATAAAATACATGTATAAAATTTTTAATCTATAAACACATAGTGTCCTTGAATTTTGAATTAAATTGCATCTCACAAAGAAACCAACATTTCCGTTTAAGAAATTTTCGCACACGACGAACGTGCCATAAATTTCGTATCTTGTTTAACCTATTGACCTTTGTGCAAGTTATATCTCAACGATGTACTGATTTATTACGGTTTGTTAAAAACGAAGTATCTTAAAATAAAACCACCATCCATTGCGTTAGGTTAGATAATTTCGAGGCGTAGATAAATAATTTGCAAAAATAAGCTCACCGAAATAATATATACGCAGCGTATATCCTCTTATCGCATTCAAATCATACGCACGTTGTTCGTAACAGGTAGCTGCCGATCATTATTAACTACGCACGAAGAATATAATGACAGTTATATCTACGAAAGTTTCTTGGTCTATACGATCTGCTTTAACGGAATATACCGTCATGAATGAATCGGATAGTAACCGGATAGTAAACTGTCAAGTTGAGATGTATCTCCTACGGTCTAGTGTACTTTCTCATCCTATACAATACGTTATTTTATCATTGACCTAAAACACATAGGCGTCTATTCAAACTATAGCTCGCACTTATCTCCCTAATTATCATTTTTATAAGTTTACATATATACACAAAGCTTCTATTAGATGAAACGTCGTCCCGGAAACGCAAATAAAAATTCTCTATGGGAATATTGTGGTATGAAATTAATCTCTTTCCAGTGAAAATGTCACTTTAAATATATGTTTGATCTTTCCTTTCATCTGGCATATATAAGTTCCTAATTTTTTACATATAATAATTTTCAAATTAAGACATTCTCGCTCAAAGTATATATTAAGTTTGAAATCGAATAAATCATAACTCAAAAGCATAAAAAGTATTCAAAATTAATTACTTAAATAATATAAAATTTATCAAACTTTTAGCAATTTAAACTTACACAAAAAAGCATAAAAAGAGATTTCAATGATACGTCACTTTACATAAAAGGTATACGATCATGTGAAATTTTTTATGTTGTACGATACATCTATCATTATTAGTTGTCATTATTCTGCATAATTGACAGGAAGTTATTCATTCGATCAAATCCACTGACGTATAATTGCGCTTTAGACACATAGTGGAACATTCCCCAGATCAACGATAACATTGGAAACTTACATCAACAGAAAAAAGTTCAATCAGAAAACCGGTTTGACACAAAGTAAGAAGCTAAAACCAATCAATAAAAATTTCCAGAATGTTCCTCCGTCTCAGAGAATTCTTCCATGAGAATGACTACTTATCGATTATCTCGGATCAATTTAATGACTAGTCCGTTTCATTAAAAAAAAAATTTTACAAATACTTCGCTTCGATATCCGTCGAAAACCGCAAAATAGTCAAAGGTCATTACGATTTAATTAAGCCTTTTGACTTTAATAGAATTATATTGTTTAATTAAAAGAAAAAATTATCCTTTTTACTGCGTTCATAAAATGTTTTCAAAAATAATTAAACAAATATTTTAATATCTTATAATAGTATATTTTGAAATTATAATTTTGAATACTGCAGAAAGATCAAAGAGACTACGAATATTTTTTTTATTTCAGATTTTTTTATCTAAAAGCATAATATTTTGAAGTGAAGTTCCTACATTTTTTCATACATATCATAACGACAAGTCACTATAATTATACTAGCTTCGATCTATTATACAAATGCCAAAAATATGACAACGTTTTAAAATAAAATAAAATATATCATTCTGAAAAAAATCACATCTATAAGAAAGAACACGTGTATATAGGTATAATTGTATATAGAAATATGTGAACTCGTTATTTGCAGTTATTGAGAAATTGGCATTTCAAGAATAGGAAAGAACTTCTTAAACCGATCGTTACAGTTACGCGAACGATGCTTTCGCGCGAGAATTTATTAGCATTATTCGTAAATTTATTAAAATTATGTAATGATCTACGGTGAAAGAATGTTGACAAAAAATTTGACACGCATGCGATGATAAGGATTGCCTTATAAGAAAAAATGCGGAATAAATAGAACGCGGCTGGACCAGTTCGCAAACGTCAGACAGTGTTTTGCCACAAACCACGGTAGATAAAATCAACCGCAGTAAAATTTGACGACAACACTTCGTGGAATTATCAAATCGATTTTCAACGCGTTAGAACACTGTTAGAACATGAGGCAATAGCGAGAGAGAGAAACTCACATCGTTCTATCTGAATTACGTTTAGCTGCAGTGAAAATCTTGATAAAAGCGAACTTTCAGCGAATTTTGCTGCGTTAAATGTCATTAGAGAAAATTAGAATTGATTGAGTAACTGCTATACTTGTTTTAATTAATATACTTGTTTCGACAATGAAATTAATTTATAGTTGTTTCGAAAGAAAGATTATAACATTTATCGAATTTTATTCTATTAATTTTTATACATATTATTAATTATTATATTTTTTTATTAATTATATTAATTATTATACATATTTTATTTTTATTAAATATTTTATTTTGATATGCTTGACATTAAAATTTATAAATTGTAAACGTTATGTCAAAACGAAAAATTGATAATATTTTGTGGCGTTGATTCGAGCATCAGTTATCTATTATATTATATACGGATTATTATTTGTATATGTGTGATTTCTGCTAAGTGTAAAATAATGTATAATATAAGGACATAGTCTAGCTATGCGCTTTCTATTTGATCATGCATTTGCAGTTTCGATTACCGTCAGAAAATTATTACGACATAGTTGCATAGCTGCCAACGATCTTGCAATAGACGAGAGCAAAATGTTCTCTCTACAATCTCGATAACTACGACAACATTACACATGCTCGAACACGTAAACACATCGCTTTAATCGCGATTTGCTAAGTTTAACTTTTGCTCCTTGATCGCGATTTTCAATCACAATATATAGAGATTCAGCCTTCATCCAATTAAGTCTTATATGACTTTTTTCTCTTCTTCTCACGGGAATTTTTTTCGTCTAGTTTTCTCAAATTTTTTACCTATTGAAGAAATTAATTTAAAGAATAAATTTAGTTTAAAAAAAAGTTAAATAAAATCTAATTTAAATATAATTATTTTATAATGTTAAATCATTTTTATATTATTCAAGATTGAGAAGTGTCTCTAAAAATGTATAACATTTACTAATTTCTCATCAAAAAAAAAAAGTTCTCTAGTGTACAACATAAAAATTATGTATGTTACATATTTTTATTTTTATGTTATATTTAAGTATTTGAGTATAAATAATTTGCATTTTTTCTTTATTTTGCAATATTTTAATATCTTCAATCAACAAAAATAAAAAGATCACCAAAAGATGAATTACAAATTGTATAACATAAATGTAAAATATCTATCAGATACATAAATGTAAAATATCAGATGTGTAGCGTGCATTGATTCGACTTTACATAACTGCTTTGAAAATATAAACAGATTTCTTGTTGTATCGTCTATGCAACCGTGTCAAATGAGCAGCGATGTTCGAAGACTGGTTTATGTGAGATAGCGACATACGTGCGCGTGGATGCAACGAGATAATCTTCGACCCTTCGCGTTTTCAACTGGTGTTCTTCACAAGAATGTGCAAACCAATGAAATAAATCTTTCTTCCACATTACATGTCGACATGCCTCCAAAAATGATTTATGAGAGGATTAACTTATTGATTACGATAGCACAATCGCAAAAATTGTAAATTTTGATTTTTTTGCTCTAAAATAACTCATTCTTCAATACATTGTCCTTAAATACATCAATTTTATGCAGCTTATTACTACATTGCTTTTTTACATGTTTATAACTTTAAATTATATTATTAATTTGTTTCGAAAAATAATTAATTTTTATAATCATATATTTTTTTATATTCTGCTTCTTGAAGTTTATGATTATAACATTTGCTTCTTTATATCTTAATTAACGAAAGAATATGGTATTATTTTAGAGAAATAATTTTTTTTTGCGCAATGCACTCAGAGAGTAAAAAAGATTGCTAGCATCATATTTGATTATGGTCAATCATTCTTTCTTATGAAGATGTAAATGTATTCGAATATGCGCGATGACTAGTCCGTATAATTATTTGTAATAACTAATTAATTTGTTCAATGACAGTATGATCAGTTGATGCTCTCTTTGGCAACTTTTTATTTTTATTCTTTTTATTTTTATATAAGAAAGTTTTTTCATCAATCATTATCAATATATTATTGAATTATGAAGATTACCTGTAACATATTATGTTATTGAATTGCAAATATATGATTTATTAATTACGAACTCTTTTATATGGAAATTTAATTACTCACTTTGATTGCTCTTTTCTTGACATTTATTTAATCAAAATATATGAAATTAGAAAAATGATACGATCAAAAATTATATAAAAAATAAAAGCTCTAATATTAACAATGAGTTTTTTTGTTTCTTTTTAAACGAAAATATTTATATATCAATACTTTTTAACGATAGAAAACAAAAGCTTTTTTAAAATTTTGAAGATATAGTGACAAATAAATAAGTAGGGAAATGATACAATCAAAAATTTCAAAAAAATAAGATAAAAATGTTATATATATAATTAAAACGTATATATATATATAATAAAAACGTATTATTTTCCATATAATGTTAAAATCAAGAACATCATGCAAAGGAAGTTTATCCTATCTAAAGAATTGATACCAACTATTATACGTACAACAAATTTGACAATGGCGGCATATTAAAGAACAAATTATTCAAATAAAAGATCAAGATTTACAATTCGCTTCTTTCTCGAAGATATTGGAAGCGTAAAACAAAGTCCTTCGTTTTTAATCTTAAAGAGATTCAAGGTTCTTCCTGTTGCTTCCCTGGACCAGATAAAATATACGATAACATAATAAGATACGCAGATATGCTCGCAATGTGCTTGTCGCAACTACGTAATAAATCCCATTTTTTTCAAGGATTTGCGTGGTACGTTTATCTTGGTACATATAACATACACATAATAATATAATACGCATGCACATATTTTAACAAACATTTATAAATAAGAATTAATAACGTTAATTATCGAAACATATTTATTAAAATATAATACTTTTGCTATTTTTATGAAGATATTAAAAAATATATAAGTAATTAGTAAAAAAATATATTTTTACAGAGACAAATTAATTATAAACTAATTATAAATTAATATAAATACTTTCTAAATAAACTTTTATATAAATAAAAATGTTTACATCAAAAAAGTTATGTAAAGCAAGAAATAACTAATACAAAATATTATAAATTGTTAATTTTCTAATAAGAGAAACGACATAAAATTTATCGTTTTATTGAAACTTGACTTTTATTAGATGAAACAAATAAAATGACAATCATCAATTTTTTATGCTAAATATAAGGTAGATAATCATAAGCAAAAAATTGATCTCACTTTCGTGTTTGGTTGAGTCATCAGATAAATGATCATTCGAGTATCGTTCCTCATTTTTGCGGCAAAAATTACAGAATGGACCGCGCAATACATAAGATCAAGAATTATTACTGTTCACTCGACCGACTGCCGTATATTGTAATTCCAATATCGCAATAACGCTCGTTGCAAAAGTAATGTTGCACTTTAATGATCAAAGAATAGAGTAGCTCTTAAATATAAATTATGAAATTTCGAGTTATGTGTTGCAATCCTTTATCCGCAATCAAAGTCGCTGAGACTAGAGGTCGAGACTCGTAAATTTGTAGATTCAATAAAATAAAAAAGCATAACAAATGAAATAGTTATATTTGTTGTATCTCAATGAATAATTATGAAAGTAGTGAATTATATTTCACATTGGTTCTATTGCTTTAGCTACAGCTATATTACTATATTATTTATAATCTTTTTAACGTGAGAACAAGTTATATTAATAGATTATTTATTTATTATATTAGTAGAAATTTGATAAATCTATATAATAAATTGGATAAATCTATATTATTTTTCGATAATGTATGGATGTATGGATAAAATCTCAAAATAAGCATATATAGTTCCAAAAAAATTTAAATTATACAATTTATAAATTATTAATAATTAAATATTAATTAATTTACAAATGGATATACTATTTTCTTAAAAATGATAGAGTTGTGTGGAGTTATGTGATGTTGGAGTTTTGTGTAACAAATTTCTAGAAGAACTAACAACAATTGGAATATATGTGGAAAAATAGAAGAATAACTTGAAGAATGAAGCCACAAAAACCGCGTTAGAGCACATTTAAAGAGATAGTTTGATTCGTGGTATTTTCTTGACCACGAGAAACATCAAGTTCTTGATCACGAGCAACATCAAGTTCTTGATCACGAGCAACATCAAGTTCTTTTGCATTCACCCTTATCGTAATTTCTTCGCTTCCTCAATTATACGCTTATTTAACGTGCTTTTCTTTTTGCAGATACCTTCACGTTGATCATTCTGGGTTTGCTTGGCATCGCATCCGGTTGTTTCATACTACTATATCATCCCTACGAGTTACTCTACAAATGGAAAATAACATTCAGTGATGGAGGCGAGATCTTCGAATTGTGGCGAACACCTCAAGTTGATCTCTATGTGAAAATCTACCTATTTAACGTGACAAATCGCGACGAATATCTAGATGGTCGAGAGACCAAGCTGCGATTTCAACAAGTTGGTCCTTATGTGTACAAGTGAGTAACATAATGTGTAATTTGATTAATTTTTGCGTTTTTCAGAAATAGATATGTGTGATAAACTGAAATTTGGCTCAATAATAATAATTAAAAATTAAATCGAAATTGGCAAATTAAAACTACAACGCGGTAGTTGGAGCGCGGGGAAGAAATAATACTTCCTTCTTTCTGATTAATTGTATATTTCAAATTAAAAGTGGTTACATTAACAAAAAACGAATGTTTCGGATCATTTTTTGTTGATTATCGCGCTATGGCTCTAATTTGCCAATTTTGATTTAATTTTTAATTTTTAGATATATGTAAATCATTTTTCTATTAATTTTATATTAAAGATTTTATATTAATTTTATATTATGAGTGTGAATTCACATATGATAGATCGCTAATTATTTTTTTAAAGAAACTCGTTTTTATCGTTACATTACTTCGCGAAACTGCATTAAAGCATGTACAAAGAGAAACTTATCAAGTAATCATTGAGAACCCTGGAAAACCTGAATGGCAGAAGTGTTGAAATTATATGTTCTTGTTTAATATAAAAGAAAAAGAGAGAAATGGTCATGAAACCAGAGATCGCTCGGCTAATGATATTCAAAAGCGCGAGAAAAAAGTGGTTATAAATCATTTCGTAAATAATAATAATTATTAAATGGACGTGAGATCTAGTTTATGTGATTGTCTCACGTACACTTGACCTTATCTCATTGCTGTCCAATTGTGTTCTTATTTTTCATCTTTAGTATTTATAACGAAGAAAATTTGTCGCAAGTTGCATTCACCCGACTGAATATTTAAGGTCGTTCTTAAAATACTTCAAGTTCATTACTAATAGTCGATAAAATTTCTGAATTAAATTTTACTTAAATGAATAAATGTATATTTATGGAAAATTAACGAGAAAAAAAAGAAGATAACGAAGACAAAATATAATACTGATTTAATATTGACAAAAGAGAAATAGTTACATAAAAAAAATAAAAACTATATGTTTTTCTTAAATATTCGAATTGAAAATAAATTTGTAATTTATGTTTTATTAATAAAACATATATTAAAGTTACATTCTCTACTTATAGTTAGTTTTAAAAAATAAATAATTAAAAAATAATTAATTACATGTAAAATTCTGTGAAACTTTTTCTAGTAAAATTATTTCAACAATGTATTCATTCCGATAAATTTGTTGGAAAATACGTGTACAGAAAATATATTCTAAACATACTAATGATGAATATAATGATGCATGCTAAGATTAGTTCACATAATACATTTCGTTTCAGAGAAAATTTCAAGCATACAAATATAGTTTTCAATGATAATGGTACGTTATCGACGAAACCAGTACATCCATTGAAATACATCCCAGAATTGAGCAATGGTACGGAAGAAGATCTCGTAATAATGCCAAATATCGCCTTGTTCGTAAGTACAAATAGCAGAACATCACTCTTATAAATTATAAATAACATACGACGAAATCTTTACAAATTTATTATACGAACGCGAAATATGGTTAACAGCGCACGTTTTTTCTGATAAGCGGACATGTTCGTGCAAAAGGAGCTACGTGCTGATGTAGAGGAACGTGCTAATTTTGATGCAAAAGTTCGAAAAGAATGAAAGATAAGATCATTAAAGACATTTTTAATCAGTAATTATATTTCAATTCCGTATTCTTCTGTGACTTTTTTTTAGTGTAATTAATCGATAATTATTATCACATATTTACATGTACGCGTGAATAAGATACAACATAAACAAGGAAAATTGTCGAATTCGCAAGAGTTAATATCATGTATTCATATTCCGCTTATTTCATTATAAATGAGCTCTTTTATCGAACTATAAAATGAATTTTATGGAATCTCTGGAATTTCTCGATACGAATTATAAATACGTAAAAAAGATTATAATTTATTGTGTTTTTTCTCAACATGATATATGTAGATCATAATTAATCTTATTAATTGCAAAGTAATTACTAATAATGAACTCACATCATTACATAAATCAATGAGAAAAATTGAATAAAATTTTCCACATACTAAATTTCATATTTACATATTCAATCAAAATTAAATGTAATTAATATAAAATCAAATACAATTAAGTGAAACAAAGTTTTATGCGTCTTATACATTATTTACAATATGTTCGTTATATGTCCGATTTAATACGAAAAATTATCGAAAGTTTTTTGAATGTGATTCTCAAATGATAATTTGTCGTATATACGACATGCAAATCTAGATGCATAAAAATCAATATCATAACATTTAACAGAGAAGTAAAAACCTTGACCAAATAATACGAATCATATCAATTATAATTTCCGTAACAGAAAAAACTCGAATGTCTTTTATGTATGAGTATTAATTAATGATATAATACATAATTTGCATGTAAAAATTGCGCAATCAAACTTCTAGTAAATACAAATCTAGTAATGCAAACCTAGAAATTAACAAAAAATGCTTATATTTCCATATTTATTTATTTGTATTTATAATTTCAGATATAAGTAAATAATTAATAATTAGTAATTATCCAATAACATTATATTTTATCCTGATTTTTAAAATAGTATCAAGGATAAAAATTTTGATATTACTAGATACTGTGATTATTTAATGAATTTGTTATACAATAATAGTAATAATAAAAAAATATTGCAATCATTAAATATTCTAATCATGTGCAAAGTGTTATAGTGTTTAAAACAAAAATTTATGGATAAAAATATGGATAAAAATATACATATTAGAAAATATTTGATAAGATACAAAGCATTTTGATTACAAATGAAAATTTAGATTAGAATTTATTGCGTCAATTATATCTGTCACCTATCTAATTCTGAGTTAATGCTGCACACGGTGCGTTCATTGGAAGCTCACTTCTCACCGACATTTCTATGATATTTCATTTATTTGATACAATCTAGCACGTCGTAAATTTCAACAACAAATCATTAATTACAATCGATTTCGCAAAATCTTTCTTGAGGGCTCTATTCTTGGAGAGATTTAAGAATCTTTATTATGCGCAAATTTATCGACGACACATTTCATTCTTATGCAATACGCAATATGTGTTTTCTTAGATATAAATGCATGCTTTTGCAACAGTTAATTTATCAGTTAGGAAATCGTACAACATTCTCCCAATAAACGCCCATCCTTAAAGTACTCTTTATTGTACCACTAATAAAATCAGATATAACATTCAATAGATTTCAATATGTTCTTATAACATGTGCTCTTTACATAATATCACACTGCGAATTAAATATTGCACATGACACATCCTTTGACGATGCAGATTTTTCTAGAATGTAAGTCGAGTTATTCAATGGAAATATTCAGTTAAAAGAAATCTTCTTCTATTCGTAATGCACGAATGCATTCTCGAGAAACGTGTCACATTTGCTTTGAGGTCAAGAAATTGCGAAAAGTTGAGGAAAAGACATGAGGCGACTAAAAGGTGGTGAAAGCTAGCATTTTTTGTCTCATTACGAGAATATTTGAGTGAAACTAGTAATCACTAGTAACATTACTTTTACTTTCAAATTTAAAATCTTGTGTTTTCATTAATCTCAAAATTATTATATTATTTCTAGTTTTATTAAATATTATACTAAGTTCGTTTATATAATTTTTTACATAAAGAATGCGCGGATAACTGTTACCTAAAATTTTTTTAGAAGAATGCGAACAAGTGCCTATATAGATGTGTTACTCAAAATTTTCCTAATTTAAGAAAGATATTAGATTTTATTTAGATTTCATTTTTGGCTTAAAATAAAACATAACGCGTAAATTACGAACATGCAAGTTTCCAAATAAATTCAATTGAGTTTCTAATGAATGAAATTATCGTTCTAGAGAAAAAATCAATAAAAAAATATGTTTTTTATATGAGTAAAAATAAAAATTTCTATAAGAGTGAAAATTAAAATGGTAACTTGATCCGTCTGAAAGCTTGTATATTCGTAATCTTCATAACTATATTTTAAGCGTCATAATTTTATTTTCAGCAAAAAATGAAATCTTAATGAAATATCTTCCTTAAATTAGGAAAATTTTGGGTAACACATTTATATGGGCACTTGTTCTTTTCTGATTTAAATATGTTTTAAATACAAGCACAATCCCCATACTAAAAAATATATTTTTATTAAAGAAATTTATATATTTTATATATATTTATATAAAAATGTATATAATTTATATATTTTTATTAAAGAAATTTTTTTTCGTATTTTATACGTACATAAAAATGCACTCGTTCTTATTATTGGCATTATTGAGATTAATCACATAACACGTTTACATTCCATCGGAGAACAAACGATATAGCAAATATAGTACACATCAGTATAAGATATTTATATGTACAGATCATATCTCAGAATGCGGATCATTATTGTAAAACGATTCCTTGTAGAGAATAAAAATATTTTCAATAATCTTCTCCTTAACATTTTAACTTATTTCAGTTTATTGTGCAAAAAAAGATACTTATATGATCATTAATATCAGCTTATTGTAAAAAATGAAAACTCATATAATCATTAATATCTTGAACTATAATTAATTACAATTACTTACTGTCAAATATAATTCGATATACTTCTTCGATTTTGTTCGCATATTCAAATGAATATAAAAAAAACATTAATCTTACTCAATGTAACTATAAAACTTTCCGTTCGCGAGCGATAAAAAAATGCATAATCTGATACGGTACACCTTCAAGTATTTATAGTAGACTTTGTCACAAGAAAAAATCGTGATTATCACGCCATTATGTAAATATATGTAAAATAATGAATTTTCTTCCATAATAGCAATAGTACATATATATATATATATATATATATATATATATATATATATATATAAACAGTATCCCTTCCATTTTTAAATAAAAAACAAATTTATATTTATTTAAATTTTGCATTATAGTTATTTATAAATAAAGATATAATTTACTTTTTCATATCTTCTTGATAAATCTTATAATGAATTAATATTTTTATGGAAAAATGTTTTTTTTACATAAAGGAAATGAAATTAAACGAATAAAATACTTATACATCGTATTTTTATAGCATAAAAGTTAAGTACAAATGTGTAACATATGCTCCTGGATTTAAGATGTAAACTATTAAATTTCAATTTTATAAAAATCTAATGCGAACTAGTTGATATATTGTAACACTATTATGTTTTGCACGCTAGATAAATTTGCCTATATCGGCGTAATGATTACGTTAAATATTGCATTTATAAACAGATAGATCTCAAAATTTAATTTAATTTGCTTGTTTAATGTGACGGGTGTAATAAATGTTTCGTTTAAGAGTTCGCTTAAGCAATACATTCCTCATAAGCAAATCAAAAGTTTGTTAAGAGCAATAGATATGCTATATACACTCTCTTATCTGTTTAAAAGGTCGCATAAGAGAAAGTGTTTCATTTGTATTCATTTTTTGCATTATTTCTTTTGCATACGGTAGTCATTATCAATAATCGAATATTCTGAAAATCTTTTTCAAATATTCAAATTAGAATAACTGAGCAAAAATGATCTTTTTAATTAATCTTATCTTTGCAAATTAATCTTATATTATATATTAGTTTTATACCATATTTAATTTATATAATTATGAATTTTTACAAATATATATATATATATATTAAATATTTAATATATTTAATATATTTAAATATTTAAATATTTAATATATTTAATGAAATTAAATATTTAATAAAATATTTAATACAATAATCAATGGTTCTTTTATATCTTCACAAGAAATATTGACGTATTAGTGAAAAATTACTGAAAAATTAACTCTGCATGAAAGTTAATTTTTAGCAAAAAGCATATAAAATATGGATAAAACATCGTAGAATAACTTCATATTGAATACAACCAATATAAATATATTCAATTCTCTTACATATCATTATCATTGTTGCAATATTACTCGCATTATCATAAAGTGAATGACCCTGGCAATTGCAAGGAAATGGAACGTTTGAAGAAGATTACACATTATTTTTTCCTTTCTCGAATGGTATTGACATGTTACATTTAGTTCGATAAGAAAACATATTAAAACGACATGATAGCTACGTAAACATCATAATGAACAATGAATTATTCCGGCAATATGTACATTATATCATTTTTATTTATTATTCTTATTTTTAGAAAATAAGTATAACATAGAGTTCTATAATATTTAAATTTAAGATATAGATAAATTTAAGATATAAGATTATATTTTACCTAATTACCTAATTATGTTTAGAATGATTTTATTTCCTAATTCTATAAAATTAAAAAATATGTAAAATAAATTTTTTACTAATCTTTCATTAATTTATCAATGCTTCAATGAGAATATAACCAATCATTTTGTCATTATTCATTATCGTATCATTCATTTAGAAAATTTAATTTTTAAAAAGTTATAACTATACATATAAAATCAATCGTTCTAGGATACATTACTTTTATGAATAATTCTTAATTATACACTTTTTATTAATTATTATGTAAATATCTATTCTTATTGCCTTATTGACATGATGATGAGAGAATCAAATAACAAGTAAAGTTAACAATTTAATCTTTTGTACGATGGCGTGTGTACAAAATGCATGAATAATGAATAGGCAAAACCTTATGTATATAATTATATAATGTATGTATATAATTGTATATAATGTATGTATATATAATTGTATATAATGTATGTATATATAATGTATGTATATAATTATATAATTATATGATTATATATAATAATAGATTATCGAAATGAATGTATGTATATATAATGTATGTATATAGTTATATAATTATATGATTATATATAATAATAGATTATCGAAATGAAATCAATTTTTTAATTGGATGAATAATAGTAATCTTACCTTAGATTAGATAATCATATGTTATTTTTTTGTGATTGCAGAGTATTACAAATGTGATGAAAGACGCCTCGTACCTATCCAGATGGGGACTCAACGTGTTGATCCGTCAAACGGACACCCATCCTCTGGTTGAAATGACTGCACGCGAGTTCATGTTCGGCTATCAATCGACCCTCGTTACCCTCGGCAATCATGTGATGCCTACCTGGATCAAATTCGATAAGCTGGGATTAATCGATAGAGTAAGAAATAGCGATGAGTTTTTCAATACGCGTGATCTAATATGAGCTGTGATAGCTTTAAAAAGAATATATGTAATTAATAAAACTAGTTAAATTTAGAATTGATTTGTTTATTCCAATTAATTAAAAAATTTTGGCTTTGTACGATTTATTTTTTAAATTCATTTTATTATTTTAATTTCTACAAAATGCAAGATTTTTAATAATATAGGGTTTGCGTTTATGCCCTGCGCTTTATAGATGTACGATTTTGACGGTGATTTTGAAACCATTTACACGGGAGAGACCGATATCCGAATGACAGGCTTGATTGATAAATACAACGGAGACGTAAATCTACCGCAATGGACCGGAAAATGCGCAAATGTGAATGGAGCTAGCGATGGCGTCAAATTTCCAAGCTATATTGAACCGAACGATACGCTCCTCTTCTTTCGCAAGAGCTTGTGCCGTAGCGAACGATTGGTAATTTTGATTATTGCAATCATTTCGACGAAATGATTAACTCGTTCAACTAAAAATCTTGGGCTGAGTCATGCGTGCCAATATTCTGTTATTAACTTTCTTCACTCATATAGCGTATAAACTCATAAATTGCTTTTACGAAATTCGCGGGATATCCTTTAAGCAATTTGGTGTATTTCGACGCAAAAATTTCATGTTTTTTCACTTACAACGTAAATTTCTTCTATAACAGCCTCGAATTAAAATTCCAGTCAATAATATAAACTGACATTTATAATTGACAACATCTTTAATTATTAATCGCTTATAAGTTAGAAATTATTGAATATCTCGATATATATAAGTGTGCTAAATTAAAATTGAATTCTTATATCTTTATCACAGAATATACCTGTAAATTTTGTATCACAACTTTTAAATATTCTGTATATGCATAATATTTAATAATATAATAAGGATTTAAAAAATCTTCCTTTCTAATATAATATCTCTCAAGAATAAATATCTCTTCTTTTCAAAGGTACGAATCGGAGAGAAGGAAATAAAGGGTTTGCATACATATCAATATGCATTTCTAGAAAATGAATTGGACAACGGAGCAGTAAATCCAGAGAATAAATGCTTCTGCCGCCAAGGGCATTGTTTGAAATCCGGCTTAATTGATGTGACCGATTGTTATTATGGTAAGATATTCCTATTAATTAATCGTTTTGCTAGATTACTGCTATGTAAGTTGAAAGTAATAATTATTCTCGAAACGTTAATATAGATTTGTTTCAACACGGATTTTTGGCGAACAAATTAGTACATTTAGTATTTTTTGTCATTTAATATTTATTACTTTTGATCTATAGTACAATTTATAAAATGTATTTACTATTATAAACATTTAGTATATTTATTATATTATATTAAACACAATTCTCAACCGGCTATCATATATGAAAGATTGATTTTTCCAATCTGCGTCGCAAAATCTATGACTTATTGCGTACTCTGTATAATCGTACCATCTAATTTTTTTCATTGATATTGTGTTGTAAGATTTCTATTGCCATCGTATTGCAAAAAAATCGGCAATTTCGATTAGCAACGCATGCAAATTGAATAGGATAAAAAAATAGAAGAAAAAAATTGTTCACACCTTTTTCTTTTTAACAATAAGTAGCGCGCAAATCGATTAGCGGTAATTTGTTTTTTTGTGCTCCTAAGCAGATCTAGAACATTCGACTCGAGTCTTTGAGATTAATGCGATGCAATGCGATTTCTTCATCGACACAGTACATTATGTACCGATAAAATGCATCGAACGGTCGCACATTAGAGATATAGCAGACAACATTCATGATAGTACAAAATATGTCATGTATGATTACGACATAATGACCGAGAAGTTGTTCCCGTTGAGTGATGAACAACGCAAAACACTTTACGAGAATAGCAAATGTGTCAATGTCTCGTGTCGTGTTCTCGATTTTATCATCGGAAATGCTATATTTTTATCAGATTTACCACTGACTTCAAATCAATGTCAAAAAAATTGTTTTAATATCTGCTGATTTCAAATTATATCGGGCATATCGGATATTAAAATATGAATAAGAAATATGAAGAAAGAAAAAGAACAGATGGTTACATTAATACAAATGCAAATTATATGTTATATATCAATTTTAGTTCATAAATATTATTCATTATTTAGTCTATTTATTATAATTATATTTTACGGTGTATTTTCATATATATTTCGTGCTAAATTATCATATTAAAATATTACAAAAAAAATTGAAAAATATAAATTGCACGAGAGACATTTTTCGTATATCATATTCTTATTTTCGAATTTAATCTATCAAGTGGAACAAGATTGCATAGATATCTAAATGATACTATAAGTACAAATATTATGCATTTTGTGTTGCAGGATTTCCTATCGCCCTATCATATCCACATTTCTATAAAAGCGACCCATCATTGTTGGAGGCTGTCGAAGGATTACAACCTACAAAGGATTTACATGAATCCTATTTCTTTATTCAGCCAAAATCCGGGGTACCTGTGGACATAGCATTCCGATTCCAAATCAATATGGCTCTACAAGATATCGGACACATGGCTAGAGTGGAAAAATTCAGCGATTTAACTCTTCCATTACTATGGTTTGAAATCGTAAGTAAAAATGATAGTAAAATCTACTTAATTAAAAAAATAAGAACATTTTTTTTGTAATATTTTTCTCTAAAAAAAGCATAGTCAAAAGGTTGATTTAGAGATACTTTTTTATATTACATCTACTTTTTTAAATTGAATCAATAAAAATTTGATTAAAACAATAAAATAAGATTCATTGATTATAACAATGACAAGATTTGATAGAAAATCAGTGAATAGTTCTCTAATTTTATTGAAATACTCATCAATTGACTCACTATTGAAATACTCATTAATGTTTAGTGAAAACTATTTTGTTCCTTCATTTTATTGATTGATTATGGCATAAGATTTTATTGGAAAATCAGCCACTGATTCTTAGTATTTTCAATGCTATATTTGTAATTGAAACCACTGCTTAAATAATAATACATAATGATTCTAATTTAAGAGATTGTATTCTTTTGTATTATATCTATTATATCTATTATCTTTTTCATAGCAAGTCATGCAACATATTTCATCATTTTGTTCGATTGATCGTTGAATGATGATATGCACGTAAGCATTCTAATAAATTTTTTTGATTTTTAGGGAATGTATGACTTACCGACCAAGATGCGTTTGCGTTTCTGGTTTTATTTAAATGCCTTGCCAATTATGGAAGAAGTAGCTTTGTATTTAATGTTTTTATCCGGCGTGATGCTACTCGTTTGGTGCGTAATAAGGATAGTATCTTATCAGGCAAACAGATCGCCGGAGAAAGGATTGGAAAGGGAAACCAAAATAAGACGAAAACGCGCCGAGAAGGATAAAGGTGTCGATCAAAAGACCAGAGAGGCAGATGCCTATAGTTCGCTCCTGATACTCGGTGATGCAAATTTAACATTAGTGTAATAAATCAGTGCTTTAACGCATAACGCATGAACAAGCAAAACATTATTGTTTTCGATAGCTTTTTGGCTCAATTTAGAATTTTTTTATTAGTTAGATAAATTAGACTAGATTTTTTATTAGCTAGAATTGTTTTATTAGTTAGATAAATATTAAAATTTCGTGGACGATTTCGATAAAAAAATTAAGATGTTATATCTCTTTCTCTTCGAAAAAGAATATAAATTTATTCTAGATCTATAGAAGACATCTCACATAAAAATTAGCGTAATAAGACTCTGAAAAATACTTGATGTAGTTAATTGTCTAGCATGTCATTGCATTTAACTGCGCATATTTGCATTAACATAAATAAGATTTTAGATATAATAAAATATACTAAAGTATTATTTTGTATAAAATAATATATAAAGTATTGTTTTGTTATATATATTATGCACAGTATATATACTGTTACATACATATGCGCACACACATGCATGTTATACTAGTATATGCTGTACTTAAGTACACAATCATTCAACGGATAATATCAGGGTATTAGTCATAAAATTCATTAGATTTAATTAATTCCGATTAAATCGTGAATTTATAGACATTTTTAGTTTTCGATTTTTGATATTATAAATAATTACAATCACAAACTTTCCAACTATTTTCCGGTATTTCATATCTTAATAGCAATATTATATGTTCAATAATGAATAGAGCTATTTTCTTGATAATTATTTGATATAATGAGATTTTCCATATATTAGATGATGCAAATAATGCTGCATTGTATTGAAATGTTTTACAGAGATCTGTTACAGAGATCTCATTTATAAAAAATTAATTTTCTAAAGTTTTCAAAAAAAAATATGTGCTTAATTTTTAATTCTTTAATAAAAAAAATGAATCAAAATGATTCATCTTGTAATAAGATTTCACTGATTCAATGTGCCAATATATGTCATATGCCAATAATATCCTCTCAATCAATATAATTTAATAAAAGTGTAATTTTCCCGGGAAATAGTGATCAAATTAGTTACCGCGTTAAAAATATCATGAATAAAAAATAATTAAGATAAGAAAAAACATTATGTCGCATTACTGTACACTATAATTTATAATTGATTATTATGTGTATTGATTTATATTATTGCGAAAATGCTTATACTTTCTTATTTTGTGTTTTTATTTTATGTTTCGTATAAGTAAATTAAATTATTTTAGATACAATGAAATCATTATCAAAGAATTAATTTCGAATGATTAAAATTCTCTATATAAATTTCTTTTAAAGAATTTTCTGAAATTATTCAAGGATTACAACACGAATACTCGTATATTTATGTTATGTCAATGGCGCTTCATTAAACTTCAATTGCTGTAACATAACATGCTAGCAGTCATATTTGTGATAGTTTTATTTCGCTTTTTTGTTTCATTTTCAAACAGTATTTTTTAAATATGTAGAAATGATGTAGAAAAGTTTGCTACATCAATTTAAATTAAATATATTAATGCACTTTTATTGCCAATTTCATCAAATTTATATCTCCATTAACAGATTTAAATTAACGATCCCTCTCATATCTATCTTTAGAAATGATAATAATGTAATTAAAATTTTTTTTTCTTTGACAAATATTAACGAGATAAATTGTTTTTATTATTATTGTAAAAATTGTTTTTAATATTATTATAAATTTAAGAGATTTATCTCTTTTAGAAAAAAAAAGGATAAAATTGGCTATCATTTTTTATATATAGTTGAACATGTATACATATAACACATCATGGTAATTATAATATGGTAATTATAATATTTGAAATGAGAAATTGTGTAAATTAGTATTTCAGCATCCATTTATACATTCAAATTAATTAATTTTTTTCTATTCCAAATGCATATTCACAAGAAAAAAATTTACATAATTTCTCAATGTTACGTATTCAATATGATCATAGTAAAAAAAACCATAACTTTTCTACATATTCCTAATTTTTTTTCTATTTTAGAAAAAAAATTTTGTTTAATTTGTCAATTTATCGAATATATAGTAAAATTTTAAAATAAAATAAAATATTACAGTAATATTAAGTAATCTATATTACTAATATATTACTAAAAGCGATGTAAGATAAAAAAAGCTACATAAGTAAAGCTTACTACTATACACTTATAGTGTATAGTAGTAAGCTTTACTTATGTAGCTTTTTTTATCTTACATCGCTTTTTTGTGTAAATATGTATATAATTAATGAATTATTAATATGCGATGTGCACTGTAATGTTATATCTATTGTCTGAACATTTGCATGTATTTTAATTGTGTAAAGTTTATAAAAAAATATGATCTTTTTATACGTAAAAAAGTATATGATCTTTTTACACATGCATATTTACTCATTTTATTATTATAAAATTTAAGAAAAATTTCGATATTATGCATTTTTAGAAAAATAGCAATAATAATTTTATATATAGAATATAAGTGAAAAAAATATGTATATATATATGTATATGTATGTATATATATATATATATATATATATATATATATATATATATATATATATAATGGCTCAATGAGAAATATTTTTCTCTAGAAATTCTTGCCTGATTTACACAAATATTAAAACTATATAGAATTAATATATTAACTATAAATAAAAAAAAATATGTGCTCACTTTTATATGTTTAATATAATATTTAGAAATATAAGAATATATTTGTAATATAACTTTACGTATATATATATATATATATATATATATATATATGACATGTATTACGTATATAATTTCTTTTTATATATGTAGAATGTGATGATGCATTAATTTAATAAATTCTATAAAATGCATTCTTTGAATCTAAAATTTATCTCGTTTTCTTCTTTTATCTTTCTTTCAATATTTCTATATTTAGGTGTAAACATATGTTAAAATTGACAAATTATAATTAAAATAAAATATCTGTAAACAGTTTCAATTATTGCAACTGTATATCATAAATACATATTTAATTATTTAAGATTTTGTAGATATATATTCTGAAATTTATTCCAAATAAAATTTATCTCGATTTATCAAATTATGGTTCTTTGACGATACGTAACAGTCGTATAATCCTCTGTAATAATTATATTTGATTAATCGATTGTGATAATCGATTATTTTATCAATCGAATTTCCATAACAAAATTCTTATGATGCGTCTATCATATTACTTGTCATAATTAAGTCGTGCTAATTAAATGCAATTCGAATGCTGATTGATTGTCACGTTTTTTAATTAATACAAATATAATAACTTCAGGAAATAAAGCGAATCATATTTATTTCAAATATAAATATGTTATTTAATTATCTAATATACATATATCGATCATAATTGTATTTCGTATTTCAATAGTATTATTATTCAATTAATTACTTTCTATCATTATTTGTGCCATTACTCAAGATTTACCTTTTAACGATGCGCATCTGTCCACATAATATATACGTGAAATTATTTTTAAATTATCAATAATATTTAGAAAACATTACTTCACTTGAAATACATAATTCTACTGTAATAATTATTTAATTATCTTTTCAAATCAAATTTGATGCTTAGATGCTTTACCGAATAATTTTTGCGCGACGCGTCTATTATATCGCTCATGACTATCAACCTAAAAATGTGATAAATCGAATGTGACGCAAACACGATTCCCGCCTCGACGATTTTCGGCCTCTGTAATACAAATGTCGATAACTTCACGAAGTAAAACGGATCGTATTTATTTCGAATATAATTATATTATTCAGATATCTCTAATACATATATTGATCATAGATGTGATTTCGTATTGTAATAGTATGATTAATTCAATTATTTTTTATTATTATTTATGTCATTTCCTCGACTTACCTCTTAATAATGCGCATCCGTTGACGAAATACATCATACAAAATTATTTCCCGCACGTAAACTATCGACGATATCCGGAAAATATTAATCCGTCTCCACTCGCAACACAAAGTACATCAAAATTTCACTGTAATAATTATTCGATTACGTTTTTAAATCAAATTTTCATATAGATTTTTCCCGAACGATTTTTCGTGCGCGACGCGTCTATTACTGTTCACGATTACCAACATGAAGTCGTGTATTAAATGTGACGTAACATTGATCGATTCCCGCGTTTTTTTTGAATAATACAAATGTCAATAACTTTACGAAGTAAAAAGGATTATGTATTTATTTCGAAAAAGTTTTCATTACTTTTATATTGCTTGCCTAACAATAAATAGAAATACGATTAGATATAAAATAAAAAATCTTTCAAGATTGGTTCATAAAGCTTACAACAAAATTATGTATTCCTTCTTTATCTGTAAAATAGAAACGTTATTTATGTTTATTAAAATTTCTAATATCTAGGGCATTGTATAGTCAAATATAAATTTTAGAAATTATCTTACCAAATATTTTTTTTCTTAACATACTGTAGTGCATTTCTCTGCAAGTTTTTGAGAATGTTGCTCTATCTGGGAGACGTTCCGATGGATAATATTTCATTAGATACGATTTTAAAATTTCTGCTGTTTTAAATTGCATAACTTTATCTGCAGGTACTTTCAGTCTATTATTACTTTTATCTTTTTCGTGCTGTTTTAAATTAAATAAATGAGCAGTTTTTTCTTTCTTCTTTAATTCTACATTAACTTCTTCCAAGTGCTTCCTCGTTTTATTTTTTTCCATCGATAAATCATCATTTATTGTATTAGTGGTATCTTCTCCCAAATCCTTTGTCGTTTTATTATTTTCGGGCATCGATAAATCATCATTTATAGTATTAATATTTATAACTGCATTTCTTTCCTTAACTATTTCTGTTTCAAACTCGTCATCTAAAATCTTTTTATCGATATTTTTATTAGATACGTAATTATTAGTTTCATCATTGCATTCATTATGTACAATTTTTCTTTTCTTAGCAGGGTTCATATCATCCTCATGGTGTTCCATGATTTCGTAATCTCTTTTATTTTTATTTTTATTCTTAATCTCATCTTTGCTTTTAATATATCCAGCACTGTCAACTTTTGATTCTGTATCGAGAAAAATATCTTCTTTTTCATCTGTAGTTTTTTTTGATACTGATCGTGCTGATGCTAAAATTTGTTCATAAACTGTTTTATCCGGTTTTTTTACTTTATCTGTTTTACTCCTGCGAACTTTAGGTTTAGAGAAACTTGTATTAGCTTTTGATTTAGAAGAACTTGTACTAAAGTTGGATGTGTTATCATCATAAATTTTTCGTGCACAGACAAAATCATTTGACATTTGCATTAATGGAGTTTCGCTTTTACATGTATTTTTTTGCGTACTATTAAAATTAATAATAGATGTTTCATTTTTAATTTGCTTTATTTTGACATTTTTAACACATAATTTTTTCAACGATATCTTTTCATTCTTGTCTGATGTAAATGTTCGTAGCTTTTCCTCATTTAAAACCTCTAATGCAGTTTTAAAGACAGAAGGGAAAATTGATTTACTACATTCGTTTGACAAGCAAGTGTTCTCGTTAAATTCAGTTTTAATTATATTAGATTCTTGTTCTTTAAATGTCTCTATATTGTTAGAATTATTAAATTCTATGTCATGACACTCTATTTTACTATAATCACGTATTTTTTTGTAGATAGTATTATCATTAGTACATTTTCGTATCGATGAAATCTGTATGAAAAAAAATATTATATATATGAAGATTTTATGATTATATATATATATATATATATATATATATATATATATATATTAAATATTACATATCTTACCAATCTAGACATATCAAGCTTGTACTTATTTGGTACTTTAGTACTGGAAAATATTTCGTATTCTATGTTATTAGTCATATCATGAATATCCTTCTCTTGAAGTTCTTGTTTATTATTTTTTGAAGAATATTGATAATTCTCAAATAATGCTACTTTCAATTCATTGTAAAAGTGTTCCCGCACCTAAAAATAATGAAAAAAAATACTGAAAAATACTGAAAAAATACTGAAAATGTAAAATATAATTATGCATGATGTCTTACTTGAACGGTTAAGCCTTTTATTTTTTTATCTGTACTATCAGCTGCACGGACATGCGCTATTTTTGCGTATTCAAGGTTTTCTCGCTTTATCTAAAGGAGGAGAATAACAAATAGAAATAAAAATGTGAAAAAATATAAAATTTAAAAATATACAACAAACTTACCTTGTCCTCTTTAGATGCACTACGTCGAAGTGCAAACTGTTTCATAATAAGTTCTTTTCTCTCTTGCTTTTCAACAGCTATAATCTTCTCTCTTGATTCTCCTGACTCATCGAATTCATCACTATTATGCAATTGTAAATATTTTTATATGTAAAAGAATTATATTTGTTAAATATAATTTGTTAAATTAATTTTTCACATACTTTTCGTTGTCGTTGTAGTTTATTTGTGTTACACTGCCTATGTTATTTCGGAATTTTTTAGTTGTGCTCTGATACATTTCAAACTCCGCAATTCTTGCTTGCACTTCGTCTTTGTTTTTACATATGTCACATCTATTTCTGCAAGGCGGAGGAGAATCCCCGAAATACTTGGAAAATACTGCGTGCCGGCATCTATAAGATAATAAAATAATTATTAATATATATTTAAATATATTTAAAATTTTTAAGCATTCTTTAAATATTTATATCATGTTTTACTGCTATAATGTTAAAATATTATATCTTAATATATTCTTTATTCCAAAAAAGATTTCAAGATTTGAAAATATATATTAAATATATTTATATTATTCATATTAAAAAATATCTTTAAATATTCTCTTTTATTCTTAACAATTAGTTTTTATTTATATTATAATATAGTTCGTACTTTGTCTCTAAACAGTATGCAACACTTTTTTCGAAATCTTGCCACTTAATTTTTGCAAGTTCTGAATTTTTATGTGCAATTTCCTCCTTGATAAGAAATGAAATAGGTCCATATTCTTCATTACTAAAATAAACTCTGCAAAATGCTGGATTGCCATCTCTGCCAGCTCTTCCTGATTCTTGATAATATGCTGCAATATTCTTTGGTACTGTCCAATGAATTACAAATCTATACAAATTTACATAATAAAGATTATTTTTTTTATTAGGTTGATCAAAGATGTTATAATAATTTACCTAACAGATCCTTTGTCAACACCCATTCCAAAGCTGCATGTTGCTGTGATGACAGGTACTTCACCTGTCGTCCATTTATTTTGTACTTCATTACGTTCCTGAGCTTTCAAACCTATTTAAGTATTAAAATATAATATTGATCTTGTGAATTTCATTACCAACATGCTACAAAAATCATACATACTCCCATGATATGCCAGCGTTGTAATGCCAGCAAGAGTCAATTTGTGTGCAACAATTTCAGTTGTTTCCTTTTTTCTACAATAAATGATACCACAATTTCTTTTATGCTAAAAATATTATGTTCATGAAAAATCTATAATATTATTCTCAACAATTCATAGAATACCATAATAAAATTTAACTCACCATGGGAATAGAATTATCTGAAGGTCCTAATGCATCTAAAATAAAGTTTTTCAGATGTACAAATGGTTTATCTAATGTTTCTAGAAACCACACATCATAATACAGATTAGGACGAAATACTGGCTGAGAGAAAATCAATGCATCTTTCATATGCAAACTTTGGAGAATATCATCTTTTACCTGTAACAGTATTCAATGTATAATTATATGTAGTATATGATATAATCTGTATAAATGTATATTTTAATTGTTTTTAAATACTTGTTTTGCAGCAGTTGCTGTTAATGCAATCATAGGTATTTTGGGACACAATTTCTTGAACGTTCCCAATTGCCTATAAGTTGGCCTAAAATCATGACCCCATTCACTTAAGCAATGAGCTTCATCAATAACAAAATAAGAAAGTGCTTTCTTCTTGCACAATTTAGTTACAATTTCCTAAAAATTAAATATATATTACAATAAAAATTAAGTATATATATAAACTAAAATTTTTACATTTTATTTCAAACTATTTTTTAAAATAATTTAAAATTGTTTCCATTCTGGAATCATGTAAAATAAAATAAAAATAATAGCAAAAATGAATCATTTTTTAATATTTTGTTTGTTATATTGAGAAAAAATCCACGAATACAAGTAACTTTAATAATTATGTATGAGAACTACGAGATACCTGAAAATGCTTTTGTGCTCCCATTTCTGGAGTGACATATAATAATTTAATTTTAGGAGAATTTGACATAAGATCTTCCATTATTGTATTTCTTTCTTTGCTTGATGTAGTGGAATTCAAGGAACAAGCATTTATTTTTTTAGATATTAAGAAATCTATTTGATTCTAGAAATATAAATTAAATCAATATATTTTATTGCTACATAATATCTCTTTTCCTAGATTCTTATATATAGAAAAATATAATATACAAAATTCAAATATACAAAAATATGTACCTTCATCAAAGCTAGGAGTGGTGAAAAGACAATCGCAACTTTTTGTTCTCTCATTATTGCTGGTAATTGAAAACAGAGAGACTTTCCAGAACCGGTTGGCATACACACGAATACATCTCGCTTTCCTAAAATTATCAAACATATATGATTATTTTCTGCGAATTTGATAAATATATTCATTGAAAAAAAAAATTATAGATTTTTTCAAGAGAAGAAAGTATATATTGCAGATGTACTGACAAAATCAGTAATCCAAGCATGAAAAAGATTAATTTTTCATAAAAACCTTTGTAAATTGCAGTGGTGGCTTGTTTTTGAATGTCATTTTTAAAACTGTCATATCCGAATTTTGATTTTAAAACGCTCTGCAACATTCTACATATATATATTTATTGCGTGCGTTGTTCGTTTTTTCAATAATAAAACCAATAAAACAAATAGTGACACTTGCTACTTTTCATGTGTTAGACACAATTGTTATTTTGTGCAATGGCTTTATAAAATAAGCTTGATATTCATATTATTCACACACGCTATACAATAGTATCTGTAATACGTCGTACACTGTCATACGAAAAGAAAGGTTATATGTCATTCATTCTGTTCATTCATATGTACAAAATGAATGTATGCATGTATGAATGATTTATTAGCGTACACAACGTATCATAGAATGCGTTAGAAGAAATCTTATTGGCGGAGTAGAATAGCTTTGAATTGCCCAATCAGAACAAGTAATCTTTGCTGCTTTTAATATGATTGGTCAATTAAATACTATTTTATCCACAAAAAGATTTTCGAACGTATTCCTGTCAGATCTATAGGCGCAATTAGGCCCGTTCTACAATGAGCCATAAGGGTGCAAACCCATGGAGCAGAACGGCGTACGCAGAAATCGCGGAACGAGAGCCTTGACCAATCACAAGCATTCCGTGATTTCTATGATTGGCTCTTGCTTTTCTGTTTCCACTTTTCTGCCAAGGTCTGAATGCGCCCTAATACACACACACACACACACACACACACACACAAAACATATCACACACACACAATGCGTATATACAGAATGCAGAGAAAATGGCGGCATTGATGAAAGCCGTGCATGTTTCCAAAAATATGAATAATATAATGAAGCTTTTCACAAATTTATCTTTGACTCCAAATGTCATCACTTCTTCTAAACATGTATTTCTTCACAGGTTCGTATTACATTATTCTCTCTCTTTCTCTTTTGAAATGTATTTATATATATTACTTCACAGACACTAATCGATATGTCTTCCCAATATATATAATTTTAAATTTTTTTAGGATTAATAGAATTTTCTAAATATATATATTTACACTACTATAAATAAATATTTAGTTAATATAAAAAACATTTAAGTTCTAATATATATATCAAGTTTTAATATATAAGTTATATCTATTAAATGTTTTAACTTTTTTGACATACAAAATTAAATCATATATCTTTCTTTGTAAATATAGGACGCCAGCTTTGCATTGCGCATTTATACACATTACACCGGATAATCGCGATTTGATGGAATTTTTCGACGAACCGAAAAATTGGGGACGAAATGAAGTGAAGGTTGGTCGATCTTGGAGAAAAGATGAATTAAGATTGAAAAGTAATTCAGATCTTCATAAACTATGGTAAAATTTGTATATTTAAAATTATATACATGTTTGTGTAAATATTATTCAGTAGTTTATCAAGTTTATTTAATTTATATATTTAAATAAATTTAGGTATGTGTTACTGAAAGAACGTAACATGCTCATGACAATGGAAGAAGTATGTAAAGATGAAAATAAAATTTTTCCAAATCCTGAACGTTTAGACAAAGTTAAAGACAGTATGAATAATTTGGAATCAGTTGTTCGTGAAAGAAACAGAGCCTACCATATGCTTGAAACTGGTGAAACAGGAGAGCGTCCTGGAAAACTGGTTTATAATTGTCTAGGTAAAACTTATATAATTTATGTAACTTTCATTAAATGATATATTGAAAATATGATACACTGAAAAAAACCTTTAAAAAATTAACAAGAAATATGAAACAAAACATGTTTCTTACCTCTTTCTAGGTTTGAAATTTTATCATCGAATGCATCAATATATTATACCAAAATATATGAATCGAAAATGGCATAAGTGGCACAAGTTTGGTTTTGGTGGGTTTGCAACTCGGCGATTTTTAAGATTATATAGAGAGAAAATTTGGAATCAAAAACGCAGAGCAAGAAAGTTTGTAACAATTGATTCCATCGTTTGTTAAATTACATCAATCTATATGTTCTAAAAAATAAAAATCTGTTTTGTTGTTTCAGTCGTGATAAAAATCGTGTTGCAGTATTAATGAGTAAATTCCCGAATGTGGATATTGAAGCTGTGAAACAACATTTTCCAAATGTTGATCTGGAGACAATAAAAACGTTAAAAAGAGCAAGAGGTCACCATGTACCTGAATAAATGCAGCAGAATAACAAAATATTGAACATTCATTATATTATAAACATAAAATATTCATACATATAATATTGTTGGCAAATTTGTGTCTGTGTCAGCTTTTTTTAAATATTTTTATTCAGAGATTTATTATTCCAAATCATAATTTTAAATGAATTAGATTGCTTAATTATGCAGTTTGCATTATAAAGAGAAATATAAAAATAATGTTATCTGACATCATTATAAATTGTATGTGATATTGTAGAATCAAGTTATTGCATTATCAATCTCTATAAATTATGTATAATATAATACATATGTAATAAAGTATTATGTAATTAAAATATGGTAAAAATGACTAGGAAAACATTTGTTGTTATTGAAATCTATAAAAATTAGGAATTTGAGAATAAAATGTTTTATTCTCTTTTTTTCTCCTTTTAAGAAATAGTACATATTTTTAAATAATAAAAAAGGGATAAAATAAAAATTGTTTATGACATCAAATTCTTTTTATATATTTTAATCAATTTTCTATTTTCTATATATTATAATTTCCAGATTGTGCACAATGGTTTAGAATTTTTGTGTATGAAAAGTATACGGATATAACATTTAAAACATGCTGGCTGTAACCTGTAGAAAATTTAATTCCGCATACTTGTCATACAATGAGAATCAGCATACAAAATGAATTTTATTTTCGCATAGTAAATGCTTTAATTTACATAAATTAAAATAAATCTCACATAAGACTCGTACGAACTTAACAATAATAAACGTTTATTACTTATACGATATATCACAATCAGTGCTACATGAAATAATGCATAAGTTAAGTATTTATTCACAAGAATATATAAGATGCATCTATTCATGTAGCTTTGGTAACATAACATTATAACTTAAAAATTTTATAGCAAATATTGTATCTGTATATTAATGTTGTAAGTAAAAATTAATTCCCATGTACACATAGTTTCCTTTATATCATAGTTTTGTATAATATAAGCATATTAAAATTCAATTATTTTCGAAATTTCATTAAGCATAAATTACTATACTTGTTTTCTTATGTAATTGTAATTATTTTGATAATTAAAATTTGTTATTACATATTCACAAAATGTTAAATATATAAGAATTTCAATGCTATAAATTGCAACAAAAATTGATCCAATTTACATTTATGATTCAAAAATACATATATTATAAATTAGTATAATAACATATAACACAATATTACACAAATTATTTCATATTTCACACCTGTACATTAAAAAATTAATAAATATGGAGTTAAAATTTTACAATTTTAAAATATACCATAAAATAATATTTAAAAACATATAATGCTAATACTAAAATCAATTTATAATTTTGTTTACTAGGAATGTTAAATTATTTAATTTTTATTTCAATTAATTTCAGAAACAATTGAAATACTATTTTTTTGTCAAAGCTGCTCTTTAAGTATTCTTAAATTTTATAGTATCTCTGACAATAGATAACTACTTTAATATCAATAGTGCGTATTCAAATGCATATTGGTTCGTCTTCTCAATATATGTGAATATATAGACATTCATAGTAATCAATAGTGTTGTCTCACAGTTATCGTTATATTACATTCTTTGCGTTATTATAAATAAATAGTAGCTTATTATGTGGCTTATGGCTACAGGAGAAAGTTAATGCACTGTTTTGCAGCTACCCTAAATAGTTATCTATATATTTGAGGCAACTTATATATCTTATATGTAAAGATTTCTCTCTAATGATCAATCTCTCTCTCAACATCGCAATATAGTGAAAATATTGCGTATATATTGATATATCTTGAAATTAAAAATTATAACATTATCAGATATCATATACCCGAATTAGGACATCCATTTTTCTATCTATAAGCCATAAAATAACTTCTTGTTTTATATGACAAATACGGCATTTAATTTGCAACAAAAGCAAAAGAAATTTAGATTATGTTGCATAAGCGACATATCCTCCATATATACGACATTAATGTTTTAGTTTTCAGATATAGTTACCTGGATATTCGCGTGCGCGAGAGTTCTATTTTTCTTACAGCGATATGATAAAATAATTTTCAAATGTGATGGTGTATATTGTCTGTATATTTTTCATTTACTCCAAAACTGGTGGTAACAGATATCGCCAAGCATGTTCTAAATCCCTGCTGGTATCCGAACAACGCCGCTGTAGTTTATCTTCTGGTGGAAGTGTTGTCATGGGAAACTCACCCTATAAAGGTTATAGGTCAGAAAAATATTTAGTTAGTACACATAATTGCACATAATATTAATGTAAAATAGTTATATATCATACCAAGTTTGCATTCGCCCATAATGTTTCCAAAACTTCTTTAAACGCACAGAGCTCAGTATAATTCGTGAAGTATATGATCCAATCACCGCTACTTTCATGTACTTCTCGACATGCGAATTCCTACAAGTATAATAATGCAATATTAATAAATTTTTTTGGCTAACATATAGTGAACGATAAAACATGAAATTAATAGTCCGTATTATATATTCAGATTGATATATAGTACTTACCAATATGCACCATGATTGTTGTACTAATGGCACTCTAAATGCTGCTAAATCCTTGATGGAAGCGCAAGAGAGCGTTTGACCTCTTTGCGTGCCAGGGTGGATTTCCTTCATCGCTACTAGATGTTTCGTAGTTGTGATGAGGCTACAAGGTAATGGCTCTCTATTTTCTGTACAATCGAATAGACCCGATGCACTTTGAACAAAACTTTGTAGCCATTCAGAAGCTACATATTCGTCGGGAGCAGCGAATTGGTATGATTTGTTGGGTTTCAATAGTATCTCGAAAGTATGTGGTCGATGAGAGTTGGGAATTCTTCTACATCCTTGGCACAAGCCGCCTTTCAACGGTATAGCACGTTTGGGAAGCCGTTGACTTGAATCCGTAAACATGTAAACGACTCCACCCTTTAATACGAAATAACCAGCTTCCCAGGGATTCGTAGGTGCGTTCGGATGCAAGTGTTGATAGGTATGTGGACGAAACATCAGATCACCCTCTTTTGTTGGCCCACATGGTGTACTAGGTGGTGACATATGTTCGTCTTCCATATAAATAAGGCTATAATGTTCGATTTTCTCATCCTATAAAAATGATTAATAAAATTAATCTTTTCCTGTGTATGTATATCAATAAAATGCAATTAGAGAAATTAGAGAAATATTTATAATAGGAAAAAATATTTTGCAACTTATAAATGACTAATGAAACTAAAAACACAAACCATATATAAAATGCAAACTATATACTGTCTTAAAATGAATTCTATTTTAATAATTAATTTATAACTGTGTGCTAAGACAAGCATTCACAATTTTTTAATAAAAATGTAATATACACACTGAAAAAAAAATTTGGTTGAATATTACCCAAAAAATATTCTGTTGTAGAAACTGTACATCGTTGTACTGAACTCTGTTTTGATGATTTGAATAAGCTTTGTTTACACCAACAAATTATTTCGGAATATTTTAGTTATATTTATTTGAATGTATCGGACAATATATTTAGTTGAGCAAAACAAATTTTGTCTTTTTCAACCAAGTTTTTTTTCAGTGCACCTCATACAATATAATAATTGCAGTTAAAGATTTACATACAGGATGTACAGCTGTATCATTAAGAATTGAATTCCTCAGAATGTGCATATCTTCATAATTCAGTTCTTTAACAGCAGGAAGTCTCGGTTTCGACGGTGACCGTCTCATGGCCATCTCTAAGTGACCGATTAATTCTGAGGTAGTTTGCGAGCTGCCAGTGGAGAATAGATACTGCATTTCACAATCGGCATTGGAAATCAAAATACTTTGTGCATTAGGTCCAATCTAGAAAAAAAAGATAAACATATATTTTCGCTAATGAAAAATATATTATATTTTCAAAAGAAATAAATATATTTAAATTTTTCTTACCATGATAACATCTAATTCATTGTAAGGAATAACAAATTGATTGCTATAAGAATGATCTAGTTTTGAACCGGTTAAATATAGTGTTTTGTCCGTCAATAGTGCGATCATCGGCTTACTTTCGCCGTTCGTCATGTACGAACTTCGCACTTTGTATACTTTATATAATTCTTCCGTTTTGTCGCGATAGATATGTCTTTTGAAAATTTCGCGTAATTTTAGGCTTACTTTCTCGCCACTGAATTCCTGTTTTTCAGCGGCCACATTTTCTTGGATCTCTTTATCAAGATTGTCGTTAAAATCTTTGAAAGAGTCGTAGCTCGTTTTAATTCCTTTAATGTATAAAGTATTTGCCTTAGGCGGTTTCTTGCTCTTCTTGATTTCGAACTTTCTCTCGGTGATCGATTTTAAAAATCTACTCAACAATGATGTTTTCGATGGAGCCTGACGCAGAGGCGGCGCCAAGAGTTTGCTGCTGCTTTCGCCCGTTAATATCGCTGTTATATTGCGCTTCTTCGATGGTGAAACTAAATGTCTACTACTTTTACGATCCTCTAGATCAGATGTTGTCACACTCTCCGCGTCCGACCAATCATTCGAATTAACATATTTCTTCGGATTTATCATCTGTGGCATTTCCACCTTGGATGGTGGATCCTCAATGATATTACCATACGCCTTTTCGACGATGTAAGCTTCCTGGGCCTCGTTCTCTTCCAATTCTATTTCCATTTTAGGCCTTAAACTCTTAGCCGGATCTTCCTGACCTTCTGGCGCTCCACGCTCCAATAACGATAAACCGCAACTGCACCTACAGTTGCGTTGACATGGCATGTCGATACACAGCTTCGATGATGCTTGCTTGTCAGTTCCATCGCTGTCGAACACGCTTGACGACGATGATGAAAATGAATAACAGTCCGAGTGCACATTCCTATCGGCATTAACATTCTTCTGCATATACGGTGAATCTCCGTGTGCGCACCAACTATATCTACCCTTTTGAGCATCTCTTTTTAGAACAGAACTGGGCAACAGGAAACTCATGGAGAAATCAGCATAGTTCTCGTCATCCTCTAATTTCATTGTTTTCAATATGTCTTCATGGAAGCTGACTCGCTTCTTACTTTCACCGCGCTTTTTCTTACGCTGTCTACGTTGTACTATAGCCTCCGAACTGGAGCAAGATAGAATGCTAGTATCGGTCATGTTGATTGTGTTCAGAATGCCGTAAGGAGCATCCATGTTATCACAGTCGGAGATTGTCATGCTCAACTCCAACAGATTTGTATCATTATTGATTAGATAAGAATTACGAGGATCTATGTTCTTCTTAAAACTGTAAGCGGGACTATCGTTATAATAAGTGTTCCTTTTGCTAAAGTCCTTTATACCGTTATCAATTTTATTCGTTTTTTCCGATTTTGCATCGTCAAGACTTCTACTGTAAAAATCATAGTCTTTAAGAGTCTCCAAACTAGAGCAATCCATTTCATTATCATCTAGTTTTCGCGTTACGTTCTGGTTAACTATATCATTTTTTGTCATCATGACAGTTTGGAATTTAGTAATCGCTGGTGATTGCATTGGCGTTTTACCATCTTCGCTGGAATCGCTAGATCCAAAATTCTTATTGTCTTCCATACGGTTGTTAATAATTGTCTTGTATCTATTATTCCGACATTTAGGAATATCATCCATCGAGTAGTCCTCCTGCAAAATTTATATATACACATTTATATATTCATTAAGCGAATATTAAAATTATTTTATGCAATTTCGAATCTGCATTTTACCTCTTTGTAACTGCTTCCATCAGTTTCGTTTGCAAGATCCATATCACTGTCAAATGCAACCCCACTGTCTCCTGGAGAAGCTAGACTTGATGAAATACTAGAAGATCTTAGATGCAACGATAAGACCGTTCCTGATGGATTTATGCTCATAGGCCTCTGTGGCATGTAGTTGCAAGTATCTAAATATGTCACATCCTATATACAACAATATTAATTTTACTAATCAGTATAATCATATGTTATCAATTAGATATTAATGTATCTAGCAACTTTAGATAACTCTGTAAATATCTTTTTTCTCTAGCAACACATTTGCAGAAATTTTCCATGAATAAACAGATTGAGCGATATATAGTTCATACCAAATAAAGTGTGTGTACTCAAATAAAATGATAACCTTTACAACCTTATATTATATAAAAAGATCTTTCTGTATACATAATTGTTATTCATTAGTGCGATAAATGTAACCGGGGGTGATATTAGTATCTGAGAGCAGAAGGAAACAGAAAAAGAATAAAAATTGCATAATGTGCTAAACACTTAGCAGAGAAAGCAAAAGAGACAAAAAGTTGATATTCTATACATTTCATAAAAATGCTACTATTTATTAAACACTTCCTATTTATAAATTATTTATCACATCAGTTTAACATACCAACTGCAATGTGAAGGACACATTTTCCAGACCGGCAAGAAGATTTACCAATTGGTTGGTTTTATCAGCATCTCTCACGAGTGCATGTGAAAAATATTGTTTTTTTAACGTCTTAGTATCTCGCAATAAACAACCAAGATAGCTCTCAAAACTGCCCTCACTTAGAGTGTGATAAAGCCATGCTCGACCTGTATAATATTAATAATAATTTAATATTAATAAGAAAAAGGTTACAACATATTCATTCTTAGATGCAATTAAGTTTTACCATTACACAAATATTGATTGTTAACTCTACACAAAGTTTGAAATTAGATTATTATAAAAATTTTCTTGAGTCAAATAATTTTATGCAAAATAACTATTTCTTATTACATAACACATGACTTAATTGTTTTAAATCATTAAAAAATCACTGCTTTAGAGCTATTAATTTAATGATAAGTTATATTAAATACATTTTGATGAATGAGAATTAACAAAAGAAAATTAGCAAAAAGCTAGAAATTGAGCATAGAAAATTGAGTAACAATTACTCTTATGACAAGACATTAATGCATACCTTTTCCAATGGAAGTTAATACACTCTGCAATGCATGAATGACCACAACAGTATCCTGATGACTAAGTTCTCTAGCAGTGCCCCAATATCCATGCCTTTCTACACGCAATCCATGACGCAATGCTCGGTCCAGCCAATAAACCAACCAGGAATCACCATCCAAGACCACAGTACCATAGAGACTTTGGGCATAAACCTGCTCAACATATGTATTACTCTCGTTGGAGTAAAAATGTATATAGCAAAATAGAAGCTTATTATAAATCAAAGCTTAAAAAATATGATTCAAAAAAATATACATAACTATGCAAATCTTCTATAAGCTTATCTCTTTGTTTTTCTTGAATGCAATATATCTACTCACACTATCATAATATACATAATATCTACGATATGCATAATATATATATCAACTTTTCTTTTTATATATTATTAAACATATATTTATAAGCAGAATCATATATATGAGATAAAATATACACATTAAGGATACACATTTATACTTTTATTTTCAAGCTAATACTTTGTATCTTTAATTAGAGCATTTATTTCACTTTCACTGATAGACATGTCCCAAGGTAATAATGTCAATTTTTTATCTGTCCTTTTCACAATGGCATTTTATATATATTTTTTGCGTTAAAAATGTATGTGTGAAATGAATATATAATCAATGATTGGAGTGAAAAAAGAAAAAGAGACAAAAGAAAGCACAGGATAAAGAGGACAGATTTATCAGCTGTTCTGTATGTAACGCGCATATGCGCGGCTGTCATCGAAATGTCAATGCAGTTAACTGATTTTAATGAAAGCAGCGGCTCACTTCTCGACAATATTAATTATCGCTGAGCAAATGCGAGACGAACAACATTCGTTTTCAACAAGAAATTCCACGTTTAAAGATTTATACAACGATCGAGCGTTCTTATGTGTGCAAACGTTCGGTTTCAAGACGCGTTGCGTCGCGATTAAACCACGATCAAGAGTTTGCAACGTCATACATATATATATATGTGTGTATATATATATAAAGTACATATAAAACTAACATATATATATATATATATATATATATATATATATATATATATATATAAAGCTGTACATTTATTTCTGACAATGAGAAAATACGATGATTAACAAAGATCGGAAATCGGTCAGTAAGCTCGGACTTTAATGCTATAGTCACGTAAAAGTCATTCATGAAACCGATAATTGACATAAAATACGCATCTTGTGTTTCTACAGCATCGGAGATTGAACTCATTTATATTATAACATTTTCAATCCCCTACATATAGGATATGTTTCTTTACGTTTTTATGTCATCTGAGATATAATTTGTCAGAACTATATCAGTTTCGAACATTGCTTCTAGTTGCGGAATACGTGCGGGAAAGGAAGGCAGGAAATGAGGCGTTGTACGAATCGTCACCAAATTGTCATCTTTCTTTTGGAGCCTATGAAAGCACATGCAGTTGCAGCTACAGTGACAGCTATACATGCGTTTATACAGAAAGCTATGGCCTTTCTTTAAGACGTTTTAATCGCTCACCAGTTTGACAGCTTTTGTGAGCTCCTGTAAGATCCTGCCCTTGGAGAGGACCTTGTCGGTGCAGAGTTCCATATCCTCGCGACCTGACGGCATCTCGTCACCACGCGTACTTACATGACTCGCGTCGCGACGAATAGTAGGAGCGGCTCGGCGCCGCGGGAGATCGTGTCCAAGCTTCTACGAATTAAGCCGGACCAAGCGGCGGTACCGACGACGACAACGCGATCGCTGCACGACGTAGTCGCGCTGTCGACGCTCATTGATTGATTTTAGTGGGGCGCAGGTCACCCGCGATTTTCAAGCCACAACTTGCCGGGCGATATATCGTGCTCTGTGTCTTTACATCGGCGTTCATCCTCTTTTATATAGACATCTATCTCTTTCGGGAGATGCAATAGAAACTTCTTTCTTTTCTCTTGCTTTCTTCCACTTTTCTCTATTTGTTTGTTCTTCTCATTTTCATTATTTGTATAATTTGTAAAAAATTGTTTTGTTTAAGCATAAATCTCAGATGCTAATCTATAGCATACACAAATGAAAAACATAAAGATTAATAGAAATCCTCTCATGTGAAGTTTATCATTATTTTAATTTGTAATCACTTACATTTTATTTTATTTTTTTGATGTTTATTCGCTATCAGGCCTTATTCACATACAGATACAGATACACGTGTTGCTGTCTTTTTTTGCTTAGAGATATGCTTGACATAAGGCAATCATACCCTGTTAATGAGATATTTGTGGGATTTTTATAATACTACTGAGGGAGATATCATATCGAATTGACAAATATTCTCCACATCAATCTTAACAAACTGCTTGCAAAATCTTAAGTTTTAGTTATGCTGAAATAAATTAGTTGTATACACTAGATTATATAAATTAATATAAATATAAATTATTTTAATAATACATAATATGTATCAACAATGAAATGTAAAAAGATATAAAAATTGATATTAAAAAAAATTTTTATTGTAATACTTTACTATTAATTCAAATTCATTTTGATTGACGATTAACGGTATCTCGATAACAATAATAAATAAAAATATTTTGTTATTTATACAAGTTAACAAATAACATGCTAACTATATATCATGTTTTTCTTTTAAGAGAGAAGCTTCGTTGATAAACATGTTGATAATTGATAAATCTAGTTATTTATTCGCATTAAATAATCAGAACTTTTAACAAGATCGACAATTCTCGCAGTTTAACGTGCATTCAAGTAGCATTAAAACTTATTATTCATTAAAACTTATCTACAAGCAATACCGCTCAAATAGTGATAAATGATACTGGCATCGGATCGTCCATTTATCTGCGTCAATGTTTGACCGAGGTTGTTGACAATCTACTCGCAATCCACAGAACTTTGATTAAATATATTGATTCCGTGGCTTTTAATCTTAAGAACGTTATTTTGACCTGAATGCCAAGGCCAGTTTTCCATTGACTATTATAAATATGGAAAAAACGTGGAGAATCTACAAAATAATTAACCTCTACATTATAAAGAAACAGTAGTAAAGAGAAGACAGTAATTTTTTCAAATATAAAAAGAAGAGAGGAACAATTATAAGATAAAAAAATGATATTAACAAGTTAAAACTAGAAAAAAATACTTTTTCCTTTTCCTTTCCTTTTTCTTTAATACATTTTGGATTTAAAATGTCTAGGATCTGTTAAAATTCGACTTTTTATCTAATTAGAGTTATTTTTTTGCTTTAAATTTCTTTATCGATCGATGTTTATAGTTCGTTTACTTTTTGTATCACAGATGGCACAATTTGTAATAATATTAAAAATGTAATTTTACGAAATTCTAAAGAAGAAATAAAAAATCATAGAAAGATATAATGTTATTTTAATATTTTTATACATTTATAGAAAATCAACACATATTTATTTTCACATTATTTTGACATTTCACATTTTTTTAAATTTTGATAACATTTCCTATAAATTTTCGTGAGAATTATTTTAATTCTTCTCTCATTCAAGTATGTTGTATGAAAATTAAGATATCACTGTCTAAAAAATTTATTTTTAATTATATTCACATATTTTTTGTCAATACTCTAATATTATGAAAAAATATCTTGTGCTATTAAATTATAAAAGATTGTTAAAGCCTATCTATATAATAGACAATGAGTTTTTATGATCTAAATCATGGTTACAAGTTTAATTTTGTCGGTCTTTTGTGGGACCTGCTTGATCTGCTCTATTTTTACTTTCGCGATAGCTGCTTGAATTCGAATGTGGATATTTGTCAGAAGTGTACTTGAATTTTGTCTTCGATTTACCCTTAGAGCTCCGTACGCATTGTACAATCTCCTCAATGCATTTTTTATCCTTTTCGCTAATGCTACAACTTACATCGCCGACCACGTGCTCTTGGAGTTCTCTAAAATTGTAATAAGCTTCTTAAAATCCTGTATTACTACATTTAAAATTAAGTATTCTTAGGAATTCTTACAAAAATTTTTTAAAAATCATTTTTTAGAAAACTTATAATTTTTTTTTAGAAAATTTATAATTAATCATTTAATCAAGATGTCAATTTGTAAGATTTGATACGAAAAATCAGATTATGCAATTTTATTATTAAATACGCGTGTTTTTTTTTATTTGCGTAGATTATAAATTAAGTAGTTATTTTGATAAAAAATAGACAGTGAAGATAAATTCTCAGGCAAATGTTTCCAATTAACTCTTTAAATACGGATATTCATACTCGTATATATTTATACTTATCGTCTATTAACAGCAGCCGAATTTAAAGGATTAACATATATTATTACTTTTGCTAAAATAAATACATTTTATAAGCATGCATTGTGACATTATTTTTAAATTGTTTCATATGGAGAAAAATTTCGCGCCTTTATAAAACATGAGAAGAAACGCTGCACGTCATCATACGTATGACATACGTCACGATATGTCGTGGCAATTTCACGAGCAATCTCGCGACAGGTTGGAATCGCGACAGATGTATGTTTCGATGTATAAATAATCCGATATATGTATTTTTGGCTTTACTTGAACGTCATCCGAACATCACGAAAGAGTTCAGCTATCGAAAATATGAAGAGCATAAACGAGAGAATAAATGGTGGATCACTGCAACGAATTAATCAAACAATCTCCGCATTATGCAGAATATATGTACATGCATGTATGTATATATTTATATAGAAATGATAAATTACACGAAAAAGATCTTTTGTCCAAAAGTCAAAGAAAAAACTGCTAATTAACCGAGAAGTCAATTTGTCAAAAATTTGATACGGAAATTAGATTCTACAATTTTCCAATAAATATCCGTGTATGTAGATTATAAATTGATTAAATAATTATTGTGATAAAGCAGATATTGCAGACACAAAATTCTAAAAATCAAATATTCTCTCCGTTAAAATTTATTATATTATTTGTAAGAATTTTTATTGTGTAATTATTTTTAAATTATCTTATGAGGAGAAAAATTTCGCGCCTTTATTATAAAGCGCGGGAAGAAAGGTGTACGTCATCGCGATGTCACAATTTCGTAGACAATTTCACGGCACTTTGGAGTGAACCGTGATAGTTTCGCGATCGCGCTTTGTCGTACAAATAACTTATCAATATGTATATTTGACATTTTCAGTTATCCGATTAGCATCACAAGTGAATTCAGTTGGAGAGTGTAAGAAGTATGAAGAGTATAAACGATAGATCGACGAATAAACGATGAATTTCAAGGCAAGTAACCTCTATATATTACAGTATGCAGAATGCATATGTATATATTCGTATAGAAATAACAAGTTAAAGAATAAAAAAGAAAATCAATTATTCAGGAACCGTACGAGACTTTTAATTAATCCTTTAATCAAGATATCTTTTAATCAATTTTCGTAAGATTTGACACGAAAAGATTATATAATCTTGTATCAAGTACGTGTGTATTTGCTCTTTTATTTGAGTAAATTATAAGTTAATTAAACAGCTGTTTTGATAAAACAGACATATTATTATAAATGTAAAGCTTTTAATCAAAGCATTATTATTATTCGAAAGATCGAATATCAATTTATTGTGTTTATCATTATTTTTAAACAGTTCCATGGAGAGAAAAATTTGGCGCCCTTTGCCTAAAGCGCGGGAAGAACACTGCACGTCATCGTTACGTATGACATACGTCACGATATCTCGCGGTAATTTCGCGAATAACCTTCTGGTGCTTCGTGGGACGGAACTGCGATAGTAAATAATCCATCAATATGTTTGGCATTATTTGCATTGTCCGACCAGCATGCACTCATGTGAGTGCATTGAATGAATTCAGCCGGGAATATCAGAGAACGGATCATTGCAACGAATTAATCAAGGTAAATAATTTGCGCGTTTAATTATCACGATTCTAATCATGTTTATGAATGTTACATCGCAAGTTTTTTGTAGTGAAAATTGCGAGCATAATCGCTATGTCTATTTTTTCGATCAATTGCAGCATTGTGATTCTGAACATTTATAAAAATATCTTACAGTTTTCATTGTGAGTGTAATATATTACGTGCATAATGAAGTCAGTGCTATGTCTCTCGATAATAAACGATTTTAAAATGCTAACGGTTATTATTAATGAAATAAATATAGTTAAACAGAGCTCACTTTTGATGTCGATGCAATTTTGCAATTAATTTATTCAGATACAGCGTTTCTTTCTGCATCGCCTTTAGTTCCGATTCTTTCTCCTGGAAATAAAAAGTCGCTGATACATAATAAACATTATTTCTTGCCTTAATTAAAATAATAATTTTAATAATTATTAATTGCAAATGTTTTAATATGTCTAAATTGTTTGTATTGGTTGCATATCAAGTCAAATGTTGCAATTGATATTATAATAATTAATATCATATTATAGTAAAATTTTCAATATATGATATTTTCAAATATGCATAGGATTATTAGTGACGACATTGTATTTTATACATATATGCAATACAAGTATCTCTTCTAATAATTGAAATAAAATAATAATATTATCTAAATTATAAATAAGAATATTTTATCATAAGAGATCTATTTTGCGTGTATAGGTAGATTTGTAGAAACACTTATTAATACCAACAATTTTACAAAATGTTTAATATTTAATAATTTGCCCTTCTGGATTCCGTTTTGTCATGCTGGTTTAACATATGATACATTAGCTTAACATTATGAAATTTAATTTTCATTGTTTACTAAGTTTGTTTTCTATTACCGTTAAAGCCTTTGTAATGGCGCAAAGTTCGTCCTGGCGAGTTTCGCAAAGATGACGTGTAGTGATCATTTCCGCGGTTAGCCGTGCTAATTGCTGTCGGAAATTCCGCTCGCGCTCTGTTGCTTTATCCCAGGCTTCTTCTCGAACAATTATAGCATCTCTCAAAGTTTGCATATCCCTCTCCAGTAACTCAAATTCTGATCTACTCCATTAGCAGTATGAATACAGGTAATTGAATTGATGAAAGAAAAATCATGTAGAAAAATTGTATTATATAATAAAATCAGATTAAATTAGTATTATTTAAATATTATTTTGTAATTATAAAATTAGCATATTTTTTTAAATATTCGATAAAAGAGAGAATTTATTATCTCTGTCTCTCTCTCTCTCTCTCTCTCTCTCTCTCTCTCTCTCTCTCTCCCTCTCTCCCTCTCTCTTTCTCTCTTTTTTCTTCTTTTCTTATGTTTTTATTAATACTAAATAAATTTGTAAAATTTATGAAAATTTTTATATTTTAATGAAGCTCTCTCTCTTGTTTAGAGCGAGTTATATAAATATGCCTAAAAAATAACTTACACTTCTATCACTTTGTTTGTAATATTAATAATTTTCTAAAATATTAACAGCCTATTTTGTCAATCTAATCTAGTCGCGAAAATATTAGATATGCGCAAATCTCACGGTAAAAAATTAATTTGCAAATATAACGATTAAATTAAATTAATTAATACTCTTCGATTGAAAATGTTAAAACAGAAGTTTGAATTACGAGAGATTGCATTTGTGTACTTGCCTAATCCAGTGTAATTGAAGCGGTTAATCGATTTAACTAAGTCGGACCTAAGAACTTACTTCGTAATAGTGACCGTAGGTGATTCTCTTTGGCATCCCTCCAATTTCCCAAGGCAATCTTTGCAAGTTTCCCAAATTTGTAACTCGCGATCTGTTTTAGAAACGATATCCATTGATGAAGTGCATTTATCTTCCATGCAGATTTTGTCATTTTTCTGAAATTCGCACGTAACAGATTTTAAATTCATATATTCCACATTTAATACTGTGTTATTTTATACATTTACTGTGCTATTTTATATCGTGAGTTTTTACAACAATAATATTAGAATTTGAAATGTCTTTAAAATTTTCTATTTTGTTATATATAATATAATCTCTCTCATTATATATGATATATATATATATATATATATATGTTTAAAATATATATAATTATATATAATTAATCTTTCTCACAATATATTTGCCGCTAATTTTTTATACTTTCATTACATACAATATTCTTATCAACATTATATCTTTATAATTTGTATTGACTTTATTATATATATTAGTTTTAATTATATAAAGAAACCGGGCTAAATTTGCAAACGTTATATTTTTTGATTAAAAATAAAAAAAATAATTATAACTTATAGCAATAAATAATACAATAATAATATAATAATATAAAAACGCATTGCGTGCAATGCATTGCAACATAAAATAGTATCTATATGTATTATAGTATTTAATCATCTTTTCAAATATTTTCCTATTATCTGCAGATATTGTTGTTCTTACCGTTTGCGTTACTAACATATCAGTTAATTTCACTCTCTCATTACTAAGTTTATTTTGCAAGAATAACATATTTTCTTGCAATTTCTCCATTTTAACTGTATCCTTTTCGAGTCTGCGTATCGAAAAATATTTTGAGTTTGTTTGAGATAGAGATGTTTCAAATTGCAAACGTATTATAATTGTTATATTGCGCTCGAGTTAGAAATGCATAATTAACCATGTAATTAACCATAGTGAGAATCTCACCGCCTTGTCAAGTTCTTGTTTTCCGCAGTGAGATGATGAATTCTGAGATGTAGCGCTGCATTGTTGTCTTCCAGCAGCTTTAGGGAAATCTGCATCTTCTCGATCGAAACCGCCGATGTCGATTCACGATGCTTTGTCGTGTAAGCGCTTGTGATTCGCGCCATTTGTAAGCTCGAATCTGGAAACGGCGGATCGCCCCTGTCTACGACGCGGAATTCCAAACTAAATTAATATTCGTCGCTTCTGCAACTGACATGCTTTACATCTCATTGTTCGAATATATGATTAAAATGAGATGGTTGCTTGATTGTGTAGAAACTGATAACTCGCTTAAATCAGAAAGTAAGAAATTTCAATTCAAATCGATTATTTCAGTCAATTCGGTGAACTTTTCATAGATTTTATTTGAATAAATGAAATAATCAATGTTTTTTAACAATTGTTATTAATATAACTGTAATAGTAAAACAATCTAATAATCATCAAATATTTGAATTATATAATTGAATTATTAATATATATGTGACAAAGCTGATATTTTTGAGCATATGTATCATTGTTTAATACGAAAAGGTTTAAATTAAATTTTTGCGTGTTAGGGACCAAAACAAAAATGGCATAACGTATTTTTCTCTAACTTTTAAATACAAAAATATAACTTAAAAGCTTTTTATATTTAGAAATTTTATTACTATAACTTAAGTATTATTAATTAAAGAATTTAATAATAAGAATCAACAAAAATATTTGTAAAGCTCATTGAATTTTGTGTTAACTTTTGCGTAATACTTTTTACCTTCTTTATATGTCTTATCATTTCTACTCAAATCAGATGGCTTCCAATTTGAATAATTTCCTGGATAATTTTCTGAAAAAATAGATAAATTCACAATTTGATATACTATATAAAAAACATAACTGTGCTTTATTGTGATTTAAGAGATAGAATATTGTGTCATATATTGGATCAAGGTGTTATATCTTTTATATGAGAAAATATAGCAGCAAAACTCGTATTCTACAATTTTCTTTGATATTAGATGTTAAAAAGTATAGTTTTATTCTGTCTTCATCTGAGTTCTTAAAATTATCAAGTAATATTATTAATTTCTAGAAATATATAGTAAAAAAAAATATATAGTAAAAAAATTAGCAATTCTAATTAATTTAAAAATAAAATCGAATTAAGTTATCAAATAATTTATATAAAATATAAAAGTATAAAATAATTAATATAAAAGGTTTTTACAAATTTAATATAAATTCTAGAGGATGTTAAGAATATGAATTTTATCTCTTATGAATATTTTCTATATGGATAATATATATCGATGTAATTAATTTTTATTAGAAATATTTTCATAAAAAATAAGGAATTACGCACTACTGCAAATTTCGAAATAAGGATTTTTGACGGTAGATGTATGGCAAGTCGTTGTAAAACAGTTGTGAGGATACTTAAAGTCCAAGTGCAATTCATCTCGCCACGAATCCATTGTTCGATAATGAGTGCACGACATAGCTCTCTCAGCTTCTCGCGATAAGTCTGATAAATGTAACCCCGTTATAAGCCAGATTTTTCGAAGCTGATGCTACTATTCTGAAAAAAAATTGTTTTTTTCCTGTCTGCTTTGTTGTCTTTTTTTATAGAGTGAATGTGTATTATAGTTTCTTTCGCAAAAATGCTTTTTTAGAATATAGTTTTTTAAAAATCAATAGACTCATTAAAAAAAAATATCGATAAATTCATTGATAATTCAATATGATTTTTCTATGTTTGTGGCTCTTCAAATTTAATTCAATTTAAATTAGAGTAAATTACATTTGTTCCAAAACTGAAAATATATATAATTTTTGTACTAAAATTACTTGTCCGTTCTGTTGGTTAAAATGCTGACACTTCTTCTCAGTCTTTTTTCTTCACGGGCAGTAAATAACGATTACTGCAAATTGCTGATCATGGGATCGGCAGGTCCCTTACCTCGATCTAACTAAACGACCAAAAACCCTTTCTCTTGAGTTTTCACATATCCTCGCTTAAAGGGGTGGAAGCGAAATGGATATGTTACGTAAATCACATGCGCTGTTCTACCGTGAAATTTTGTTTAATTTCTTGTGTGTCCATTAGTTACCGAACTCCTTTGTTCCTTGCAATGTATTTTGCCACATAGTTCATGATTGTTAATAATACAGAGAGTTGTTATACTATAATATTAATAATATTACAACAGTTATTTTGAGATAAATGATAACTTATATGTAATATATTTTTTATTAATTTTGTTTTTCAATTTATTGCATTAATTATATTAAAAATTGTTGTATAAATTATATATATATATATATATATATATATATATACACAATAAATACATATACAGACACATGCATGTAAAAAAAAAAAAAAAAATATATATATATATACAGAGAGATCTTACATTATTCACATTTGTATATAATCATAATTTATAGCGCGACACTCGCAAATAATTCAAAATCTTTGAATTTTGAATAAGGGTACTAAAAGTAAAATATAGAAACTAGGAAAGCTAAATAAATATTTGTCAGAAATATTAAAAATCATATATATCAAATAATATTATTAAAATAAAGCGATGGAAATATTTATCTGCGAAAGAATGAGCGTCAAATGATTATTCAAGCCATTGCTTGATTTACCATGGTGCCATTAGACTTTATGAGTCATAAATGAAAATGAAGATATAGAGAAAAATTTTATTTTGGTCAGACAAAATACGCATGGCGTATTTTTCGTGCGATTTGATGTTAACGAATAATGTACATTCGCAAAATTTCGATATATAATGTGAGCAAAATTTAAAAGAAAAGTCTAACATAGATATACATATTTAGAAAAAGATATATTTGAAAAAGGAAATATTAATTAATCTTTATTTTATTTAAAATATAATTAATTTTAATATGTAAATATGTATATACATATGTAATACATAATAAGCAATAGAAACTATAAAATATTGCTTATTATGGAATTTTTAAGAAATCTATAAAATAAATTTGTCTAATTAATATTTAGCTTAAGTGTCTATAAAAAATATTAAATTTAATTAATTCAACCTCTATATTATTTTATGCTACAAGTTAAAACTATATAAATTATGTTTATATTATTTCTATTATGATGAGACATATTAAATCGCATAATTAAAATATTATTATAACTATTAAATTTTATTAAATATTAATTTTTTAAATTAATTAATATTATTAAAATATTTTCATAAAAATTGAAAGAAAGAAAGATTAAAAGAAATGATAATATATTTAAAATTCTGTTTAAAAAATTAAAATTCATAAATAATGAAATTAAAGTTATTGCCTTAAATGATTTATAAGTTTATTCATCTTTATCTACAAATAGTAATTATTATCATATGAATATGTTACATTATATAATTATAATAATTTACATAGTTTATCCATTTTTACATAGATTAATAATGCATATCAGCCTACGCATTTGTATGTTTAAAAATTACATATGCATTGTTGTACTTGTTATACGTATAATTTATTTTGGCATTGGCATAAAGATATTATTGTTAAATACAATAAATAGTTAATATTTAATAAAAAAGTACTATAATCAGAAAGTTTTCAAAATTAATATACAATAAATAAGAAAGAAAGAGGCAAAGTATCAGTACATAGAGCGCGCAATATGTAGATCAAATGGAACGTGTAGTATTGTACATTAAATAAAAAGTCTACAATTATATGCACGTATATCAATTAAAGATAATGCTATAATTGAGGTAAAAAGAAATTTCTACAAAAATCAGTCTTAGCAAGAAAATAAAATAAGTTGCATGATCATAAATGAATAACATGTAACACACGCTCTTTCTTCTCTTTTTTTGATATATACAAATATTTTGTAACAACGTAAATTATTAAACAAATATTATTAAATTATGGGTAAATTGCAAACAAAGTATAATTATTCGGTCCCTATGATGTTGAAATAGTTAAGTCAACATATAATTCTATATCTCGTGTTCTACATTTCAATATCGCGATTTTCAAAGCTCATTTTGAATAAATATTAAGACACTGACGATCGAACAGATATATTACACACAGTAATCACGTTTCATGGATTGAATAATGGAAACATAATTTTAGGGATGAAGGAGGAGGGCAAACATTTATGTTCCATTCATGATTTCGATATCCAGATATTCGTTGTGTGTGTGTATATATATTCTTACTAAAGCATCTATTTATTATAAGAACTTCATTTATCCAACAGCATATTTTTAAACCATTGTACAAGACGAGATCTGAGAAATTTATCAGAAAAATTATCATCGATCTATCATCGTGTAGATCATTATGCTGATACATCATAGGATTTCACGGTACCTTAATCATAGCACTCACGAAAGCGCAGATATATAATACACATAAATATATTACACATCGTTACTTTACGAATATATACATGCGGATATAATTTCGTTTGTTTTGCTATACATTTAAATGCGTATATATACGCACGTATACTTTGAGCGTATTATTTTCCACACAGGCTGTTCGATAGCTGCAACTAGATAGCTTTTATCCTGTGATTACTTTCTTGAAAATATATGCAAATATATTGATAAAACGAGAAGTTAAATATGAAATATATTATATTTATTATTATAAAATTATTTTTAAAATATATCACATATGTATATATTGTAATAGAAAAGTGATTAAGAAATTATAATACGTTTTAATCATTCTATTATATGTAAATATAATAGTTTTTTATATATAATTTACCTGCAAAATACGCCAAAATTCATTATCTTAATTTTAATGACAGTTTCGAGTAATTCTAGTTGTTGTTTATACATGAAAAAGAATAATTATTACATTCTGGCAAGGAAATAAAATCTCGCAATAAAATCTCGGAAATATAGAATGCGAGGATAAAAGATATCTTTAACAATCGATTGAGCCTAAAATAAATCTATCTAATATGTCTAATAAAATCGCACTTATAATGTAAAACACACTATTAGCGCATCAAATGTTCCCTTTAATACTGATACCATTAATGCTCACACACACAGTCGTTTCAGATTAATCTATTGTATTGTGTAACTTTTTTCTGTAATTTATATAGTTTTCTTAAATTTTTTGAGAAGCAGAAGATAATAGTTTACAATTTTATCAATTTTATGAACATTATTATTGTCAAAAAAATAATTTGCGTTGAATTAAAAATATGTTATTAAATATACATTCACAAATAATTATTATAAAAGACAATAAATCAAAAAGACAATAAATTTGCATGACAAAACATTACTTTTTGAAATAAATAATTTATATTTTTATGAGTAAAGCTATTTAAAATTTTTAAGCACCAAGAGAGGAAAGGATATTTTATTTTATAATTATTATATATATATAAGTTTCTCATTCTGATATAATATATATTTATTTATTTAATATATCTTGAAAATATGCATTTTTTAAAATATTATTGTGATTTTTTTTTAAAAAGAGATCTCTTCTAAAAAATTATTCTTTGGATTCTTTGATCTTGTTAGATATTACTTTACGTATGTGTGATTAAAAAATATATTATAGACGAATATTAACATATAAAAAATGTAAACAAAATACAAATTGTTTTATCATATGATATATATATATACTTAGCATTGAAAATTGTCGATCTCATTTATAACATTGTTTCTTAATGTGAAAAAAATCATTTTTGAATAATTCGTAAGATATATAAGTGACTGCACCAAGTTAAATTCACAATAATGAATAGTATGTGTATATTTGATGAAATTTATGAATTTATGAATTTATATAGTAGAAGAACCAACGTATTATCAGTTCTTTCTTGGACGGTGTAAGAAAATTACATGAGATTTATCGCAGATAATATTATGAAAATATTACAGAAAATATTTGTTGTCTTTGTATAATTTTGTTTTACTATAAAACTTTCTATTTTCTTTTAGTCTTTTATATGATAAAATACTTATATAATTTTATATACAAGATATCTCAAAACTAAAGTTTTGTTTCTTTAAAAAGCGAATTTTAATAATATCAAATTAATTATTTTGAAAAGAAATTTTATTAAATTAAATTTAAAAATTTTTAATGCACTATAAAATAAAAAATTTAGAATTGTTTTGCATTTTAATTGAAAATTTTTAATTAAATAATATTTAATATATTCTGTCGAATATTAACTATTTATTTATATCAAATATTTTATTATTAAATATAAGATAATAATTTGAGATATCCCGTATATACGTACATATATACATGCACGCTTCTCAGTATATGTATATATATATATATATATATATATATATATATGTATGTATATACATATGTATATAAAATTCTGTTGAAACAAAAATTACAGGAATTGAATGGTTAAAACTTAAATAGGTACAAATGTATTATTTTTCATTAATATATATACCTGTATATATATACCTGTATATATATATATATATATATATATATATATATATATAGTATATATATATCACTGACAACTTCTGATTAAAAATTAAAAGATTTTACAATTATAGCACAGATGTGTTCATCCATCTTATTTTGATTACAAGGAACTGTGAAATAAAGCTATTTTGTGTGAAATTTTGCAATATGAGATCGTTCATTTATAATTATCATTATATTTTATGTAGAAAAAATTGTAGATTATCGAATCGAAAAGACATCAATCCATTAGATCAAACATATTAGTAATTTTATTTTTATTTTAAGATAATTGTCATGCTCTTAATCTAATTATCATGCCGTATTAAAAGCGGGCTGAGCTTTAAGTAATATCAATGAAAATTGATTGTAAAAAATATTATTATATATAAACGATATTAAAGCGTACATGTATTATAAAAGCGAAAATTTTTGAAGAATAAGAAAATTCCTACAATCATTTCTGCAATCAATCCTGCATTCATTATTAGAAAGTATAACTTAGATATATAATTTATGTATTTTTAAATTGGTATACATTCCTGCAAAAATAATAATTGTGAATTTTCTATATTATTTGTAAGAAAAATGAGTTATGTTCTTTTTGTAACAATCAATCGTTAGTGTAGGCAAGTAAAATTATTAAAAATCTTCCGACGTAAAATATAAATCTGCAAAGAAATTAATGCGACCACATCTCAGATATCGTGACTTTAAACCAGAGAGACCATGACGCGTTTCCGCGACGTAGAATGTAACATAGTAAAGTGCCCACTTCTGCGAGAGGATTGAGCCGTCAGAGATGTTGTCACGGTCGTTCTTGTACTATTATTCGTTGCTCCGATACCGAAGCAGTGATGTGAATTTGTCGGGCACCAACTCGAAATCCAAGAGATTGCCTGCATGTTCCTATCAAGCAATAATTGCTTTAACTTTAAGAGATAGCGGAAAATTGCGATGTCCGATCTTTTATTCTGAGAAAATATTATGTCCATCGCGAATATTGCTTCGAAAATAAGAAATTTGAACATTATGTAAAAAAATATCTTTTGCAGCAAATTTTACAGCTATCTTGATGATAGCTCTTGTGAATTAAACATTTTTATTTGTTACTTAATTTTATAAAAATTATTAATATTTTAGGACTATGATAGGTGTTCTTCCATAAGAATTTTTATCTCATATTTAAGAAAAATGCTCTTTCAAATAGATTCGAAAACAGAAAAATACTCTTTCAAATAGATTCGAATCGAATAGTAAAATTAATTTTAAGATTATAACCATAATTATATGTAATTTATAATTAATGTACTCACCGTACAGTTTTACAAAACGGAGTACTGAACAGACAATAAATGATTGGGTTAGCGGCTGAATTGAGCGGCGTCAAACTTTGTATGAAACTGGCGATTGCGATATTCGTTTGAGTTTGTGGTACATGTCCATAAACTTGAAGAAGATCGAAGACTATGTATGGACTCCAGCAAAGGATAAACACTGAAATATAAAATTGTTCTTCGCTTACATTGTATCATATATACTAATTTATGTTACGTTTATAATACAATGTTATTATGAAATTTGCAGAAATATACAAACATTAGAATAAGAATCCACAGATATTATTATAATATTTAAAAAATAAGAAATATACGTAATTAATATATTAATAAAAGAAATTATAAAAAATTATTAAAAAACTTATATCAAACAATAAAAATATATTTATCTAGCATCATCCAAAAGTAAAAAAGACATACTATTTTTATATAATAAAAATGTTATAAATAAAATACTATTAAATATATACCGTTAATTTCATTTAAGAGAATTGCCGTTTTTATCTTACATTACAAAGAGCGTTACAAAAATTCTGAGAGAATTTTAAATTTGTGTCAATTTAAATAATTCATTTAAATAATGAATAGTTAAGGATATTTATATAGTAAGGATATTTATATAGTAAGGATATTTATCTCTTTGAATCATACTTTAATTTATATCGTAGTTTCCGTTTTAGCATATAATCGTCAATATAAAAAATATAGATGATTATATTTGATTTGATCGCTTTTGATCGAAATGTTTATTAAATCATTAATGACTTTTCTTTAAATATTTTTTCTTTGGAAATGTCTTTGTTTAATTTTTGTAATACATTATTATTATTTAATTTATTAAATACTTAAATCATCAGACTGATGCCATTTCAATATAACATTAAATTGAATAATATAATTCTCATATAACTCATATAATTGCATGGATAATAATATAGGTAAGATAATTCGTAAAAGTAATTATATATTTTATTAAAAATTAATTATATATACTATATACTATAATTAAAAAATATTAATGTATATATATATATATATATATATATATATATAATTAATATATATAATTATATATTTTATTAAAAATTTAATAAAATATATTGAAAATATTTTTATAATTTGTAATAAAATTAATTCATTAAAAATCTTTGTTTTTTAATCGATTAAAATTTAAGAACTATTAGTATTTGGACAGTCTTGTTAAAAAATTGATTTTTAATTTATCAGATAATTTTTTATGTGGAAATTAAAGAAGTTATAAAGTATTATATTTTGACAGATACTGATATAGACTTAATAGATATAATCTTCTTTTATTTTTCAATAAATCCACGACCAAAAAAGAATTAAGTACTATCATTTCACCGATATTGGAAAAGCTACAAGTTGAGAGAAGATATCAGTCTCAAACAGGAAAAAGGCAGAACATCTGACACACGATAAAATAACTTTTCAAACTAAAAAAGCAAAGCAGCTTTAAAACTGTTCTTACGGCTAATTCATTTCTTGTTTGAGAACATTTATCTTCTGACTTTTCTGTTTATCCAATATTATTCTGTATTATTTATCTATAAATAATGACAAATCATCGAATCCATTAATATGTATAATTTTAGAAATATTGTTACATCTACAATCTGATAGAATAATTCAAAGAAATGATTCAGTAAAATAAGGCGACAGTATTTTGTCAATTTAAAGAATGTTTGCAACAATTAAAATATTATAAAAGAATTTTTTAGAAAAGATTACAATTCATTTTCTTATACGACACAAAATGCGAAAAAATTTTTTAGGACTTCTAAGATCTTAAATATATAATATATAATAAATAATAATATATAATAAATACATATACAAATATATATATATATATATATATATATATAAAATAAAAAAATAGATATGATAAACAAATATATAATATATAAATCAACATAATTTTATGTTTCTTAAAGAAAATTAAGCGAAATATTGTGGAAGAGCAAAATATGAGCAAGATATTGTGGAAATAAATTATTTATATAAATGTATAAAACATATAAAAATTTAATATCTCTGTATATAATTTTGATACTTGTAATATTTTGATAATTGTAATATTCTTTTTATGTAAAATTATATTTATAATTTGTTAAAGTTGCATTATATTAGCGATAAAATTTAAAAAGCTTTATTGTTAAATTTATGTATTGTTTCATTTATTCACAAAATCATTTTACACGTATCTGAGACTTTAATAATGTATTTATCTCCAAGCTGCATTAAATAATTTTAAATTTAAACTTTCATTGTATGCTTTTATTATATGCTTTTGCATTATTATTTGAGAATATTGTAATGATTTATCGAAAATTGATTTTCAATTTTGTGAGTAGTGTCTCTCTAATGATGCATGATTACGCAATTTAAATTTAATTAAACGTAAATCGAAGTATCTGATTCGTCATCGCGATGAGTGTGCAATACTTTAATGTCCCATCATAAACGTTTCTAAAGCAATGAATGATCGCATTGTGCGTCTTCTTTATAATTGACGGATGAATATATCTATTGTTATTTCGAGAATGGGAATATTGCTGGCATATAAATAATAGTATATACGACAAGTTTATTGCTACGATCGATATATCGATACTTTTTGTAGTCATCTTAGAAGGAATAGTTGTTAAAAGAAATTTATTATGTGAAAGTTTTAATAAAAAGCTTGTAAATTTGTAAACAAAATAAATAAATTTTCATATATTTTTTAGAAATTAATTTTTTATATTAAACATAAAATTTTGATTAAAAATATTTTTATTTAGTCTATTTTTATAGTCTATTAAATCTATTAAAAAGGCAAAAAGAAGAAAATTTGATATCCATATATTATTATAAAATATTTTATATCAAAATACTTTTAATGCTTATTTAAAAAAGAGAATAAGCAAAATTTGTTAAATACTAAAAAATTTGCAAAAGTTAGAATATTTTTAATAATATACCGTTTTATTTAGTTATTGCTATTTTTTTGTAAAATTGCACTAATGATAATAGTTTCTAAAAAAATTAACATTTAACAATTATTTAACAAAAAATTTAGCAATATCTTCTCACAAACTGTTCAATAATTTCAATAATTAAAAGATAATTTTGATAGTAGAAAATAGTACACAATAATTTTAATAAGAGAAATATTAGTTTAAAATAAAAAGATTTTTTGATTTATGGAAGTATATGGATACTATCTCGAAATATCAAAAGTAAAACGCATCATAAGCGTAATCGCAAAAAAAATATACGCACGATATATTATATACAATTTAAAATCAGAAAACGAGATTATGTTGCTATTGTAACTGCAGCATTTATGCGAAATTTATTTTGTGTGCATTATTTCTTTGTTTTGTTTTCTTCCACTTTAGCGGATTTTACGGATTATCCTTTTCAGAAAACACCAAAAGAAAATACTTTTAGTATTTTTATCGAGTTTTATCGACGGTCGTCGTCAACTAAAAAGGAAGAAATTTTGCTGTTGTCAATTGAAGGGAACAAATTTGATTCGCTTCATGATGATGATATTTTGTACATGTAAAGTCAATTCTAGGATGAAAAGATAAGCATGCCATTCGTGAAAAAACTTCATACTGCAGCTGTTAAAATATATTAACAGCTACAATAAAATAACTCAAATGAGTAATTAAAATAAATGAATAAGAGTTTAAATAAAATTAAAACTAATGAATAAAAAACATCTATTTAATTTTCTCTAAGAATGTCTAAAAATAAAATGTCGAGATTTATGAGGTATACTAGATACATATTACAATTATAAAAGAATATCTCATATATGATTAAAATTCATGTCGATTTATTATAGTTTGTTTTGTTATATAATCAAGTAAAATAATCTTCATGTAAAAGTATCTAAAAGTATCTCTTTTTTTATAGGCACTGTATTTATATTCACAAAACTATACACACACACACACACACACACACATATATATATATATATGTATATATGAGTTAATCAAACTGATTAAATTGAGATCTTATCATTATGTGTAAAATAATTGAGTAGGTCTCATATTTTTATCCGTCATTTATCAATTTAGTGCCGTGTTTTATTCTCAGATACACTGTACATACAATTCTTTTTGTCTTTACATAGTTTTCGTATTCATATAAAAATATTGAATAGAGAATACAACCGTTTATTTCTTGTAGTGCGTCTTTTACGTTGCAAATAAAATGGCTCACTGCTCTCGTATCAAAGATATAGAAAAAGATGATATGAGGTTGTTACTTTTTATTATCACAAAATAGACGCGCTGTCTTCTAGAATATCACTCCGTTTCTGTTATTACCATCCATGACAAAATATTCGTATACATACGTCAAAGCAAGAAAAGACACTCGTGTCTTGAATATATACGTAGTCTGTCAGAATCTAAAAATTTGCTTTACATCTACGAACAACGCATGAATATAACAAGTAATCATAAAATTATGCGTTAAATCTTAAAGTATAACTTTACAAGTCAAATCAAAGAAGTTTATGTAAATATTTGCTTGAAAAGATTTTCTTCAAGACTCTGAATCTCCTTTGAAGTGGATTTTGATGATGTAATAGAATTTGATACTACTTTATTTGTTATAATCATTTCTAACTTTTGGTTTTATAATATTTAAATAAATATAAGTAATCTTTTTATAAATTTATATATAAAAATATGCTAAATAATAAAAAAATATATGCTTTTTAATTTTATAGATGGCATGCCTGTCATTCGAATATTATAATATAAATCATCCACAATAGAATTAAGCTACACTTAAATTTATTGAACATTAAACATATTTCCTATTCTTATGTTTTTACATTTTTAAATTTTTTATCTCTTATTATCAATTCGACAAATATATATGTATATATATATATATATATATATATATATATATTTTTTTTTTTTTCTTACTTCTCTATAAATAAGATAATACAATTTCTTTTACGTTTACAACTAATTTACAAATAATTTAATTAAATAATATTGCAAACACTTCACATTAGCAAAATTTCTGTAAATGATTTGCATCTTACCGAAAACTATTACGAAAGTCATCTTAACGGTTTTGATTTTCGCCCTGGGAATGAGACCTCTCGAAGACGCCCTTCGAGTATCTCTAGTCGGTCCTTGACGTAACGCTGCTCCTTGCGACCATATTGTAACCACGATGACTGTGTAACAGCCTCCTATTATCAGGGTGGGCGCTATAAAGAGGCTGAAACTCACTAGACTCATGTAGATCTTCCATTGGGTCGGGGAACCCAAATCGATCCAGCACTGTGTCGTACCCTATAAAAAGATCTTCTGCGATTAGGCTCACCTTGTGAGTATCACGCACCTTTGATTTTCGATTACTAAAAGGTTCTTTCAAAAAAATGGGAAAATAGGATATCGTAACGTTACCTAATGACATATTTTATTTTCATAGTTTGAAAAAAAACATAATATAAAAAAATTCAAAAATATTTTTGAATCATTTAAAACATTTTTGGCAACAATTTTGCAATGTCTATAGTTTTTAAGCAATTGCTGCATTTAAGAAATGTACCTGTATTCGTTTCTCTTCGTATAGAAATATCATTGGCATACTGAATAACGCTGATAGAGCCCAAGCCGTAATTACCAAAACTCGAGCTCTCCACCCTATGATTAAAAATAATACATCAATCTTCAAATTAATTTATTTTAATACATGCTAATTAATACATGTATATAATGAGAAAAATAACCTAACAAATATTAGAAATATGACACGAAATGTTTAGATTGAGACAAGTTTATTTTTAACATAAATACACATTTTTTTCATAAAAGTATTTATTATTTGATTGATTATTCTATTCTTGCTTATGTTACAATTTTTGTAGCAATCTATATATATATATATTTTTTTTTTTTTTTTTTTTAATAATCCAAGATACATATAAATGTAATATGTTACTTTAGAGTATAGCAAAAGTTCAATTTTTTAAAAATAGAATTAAGATTAACAAATTGTTCTGTGAATCTGTTATGTAATTAGCACTGATCTGTAATATAAGAACCGATAAAAATATCACTCTTATATTAATTCATTGATGGTAGAATATCAAGAAATGTTCGAACATGATTGTAATTTAGAATCGGACATCTTCAATTTCCAGCCACGAGACAAGCCACGAAAATGTCGATAGAAGACAGAAGATAAATTTTATATCAGTGCAAGATACACATCGCAACAATCTGTGAGATACCTTGATGTGATAGACATGACCATTTCTAGTAGAAAAATAAAAGAATTCGGTGACTATCCTTTCTCCATTCTTCATATCACGTCGAAAAAAAAGAAACCGACAAAAAAATATAATTGACATCAGAAGCATGCAATATTAATTTTGGAAAGAACCATTGCGTCACAAGTGCGTCACTAAAATAATAATCTGATTGTCATTAGTTATTCGATAGATATTATTGCTGTTTGCCAAAATAATAATATTTTTGTGGAAAATCTCATAAATGTGTGCCATCGATTTTCACTAATTTTCACTTTAAAACTATCTATCAAATTCTGCGAGTAAAAATATGCAGCATCTATTATATAGGAGTCAAGGTGATTTCTTAGCAGTAAATATGAAAAATAAAATATAAGAAAGGAAAAGAAAAATGCTGATTCTCAACTACCCTATTTCTCGTGACATAAATGCGAAAATAAATGCATTTCATTGCGAAGTGAACGTTACTCTATGAGATTGATAGATATCTGTAACATAATCTTTGATTTACTATGATCAGAAACATATGGTTAAAAACACATATTAAAACTGCGTTACAAACAACTCCATTATTGTATAATTACGATATAAAATAAACAGGAAAATAATGACTAATTAGAAGGGGATTTATTCTTTTTCTCACTGTTAATTATAAAAGATTTACATTTTTATTAACATTATTCTCCCTTCATTATTATTGTTTCAAATTTTCCTTATTTTATATAAATATTGTTCTTATTTTTTACTAATTTTAAAAGAGAGCGAGTCTAAAAGAGAGCGAGTCTCTCAAATAATATTTTTTTCTTTTAAGATTGTTAATTAACTGTATTATGTGTAAGCTTTCAAAATATTTTTCTTTATTTATTAAAGGCAATTAAAAATTTTCCCATATAAAGACGAGAATGGTATTTTCACTTTGAAATATCGGACGCCTCGTGTCGCATATATTTCACGAAGTTGAAACTAAATTAATAATAAGTTTAGCTCAGTAGTGCTGCTTTGTAAGGGGATCTAACATTAAAGGCCGAGATCATATGCGCGCTAATGTACTCACAGCTGCCCGAGAAATTCATCGGGCGAGTGATGGCGTCGTATCTGTCGATTGACAAAGCCACAAGGACATAAGTTGAGCTGTAGGTCACTACGGCCTGCATAAACCTTATCAGCTTGCAAGCTACATTTCCCGCGTACCACGTGACCGTCGTTCTCCAGATTATGTCTGTCAGTACGGATATTAGGCCAACTAGTAGATCTGCAACAAGATACATGATCATAGATTGTGATATATGTATATTGCTCACAAATCGATGTTCATTATCAGTGCTTCGTCATCAATATATGGGGGGATTTCTCTATTCTATAAATTTCTCAAATACCTGAAGTCATCAAATATAAAATATACGGTTATATTAATATAATATATGTAAAATATATAAAATATATAATTAAATATATAAATTGATACAAATGGCAATATGAGTCTAGTGTCGATATTGTTACACCGTTATTTATTATATAAAAAAAACAATTATATAAAAACATTTATTTAATAAATATACATATGAGTGGATTGCGAACGTTTCGACTCTATTTTTGGGTCATCTTCAGCGCAAATATAAACGGAATAAATAATAATAATACATTAATTGTTACATAATAGGAGTTACAATTATGTAACAATTACTGTACAATTACTATTATTATGTACAATTACTATTATTATTTATTCCGTTTATATTTGCGCTGAAGATGACCCAAAAATAGAGTCGAAACGTTCGCAATCTACTCATATGTATATTTATTAAATGAATGTTTTTATATGATTGTTTTTTTTATATAATAAATAACGATGTAACAATATCGACACTAGACTCATATTGCCATTTGTATCAATTTATATATTTAATTTTATATTCGTGAGTCTGACATTTTAAAATATATAAAATAAAATATATAAAATTCTTTTCGTAACAGGATTAATCACAAACACACACACACACACGCATGCAAGTACGCACATCTTGTAACAATAAAAATGAAATACAAAATAAATGAGATAAGAAAAAATTTTTATTAACTTTTTATTTAGAATATTAATTATTATATCTTTTTTCGGATTAATCTATAGATTTTCGTTTGCATATTTATATATATAGACAAATTGAGTTTTCCTTTGCACATAAGTAGAAAAAAAGATATTAAGAAAAAAAGCTTAAGGGACTTAGTTCACACTCAAAGAAGTTCAAATCTTTTAAAATCTTTCTAAAAGCATGTCATACAGAAATAGGAGAATCTTAAAAGAACGTGAGAGAAAACACTGAACGAATAAGTAATGAGCAAAAAGCAGTGCGAGAAAAAAGAGCCCATATATAAGCATAAAATTATATATACCTATTTTATTTATATAAAAAAATATATGTGCCCATATATATATATATATATATATATATATATATAAAATCATATTTAAAGTTATTAATAAAGTTGATATTGATTGAATTAAAATGAGTAATTTCATATATAGAATAAAGGAGCTAAGAAAGTGCCGCATTATTATATATAATGTATGTAATATCAATTTTTACATATACATATACATATACATACATATATATATATATATATATATATATATATATATATGTAAATATTATATTATTTATATTTATGTATTTATAATTATATATAATATTTTTTATATTAATTTATATTACGCAATAAAAGTAAACAAATGGCGCACGCATACGCATGTTTTGTAATGTTCTAAGAAAAAAGATATAATAATTAATATTCTAAATAAAAAGTTAATAAAAATTTTTTCTTATCTCATTTATTTTGTATTTCATTTTTATTGTTACAAGATGTACGTACGTGCATGCGTGTGTGTGTGTGTTTGTGATTAATGTATTTGATTTGTAAAATTTTTGTATGTAATAACTTCGGGATTATTTTAACAAAGGGATATAAATGATATTGCGTTATACGCAAATTCTCGTATGAAATTATATGTAAAATTTTAATAATGCAAACGCATAAATTTTCGGAATCATAAAGGTATCGCGTAATTGTTAATTAGCTTATGAAGCTATTTATAAAATGAAAATCTATTTTGACCACAGAATAAATATTTCTCTAAATGTGCAGTACATTCAGTTTATAGCTTGTTTTGCTTTATATCGCATTATTTTGCATTTACGCAAGATTATAATTAAAAATCGTTGACATACAGCACAAAATGCTGGCGTATAGAGTGTGACAGAACGCGACATAAATACATCGGTAATTTTGACATTTCTATATTGTGACATTTGCGCGCGCGCGTGTATAAAAAATGTTAGAAATTAAAGATTTTAAAACAGTGTTTTTTCATAAAGTTATATTATATTATGTCCATTTTGTAATTAATCCAAAAAAGGAGTTAAGTTAAGAATGATATCTTAAAAAAATCGGTGCAAAGTTTTCATCAATTATTACGAAATATTAAACAAAACTTATATTATTAGGATTTTATTTAGATTTAAGCTATATATGTATACACACACACACATTATTGTCATTTTAATGTAATATCAAATATTTTTATATATTTATAGATTTATATTATATATTTTATATTTTTATAAATTTTAATGTCAACGATAATTCAGTTTTGGTGACGGTCAATGTGTGCATTGCTCTATTTGAGAATATAATTTTTATTATATTACTTTTATTACAGTAACTGATATAAGATTTCAAAAAGACAATGATGTTATGTATAACATGTAATTTACGTGTAATGTGTATAGCCTTACTTTTTTAAATACTATATCACATCCAACATATTTTTTAGTAGATTTTTATGAATTAAAATAATTAAGATTTTCTTTTATAGATGAATTGGAATGGTATTTGTGGGTAAAACTTGAATTATAATGATCGTAATAGTATGTTATTTTATAATCTTGCATAAAAAATAGATTTCTTAATAATAATTTTAAAGAGCTTTATACATGCTTTTGATCATAAAAACAGTTGGGAAAGAGAGAATGCAGCCACAACTTCTCGCAACTGTTAATCTGTAAATAAACCAAGCTGATCCCTTGTTTTTATCACTATATTTTATCGCTATATTTCATCGACGAAATAGAATTCGATTTCACCTTCGTGACTAGATAACATCGCAATATTAATGTCGAAATTGAAGAATAATTGCTTCCAGTATAATGGAAAATTGCGCCAGGAGTAATTAAACTAAAAAGCAATTTGTTACCATTAAAACATAATAGTACATATACAGTGTCTAATAATTTTTTAGTTATATAATTTTAGTATATGTCTAATAATTTTTTACTTTCATAAAGTTCATCTTAAGTGATGAAGTTTATCTTAATGTTTAAAGTTTATCTTAAGTGATAAAGAGTTTATTCTTCTTGAAAAATCTTTCTTCTTACCTATTTTAAAATAAACGATTTTATTGTTATGATTTATTAATGCTAGCTCAATGTATAATTTTAATTTCAAATTTTACAGTATTTTTTAGTACGATTTCCAAAATTTTACAACATATTTTCCATAATATTGGGAATATATACATATATATTTTTTTTCCAACGGATTTTAATACCTTCAATTTTGAGAATTTGCAATAGAGTATTAGAATTGAAGATTCTAGAACATATTCGCAATTCATTTACGAAAATCTTCCTTAGGAATGATCAAATTTGTTCGAGTTAATGGCTATATTTCAAAGTATTCCTATATATTTCCAACCTAGATGTTCTCAGATAATATTGAAATCTTTTAATATCTTTATGCTTCGCAACTTTATGGAATTGGATTTAATTAACTTTTCTCAATTTTATTTTATCGTTGGTTACTCATGTTCAACGTTTCAAACTATCAATCAAAGATAGAAAAATTTTATTGCTTAATAAAAATTCAATTTTATTGCTCAATAAAATTAATAATGTATAGAACTCAATCAGTTTGCTGATCTTATAATGATTTAATTACTTTTAATAAATATAAAAATATATTTTTAATTTTTTTCTCAATTTTAAAATCTTGAGTTTTCTACAAACAATTTTTAACTATCATCTGGAGAAACATTTTTCTCTTTATAATGCATTTAAAAATGCATATTTTCTATAGTATATTATATATTATTTACATATTATTTCATATATATTTTATACTGTGTCATAAAAATATTTTTTTTTCCATTTCATAGATATATTAGCTTTGTGATAAATGTTTTCTTAATGCTGCAAGTTATTATGCAAATAATATACGAGAAAGAGTAAGCAGAATTAACGATTACCAAATTATTTGTTATTAAAATAGTAGAGATTTTAAATTATTTTGGATTAAAATTTTTCCATAATAGAAGTATAGTGTATATACAATATTATATTTATAAATATTATATGCATAATAATATATGATATTCTAATTGTTAAAATATATTTAATTAGTCACAATTATAATATTATTGCAAAAAAAGGTATCTTTCTATTAATGTGCTTGTTTTGCTTGTGAGCAGAAACATATATATCAATATATATGTATATGTAGATGGTTGCAACATAATATGACAAACTTTTACATCATATACGCGCGATCATTCGTGTTTCCAATATCCCGCAACGTAAAGATACGTTAGAAAAAGAAAAAGAAATGTTTATCTATAGAATATGTCTACAGAAAAGGATGTACTATCGTTTCCTCAGAGTTTGAATTAAAACAAACATTAAAACAAACATTATTAAAAGCGAGAGATTTATGAGAAAAATTTTACATTCTATGTATATAATTTATATAATAATTTATATATTTATGTATTTAGAATATTTTTTGCCTCCCTTTGTTGTTTAGATGATCATTGACACTACGGAAGTAAAAAAATCTTGTTTCTTTTATTATTTCAAACTTTATTATAATTTTAACAGAATTAATAATACAAAATTTTTTGAAACTGTGTTACTTATCGCTTATATTATATGTAGTTCAATTTATTGTCTAATTTGAAAAATCGATTTTTTGATAAAAAATATTAAAATATTATCATTTTTTGAAATGTTAAAAATAAGCACTTACCCGCAAATGCTAATTGTTTGATGAAAAAATCCATTCGAGATTTTCTGCGTTTTCCCAGCAGAAGTCCGGCGAGAACAGCAATATTGCCGGCGACTATTACCGCAAATAACAGCCATAGTACTGCGAATTGTTCCGTCTATAAGGAAGAAAACGTTTGTTTCATTCTTATGAAAATATCATCTCAAAATTTTAATATGCAATAATTGAAAGCATTTTAATTTTTAAAAAGTTTTAGATTTCTTGATACATTTAAAAAAAAGTTCTAAATGGATTATAAAATGAGATTAAATTAAAAAATACAAATTTCAACTTTAAATTTCCGTCATATGAAAATAATAATAATAATTTTTTTATTTTTTTAAATGAGATATATATTTAACAGCTACAATTCTTATATATATATATATATATATATATATATATATATATATATATATACCATGTATTTAAAAGCCATAATTCTTATTTAATGGCTAGAAATCTTTTTAAAATGTATATGTAAGAAACTTTAGAATATTTTAAAAACTCTACATCAATTTTCTATAGATTAAAATTTTTAAAATAGCATGTTTTGAATAAAATCACAGTTAGTTTTTTGCACATTGAAGACCATTTTCAAAATATATTTATTTTTCAAATTATAATTAAACATTTATTTTAAGAGAAAAAATACATATATTATTTAAAAGATTCTAATGTGTCATAAATATACTCATCATAAAAATTGCAGATTATAATGTACTCAGAATGTAAGATTACTCCGCAGTTACATAAATCTTTAATAATATATAGATGAATGAATAATATAGATTTACCTGAGACACAGATACATTATTTTTGTATTGTATGTCGTAATCTCAATAACAATCTAATGAAATGTTAGATAGCCATTTACTAATCACTTGCATTATCCAAATAATCGGTTTTGATGGTTAGTTTGATGCATGTGGTCTTGCATCGTATACATTGCGAACTGTTTAACGAGGGTGACGTTTGAGTGTTAATTTCAACATCATTTGCATTTCCACTATGCATAGAAGGGCAACCTAATTTACTTCAGAATACGCGGCCGATATGATATGTAGCATAATTCGATGGTAACGAATTAGGTAGATAATTAGGATATTTTTAATTAGGAGAATCCTATAACTCTTTGATGCATTCAGACATTTATATGTATATTCTATTCTATAGATAACAACAATATTTTAGCAGAGTTGGGAACATTACTTCAAAAAAGTAACGTGTTACCGTTAGCATTACTTTTCGTGAAAAATAACTCGTTACCGTTACTGTTAAAAAGTAACGATTCGTTACTTTTTCGTTACTTTCTATAATACAAAAATTAAATTAATTTATTTTAAAATATAATTATTGTTTTAGAGTATTTATTATAGTTGATTTTAAAATATAATTATTACTTTTATATATTCGATAATTATAAATTATTCCATCATTGATATCATCAATTTCTTCATATTCAATTTTTCATTTATTGTAATTTAGAAATTTTAGATTTATGAATACAGAGAAAAACATTATGTATATAATTTTCCAAAATATTTGCAAATTGTGTGTGTGTTTTGTAATAAGAATAAATTTTCCAATTACTAAGAGGATACTATTCAGGATTACAAAATTAAAGTAACGATAAAAGTAACGATTAAATTCGTTACCGTTACTGTAAAAATGTAACCAAAAAAAAAATGTAACGTTATCGTTACAGACAGAAAAAAGTAACGATCGTTACCGAAAAAAAGTAACGGTAACGGTAACGACAAGTTACAAATAACGCGTTACTTCCCAACTCTGTATTTTAGTTATAGCAAACCTTAAATATTATAGATAATAAAATATCTTTTAACCTCAGATATTGGTTAAAAATTTTAAGCTTATTATTAATCTAATCTTTTATGCTTATTTATGCTTTTATGCTTTTATGCTTTTATTACTAATTGAAAAAATAGCAAAGGACGAATAAAATATGGCAAGTAATTTATAAATTATTCTCATATTATTTTCAGACGTATGGTTTGTTTTTTTTCATTTTCATGAAAATAATTTATTCTAAATTATCATCTAATATAACGCATATATGTGTACAAAATATTTTAGTTTTTATTTTAAAATATTTTTCAAATATCTATAATAAAATATTTTTTTGTAATTGATATATATATATATATATATATATATATATATATTAGTATTCTATAAAATATTTTATAATAATACAATTATTTATTTATTTATATCCTTTATATATTATATTTATTTATTTATATGTATCTTTGTGTATAAGAAATAGATTTTTTTATTAAATTTATTAAACATTTGTATTTAAAAAAATACTTTTTGATTATTACAATTTACAATATTAAATATCTGTTAATGAAGGCAAAAAAATTGATCGCGTCTAATAATTAATTGTGTAATTAATAAATTTAGACACTTTGTTTTATATACATTAGATTTATAAAAATATTAATTGATTGTATTTGCACTTAATTTGCGGAATCTGAGGATAGCAGTATAATTTTGGTAATAATTATATATGTATATAGTAATTTTCTCAGTATTTATTATTGTAACATTTGTGAATTAGAATTCAATTTTTCTTTATTAAAAAAAATTATCGTCATGTAATCTTTTATTTAACATTATATAAATAAATATTACACTGAAAAAAAATTCTAACTTTGATTAAATATACTTACTACGTACATGATATAAAAATTGGAAGCGCTATAATGAATCACCTTACATTATTCACATTATTCGCATAAAAATTTTACACATAAATTATGTATATAAAATTCTATATAATATAATTTTCTTTCATACTATAATTTTTCGTCTCACAAATTATATTATATTATATTATAAATTATATTATATTATAAATTTATATAACACAACCCCCCATGGGTACACCTTGACGCGGTGGGGTGGCTCAGTACCTGGACGGTGCCTTAAGGATATTAAGATTTCTTAGTATTCTAAAGGTCTACTGTGAAGGGGAAGCTAAGTACCCATTTTTGCATAGCTTTGCCACGAGTCTTAATGGCTCATATATGGCACTCGGGTTCTTTTGTGCCGTTGGGGCCGTCATCGTGCGCGGATGGTATCGGCGTTTCCGTGTTTTCGCGTTATCGCGTTGTCGCGTTAAATTGGATTGATATTCTGATTCCATCAATCGATAGTTTTCTTTCGTTTCGGACTTAACTTTTGCTCGGAGATAATATTGACTTCTCAACCTGTTGACTCGATTGTGATTCTTCGTGTGAAACGGATATCTCGATCCGTAATTCATACCGAAATTCGGGAGTGCCTTCAAAGTATCGCGCGTACAAGTGCGGAGATAGCGATAAAAATATCGCACGTAATAAGTGCGGGAGTGCCAATAAGTATCGCGCGTCTAACTGGATGCGGATCTGAGAGGAGGAGGAGGCCTAGGAGAGGCATCGAGCGCCGACGGAGCAATTCTATGGTAAATAATTCATTATTTGTATATTAATTATTTATTAATTGCGCACACGCGATTTAAATTAAGCGATTAATCGTATAATTTAATTTTTTTACATAAATTATAAACAAGAAAAAATTGAAGAAAAAGATTTTCATATATAAAAGTTACAATCTTGTAAAAGTTTCTACTTTTAAAACATTATAATATAATTATAATATAATTATAACTTTTACATAGAGTTATTAGAGAATTATTAATTATATAGTTATATAGTTTCTTAGAGAATTATTAATTATATAGTTTCTTTTTAATTTGCAAATTTTTTTTATCTGCTTATTACTTTTTTTATATACATCGAATATAAAATTCAATGCGTACAATAATATTTTTTAAAAATATTAATTATTTTGCTGCTATAATTTAGGTCTTTTCTTTGTTTACTACAGACCTAGATAGTCTGAGAGAAGGAGGAGACTTAGGAGGAGAGGCATCTTGCATCGGCGAAACAGCCTAAGGTGAGTGCCAAAAACGATAGTTATTTTAGTATTTTTAAATTTTTATTTTTTTTGGAAAAAGAAAAAATGTTTAATATATTTTATTAAATGTAATAAAAAAATGAGATTTAAAAGTATTATTCGAATCATTTATTATTGTTGGATACAACTATAAAAAAATAGTTTATATTAGAATTATAAGTAAAGAATTGTGAGTAAAATTTGCATGTGTTACTATATATACATATATACATATATACATATATATATATATATATATATATATATATACACTTTAATTGAAGTGATAAATTAGAAATAAGTTGAGAAGTTTATCTGTTTCAATATAATTTGTTTCTTACAATTAGTTCTGAAAAGTTTTATAAGTAAACTTTACACATGAGAAAAGATGAAAATTCCGAAATTCCAATGTCCAATCTGTCACAATCCGCCTGTCTAGCGGATTACATGCCTTCTGGCTTGACAGAAATCACCGGCATTGGTATTTTTTTCCAAATGGGTGAATGACTTCGTATCCACCCATAGGGCGAAAAGAATATCGCCGAATCAACGAAAATCTTGAGATTGACCATAGTATTACGTGTTCCATTTGTCTGCCTCTCTTTTTTCTCCGCACTCAGCACTAAATTTATGTTTCTATTCCGCAAACTGCGAATTCCGATGGGACTTATATGATAAACGATTTAGGTCACTTTAGATTTTGTTAAGATTCCTACATCGTACTTGATCAGAATATCGGAATATTTTATTTACGGAATATTTTATTAAATGGATTATCCATTTGACCATAAAAAAAGAATTGTTCGCTTTTCATTTAAAATTCTGTTCAATTAATAATTTCCAAGATAATTGACTGTTCCGGGATTTTTTATTGTATCCTGTATATTGTTGTTTAACATGATAAAGATATAATTTATAATATATTTGTATATGACTATAGAATGTGGATTACATGGTAACATATATTATCAAACATGTAATGTTTAATTCCATGGAAAATATAGGAAAATATTTATAAATTATTATCAATTATTATTAATATATATTCAATGCTTATATATTTATTCGTAATTATATTTATTCGAAATTTCAATGCTTATATATTTATTCGTAATTAATAATCAAAATATAAATTAGATATATGCAGAATGCTATTCAATATTTTATCAATTGTAGATTTCCTTTTATGGTATCTTACATAAGCAGTCCAAAATAAAAAGTAATTAATTTTAGCAAATATATATATATATATATATATATATATACATATATAATATTTGATATGCATGATTTTATATATATATATCTATATATATATCTATATATATATATATATATATATATATATATATATATATGATATATATGATTATGCATATCAATCCATGCTTCACAAACATTTCTAATTTTAAATTGCTTATTAAAAGCGTTGTAGAGTCTATGGTTGTTTTGTATCGCACAGTAAAAGCTATTGTTTGTGCAAACTATGCTACCTTAATATTGCGGCATCGATTCGATTCATAGTATCAACCGAGAGAAAATTGCACAATGTCTAGAATAGTATGTACGCTGCAACTCGCGATTCTCTATTTGTATCCAGTCGCTTTCTGATTTCAAAATGCAATTATTCATGTCACTTGCAAGCTCAAGCATCGATTGTCTGATAACATTTTGTCGCGCACGAGATTTGTATGTAAAGTTTCGGATTGTGGTTACGATCTATGGATTATATTTTTATGCTGTTTTCTTTATAATATTATATATTATATATAATGTACTAAGAAAGAGAGAAAAAGAGAGAGAGAATAGCTAATTATAAGGTGCAAAGTTGAAATGAAATAAAAAGAGAACTATCCTATTTAAAAAAAATATAATACAATTAAATTTATAAAGTTTTTCTTTATAAATGTATGTGATTAAATTAATTTTAAGAACAGCATTAAATATTGACTGTTTTAAATAATTTCAATCACAAAATTTTGATTATTTTTTTCTGTATTTATATAATATTAAGAATTATATAATACATGTTTGCATGCCCGACAAAAGATTCTACCGCTGACTGTTCATTACTACATGACATTTACGATTAACATATAAATAAAATCGCATAATACATGAGATGTCGTTTATTAAAAGCATCGAAATCGCCTGTTTCGACTAAGAAGTGCTAAAGTTTATCGATCAATAGCAACTGATTGCCTGAGGCAGAGTCATAAATATATTATCAAGAGTTTCATAATTTCATTAATTAGCTGTTAAAATTAATGGAAAGAAGCTTCGATATCTATTACGTAAAATTATAAACGCTAATGAGTGAAAAAAATCTGTATTTTTCTAATTTGAAAGAACAGATTTGGCTCAAATAATTTCTATCTTTCTATTGTTAAAATAAATACTTTATAATATTGTATATATGTATAATAGCGTAAATATATTATAATATACAATATTTGACGATATCCTTATATTTTTTCATTACAAAAAATAAGTCTTAAATAAAAATTTTATATAAAAGTCTATTAATAACTAAATAATTAAAAAACATATGATTTTATTAATTTACATTATTTCTTCAAATCAATGATCAAGTATAAATTTTAAAGTATATATTATTTAATAATACAATAAATCATTTAATAATAAAAATATGAAATCTTGTATACAAGTAACAATATTTATATATACAAGAAAAATATAACAATATAACATAAAATATTATGTAACATTATTTTGATAATTTTAATATTAAATTTAAGATATGTATTGTATTAACATTTTTATATCTGATTTTAGATTCAAAATGATGTTAATCGAGGTCTTCTATCATTTCTAGGAGATCTCACCTAATGGAAGACATGCCAAAAGGCATTTTGGATCGAGTAGTGCATCTCACGCTAACCATGAGATATTCCCTGACATACAAATCAAATGGCATAATAGCTCCGATGACACATTATTTAAGTGTATTCGTACGATTTAGTATCGATGGACGAAACGGGGATAACAAGACAAGCTCTTACCCGTGCGGTTTTCATCGTCAACCCGCAAGGTGAGTATTTTATAAAGCACTTAGCCGTATTACACAGCGTAATTTCGCTGATCATAAAAAATTCCCTTGATTTACGATCTCGTTTCGCAGTTACGTACGCGAATACGGGGTGTACGCTTTTCTGTATGGTATCGGTGAAAGAAAGCCGACACGATGGCGAGCGCAAAACGTTAACCCATTTAATCCACCGCGGATTGAAGTCACTTCCCATAAAAATCGGTTGCACGTAATTGAACGTTTGGCGTAACTCGTCGACGACAACCGTATGAAACGTATTGAGTAGCAAACTGTTGTTAAGCGGATTCATGGTGACTTACGAAGCGGTGGATGAAATTGATAAGTAAAAATAAGATTGATATTTATGATTAATATAAAAATAATAGATATGTCATTTTATATCGTTTTTGTACTGTGTGCTGATTTTATAGGAAATGAAACTCATTGAAGTCGCATAGCCAGATTTAAAGATTTGTCGTATTACAATTTATTAAATTGTAGAATTCAGTCACATATAGTTTTGAATATAAAAACTCAAATGCAAATATTATTGGCATAAGGCTTGCTTCAGATAATCTACAATTCGTAATTAAAGTTGGAACACATTTTTATTCATAATTTCATATATTATATTGAATAAATAAAATACATATCTTATATATATAATATATATCAAATATAATAATATAATATTATAAAAAATATATTAGAATACATATATACATTAGTATATGATATTATAAATAAATTTCTGTTTTAAATTTTTTATCGTAAATTATAGATCAAATGAGCTTCAGTGTTAAATAAGTTTAAGCAAAAATCATTAAATTTAAAAAGCATTAAATTTATCATTTATAAGCGTATCATAAGAGTGTATTTTGTTGTTTCAAATTTTATATGAATGATATTAAATGGCTTTGATAATGAATGGAAAATGTTTTTAAAGTATACATACATAACGGGTTTTTATAAATCAAGATAACAAGAAAATCAAGAAGGTGTTTCTTTTGCATTTCTCGGTATATGCAGTTTACGTACGATTATTTCTCGCGACAGTTATTCATTCATAATTCAGCCTCGTAATTCTAGAGAAATGCCGTAATCGAAACGAATGGAGCATTCGCCCAAAAAAAAATTTCCATGTTTGTCTTTCCGAGAAAGTATAAAATATGAATAAAAAAGTACAAATTGAATAAAAAAGTTCAGAGGAAAGTTGAATACAAATTAATCATATAAATTTTTGAACTTGTTTGAATTCGCTAGTAAAGTAGTTACATAAGTTAAATTTAGGATAAATTTTTAATTCTTAATTATAAGATTGGGCCAAATTGTAAACTTAGAACTTTTCGCATTCACGAAGTTGTTTTAAAGGATGAAATAGTTTTTGAGAAAGTAAAATAATAAATTTAAAGATATTTTTTCTAATATATATGTGCACACAAACATATTTATATATATTTGAATTTATTAAATTATCTGCACCTTTCTTAAAAACAGAATTAAATTATTATCCGAACTGTCTTATTCAACGTATGTATTATTGTTTTATTATTAGAGACTTTTATAAATAATTTATTTTTTACGAAAAATCTTTTTTAAAATATTTCCGACTTAGAAGACGAATACGACTTAATGTTTATCGCAATAGTTGATTGCGCTATTTGCACCGAGTGCGGAAGAAAAATATCAGTAACAAGCCGTAGAAGCGTCGTATAATCGTAATGAGCCACGGTAAATGGTCGAGTTACGGGACTATCGGCGATATACCGTTCTCAAAGAAAAATCTTTGACCACAGCTGACGTGAAAGAGTAACGAACCGCTCGTAATTTGTAATTCCTAACGACCGAAGGAAGAGCACGAGCTTAACGATGTCGTTCTTTCGTGGTAATAACGAGAGTGCACTTTTGGATACGCGCCAAGCTTCCTGCATAAGTAAACAACTATTGATGCTAAAGATTAGTGATTTTATGATCTTCAGAATAATATATTTTAGTGATTCTTCAGAATAATATATTTTAATAAAATATAGCACGATACGCAAATCTTAATAATTCAAATAACGCTAGCGAAATATTAATGTGTTAAAGAGAATGAAATTTCTCTATAAGAAGTGAAATTTAATAATTCAGTACAAGAATGATTTAATTTACTTTCTTAAGCATTGAAGAAAATTAATCTTAAAGTTGAATTAAGATTGATTTTCTCAAGAATTTGAAATATAGAAATATAGAAATTCCATCTGCTGTTCCTGCCTTAAAGTTGATAGTGTTTAAAAAGAAAATTATAAAAGGGAAAATAATAACAAGGAGCTGATTTTTCAGTTGCAGTTTCGCACAGTTCACTACTATTTTTGTGAATCAATATTGCACAGGTGTTTGCGCTGTGAATTATCGTTGCGGTTTCATGTATTTACAGCCAACGAATTATTTATATTTTTTAACAGCACATAAATACACTGCAGTACTATGTGCAAATGTATACAAAGACTGAATTTTTTTATGGAATGCTTACATATTCTTTTTCCGTGCAAATACACGTAAACATGAAAGCTTTGCCGCAAAATATATTTTAACTGTAAATAACGATAAATTATTCTTTTTTATTAAAGCGACTATCAATTCTTATTAAAAGATCATTAATTTTGTCTCTATATAATTATCTTTTTCTGGAAAATAAATTATTATAATAAATTTATCAATAATAGATTCGTAGATAACAAAGACGTGATATCTAAATGATGTTGTCCAAATATCTATTCAAAATATAATGCATTAAATTGAATGCATTATAATCCATTTTTATATATCAATTAATATATATCAAATAATTATATTCATACATGTTTAATTATGAATTTAATTTTTCTTAAAAAATTGATAAATCAAAGAAATTTTATATTAATTTTATTTGTATATGTATAATCCAAATTTCTACTATATATGTTACCTCGAAAAATTACCAACTTATTTTATTTGTGTTCACGTAAAATGCATAAACATCAAGATCTTAACAAATAAGAATATTTAATATCACATTTGAAAATGCAAATCTCTTTTAGTAGTGCAATACATAATAGCAGTTAAAGCGAAATACGCATGTATACTTCTTTCGTGACAAGAATATCTTTCACTTTTGATATACTTCGTTTCATTTTCTACCTTTTCCGTTTCATGTTTTAACTGTATAAACTGAAGAAAGTTTTAGCTGAAAAACTCTCTTTATTTTCTTATATAAGAAAATACATTTATCAAATTCTCAGTCTAATATCAAAATTGTGTCGCTTTGATATTTACATATAAATTTGGATAATCTATCTTTTATTTGTATTTAACTTTTCTAAGTAATATCTATATACACATATTACTTAGAAAAATTATATAAGATTTATATATTTATATATTTTTCTAATTTACACAGATTGTGTAAATAATTAGAAAATTATAATCTTTTAATATAAAGTTTGAATTATTATAAAGCCAAATTTATCGTCTATAATACTTACAATATTTATAAATTATTATTTATAATTAATTCTACTCTTAATTATTATTCCCATATCAATGCACACTGTGTAATAAACTTGTATTATTGTAAAAATAAGAAAATGTAATTTAAATCTTGAATTTTTAAGAAATATAGAAGAGGTATGTTGTTAATTTGTAAAATTAAATTTTTACTAGCAACTGCATCAGAATAAAGTTTTTATCTTGTTCCGATATTTTTTATTTTATATGTAGTTTTTTTAATCCATTATTTCATAATTATAAAATAAAAAATAATATATCACTCACCAATACGATGCGCAACAGCAGAGTTGTATATTACGTTGCAATCTGTAAAAAATACGGAGATATATCCAAATTATATATAAAACAATATCTAATAAATATTAATATACAAAAAATTAACTATATGATTGAACTATATGTGTGATTGAATTTTTTATTCGTTTTTCATATAAATGTCTAATAAAACACAAGTTATATAATTTTTGAAATATTATTTTTAGATAAAAACTTTTATAAGATATGATACATATAGTGTGTGTGTGTCGGAGTGTTTATGATGTTTAAAAAATTTTAAAAAATTATACTTTTTTTTTATAAATTATCTAAATTGATATAAATCTGAAATATATTAATGTAAAAATATTGATTAATACAATTTTATTATAGATATTTTCAGTATCTTAAAATAAAAAGTTTATACACATATATATATATATATTTATGGTATTGTACTATAAATGACAGAATGGTTTGTCATTGCAAAAATAAACGAGCATCTAATTACAAGTAACGAATAAATAAAATAAATTAGAAATTACTTACATTACGGTAGCTTTTGTCGTTGTCTGATGCCTTTTTTCATTCTTTTTTCTTCGCTACTTGCTTCTTTATGACACTCAGGAAAACACGATAAATTAATCGCACGCGCACTAGTGAGCAAAATATGATGATCGCATGGTACTTTGCACGACACTCCCGTTGTTAATCGTATGTTAATGCGCGATTGTTATTTATTATTATGGTAGAGAAAAACAATGTGCGAAAACTATACTAATTTATTCGACATTCACGCAAAAATCGCAGTTAAATTTTCGCACATTATATATTTGCTATTCTTGTGTTGTAATTATAGCTTTTAAGGCATTTTATGCTTTTATTTTATTATATCGTTATAAATACATGTGTAAATTAAAATTAAAGCGATTATTTATGTAAAATGCTGTAGAAAATGTGTTATTTTGTCGACTATTTGCGTGATACATTGTGATTGCATATATCTCATAGAGATACATATTTTAACAAATTATTGATGTACAAATGTCGATATTTTGCTTCGTGATTGACAAACATTGAAATACGTGACTAAATATAACTACATTTATTGATTAATATCATCACGCTGATTTAGAATCTGTTGGCGCATATAATAATAATAATAGAGAAAAATGCAAATATCACTTTCAAGTTGATATCGCTCTATGTAAATCGAGTTAGATTAATTAAGACACGCGATTAATCGTAAAAAAGTTTATACATATAACAGTTAATTCAATATTATAAACATCGCACATTTTTCAACGTATAAATCACACGACATATGTATTATTCATATCGATATATCATATTTCTCTCGTTATTCGAATTAAATAATCGAATAATAGTGTATAATAATGTAGTGTGTAATAAGTTTATTGACAATTTTAACGAGATAGAGAATGATCGTACTTCAATCGTAATACAATAACATACGGAACAATTGATGTTGCTCCCTACCATAGAATGCTCCCTACTCCATTCACCTATTGCCTGAATGATAATATCAAGGCTTCGTAGACAATACCGCGCGAACGCTTCTTATGACGTTTAGCGCCGTGCGTACTCACGACACAGTCCTTGACCTTGTTATTCACGCGACACACTTGAACGAGTGAGCATCGGCGTGAATTGCTCTGTGTACGTCATCGTATTACGTATACGAAATACGATCATTTCTTTTATATTATTACAATTAATGATTATTATATTGCGTAATTGATTAACTTGCACGAAAAGACATGTACAAATATCGTAACAACGGCTATTAAATTCGAGAATGTCCGATATTGACTGCTAATTAATAAATACATATTTTGCGGGGGATTTACGTATTGAAAACTTAAACTAATATTTGATTTATACATCATATATCCATATCATGTCTTCACTAGTATTGTCGATAACTCGATTCGTGTAATATACGATATCAAAGTGAAATCAATGTTACTAATAAAATATCGTATACAGTATAGAAACAAATTTTGAACTGAGCTGCGTCATAATATGTTCAATTGACATTAATCTAGTTTTGATTATTTATTAACCGCGCGCCAACGATGTACAAACGTACAAATACGTTTGTATATCGTTGTAATTTTAAATCAAAATATATATTGCAAGATTTATTCTATCAAAGTCTATAGCATTATTATTATAACGTGAGATATTAAAATTGCCTTAAAATGTGAGCATATAATTAGCAATAAAGATAACAAGTGTTGTAGCGCGCAGTATGTGAATTGGACTGTGATTTTCGTGCAAGTACAGAAAAAATTATAATTTTTGCATTGTTTCTCTGTCATAATAATAAATAATAATAAAGTACGCATAGATTAACACGCGATTGAAATCGGGAGTGTCGTGTAAAATACCGCGCGATTAATATTTTATTCATTGCACGCACACAATTATAATTAATCGTTTTTCCGCGAGTGAGTGCTATAAAGAAGTGAAAAACGAACAAAAGAGAATGAGGAAGTCCAGAGAGGCATCAAACGACAACGGATCTAGAGGTAAATAATTTGTAACTTTTTATTTATTATTTGCTATTTGTTAATAACAAATTAGTTGTTCGTTTAATTCTGCGATAATTATCATTTTAAAGTATTGTGCAATATAATATTTAAATAAATAAATAAATAAATATATGTGTGTGTATATATATATATATATATATATATATATATATATACATATACGTATACATAATATTTGAAACTTTATTTTAAAATATTAAAAATATCTATAATAAAATATTTATACTGATTAATATTTTTATATTAATATATTCGAGATTTGTAATTTAGATTATATATATAAAAATTAGAACTTTTTTATATATATATCCTAAATTTATTTAGGTTCTTATTTATATATACATATCCTAAATTTATTTATAAAAGCTTCCATCCAAGAAAGAAATTTTATTTAGAAATTATACAATTTGTTTTATTAGACATCTGTCTAAAGAACAAATACGAAATTGAATCGCGTGCATTATACTTAGTTTTTTAAATATTAATACTTTTTAAACATTGTTTTATATATAATTTTGATATATGTATTTATTTTTTTCACAGATTGCAACGTAATGTGCTACACTTCTGTTGCGTCGTACTGGTGAGTAGTATATTATTTTTTATTTTGTTACTGAAGGTAAATGTGAATTTTAAATGATAGATTTGCCAAAAGTGATCAAGTATAAATTAATTAACTTAGTTTAGAAATATTAAAGCTCGTAAAGAAGTTTAATTTTTTTAGATAGTCCTCTTTTAGTCTTTTTTAATTAGTCTCTTTAATTTAAATAAATTTGGAAAATAATTTTTTCTAGAAGTTAAACATAAATTTTTATTTTAATATAAGTAGCTTTTCTTTGTCTAATATACTTTATTTATTTTTTTATTTGTTTATTGATTACAAGATATATAACTTACAAAAGAACTATCAACGAAATTGATATGTCTCTCATATAGATATATTAGCTAAATTGATATGTGTCTCATATAGATATATTAGCTTTGAGATAGAACAAATCCGATGCAGGCAGATATTTTATCTTCATTTCTTTTCTTATTTCATGGAAATAAAAGATTTGTTAGTAAAGTTGCTTTATAAATCCCGTTAATCTTAATGTTTTTCTCTGAAGAAGAAATATTAAGCAATTTTTTTTATTTATGTTATGACTTTGTAGGCAAAAACATATTACTTTAATATGAAAATACTAATTTAATATCATATTAAGAAAACATGAAAAATAGAAAAAAACTTATTTTTTTATATATATTTTTTATCTAGCTGTAATTTTATATATTTCTTTCCGCGTTTGTTTGTTGCTAGCTTTAAAATTGAAAATAAAGCTTCTACCTTGCATTAAAATTGAATATGATCCGCATGTATTGTAATTATATAAATATATTATATTGCGAAATTTTTAAAACATAGAAATAAATTATATAATAATTTTATAGGTAAATATGATGACATGATTATAAATATAAATTATAAAATGCGCGCTTACTAACATATTAAATTATTAATATTATTATAATTAAATTATTAAATTAAATTAATCTGTTAAATTATGAAAATTTTTTTGCAAAATATCTTTCTGGTTTTATGTATGTGCGTGCGCGCGCGCGCGTGTGTGTATATTGCCTCTTTGGATAGATCTTCAAGTGAAATCCAATATATGACAGTAAATAAATTTATAATATAAGAAGCTTTATATTATTTTTTCTCAAAAATGCGTATACATCTTATCTTCCCTTTGCGGCACGATAAAGCAGTAATATTTCATGTCGGATTGAAGTTCAAGACTTCATAAATATGATTATTTATATATGATTTTATATATGAAATTTAAGATAAGCTATAAAGAAATGATGATTTTTTTTTAATAGGCATTTTTAATATTTAATAAAAATTTTAATTTTAAATGAAAAGTATTTATAAAAAGCAATAAATCTCGGTTATTGTACGATATAATATTGGTCATAATTATTTTCACAATTTAATAAAAAAACAAATCAAATCTGTGTAGAAAAAGAAACAAGCACAATGTATATTTAATCCTAGAAACGCAGAGTAAGATAAACATTTTTAGCACTTAAGAGTTTGTGCTTATCTTTTCATTTTACATTGCTTTACCTCTCTACTTCTCTCAGCTGATTCAAACAAACAGATACAAACGAGAAAAACTAAGGAAAATAAAGCTTTTTATTGGCATTATATTTTGCTGAATATCATCGAAAGCAACGAATTTATGTATCATTAACGGATATAATATTATTAGAAAATTTCAGCACATTTTAGAATTAATTATACTTTGTAATCAATAAGAAAAAAGAATAATTTTTATATGAGAAAAAAATATTACATTTTTTTTATTTTAATACTTTTTCTTTATAAAATAAGTAAAAAAATTGTTATAGTTTGTATAAAATTGTGATTATAGAAAAATTTTCGGATTGAATGCTTAAACATAATCGGAAGTAAGCGTGCTTCCCTTCGATGTACTAATACTCTATTACTCCACTCATTTGTATTCTTTGCAGACGAATTCTTCGCGATATCTTTTGAGATCGTCAAATCCATGCTAATATCGTGAATTTAATTTTATTTGTAGGATAGAAATTGGAACTGAAAGTCATTATCGAGCTGTTTCGCATTTCGAAAATTTTGTACTCTGTTATATTTCTTATTAAATTGTTCACTGAAAATATTGTTTCTCGCATGGAATCCATTATTTCGTACTTTGTTTACTTACAAATAAAATAAAACTACAAATATTTACAGAACTTTTCTAACATACAAAATATATTTCTTATTTAACCAAAGTATAATTCATTTCAAAAAGATGTTCGTGCTATATAATAATTTTGAAGGAAATAATTAACAATCTCAATTTTTGTGATTGTAATATATAAAATAATGATATTTATAAAAAAGATATATTTGTCTTTGTGTGTGTAATATTTAAGGGATGATTTTTTAAAAATCTTTTTAGATTTATAGCAAAATATATATCTTATAGATAGATTAATAAGACTATAAATTAATAATTTGTAATATGTTTTAATTTCAGAATATTTTTCAAAATTTTTTAAAATGTTATCTAACAAATACTTATAAAAAGAAAGTAGATAATGCTATAATTTGACATAATCATAGATATACTTTAAATGATATTTTCGAATATGTTTCAAAAACTTGTAAGAATTAATTAGGTTAAAGTCCGTTGTCATAAAAAATTTTTGTAAAGTGTCACGTTATCTCGCGAAGAGCAGGTACGAAGAGGGTAAAATGAAGAATCGGAGAAAGTTCGTAAAAGGGTCGACGACTGACTTTTCATCTCAATCTCAACGACAACGAGGTAATGACATCCTCATTTCATCAGATCCTTCGAGATGACGAGCGTGCCGCGGAACGAACCGTTTCGGCCTGCTCTAAGGTCAATGACACACAGTCTCGTAATGACAGAGTAATAACAAGACTCGCGCCTTTTGCTCATGTAAATTTTTGTGCTCTCAGTACCCATCTCGATGGTATATTTCGCGTCTTTATCCCATCCCTTTTTCTTCACGTTATTTACCGACTATATATTTGAAGCATACTGGTTTTTATGTGTACGTTGTTACATCGTTTTTATTTGTTTAATTTTTTGGCGAGAGATAATTTCACCGCACTGGCATTATTATTTTACTGGCTTGCTGATTCTTTGCGTATTTTATTTCATCTTGATTACTTTGGTTGTGCATGCACAAAAACGCATTTTCAGCAAGCTATGGTGAAATTAATGTTGTGTCCGCTTGCAATTACTTTTTCCATTAATCTTCGTGAATCGTCGTCGCACAGTTTCACAAAACAAACTTTTTGAACTCGTATAACACAGTCTCATTTAATATAGATCAATTTAACATTCGCGATTTAATTAGTAATTTTATTCATAGAGGGATAGCTAGCTAACTTTCAATAGAGTTTCATACGAAGGATTATTATATAGTATATCAGTCTTTCTCAATATATCAGAGAATAAATTTATTTTATTTACATATTTACATATTTACACTGTGTACATACGAAGGATTATTATATAGTATATCAGTTTTTCTCAATATACCAGAGAATAAATTTATTTTATTTATATATTTACACTGTGTACATAGTTTTTCGTCCGTAAAAACATTGGAAATATATTGGGAATATATCATATGGAATATATGGAAATATATTGAGTCAACATGTGAAAATGTATGTAGAACAATAAATAAAATTTTATCTTTTGAAATATATTCGCTCACTCGTTATAGATACGTTTATAGATACAGATTCGATGACAAGAATCAATTTGCACAGTATCTTCTTTTTGAATATTCTATATTTCATATTTAAATATTTCATTTTTATCACGGAAAAAGATAATTGGATAATCTTTCTGAATCTAGCCAATTTTATATATCGCTGAGTAATTTATTTAATTGAGATAAGTTTTCGGAAGTATTTTATATCTTTTTAACATTATAAATTCACTATTAATTCAGTCTTGAAATATTTGTCCAAAGATTTTTATTTTCGGCTGTTAATTATTTGAAGATTTTAGATATGAATTATATTATTGTAGATAGAAGACATCTCTTGTTATCTTTTTTGACAAAATCGAAGAATATATCCAAGCTAAAGTTCATTAGACAAACAATCTTATTAATATTGATTAACATTGAAATTAATTCAAGTTCGTAGTGTTTTTCATGTGAAGTTGTACAATGCAACAAAAAACTAATGTTTGTGGATCGAGAGCGCTTTTATATTTCACAAATTATTATTTCGCGTTATTGCGATACTTCGTACTGATAAAAAAGTTTTTCATGCATACGTAATATGTGGCTTGTGTCTCGTGAGAGTCACGACGTATAACCGTGGGCGACGGTTTTGTAACAGGATGTACATGGAGTTCACTTAACTTTAGAATGCACATTATATAACATGTATACGCACAAATCCTAATGAATGCGTTTCCTTTTTAGAAAAACCGCCAATAGGTATACGGAAATCTAAATTCATTTCAATTATATCGTAATTATCGCGTTATAAAGAAGTAAATCGTCACAATTTTATATAGTATTCTAGATTTTTCGTGCTTTTTTTGTCCATCATAAATTTATAACTATAATAAATTTATAGTTATCTTTAAATAAATTGAGTTGGTTCGCTAAGGAGCTCATTTGCTATTTGATTTGGATGGGATTCCAGTTTAACAGTGTACTTCGAGGCATATTTCCCTATTATTTTTTTAACAGTTGCGATGTCGAGATCCTGTCGTATAATATCATTTGTCATAAATCAGGGCGTGCCCACTAATATTCTCAAAACTTTTGATTGAAATCTTTCCATTTCAATGTTTGAGTTTGAGGCAGAGCCTCACAACTGAATTCTGTATGTCCACAATGGAGTGATGATTTGTAAAGTAAAACTTTGTTGTTTAGGGATAGTTTGGATTTACGGGCAAATAGCCAATACACATATTTTTGAGTTTGAGACCAAGTTGTTTCCTCTTATTCCATATGTATATTTTCCACGTAAGTCTTCGGTCCAAATGAATACTTAGATATTTGGTTGTTTCGGCTTGAGATATTACTTTGTTATTTAGTGTCACTGAGCGCCATGTCTTTTTATTTAATGTAAATGTGACGTGTAAGGATTTTTGCTCGTTGGCTTTTATACGCTAGGTTTTAAATCACTTTTGTATTTCGGTGATATTTTCTTGAAATTTCCTGGATGTTACTTTCGGATCCTTATGTGAAGCCAGAATGGTCGTGTCATCAGCAAATGTTCCTGTCGTTGTTTGCTCCATTGTAGGTAAATCCACAGTGAATAAGGGTTATAACAAAGGGCCTAGTACGCTTCCTTGTGGTACACCAGAATTGAATTGTAATTGTTGAGAATGTAATTCTGAGAGTTCTTCCTGATATTTTATAAGAAAATATCTATCTGACAGATAAGATTTGAGTAATTGATAAATGTTGTGCGGGAGAGACTTTTTAATTTTATAAAGCAACCCTGGATGCCACACTTTGTCAAAAGCTTGCGATATGTCCAGGAACACCACTGAGCAGTACATTTTTCTTTTAAGAGCATTTCTAATCTTTCTTACGATTCTTTGTACTTGTTCGATTGTAGCGTATTGCTCACGAAATCCAAACTGATACTCTGAGATAATACTTTTACTTTCTAGGATGGGTTTAATTCTTTTTAAGATGAGTTTTTCAAAGACTTTTGACAGGATAGAAGGCTTATTGGTCTGTACGATTTTACTTCTTCGGGTTCTTTTTCGGGTTTTGGTATTAATATAATTTGCGCCACTTTCCATGTGCCAGGAAGTATTCCAACCTTAGCATAGCGTTGAAGACGATAGTTATAAATCTTAGTGCCTTTTGCTGTAACTCTTTTAGATCCTTCCCGGTAATCAGATCGTATCCTGGTGCTTTGTATCCCTTTAGATTTTGTATTGTTTTTTTGGACTTTTTTCGTTCTTTAGTTTCAATTTTAAAAATATAAAATCAATTTGATCGAGAAATTTGAAATTGTCTCGCAAATAATTAATATAATTAATTAAGTTGTGAAGGAAGACTATCTAAATTCTTTTGCTGAAAAATAGTTGATAAAAAATATAATTACAAAGTTTTTCAATGTATATAAATTAATGTATATTAATTACTTGTTTAAGTCCTATTTCAATTTTCACAAATTTTATACGAAGACAAGTGTTGCATTTGATTAGTGTAATTATGAATGTGAATGAATTTCTATTAAATATGTTATTTTTTTAGATAAAGTCCATACGTTGTTAATGCAATGTTAATTTTCTCAATAAGAATAGCTTCCAAAAATTTCTCTTATGTTATTCTATAAAATGCGAAAATGAGTAACACGCACACGATTTTTTGACAGTATGCCATTTCATGTTGCGCTTTTTATTTTTACGCACAGCATATATGCAATAGTTTTTACGTATTTTATTTTGTACATCAGCAAAAGAAAAGTAAAAAAGAATGCGAATTTATGTGCACAAAAACATTGAAGAAGTTGAACATAATCTAATTACATTAGATTACATTTATGTATATGTTAGTTATGCGGTTATTAAGAAAAAAAGTGCTCTATTCATTTTTTATTACAATTTTTGAAATAAAAGTATCTAAAAATATTTTATATAGGAAATGGCTTTAAAATAAAAATATAATTTAAATAAAAATATTTAGTTTTAAAATATAATATAAAACGTATAATAATAACTAATCTATCAGGCTATATTAAAGTATTAAATATTAGCGATATAATGTTAGGAATCAAGCGTTATGCAATAATATTAAGTATTGTAAACATTGCTTTAAGATGCTACAAGATGCTACAAGATGCAGTTATATTATTTTGTAAAAATTTTGTACAATTTCTTTTTTTAATAATGTATTACATTAATGAAGGTACATATAAGTAGATATAAGTTAGCTGTCAAACACAACAGCTTTTTTTATCTTTTTTAATTTTCTAAATAATTAAACAATTTTAGTCAATTTGCTAAGAAATATATAATTGTTTTTGAACTTGTTTTGTTTTATTTCAATACAAAACAAAGTAAGTTAAAATAAATACATCTATTTAAAATGGAAAAAAAACTAATTTTAACTCATCTTTTTCATTAATTTATTTGTAGCATATACTGTTATACTCAGCTACAAGTAAAGTTATATATAATACATTTATTTATACATCAATTTTACATAATATATAAATAATATTTTAAACAATAATATTTTAATATTTCCGATATAAGTGAAGTATGCAAAAGACAAAAATAGTAAAGCTTTTTTTAAAGGATCTAGTATATTGCTCGTCAATTTTTTGTTTCCAATCTATCCGTGCAATATTCCTATCTCATAGAGAGAAGAAATATCTCATTGAAAGCATCATGGATAAGCGATTGGAGCTTGCAAAAGTGCAAAGCGTATATAACGAAGGGATAGAAATCAAACGAAACGTTCAGTATAAAAGTATAATATTAATCGTTATAAAAGTATAATATTAATTTCTCTGATAAATAAAACTTTGAAGCAAAGCGCAAGATAATATCTTGCAACTATGTTTAACGAGATTTCAACTATAAATTTTATCTGTCATAAGAGATTTATCGAATGCCATTATCAGTGATATTTGATTGGAACATATTTTGATTAAATTGAAAGCAAGATTTAAGTTATTAATTTGAAAAAATTATCTAAAAATTTGCTTGCATAACATAAGTATAATGTATCTGAATTGTATAGTAAAATTTTATTTATATAAAAACACAGAATGAAATTTATCTTTAAAATATAATAAATAAAAAAATTGGTTACTTATAGGTTGTAATTAAATATTAATTAATGAGATATAAAGATTGGTTTTTTGTTTCATAACGAACAAAAAAACATAATTTTATTTCACACAGACAATGGAATAAATTTAAATAAACATATTATAACATTAATTAATATGTTAATCTTTGTTATCAACCATACAATAAAGTTTTATATTATTTTCCTGTTATTTCACTATTATGATTTATTAATAGGTTTATGACAAGTGATGTTATTTGTATATAAAATTACAATTTGTAGAGATAACTATTTCTAAAACTCATTTTGTACATACATAGCTGCTATATTTGACATAATAATGTGCGTATAATTTATTATAATATATACTTCGAAAATACTTCTCGGCCACAGAGAATTTCTATTTGCAGACCAAGCTAGGAGAAATTGTGAGGAATCTCATTTAGATACTGTGGCGGGCGAGACGATCATAAAAGTTTAAGGGTCCTTCTTGCACTGCACGAATTGTTTCTCCCTTACTTTCGTAATAAACGAAATGGCGAGACAGTTTGACATCTCGACTACTTGTCCACTATTTCGCGATATCACATACGAGTTCCGATAAGAGTATTGCAGAGAACATTTTTTTTATTTGAATTAAATACTTGCATAAAACAATAAATGTCTTGTTTAATTTTTGAGAAATGTTTATAGGAAAAATTTCATATTATTTGTATAATATATGCTACACGTAAAATTCATTAAAATAATTGAAAACTGAATATTATGTGATCTAGATAAATAATGTGCAGAGAATACGCGTATTAAATATAGTATTCTGGATACTAGAAAAAAGAAATTCTTGAATTACTTTATTCTAAATACCACAAATTAATAAACTGAAAATAAGATTTTATTGAATTTTATTATATTTATGATGGGGAATATATCATATCTTAGTAATAAATTTATCCTTTTATTATGTTAAAATATAATTTAAAGAAACTTTTAAGATCGAAAAACATCAAATTGATAGATAATAATTCTTTCATATTATTCTTCCAATCTTATTACTCTTCTTCGATTCTAAATAACTCGGTTTTATATTCTTTCTAATTACGTCGCCAGAATCACAATCGGGTCACATCAGAACGTAAAAATTCATAATAAAGATGATCGCAAACAAGATATCAGAGAACGTAAATATTTGCAGTGTTTTGATTCCTCCGCAAATAACAGTTTTGATGCATAAAATCGGTTCAAATTAAGTCGTTATCGCATCAGCAATGAAAAAATGTTGTGTTATCGGCTATGGTAACTCCTCTGTAAATAAAAATAATAATCGGCGTTAATCTATGACGTGAAAAGTTATACTGAAATGAGATGAAGTTATGCCACATTTTTTTTTGGGCCGGCACACACAATATTACTTAATACATTTCAATTTTATTTTCTTCCGCTTTTACAATTACTAATTTGTTTTACAATATTTCTACATTAATTGTGTGAAAAATCTACCAATATGTTATACCACATACAGGGAATATGTAGTTACCCAGGGGCATGCACGTGCGCAGAAACCCGGTGTTTATGTACAACGGAACGCGTTCTTTAACATCCAATTATAGGGGCAGTTACAGTACCAGCTATGTACTGGTACTTTATGTATCGTAATGTTGCGCAAAACCGGGGTTGGGCCGAGAAAGGCAGAGGCGCTTTGTGAAAATTGGAACGTGCTGCGAATCGTTAGTAAAGTCGCAATGTCATGTATTCCGTGCACATATCTATCATCCCGGCATGCCATCTTTTCCAAAAAGTGAACCATTAATTTTTTATGCGTTGAAATCTTAGTTTGTAAGTCAATTGGATGACTTTTATGTAAAAAGAAGATATGCGTGTCCCAGATTTTTAATTACTAATGATTTCTTTCTCTCGTAAAAATAAGTTTCATTAATGGTATTACTATTATAAAACTAAATGAGTTTATTCTAAATGTAGATTATACACATTAAATTCTAAATGTAGATTATACACATTAAATTACAAGAATTTTAGAATTAGTTAAAGCTCTTTAAAAAAAAGAAACAACTTCAGTTTTTCAAGATGACATTTGTAAATATTTCAAAAATACATTATATGTTTTCAAATATAAATTTTAATTTTTAATATAATTTTCCCAAATATAAATTTATTACTTTAAACTGATAAATCGAATTTTTACTAATAGTTTGTAAAAATTAGAGACATTTTGTACACGATTTAAAACTTAAATTGTACATTAACATCTTTATATTTTCAAACGATTTACTTTAATATTGAATTACAAATAATCGTCAATCACTATCAGTTTAATTAATTGCTAATCAGGATATTTAAGAAGAGAATATATGAGAAGAGAATTACTGTGTATTATTTAATATTTATTTTATTATTATTTTATTATGATTTCCAAAATCAAAAATAAAAAAAATTGTATCATAAATAGAAAAATTGGGAACGTTGTGTCAATTTTCATGGGCTCGATTGTATCGAATTGCAAAGCGAGTAGTTTGCGATGTTTTTTGAAGAGCGATACGCTTTGTCTGGCACAAGCGTTCGATCTTTGGCAGCCTTTTTAGATCGTAAAGAGAGAGAGGGGGAAGAGACGATAAAATACTACACGGTAATAAAATAAGGCGTACAATAAAACAGAAGTTCCTATAAAGACAGAACGAAATTACATGTTCGATTTAAAGATGGTTTAATCAAATATAGAGAGGGAATACTGAAATGGTATAATCGTGGAATCAGAATCCAAAAAAGACACTTTTCACAAAAATCTTGAATTGTTTCGAAAAAAATTGATGGCTTTGAATTTTTTTTCAACAACAATTCGTAAATATGAATTGGATTTTGTAAATAATTTGTAAAATTTATTTTGTTAAAAAGTGTCAAAATATTTTTTATACGTATAAAATGATCAATTGCATATAAAAAATATATGACAAATAGAAAATAATATTACTTTTATTAGAAAATATAATTTTACTTTTATTAAAAAATAATATAATAAAATGATAAAAATATAATTGTATAAAACAGCAATTTGATGAATTGTAACGGTAATTAAATTTATTATAGGAAGGAATATGTACTGATCAAGATATATTCTCTTGTACATTCTATTGTAAAAACTTTAAGAATACCACATTGGATTTACGTTTTTTAAGTTCGGGATTACGTATTTAAATTCCTATTCGGATTCTCACAATCAATACTTTTAGAATAAAAGATAAGATCTTACGTTGTTCAGCTTAATGGAAGCTCGCAAAAAAAGTTTTTTATTTTCTATTTCACACATATATTATATAACACGATCTCGATTGCGTAAAACAGCTCAAAAAATATCTTATGTAAAAAGTATATTCATATAACATTGTTTAAATAATTTTTTAAATCTCTCTTTCTCTCTCTCTCTCTCTCTCTCTCTCTCTCAATGTCTCCTTTTCAAAAATCATCTTTTTGCAGACGCGAAAATAAAGTAAAACCTATAATTAGGTAATTAATTTTTTATAATTTACTTGTTTTTGTATTATCTAATATTCAAGATTGCTTGGTAAATAAGGTTTTTAAACATTCCTTGGTAAATTAATTACAATTTGTTTTGCTAATTAATTTTTGATTTGATTTAATTTTGTTCATTAGTAGAATATTGTTCAGTTTCGAAATTCAATCTCATTCAGATATACCTCCAACAATTAATGGTATTTTGAAACCTTTTCTGCCAATGCAAAAATAAAACGAAACCTAATTAAGTAATTAATTAATTAAATATTTATAATTTAGTTTGTTTTTGTTTTCATTAAATTTCGTTGTTTATAATTTTCTGAAGAATGTTGATTCTGTAAAATCTGTGTACGAGTAATTAATTTCAAAAGTCAATCAAGTTTCAATATTTTCAATATTTTTGATCAATGTTTCAATATAATGTATCAATGTTTCAATATTTTTTTCTTTCTTTCTTCCTCTGTCAAAAAATAATGGAGGTAAAAATCTTGGAGAATAAATATCGATACCGCCGGAGGGAATATCAGAGCTTAGGGGCGGGTTAACATGTAAATTACGTTATCGCCGCGTCAACGACGATGCCAGAATCGTTCGCATGAACTACTCAGAAAGCGTACATGCTTATTAAAGGCCGGTAATAAACTTGGCACGATAGCCACCAATTAAGGGTGGGATGTCTACTATCGGTATTGTGCTAGAATATAGAAAATCACGCCGAGCATAGCATCCGATAAATTCCAAAGTGATTTTCCGCGTTTCCAAATTATACCCTTCCGAACGTGGCGTGAAAGCCGAGACGATATAATAGTGATCGAAGGAATACCGGGATCAGAGAAAAACGGGAGGAAGATCCGGATATTCCGTTACACTGTAATGGCTTATTGAGTCGCGAGATAGAAATGCTTTTAAATTTATAGCGAGCAATAAGGATTCTGGTTTCAATAAACTTGAGTTGCGATGATATATTTTAGTTTGAACAAAAAATTGTAACATGTACATATCCAGAAGCATTGTTTCGTAATGTACATTTTTTATTTTTTCCTTGCTATGAATAACGAAAAATATATTAATTACATAATGTGTTTTATATAATATATTTAATTGAATATTATATAAACCTTTCTTTTTCTCGTTAATTCGAGAGCAAACGACACAAATAAATTTTAAAATAAATCCAAGAAAATTGCATCAGAAAATGCGATGAGAAAACTCTTAAATATAAGATAATTTGATAAGGTTAATAATAATTTTAAAATATATTATATAATTTTGCGAATATATCTCGAAATTGTAACACGTATAACGTATAAAGCACGTTCTCACCGCATGGAGAATGTTCTTCTGCTTTATAAAGAAGTTTCGCGGCTTCATTACGCGTATAAGGATTTCCTGCAAATGCAATGCAGAACAGTTTGCCGCGTGCAACTTTGTGACAGCGTGATTCTGTTAAAGACGATGGAATAGAAACTCTGTTATCAATCTACCAATGGAATTTTATTAGAAACATTGCGATCACAAACGAAAGAGAAAAGTTATAATGTCGCAAATTTAATGTTTCAATATGTTTTCGCGTAAATTGTTTCGAGAGACACAAGATTTTTTTCTTTTATGATTCGCTTCCAAAAGCACAAAATTTTAAAATCTCAAATAATTTCCTCATTTGCGATATCAAATAATTTCCAAAATTTTTATTTTACAGAAAAATAACAGATTTCGCATATACATAGGATGTGCAATGTTCACCCATAATCTTCTCATACACATAAAATCTCATGTTATTTTAACTGGGTGATAGCTTAATTTTAAAACATATTCACAAGGTATAGAAATATATAACCATATCTATCAAGTATTTTGGATTACACGAGATTATATATAGGGATTAAAATTGCATATTGCAAATATATTAATATAATTGCATATTGCAAATATTAATTATTATTATAAATTTAATTATTATATTATTTTTAAAATTACATCCAAAATTCTTTTTTTTTTCTTTTCCTCTTTTATTTCTAATCTCTCTCTTTTTATACATATGTATACACACACACACACACACACACACACACACACACACACACACACACACACACACACACATATATACATACATACATACCATATACATATATGTGTATGTTTTACTAATTATAATACAAATATTTTCAGAATTATTTTTTTAATGTTTAAGGTAATAATTTAAGATTAAATGTTTACAATATACATAGCGATAGAAAACCCGATATTTAAGATTTTTATAAAATTGAATGGTGCATCACACGAGTACATTTGATGATGTGATTGATATGAAATGTCATTCAACATCGTAGATAATTTCATTCACGCCCGTATTATTTGACAATGAATGGTGATATAAAAAAAACTTTCTTTTTCGTCTAAAATTAGATATCGCGTTAAAATGACATTGCTCGATTACGGGCGTTTTGCCTTCTTCACGAAAAAGATATCAAGGGGAAGCATTTCTGGATCTTTTTTATTTCTTGTTCCAATCGATCTTTTTTATCTCTTGTCCTGTTAAACGCGTATTTTTTGGAAGCGTAGGATGGGCAACGAGAACGGGAAACAAGAAATGACTGTAACCACAATATCAAGAGAAACCGGAAAATTTTTTGGCAAAAAACGAATCGTTGAATACACGTATGAAATATGATTTTCCCTTCACCACCGCTCCCCTTCCTTGTTTCCTATGCCCTAGATATTCTTTTTTTCATCTATGATAGATACCGTGCCTGAATGACGTATATGGCGGATCATTGATAGCCGATTGGATGGAAGGACAGGGGATCACTTTCAGGACCCGGAAAAGCCGCAAGATAAGGGCTGTCGAAAATGCTATTTTGTAGTCGAGATAATCATAAATGAGGGATTTAGAGCAAGACTGGAATAAGTCCACAAATTATAGGATTTATTTATACAATTGCATATATAAAGCCGATTTTAGAAATCACGGGCTTATTTTATTCGTAAATCTTGCAAGCAAAGCATTATAATAAATGATAAAGATAGATGAAATTTGATATAAAATTAAATAGGAAAGAAAATTCCTCGGAACTGAGATTTATAATTTTATAATTCACGTAGATAATTAACATTGATTTTCTTCTATAATCGATTTTGCAAGGAGAATTTCATTAACTTTGCAACGTAATTCGATGAGTAACACGAAGAATTAGACTGGTGCTCGGCAAAGCGAAAAAAGTGCCTGACGTGGTGCAAATCGATACCAGTACGATTCCATGGGGAGCAATAAATCGCGACTACAAGATTCCTCTATCGCCGGTATAGTAGATATGGCTACTGACCGCTACTTTTCAAGAAAAAACAGGGAGAGTTTTATTAGACAATGACTGGGTGAAAGCGAAGTTGAAGCGTTAAATTCCTATTATTTCATTTTGTTGTAAAGCTTTTCCGCAAGCTTATTAAATGTAATGATATATGTACATATCTGTTATTGGGAAAATCAATATAAAAATATTTCACATGTAGGTGTAAATAATAATAATAATAATAATAATAATAATAATAATAATAATAATAATAATAATAATAATAATAATAATAATAATGATTCACAGATATACATATACATATATATATAATACAAAATATATTATTTCATAAATATTAAATAAAATTTTTCATTTTATCTTTAATTGGATGATTTTTATTTAAGTATTTATTTGAATTTTAATTTCGTAAAGCTTTTATATTTCTTTTAATTTCGATAAATTTATATTTTAAAAAATCTATAAAAACCATTTTTTTCACAGTAATTTATATAGGAAGCAGTAAATCCGGAGATTTTTTCGGAATAGCTGGTTAATAGCTGTTTTAAAGCTCCATTTTCTTTTATCTTGCGATACCAAATTCTGCTGAAGCGCTACAAAATTCTATTCACTTAATGTCTGGTTACGAAGTTAGTAGAATAAGGTAACGTGCTGGAATTGCTCGTTACAAGCTAGTTGTCGCGTGCAAACAATAGCATCTTTAGAATTAACGTGCTGATTCAACAAGAAAAGAAAACTTACCTGTGGCAAATAAAACAAGTTTCAAAATAGTTAAAGAAAATAATAGGAAATTTTTTTATAAATTTATTTATTTTAAGACATTATATTATATTTCTTCCACTTTAATAAAGCTTTTTAGCAAAATATTTTATAAGATTTATGTATAATTTAAAAATACATACTCTTTTAATAATTTGAAGCACTTTTTTTGAAGATAAGAAGTATAGAAGATAAGTAGTAATTATTTAAAATATAATTCTTTCTGCCAACTTTTTATTTTTATTATATTTCTCAATTAATTAATTCTTAATTAAAATTTTAATTTTGATGAAGCGAAATTCAATAATATAATATATAATAAACAATCTTTGATCTTACCGTATACAATTGCTTGTCATGATCATTTATTGATTCTTCATTGTTTCAACATTATTAATTTTATAGTATGTATATTCCTAACGCATACGAAAATTTAAATTTTATGCATTATTTAAAAACTAATAATAATACACATATTATTTCTGTTTAACAAAGAAAGATATTATCGAACAATATAATACAGTATTTACAATATATACAAATAATACAATTTCTTAATTGGCCATTTATTACATATTTGCGGAAAACATAGCATAGTTTGAATTATTTATTTTTAGAAAGTTATTATCCGAATTCGTTTATTACTGGTTCTTTATTTTATACTTATAATGAATCATCGAAATGTCAAAGAATATTATTCGTTTGTTGTTTGCGTAAATATAATGCTTTCTATAAAAAATAATGTTTGTCTTACATATTTGTGTATGTATGTAAGATTTTCGATTTACAGTAGAAACTTGTGTCGTGCGTTGTTAACATAAATATGCCAATGTTGGGGTTGCAAGCTTTATTAAATCGGTATCACGACGGCGCACCCGGGAAGGGTTCCTTCGTGGAATACATCCCTTGGGATTGCCACCGGAAATCGTCTTCTCCCGGAAACATCGCTATTCCTACGAAACGTGTGAAACCGACTCACGATAGAAAATTGAATTTTCGTTCTCTCTGTTTCGTTCAATCTTATACTTCATTTTTCGTATTCTTATTTCTTCCCTTATAATTTAAAAATTTTTAATTTTATATGCTTCTTAAAAGTTGTTTATTTGTATCTTGCAATATTACATTATAACGTAAAGTTATTAATATACGGTACTAGTTTTCTTTCCTTTTTATAATTTTAAAAATTTTAGATATTATTTGAATTTTGTGTATTATGTATATCATATATCGTTAGATAATAGCAATACAACATATATTTTCTATAACTTATTATATTTCAAAAAAATAGATATAAATTATAATTTATTTAATTTGTGATCAAATTTTTTTTTAAATAGTAATAGCTTTCATTAAATTTTCTTAAAATATACATTAATTAAAAATAGTAAAGATCAAGATAGTGGCAAAGTATTAAAAAACTCCTCATTCTCTTTGCTTCTTTTTCAAATCGCTTATGAATGTCTACGTGTTTTTTTTTCTCATAAACGCAGCACAAATTAATTACAAAGTACATTAATATAATTAAATACACGAAATCATACTAATTATACTTATGTTTCTGCGAAATTTTTATTTTTATGCAGTATTACTGTTGTTTTTATTTTCTTGTGGATGCATAAGTGTGAGCAATTGTGTTGAATTCATCATGAATAATTATATATGAAAAATCCAACTTTCTTTCCGCGCAACATATATACAAATATAACTATATTCTTAAATTCTATTTCCGGATTATATAAATTTTAAGTTACTCTCTCGACTATCGCGGATCGCGATTTGTAGCTTTGATGTACGATTTCTGTTATCTCTCTTTTCTACATTTTTTGCGTCTAAATATTGATTTATTTTTTTATTGTTTAAAACCTAAATATCCCATGAACAAATCTTTATTCGAAATATGAGATGACTTTTTTAATGTAACTTTCAAAAATATAATATAGCAATATTGAAATGATCAATTAAAAAATAAATGTAGATATCTTTTGTGTGTAAAATATTCAATAGCGTATAATATTCTTCTCTCGAATAGTAAAAACAAACTTATATTTTATGCTTTATTGCGTGTAAAATAACAAAACAATCAATCATTTATTCTATTCAATCATAAGATGATATTTAGCATTATATTCATTATGTTTATTGCAAGAGCCTCTTTCTAAATTACAGTATCCTCTTTGTAAATTGCAGTATCCTCTTTGTAAATTGCAGTATTCTCTTTGTAAATTGTTGTACGGAAAGTGCTTATATTTATCAAGCTCGTATTCATGTCAATATTTACTAAGTATACATTGCAAGCAATGTTTACAGATTCGTCATAACGAAAATTGTAATTTACTGACGATGCGTACTAACAAAAGATATTTATTTGTAGACATGCATAACTTTTGAATCATAATTTTTATCTCGTATCTCCATGGATTATCTATCTCTTTATTTCACGTCGTACTTTATAGCAGCGGATTTATAGTGGATTTTCACTCGACGTCGATGAAAAATATGACGGCGCTTTCGGTTAAAAGCTGCACTCGAGGGAAGTGTCATATATCACAGATTACAAAATTGCCGTGTATTTAGATGTCTGTAGTTAAACTCTCGTAAAAATAGTTGATTTTCTGACGATTTTTAAACGTCAGAACGTAGGTTATTCCTCAAATACTCCCTTTTCCAAATCGCAAAAAAAAGAAATATATATTGGCAATTATCTACAAATAACTTGCAAATAACTGCAAATACTACTTGCAAATATTTTGCAATGATTCACGCTCGTTAATATAATTCGAGCATTCAATGTTTGGCATATATATTCATATTAATACTCTGTTCCTCTTTCTTTCTTTCTTGTTTTCTCTAATATTTTTCTCTAATACTATTAACAAAACCCACAAGTTTAATCATTTGACATATAATTATTTTGATATTTATATAAAAATTATTAAAATATGTTATTAAAAAATATATTATTAAAAATCATTATTAATTTATTATTGTAAAACACAAGTATTATATCATATTCATCTTACAATTGGTGTGACAATTATCATGATTAATTCCATGATCACAGACATATAGAAAAGAATAAAATATCACGGAAAAAGACAATAATGTTCTCTCCCTGGTTTTATAAGTAAATAAAGATCTATCTAAAATTGGAAAAAGATTGAGAGATTAAGAAGAATTACGAAGATATCATCTTCGTTTTTACTGAAATGTGATCTACGCGTGTACAGCGAATCATCAATCTTATATAATGAACTTGACTTTTTATAAGCGATTGTTTTCAGGGGAATTTAATAATATTATTTTTCAATGAGGATCGACCTTTTAAAAAAACTTTGCGTGTTTATAATTTATTTAATCTAATTTTAACATATGAAACGCTTGAATATGCTTGAAATTATTCCAGTCAGGATATTATCGGCACTTACTATTATTATATTAAATTATTCCATTATTATTGTACCGATAGTATGTGTATCATAAACAAAAACTTATTTATTTATTTTTTAATTTTTATATAAATATATCTCATTCTTCTCTCTTTCTATCTCTATTTTTTATATTTTATTTTTAGTTTTGCAAAAAAATAAAAGTTATTATTTCTAAACTTTTTCACGAAATGCGTATTCAATCTAAAAAGCAGTACTTATCTTAATAGAAAATTTCAATGGTTCCGGCTTAATAGATTCTATAATAAATTGGAGTGTGCAGTTGAGCGAAATATGCTTTAAAAATACAATAACGTGAGAGAATTGGAGATGTATTTCTTAGCAAATAATAAACATAGCTGTTGCAATTCATTCTCATCCGTGAAACATCATTATATTTGCATTTGTTGTAATAATCGCAATTTACACTACCTTACATACATTCATATTCTCGAAGTCGCACTCTTTATTACAAACGAATCGTTTGACAGATACTTTAATCAAACTAGATAAGGCCAATTCGCTCGTAAGCTTAAGATTTTAAAGTCTTGTAAGGGAATCATGTTATTGTTTATAGAGAAACCGGTGTATCAATAAATAAAAAATAAAGAAATTACTATAACGTAAAATGATCAAGTCAATAAATCATGATTATGTACAAGATATTTTATAAAACCACCAAATGTTCTTCTTCTTGATAATTTAGAAATAATTTTTTTTTAACGATAATATTGAGGAAAATCATCATTTACTTTTCTATCATCTTACTTTTCTAATTTTTAACATTAATTCGTAATTTTAGCTATATATAATAATTTTATTAAAGTTTATCAAATTTTAAATTTTAAGTTTTTTAAATTTTATTAAATTTTAAAAAAATTATCTAAAGAATTTGTATGATTTCGTGGATTACTTTCTCCTTATCTTTTCTTTCTTTTTCATTCTCGATAAAAATAATTTATTTTTAATAATAAATTTTATTGTATTCAATGATTTACACTGTCATAATATTTTGATATTGAGGAAACGTTAATATACTTATAAGAATTGTATGGAAGAGGCAATTGATGGTTTTATAATGCATATGTATAAAATATATAATCGTAATTGCCGACAACTCGATGTCGCCGCAATGATGTTGTGTCAACGCCGGACGCAATAATGCAAACCACAATATACTTTTCAAAACCTGTCATACACGACACTTTGATCGAGATTGCTCTTCCAACAAACGGCTGGTACTATGTGCTTTGACATTTTGATTACATACGTAGCACGCTTGTGACAGTTTCCGTGAGTAATCGGTAAAAGCACAATCTTACCGCAACAAAGGACAGAATTGCATGACAAGAATGTAAAGTGCTTTGGAGATTTTATCGAGATTTCCTATTGATAGAATTAATATTGATGGAGTTAATAGAGAGTCCTTATTTGACAGAAAAAAAAGATATATGACATTCGAGACAAAATATATTTAGATATTGAGACATTTAAAAAACATTTGTGTATCGTAATACATATAATAATATATTGAATTTATTTTATGAATGAATTCTTTGGCTGACAAATCGATAAATTTCACAAAGTCAAAAATTCTCGCATTTGATGATATACTCAAAGCCAATTATACAAGAGAAAGTGGCCGAAAAGCTAGCAGCTGAATATTGGAAAGTTATTGTCGGATATAGGTCAGAAGATTACATTGCTCGAAAATTGATTTTATCTTTGCCGACAAAAATTTAAAAAACCTGAAATTTTTGCTAATTTGACAGATACTCACGAGAGACAGTAACTGTCACAACATGAAAGATTAAAGTATCGATTTTGAAATCTCGTCTGAATGACAATGTTATGAATAAAAAGTTAAGATTATCTTCGACTTTGGCTTTCTTTATTTAAAACTGAAAACAATATTATATATCCAAAATTCATAAAATTTATTAAGAAATAGATTAAGAAATTCATTAAGAAATACATGGAAACATAATTAAAAGATAAGTCAGTGGATTCGTATATTGTTTGATAAAATTTAAAAATAATGGTAGCAATTTAAGCTTGGACCACTCCGGTACCTTTATCCTTTAGATAATGACTCCCATAGGGAATATTTTCCCATATATAGGGTACTTCGAACGAGCTCGAACGAGTTCGCATTCATCAAGCGTTTCTCTTCGAAAGCTTGAAGCTTATTTTAAGAATAAAAGTGGAAACTCATTGTTATCTGACTTTTTTCTGGTATTATTACGTGTTCCTTTGGTTGCGCGAATTCTGTTCGAGTTGTTAATTTTCTTAAATTCGAATAGGAAAACGCCTATCAGCATAAATGCATAAAGGAAAGGCCGTAAATGGTAGTAACATCGGTGATACATCCGTCGACACGAATGTTATGGTTATTGCAGATGTGATATGGGAGCGATCGTGTCATATAGTAGCACGATAATGACCAAATCATGTGTTCGATGGTGCATATAATCCGCCATTTGATAGCTAGGATTATCAGAAAGCGTTGTGGTGCATTTAATGATATTGTGCATTCAAATAGAAAATATGACCTTTAAAAATCTTCCTCTAATTTTTTTTCTCACTCTTTTATTGAACTTTTGGCTCACAATCAGTCATTAATCTCTATTTTTTTATATGTATTCTTATTTAAATCTTTTTATGTATTTTATTCTATAATTTTTTTTTATTATAGCTAGATTGTAAATTTGCTCTCATAATAAGATAGTATAAAAACTCATATAAAACTCTTATTTAATATTTCTCTAAAAAATATAAAATTAAAGTTCAATATAATAGACGTAGAACATACAAAAACTTTCGTTCATTCAATCAAAGTTCGTTATTTCAAAGAATCTTTAGTTTTCAAACAAGTAATACATGCATAAAATAATATTATACAGGAATTTAAATTATTTAAATTCAAAAGAAACAAAGTTTTATTCTTTATTTTATCTTGAATGAAAATTTTAAAAAATCGTTATTTAATTATATTAATATTAATCGTATATAAATATTAATCGTTATATAATTATATTACAAAATATCTAACTTGAAAATAATTTGAAAATAATCTAAAAATTAAAAGTTTACAGCAAAGAGGAATTTTCTAAACCATTATTGCAAACTTTATATATGCATTAGAAGCAATTATCAAAGCTTTTCATTACGAATAATCATTGCAATTCCAACTACTTTGATTTCTCTCGTTTGAAATCGATTCATCAGTTTGCTTGATTTACGCAGAACGCCGTGATAGTTTGCGAAAATTATCGGTAGCCAATTACCATTTAGATGCGCGCATGTGCTTTAGCTTAATTCTCGATCATCGGTAATTAAACGGCTAAAGAGCTATAAATTATGACTGCATGATAGAATTAGATTACTTTAAGCTGCATTTATATCTTGTTTGCAGTCATAAATGATTTCGATTGGAAATTATTACATAAATAATTCGCTAAGTCACAAATATATCGATTATTGCATTTATTCGATGCCAATTAGGCGATGTTATAGTATCAATTATCAATTCCGATATAATTAATATCGGATTATCCATTTTCTTTGTGTATATTTTAATTAATACAATTGTATATTGCACAATACATGTTATTTAATATAACATATAATAATTGCTGTTTCGAAATCAATAATCTGTGAAGACGTTATCGAATCGTTGTAATTAAGTAATTAATAATTGGGATAAAATATGATACGTACAACTAAAACGTAGACTAAGATCGTCGCTCCAAAGTCTCATTCCATATTTCAGTTAAACGTACCTAATAATTAAATTAACTATTTGTGTTAATCATAAATTGCAGGAAGATTAATTTATAATTAAATAATTATTATATTTTGACATTGTGTAAAATTATGTTAAAGAAAGAGTAACAATGTATCTTATTAAATATAAATATAGTTATATATTAATATATTTATATTTAATAATATTATAAGATTCAGTTTCAAATTTTCCAATGATACGATACGTATAAAGTAAAATAAGATAAAACGAACAAATAATATTTATATTTCAAATTTTAGCAATAAGGAGGGATGATATATTTATAAAAAACACACAATAAAATTTATCAACAAAATTATCGAGTTTTAATTATTTAAAATGTTAGGTAACCTAAGATGAATATAACTTATTACGGTTATTTATCGCGAAAACTCTGACAGTGATTAATGACCAGTTTCACAGCAAGTGTAACAATTTTCATTCGAGGAAACTTAAATGCTGTCGTCTGACTGCATAATTAATTTTCCAGTGATTATCTCGATGATCATTTCAGCTAGTTTCCATTTATGAATTAGAAAGAATCAGTTGGAGAAGTTGCGATGATAAATGAAAAAATTGAGTTGTCATATTTTGAATTAGACTATAAAAAGATCGATAATTTATTTATATAATTTATTTTCCTTTGTAAATTTATATATACTTATACTGAAATTTTACATTTCATAAAATTATATTCAAATATATAATAAACTGTATTGTGTTTATTATAATCGTAGAATTTGAATTGTTTAAAGGAGAGAAAAAGAAGAGAGAGAGAAAGAAAAGCAATATAAAACATATATATTCTGCTATATTTCATCGAAACTATTTTATTGTATTTGAAATAATCATATCAATTTCATCAATGGTATAAACGTCCCATTACATATATTACATAATATGTATGATATATTACATTAAATAAATTTATTTAAATTCTACAGTAAAGTTTTATTAAACATTCTCTAGATTTTTCAACAAGAATTCTAGAATATTGTATAATAATATTTTAGAATTTATGCAATACCTTAAAAATTTCTAACGTAGTAAGATAATGTAATAAAATTTTACACTTGATTTATATTATACTTTTAATTTCTAAAATTTTCGATATTTAATTAAACAATCAAAATATTTAATGATGGAAATTTGAAAGTTACGGAAAAATTGATCTGATCTTTATTTAAAATCATCAGCTAATAATTTATAAGAATTGTACTGATTGGTAAGAATTTATAACAAATAATTTTTGAAGTATAAGAGAGCAAATTAGTGTGTTTACGTCATAAAATTTAAACATGCATATGTTGCAACAAGTAATTTTCGTATGTAATTATAATTGCAAAGAGAATGTTTAAGCGATAAAAATTAGCATCACGCGTGGCTTATATTATCGCGATAAATCTGACTCAGTCGTTTCTGTTTTTTTACATTTTTGTTTGCTCTGAATCGTTTGCATTTAAATTATGAAGCATATAATCCAATAATGATATTGTATATATTATATATAATAAATATATCAGTATAAACTTGTGTTAATAAATACATTCCAACGTTTGAATAAATTAAATACAAATCAAGTCAATCATGCATACATTTACAAAACAATTGATATGATGATAAATTTATACATTTTATTGTTTATTTTATTAAAATGATCAATTCCATTTTATCGAAATTACTTATTACTTAAATTATTACTTAAATTATTGTTCAAAATAATGTTTTAAGTTATAATTCTTGTGCAAATATAAATAAATTTTCAGAAAATAAAAAATTAAGTAATAAATTTTTTGTAAATATTTTATATATATATATTTTTTTTCGCAATATAATTTTAACTTTAAAATATATAAACATAGTTGATATTTGCATTTGCAATACGTTAATTACATGCCAAGAATATCAAAGTATCATGAGGTATATGAATCTAGTATATTAAAAAGAAATTATATAAAAATTTATAGTGTTTTATTAATTATTTTAAATGAAGAAAAGTTTCTATTTTTTGTATGCTTTTATATGATTATATGCAAATATCTTTATATTTAAGGAGCAATCATGCCTTAAAAAAGATAAAATCGTGAACAAATCGTCAAATCGTTTTAATAAGACCTTCAACGACGGAAGACGAGAATGAAAGGAACAATCGAATTGTTCTGGCATCGCTTTGTGATACTTAATTAAGAGATATAGCGTCCGGATTATAATTGATCTCATCGTCTATTCAGCAAACTGGCTATACTACAAAAGGAAAGTGGAAGCGGAGAGGCAAGCGTGCCGTCCAAGAGAATGAGATATTTGTCTATGTGCTAATCGGAGCTTAAGTCGGTCGATAGCTTACATAAATATTGTGCGCGCGTAAATGCAATAAATTATCGTTTCGATTAATTTCCAAGAACTTTGTTGATATTATTCCTATTATCGGCATACGAATTAAGAGAATCATACAAAAAAATACTGATCGCTCGAGAAATTTCATTGATTCAACCTAAAAACTTTTTTTTACCATTATGTAGTTAAGAATATGTCGTCTTGATATTAATAAAAGATTTTATATACCGATTTTTAATACATAATAATATACGAATAAATAAATATTTCAAATGTTTTTTGACGATTAGACATAGATAAATCCCATTCACATATTAGAAAGTAATTTGAATAGATTACCGATATTTTTAATTTAACATAATAATACATTCCTGCAATGAAAAATATCATCAGATTCCCTTACAAATTTTCCGAATTAGCAGAATCTTTCCTTTCGAATGCGTACATTGTCATGATTTTATCGCGAGGAATAGTCTCTAATCGCTTTAACGAAAGACAAATGGCCAGCCGCCTGTGAAAAGTTGCATAAATCGCAACTTTGGCAGCGAATTTATCGAATAGTCGGGACACTCACTGCGCGTATGTCAAGCCGATTTACACGAGAGAATTTACGGAGAGAATTCGTGCGGTAGCCCGACTGTCATGAAATATACGGCCGCGGAAATAACTTTCTTCACGGGGAGGACGCGCGGTACGTGCCAAGTTGTACGTCTACCGTAAAATTTATCAAGGGAACGAGCCGGCACGGCTCTAATGGGAACATGATTTTTACGAGGCTCTTTTTCAGCGCGACGCGCGCAACTTGTTACGCGACCGTTCCGCCTGCAATTACATTCGACGGCTACAACCGCGGAATGTCGTAGCTTTTTCTCCGCAGCATCGATTAAGAAGAAATTTCACTTACGCGCGCTCTTATGCGCTCTTGAATTCACGCATCATCGAGTAACCGTCTTTTTTCGTGCGACCGAACGAGACCTCGCTCTTACACATCGTTCGCCCGGAAGAGAAACTTCAATTTTAAGTACGCGCCCAAGGGAAAAAGAGATTCCGATTTTATCTCTGGAATGATAACGTCAAATAATTGCCAATTCACCCGTTGGGTGTTGCGTCCTACATATGAAACATTGAAAAGCGATATTTTTCTCTTCAATCGCGCATGATTTTTAAAATATCATTATTTTGCATCTATTCAATTGTAAATAATGCATTTAAGCACGCTAAATTACCTTCATTTTAGGAACTACGATTTTTATTTTTTTATATAAACGTGATATTTTAAAATATCATAAATGAATCATAAAATAAATGTGATATTTTAAAATATCACATTTATATAAAAAAATAAAAATCGTGGTTTCTAAAATGAAGGTAATTTAGCGTGCTTAAATGCATTATTTACAATTGAATAGATGTGCTGAATTAAAACGCCAATATGAAACGAGAAATCAAATATATTCGTTTCAATATCAAATATACATATCATTCCGATATCAGATGTACACATCATTACAATATCAAATATACTTTCAATTAATAAGTATATAAAAATTGGTTTTAATATCAGGAACGTGAATGCTGAATTTCTTATGTTATTTGATTTTTGACGAAATCAATAAATTCATCGATAAAAAGAAGGAGTAGCGACGATTAATTGCGACCGTTGAAACGTCTCTAACTCACAATCAGAATAGACAGCACAGATAGGTCTTTGACGGGACGAAACTTTCTTACAAAAACTGCAAACTTTTTTATCATACTCCCTTGCCGCTTTTATCAAGAGCATTTTTCGTACGAATTAATTTGAGGACTGAGCATCGACGTGTCGCTTTCTCTCTCGGGTTCGAAAAATCAAGCCTTTGGCAATGCTTCATTAGCATTGCGTGGTAAAGTTTTATTCCGTGTTATTACACATTAAGTTGCATTCCGTGGAATACATGTTTTACTCAGCTACCTCGTATTTTCGCGTATAACGGTCGTCCAGTATCATAAGAAGTATATGATAGCTCGTAACATTCAATCAGACTTACGAAGGATACTTGTTTTTACGAGACCGAGTTATGCGGGAATGAGAAAACTTTCGTTGCGTTATAACCCTGGATTACGCGAGAGTAGAAAATCGTTTCGTCCTTTGGGATCACAATGTTACATTTGGGTGGAATATCTTCCCGTGACTTCTCATTTTATATATCTTTACTTGATATTTTCACGATCTTACTATGCTTGATATTCATCGACCCTATCTTGGAAAAAAATCTTCATAATTCAAAATTCACTAATCTTGATTTGTAAAGCGCAATCGATATGCAGATATAATAATGTTAAGGATGTTTTATACTTATTTTCAAAATATTGAGAATTTAATGATGAGAATTTAATGAAAATTGTACAGAATGTCCTTACATATGTTTAGAATCTTCCGCACAATTTTTAAATCGATTCACTAAAGTGTTCACAAGTTAGAAGGATTTTAATTTGCACTGAATTAACATGTGTTCTTATGGGAAACGTATAACCACGTCGATTCAAATGACAAAAACACATGGAATTAATATTCAGAATTTGTTTAAAATTTGCACAAGTTTAGATACAAAGGAAATATTTGGTCAAATAATATTATACAAGTACTAACTGATTAAAAAGATATTAAATATAATTCAATAAAGTTAGCCATGTATCTGTCTCACAAGGCGAAATTTTCTGCCAAAAGTTAATCATTTCGATGAACAAAATTCGGAATATTTCAGTAAAAACGCAATAAATTCCACACAATTTTTTACTCAAAATACACAAAAAATGGATATATTCGTCAATATTGATTTTCAGCTACTTTTTGCTGGGATTGTACATACAAACAACATATACAAACAACACATAAGAATGAAAGAATGTTTTTTTAACAATATATGATCCTATATCATGTCAATAGTCTTAGAAACAAAGATTGTCGATGTTCAGTTTTTGAAGATGTAAAGGAAATGCTCGCTACCATTTGCGGCTTCAGCAGGGAACGGAACATGTATTGTTTCGTAACGTGGTACAGATGCGCCGAATAAGCTCAATCCACGCGCAGCTGGATACATACAATGTACCTTATACCGGCAGTAATGTAGTGAAATTCGTACACGTTTGCGAGAGAAACTAGATAAGCGTAAATTGGATGACACCAACAAGAGATGCTAGGAGAATACCGTTACCAAGCAGTTACAAATCCTTTGATCAATTTATAAATAAATTTTTCGTATCTCGAATATCGTTGTTTTTCTGTTTATTTAAAAATGTATATAACTGATAAAGCTCAAATTGAAATTTTACTAAAAGAAAATTGGTTTTAATATCAGGATTTTGCTAGAAATCATATAATAATCAGCATTTGCTAGAAATTATATAAACAATGTCTGTCAAAATAAAAATTAAAAATTAAAATTTCCATCAAAATAAAATTAAACTAAAGTTACATGAAAAATAAAATTTTTGTTGAATCAAAATTTACCTAAAATTAAAGGGAAAAAAAACTGAATTTTTGTTCTTTGAAACTCGATTCGTGAAAACATGTGAAAATTTTTGAAATTTTTTCGTTATTATTTTGCATCTACTGATGTATTTTAATTAAAAATTTTTAGTTCAAAAAAAATTCGGCTTGTCAATAAATCTGTAAATAAGACAGGCACATGAAGAAATAAAAGTGAGCACTAATGAAATATAAATATATAAATATAAGGTGAGATCAGATAGAAAGGTATGCGAGATATTAGAGAAGTTAAACTGCGTGAAACGCTTGTTCATAAACATAATTTCGTAGTTGCGATTAGAAACATTTTGAATACTATTACAATAGACAAAATCTATTTTAATGCAGTCATTATTGTCATTACGTCACTTATTTCGCTTGAAAGATGTCACAGGCAACTGTGCAGGAAGAAAAAGAATAGGAAGATGAGAAAAGAATTGTTTTCACTGTCTCGGCCGTTTCGTGGCAGCTTAATTTTATCGGACGCCTGTTTCCAGCATCGCGCGTCAATGACCCCCTCTTTCCCTCTCTTTTTCCATCCGCTTTCAAGCTCTTTTTCTCTCATGGCTTCAGCTCGGGGCGCATTCCTAGTAAAAATAAGCGAGTTCCTCCGGCATGGTTTCTGCAATCGCGAGAGGAGAGTACACGAGAGAAGGGAACCTTCGTTGTCGTCATCGTCGTCGTTGTAGTTTTAATACGCGCGATGCAACCGTCTAGACTTCAGAGTGCGCGCGATATACGCGATTGCAAGCAGACGCGAATAATGAGATACCAAGAGAGATGTGAGAAGAATCTCATAGGCGAGAACAATGAGTTCATGTGTGTGTATATATATCATACATATGTACGTATATATAAGATAAGGAAAAAATTTGAAACATCTATTATTTAAAAATATATTATAAAATTATTTCATACTTGTAATATATTGTGTGTGTATTTGAATTATTTCCTATAAATTAAAGTTTATACACAGAAAAAGAATAAATGTCAAATCAAAACTTATATACTTAAACTAACGCGTTCATTGTTTCGTATATACGCAACAATTTATAATCTTCTTAGAAGAATTTAATTTTAAATTTCAACAATATCACAATCTTATTTTAATATTGTAATTGTCAGCTCAAAAATATATAATTCTACTTTAAGAAAATTATAATCTTTGATTTAAAAATGTTATTTTCTATCTAACATTGTTTCTTTTCCATTCAAGAAAATTAAATCTTAAATCATAAGAATATACTTTTCTTGGTTGAACTATATAAAATGACTTCATTCAAGTAAGCAATTATTCAAGCAATTATATTTTTCTTTCATTAACGCAATCTCATTTTAAGATTTTCATGTTAAAACTAAATATATTTTCAAAACAAGAATGTCCTTTTTCTCTGTGTATAAATTAATCTAAATTTTCATCGAATATATCATTCATTTTATCAGATACAAAATAGCACAAAATAAAATTGAACTTGATATTAAAAAAAGAATATGTTTCACTCAGCATAAAGTTTATATATATATGTGTAACATATATTTGTAATAATTTATAATATAAAGTTTGATATATCTCAATTGTTCCTTTAAATTTCTTATTGATTAAATTCTCGTAATAAGATTAAAACTACTTTTAATATATTATAGAAATGTAATATTATTTTTTATAAAATAATAAGGATATTTCTTTATTATTCTTTATTAATCCTATGAGTTGAAATAAGTTGAGTCAATCTGAATCGATTTGATAATAATTTAAAAACTAGTTTTAAAATATAATAATTTAAAATTAGTTTTTAATTTCTACGTTTTTATTTTTTATTTTATTCCACTTTTTTTAACGAAATCTATAATGACGATATAGATATAGAATAAATTCTTGAATTGCAGTTGAAAAGCGAGCAGTGTATCAACCGATTACGCTGCGAAAATAGGAGTACTATAATTTTTTCTCGTCTAATTTTCTCAACATGGAAAATGCGATTTACATAGACGATAACGGTAACAGAACTGCAAGTAATAAGTTATCGTAGATCGGGGTTACTTTGATCCGGAGCACGATTATTGTTGATGAAATTTATTGCCGGTATTTTATACATTTTACTCTCTCCTTCTTGAAAGCGACAGCGCTTTGCTTCGAGCAATTTCGTAAATTGACAAGCGAGAAGAAAATTGAGTATGTAATATCCAATAACTTTAATTGAAAAATATTTCTTTCTAAGAATTATTTTCAATATATTTTTAAAAACTGACAATTATGCATTTTTGCATATAATTTCTTCTAACACATAAGATAATTACTGTCATAAGATGTGTAGATGCAAAAGCTTATTTTAAAATTGTCTTTATGTACTTTCGAGAAACGAAGATTACGTGATATAAAATTTTCGCTAGCTTAATTTTTCCTAATCTAATTTTTGTACTTTTAAAATCTAAATTTAAAATATAGGGGACTTAATTTACTCCAAACACTGTTATTGTTGTCATATTTGTCTGTATTTCTTTTCTAGTGAAAAATGCAGACAAGCACAAACAAACGTCACGAAATATTTTGCTTCATTGCTCATGTATAAGGTTTCGTTCGATAATAAGAAGCGGCATATTTCCAATAGAGCGAGCAATCAAAAAAAAAGAAAGAAAAAAGAATGTTCGTGATTCGTAGCACAATTTTTTCGATCATGTATTACAAGAAAATTCATGAAAAGTAGTTCTAACGTTTAAGAGAACATTTATTATATTTTGTTAAAAAATGTTGTAAAATAATAGTTGCACTTTTATCAGAGCAAATCCTGGAGCGTGATAAAAAAGCGCGGATAAGCGAAATTCTATTTCAAAGTATGAATTTTTTGCGCAATGCATGACGATTATTTAAGAGAAAAAAATCTTTCATTCATGAATATCCTAAATAAAGTATGGTAATGGAACGTACGCTGCATGACTTAAAATTCAGTTTTAACTGGTAATTTTCTACCTATTGTGCCATAATTTGCGCATTCAAAATTTGAAAATCTTTCAAATGTAAAAAATACATGTATTTATGCGCAATAATAATTGAGTCATTTATATTATCGGCAAGAATGATTTTCATTTCAAATTACTTCTTTCTCTTATTATAACAAAAACAAAAATAAAATTAAAATAACATTTTTGCAATTAAATTTTAATTTCAAAAATAAAATTAAATAAAGATGAATGTAAATATTAATATAATCAGATACACACACACACACACACACACACACACACACACACACACACACACACACACACACACACACATACATATATATATATATATATATATATAATTAAAATATAAAAATATTGAAAAACAAAATATATAGTGCAAATATTTTGAAATCTGCAGAGTAACAAATATTTATTCAATATTTCTATACCATGTTCCTGTCGCATAGTAACTTTTTTACGCGACAGCTTAACGATTCAAAAATGACAGGAGTTCCAAAAATTGCATGTCACACGCGATACATGTCCCCGCATTGTTTCTCGCAATTTGCAACGTGAAATGCGAACTCGAAACTGCAACAATCCTTCACTCACCTCGTAGAAGTAAAACGAGTCAATTTCTTCCGTTATATTGACATCCGGTTGTGACGTGACATTGATGTAATCCAGTAGTGCTTCACAGAGTTCGTCGGTGAAGTTCCTCAATCCTTGGTCGGCCGTCTGATTACATTCGCTTGATCGCACTTGATTCGCGTTTCCGAACATGTTTGTATTGATCAATAACATCCACCGCTCAGATTTTCACTTTGCAAGTTTGCCATGCAATAGTCATAAGTTCGATTCGACCGATTTCATCTCTATTGACGGCGCGATTCTTTCACTCCGCGAAACACCGCTATTTCCACAATAGTTTTGATTTTTGCTTGTTGCAAGTTCTCCTGATGAAGCAATTATAAGAGCTTAAAAAGTTTCACCGTATCCCGTATTTGTTATTTCGCGACTCACTCGGTACACCAGGAATAATCAAACGACTCGATTGAAACATGTTCAAAATAACAAGATATATCCGTGGGTCTCATCACTTTTAATGCACAAACGAAGAATTGTAAGTGATTGAAAAATACAAAATTTATAAGGGAGCCTCGCAAATGAACTCGAAAATTCTAATTTGATAAAATTTTACACACACAGAGGGAGGGGAAGGGAGAGAATAAATAGATGAATTTAGAAATTTTCAATTACCGTTCCAAAATGACTGAGAGATGAAACCACTCCAAAAAAAGTTTCATATTAAAAATGCTTTTATTTAATAATATGACTAAAATTTTGAAAACTCTTTAAAACACAAAATAATTTTATCGAAATTTTATTAATGTAATTAAATAGAGATATTTCTATCATAAAACTTTGGTATAAAACATTTTTTAATATTTCGTACAATTTTTGAGATATATCGAGAAAGCACAAAGTCATTTTACATATATATGGGCTTTCACTATACAAGTTTACTACATAATTTGCAAGTAAATCAAATGACTTATTTTTTTAAACATTTGCAATAAATTTAAATAAATATTAAATAATATACCACTATATCGTTATTTATTCCAAATTTTGTGATGTATTATGAAAAAGAAATAATAAAAATTATATTATTATATTATTATATTATTATTGATATAATATTTAAATATTTTCTTCTCATAACATCGCAGAAATTAAAAATAATTGCTTTCAACTGCGATAAATACAATTTATAAAATTTGCGCTCAAAACATAAGTTCCGTCCTTTATATATTGATGTAATGTAAAAATTAGCATAATTTTTTCAAACATTGTTTATAACGATATTGCATCATGTTAGAAGCCGCTTAAGCTAAATAGATTTTAATTACTGACAATGAGTTAGCCACGTTAAAAAGTAAAGAAATTGTTAATTGTGCCGATCATATCATCCATCTTGCGAAAGAAATGACCAAGAAAAATGGACAAATGAGTTGATATCGCGAAAACTTACGCTCAAGCCATCTCGTTGTATGTGTATGTTCGCCAAGAGCTCAGCTACGATATTTTTTCACTCCAAAAATCTGCCACATAGAAGAATTATAGCTCCGATTTTTACTTCCGATTCGCTGGATACTACTGAACAGAAAATCCGGCTTATTTGTACATCATATCATGACTATTCTTGTCCGCTCATGAATATTTCGACTTTCTAAATCTTGCCGAGAATCGAATGATATATTACGATGATGTCGGAATTAATTATTGCGAAGGCGCTTATATTAATAGCAACACTGACTGACAAACAGCTACTGTGATAGTGGACATTAAACAAAATTTTCTGTATCACTTTTGATAGACATAAATTTTTTTCAATAATTTCGTCTTTTGTCTTAATTTAGTCAATTAATTCCTGCGAGAAATAAACGATTCGTTATTTGATATAATAAATAATAGTCTCTAAGTCTTAGAATAAACTTTCTTCAAATAAATTTTAGTCTATACATAAATATGATATAAATGATATTTAGATTGATTTTCTGTATACATATTTTGCATAAGAAAATAGACGCATATATATTATAATATAATGAAGGGAATTCTATGAAGTTTTACGATGAATATTATTATAATATTAACCTAATAATATTAGAATCGTGTTAAAAAACTTTAAATTTATATACATAAGTTAAGATAAAAATATTTAAAAATTTATATGCAAGTTTTATTTTATATATAAATTTACATGTAAACGAATTACATGTTATACAAATAAACTAAACAATGTTTGAAAGATGAATGTATTATAGCAATTTAAGATGTAGACGATATTCGTTAAAGTCAATATATTCTTCGCAGCGCCCATTTAATTTAGTGATTTCAGTGGTTAGCGTGGCATTTCACGTCGACTACGAGAAAATTATAGGTCTGTTGCGCACAGTTGACTACTAATTAATGAAAAATTTCTCCTACGCGACGTTTCTATTTTATATTCTCAAAACAGTTCTCTCTAAACGTTTATTTTTGGTAACTAATCGTTTATTTTGATTATCTCATACTTAGTCTTGACGCGCCATGTGATACGTATCTTACATTTCCGGAATACATTAATACGCGCGTTAACATCATTTGGCATCGTAGAAAAAACAAAGAAAAAAAGATTAACGCAAATTGAAATTTTTTGGTCCGTTGTAACGAACATTCTTCTTTCAGTGACATTTAGATTGAATGGGAAAATTGAAACCAGAATCTCGTTGACCTTTTTAAACGTCATATATCTGTGCACGTAAAAATTTTTAGCTTATAATAATCAAAATCAATTAGAATTAAAAGGATTTACATTGCATTAATTGTTTCATCAAATGAAGCATTGCATTAATTATTTATCAAATAAAGCAAAGTAAATTACATATTAAATAATGAGGCAAGAAACATAAATATATGTAACTGTATAATATGATTTAGCTATAATATGATAAATTAGATTTGTATTTTAAATTTTTTAAGATATTTTCTCAATATTTTGTACTCTGCAAACGAGTTTTTACTCTCAAACAATTGTATTCGATTTGAGAATATTTTTTAAAACAAATCACTTTGCGAAATCAAAGATTAATTGATGACAATATGAACATATATATTTATCTTGCCTTTGTGTGCATCAGTATATAATAAAGTAATCATATTAAAAGCAAATTTGGAGAAGTTTCTGAGAAAATGTATATTGAAAGTCATGCTTGTCTTTCCTGACGCAAAACATTAAAGGCATGTAAAGAAAGAATTTATTCATTATGCTATCTTCATAACAATAAGAATAAGACTGGGAATAATTTCTTGAAAGCGTAGAGCTTGTTGTATCGCATAGTTTTATCTTTTTTTTTTCATTTTTCTCTCTTATCAACTTGGAATGAGACGAAACGCGCGATTTTATATGAGTAAAATAAAAATGAGAAAATAAAAATTATTATTTACTAAACATTCGTAGCTACGATTTTTATGGGCATTAATATAATTTGTAAAAATGTTTGATGCAACTTGAAAAGATTTCGAGTTATATCGAGAAAATGGACACGAGGTATCGCGAGTGAATAGATATGGAAAAATGTGCACTTGAATAGGGACTTGTACATGAACAACAAGCGCATTTTGTCAATCGAGAGAGGAACAGAGATTTACTTTATGCACGGTTAAAAAATTGTTCAATCCGTACGAGAATATATATGTCACATTTAAACGCAGCTTATACTTTTTATTTCTCTGATTGCGTTTTTTGTAATAGTTGTGCGTAATAGTTGTGCAATATCAGAAAATATTTTATATTTATAAATACAAGTATATAATACATGTATTGACGTTATTTATGTACTTTATATTCGCAAGAGAAGATAAAAAATGAATATTAAAATTAATACGTATTTCTATTAATTTAGATTACATTTTATTCCCAATAATAAATATAAATATTATATATAATTCTAGAAATATATTTGAAAAAATTATTATATTTTGAAAGAAATATTAGTAAAAAATTTTTAAATCTGGTAAGGTTATTGAAACAGGTTCGAGACATATTTAAAAACCAAAATGAACATCGCTAAAGACGATGATGAATTTTGGTTCAGCAGCGAAAAGCGATTATTCTGCTTCGAAAACAATAAGGTGGATTAATTGTTTAAAGTATTGAAGAATGAAACTGAAAAATTGTAGGCTAAAATCTCAAATAGATCACTTTCCGAAAATAGATCTTAGATCTACCGATGATCTTCAAACGACAAAACCATTGTTCTCGATTATATCTGAAAAGACACTTTCATGCATTTTAGCTGCAGACAAGTTACAGAATGTAAATACAGAAACAGTTATTGAACAACAAGATATCACTTTAAGAAAGATATTGCTTGGTCATATTCATTGGAACAATACAAGTCTTTTGCTAGCAAAACTCTATTAGATGCTGCTATTTTAAGCGGAGATGGAAATGCTGTTTTAAAGGTAATATTATTTCTTACAAAGACTTTGAAACGATCACTTGTGTAAAGATTATTAATAGAAAGACCAGAGGTAGTTAATATATATATATATATATATATATATATATATATATATATATATATATATACATTATCTTTTCATAAGACTGCAAACAAATGAAATAACTGATATTTTGACAATGCTTGGTCATTCTTTGACTGCTGCTATGAAGGTTCTTCATATTATTATAAGAAACACAAGAGATCCAAACAGATTACTGCAAAAACTTCAAAATTGCCAGAAAGCATTTTGTCATGTTATTTGATTGTAAAGAAGCCATGTTTTTGGAATCTTATATTAGAATGGCAAATAACAATCAAACAGAAAACGGATAATAAAGAGCTTGAATTCTTCTATTCGATAATCTCTGCATTATGCATGTAAACATCATTACAATACACCAAATACATTTGTTGTGATATCACATACAGTGCTCTCTCAGAATCACAAGTTAAAGCTGCCTATGGTGAATGGGACGACATTGATCGTTTACTTACAACAAAAGGAATACTTGGTAATACAAAGCTACAAATACATTTGTACATAGAAGATATTTTAAAAGTACTGTACAAACACAATGCATCATGGGCCATTCTCGAAAAGTATTTGAAATTCGTCGACAATTTAGAGAAACGATTGGAGTTTGCAAAAAAAGTTATCTTGCCATATAATAGTAATCGATATATTTGTATAATAAGGAGACCGCATGATGCTGATGGATTACAAAGCAAAATTGCAACCTCAATTGGACGAATATTTTTATGTCGAAAGTGCGCTGCGTAACGCAATGGGGCTAAGGTGCCGGATATGACCGAGCATATCGAAGATTCGAGATCCTTTAAGGATTCTTTACCGAAAAATATACTGGAGCACGCACTTTACTCCAAACTTCAAATCGATAAGCACGCGTCTCTATAAGTTTCTAGTCGATATAACTGGTCTGATTTTGTATCATCATCGTTGTGATAAAATAAAGTAGTCAAATTGTCTGTGCATTAAAAGACTGTGTCCTATCTTTATTATCCTCAATTCAACAATAAAACCGCTCGAGAGAGATATCCTATAATTTTTGGATTCTAAGATTCAAAAGAAAAAGTAACACTAAAAAACTTTTTCTTTTTGAAAACATGAAATTCTATTATTATAGTCTATTAATATCTTGATCAACTCTATATACATATACATATACATATATATATATATATATATATATATATATATATATTCAAAATTGATCTCTATGTTTATCTATCATAGTGGCAATTTATCTAAAACAAATTGATGTTATCAAAATAACATCAGTTGCGACTTGATAAACTCTATGTATACATTATATATATAGAGTTTATCAAGTCGCAACTGATGTTATTTTGATAACATCAATTTGTTTTAAATAAATTGCCACTATGATAGATAAACATAGAGATCAATTTTGAATGTTCGTTACATCGGAATCTAAATCTCGCTCGAAACTATACTAAACCGTATATACTGAACTATATTGAAACTATACTGATTTCTATCCTGCACGTGCCGCAATGGTATGTCGACCGCGCGATTAGTTTTAATCGTTTAACAAGTATTAAACTAACCGCATTTCATCAAACAGTTTCGATTACTTATGTTACATCTAATATCAAAGGCAAGTGTTTGCACCATATGTACGTTTATTTTGATATGCCAAGTGGCAAACTACATTTCTGCATGGATTGCAGCCTGATAGCATTACTTCCGAGCTTTATGTTCAGATCCTACAAATATCTTATTTCAATATACTTTAATTTACTTTAATTTATAATTTTATTTGTCTTTGAAAGCAGTATTTGGTAATAATGTGATTCAACGATTGTGTGCCATATGCTGTGAAATATTAAAAATCCTTTACCTCAACCTACATTTACTTTGTAAGAGTATTATTTGTAATATTCATTTTTTATCTTTGAATATAAAAAAAGGTTACATAAATGTATTATCAATACATTTATATTACTTGTATTTAAGAATATGTGAAATGTTTACTGACATCGCATAGTTGTTATATATATATATATATATATATATATATATATATATATATATAAGAAACACAATTTACCGTATTAAGCGAATTACAATTATAAAATTTTATAAACAAATCGACGCACGCTTTGCTTTTGATATTAAATGCAATCAAGAATCAGGTCTTGTGAGTTACGTTCATATAAATAAATACATATATCAAAAGATTTTTTTTTATAAACTGAAGAGGTTTTATATTTTATAAACTATGGTTTTCAATCAAACTCAATCTCAAGAAAAATAATGTCTCTTAAAACATAATTTGATAATACAAATAATACTAAATTTAATTCATTCATAATTCAATAAAGATAATATATCCGGTGGCAAGACTTAATATTCAGACATGATAGACGTTCTCTAAGTAGTCACATGAATCGATTCATGTGGAACAGGATTATCCGTTCACTATCGCGGGATAGAAGAATCTTTTCTTCTGAAAAAGCTTTCTGCCGCAATATTTTATCGTGCACCGTATTCATGGCTATGTTTTGAAAGAAAGAAAAAGAAAAACGAAGAAAATATTTCTTTGAAGAAGTGATTTATTCTTTAACAAGATTGTATCCTTGCGGCAATATTCTTGTTGGAAAAAGAATATTGCCTTGTTGGAAAATCTCGAAATTGTTATTGTATGCAACATGAATGCCATGAACGCATCTGATTCTAGCGCAAATTTTCAAAAACAATCGCAACATCTCTCTCTCTCTCTCTCTGTCTGTCTGTTTCTCTCTCTCTCTCTCCCTTTCTATCTGTTTATTTATCTATCTACTTATCTATCTATCTATCTATCTATCTATCTATCTATCTATCTATCTATCTATCTATCTATCTATCTATTTATCTATCTGTCTATCTATCTGTATTCATTTTTCTTTTATAAAATCTATCTTTCTCTTCTGTGAGCAATATTTTTCACAAGGTTTATGAAATTTTATTGAAAATTGTTTTATTTTCAGCCAGGCATATCTATTTCACGAATTGTTTTAATTTATTCATAACAGCAGAAAATAAACAAAATTTATTTTGACGTTAAAAATGCTATCCTCTTTGACACAGAAATAAAATATATTCAAATTATATAAAAATATGTAAAAAGTTATAGTGAATAAATTGTGCAATTCATCTTTACGGAAATTACAAAATAAAAATGATAACTAAAATTATAATTGTTATATAAGGTTATTATTGTTATATAAAATTACTATTAATAAATAAATAACTATTGTTACATAATTCTTTCTTGAAAATAAACAAAATTTATAAATAATATAGACAACGGATACATATTTAAAATAAAGAGAGAGAGAGGAACACAAAGAGAGAAAAAAATTTATTTTGTATATATAATTAAAAAAAACGTAAAATTATTTATTAATTATTTGTTGTAATATATTATATTATTTTTATATTTTTTTATATTGTATTAAACGTATCTCTAATATGTGATATAAATTGCATATAAAAACTGTACAGATTTCAAATTGAAAGAATACAATAAATTTTTTTTTAAATTTAATTGTATCTTTTTTCAAATATATTTCATATTTTTATATAATTAAACACTATCTAAAAGTTGATTATAAAAAAATGCTACATTAAAGAAATAATAATATAACATATCCATTTGTCGTTTTCGTAAAACAAAGAATGTCTGTGATATATAATAAAAATAATAAATCATAGTGTCTCATTGTTTGTATTATTATATCTAGTACTATTATTAGTATAGTAATTATGGCAATAACAATCGTATTACGTTTTTAGTTAAGTGATCTATCAATGTACTCGAAAGATTTTGAAATTTTTGATCGAGTTCTTTTGAGACATCGGATCTTGAAACCGTAGCTTATTGCGCGCGTCTGACATGCTCCGGCTGTTTCTACTCGCCGCATGTAAAGAATGTTACAAGGTATTACGAGCTACTGATTCTAAAAAGATAAATATCAACGATGGATGATCTCTCTTTGATCTCCGTGTACGATGCAATCATAACTTATTATGACATACATGATCTACGTGTTCAAAGAAAAACATAATATCGATAGAGACGGAGCAATCGTGTTGGAGAGATTTACAGGAAATTATTATTGGATGTTCAAAGCACAAAGCATGACTGCGTTTTTATAATTTTACTTTTCTTTCTCTTTAAAACCTAACTAACAAGTCTTATCCTTTTTTTTAACTTTTTGAATTCTCAATTTACGGATCCATTGTGATTATTTGTCCAAAAAGACATTAAGAGAAAACATTTAAAATATTATTAACGTATATGGAAAGTTGTACGCAGGTTTTAAATTAAAGGACAAAGAAAAAATGTAAAGAATAGAACAAAAGTGATGATTTATGAAACTGTTGCATGTCAGCTTGTTTCTAATTTTGTTTTATTCCGGTTTTTAATGTTTTTAATAATATAAATTCCCGAAAAATATGTATAAACTGGAGAGATAAAAATATTTTTCATATTATAAAAATAAAAAGAAACAATTATATATATGTTAGGTTTTATCCCAGAATAACTGAAAATTTATTGCATTGAGAAGAGAATAAGGATAAAAGAAAAATATTCCGATACGCACTCTTTTGTTCTAAAAAATAAAAACCAGCAAAGGGAACTTGAATGCATAGATTTGAAAATCAAATTGCTCATCATCAATTACTTTATTCTTGTTTTCAATGTGAATTTATTATCAATTTTAAAATACAAAATTTAACATCAATATTTTAAAAATGGTGACAAATGTAAAATAAAAACAAAAGAAATGTAATCAAAGATTTCGCATATTTTGATCCTATCAATTTTTATACAACGAATTTAACAAAGTAAAATGAATTCTGTATGGAAAGATTATAAAAGATAATTAACGATAAAATTTCTAAAACTCTGTTATACAAAAATAATACAAAGATTATGAATACATTGATCGTTCATTAAACACATTATTTGGATAAAAAGGAAAATTAGATAATTGAATAAAAAGAAATAAAATATAATTCAATATAATTTTCTAATCCTATCGTACTATTTATCACCACCAAATTTTTATCGTCAATGAATATATTAATTAATTATGAATATATCAATTTAAATTACTAGATATTAGTATTAATCACAAAATAATTCTAGTACAATGTGTTTTAAAATGAGCTAGTCTAAAAATAAATGAGTTACACATATTTTAAGTAAACTATCACATTACACCTGATGCCCAAAATATCTGAAGACAAAATGACTGTCGATACTAGTATTAATGTTATATATGACGACATTATCAAAAGTTAATTTACTTAGTCTTACTTATTACACATACCCGAAAAACTGCAGTGATTAGGAATGAAGCGCAATATTGATTTTAGAAGGGGAAAAAGTGACCTTTACTGAAACAATAATGAAGAATAATCTTACGGCCATTTAAAGTGTCTCGATATCGTATTCTGCAACAGGTTACACTACTCCCCCGAGTGCTATCTATTTTAAAGCAAGGATATCCATGAAATCGGCACGCTTGTATTCAATCGAATCCCCATTTATCATGGGAAATTCATCACAATTGTGTTTCAAACATGGAAAAATATTACTCGGATTACTCGATAAAGAATCATCCCTCGAACACCATTGCTAAAACACTATCAGTCAATTTTGAACGTAGATATGCTTCGCGATACCTTGCATGAAACAAGCGATCAGCAAATCAGATCAGGGTTTCGCTCTTTCGACAAAATATAGCAATTAATTTATTATTGATCTTATCAGATGTATCGAGAAGTTCATAATTTTTTGTAAAAATTGAATTTTATGTGACGTTTAACATACGTTTCGTTGACGATTATTCGACGGCTCGTTTTATGCTTATTTATTTCGTATTATGTAGGTTTGTCGGTTTAGGCTCAAACTTCCGGTTACGTCACATTCCCGTCGAACGTATCTTTCGAATAGACGGATGAGTAAAGAATAGAATGATCTCTAACGGAGAGCAAAATGCAAGAGCAAAAACACACCCGCTCGTACGGCGCGCGGAACGCGACTGAAGGCGCGTCGAGAGCCGGTTTCAGAGAAGGAACTACCGGCACACGACGTGGCGTCGCGCTCGCACGCGCCCACGCTCGCGCACGTGTCGAAGGGTTCTGGCGAATTTACCCTCCCATAGAGAACACAAAAAAAAAGAAAAAAAAATTATATACACCTCTGTAATGTATTAATATCACACAGTTCAAGTACGATGCTCGATATCGTAACTTTCGTACTATTTTAAGATACGTTCGGCTGATGATAATTTATTGAAACATTAGCTTTCCCATTCAGGAAGTGATTTAATTCGAGAGTAATATAATGTAACATTTAAGCCAGTATGATGCATAAAAAACTAGAGTTAAAATAGAAAAGATCTAATTTTATATAAAATAAAAAAATTAAATTTATTAAATTTAATTTAATTTCTCAATATGTCTGATGATTAACAATACGGAAATATTGTGTGTTAAAGATATATTGAATATGCTTTGTAAATAGAATAAAAAGAAAATAAAAATAAAAAAGTTTGGGATTATTGTTTCGGAAGAGTTTGAATTGTTTGTGTATAAAAATATTCAAATCGAAATCATTGCGTGGTAAATTTTATATTTAAAATTTTGTCACATAATAGTACAGGAATTAATATTTTTTATAAAAATTTATAATTGAAGATTTTTATATGTATAATATTTTTATATTATTATTTATTCTTCTCTTCCTCTCTTGTAATATTGTTCTTCTCTAGTATATATATATATATATATATATATATATATATATATATATATAATTAACTAAAATAAAAAATTAAAATCGTACATAATATTATATACAATATTAATGTATTATAGTTAATTATTAAAAAACAATATTTAAATGAGGAATATTGAAACAGAACTAAAAATAAATAAAAAATATGAAAAAGAGATGAAATTCTATATCTTGACATATATTTCTGCAACATTTTCTCAATAAATAAAACATATTTGTCGCAGTTATAGCTCAATAAAAGTATTTAGCGAAGAATAATAAACATGCATATAATTGTATCGACAAATGTCGATTCTGAATATACTTGTACCAACAAGTGGTTGGATATTATTAAATTTATCTCTTTTAATTCCGATTGGTTTACTTTAATCCCAGTCAATTCCGATCAGCAATTTCAATGCGGTTTTAATTTCATCTGATATCGTGAAATCTCATTCTGAGTGTTAATTAACTTTCCGAATTAAAGAAATCGAAGATTATTTTTCCCTCTATTTGAATCCAATGTTCTGTAAATAACTGTTTAAATACACATAAAGTGTCATGTTTTGTAATCCGAATTAATGCAAGTCTAACACATTTTTGTATTTTAATGATATATTTCAATACATTTGAATTTATTATTCAAAATAGCACGAGATGTAATAGAATAATAAATAAAAAATAAAAAGATCAAAATCGTCTTTCTATTATTTTTATTAACTTTATATTATTTTTATTGACCTATTATTAAATCTTAATTTTACGTTTTTATTGCATTTAATAATTCAAAATGGTAAAAAATTGATTGAGAATTCAATTATCTTCAATGGAAAATATGTACATTATTTTGTAATAATTTCTAAATTAGATTCTTTTTTATAAATATTATAAATAAATCATAATCATAAAAGCCTCGTAAATGGTTGATATAGTGGTCGATTATGAATTTCTAAACATATCCCAATGTAGTAATGTAATATCCGCACATTTTGCCACATATGCGTAGAGGTATATCGTTTAATATTTTGTAATATCTAATTTCTATATTTCAAATTCATACGTAATTACCATGAAAATCATTGTTTATCGGAACGGAAATACAATTAAATATCGATATGCATTGACAAAAACTGATATTATGTTAAATGTAGTGGAAATATTCCTTTATTATTATTTTTTATTTTATGCCTCACGATGTATATATAAAGAATATACAATTCGTAAAAATTATAAGAATATTAAACGGCTCATAAATTTATAATAATTATATAGTTTATTTCAGAAAATTAAATGATTCACTTTGTATAATTCCATGTAATTGTGGATTATCTTGAAAGCGCGGAATTAATTAAGATAATCTTTTTCCCAAAACTTCAAGCGTCTTAGAGTTAATGCCGGGAAAGTATTGCTTTCCATTTTCATCCACTATGTCGATAAAATCTTGTGTTGCCAATAGTTCGAATCCTGCACCTTTCGCTGATTTTTGTGAGATTATTGATGTGAACACTGTGCATGTCGCCGGAATATTGTACTCACGGCCAATGAGATCCCTAAATCGAAATCATGTAAAACGTTATTAAAAGAAAAGAAATTAATGAATAGAAAATTTATTATTAAAAATTGATAATTAATGAGCAAAAATAAATTAACAAAATTTTATATATATATATATATATTTTATATATATATATATATATATATATATTTTATATATATATATTTTATATATATATATTTTATATATATATATATAGTATATAATATATATATGTATATAACGACAAATTGAGTGATAAACTTTTTAGTAATTTAATTGCATACGAACAGTTCAAATTAATAATAGAATTTTATATTTCTTCAATATTTTATTCAATTGCACTTACAATTAGACTTTATTCTAAGAGAATTGAATATTCAAATTTAATATTAAAAAAAAATGCAACATAAAATTTTAAAAAGTAATAGATAAAAAATATAGCATTTGATCTTAATTTAAAAAACACAGATTTTTCCAAGCACTTGTAGAAAATTTGTAGACGTTGGAAAACTGTATAATATAAGGATTATTTATATACTAGCGGAATAATTTGTATGTGTGTACGTGTGTGTGTGTGTTTGTTCATCATATATCTCAATGTATTGATGAAATCAATTTTTGATATAATACAAATTTATTATTAAATTTTATATTCTTAAATATTAAGTATAAAATGTTTTAAAATTTTATAATTTTGACTTGCATTCAAATTTTCTCATTAATTAAAAATTTACAGTCACAAAAATTACAGTTCTAAGTCAATGATCAGCTGTTGACGGATAAAATTTAAACAAAGACTAAAATAGAATATTGCGTTATCAAAAATAAATATAGATGAGCGATAAGATTAAAACGATGTATTTTTAATATTATATAGCGTGAACAATGTCTTTTATATTATATAGCACATTTATATAGAACATCTATCCTTAAATTCGTAGTAGTTCAAATATCTTTTCTATATAGATTGTTCTAAGAAAGCAGACGCAAACCAAAATCTCTCTTTCACATTTATTTATTTGTGTATATTATATAATGTGATTACTGAAATTACTTGAATAAAAATACTTAATTTTTCAATATATATAAACTTTATTTTCAGAATCATACCTTATTTTTAGAATATCTTTTCCTAAGCCATATCCTCGATAAGCGGGGTCTACACTAAGTCCGATAGCATACAAATACTTGTCTACTCCATAATGGTCGTATATTATTTTAGTTGCATCAGATATGATTGCGAATGTATTTTTGCAATTTAATGATTTCATCTGTAATAGAGAAGTTATTACTTGAATATATTATAATACAATCATATACGTTCCGATAATATATTTATTATTTTAATAGAAGAAAAAAATAAAAATGCTTTTCCATATAAAATTTTAAAGCAAAGAAACATTAACATATTTTTAGTGATTATTTAACACACACACACACACACACACACACACACACACACACACACACACACACACACACACACACACACACACATATAAAATAGAGCTGTTATGTAATGTATTAATATGGTGATTTACGAATAAAAAAATAAAAAAATTTATTATAAAAATAATTTTTTTTTCAACAAAATTATTAAAAATAAATATTTACCTTATACTCTGAAAGATCATTTTTATGGTTTTTGAAATCAACACCTAAGGCATTCATACCAGCGATTATAGGTTTCCCACCATTGGGATTTTCGGTAAAGGCAGCTATGGATATGCCTTCTGTGAGTAATAGGCGCCATATTGCACTTACATCTTGTACAAATATAGGATCATCTTTCGCATCTACAAATATAAACAAAAAATAAGTACAATATAAAACAAAACAATCATTTTATTTTGAGTTCGCATAAAAATATCATATATAAGTAACTACTTTATCATAGAGAAATATTATTTAATATTACTAAAAGATAACTTTCATAAGACTAATTTTTGTTAATTACAGTTTTTTTTTAATTTTAAATCTATGTAAAAATATTATAATGGAAGTAATATTATCAAAAAGTCAAGAAAGAAAAAACAATTAAACTTACTCAAACATTGACAAGTCGGTTCATCAGCCAAAAAATACGTGCACATATGTTTAACTGCATCTTCATATCTATCTTCAGGAATTTCCTGAATTGTAAATTTCGTTGATTTGCCATCATTGGTTACTTTTTCGATTGATCTCCAAATCTTGGATGGTTGGCCTGGTGGCTTAACACTCGGTAATTTTTCCATTGTTTTGTTTACATCCACTTCAATTCCTCCAATTATTTTTTTCGCAAATGTCCGTGTCGAACGGCATTTTATCCAAACGTCACGAAAACGGAAAATTTTCAACATTCGTTATGCAATAACTTTCGCGCGTTGTTTACAAGTCAACTACTGTCGATCGAGTGGCTTCAATTTAACATAACTAAAACATTATCGGTTCTTCGTTACACAAGCAAAAGACAACATAACAGATACACTGTAGCCTGTTATGAGTAAAGATATGTTATCATCTTTTCCGGTTATCTCATTTGTGCGTATTTTTTTACCTCGTTCCAATTACACTTGTTTTATTTTAAGAGTTTTATCTACATAGGACGGATGCTTGTAGTAGATAATATTATAATCATTCTAAGGAGAACAAAGAATATAAAAATAATAATAAGTTTACGTAGATATAAATATAAATATAAATTGTAATATAAGAAAAGGCTATAAAACAATTACAATAAAAAGTAAAATATAAAAATAATTTTATGCGTTACATTGTGATTTGTATAATTATTATATTGCATCATTGTATATTATATTTAATTATGTAAACAATATTCTGCATTTATAATTAATTATTACTACAATTAATATTATAAAAATTAATAGTTTATAAATGTATTTCCTGCGATAGTCAGCCTACTGCAGAGTATATTGTACTGCATATTAAAACTTTATCTATTTCTTATCTGCGTAACTCTTTTGTAAATATTAACATTAAATAATAACGTAATATATACAGGGTTCTAAAAAGATATGTCAAAAATTTAAAGAGATATTCCTAACACCTGAAGAATAAAAAAAGGTTATATGGACATAGGAAACGAAAATACTTATTTCATGAGTTATATTGAAAATACTGTTAGCTGTATTATTTACAAGGAAAAATTTAGGATTAATTATTGTAGATGACAGTCGTTTAATTAGGCTTATTTACATTTGATTTTAATGTGACCTTGAGTCTATTACAATAAATGTTGAAAATGAATTGATGATTAGACAAAACATGTACTTTATGCATGATAGGAGCTTCTCCTCATTTCAGCCGTATTAGTCGTGGTGATCGGTGGATAGGAAGAAGTGGACCTACTTTGTGGCCTCCACGTTCCCCGGATCTCAATCCGATAGACTTTTATTTGTGGGGATTTAAAGACAATCGTACATGCTACACCAGTGCGTGATATTCAAGATCTTCGTGACCGTAACTGCAGGTTGCGAGACAATCCGCTGTACGCCAGGCATTTTTGAACGTGTCCGTGAATCGATGAGTCGACGTATTACTTTTTGTATTCAGAAAAATGGTGAACATTTTCAACACTTATTGTAACATACTCAAGGTCACATTAAAATCAAATGTAAATAAGCCTAATTAAACGACTGTCATCTACAATAATTAATCCTAAATTTTTCTCGCCACGGATCGACTAGCTCGCTTAACGGGGCAGGGTCTATGAAAAAATTATTTGTTTTATACGAGGCTTTGAAAAATCCGAAAATCGACAAACACCACGGAATTTAACATTCACGAGAGGCGAACACTCAAATAAATTATGCGAACGTAATATCGAAACATATAACACATGTATTAGAAAGAAAATAACATAAGAAAAATAAAATAAAAGAAATAACAAATTAAAGGAAGAAAGAATAATAATAATAAATTAGGAAATTTGAAATAGCGAAATATATAACAGCTATTAATTCGACAGCGGTAATAATAATAAATCAGATGGATCGAATGTTCGCACGAAATTGATAACATAAGAAAGCGCTAAGTCATTCCTGATATTTATTCGAGCCCGTTTTTATATTTAGACTTTGCGAGATCAAACGACGTTTCGAAAATGTAACGGAATTTCGATACTCAAATCGTCGACTTATCGTACCGGTCTTTTCCCTGTAATCTTTGGCTCACTATTCTAATCGACAACAATATGCTCGGCAGAATGATTAATGATTGAACGAGAATAATTAATTAATTTGCAAAGACGGAAAATCTCGTTTGCGACAAGCACGGTCGATATACGAGAGTCGATCGCTACGCGTTTCACGACATCCCGAATTCCGGAGAGAGACGAACGGTTCCTTATCAACTACGGTTGCTGATGTTACGATCATCCTTGATCCTCGGTCGCTTGTCTCCGGTCGCGAAATACACGAAAATCGAAAGCTCGGTACAAAGCCCGAGCGACGAGACACGAAAATGGCGACGGCGACAGAGCGGTTGAAATCGCGTACGTGGCTCAAATTAGTGATAGGCAAGCTCACCGATACTTACTCCCGCGTCTAGGGGATGATCCACGGCTCGTCCTCGCCTTGATCTTGGTTGCGACTCACAATCAACGACAACGAAACAAAGCGACTATATGTTATGAGTGCCCACACCAGAGTGTCTCCCTGGATCTCGCGATCCAGGATCGATAGCGGTGTCCATCCTGCGCAGGGATGCGCGGGTTCGCGCCGCGACAACCCCGTATCGAGGGCCAGAATCGCCCCGAATAATTTAAAAATCTGTATTTCGGCGATCCGACTATCGGCGGTGTTCTTTTCAGCGATCGTTTGTTCTCCGTCCTCGGAGAGTAGCGCCGACCAGGTTCTGTTATCTCGGTCCAAGACAGCGGTTTCCTTAAAGATTTTCCTCCTCTTGCTGTTGAGGGCGAATTCCACCCGCGACTCCGCGCTGTCCTGATCCACGGGCGTTATCTCGGCTCAAAGGCTGGGAGCGCCGTGTCGGTTGTTGCAAAAAGATCCCTTTTCTTCTTCCTCCCGATGGCTTCTTTAGATTTTCTCCGGCGAGTTGCCCGACGTACAAAATAATATCAAAAAATTAATTAATAATGACGCGAATCTAACAATGGCTTGTCTCTCCAGAGATTTCGATACACAATCTTTTTCTGGCGCGCTCGGCTCGTGCCCCGTCAAGATTTCCGGGATGGATGGACGCGCGTCGGAACGTCACAATTTTATGTGTGTGTATTAAATGATAAATTAAGTAACAAACTTTTTAGCAATTTAATCGCATACAAGGAATGCAAATTAATAATAGAATTTTATATTTCTTTAATATCTCAATCAATTGCACTTAAAAATTCTCAACATTCGTTATGCAATAACTTCCGCGCGTTGTTCACAAGTCGACTACTGTCATTCGTGTGCGCTTCAATTTAACATATCTAAAGCATTACGAGTACTTTATTACATACAATCAAAAGACGTAACTGTCTATTATGTCTATTATGTTAATTACGTTAAATTGAAGCCACTCGAGTACCGACCAAAAATATATCCTGTTTCTGTTTTTCGAAGAAAACAATTCAAAGTGCATATATTTCTATCTAGTCACATATGTTTTAATAATAAGTATATAAGTTACTGTACAATAGACTTTTCATTCAATAATGAACATTGCAACTTAAAAAATTTAATTAAATATGTGCATTTTGAATCAGTTATCTTCAAAAAATATAAAGGTATACTTGGTGATATACTTTTAATCCTATACTGTAAAAACATATTATTATTTTTTCCAATTATCTCGTTTGTATGTGTTGTTTTTTTTATTCCATTCCGATTACACTTGTTTTATCTTACAATAACGTAATATATATATGTACACATATGTATTAATTTCATGATATATTATTTATTGACAATGCAGTTTAACAAAGATAATCTATTTTCGAATACAAGAAAAAGATTAATAGTTTCTCACAGTATTTTGATGCTATAAATACAAGTTTGGTGCTATAAATATACAAGTCTTTTTTGTTATGTTTTACAATTAATTAAAAATTGAAATTATCAATTAATAACTAATTAGAAATGCGAGGAACACAATAACAGTAATTATGAAATTATTTCATAAAGCGCATTACATGTTTGGTATAGAAAATAATATTTCTCTCATTCGGAACGATAACGAATCGTCCGGCGCACATAGCCACATAATGTATATCTGCCGTCTTATCATTCGAATGGATTTGAGCTAATAATAGAATAATAATGTAGAATAATATAGAAGATAATTCATATATCTTTTCCAATACGATAATTTCCTATAAATAATTAATGATTGTGAATAGCTCATATAATCAATTCCATGATTAAAGATTTCTTTAGATTTATATGAAAATAATAACAATTTATCGAACTAAATACTTTTTGCAATTTATTCGTTCGAAATAGAAATCGAAATAATAGAGTATTAGATTATATTATTTTACTTTCTTATATTTAAAAATCTTACATCACACGAATAACAACCGATCAACTAAATAGTAATTAATTTTTGATGCATTAGACATTTTAAGCATTCATCATCTATATTGTATAACTTTATAAAATGCATAATTATATCTTAGAATTTATTTTATAATTAAAAAAGCGAATTAAATAGCATTCGAGATTTATTTTATAAAAAACATATAAACAACACTTATTTCGTTTGCACATTTTATTATATTCATATCATTTATTTTTTAAAAGAGCTTAGTACAGATTATTATAATTATTTTAATAAAATTATTATTTAAAAGGAAACAAATGTATATAAATTCAAATTTAAATATATATATATATATATATATATATATATATATATATATGTATGAATGTGTGTGTGTGTGTGTGTGTGTGTGTGTGTATGTGTATTTTTTATTTTATGCTTCACGATGTATATATAAAAAATATATAGTTCATATATCGTAAAAATTATAAGAATTTTAAACGGCTCATAAATTTATAATAATTATATACTTTATTTCAGAAAATTAAATGACCCACTTTGTATAATTTTATGTAATTGTGCATTATTTTGAAAGCGCGGAATTAATTAAGATAATCTTTTTCCCAAAACTTCAAGCGTCTTAGAGTTAATACCGGGAAAGTATTGCTTTCCATTTTCATCCACTATGTCGATAAAATCTTGTGTTGTCAATAGTTCGAATCCTGCACTTTTCGCTGATTTTTGTGAGATTATTGATGTGAACGCTGTGCATGTCACCGGAATATTGTACTCATGGCCAATGAGATCCCTAAATCGAAATCATGTAAGACATTATTAAAAGAAAAGAAATTAATGAATAGAAAATTTATTATTAAAAATTGATAATTAATGAGTAAAAATAAATTAACAAAATTTTATATATATATATATATATATATATATATATATATATATAACGACAAATTGAGTGATAAACTTTTTAATAATTTAATTGCATATGAACAGTGCAAATTAATAATAGAATTTTATATTTCTTCAATATTTTATTCAATTGCACTTACAATTAGACTTTATTCTAATACAATTGAATATTCAAATTTAATATTTAAAAAAATGCAACATAGAATTTTAAAAAGTAATAAAGACAGTCTTTCTCTGTGTGTTGATGGAGACGGTTGACATGGCAATCTTGACGAAGTGATTTCCTTATTTCTCACGATAAAATAGTTAACTAAATTATTTTCACTCGAAAAGGACCAAAACCATGGTCAAAACGTCGTGATTTACTTCAATAAAAATTTGCCAGTGTGGTCGTTAATTACTTCTTGTATTTATCCTTAAGTTCATAGTAGTTCAAATATCTTTTCTATATAGATGTTCTAAGAAAGCAGATGCAAACCAAAATCTCTCTTTCACATTTATTTATTTGTATATTATATAATGAAATTACTTGAATGAAAATACTTAATTTTTCAACATATATAAACTTTATTTTCAGAATCATACCTTATTTTTAGAATATCTTTTCCTAGGCCATATCCTCGATAAACGGGGTCTACACTAAGTCCGATAGCATTCAAATACTTGTCTACTCCATAATGTTCATATACTATTTTTGTTGCATCAGATATGATTGCGAATAAATTTTTGCAGTTTAATGATTTAAACTGTAATAGAGAAGTTATTACTTGAATATATTATAATGCAATTATATACATTCCGATAATATATTTATTATTTTAATAGAAGAAAAAAATAAAAATGCTTTTCCATATAAAATTTTAAAGCAAAAAAACATTAACATATTTTTAGTGATTATTTATAGATGATTAACATATACAAATATATATATATATATATATATATATATATATATATATAATAGAGCTGTTATGTAATGGATTAATATGGTGATTTACGAATAAAAAGATAAAAAAATTTATTATAAAAATAATTTTTTTTTCAACAAAATTAATAAAAATAAATATTTACCTCATACTCTGAAAGATTATTTTTATGGTTTTTGAAATCAACACCCAAGGCATTCATACCAGCGATTATAGGTTTCCCGCCATTGGGATTTTCGGTAAAGGCAGCTATGGATATGCCTTCTGTGAGTAATAGGCGCCATATTGCACTTACATCTTGTACAAATATAGGATCATCTTTCGCATCTACAAATATAAACAAAAAATAAATACAATAAAAAACAAAACAATCATTTTATTTTGAATTCGCATATCATAAGTAACTAATTTATCATAGAGAAGTATTATTTAATATCACTAAAAGATAACTTTCATAAGACTAATTTTTCTTAATTACAGTTTTTTTTTAAATTTTAAATCTATGTAAAAATATTATAATGGAAGTAATATTATCAAAAAGTTAAGAAAAAAAAAACCAATTAAACTTACTCAAACATTGACAAGTCGGTTCATCAGCCAAAAAATACGTGCACATATGTTGAACTGCATCTTCATATCTATCTTCAGGAATTTCCTGAATCGTAAATTTCGTTGATTTCCTATCATTGGTTATTTTTTCGATTGATTTCCAAATCTTGGGTGGTTGGCCTGGTGGCTTAACACTCGGTAATTTTTCCATTGTTTTGTTTACGTCTACTTCAATTCCTCCAATAATTTTTTTCGCATATGTCCGGGTCGAATGACATTTAATCCAAACGTCACGAAAACTTTCAATATTCGTTATGCAATAACTTCCGCGCGTTGTTTACAAGTCGACTACTGTCACTCGAGTGGCTTCAATAGTAATAAGGTATCTAAAGATATCTAAAGCATGACGAGTACTTTATTACATACAATCAACTGTCTATTATATCTATTATGTTAGTTACGTTCAATTGAAGCCACTCGAGTATCGGCCAAAAATATATCTCGTTTATGTTTTTCGAAAAAAACTTAATTCAAAGTGCATATATTTCTATCTAGTCACATATGTTTTAATAATAGATATATAAGTTACTGAACAATAGACTTTTCATTCAATAATGAACATTGCAACTTAAAAAAAATTAATTAAATATAGGCATTTTGAATTAGTTATCTTCAAAAAATATAAAGGTGATATTTCAATCCTGTACTGTAAAAACATGTTATCATTTTTTCTAATTATCTCGTTTGTATGTGTTGTTTTTTTTTTATTCCATTCCGATTACACTTGTTTTTATCTTACAATTAGGAGTATATAGTGCAGATGCCTATAGTAGATAGTATACTACAATCATTCTAATAATTTCAAAGAGTTTCTAATAATTGCAAAGATTATAAAAATAATAATAAGTTAGATATAAATATAAATATAAATTGTAATACAAGAAAAGACTATGTTACAATAAAAAGTAAAATATAAAAATAATTTTATGCGTTAGATTGTGATTTATACATATTATTATATTGCATAATTTTAGATTTAATTACGTAAACAATATTCTGTTTTATAATTAATTATTACTACAATTAATATTATAATAATTAATAGTTTATAAATATATTTCCTGCGATAATCAACCTACATGTACTGTGTAGAAAATATTGGAACTTTACTCATTTCTTATCTATGTGTAAGACACATTTCTTATCTATGTGTTTTCTATGTTTTTTAAATAAATATTAACATTATCAGATAATAACGTAATATATATATGTACATATATGTATTACTTTCGTGATATATTATTTATTAACAATACATATGTATTAATTTTGTGATATATTATTTATTAACAATACAGTTTAACAAAGATAATCTATTTTCGAATACAGGAAAAAAATTAACCGTTTCTTACAGTATTTTGATGCTATAAATACAAGTTTGGTGCTATAAATATACAAGTCTTTTTTGTTACGTTATACAATCAATTAAAAATTGAAATTAACAATTAATAACTAATTAGAAACGCCAGGAACACAATAACAGTAATTATGAAATTATCTCATAAAGCGCATGTTTGGTATAGAAAATAATATTTCTCTTATTCGGAGTAATAACGAATCGTCCGGCGCACATAGCCATATATGTGCATATCTGCCGTCATATCATTTGAACGGATTTGAGCTAATAATAGTAGAAGATACTTCATGTATCTTTTCCAACGCGATAATTTCCTATAAATAATTAATAATTGTGAATATAGCTCATATAATCAATTCCATGATTACAGATTTCTATAGATTTATATGAAAGTAATAATAATTTACCGAACTAAATACTTTTTGCAATTTATTCGTTCGAAATAAAAATCGAAATAATACAGTATTAGATTATAATATTATTTTACTTTCCTGTATTTAAATATAATCTTACATCACACGAATAACAACCGATCAACTAAATAATAATTAATTTTTGATGCATTAGACATTTTAAGCATTTATATATAATTTTATAAAATGCATAATTATATCTTAGAATTTATTTTATAATTAAAAAACCAAATTAAATAGCATTCGAGATTTATTTTATACAAAACATATATAAAGGACACTTATTTCGTTTGCACATTTTATTATATTCATATCATTTATTTTTTAAAAGAGTTTAGTACAGATAATTATAATCATTTTAATAAAATTATTATTTAAAAGGAAACAAATGTATATAAATTTAAATTTAAATATATATATAAATTGTTTATATAAACTTAAATAATATTATACATATGTTAAAAACTAGTAAAATGTAAAAATATATAGTTAAATATGTGTATTTAATTTAATGTGCATATAGCCATCAAATGTGAATAATTACTTACGTTACTACCATTACTTGTTTCATTATTCGTTATTACATAATTAATTCATCTAACTTTCGAACAATTTTTAAAAATTTACTAGATTGAAAAATTTTTTCAAATACTAATCTAAAATCAATACAAGTTATTATAATCTTTTAAAATGCAAAATGGAATTATATTATAAGAGGAAATAATGCATTTGTATGTGTATTTAATAGACAGAAAATGATCTTTATTATTTATAGTTTTAAATGGATATTATATGTATAGTATCATTATATAACACATAACAGTTATATATATGTGTAGATATATGCATTTATAATATATAAATATTGATAGTATTCTATCTAGGATACGGTCAAGACTGCACTATGAATGCTCCGAAACATCATTTTATCTTTATTCTCATGGAATTTAGAACAAAGATAGAATGTTTCAAGGTACCCAGATCGTTCTCTCGACCGCAGCCGTAGTAAAATCTGTATTAAAGTCATAATCATCTGAATTAAATTTGAAGTCTTCAAGTTTTCCCGCTAGTTTAGCAGTGGCTTTTTCTGAAAATCAATGATATTTATAAGTTAATATTAATTTAATTAAGTTAATATTAAACATTTAGATTACAAACTCTTCTCTCCTTCTCATTCTTCTCATACCTCTCTTTGCTCGTTCTTTTTTTTGTTTTTTGAATTCAAGTTTCCTGAGCTTATTCAATTTTTGATTGCCTTCAATCTCAAAAAGTGGATCTAGTTTCTCCTTTTTCTCAGCAGCTACATCTTTTTTTGTATTCTGTAATTTTTTCTTTAATTTTTTCTGTACTCTAAATTCCTATAAGAAAATATCGATTAATTATTACAAAATAAATTCAATAAAATATAAATTACAAAAAAATATAAAATAATATAACAGTAATGTAATATTAAATTATATATTTATATCTTACCAATTCTTGTTGGATTTCGACCTCCATTGCTGTGACAGATTTCGAACTATCAATTAGTACAGGATCTGTGATAGTGGAATTATTTGTGGAATTTGTAAAATTATCAAGCATCATTTTTTCCTCTGCGGCAAAACTTTCAATGTCAAATTCTTTAGCTACTTGACTAACAATCTCAGCAGATATATGGCATACTGGTTGTTCGGGTGGCACTGTATAATACCTACAAAGATTTTAATCGTATAAAAAATAGAATATATATGGTTGTGCATATGTATATAAAACATAACAAACCTAATTTTGCCCGAGTTCCAATCTTCAAGAATACTTCGTGCGGCAGCAATAGCATCAGGTACTCCACCCTTCCTATATTTTCCCATCTTTGCCGCTTTCATCGCAAAAAACTCATCCGGCGTTGAAAACTCTTGCATATTATATAATTCCATTATCTGTTGTCGTGAAACTCTTTTTAAAATTGCTGTCGCCGGTGTGAAAGGGTCTTTCAATGCTTGAATCTTTACTGCATTTTTTAGAGCTACAGATGTATCATCAGATTTTTCATCAGATGTAGCAAATATTATACCGGGAGAATCTAACAGCTTAATTTTAGAATCTAATTGAACAATTTGCATTGTCTTTGTTATTCCTGAAAGTAATTGTAAATAGTTAAATCGATAATATATGTGTATATATAATATATTACTAATATATGCAATCCAAAATCATTGTAAAATGTTTTATGTAATTTAGACATAAATATAAAAAGAATTCGGGGAAAAAATAAATTAATTTAACAAAAATACAATAATCCAGATAAACCATAAAGATTAGAAAGAATATCCAATTGATTCAAAAACTGTTTACAATAAAAATAATGAAATACCTGGAACATTTCCCACATTACATGCTTTGCTGCGTTTCAAAGAATTAATAACGCTAGATTTTCCTACATTTGGAAGGCCAACAACTCCAACTGTAATACTTGTTTTAACATTGCTATTGTTTCTGCAATAATTTCCAAGTAATGACAAAAGTAATTCTGCGCCAAAACATGTGTTGCTTTGTATCATGGACTCTGTTTTTCTTCCTAATTTTCTCCTGCCTAATCGATTTGCTTGATTTTGTGTGGACGATTTAAATGCCACAGCCGGTAAACTAGCTCTCAAGTATTTTAACCATTGGTCTAAATTTTCTCTAGGAATCAAATCTGCTTTGTTTAAAACTAGTACCAATCTTTTATTTGCAGACTGAACTGCTTCTTCTACCTATAACAAAATAATTAAATAATAATGTATAAATACAAATATATACATATACATATATATATATCTTATAATAGTTTTGGAAATTTACCTCTTTACATCGTGTTCCCAATGGATCACGAGCATCCATAACTTCAAGAATAACATCAGCTGCATCCAAAACCTTTTTGAATTCCTTATAATATGCTTTAAGTGAGTTTTCTTCCTTAGTAACAGCACTTTTTATTTGATTTTGAGCAGAATCTACTTCCATGGATTCATGTGCTAACTGCTTATTCTGAGCTTCATTAACCAAACCTTGAAGATCACCCTTAGCAAGTTGTTCACGTTTCTTTCCACGTGCAGCTTCCTTCTGTTTCCGTTTTTCTTCTTCTTGATGTTTTCTCATTATCTCTATTTCCTTTAATATATCCTCCTTGAAAGGACATTGATTCGGTATTTGCATCATCTTGGATTTTTCTGGTTAAAAATAAAAAATTATAGTTATTAAACAATTATAAATACAAACATACATATTTGAAATTAGTTTATTAACTTACTTTTAGAATGTTTGGCCTCTTTCCTCATTTTTCGATTATGTTCGCGGACTTTTTTTTCGATTTTATATCTCTTTCGCGCTGGCATGCGCTTGCTTGGTTTATCTAATAATTATAATAAAAATATTAAAAGAAGTAAGAAATTTTTTTAAAATTGCGTTCTAATATATTAAACTTTAAAAAAGATAATAATAAATTCGCATTATACAATATTTATATACATTTCATCATTTATATACATTTCACTAATTGTTATCAATTATTAGGTTAAGATTAATATAAAATCGCAATATAAAAAAATTTTACTGTACAAATTACATATATAATTTCTAGATTCTTATTCTTTTACGAAATACGTAAGATTTTAAGTTTTTAACAATACATTTTTCAATGATAACTTACTGCGAAGTTTCATCCTTATGCGTTGTTAATTATACTTATGTGCACGTGGTTAGATTGGATGCATAGGTATAGGTTAGGCACATTTAAAGAAATAGGTTCGGGAACAGAGTGTCAAACAAGATGTCAAAAAAGTTACTAGATTTACTAATTTACTAGATTTTTCAAATTTTTTTTACGTTCGATATAATTTGAAAAATTTTATAAATTTTTGCAAGATTTTTATTCGAAAATTTCCGCGAGAAATGTATTCATTAAGATTCTATTTTTTGAGTTCCGCGCTTTGGGGAAATTCATCCTTTCCACTTTTTCTTAGGTCGAATGCGGAATGGCATCAACCGAATGGCAATTATCGTTTCGGACGGTGAAAGGCACGCTTATATGCATACAGGGATTCGCACACTTTCATTTTGTCTTATAAGAGCCGTTCGTTTGATGAAATAGAGACAAGGAGATGTCTTGGTGGCTGCAGAACGGAATAGAAATTCTCGTAAATTATTTCACGCGCCTCGTGAAACGACTCTTACTCGCGACTTCCAAGTCGCGAGGGAGAGAATATAATACGGATTTCTCTAATCTCGTTTCCCACACATTGTATCGTTCTGTAATATTATCGTTACCGTTTCGTTATATTTTATTCGAACAAATAATATAATTTTCTCATTTTTATTTCTGACTTATGATTATATATATATATATATATATATATATATATATATATATATATATAATTGAATTAATATAGAAGACTAATAATTAATAAAGGATAATAAAAATAGAAAATGTATGTTGGGAAATATGCAATGTCAGAAATAAAAAAGAGAAAGTTATGTTATTTGTTTGAGTAAAATTTAAAACGGACAATAATAATAATAAAATTGATGAAAATTAAAAAACTGATATATATCTTCCATATTTAGTTCGTATTTAAATTTCAAATATTCGAAACTTCGATTGAAGTAAATGATTAAACACGAATATTGAATAGAAAATGTTTTATTTTTAATACATTATTTCAATATTTAAATTGCTTCGAATTCTTCCACGGTTCTAATCTGAATATATATTCGCAAATAAATACATGTATTTGAAACCGGATAAATGGATTCAATTTTGCGGATAAAATTCCTTTTTTCACATTTATAAAAACTAATTATGAAAACTGACTGAATCATGAAAACATTGTTATTCCTTTACCGAGTGTTTAAAACGAACGTTCGAAATTGGCGCGTATTTTCCCTCCGCGAACGATGGCTCGAACGGATGGGGGTCGAATCGACGGCGAGGGGATAAGCGGCGCGGTGCGGTGGAGGGGGGGACGAGCGATTCGGGCTACCGTCGAGCGGTGGCGCTTGCGCGTCCGTCACGGCGACTCATTCCCGTAATGGCCGCCGTCTGGTGTTGTCAGTGAGTGTGCGAGTACCTGTCGGGAGCGGTTGCGTTTACGACGTCGGATAGCGTTCGAGGTAGTCGCGGTAGTTCGGGTGAAACGAGACCGGTGACAGTCTGAGTGTGACGCGAGTGCGCGATGTGCCGTGTCGTGTCGTGTCGCGGCTGATTCGCGCCAGCGGCGATTTAAAAGCGAGCGACTGGATTTCGTACATAGTGGTGTGTGCTACCCTTCTCTCTTCTGCCCTTCTCCCCCTCTCTCTCTCTCTCTCTTACAAACTTTTCTCCCGTTTCTCCCCTTTTATTTCTCTCCCCCGTCCGTCCGTCCGTCCGTCTGTTTACCCGAAGCATCGACCGCGACGAGTGTCAACGACTCGTCCGAAAATCGGTGCGTCGATCTGTCGTCTCTCTCTTTGTATATCTATATCTGTCCTGTCTTTTCGCGAGCGCGAGATGAGACGCCGCTGATGCAACGGCGTCGTCGCCGGGCTTCCTCGCCGAGAGATGATAAACACGTCGAGTAACAGCGCGCGCGAGTGAAGAGAGACGACCGTTTGTTTTTTTCCCTTTCTTTTTCTTTTCGGTTTGTCGATAGTCGATCCGATAGACGAGAAACAAGAGTCGCTGCGGGGCCGCGGGTCCCGAATTCTTCCTCACGTGGTTCAAGGTCATTCTAAAAGCATCCGGACGTCACGAGCGCGGACGGTACAAAGTGACGCTTTCCGCGCGAAAGAGCTGTCGGCGACCGTATGGCAAGACTTTTCTGACTGGTGTTTTCGTCTCAACCCCCTGGAACACCCCGCGCAAGCTTCCTCGGACGTGACGACACCAAGTGTTGCAACGTCCGATATCCGATGCACCGTAAGTACCATTTGATTCGTGAGTCCCTCTGATTCTTTGATTAATTTGCGCCTTCAATATTACCTTGTTTAGATCGATTCTTCTCCTCTAAATTAAACGAAACGTTAACAGTAGTTTTGAATTCGTTGGAAAAGTGAGAGATTTCTGACAAATTCACTTCCTCGAGAAATGAAACAGAGGATTTTTTTATCTCATCATTGTTGACATCTCTCGACATTTCGATGATTTTTTGATAAATCGAGCGCTTATTACAACTTTTTATATTATTTACGTGTTACTTTTTATATTATTTATATATTATTTTTTATATTATTTACGTATTATTTTAGATTTCTGACAAATTAACTTCCTCGAGAAATAAAACAGAGGATTTTTTTATCGCATCATTGTTGATATCTCTTGACATTTCGATGATTTTTTGACAAATCGAGCGCTTATTACAACTTTTTATATTATTTACATGTTATTATATTTTAGATTTCTGACAAATTAACTTCTTCGAGAAATAAAACAGAGGATTTTTTATCGCATCATTGTTGACATCTCTTGACATTTCGATAATTTTTTGATAAATGGAGCGCTTATTACAACTATTTATATTATTTACATCTTCTTAATTTAGATATTAAATTAAAATTATTAATATAAAATTTAGTTAAAATTAATTGAAAAAATATATTTCTTTGCTTTTTTAAACCTTCATTTCTGATATTTCAAATTATTTTATTATCACTTTTAATTATACAAAATTCATTAATATGTAATCATTTTTGTTGAGGAAGATTTCAAATTAGCTACAAAATTTCATACACATATTACATCATTACATATCATATAAATGCAATTGTAATAATATTTCATGTTTTATGTTATTGTTGTGAATTTCAATTATCTTAAATCAATATTGTATAACGAATATATAAATAAAATATAAAAATTGCTGACGGGACATAATACATTTTAAGTTAGTGTAAATTTGTATAACAAAATGTTATAAAATTAACTTCAATGTTATGCTCTCATTTAAATCAACATCATATTCGTGACAATATAATCATTGTAACGTGGATAAAATTTAAATCATGCAATAAAAACGATGCATAGAGCAATTATGAAATTACGAAACAAGTAAACAACAAAGTAATCAACGGTAATTAACAATAAATGGCAGTTTAATTTTGTCTCATCCGATTATAATTGCTCTTTTTTTTACAAAAACTCGTAATTTTCATGCAATGTTAATTAAAATTTCAAGATATATAATAACTAATTGCAAGATTTACAAGATAAAAAAAATCTCTAAAAGATAATTTCATTTTGTTCAATGTCGAATTTATAAAATTATTAATTATTTTATTGAAAATACTAGGCAATAAAATATTTACTTTGCGAGAAATTGACGTGTGCTATTTAGTATTATTGTGAAATATTACAATATTCTTGTTAATAGCAATTTATAATTTATTATTCCCGTTACTTGTTACGTTCTTCAATAAATGTCAGATGCGAGAAAAAATAGGAAAATGTCGATGTCAATCTATGATCAATCAATCTGCATGATGTTTATTGCGTGTGAAAATATGATTATTTGCCACACGAATGGAGGAGAAACTTCAGTGATTTATAATTTATTATACATCTTAATTTAAAAATTCAAACTGTTAACCTTTTTAAAAAAAAAAGTTGACCTTAAAACTCGACTTGTGTAAAAAGAACATCATGAGAAGTTCTACAAAATATTGAAAAAAATAAGCAAGCATGACTTCTAGTTGTCATAGATGCGTATATTAAACCTTGCGTACGCATCTTTCTTAAAACGTCAGTGTTCGCCAGAGTTTTCGACGCTCGTCAATCACCGATCGCATGCAACTTTATTTCAGGAAGATCTGAATCAGCCCGCGAGAAGTCGTCCGCCGACGACGAGGAGAGAGGAGCCGTGCCAAGTTCTGGTGCCGCGGTCTTCCTACGCTTCGCTTCGAATCCGTGACGTTATCCTGGATCGCATTGCACGTCTCTTCGAGGATAACGTTCATCCGTGATCGACCGACTGTGATTTCAACGTGTGACGCCACTGCCAAAAAGGATACAAACTTGCATCGATCGCGAACTTGCGCTTTCGTCTTCGCTTCCTTCGCCTTCCAGTATCTTCGTCGAGGACGAAGTCTTCCACGTTGTACCAGAAAGTATATTTCATCGTCTTACACCGAAAACCCTCTATGTCTTCCGCGGATTTCCACGTCCTTAATCGGCCAAGAAAAGGACTCTCGACTTCCTCAAACTTCGTTTGAAGTACACAAGAAAATAAAGAAGGTGCGATTCTTCTGCCGCTACGACATCGAGTTCCTCGAGGATGTCTCTTGACTAGAGATCTCGATTTGTTGACTTCATATCACGTTAATCTTGATCATCTGTGCACCTTGCTTCTATCATCTGAACACGCTCGAAGCATCCTGGTGTCTTCGTTTGCGGCCATCGACAGTCTAGAATTTTTCTCATCACTCGGATACGGCAGGACGACGCCGTGACGACCGAGATCGAGGGGCACATCTTCGAGCCGGCTGCGTGTGATGCGTCGCACGCAGGGCCGCCGCTGCTGCTGCCGTTTCGCGTCAGCTTGCGCGACCGTCTCGTCGCAATAACGGCGAAGATGTTCGGGAAGGTGCCGCCGTCGAACACGCCGGGTCCGCCTAATAATAACGGCGGTCAGACGTCAGCTAAACCGTGCGTCAGACTGACGACGACGATGACAACGACGAGCACGGCGTCGTGTTTGCCGTGCTTCTCGACGGAGGAGACGTCGACGTTGGGTGTCGATGATAAAGCGAGATTCTGGCGACCGACGAAGGACAACACCGACGACTCTGTCGCGGTTGTCTCCGAAGCTCCTTGCAATTCTCTCCAACCGTTCACGGACACCTCACCCGTCACAGAGCTTCCTAGATCCTGCAGGACCGACCCGACGACAACGATGATCTGCGTCACCGCTTGTTCCAAGACCTCGGCCAAGTGTTCGCCCAAGGAAGCAGCGTCACAGATTGGCAGGAATCACGCCAATGCGATGCAAAAGTGCACCTCCAGTCAGAACTGTGCGAATTTCCTGAAGGAAATCCGAAAGGCCGGTAGATCGCGGAGACCGCAATCCGCCTCGACTGGTAGTCTCAATGTCGAGTCGTGTACAAGAGACTGTACAAAAACTGTGAAGAAGATTGTTGCCATTGGTCGAGAGCCTTCGAGCGGCAAAGAGCAGCAGACAGCTGGCGACAGAACGACGTACAACGAGCAGCAATCCAAATGCTTTCAGGCCAAGTTACCCTCCGGGACGTCTTCCGAAATGATGAACCAACCACCAGGCGAAAAGAAATCTAACGAGGATCTCCTGGTGGACACATCCGCGAGTTATTCCTCAAACAGTGCATCTAACGTGTCGACTGTAAGCGAGTTGTTGTATGTGCATCAAAAGCCGGCGCCGAGGATAGTCGACGTAAAAGATGGCGCCGGCGATTCTACGATCACCACCGCAACCTGCGAAGACGACTCCTGCGTCAGTGACTTCGTCACCTCGACGCCGGCCAAGGATTGGACGTCTAGGAAGGTCAGCAGCGATGCGTTGCAGAATTGCGTGGCCTGTGCGCCGCAGGATCTCCCCACGGAGCTGCAGTCGTCCACGTCCTTGAGGAACTACAAGGAGAAGTGTCGCGATCTGTCTTGGCGACCCACGGAGATGACGGAGAGCGCGATACATGGATTGACAATATGTTCGGGCGAGACGTTTCAGGATACGAGCTCCAAGAGACGCACCGGGGCATCCTGTCAGGCGCTCAGGCACGCCGTCGCCTCGTTAAATCGTCTGGACGACTTTTACATGGAGAAAATTGGCGCGGGCTTCTTCTCCGAGGTTTACAAGGTAAGACGGTAGTTAATTAAACAAAATATACGCGATAAGAAAATATATGGAAACAAAAATGAACGATTGACATGATGCGGAATAAATATTAAGAAATTTACATTAAAATATCGTTGAAATATTTCTGCGACTTAATGTAAAATTTATTTAATGCGATAGATATGAAACGCACGATATACGCTTGTGAAGCTTGTATAGAGTATATTACATTATACAGAGGCATTACGCATATGTAAAGGACGCGTTCCATTTTGAGTTTCTATTAAATTTTGCTTTAAATTACAAATGTTTTATTAGTACTTTTGTGTATAGTATAAATAATAATTTTTTCTTTTAATGTGTAAGTGAAATAATCATATTCACACCTATCGAGACAAAATATATGCAATAAGAAAATATATTGAAACAAAAATGAACGATTGACATGATGCGGAATAAATATTAAGAAATTTACATTAGAATATCGTTGAAATATTTCTGCAACTTAATGTAAAATTTATTTAATGCAATAGATATGAAACGCACGATATATGCTTGTGAAGCTTGTATAGAGTATATTACATTATACAGAGGCATTATGCGCATATGTAAGGGACGCGTTCCATTTTGAATTTCTATCGCATTAAATTTTGCTTTAAATTACAAATGTTTTATTAGTACTTTTGTGTATAGTATAAATAATAATTTTTTCTTTTAATGTGTAAGTGAAATAATTATATTTACACTTATCGAAATCCAAACATTTAGTTTAAAAACTTATTTAATTTATAATAAACAACGCTATACCACTATCATGCAAAAATATGAGCTATATTTTATCTAAAATAATTATCTAAATATAATTATCTAAAATAATTAACTAAATATAATTATCTATTAATATTTGCATAATTCAATTGATATAAAATTCAAAATATTGTGCAACTTAGATTTTTTCGTATTTAATAAGCATGTTATTAAAAAATTTATTAAAATAATCATTTAGTCGAAACGTGCCATTTTTATTTCATTAGAAAGATATAAATAAAAATTGAAAATGCGCTATTAGATGTTTCGAAAAATATTTTTGAATTCATTAGCAATTCATTAGAAACTTTTTCCCGGATGGCACGCGCTTCCTCTTAATTCCCGCTATTGTTCCTAAACAACAATCGCTTATTTGAAACGGACGTTCTCCGGACGTATCTCGTTTTATGAAATATGCTATCTTAGCAGATTGATATCTCGACAGAGATTAGATACGCTCGCTATCACGCAAACGCATAGTTTCGTGAAATTAATTCTCGTAATCGCGCCGTTACTCGCCGATAATGAGTGATTAGGAACATTTTTTTGCCACATACGGCTTTCCAGAGAGACCTTTACTATATTAATTCTCCACACATTCATTAGAATTCGCGTTTTCTTTGATTCTTAAGTCATTATATGATGTTGATTACTTGCGAAACGAAAGAAAATCGCGGAAGAGGATGTTTTCCAATCCATTATTCACCGATTCTAAATTATACGAGCGATGGATAATTAATGCAATACAGAATTAACATAAGATAAAGATAATACAAGTATTTACTACGTGAATATTGAGGTGAAAGAATGTTAATAAAATACTTGATAAAATCGCGACCAAAAAGGAAAGATCCATTTTGTCCCGAAAGCGTGAAATTCTATTGAATATTAATCGTGAAAAGTAAAATATATTATAGAAAACGTTTCTCATCAACAGGCTCTAAATTGCAATGCTAGATAATAAAAAAACTTGTTCATAGTTGAAAAAATATGAAAAGTATAACTTCTTTGGATGCAATGCAATATCTCCCTATCATAATGCACTTTTCTGTCAAATTTCATGGTCACGTATTGTACGCATTTTCGTTTGTGAATGCAGAAGATGTTGCGACTTCAGAATAGTGTCACGGCAGCTTACGTAAATCATTGTTTTATTCATTTTGTTCATTTTGTTCACAGCAGGAGCACGTAATTATCGAAGGATCTTATCCTTGACTTTATTTTTCTTGAGCGTGATTTTAGAGCTCAAAATTTATATATATAATTTCATCTAACAAATTTCATTTAATTAATCTAACGCTAAAGTAAAAAATATATATTTTTTTAAGTAATTGATGTAAAATTGTGAAAAGATAGATATCTCAATTATTTAAATATTTATTAGGATTTCACAAGGAGAAGAGAATTAGGAGACAACATTTGTTGCAGAAATATTTCGGCGTCAAATCCATAAAAATTATATATCTTTATAAAAAGGGAAGGAAAGAAATATTTCTCGAATATAAAACGAAATAAATATAAATAGACACAACAATATATTATATACACCAATTAGGATTAAATAAGCAGCCTTGTAAAGCACGAAATAAACAAATCATATCGCTCTTGCGTGTTTTGAATGTAATAGGGACTCGGCTCGTGCCGATTCGAGATAGTATCGTGTAGCAATTTTGCGGGAATCGATCGAAATTTGCCGTGTCGAGCGCGTGATGCCGCATTTTGCAGAGGAGAGATTTATATGCACGTGTCTCTCTATCGATCTATCTATACCACGCGCGACGGTGGTCGGCAAAAGTGGCCGGAAAGCTGCCCTAGTTTCCCGATATTCCTTTCATGCGATCTGCAATTTTGCGCATTCGCAGGTCCGCGATTACGGGAGATGCGCGACTCCTTGAACTACCTGTTCATCAGAAATCAGTCGAGCAGTCCGGGACCTTGAAAAGTATGCCGCGGCTTCTCCGACGCGTTATAAATAGGTCAACAGGAAATTGAGCACGTAGTGACTGCGGTGATTCCTCCGGCGCAGCGGTGCGCAAAACATCGCAGAATACTTCTCCTTGCAAATAACTTTTCTTACACTGTATTCTTACCAAGTATTCTGCGTTCTCGGTGAAAGTCAATATGAAATTAAATTAAATTAAATTAAATTAAATTAAATTAAATTTGATTTAGTAAGCGAATGATTTCTTTCTTTTTCGCGAGAAAAAGATCTTAGTTTTGCAGCATTCCAATAACGTAGAATAATTTCTTTTTTTTTTCTGCTTGTTAATTACTAAGGATAATATTTCTCTGTTTCGTCAGACGATGAATAGCGCGCCTCTACTTAAGCGCATTAGCAAGACTCGTTTAAAAATAAACCGATGGTATTCTCGATATTATCGCGAATGAGATCGACGATATTCTGTTTCTGCCGTCAAATATACCGACGATAAAGGCAACTTTTATTTGCAATTTTCTAAATATGGTTAAAAGTATGAAAATTAAAAATATATTTTGACTATATGGAGATTGTTACATTTTGCTGATGTACTTGTTCTATTTATACAAGGCATGTATAGATTTTGAAGAATATTTAACAATTTCAAATTGAAAAAGGATAAAGTTCGATATCATCTTGTTTGTCAAAATCTACTGTTTTTGTATTAGGTGTTAATTATTCAATTAATTTATAAAATATAAAACCAAAAGCTCATTCAAGTAATATAATATAACGTTTAATATTTAAATGTGATAATTTAAATTTAATTACATAGAAAATGTATTGAAAAATGTATGTGTTTTTGTAATTTTGTCTTTTTCTTATTTTAACTTATTAAATTTATGATTAAACTCTTTCATGATTTAATAACAAGAAATCTGTAAAGAAATACAGGCGTTATGAGAATTTTGCATGAGCAAAATGCATAAGCATTATGAAAAAATAAATTATTATAATTATAATAAAATTGAAACACACACCTTGAAAAAATTCAAAAACAGTTGATGTAAGATTACTGGGATGGGAGATTCAGATTCGTGCATTCTTGGCATGATAAATCAATTACCGTGCCAAGAGTTTCGAGCAAGTACTTCAATTTTCTAGTCAAGCATAAGATTACATGCTTTAATTATAAATTAAGAAAAAATTTGCTTGCAAAATCTGTTTCAGTGAAATCTAAAATTTTAAAAAATCTGAAGTAACATCATCGCCAAGATTACACTTTAATAGATTTTCATGAAAAATAAAAAAGTTATATATGAAAGATTATAAGCTTGAAATAAAGTATATATTTCATCGGGAAATAAAATACATTTTTAGACAAGATAAATTTGAAAAAGATTTATCGAAATATATATTGCAAATCTTAGTAAATCATTTATTTTAATGATCTTTTTTTAATGAGCTTTTAATGAAATCTTAGTAAATGATTTATTTTAAAATATTACATATGACGACATGTTTCGTATGTAATGATTATTTATATATATTCTCTCTCTCAACAACTTATGTTATATCTTATATTCTCTCTTTAATGAACATTAGAAACATACAAAACATATCTTCATATTCAAATAAATCGATTAAACTGCTATTTTATGCTTCGATTTTCTACTAAATTTTTCTGATTATATTTCCACAACTTATGAAATTTCACAGAATTTGGCGTAATGTCAAAAATCTTATAACAAGTAATTGTTATTACTGTTCCCACGAGAATTGTTGTAGGTAAATAAAATAAATAATTTCTTATTTTCACTGATCAAGTATTAGAAACCTAAAGCCTGAAATTTTTTTACATATAATTGATTAATTACGCGCCTTGAATTTTTAGAATCATATTTAAGTACTATTAAAATATTAGTATTAAATACAATGTATTAGTCATATTAAAAAATAATTATATTGAAATCGTATTGCAACAATAGAAATTTATTTGAGATATAAAATATACTAATGTATCTTAAAAAAATTAATAATAATTAATAAAAAAATATATTATTTATATTCTCATATGTGGCTTTTTAACTGCAAAATTCGAGCAATAAAAGAAAAACGAGTTATGAATAGTCACTGGCAAATCATATATATTTTAACGATCGCCAAGATAGTCAAGGTTGCTGATAAGCCGCGATAAAAGATGGTAAATGTTGTATTTTACGATTAATAAAGCTTCTCTTTTTTCAAATATAATATATAAATAATTAAATAACGATGATTAACAATTACTAATTTTAAACTTTTGTCTAGTTTTTAATTAGAATTACATTATTTTGATTATTTATTGCTTTGAAATTATATTTATACTAAATTGTAAGAAATTAACACGAACGTAACGTGTGAAAAAAATAGCTTACGAGATAGATGGTAAAGATCAAGCAGAAGATGCAATGAATCTATTTTTAAACTGCATCGAGCGTCCATGTACATAGTTGTGTCTCCGTGTGTCGCGACGAATTAGAATGCGCGAATCAAAAGAAGTCCAAGCTCGAATCTTTCCAGCCAAGAATCGAGCCAAGTTTACGTGGTGCATAATAGTTTAAACATATTATGTCAACAATTTTGTTCAGATTAATTCGTAGATTATGTTACAATATCTCAACATTGCCAAATATAATTTTGGCTTTAAGAACACTATATGCATTAGAAATATCATGTTATTTCTCTGTGTCGAACATATGTATTTTGTTATTTATGCAAGTGTGTATTAAATTTAATTATTTTAATTTTTAATGATTAAATATGTAATCGAAAAATAATTTATGGTGATGACATTTTTTAGATTGTTATTTGATTTTCCTAGAGAAAAAAAACGGGAAAAAGAAGATATATAATTTGCAATCCTTAAATTTTTAACACATGTCTCTTGATATTTTGATAATTAATTTTGAATTTGAACTTATATAAATGCATTCTTGAAATTGTATAAAGGATAACATTTATTTGTTTATTCGCATACTTAAAGATTTACTTGCCAAAAACTATTTATTATATATAACTTGATAAAAAAAAATGTACGAGTAATTAATTCGATAGAAATAGAGAACTTTATGCATGTAAAGCACGAAAATCGCATGAAGCGGCAAGAGCCTGTTGATTGGCCGGTGTATCGACTTATAATACGAAGTCACATCGAAGGACACAGTTCCGAGATTGGAACGAACGGTCTAGTCGGTCTACTACTTCTTATCTTCGCCCATTAAACGCGGTGCACGCATGAATACTGCATAAGGTGCATCTAAAGCGCACATTCCGTCGATGTCGCTTATCGCGTGTACGTCTCGGGATCGTCTCGAGTCAATTGCACCATCGCGTAATCGACGTCCGTTGCAAAACTGTCGCTGTTGCTGGAAAACGTGATGCCTCCTTCTCGAATTGAGGCCCTCGCGAGAGGAGGCTTAAGCGAAACGAGTCTTACGACGTTCCTAAAGCGACCGAGAAGGAACTTCCTCTCGTTTGTTCTCCGCCTTTCATTCCACCTACACGAGTCCTCATCCTCCCCGCTGGCTTTTAAATCCTTTTGACGCGAATCGCCTGCAGGCTCGATAGTAGAACTTCCCTTCGCTCGGCCTCTCGTCGAAATCACCGCTCGTTACGCGTTCAATCACGGCTCTCATCTCACTCGGCTATTCAATGGAAAAAAGACAGTAATCATGATTTTTACGAAAGTGGGACTGGTCTATATCTGTGAACAAAAACTATTTCGATCTGTTACGTGTCAAATCTCATGACTGTTTGGACATTCGGTGTCCAATTAAATTTAATTTGATATAAACTTTCATATTTTATTTTGTTGAATAAACTAGCTTAATGTAGATTTGTTGAATGCCTAAAAATAGTTTGGCCCCCCTTTATTTAGTAAGGGATAATAAAGTAAGAATCCATTTGAAATTCATTAGAAAATCAATAACTATGAGGAAACTTACGCGACACTTTCATTTCCTACATATACAGGGTGTTTTTTAATAAGTGCGAAAAATTTTAGATGATTCTTTATCGAAAATTAAAGGAGGTTTTTCATATAAACATATATTCCTTTATCCCTCCCTGTGGAGTACACTCCAAAAATGGGGGTAAAAATTAGGTTTTTATTTTTTTTCTCAAATTTGGATCAAGCTAAAGAAGTGAAATTAGATGGATATTTTTTACCAGAAAAGGTTATTTATTAATATTTTTCACGGCTCTTATCTCACTCGGCTATTCAATGGAAAAAAGACAGTAATCATCATTTTTACGAAAGTGGGACTGATCTATATCTGTGAACAAAAACTATTTCGATCTGTTACGTGTTAAATTTCATGACTCTTTGGACATTCGGTGTCTAATTAAATTTAATTTGATATAAACTTTCATATTTTATTTTGTTGAATAAACTAGCTTAATGTAGATTTGTTGAATGCTTAAAAATAGTTTGGCTCCCCCCTTATTTAGTAAAGTAAGAGTCCATTTGAAATTCAATAGAAAATCAATAACTATGAAGAAACTTACGCGACACTTTCATTTCCTACATATACAGAGTGTTTTTTAATAAATGCGAAAAATTTTAGGAGATGATTCTTTATCGAAAATTAAAGGAGATTTTTCATATAAACATGTCTCCTTTATCCCTGCCTGTGGACTTACACTTCAAAAATGGGGGTAAAAATTAGATTTTTATTTTTTTCTCAAATTTGAAACAAGCTAAAGAAGTGAAATTAGGTGGATATTTTCTACCAGTGAAAAGGTAATTTATTAATATTTTTTTCAACCTCCCTATTGTTATAAGGGGATGAAACTAGCAACCGATATTCAATTTTTTATTAGAACTTTTTAATGTTTATGTGAAAAACTTCCCTTAATTTTCGACAAAGAATCATCTTCTGAATTTTTTCGCACTTATTAAGAAACACCTTGTATAGATACAACTCTCAATCGCGATTTCCCGATCGTTCGATTGACGGTGACATTAATCTTCAATCAGGCGAAAGTCGACGCGAGGAAATCGGAGGAATCATCGATCGAATTCTCTTTAATCGCTCATCGTCGCGGACAAATCGCCGCAGAATGCAATTATTATTTGCGTCAGTAATTCCGAGAGCTTTTACGAGCGGTATGCACAAGCGACGAGTCGCCGCTCGTGGTGAAAACGCAGTAAATTATCGGTAATGACATGCATAATGGCTACGGCGCGCGATTATTGGCGATGCTCGAGAGTCGGTGGGACATGAAAGAGCTGGCTAAGAACCGGAGGCTCCGCCAGTCGCACGTGATGATCAGACCATGACTTGATATAGCGAACGTTGCGATAATTCGATATTGAGAATGTCTCATGGATATAATAGGCGAAAGTTAACTATATCTGCTCGCTGCGTGTAAGATGATTAAAAATAGAGTCGGATAATCTTTATTTTTTACATCGCACGGTGACACTTCCTGTGGATTTATTAATGTGCCATTCGGACTTTATCAATTTTTATTTTTGCGATTACCTATATTAAATACTTCGAAATTTTAATTGTAACTTATGTAATTTATTTATTAATTTTTTTATATCCTTTTATTAGTTTTCAAAGTAAAAAATTTCTAGAAATTAAATGAAATATATGTATAAAAGAATAAAAAAATGCAAAATCGAAGTAAATCAAGAATATTTTTCTGAAGAATATAAAGAATATAAAGAAATAAAGAATATAAAGAATATAAAGAATATAAAGAATTTTACGAAAGTATTTTGTATTATGGAAGATCAATTTTTTTATTAATTAATTTCTTTATTTAGAAAAAAAAACGTTCGGAAAAAATATGATTGCTAAATTAGAATATAGACGTATAAGATTACGCGTAAAATGATTACGTGTTGAGATTGCAATTTCAATTTTATGACAAATTGCCGAAGGAACGGTTCTCCAAGAGTGTATTCGTGGCATTTGCCTGATCGTTCCAGTCATTCGCATTGAAACATTCTCCGCATTTGCTTATACGTAATCGCCGCTATGAAAATAACTATATAATTTACATCCTTTTAACTTTTTATCTTACAGTTAATATAAACTCCTCGAAACCGTAAGTAAAGCGGGAAGTAAAAACTTAAAGAGAGAGAAGCATTACTCAATTAAAGTTTTATAGAAAACGGAAAGATTTAAAAAAGCTATTTTTATAGCATGAAAATAAATAATAAATAATTAACTTTTGAAGAACTATCATCAAGTTCATTCAAAATTATTAAATCTAATTAATAAATTTTGAATATTTTACATTTATATATTTTTATAGATTTTAGATTTTTTAATAAATATTTTCAAAAGTGTATCACAAATGATAAATATTTTTTCAAAAATATTATATTGCGTGTATCTTACGTTTATATCTTAATTATATATTAAATATATTATATTTTGTCGAAAATTAAATTTTATGACTATGAATTGTTTCATAACATTATATGGAGCGGAAACTTCGCAAAATATTATCCATGTTCGTATGGAACGATATTAATTACGAAGTCAACCTATCTAATTATGATTGACAATAGGTAAACATTACGGATCCGGATATCCTAATTACGGTGAAATTTTGTCGGACACAATTAAGATGTCTGATTATAATTGGTACCAATTAAGATACAAACTAGTAAAAGAAAATATATTTTTTCTATCAATTTTCTATTGCGCAGCATACAAATAATAGAAATTAATAGAAAAATAATAAATTCAATTTAAAATTAAATTCTTCGAGAACTATAATATTGTATAATTTTTAAGATTCTATTTAATATTTCTATTTAATATTTTTACTTTGTAAGGTAATTTGTTGTTTCCATATAAATTCATGCGCATTAACCAGCTCTTACAATACGAAATATTCAAATAACTGCATGTCCATTTGAAAATTTTAATAAATAATTCAGAGACGCGGTTAACGGGGTTTGTGATCTTTCAACGAAGAGTGAACGCGTGGCTGGCATCATCTCGCGCTCGCATTCGTCGGAAACGACGACCTTGCCTGTGACTCAAGAGTTCGTAGGCAGTACCGGCATTTCCTTCCCCCTCGTGCGAATGAGAATATGTTGGAAGTAGACGAGAAAGCCGGTCACGGCGCGCTGGCCATGGAGTACGAACACTCTCTAATGAGCCTCGCTCGGTCGTTCGCTCGTTTGCCTTCCGCACGATTCGATTCGTTACCGTTCCCACCTGCGCGACATGTGCGTATCGGCTTGCAGACTTCCGCTTAAAATTTGTCCTGTAAAAATTATTCTCTATTTTTAAAGAGAAAAAAAGGGAGCTTTAAGGGAATTGCTCCCTTTTGATTGATCAATATCGCTTATAACAAAATTATAAGAATAAAATGCAATATTTTATATCAGTAATATAGAAAAATTTTACTCAAATTGTTATAGAATTTTTAAAAATTTTTTGGCACTTTTGTAGAAAGTAAAAAATTACCTGCCGATTTTATTGTATATCTGAATCGTTATTGATTTCTGAATTAACTATTTCAATAAAAGAATTAACATCAATAATTGTCAGCGAATGATTTGTTGATTGAGACTCTATTGAATCTTGCACATCGTATATTTGAATTATTCCGGATAAATACAAGTGAGAGCGGCCTCGTCGTTGAATGAGAAACTATCGAGACTGTGTCACTTGAATTAATCCGATCGGTCCACAGCGATTGAACGCAGACGATAGAAAAAGTAACGATCCCATGAAACGTCGTTCACTATTTAGCACTTGATATGTAAATTATAAATGTGCGCGATAAGTTTCACCGCGAAATATTCTCGTGCACGTGACAAGTTCTCGCGAACACCATCGTTTGGATGACGCCGAATTTTCATGATCTTTTCTTCCCAGTCGAGATCGTAAATCGACACATTTTGTCAGAAATTATCACTATTTAATCGCTTTATCATCGCTAATTATTCGCGAATGATGTTAATTAATTTATCAAGTCATTTATGTCTTACCCCTATTTCAAGTTTTAATTTATTTCTCACTTTCTCGATCGCATCCCTGATTTTAAACATATCTTTTTTACTGGATACATGCAAATATATGTATACTTTTAAAGATAATTGAGGACACGGGTTCTGCGCATTGATTTATATTAATTACACAGAAAAAAATAAGTATCAAATCAAAACTTATATACTTAAACTAACGCGTTCATTGTTTCATATATACGCAACAATTTATATCTTTTTAGAAGAATTTAGTAATATTAAATTTCAACAATATTACAGTCTTATTTTAATATTGTAATTGTCACCTCAAGAATATATAATTATTTGATTCTACTTTTAGAAAATTATAATCTTTGATTTAAAAATGTGATTTTCTATCGGACATTGTTTTTTTTCCATTCAAGAAAATTAAATCTTAAATCATAAGAATATATATTTCTTGATTAAATTATATAAAATGGCTTCATTCAAGTAAGCAATTATTCAAGCAATTATATTTTTCTTTAATTAACGCAATATATAATCTCATTTCAAGATTTTCATATTAAAATTAAATATATTTTCAAAATAAGAATATCCTTTTTTTCTGTGTATATGTGTCTATAATCTTATTTTAAATAAATAACTTAAAAGTGATTTAGTATCGTGAAACTTCAAGCAACGCAACATCTAATAGTTTCCGACAGAAAATATATAAAAAGTGATTTTCTACGTTTATATTTATATTATAATTACGCATACATTCCGTATACTTACACTGCGATTTATCTAGATATCTACTCATTGTTATCTATTGTTACTTAAATAGAAACAGAATGCATGAAATCAAGAAGCATACACTTGCGAGAAAAATATTCCGTGTTCTATCTTTCGTTTGCGATCTTAGAAATAAGGAGAAAGTTCGCAGGACACGCGTCGTGAGAAAGAAATCGATCGATATATTGTGCGTTCTTTCGCTTGAGAATTTCTCATTCATTGTATTTTATTGTGACCTTGAATATCACTTCTTCTCAATATTTTTTCTCAGCATTGCAACAGGACAGAGAAAACCACGTGTTTTTCGTTTATGAAACTAAGGAATTGCACGTGAATCGAGTTGAATGTGCAATTGATCTTTACTACAAAATTTGATATCCTTCTTGCCTTTACGTGATATTGCGTATTATATCTCGAATTTTAAATAATTACCATTTTTTGCAGACTTATATTTCAATCAATTAATGAACAATAAAAGCAAATTAGTTAGCAAAGATCATTGCATCTTAAATGTGAATTCTGAAAATTTCGATTTTCTGGAATTCTTAAAAATAGATATCAGACAATTATTTAAATATTTCTTTCATGAAACTAATTTTTGCAAAATAATTGCAAAGAGTTTTATATTAAATTTGTGAAAATGAAAACTGAAATTTTGTAAAATTAAATATATTCTTACGTAAAATAAGAATTCTTATATAAAATAAGAATTTTTACATAATATAGAAGAATAATTCTTACATAAAAGCCAATTTTTTATAATCTTGATATCAATTAATTACACAAATTAATTACACAATTTGTCTATTTCAATAAAAATTTATATATATAAAGAAATATAATATTAGAATAATTTAGACGGAGCTGTGTTAAGACATATCAGGAAATTAAAAGTCTTCTTATCTGCTTTTATGCGTCATGTTTATGCTATAAATTATAGATTATGACTCATTATGATCTTTAATAGTATATATCTTTAATAGTATATCTTTAATAACTATCATTTATATGTATATATTTCTGGCGAAAATTAATGGTAGATATACGATAAAAATGACAGCTGTCGTGTTTTATATGTTAATCTGCATTTACATGTAAGTGCGGTTAACCTTTACCAGATTGTATATAAGTACATAAATTTCTGCCTAAAAAAGTTTGAATCTAGAAAGTCTCTTGCATGTCTGGTTTCCTTGACATATCATATTTTTAGTCGTTTTTACCGGTTTATGAAATCATGAATTATTATATTTTTATAATTTTTTCACAAATATGTGTGCGTGTGATTATTGCGATATCACAATTTCGCAAAATATCATATAAATTACACACCTATAATAAATAAAAAGAATTATAAGTATAAAAAGATATACATTTCTAAAACTGTTTTTGATGCATGATAATTGTTTTATAATTGTTTTAAAAAACAGAAGCGTGGTAATTATTTTAAAAAATAAATTTTTTCACGAAAAATCAAATGTATTCAAGTATATAATTAATTAAGCAATTATAATATATTCTCTTTTTTTGTTTCTTTCTTTTTCTTTGTATGAAATTAATAATTTGTGCTTATGTATTAATCCTCAAGTAGAAATAAAATTATTAAAAGCAATTCAATAAAAAAAGAACAAAGATACACATAATTTAATTAATAAGTACATTATAATTGTTATATATATTTATTTTGATTAAAATTATACCTTTATAATGGATAATGAAAAATTACATATTTTTTATCGTTTTCATGCGTATTTGAATAAAAGTATACAAAGCCATTGTATTGTAAGCTCAAAAATATTGAGCGTAAAAATATTTCAACATAAAAAGTTTAAGAGCACATACTCTTTCGATTGTCGATCTCCCTTTCGCATCCCCTATTTGGCGCCTTCATCTCTCGGATGCATTTATAATTAGACTGTTGACGGTTATGATGGTTGACGATGATTGTGAACATACGAGGCAAACCTTTGTAGAGAGCTTTTGAGCTTGCAAAGTCCAGTGCGCTTGCTAATTGGATCGCTGCTCTTAATTGCGCCGTAGCTTGCCAGAACGATACTTGATAGATGAAGTGTTTCCCTCTTCTGTCCTCTCTATAAAGTGAACTTCTCGGCGATTGAATCATACGAGTTCAAAGAAATCGATAACACTATATTGACAACAAAATTTAATCGTCTTTTATAGAGACAAAATAAATAATTACGAAATTCTTCAATTTTATTAATTGAAATATATTAATTGTAATTATAGTGTAATTATATATTTATATTTAATTTATATCAATATATTATTAATTGAAATAAAAAAAATCAATTCTTTTCCAACTTGAAAACAGAATGACGAAAATGATACACATGTAGAAAAATATAACTCTTTTTCTCCTTATTTTCGTTTTAGTCTAAAGTATTTCTCCAACTTGATATCTTTCAAACATTATTTTAATCGTTGAAAATTTCGTTTTTGAATAATGCTAATAATAAAGGATTAGCTTTCATTTTATTCAATTTTGCCGAGTTCATACCGATCGTCACTTACACGTGGTAATCTCTACATGCGGGTGGAAAGGCGCGAAACGTGTTTTGCATTATGCATGCGACGCTCAAGGAGGTATTAATCACTCGCTGTTACAATATAATTGCCGCGCATGCTTTCTCTCCGCAATCGTAAATACAATGGCAGTGTGTGATAGAAAACACGCAATATCGAAAGAAGCAATTTCAGACAATGGGAATTATTCAAATAAACTGGCGCAGGTGAGAGATCGATAGCATCGTCCCATCTTCCTGTCAGTCGATTCGCCAGTCCCTTGAATTTCGCCGTGCGATGAACGGAAATAAAATTCGTCGGATTAAACACACAGGGCTTTCTTCTTCGTTCTCTCTCTCTCTCTTTTCGAGAAATAATAACGATTCGCGTTCTGTTTACGGCGGATTCGAATTCCGGTTTTCGCATTCGTCACCGTTTTGGCCGCGATCCAACTGGAGCCGGCCATTGCCAAGGAATTCTGGCTGGGTTTTCTTCGGATATTATTCTCGACTTTTTAATCCGCGAAATTTCCATCTCGCGTCGAGATGTAAGAGAGCTTCTCTCATGTCACGTCTCCATTTTCATCATCTTTCTCGTTTCATCTTCGGCCGACTTCTTTTAGAACCGAGATGAAATCCGAGATGAACGGTAAAATGTGCGCGAGTGCTGGAATGTAAAAGAGAGTGCATTATACGCCTTTCGACGCCGAGAATCGGGCTGAGTGATGTAATCTAGTGGTCCTTAACCTCCTCACATCTCTTGTATTCTCAGATGTTCTCGCACCGTCATAAAAAGAAATTGTTAAATTTTTTACCTTATTCATATAAAAAGAAAAAAAATTCATGTATATATATAAAATTAGTAAATATATATATTGTATATAAAGAAAATGAGAAATTATTTACTTAGAAATTATTTTACCTAAAAAATTTACGATATTTTTTTATAGTATATTATAATGCCAAAGGCGATTTAACGAATTTCTTTGGCAAATAGACAGACTCAGAACTGCTGGTATTAATAATTTTTTAATAAATAAATATTTATCATTGATAAATATTTATTCATGAGTTTATTTAATTAATTCCATAATAAAATAGATTTTTTTTATTTCTTAGCTCATTACGCAGCGCTATACAGATGAAATAATAGCACTATATAATTTTAAATTAAGTTCTTCTCATAATTTTCACGAAACTGCTTCTAAGGAAGTCTATAATAATCGACTAGCAAAGCAATCGCGTCTTCAAAATTAATAAAGAAGTTACAGGCTGTATATCCATTTTCGACATTGAACGATGCTGTGCGGCCGGTGCCTTTACGAGTGTATATACGCCAACCAGATGCCGCAATTTCATTAATAAGTTTCTCTTTCGCGAAAATATCGCTTTAGCGTTCTCTCGCGCGTGTTACTTGCGCCACGTGAAAACAGGACGACGCAAGCCTTCGTTTCGTGGTCAGCGATGAGAATCGCATCTGGCGTCGTCGAGTACTTGAACGATTAGCTAGTATTATATAGGTTGTTTCAAAACTGTCAAATCATTAACATCAAACGCAAGACGGATATATATATATATATATATATATATATATATATATATATACACGGATATATTTTAACTAAATTAAAAAGAAATCTGTTATTAGCCTTTATATTATTAATAAAATTTAATGATAAAAATCTTGTTTGTTTTATATAAATCTGAATAAAATTTTGATATTCAGTTCGATTTATTAAGATATCTAAAATTATAAAAATTATAATAGTCTCTCGTAAATCTTGTAATTAATAAAATCGACTTTAGGTGATTATTATGCAAATATCAAATAATACTATCAAATTTTGATGCAAGCTGTACTAGTATCAATTTTGCGACAACCGTATAAATGTTTCGCACAATCACGATGAAATTACTTTGCATTAAGGTCACTATAGAGGATACGATGATAAATTATATAGGTTTGTCTATCTTACTCGCACTATAATGAATTATAGAAATTTCACATCCTGTATTTAACGTGACAATGAATATATTATAGTATTCACATGTAGTATAGCATGTAATTAGCTATAAAACAAAATCAATTTATGCATCTTTCTTTTGTTTCTCTCGATAATCGAAAAAATTTTGTTATTATATTTTTAATTATATTTATTTCAATCAGAAAAAGTTTCTAAATTGTAATTTTAAGTATATATATATATATATATATATATATATATATATATATATATTGTTATGAAATGTTAGAAATATTTGTGTATGTGTATTATATGTATATATAATAATATATAATATATAAAAATAATAATAACGATATAAAAATAACAGATTTATACAATAAAAAATAAAAATTTATTCCAATTTAGAAAAATTAGAATTTAGAACTTTTTTAGTTAAAATAAATATAATTATAAATAAATATAAAAAAATAACCGTTTCTCGGCAATGTATACGCACACACAATTTTTTGAAAAAAATTTTGTGTAATAGAAATTTTGCATATACGTATTTGAAAAAATATTAGCGTATTATAGTCAAAAAACAGCGCTCTTACGTTTATGACCTCAAAGTTCTTGCTAGAATCGGAACTATTACGTATACATTTGTCAATGTGATCTTATGTCAATAACTGCATAACGTGACCACGTGTTACAATATGTCACTAACCCCGTATTCACTTCGTTTTTCCAGGTTACTCATAAAGTGACGAGTCAGGTGATGGTGCTCAAGATGAATCAGCTGCCGGCGAATAGACCGAACATGCTCAAGGAAGTTCAGCTCATGAACAAGCTCAGCCATCCGAACATACTAAGGTGAGCCCGCGCGAATCGAATCCGGTTTATTTTTGCTGGTGAAACTCTGTGTCTTGCAATCGAAGAAAATCGCTCGGCCGTATGTGCCGAATTTGATAATGACGATGAAATTTCTACCCACTCTGTTTGCCCGTCTAATCCTTATATTGCAGGTAAATATGTTAATTTTTTTTCGCACGATTTATTTCGACGCGGACAAAATTCGAGACTATAATAAACGTGATGAATAAGTATCTTTTATTCAAGGTTAAACATGCAATGATATTATAATATTGCCAATAACAATATTTTTGGATTTTGTAAGAAAGATATTTGGAGGATGTTAACAAGCATCATCAAATTGTTTTATTATTTCTTTATTTATATTAATTATGTTTGTGTAAAAATAATACGTATATAATTTTGTATATGTATATTAAATGAATTTTTCCGTAGTATTTTTCCAAGCATTTCTTCAGATTTATCCCATCGGTCCGTTGCCAAATGCTTTGTATGCTCACATTTGTTTTGCCTTGTCATGATTCAATTTAAAAACTTTTTTTCGGCGTCTTGCCAAAATTCTGCCACAAGCTTTGTATTAAGCTATTTTACCGTAATACATTCAACTAAACACGTGGCGACTGTCAAGACTTGTAAACGATATCATAGAATTTCGTTGCAATGTACCAAGTTCAAGTTAAAGCGTGTGATCCTATGTTTGATTTATCATCTAGTGATTATATCGTTAACATTCCTCTCGCTTGGGAGACCACTGAAATGAGCAAAAGATTAGAAAAAAACGGTATTACGCTTTAACCACGCTCGTTACGAATTACAACATAATACAGCGTCTAGCGGTAACGGCCGTTACTTCGACACCCGTTGCGAAAATTCCTGCTAGCAGAGAACAGAATCTAAAGTACAGCATTCAAATACATAATGCATGTGCAATATCTTCTATTCCATAATTGCAAATATGAGATTAAATGTGTAAATATCGAATTGAATATACTACAGTATACAATATAATTGTACATGTGTATTATATATGTTTATACCGAGAGAAAACATCTTATGAATTTCTTATAAATTTTAATTGTTTAATATTATAATATAAATTCATCTGACATGACATGAATTAAAAATACACTGAAGAAGAATATTTAAATCGAATAACATTATTTATTTTCATTTTTAAACCGCGTTTTGTTTTTAAAAATTGTTACTTTCTATTTATTAACGTTTTTATTGACAAAAACCGATTTCAAATTTAATTAGATAATCAAATAATTATTTATATCTACTATTCGTTGGATTCCTAATCCAACGTTACCTCAAATAATTCCAAGTAACTGCGAAGTCTATCGTACGAGGAGTACAAATAAATTCGTACACTTTGAAAAATAAAAAATCGGAATCCTAGAGATGAGGTACTATATTGATGTCTTTTTTGGAGAGAAGATATGATGAGATTATTCGTTTTCCATTTAAGGATGTTTTGTATGTACAATCCCAAAAAGTAGCTGAAAATGAATATTGACAAATATATCCACTTTTGGTGTCTTTTAAATAAGAAATTGTATGGAATTTATTGCGTTTTTACTGAAATATTCCGAATTTTGTTAATCGAAATGATTAACTTTTGGCAGAAAATTTCGCCTTGTGACAGATACATGGCTAACTTCATTGAATTATATTTAATATCTTTTTAACCAGTTAGTACTTGTATAATATTATTTGACCAAATATTTCCTCTGTATCTAAACTTTTGCAAATTTTAAACAAATTCTATTATTTCCATGTGTTTTTGTCATTTGAATCGACGTGGTCATACGTTTCCTATAAGAACACATGTTAATTCGGTGCAAATTAAAATCTTTATAACTTGTGAACGCTTTAGTGAATCGATTTAAAAATTGTACTGAAGATTCTAAACATATGTAAAGACATTCTGTACAATTTTCATTAAATTGTCAATATTTTGAAAGTAACTACAAAACATCCTTAATCGAAATGATTAACTTTTGGCAGAGAATCGCCTTGTGACAGATACATGGCTAACTTCATTAAATTATATTTAATATCTTTTTAACCAGTTAGTACTTGTATAATATTATTTGACCAAATATTTCCTCTGTATCTAAACTACACTTTTGTAAATTTTAAACAAATTCTGAATATTATTTCCATGTGTTTTTGTCATTTGAATCAACGTGGTTATACATTTCCCATAAGAATACATGTTAATTCGATGCAAATTAAAATCTTTATAACTTGTGAACGCCTTAGTGAATCGATTTAAAAATTGTACTGAAGATTCTAAACATATGTAAGGACATTCTGTACAATTTTCATTAAATTCTCAATATTTTGAAAATAGATACAAAACATCCTTAATGCTTCTCTCATTATGACATAACGCGCCGCGCGTTGCCGGGACGTTCGGGATGCGCCGCGTCGCGCCGCGACGACAACGCATTCCGACGATATAAACGGCTTGGCCTAGATTCGGATACGGTGTTTACCCGTCGGGTGAACCTAGCGGATCTTATTTCTGGCATTTTCCTCGGCGAAGGCCTCCGCGAAACTCGTGGGTCCTCTCAGGATCCTTCGCTTCGCGCACCAGCTGACTCAGCCGTAAAAATAGTTATCATCTCCACTCGTGGCATTTACCGCGAGGTGTATCATTACACCCGCGCTTATTGCGATGTTGTAACTAGGATACTACTATAGCGAGTCTATGTCTTAGTTTGAGTGAAATTAAGAAGTAATATTGCTGCTGCAGGAATGTCAAATATCGATATTTTCAGACGAGACATTAATATTCGCGTTTATTTTAATTAAATTTATAATTAAATCTCTTGTATTGAATTATTAAAAATTTCTCAAACATATAATGAACATTGTCCGTTCGTTTTACCTATAATTTAAATGCAATTGATTATTTTTTATATATGAACTAACGAGAGAAATATTGGCATTATATAACGTGAATCATCAATTGTTATTATGGCATTTAATCTATCTCAATAGCTAATGTTTATTTTTAGAAAAAAATAAATTCGATCATTATTTCTAACGACTACTATTATGCCACCAATCATTACCAATCATTATATCGCAATAACATATCAATTATGGTATCATTGTTACAATATAAACAATATAATAATGTCAAATATTATGATACAAACAAAAAATATCAGCACTGTAGGGATAATATTCCTATGTCAGGTATTCAACGTAATAATGTCATCAACAACAACAAGTCATAATTCTTAGAAATGATGCATTGAACAATCAGCAAACGCGTGCCAATCGTTTTCAAGAGTGGCTGAATGAAAACAACCGGACAGCACAAAAATATCTCACGTCTTCGAACTCTGCATAATTCTTGCATTCAAACATGTTCTCGATCGATTCATCAATGCTTGTTGTATGCGAACGCCCCCTCCCTTTTACGTAATATTTGGCTTGCGGAGAATGAATTCGCCTAATCGCCTGGGACAACACACCGCGTTACTAGTAGATAATGACACGACATAGTCAGACATTTGTCTTGACACTCGAGCTTTCGATTTACGTGCGCTTTTGCAACTTATGTACGTGTATTATGATCTACATTCGATGTAGCATATTGATATGTAATAATTAAATATTAATATAAGCGTAAATAAATACGGAGCAATAGTCCAAAAGATTGAAAGAATTGGCATTTTTACTTTAGAAAATTTATCGCGATTTAATACAATTGTCTCTCCCTCCAATGGATCGTTTCTGTTTTATTAATAGTTTTTTTTATCGATGTATTTTTGTCTCTTATATATTATTTTAGCTTTCACTCTTGGAACTGTATAATCTCTCAGAAATCTTTCTTCGCGTATTTCATTATGAATTATATGCCGAGTCTATTAGCAAAAAATTCTGCCACATGATGCGGTATAATTAATGTTTCTATCGTGTATCAATCGCAGATGACAACCTTGGGAAGCACGAGGGGAGCGACAATTTCTCCTCTTATCTGATCGGCAAAAAATGAATCTGGAGCATCGCGTATGCATCGCTTGTATTTTACCTGGGAAAAATTCTTCGCCGGAAATTTCTCTTTCGCTCGCGCTGTTTGTCGTTTTTTTTCCGTCTCGTGTGGGAGAAACGCGTCGACGTGCTCGGCGAGAAATGCTTCGAAATCGGGACGACACAGCGTAACGCGTGATTTTCTTCTCTCTTCTCAAGATCTACCATTTATGTAGGATCCTCGTTTTATTCCGCGATAATGTAAAGTGCACTCATCGATTAAGTCTTTCCTCCGCAGGAGAAATAGCAAGCAAAAGCTAGCTTTCGCAAGATAATCAGGTTGTTTTATAGCAATTTTCCCAAAATTCTTTCGAATATATTTTCACTTGTGAATTTATGTATCCATTTAAGATATCGATTTAAAATAATAATAACAAAAACTCATAACAGCTTACAATATTATTTTTCATTATAATAATAATTATGATGTCATTATTTTAAAAGTATAAGAAAAGTTAATTATAATGTAAATCCGTACAATATATAATACTTATAGTCAATGTATTGTATATTATTACATACTTTTATAAACTTTCTAATTTAAATTTTATCAGTATGAATGTATACAATAAAGAATATATTAACTGTTACATTATACGTAATAATAATAAATATATTTATCGTTACAAATTATAGTTAAAAACTACAGTTGAAAAAATTGCGGTAATTAATTGATTTTTTGTCGGGCATATTTTTTTTATTGAACTTCAAAAATATTAAATTATTTTAAAATCCATGATGTTTCGTTGAAACAAAACGGTATTTAATTGTCCTAATCTGTCATAATAGAATGGCTATAAAGATAACGTCAAAGATGTCGCAATTAAGATACAAGATACATATAAAAGATGTCTGGATTCTTTAATCGTCTTTATTATAGAGCATTATTTGGATTTAGTTTTATTATTCAAAAATAATGAATGATAAACGATATTGCGATATAATATTCATACATAAAATTTCCTTGTCTTTTCGCATGATTTATATCTTTTTGTTTTTATTTATATCTTTTGTCTGTTTTTATTTATTTTGTAATATTATATTGATTTCGAATTTCATCATTACTTTTATCATATATTTTCGCGCACATTTTATCTTATTTTTTATTGTTGCAATTTTTTATATAAATTGAAGAGTATAAGCATATATGTATAACATTGAAGTTTAATATAAAACGTTATAAATATGTCAGTTTTACCCTAGTTTCTTCTTTGTTCGTTTTCCATATCTAATTTCCTTGGGTTGAGAAACACTGAATTGATAAAAGCACCAAGTTCTGAATCCGTTTGATTTTGTATTACATAATAAATATTGTTTTACTTTGTGATAATTTTAAGAGAATATTGTTTCATTATAAATTTAAATCCAATCTAATTTTTGAGTTTTATGTAACGAGTATAAACATTTATCATTTTATTTACATTCTTTTATATAAATTTTATGGAATAAAAAGTTTATTTTTTTTACCTAAAAGTTGCGATGCTTTCTTTTACTTTCTTCTATTCATGAAAATATATATTTAAATTCATTTTAAATTTCAAATACGATATTAGTTTTGAAATTCTTGTTGAAATTACTTATGGGAAATATTTCAATTAAGCATTGAGATTGAGAAATTATTATATGAGAAATTGAATTATTATAAGAGAAATTGAATTATTATTTTGTGCTATAGCATCGCAACTATTCACAACGAAATTAATCTATTTTTTCTGAAATAGGTTTTTTTATAGACAATATTGAAAGCCATCGTTTTATTGTCACAATAAAAAGAATTTTTTCAGTCGAAGACATTCGAGCATTCACAAATCAATTTCCTCTTACATTTTCCAGGTTCATGGGAGTGTGCGTACACGAGGGTCAACTGCACGCATTAACGGAGTATATCAACGGTGGCAGCTTGGAACAGCTGATTATGTCACGGCATACGCCGTTACCGCATCTCATCCGGATGAACCTCGCCAGGGATGTAGCTCGTGGTATGGCCTACCTGCACAGCCGTGGCCTATTCCATCGTGATCTTACGTCCAAGAACGTGCTGATCAAGAAGGACGAGTGCAACAACGAGATGATCGCGGTTGTGGGTGATTTTGGATTGGCCGCAAAGATACCGGACCCAAGCACGGGTTATCGACTCAGTACTGTCGGTAGCCCTTACTGGATGTCACCCGAGTGCCTCAAGGGTCAATGGTATGATCACAGGTCCGACGTTTTCTCATTCGGCATCGTCGTATGCGAGCTGATTGGCCGAGTGCCGGCAGATCCGGACGTTCTGCCACGCTCAGATAACTTTGGCCTCGATTATCTGGCCGTGGCGGAGATCTGCGCGGCCGCCGATCCTCCGCCCGCCTTTCTGCAACTCGCCTTCAATTGCTGTACAGTGAGTATGATGATCTCTTGTAACTGTAAAGGCATGCAATGTGGATCCGGTGCGAATCAAGTCGGACGATTATTATAACTGCTGTTACACTCAAAATGAAAATATTACGTTAGGCACGCACACATGCAATACTTCACGCAGCTGTCTGTTTCATTAATTGTCAGTGAATTTCATTAATTGTCAAATCAATTTAATTAAATTTTATAATTTATTAATTCGAATTATCTATCTACGTGATTATTTCTCAAATTATTTATTCCGTATGGATGTGGTGAATGACAGACTTCTTTATTTATTTGCAGTACGAACCCAAGTCCAGACCAACCTTTCCGGAGATCACGACTAATTTGGAAACCATAATAGCGACCTGCGAAGAAGAATTAAAAAGCAACGTGGGTAAACGACAATCGACCGTCGATTCGACGTTGATGTCCAGTATGGACGAAATTACGCGAGAAGGACGCACGACAAAGCGACGTACTGCAAAAATTAGAAGTCAGTCGGCAGACGCGAGAGGTTGTGATAATGCCACTCCCTCCGATAAGGCGAGATGTCATTCCGCCAGGCGGGTGGCTGAGCTTGCCAGCAAACGGGATCCGCATTATAGACCGATGACGGCGAATCCGTTTCACGCATTGGGCGGTGTCAAAAAGATCCTTGGTAATCTGTTCTCCAGTTGTCTAGAGCTACCCTCCCTAGAAGATGTGCGACCCAGTGCTATTGACGGCGCGTGCAGCAAATTCAAGCCGGCGCAGAATGATAGTATCGCTAAGATTCTGGACAGGAAAAAGCCGAGCTCTGAACCGAGCAGCCCTACTGCTAGAAAAAAATGGGAGAGAAAAGTAAGTAGGCACAAATTAATTGCAAGTGATTGGACTTTATTATTCGGTTCAAAAATGTGTTATTTTATGTCTTTATGCTCATTAAATTCATAAGAGAAAATATGTATAATTATATATGTAATTATTCATACTGATATACACATTGTTTTTAGGTCGCCACCAAGGTAGGAGCTGCGAGTCTCTTTACTCATCCCCTCTTTCGCGATGGTTGGGAACCACGGAGACGTGGCAGCTGCGAATCCGGCTTTTGGAGTTGCGTTGGCGAGGACCTGAGTCCGGAGCCACCGAATCGACGACATACCTCAACCCTCAGCAGTTCAGCGGCAAGCAGTCTGTTTTTGCTGGATGATCATCGGACTAGCTCGATCTACACGGATTCCTCCGAGGACATTGCCAGTTTGGGTGGTGGTGACTCATGTTGGGAAGATCGATTAAACGGCATTGGTTCTTCAAGCAAGACCATTTCGAAAATTGTTGAGTACTTCGAAAAAAAGCAGGCGATGGCGGGTAGGCTCGGTGAACACGGCGATACCGCTGGTCCCAGCCGCCTGACCCTGCTGCGGGCCAGTTTGGAAGGATCCGTACCCATCAGTAACATCTCAGCCGCGCAACGACTGGTCGTATGTGAGGGTGCCGTACGTAGCAAACTTGCATTATTCGACAAGAAGTGATATTACGCCTGACGGTCGTTTGACAGTTTCTTATCGTTTCCTTTTGACATTCAAAGAGCGTCCGCATAAAAAAGCCTATACAATGAATGCGACATAGATTGAGGAGAGTTTGCCTCGTCATCGTGCATGATGACGGCAAGTATCCTGAGACGTTACACGACAATTAAATACATAGCGCGTTCTTATAAGCACGTATAATTAAGAGTGGAGAACAAACAATGGTAGTTATATTAAAAATAATAGTATTTGCGATTTTATTGCACATAAAGATTACGACAGGTAAAGAAGGGAATTAATAGTACCAGCGCGTCATACATGACTTGTAGGCAGGATAGTGATATACACGCGCAGCGTGCTAAAGGACATTTCTCTAAAAACCTAATAACCTGACTGTGATGTTTTTTGATAATCTACATACATACATAATTGAGCTGTACGACTGAAATTTGGCGAAGCCATCGGCACATAGAATCTTTAATACATGAGTCGCGTTTCACCTGGACTATAACGAGACATTGTTCGGAAGAAAAAAGCGAGAGAGAGGACGAAGCAATAGCGAATTTCTTTTGAAAAATGCGTTTAAGATTAGCGCTGGCGCAGTGCTAATTGATTTCTTGGAATCGACGTACGTTTTGCAGTGCCTCGCAGTTCCTAGTAGCCATCTCCGTCCTTATGCACACGAACCGTGCTTATTATCGATCACTGCAAGAGAGATATTCAGATCGAAGATGTGAGTACGAATTACTTTTTTTATTTTAGGCAAATAAGCAAATCGTCTTATCTGACCATTTTAATTTTATAATTGATATTTCCGATTAATTTTCGATCGATTTGTTACGGTTGTTTTTCTTTTTTGTTTCATAATGTGTTAATAATATGCAACTTCATCAATTTTTAATTCTAAATCTTTAAAAATATTTAAAGATACTGACCTGTTATTGCAGCTATTCTGGATTTATTGCGGAATATATTGAACTCGTTTTATCATATACTCGTACCTCATAGAAATTTCAAAATTTGTCGACGATTCTTTTTAATTCATCAAACATCAATTATAATCTTAATTCCATAAAATCCATCTTTTTCTAAAAATATAGTAATAAGTATTTGTACATCAAAATATAGTTACTTAAGAAATGAAAAAGATATTTACCAATTTATTCTATTAAACATAAGGATAACGGTATATAATTGATCTATAATACCTATTTATTGATTTATAATAATCTGTATAACGTATAATATAACGTATTCGTTTCAATTTTTTTCTTCTGATTATCTAGTATACTGCAATGAGAGGTCAGAATAAGGCAAGTTCAATTTACAGAGGCCTACGTTGCGTTTCGCAGAATTTTTCACTTCGTTTTCGACTCGATAGATTAACATCGATGCGGCCCAAAGTTCATTGTGCTACGCGCTTTCGCAACGGTTCGCAATTTTGCGTGTCGTGACGTTAATAGCTCGGGACGCGCGGTATAAAGTGCCGGAGACACATAACGATAATATATATACATATATATTTTTTTGTTGATAGAGATATTATTACACACCGTGTCCTGAATATCCTTGTTATGTGAAGCCGAGAGAATTTGTGTACACTTTGAAAAAAGAACATATGAAACTGATCTAGTCAGTGTATTAATGTGGCGGCCTTATCTTTTATACGTTGTAGCGCTAAAAACTTAGTATTTAAGATGAAACGGCGAGCGTGAAATGAGCGCGAGATGAAACTCTGGGCCTCCTGGTAGTACGTAATGGTTTTTTTTAACATCGGGATATTTATACAATAGAAAACGCGAGAGTGACAGCGTGTAAGACGAATGAGATGTATACCTATGTGTGTGCGCGTTGCGAGAAGAAAGTGTACTCGTCCAAAATGATATACATATAGGTAGGCTCACACACATATACACATATATATAAAATGTGAATTGTTTCGTCAGACGGCGAGTCGAACCAAATTTACGATTGTAGGATGATAGAATAATATGATGATACCTTTTTACTTGTCGAAGTTCGCTCACGGGTTTACTCTATAAGACTGTGCGTTCGTTAAAGTAATATGTCGTATATAAGATAGAGAAGCTCGAAATCGCGTCAACGACATTCGCAGTCTCTTCTTTTGTGTATAAGAGGATGCGCGCCGTGCACGGAGTTTTTTCTTCTCGTCTTAATTTTCGTTCATCGAGTCGGGGCCTTCCGTTTCTCCTCGATGCGTCAATCGGTACCTGAACAATCGCAGCGAAGGAAGAACTGCGAACGAGTTAATTCTTAAGCATGCGGACATATCAGGAGTATGGGCTGAGGTTCAACCCGATCGATAAAGGGCAATAAATGCGTGATTATAAGTGACGAGTGTTGCAAATTAATAGTGCGGATGAATGAGTGAATGTGAACGAGGGAAAGAAAAAAAGAAAAAAAAAATAATAGAAAGCGAAGTCGGCAAATCGAGAGACGCATTTTAAAAAAGAAATATGGGTTATTTATTTTAAGTAAAAACAATTATATTAAAGATTATATATATATATATCTATAAATCTATAAAAGATATCGTCTCTTCCATATTTTTCAACTGTTAGTCTCTAAACTGTCTCTTCTTACTGTATATATTTATTACATTACAAGAGGATACACGTGCGATATCTCGGACTCTTCGTGATTGTCCGTGTTGATCGTCAAGATATATATATAATACAAAAGTTACATAACAGTGAGCGCACTATGAACGATTTTCGTGATCATTGGTCACTTACTTACAGACTGGAAAAAGAAAAAACAAAACAATGGCGATGATGGCGTGATGATAATAATAGCTGTAATGATTCATAGTAAAAGATGAAGCTATATATAGCTGTGTAAAAGAATCCTATATATATATATATATATATATATATATATATATATATATATATACATATACATATATATACACACACAAAGATAATAAAGTTAAGAGCTCCCAATTTTTACCAAAAGAAAAAATTATTAAATCTTTTCTTCTAAAATCATTAAGTTTTTAGCGATCCTGATAACCAAAGAAAAAATTTTGTGAGCTTTCTTTAATTTTCATAACATTATTTATAATCACATAAAAAATAGGCACTAGTTTGATATCTACAAGATGACGCGAAAATAAAAGGCACGGCAAATATATTTCTCTTTGCTAAAAATCGTACATGAGATCTTATCTTATATTTTCTATTTTTCTATATCCGATGTTTTATTATCAGAAAATCACGCATTTAATTTTGAGGCAAAAACTAAGAATACGAATAGATTTTTAACGAATAGATTTTTAACGAATAGATTTTCTTCCCTCTAATTTTGTAAGCTATTACTAATAATTATAATATAGAGACAAAATTTTATTTTATAATAAACACCATTGTAATCGGACTATATATTATTTCCATAAAATCATCAACAGATGATCATTCTTGCGGTGACTTTAATTTTTAAAAATAACTGCGATCTCAAACAAAATCGATTTTATTTAAAAATAATAACAATATGCATTCACGATTTTATTCACAAAGATGCAATTTAAGGTATCCGTTTTTAGAAATACTAGAAATATTATACAATGCAAATATTTTCATCTAATTAAAATAATAACAATAATTCTTCGTTCTTCAATAGAATATTTCATAGACATCAATAACGTTACATCAATAACTTTGCTTAGATGCTTAGTTTTTTGTTTCTATAAAATAATAAATAACGACGGGAAGAGGGAAATAATTCAATAAAATTAATACAAAATTAAAACAAATTTATCGAAGAAACAAGAAATTCCACTTATTGGAATAATATCAAATAATATCAAATGAATTAGAAGATATACAATGAATAATTCATGTTTTGTGAGCGTTTTAATATTCAACAATTTCAATCTTTATTTTCTAATAACTTTGTATCGCCATATAATGTTAGCGATCTTTTTCTATCGATGAATAAGGTTTGCCCATATCTTCTTCCGGAATCAACGGTATATATCTCGTCCTAGGATCGTTTTTCCGCTCGTAAGCGTACGGGAACATCATCGTGGATTTCATTAACATCCTGGCACTTTTCATTGTTTGCTCGTGTCTTGGAATTTTCTGGATATGCGAGGCAATTGTCGTAGTCTCCGAGACATCATTGGAATTTGTCGATGAGAATAAGTTATCGGTCGTTTCCTCGAAACCAAAGAGAGGTATAAATTTTCTCTCGTACGTCGGAACGGTCGTGGTTTCCTCTTTGGTCTCGGAGATTATATCTTGAGTAGATTTCCGTGAATTATCGATGGTATCGATCTCCTTTGCTGCTTCACTTAACGTCATCCCTCGCGCAGTCGTCGATACTTTCGCGTCATTCTTCAACGTGATCGGTATCCAATCGTCAAGTTTGACTTCCGCTTTGGAATTTGCGCCCGTCGAGAAAGTCCAGTCATGGTAGTCAATCGACCAATTCAATGATCGCGAAAAGTTGGGGTCTCTTCGCGATGGAGGATTCTTCGAAAGAACCGCCGACTCGTCGATCGGTCGCCAATCGTCGTTCTCGCGATGAATCTCGGTCATTCTCGTCTCCGATGGATCGGTGAAATTAGCATCCGCTACTTTCTCCGGATACACAGCCTCGACTATCACCGGCGCTTCAGCTTTCGACACGCTATACTCGTTACTTACATTTTCGCCGTTCTCCATTTGCGTCTTCGATTTAGATTCTTCTTGACGTCTTCCGTCTTCGACCAAACCGAACGACTCGTCGGATTTGTACTGCTTAATGTCTCCTCGCGAGAGTCGATTATTATTATTCTGATCGGTCGTCTTGTCAGTCTCGGCGAAGGAAGAGTCATTCTTCGACTGCGTTATGTCACTAAAAAGGGGAAAATACTTGGGCTCTTCGTGAGATCGCGTACCGGTCATGAAGCTCGGCGTATAATATGAAATCAAAGGCAGTAGGGTTTGCCGAGCATATCGTTCGGCGTGTGCTAAAATGTTCGCAAGTCTTTCGGGCAAGAATTGCACGGTGAACGACCTGGTAGAAGTGGACGACGTTTCCTGTATCTCATCATGCTGGTTGTCATGTTGTTGCATCCCTTCGTTTCGCGTGTTATGCCTGCTCGCGCGTGGATGCAGGATCGGCTCCGTGATCTCGGGCAACTTTAGCGACCGGCCAGTTTCCTTTTTGCTCGGGCGTAGAACCGGTTCTCTGATCTCCGGCAGGAGATCCGTAGCGGTCGTAGTAGTGCTGGTAGTGGTAGTGGAAGTAGTGATGTTAATCTCGAGACGTTGCACTGCCGAGGTGTGATAGATCAGTTTGGCGCCGGAGAAGCTTCGTCCGTGCTCCGAGTCGGCGTTCTCCAGCGAGTTTGAGTCTCCGTCGCTCGATATGTCCAAGACGGTCCACGGATTCGCGACGTTAGGCCGCTTCTCTGCATCCTCTGTGAAGGTCATCGTCTCAACAACGCGCAAATTCTGCTCCTTCGTAAATGGACCGAGATTTTTCCTCTGCGCCATTCTGTCCGTCAAGAAGGTCTCTATGGAATATCCAGAGTCCTTCGTCTCATAATTCTGTTCCTTAGTGAAGGGTCCTATGCTACCCGGCTGTTGCTGCTTCTCTTCGGTCTCTACGCGATCGAACGCCGATACCGGGGACACGGTGGAGTTGTCAGAATCCAAAGGAATATTGCATTCACCGGGGTAAAGGGGGAGGTAGACTGGACGATCGGATTCCAGAATCAAGCCCTTCTGACAAACCGATAGAGTGTTCCCAAAACTGTTAATAATAGCCACCTTGTCGATGATCCAAGACACTAAGCCAGACGATATCCAGCCGCTGTACGCCGTGTACTTAATCTTGATAAAATAATTAAGTTAATTATAGAAATCCAAAAATATAATTTATTATGTAGATACACAATAATGTAAAACTAATCGCTATTTCTAGGATCTTCAGTGTTTTCTATAGCATAAAAAAATTCTTCACCTATTTAAATTTAATTCAACAATCAATTTTAATGTATTATTAAATAATACTTCTTAATTTGCAATATCTTTTTAAACAGCGCGCACTAAAAAAATTGCATCTATAATAATAATTGCGCAGAGATAAATTTAAAGCTTGAAATAAGCATACAAAGATATAATACATCAGATAGAAATTATTAAGATAATAATCATAACTTACTTCGATTGCTTCAAGATTAGTGACCGCAGGATGCGGCACAATAATTTTCTGTAAAATGGCTCCTACTAAAAGTTCTTCGTCCTTGCGTGTCATCGCGAATGTGTCGTTGTAAGAATCTTTTCCAATAAGTGTGACCTGAAAGACAATAAAAACTTTGAAATATTGTCTTTAAAATTTAGGTGTACTTCAACTATTTATCAAATTTATTACATATTTTTCTCAACTATTTATTTATTTAATAAATGACATCTGAAGTGAAAAACGGATAAAAATCATTAGTAACGAAACTGAAATACGCTCACCTGCAGCTTGCCGTAGCTCTTGACGGACCTTTCGTTACGACTGTTGTACACCTTGATCTGATACTGATGAGCGCAAAAGGGCTCTTCTTCTCGAGTCATCAAGTAGAGTTTACCCCTGGCGGACGATTCGTTGCTGTAATAACCCATGTTGCCGCATGATCGATTCACGTCATTCTTGCTGCAGGGAAAACATTCGCCCTTTAATAGACCCTCGTAGCCCTCATCGCAGAGAAAGGCCGGAAATTGGCATTTCGGGCTAACGGAATCGGTGAAGAACTTATATGCTCGCCGATGATTGCACAGCGATTTTCCTTCGACCGCGCTCGCTAAAATAATCGCACTATTAGTCGAAAAAGTAATTCATTTGTTTAACTTTTAATCTTTTTGATTGCGAGAGGAATAGCATTATAAGATGCATTATAGAATAATTAAAGATTAATTACTTTATAATGCATTTTAAGTTAAAAATACACGATAAATGTCTAATATCGAAGAGTATATTTAAAAAAAATAATGATATATTCTATAAAAAAGAAAAATTCCATGGCGAAATGTCATAAGAAATTCTTACACCAGATGATGTCAGAAACAGCGCCAAGGAAAATGTTTGAGCATCCACTTTGCACTTTTCCGCCATTCGGATAATAATCCACATCGCCCATAGGTTGCCAAGAACCAAGTCCACCCAAAATGAGTTGCTCGCCGTTGCTGTGAATAACATCTACGAAATTTGCATCCGTCGCATCCAAACGAACCCTCGGATCTTGCGACTCGAAAAGTGGTCCTGCGGGATCTAATCCTGTTTGCATACGAGAACATGCAATAATCATTGCAATGTACATATCGTACATAAAATTCTAAAACTTCATCTACAAGTTAAACTCAAGATACTTCTCTAAATTAAACTTAAAATCATAATCATATAGAAATTTAAAAAATTGATATAATTTGAGGAGAAATAATATCCTTTAAAAATATTCACCAAGAAAAAATTAATGTCAAATTTAGGAAGAAAAAAGAATCTTATTTTTATAAAATTAACATTATATATACATATTGGACGTATTACGTAATGTGGTAAACAAGCGCACTAAAAATGTTAACCAGTTGCTTTATAAGTCTACAGGTTATTGCACATAGATATACTAGGATACTTTTACTTAATGTGACTGACTACCGTTGTTAAATTCACTCTCGCTATTTAAAATCAGGATCAAAAGTGTGAAAATGATCATTTCTGAATATTAGAAACAAAATAAACAATAATTGAAAATTATAAACAAAATAAACAATAATTGAAAATGCAAGAAGACGTGTCTACGAAAAGATATCGTTTATTTTGATAATTTACAAATTTGAAAACTACTTGTTTCTCGAAAAATCTAAAAAATTATATTGAGAAAAAGAGAGAAAAAGATTAAAATGTACAATTAAGAAAAACTTGCAACTTGCCGTGAAAATAGCCATGAATTATGAAAATAATTGTTTCTAAATTTTACGTAAGATACTGCAAAAGCAAAGATATGTCAAAAAATTTTTCGGTCTAATAATCTTAGAGATTTTAAAAAGAAAATATTCATTTTATCTTGAAATCCGTTTACGCGTATTTATACGTAATAAAAATGCATGATAAATTTGTCAAAGTCAGTTCTTATTCAATTAGGGCACCGACGCGTATCGAAGTAAGAGGCGAATGGAATGATCATTTTGAACGCTTCGAAATAGTTGCTTAGCGGGACCTTGTTACAGTTACTCTCGAATAATCGATTATACGCGCGAATTAATACTCGATAGTTGAAATATCTCGCGCGTGAGAAATTCGCGCGAAAATCCTAATCGACGCTTCAATTCAATGCATGTACTGACAGATATTACGAAGCTGAGTGACAATAACACAGAATAATTGTTGTAAATAGGCCATATAGAAAAAATATAGAATAGATTGCACGCGACACAATAAACTGCATCAACTGAAGAATATATTACATGAAATTTAAATACACGAATTTTTTAACAATTACTATTATTTGATATTTTTTTTAAAGCAATTCCAAAAATTTATTTTTATATTTATTTATTTACTATAAATTGTTATGTAACAAAAAAATTACGTAATATTTGAAAAATTGATTTGTACATATTGCACATCAAAAACAAAATTTTTTATAAATGTGTTCGTGTATTTACATGAGAAATTAATCTCTTCGATTTAGCAAAATTTTGCGCAATGTTTTTATAGCTCTCTTATAATAATTTTACTTGAAAAAAACATGAATAAAAAGTATATTTTTCAATAAAAGTTGGCATACCGGTTATTCTAGACACATTTCCTAGCTCAGCACCAGCGAACCCGGCTACATGGGCACCCAAACTAAATCCTATCATATGCACTTTTTCCAAAGGAACATTCAAATTGCGAATTAATTTTGCCAATTGTCGACCCACCAGTCGCGTATTGGCCGCTGCTCTTACGTAATTGGGCACAGCACTTCCAGGGCCCCAATCCACACAAACTAAAATAGTGTGTATTATATTATACATATGTATATAAATTCGAAAGAGAGAGTAATTTTTTGAGGCAAGACCGGTATTATTCAATTATTATATTCACGGTTAAAAAAAGGAAAGTAAATATCAGTTGTTCTACTGAATTACATTTGTATCCTATCACAAAAATAATATAATTATGTAAATTTAATGCGAAAGTTTGATACGATTAAATTATTGTTAAAAAAGGTAAATTTAAAAAGGTAAATTTAAAACATAAATTCTAAATTGTCATTAGAAGTGATTTAATAAAGTGCGCGATAGTGATACTTTCCACTAGAATTCTCGGCGATAAATAAAGATATTAGATTTTCTGCAAATTTTATAGAATTTTAAAAACTAGATTTGAACTAAACCGATCGATGCGAATTATTTAATTACAAGTTTTGATGTACATACCTATGTTGCAATCTTGAATGTTCATTAATGCTGTTCTCATATCATACACCCATAAGTGACCGCAATGACTTCCGAATCCGTGCACAATCACTTTCGTGGGTAGAGTGGGATCTATGGCACGATGTGTATTATCATTTATATCATCAGCAGATACTTCCATAGGGATTGACCTTGCCCTCCTAGTTCCATATATGAGGAATCTATTAAAAGATATTAAATAATCTATTAAAAGATTAATCTATTAAAAGATATTTTATAAAATTATTTATTTTATTATTAATTTATAAAATTAATTTATTAAATTATTATTTTATAAAATTATTTACAATAGATTCATTTTATCTCCTATAAAAATATTTTATGTTTGATATATATTTTTTTTGCAATTGTAGATTCTTTCGATATTAATCTACTAAATAATATAAGAATATTATTAGATAATTTATTATTAGATAATATATTATGTACTAGATAAAATATAATTCACTTCTGTAATGATTTGCATCAGCACTTTTTGCAGATTTACTAGATAGATATATTTTTCTTTTCACCTAGTTCCGACGTCCTTCGGCGGTGACGGTAGCATTTCTAAATAACTGAAAGGCCCAGTATCCTCGAAGCAACCTACGTCTTCGTAACATACCTTCGACACTTCTCTCTTTTTTCTGTGATGGTATGTCTTGTGAAGTGTCCATTGCCTCATTGATTCGATGACTGCGCGAAAAATTTCCGCGTCGTTCTTTTCGTCCGCGTTGTCGTTTAAAGACAAGAATTGTCCCGCTACAGAATCGGTGGAAATATTTTATTACATTATAGTGAATATCTAGAGATAGTGTAACGTATACAAATATACACAATATAAGTGAGATATTTCATTCTAATAATTTACATGTCTCACAAATTTAGAATTTTCTAACTTTCATTTTGCAAAAATTCGAAGAGAAATCAATAAAATGTATGCCATTTGTTTTCTATTAAAAAATTAATAATTTGCAACAACTTAAACTTGGGAAAAGCAGCATTACAAGCCGTGCTCTATCTTTAATCTTGAAAATTCTATAACTTATCTAAACGCGTACTAATTAAAGAGTGTTTCGGTCGATGAAAATAGTAACGGCTTCCCCGGTCCACGGCTTGTAACCGCTATCGTTATTAGTCTACCGCCTGAATAATAATCTACTGGAACACAATATTTTATACTTGATACACCTAAGGGTGTTCCCGTTTTTAGATTATATTGATATTATTTATTGCGAGTGTTATCATATCGGAATTCAATTGGTTTGAAACAAATATGTCAGATAAGGTGCAGCTGAAAAACATTGAACTTTTGAATCCCTATCTTCAAAAAATTAAATAGTTATTAAATGTCGGCGAAAAAAGATTTATAAGAAAAAGGGAAAGAAATATTGCAAAATAGTTAATAAAATCGATGGCAAACTTTCTTAAACTGAATCAGTAAAATTATCATTGATTAAAGCAGTGAGATTTTATCAAAAATCAGTGTATATATGACTGATTTTTAATGAAAATGCTCATATTTTATTCTTTCGTTTTATGTTTCATTAATAATGAAAATGATTTCATCGAAAAATCACTAATTCTTGATGAAATTTCACTACTTTTAGTTCTTTAATATTGAAATATATTTTTATAACACTAAATCGCAATAATATTGAATATATTTATACATGAAACTACTACTCAGTGATAATGCAGTGATTCTAGTTAAGAAAATAAGCCGCAATTATTTTATATTAGCATTTGTTCACTTTATTAGATACATAGCATTAAATAGCAATTGTGAATGTACAGTATTTTATTAAGACTATTATAAACGCTTTGATTTCTCCATATGTTGAAAGTCACAGATGTAAAGAACTCTTTGTGAGCTTAATGTATCATAATTTATATAAAAACGATCGATGAAGGATTACAACTGATGGAAAGCGAAGCAAAGTGTGCGACTTCTCATTAAACTCGCGAAATTGCGGGAATGTACTTAAATGCAGTGATTTACACATTTCTCATGTTATACAAGTAACGACTTGATGCTACCAGAAATATTAACGCGGAAGATGGTTAATCACTAAATGATAGTAGTCATGTGACAACAAGTGGACGACTATCATTAAAATCTCGTGAGAAAGTTGAAGCTGCCAGTGCGATTGTAAATTCGTTGAGTACATAATACGTAATAATAATATAATTTTTTCTAAAGATGTCTGCCACTTACATAATAATAGTTTGATGTCATAATATTACGCGACGACAAGATTATTATATAGAAATTTAAAAAAAATTAAGATCTATTCCTTGATATTGTCTCTAAACAATGCTAAAAATTCTATAATATCAAAAATGTTTTTTTCATGAAATATTAAGTTTTTTCAAAAACTTAATATTATTAAGATAAAATTTTAAAACTTCATTTTGAAAATTAAAATATATTTAAAAAAAAATATGCATAGACTTGCATATTTTCCGCAGTATTAGCGTTAAAAAATTACCATACTCTATAATTATTTCAGGATATGTATCATTTGTGTGCTGCTTTAAAGTTGAAACAGCGCAATTAGAATGTGTAAATTTTGCACAAGAATCGCAATGGCCATCTCCCTTAACTTTTCGCAATTACCATTCTTCTTTTCCCGATAAAGACTATTGTAATAATTTAAAATGACTTTGGAAATTTTCTTATTGCACATGTTACGTAAATATATCTACGCAATCGTTCGATAATTTTATATTTAACGACAGCCGCAGTGACGAAAATTACTACTTGCCTCTTTCGAAATCATTATTTCTTTTTTATAGGTTCCCAAGACGCGAAATTGCTACGTTCACGCCTTTTAATTGTAATGACTGTTGATTACCATAAGTGTCCAATTTTAATTGGACCGTGTTTAATTGTAATAACTGTTGATTATCATAAGTGTTCATGATTATCATAAGTTATCATTCCACCATCACCTCGGTTTTCGCCTCGATATATTCTGCGTTGACGTACAATGGATAGGAAATAGATTATCGCGTATGCAGACTGCTGAGACTCAGCTGGAAAGTGGTGACACTTTACTCTTAGCAGACGATCTCGGACGATACATTTGTAATGACTGCGCGCGAATTTTATGTCACGTCACGTATATACAGAGTGTCCCACTTCTGCCTATATATATTATTTTTTAATGACAGACTCTGTGGCCAAGACTTGAGGTCGATTTTTCTTCAACGTCGAGGCATGCATACTTTTCCACTGTAAAGATAACGGGTTTCTGTGGCAAACTAATGTAACTATTCTTCACTTAGGTTCAAGAGGACATGACTTTAACAAAATCTTATTCGGCGTTTCAATTACAGAAATATATACTTTCCGTATATGCAAACCGCAGACTCGATTATTTTCTATCCTTTATCACTTCGAGCGCTTGACATGGTTAATGTTTGTCTCTGCGGGTCAAGAAATCGTCAATACATCCTTACGGAGTAAGGTATGAACTTACGACCCAGATCTGACCGATACTGTCTTCGGAGTGCAAGGAAAAAGTAGCGACGGAAGTCGCGAATCTCTAGTCGAGGGCATTGCATTGAATGAAGACGCTGGTGGGAGCCAGCTTAATGAAGTCATGGGAATGAGTAGACTGATTGACGTACGTTCTTATTATGATTCGTGAAAAGTCAAGACTGGTTCGAGATATCCGTTTCACGAACATCGAAAAAGAATAAAGAAATCATCGTCGGGTTCGTCAGCATTCTTCGATGCTGCCAGACTAGTCTATCGGATGGCACGGGAGAAATTGGCAAAAGGAAAATCGGAAAGGCCTCCGGGAGATCTCCCGGTCGTATCGATACCGCGATAATGACTTAGGCGAGCGTATCTCTCGGCTTTTTGCTCGCTTCACAAAATGATGGAAAAGGGAAATCACCCCGATTCCACAGACTGGGAGAAGAGAAGATAACATAACGTGTTTATGAGAACAGCAATTCATTTCACCTTTATTCATGTCGGCATATTTTACAATTTATCTCGTGTTAATTCCAAAATGAATAACTTATTTATCTCAGGTTGGATGTCATTCTTTGCTGACATAATTTCTCAAATAGTGCATATTATGTATATTTACACTTTTGCATAATATTTTATTATTGCGAAGAGATAATAAGAAAAATATTTTTCTCTGTATCATATTTTATATTACATATTTTATATACAAATTGCACAATATTGTGCGATTATGTTTCATTGCTCACTTTCGTAATCGATGACACAATGCCTTAGCCTTAATTAACTGCTTCATAAAGAAAAAAAGTAAAACTCTCCTTAATCTCTCGATTAAATCTACAAATAAAACCTATGAGAGATACGTTCGAAAATTGATGGAAACATAAAATTAGACTTTCGATCGTAACAAAGTTTATTTCGGAGAGATCAGTGATTTAATAAAGATCGTTAAATTTATCCGATAAACATCCAGCACATGATGTATAATTCAATAATGCGCGTTTTTTCGCTTTCTCGTTATTTATAATAAATTACTTCCTCATTCGTTTATTGAGCTGATTGAGAGCGTTAAAGACAAGATAAATATATGGTTAGATAATAGGATATATATTTTTATATATATTTATTTATATACATATATATATATTTTTTTTATACCGATGTTAATTATCTTTTTTTATTTATTGAACAAATGCGAACAAAAATACAAATTACCAAATCTCATTGTTGAGTAAGAGACTCATCGTCTCGTGACGATCAAAGTTTCGGCATTCGATTGTGTGAAATCTTATCAGCGATTTCATAGAAAGGTGTCGTGTACAAGGTGCCCCAGATTCAACGCCTTTCCCTTTAATAGAACTGACCCGAGACTAGACTAATTACAGAGGAGTATGTGTGTAAATGTCTTTTTTTCATGTTTTACGAGTTACACTCTACAAAAGTATAACGACACCTTACATTTGGACTGATGGAATTTCGTTATAACGGAAGTTTGACTTATCGAGCATCTGGTGAGCGAGACCATTTCTTCGTAACATCGATATCGGTTAATTCGCTATGATCGTGCGAACGTTCCTAATTGGGAAGAGGCGAGGTAGATGAATGACGGGGATCACATCGCTGAAGAGGAGCAGAGTTAACGGTACGTCCGAGAGGCCGTGGCTCTTTAGAACGGGACCCGAAGAGCGTTTCTTTGATAGCTTTTACTAGCAAACGTGACAACGAAAAATCCACACTTGTCGTACTTGTATGCGAATTCATTGTGAATTCTTTGTGACCGTCCCGGAATCGACCGATCCTCAATACAATTTGAACTACAGTTGCGTTCGAAAAGTAGCATAGTGTCATACGAAAGCGGCATGAAGAAGGTGACTCATGATTATAATTTATTGATCATTTTGATACTCGGTCATCGTCTTAGAAAGTGAAATGTGTTATATGATTTGAATACAAAGAATCGAAAACAACGAAATTATAGTTTCATTACTGCAACATCTAGTAATTTTCCGATTACTATTTAATCAGTTTTGACATTTGAACAATTTATTGTCATCTATGTGATAAATTACACATTACATCAGCGAATTCGATGATGATATATTTCATCGTCTATTTTCTTTTGAAAGGCTCAGATTATTTTCCTTTGTGGATTATATAAAGATTATCGAGAGAAGAGCGATTAAATATATCGCTATGAATGCATGTATGCAAATATAGCTGTATTATAAAATCAGGGACTATTCAGAATGAAAATCGATCGAATAATTAGTAGGAATGACGTGATTCAAATGCTCAGCGATTCAGGACATGAATAATTACATACCGGTGGATTCGCATTCTCTCTGTACGTGATCCAGGCCATAATCGTAATCCCGCGTCGCATGATCTCATTCTCAATACAGAATACCGGGCCTATAATTCCCGTCATTGAAGGATTATTCGCGATCCTTTCCGCGTTAGAGAGAAATAATGATTGTCAAAAGCTTCTGTCTCTTCGCTCCGCTCGGCTGGCGTGAGAACTCAAGACCGGGAGAAGGTCGGGAAAGAGAAGAGGAGGAGGAGGAACAGGATCGAGACTGGGTAAGCAAAATCGGCTGGTGACACAGTTTCCAGGTGGCTCGAGGTGAGTGAACTCGGTAAACGAGTCCGACACCTTCCGACGCGTTATGCCAATAGTGCACGCACTTGACAGACCGCTTGGCAGAGCGGGATTGTACCGATTTACCAAGATACGCTCTTGTTAAAATATACATAGATCGTTCCAATCAAATTTATCAGTTTCTGATTTGAATTCGATTTGACTCGAGCATGCTTCAAAAATAGTGCGTACACTGAGAAAAATCGTTTGATTGTACCAACAAGACGTATATGATTGAAGGCATTTTGGTTAAATCAAACAAGAATTTCTAGTTATCATGATAAGACTCGATTTTTTTATAACTATTATAGAATGTTTCATAGATTTTACTATAAGGATTTGATTAGTATTTTCTGGTTGGATCTATAAAATTTCTTGTTACATTAATTTCTTTGCTTACTTCTTAACTTAACTTTCGTATTCAATATTTGCTATGAAATGTATATAAAGAACTAGTATTAACATTAAATCCAAAGTATATTTTTTTTCTCTTACGAGCAGTAGTGCCAGAAAGAGGACGCTAGCTCTCTGATTGTGTGTGTTTGAGCTACATCCTCTTCTTGCATCACTGTTTTTCAGTTTAATTTCTAACAAACTGAATTTAAAATAATTTATCCATTAATTTGGATTGAATTTATCCAATAATCTTGTTGGAATTCAGAATATTAAACAGACTTTTGAGATTAGATGGAAAAAATTTTAGACGACTTGGTGCTGGGGAGTTTAGTATTATTAACCAGAAAATTTGGTAAATTTAACAGGAAGAAATTAATCAGATTCATCTGGTAATTCCTACAAGAATTCTGGTTCGTCCATTTTCCAACAGACATACTGGTTGAATCTACCAGAATTCTAATTAATGCAACCAGATTTTTTTTCAGTATACTTTTTAAAAGACATCCTCGCATATCGGTACAGAAATCTTGTTTTTTTAGTAATTTGTACTTGACTTTTCTCAGCGATAATATACTCCAACTTTTAATTATTGATGAGAAATGTAACGTGAGAAGAATTTTTGTGTTCTGAGAGCTTTTAAGAATCAAGAATGACTAATAATATTATGATTCTAAAATTGAGAAGATACGCGATATGATTTTATATATTATGTGATAAGAGAGAAAAGATGTTAAAATTTTTCACATTCGTAGAGCTAGAAGTGTGCACAGAAGTAAATTATGAGAAAGTAGAACGAGAATGAAGAATGTCACAAACCACTATGGACCATATGTCGTAATGCTTTGTTACACGGTTGCATTGAAGCACCGTTATCATAGTTTTGATGCGACGCGCTTTATGAACAATGCAAACTGCATATGTGCATGCAAATGTTCCGATTACGCATTTAGCTATTAGTGGACTGCTTTTTAACCCGAACAGAGGAAGCCACATATATTATCTGCTACTGACTAAAGTCACATATATTATCTGCTACTGACTAAAGTCTGATTTTTTTCAAATATACAAGCATACACACGCACATCGTATCTAGATGACTTTGAACTTTGAACGTTACACTTACGCTTGAATAGCAGAAGAGGTCAAATCAATTAGAAATTATCTTGACACATTTATGTTCTTATAAAAAGAAGAAACTTCATAAACCGCAAGTGAAGCAAATCGAGTCGAAATTAACTTACAAATTACCGTATCTGTGTTTCATTAAGATCGCATGCTTACACGATATGTGAAATTTAAAGAAAAGAAAGAGATACACAGTTATTTTTCCCAAATAAAAAATATTATCTCAGTGGCTCTGAAAATTTTTATTCTTATCATCTTCATTATACATGATTTAAACTAAATCACGACAAAACAAAATCACTTCAAATCATAGCGAGGAATTGAAATTTCGGGGAAAAGAGAAACGATGAGAATGCTTCGTCTAATCATAGAATTGTTTGAATACTTGTAAATCATCTCGCAGACGGCAGACAGACAACAATTTGATATTTCCAGAAGAATCGCGCAGAAAGTGTGGGCGTGCCAGTACGATAACCATCAATGAAAGTCACTGATTCTTAGCTATGCCTTTCATGTTTCACCGAATGAGGATATATGTAGTAAATCTTTTCTCAAGGTCTGCATCGGTGCCGTTGTAATCATCGATTATAATGCAACCGACATATAAGGAAAGCATTGGGAGAAAATTGCGCGAAACTGGAACATCGCGGAAATGGATGGTTTAATAGTTAAATAATGGTACGAAGTCTCGTTTACGTTTGCGATTGAAATTTCGCGCACGATCGCTTTCTATGTGTCCCGATAAGGTTCGAGTTATCGATGCATAAATTTCGACAGCTCTAACAATAGCGAAATTCTTAAAAAAATCGGATATGTATAGATTTGTAGAATATTTCACTCTGACAATTGCATTTTTTTTTTCAGAAACTCAAATAACATCGGATGTTACGTGAGAAAGAATTGCAAAAGAAACTGAAATTCTCATCTTGCGTTAATTATAAAGCTCGTTAATGGCTACTTTTAGGATGAAAAGAATTTCTTCTGACAAGAAAATGACAGAGGAGAAACATGAAACCGAAAAGAAGTACAATTCATTCTTTCCTAATTTACTTGAGAAATGTAAGGGTTTGCGCGCATATTTTTAAGCATTTTTTGCCCGTATTTCTTCTTTCTCGCAAAAATGCGAAATTGTAATCAAATTCATAACTATAATTTGTGAAAAACCAGACATTCTCTTCCGCCAAGCAAATTAAGCAGACATCTCTTAGAGGAAATCTCTTGAAACCATTAAAACCACAAATTATTTATTTTATCAAATTTTATTGAAACTTTTATTACTTACACTCGCAATTTAATAATTTTACTTTCTTTTAATTTTTGTTATATATGACACAATATCTATTATATTTATTATTATGGAAAAATGTTGTTATTTTTTAGCTATCACTTGATGACTTTATCCTTTTAGCTTCCAGTGTAGCATATTTTCGATAATATCTTTGGTTATATTTTTCATTTCGCTTTTGCTTCACTTCGGAGATTCTGCTTAATTGCCTATCACAAAGTGGAGTTGGACGAAGCGTAACTAAATTAACAAGTATTAAATATAATTATCAAGTAATTAAATAGTGATCAAATAAATTGCAGATATTTATGCAAATATATGTTTTAATATAGAAAACAAATTAAAAACTGAAACGAAAAAAATATTTTTATTATTATATTATACATAAAAAATTTCAGCTTCAATATTTTAATAATTGAGAGTCAGAATTATTTAGGAAGCTTCATATGCGTTGGCTGCAGATGAAGAAAATTCATGAGAAGAGTAGAAAAAGAGGAAACAACTGTGGAGAAAGTATCCAACATTCGATTCTAAAATTGCTCAACCTTTTCCTACATACGAATGTACACATAAATACATACAATCACGTTTTTTTACAAGTGAACATGGTGTTATCGCGAATAAACATCTCTTCTTCATTAATTAGAAATTGGAAATTTGAATGTTTAAACTTGACAGGTGGAAAATATGCATGCAATAGTCGGATAATTTATAGTGCGTTATTATATGGAAGATCAGAAGAAGGAGAAATGATAAAATGTAATTTGTTCATATAGATTTTATATCCTACATTTTTTTATAACATAAATACGATGCGCCAACGATCATATATCGACATGCCACGCCAAGACATGTAAAGAAAGTATCGATAAATCCAGCATTTTATTTATTTAAGACAAAAAATAGATAGATTGCTATCTCATTTATAACGCTCGTACGATCAAGCCATTCAAATAGAAAGTAGTACGAATTAGCGATGGAATTCTTGTCGTTCGCGTTGATAATTGCGTTTATAATTTTACAATATCTTGCGAGGAAAGAGACCTTTTTGTGTTTCGAGATGATATTGAGCTCACCAAGATTCATCAGGAGATCGCATCTTCGTATCAAGCGTTGCTCGCAAAATCTCTTGTTCGATATATCGTAAGTCCAATGTCATCTCGGAGAGGAACAAAGAAATTGCGGGATTGTTTCAGGATTGGGGCTACCGTAATCATCAGCAAACCGTTTCCGTTTGACGACGTGACGGACGTCGCGCACAGACTGGAAATAATTACCCGCTTTTTCTTTCGTCGTTCGTTCGTTCCTGCGCGATTTTAGTGTCGTTGCAGCCGACGAACCGAAAACGTCATCGCGCGTCTTCCGGAATCCGGGTTTCGTCAAATATAATTATGAAACGAGCTAACGATATAGCATAATGCGATCGCAGGAAGCTAATTTTGAGCGACGATGAAATTGCTATTACGCAGGTGATTCGATAATCAGACGTCCCGGAGTTTCCGTTTGTTTAGACGTAATGCTTTCTTCTGTCATTTTATGATTCTTGATTGTGTTGATAATTTCTTGATAATTTGTTGATCATTTTTTCTTATTTTTTAATTAATTCTTGAGAAGTGTAGCAAAATTTTATGTACAGTACTTGTTAAAGCTAAGAGAAAAAAAACCTTTTTTTATATTTTCTTGCAGCAAATATGAAGGTTATATGAGGTGATATGAGATCTTAAAGTTTCTTTTCATGAATAAATTATTCAGTTATAAAATAATGTAAATTTCCTTCGAATATATATTTTATGTAATAGCTTGCGCAAGTTATCGTTGCACAAAATTTGTTTTTCTGGCACATGTGCCATTTCAAAGTGCATTACATGCGAGTTTGCGCAACAATCTTTGTTATGTGTAAATAAGTATATGTATGTGGGCTTCATTCCTTTCACTCTTAACTATAGGGGTATCGAAGGGTTAATGACTATCGATGACTTTCAAAAATAAAATTTACACCAGAACGGGCATTCAAACCCGTCATTGCAAAATCAATCGCTCATTTACCGGCTTTGTTGGTCTTTTTATACTTTGACCGTTCCACAAAATCTCGTGGGTGGGATAAAATGAAACGATGACCCAATTGGCGGGTTGGTTAAAATGCCAATCAATATTCTGATAAAAAGAAGCAAACAACATGTACGATAAGCATTTATTAATCTTGATGTTGCGCAGAGCATAAATGTGTTCGATACATTTTGTCATTTTGGAGAAAGCGTAGAGGTATAAATTCTCGGAATAATGCTAGCCAAGCCTTTGCTCAATCATTCAAAAGCCATTTGGATTTACTTATGCACCGCATACAATGACTGTTACGACCTAGATAGAAAGAGCCAATGCTTTTGGAGAACTTTCTCTTTCGATCCCGTTGAATAGAATTTTTTTAATTTTATTCAAAACTTTGTGACAGTAATATATAAAGATGTCATTAATTGCAAATCATGTTTCAATTCATGTTTGTTTTATCCACGAGACTGGTATTGGACGTAACCGATTATGATGTTAATCAGTGTGTATCAATATAAAAACTATATTTATCGCATCAATATAAATATCAATATAAAAACTATATTTATCGCATATTTTCATTTTACATAGTGATTCTGGTTTGATATTTAATATGCAAATGTATGTTTTCTGCAAGACATTATCTTAAATAATATATTGAATGGCGATTATTTATCGACAGATAGATAAATGGATAGCACGAAAAGACTAAACCTAATTGAAGACGAGCGCTACTCTTTGATTTTGAGAGATACAATCTCTCGAGTGTATCGATCTCCATCTTCCTCTCTCGCGTTACACGAGAAATTGATTGCTTAGAGAAAGGTAATTCCAAGTTTACGATTTATAAAAAAAAAAGATTAAACTTGTGTTGACTCATAGGATCAAATATTATAAAGATGATTCATAAAGCTTCGATTTCTAAACATTTTTACTATCAATGAATTAATAGACAAAAAGGTACAGCAATATTTTTACGTGAATATACTCGATTATAAAAAAAAGTGGTAGATAACGCGAAATCTATAGATATAATGTTACTTGAATATTTAATTACACTAAAAAATAACTCGAGGTGGATAATTAATAGTGGCAAGAGAGTGTTGCCAATTAATTCCACGCGCATTTCGCAGTAATTTCAGTATGTTTAACATAAATGAGATGTCATATAACGCGAAGATTAATGAGGATCTGACTTTCCTCGAATAGCTAAAAAAATTTTGATGCTTTTAAAGAAATATTCTTGTTTTTTTTTCGCAATAATTTTCGCGTTCTTACGAGCATAAAGCAGATGCATATGATTATCGCGAAAGGATTAAAATTAAAACGATTAAAATTATTTTGCTAAAATAATAAACAAAAGTAATCGGCCGCAATTTTACGGGCGTAACCATAACAAGCAAACGATTTTACAGAAATCGCGAAATGTAAAATATCATGTTGAATTATATTCTTTCTTCTTCTTTATTACGAAAGTAATAAAGAATTCATTCAATTCATTTACAGAAATGTAACTAAAAATTATTCAGATAGAAATAAAAAAAAATTGAATAAATCTTCAAATATTATTGAATTTTATAAAAAGAAAGAATTTGAAATATATTACAGAGAATAATTGTTTATAAATTAAATTTGATCCGGAACAACCTTTATTGTACTTTGTTATATTAAATAACATGATACAGATGTATTATATATTATTTTTCATAACTTTCTGAATAATTTTGATCGGTTATCAGTTATCAAGTTATGAATAATATTTATTCATTACCATCACATAAAAACTAACATAACAATTCTCATATAATTTAAAATAATAATCTTGTTAATTATAAAATTGATGATTTTAAATCAAAATAAATTATAAAATTCTGCTGATATGAAGTCAGAAATCTAGTCGTGCATCCATGCATGTATCATTGTGCGAGATCTTCCGAGATCATTGCATTAATCTCTGACGTATCTCACGTGCGTGCATATAATATTAGTACGCGAACATGTCGCTTTCACTACTGTCAGAGTAACCTTTCTGAACGCTTCTTGCGGCAACGCGTCCGTGAAATTTACACGTCATTATACTTGAAATCTTTCTCTCTTTCTCTCTCTCTCTCTTTACTGCTAATTTTATTTTCGTTGACCCTAAAGAGCACACAAGCAAATTTACAAATGTATATTTTTAGTAAAATAATATCAACATACTTTATACTCATCTTTTCAAATCAACGTATTTATATATTTACATTTATATATTTACATTTTATTTTTTTTATTTTTTCTTTATTTCTATCACTCGTATAAGATAATAGATAAACTTTACGCTGTATTACCTTGACATATCTCAAGGCGTATGGCAAGTTCAAGAAATTTTGCTTTTTTTTCTTATTTTTCTATAGGTAAAACTGTACTCAAAATTGTGAGAAAATTAAGTGATAAAGACACTACATTTGCATAATATTCCATAATAGACATGAATGTATGACAGTCGAAAAAGCTATTTGAATTTGAAGTTGCGAAATTTATTGCAACGTTCGCATAAATTTAAAACTATCCATTGAGATGCAAATTTTTACGTAAATACATTTAAGTGCTTCGTTTCTTCGATAAGTCTAGAAAGATAGAAACGAATTTTAACGAGAAACATAAAAACGTAGTAACGAATAAAACAAGTAGTATTTATTTAATGTTAATTAATTTAAGCAATTTAGTCAGGTATAGAGATATAGATAATGTATATAAATAAAATTAAGCTTTTCTGCTCATTTAATCGAAAAAATGTTTCTATATCTTACTATAACTGTGTGCATAGCAACACAAAATATCTATTTTTTTAAATAATTATTGTACTATTTTATTAATAATCGTTGTTTTATTTATTTTCTATTTTTCCATTTTTAAGCCAAAGAGTTTAATATTAATAATTAATAATTCTGAACAAGGCAACAGAATAATACTTTCAAATTGGATGATATATATATATATAATAAAATATATATATATATGATATATATGTAACTATTCCATTCATAAACATGACTTTCTCTTGCAATGTGTTAGTATTTTTCATAAATATTAGCTATCGGATATTGACTCAGTGACTTACTTGGGTGTATCGCTGAATTTATCGAAATTGAATTTTCAATAAAGCATACAGTAATACTTATGTGACACACATTTGAAGGATTAATACCTGCATTTCTAGTTTTCGAAAAGAAAATTTAGGTCGTGAATGTATGTGTACTTGAAAAACATATATATAAAAGACGTATACAGATGCCATAAAAAAGGCATTTAAAAGACGCTTATACAAATTAGATAGCCTTAAGTGTTGATTTGTATTACACGACAATGACATGAACAAATTTTTTTTATAAATATAATAATTCACATTAAATTTACAACGACACGTTAAGACAAATACGTTCATATAAAAAAATATACCTATAAAAAAATATTTTTTTGTGTCGTATTGTATGTCAAGCAATTTTTATTTATCTTTTAAGATGTTCAATCCGCATAATTGTATTTTTAAAAATCTTAGTCTTTATATAAGTCTAAATATTATTGTTGTTTTTTACATAGACAATATAAACAACCAAATCAAAAAATAGATAATTATATATATAATATCTATAATTAAAATATTGCTTACCGATAAAACTGGTCCATTGCAATATCCAAAGAGTCAGAAGAAGTTTGCCAATCATCTCACGTCTTTGGACAATCCCGGAAACTTCTTCAAAAGTCCACCATTATTATAGACAGTTAGAAATCCATCGTGCCACGGCGGATCGCATCAAGAAGATGCGAAGACAAGTTTGCCTTCTGTTTGCGTTCTTATTAAATTCGTCGAAAAAATCAGCAAGATATAAGACTCTATCTTTATCGCGGGAAAAAAATAAATCCTTGTTTTCCTCAAGAGCCAAATAATTTTTTCTTTCTCTTGTAAGATCAATTTTTATTCGCTTTTTCTAATACATTGATATCGAACGATTGCCCCATTGATAAGAACTCTTTCGAAAGTTTGTGTGATAGTTTTCAATATAACCATCCAATTAATGTAATAAAATTAAATCGCAAAATGGGAACAACTTCCTCATCCTGTTTATCCTCTTCTTTTTTGCAGTTAAAAGAGATTGAAATAGAAATAGGAAAAGCTGCGCCGTGGCGTACATTCGTTGAGTATACTCAAGCCATCCGCTTTCTCCGCCACGAAAGAACCTCGGATTCCGAATTCGTCGCTTGCGCAAACTCGTTCTTATTACCAACGTCCTGACATATTTGCGACACAGGTATGATCACTCATGAACGAACAACCAGGTGTCACGTTCTCTTGTCGTACGTCGAATCAGCCGAAACGGCTGAGCAATTTCGAGATCGAGGGAAGAAAGCGGATTCGAAGTTAATCGATTTTACACATAATCTTTGCGCTGTTTTTTTTCTTTTTTTTTGGGAGACTGTGCTTCAAATTGATTTCTCGAAACGGCATAAACTCGCGATGATTTTCACGGTGCGGTGGTACCCGATACGCGCCTCGCGCTCGCAAGAACAGAAACGAGGAGAGAGAGAGCGGAGCCGTATGCGGAGTTGTTCACGAGCAAGGCCTGCAGAAGCATGAGAGTTGCTGCCTCGTGGCCTACTATAACAGAACTGACTCCCACCGTAATGTTACGCCGTCTCTTTACCTGTACCATGAGCAGAGAACGGTGTTTAAGCGTCGTGTCTTGCAACGAGCGGTCAGTCAATTGGTTGGTGCCTCCACTTCGCGGATTCTCCTCCACCTCGCGAACGCGATCATACAACCGTATTCAGGAGTAACCAGAAAGGGTGCTCTCTCTCTCTCTCTCTCTCTCTCTCTCTCTCTCTCTCTCTCTTTTTTCTCAGAACTTCAAAAATAATAACATTAAAAAAAGTGGCGTAAGACAACTTAACCCGTTTATCGAAAATATCAAATGTAGAAGAGACGTGAAAATATTCTTAGTTTTATTTTTTTCCCGAAGATGCAATTAATACATATCATATAAACATTCATTATTACAGTCATCTCTATGAATACATTTACATTATGAATATATATAAATTCTACATTTGATATTTATAAAATAATGATATTTATGCGCTTGTGCAATTATGTCTTTGCATTGTACGTGTGTGTATTAAAAATCATATTATTATAAAAAAGACATCTTTTTTTTCGGAACAGGGAATGTTATATTATATGTATAGGAAGTGCGTGTACTATCTATATTAATGACATTCAATGTGTAACGATATGTAGATAATTACACAAAATAGACAATAATTCGCGTGCTATTATATAATAGCATAAGAATTTCGCTCTGTTACAAATTGCAATTTTTCCTTTGAACTATACAAACTAAGCTTTTTAGCAATAGTATTTTTTATTATGTTAAAATATATATCGGAGTATAAAATATTTCTCAGATATTTATATCTTTGTGAAAAATCATGAAATAATAATTATGGATAGTTAATAATTAAGAAATTAATAATAAATTATATATAATAATAAATTATATAATTAAGAAATTAATAATAAATAAATTAATTTAATTATTATTAATAATTAAATAGAATTAAACTAAGAGTAATAACAAAAAAACTTTGAAAATAAAAATATGAGAATTTCTTTTTTAATTTTCATTAATTTTAGACGTAGCGATTATTATATTTGAATTCTTATTTCATTATATATTTTATATTAACATAATCACGATTCTATTATATTCCAAAAAATTCACTTATTATCATAGTGGAATACAGATGCATATGCTGCGTAATTTTTTTCTTTTTCTTTTTTAATATATTGGGTTTTAATATATTGGATTAATTTAAAAAAAAATATATCAATTAAGGTCACTTTTCCTATCATTTTAAATGTACTAGGATATTTAAATGTACTACTTCCATTTTCCATGTATACGTATTATCAGTTAAACAATACTGAGTCGCTTGACTTTGAACAATGTCAGCTGATAATCGATTCTGAGTGTACTGACGAGTGTAATGTATGTATTAATAACGTTCGTCGAAATAGCATATTCAAAGCGCGCTTTGATGATATGATTGTATGCTGGTCGCGTTTCAGCACCTTGTAGATAGTTCATCTATCCCCCATATTGTTGCCTAACAATTTTCACACTTCTGTCGCAATGATGATTTCACCGCGATCGAAAGTGCATGCAACAATTGTTTCGATGGACGCACTGATACATTGTATCACGCATCTCTAGCCGAATTCAATATGCTGGTAACGTATAAAATTTTCCAATGTAATCGAATCGTGTGTATCATGCAATATAAATATATAATAAATATAATTATACAAATAAAAAATTTTAGAAAGTAATCTCTCAATTTCTTAAAATTTTAATAATCGTGTTGGCATGTTTTTTTTTCCTAAATCGTTCCGCGCATATCGAAAATTTTTTATACTAGTAAATTAAAAAAGAATGTATATAACATATATTCTTTTTTTTATTTAGGAATCGTGTAAAAACTACACTATAGCTTTATGTGTATAGATAATATTAGTCAGTCGAAAAAGTCATAAAAAATTTTTTATAACAGTAAATTTAAAAAAAAATGTATATACATATGTAGTATATATTCTTTTTTCTATTTAGGAATCGTGTAAAAATGTAGCACAATATCATTTAATATCATTACTGTAGCTTTATGTGTATAGATAACATTTGTCAGTCGAAAAAGTCACGAAAAATTTTTTATACTAGTAAATTAAAAAAAAATGTATATACATATAGAGCATATATTCTTTTTTCCATTTAGGAATCGTGTAAAAATGTAGCATAATATCAATTATACTATAGCTTTATGTGTACAGATAATATTATGTCAATCGAAAAAGTCATGAAAAATTGACAACACACTCGGCTCGTTTGTCTTTCGCAAATAAATATCGAATAAATTTGTAAACATCGGCTGTAAAGACATTTATATTAATCCATCACTTTCGCTCATCTTTAGTGCAACAACGAGACTTTCAATTATAGCACGTCGTCGAAAGTTCATCCGCCGTTTCGTCCGGTAATTATTTACGGTTAGCGCGAGGACGAAAAGTGCGTTCCGTGGTGCGAAGGCGAGAATCGGAGAAAGTCACGAAGGAAATCGCTTTAAAACAAACGATATGACCGTCGACGTCGGTCGTGGCAAACCTCTCTTGTCACGCGACATACCGCAGAAATAACAGAGCACGTGCGCCACTTGAAGAATACGCTATCGTCTAATAACCGGCAATCATATTGTATATGTTTCGATATGTTCTATCTCGAATCCTGTAAAATGTAGCATGCGTACACAAATGGACTGACGTTCAATTATCGAATAATTTATAGTATAATTAATAAAATAATTCTCAATAAATAAAATAAATGAAACGCGAATCGCATACATTGAATCGAAGCGATGAAAATTTATTTAACGAATATTTAATGTCTGTTGCAATTCGTCATGACATACGTCATACGCGCATTACAACGAAATTTCACTCGTGGCTCCCACAACTATGCGGTTCCCTCATCCGGATGTGAAAACGGGTTTATTGCCCGAACGATTATTGCCCATTGAGAGAGGAATATTATTCGAAAGCGGTTTGAACCCATAATCAATTCGATTTCCGTCGCGTATAGTCTACTTTCTTTTTCAGACAAGTTCAAGGACGCTCTGAAGGAAAATTCTACAAATTATTATATCCATTTTTCAGTTTCATAATTATTTCATAATTACGAAATATATACCTTTTATCAATTTTTATAATTTTAGTAATGAAAGAAAAATATAATTCCGTGGGAAGTAAGAGATTAATATTATCTTGCATACCTAATCTTTATTGCATTATTAATTCATTACTGTGCCATTATAAAGAATTACAAACATTATTTTATATTTTTAGAATATTCATAATAATGTAATATCGATATCATGTCATATAAATGGTATTTTCTATTTTATACAAGAAATGCAATATATAATTAAAAATATTTAGATACAAATTAACAGTGATAATAGATTAGATCTATTTACTACTACTATGCTTTGACACAAAAATTTATAATAATTTAAATTTATAGTATTTACATTTCCTCAATGATCCAGAGGAAATGGATATGTAATAATTTAATATTACAGCAAACTAAAAATATATGAAAGATAGAAAGGACCCTTATATTAGCCTTAGATTTTTATACTTTGACATAGATTTAGCACGTATAATACAGTTCTCAGAAACGCTTAAAATACAACTTTTTAAAGTTGGCATACCTGTCATCACTTTTTAAAATTGAGATACTTATTCTCATCAAAAGTGTCTTCAATTTCCTTGGCTATGACTATCTTCTTTTTTGGTTTACGCATCTCGAGTCGCTTCTTTTGTTGTTCCGGTGTAAGTTCCTTGATATTTAACGGGAGAGTTATTATCTTTCGTGGCTCATGGTACTCGATCTCTATACTACTTCCATCTGACAAAACAAGAGTCGTAGGATATGTTCGTTCATGCACCCTTCTGTGCTTCTTTGTAATTGCCGCTGTCCAACAATTAAAGTTTCTCTGGCCAATAGCAGAACTGCCAATTCGTGCAAGTGACGTAATCATTCTGAAATAAACAAATATTTAGGCCTGTAAAGTTACTAATGTGAGACTTATATACATTCACACATAAAGTATAAGTTTATAGCAATAAGTTTATAGCAATCTCAAGATAGATATAACGAGTATAGCTTCTCATAATCACAAATTACAATTTTTAAATGAAACTTTGCAACTTGGAAATTCATGTTTTCCTCGTTTACGCGCTAAATATACAACATAACATAAATAATAAAAAATATTATATAAATATATTAATTTATTTATTAAATATATTTATTATATATATATATATTATATTATATATTATTATACATTTATTATATATTATTATTATATATTTATTAAATATATTTATTATATATCTTTATTAAATATATAAATATATTTAATTTTTAAATATATTCTACACACATCACTCTAAGAGTTCACTGTTTTTATAGGTTATGTTATGTTGTATATCGCATTAGAACGTGAAAATGACACGTGTTGACATGACGTATATACTTCTAAATCACAAATAATTTTTAAATTATTCTTTTATTCGTAGAACACCGGGAATACTTGAGAATAAAAGAAAATCCTACCTGCCGCAACGAACGACGAGACGAGCAGCTTGATGCGACGACTTGAAGCTCTGCGCAATCGAGCGATCGAGACGTGACGTTCCCGCGCGATGGATCGAAGGCTGCGCGCGCTGCCGGTATCGAATTGCGATTATCAGAACATGGCGAAGGTTTCGAAACGCGGGACAGTGTGCGCTCGTCGGTGGACGTTTTGTCATTTTTTTTTGTTTTTCGAGCGGTGCAAGCACACGTTGCGTGACTTTGCGTGCGATTCGTTTCTGTGCGTTTTCACAAGGAGAGGTGGTTCGACGTCAGACAGAGGTCTATCTTTTTTTTCGACGTCAGTGGAGCAGTTCTCCCCGGGGTAAGTCAATTCAGTCTCAATTGAAAGGAGGGGGAAGGGGGGAGAAGCTTTCGCTTTGCGTAGAATCCCCTGTGCGAATTTCTTGCGAGATATGTAAAATAATGTGCGAAGGCGATGATCGTCGACGAGGAACAAGGGTTTGCGACGAGTATTGTTTTAAGCGTTCTGATGTAGCGACAAGCGAGATGTGTTTATACGTCGCATTCGCTCTCGGATTTCTCCTGACAATGGCCAGGCAGGTGAATATACTCGGTACGATTCCTGTAAGGAAAGGAATTACGACATATTCTTTAGATACTTTCGGTAGCGAGCGGCGATTTCGGAAATTCGTCGATCTCCTCCGGGTATATGCTTAAGAAAAAAATCTCTCGCTAAATATCGTCATCATAGAGTGCATTAAACTGGTTAGTAGAGTTAGTCGAGTTAGCGAACTTAATATTAACCCGGGAATTCAAATGGCCAACTTTTTCTTTTCATAAGGGAAAGTTCGCGTAAATATTGACGCGATTTAACTTTTTACTTTTTATCGTTACATTTCGAAAAAGTACAAATAATTCCTTTATATTAATTATTCATACATCGTATAATAATTATTCGCACAACTAATATTTACTTCACAATATCAGGTATGAAAAATTATAATAATAAATTGAACGCAATAGAGAAATTTATTTGTAAAATTAATTTTAAAATCTTCGTGATTATATAAAAAATTTCTAATATAAATTTGTCCACCAAATTATTTAATCGATTTATTTATCATATAATTTAGCATAAATATTCGTCATATAAATAAAAAATAGCAAAAAAGATATATGAGAAACAACGTTTATATATTATCAATAAAACATTTAAACAACGCAATATATTATCTTTACGTATTAGCTCGTAATGCAGAGGTAAAAGGATAGGCATTTATTTCCCGGGTTAATGATGAAAACCATACATACGCACTCATTCGGACGGTATACGGGAATGCACACACAAAATCGTATTTATTCAACATTCAAACTTATTTGGACTATTACTCTCCCAAATTGTAATGTTCACCTAAAATCGCCGCAGTCTTTCGTGCAAATTGGAAAAGACTTGCCGCAATTAAACGTAAATATCGATGTAAAAATCAATGCGAAACATGCTTCATGCATATATTATATAGTCATCCTTATTTATCATATTTACCATATTCTGCTCTATGGAACATACAACATTTATAAAATATAATATATATACTTTAATAATATATTATACATATTTTAAATACAAATCGATAAATTGTACAAAAATGAAAATAATATTTTATATCAAGACAGATATTGCTCGCATAAAACATGCTATTTTATTGTTAATATAATTATAAAAATAATTGTTTTGTAACTTTTCAACAAAAATCTATCTACACACATTAGAAAATCTTCCCAAGTTTCTATATATCATTATTTTAATATTTTAATTTTATATTTTTGGTATATTGCTACATATTAAATAATAATAAATACTTCATAATACTTTATTTATAAATTATTTTTAATATCATGAAATATGTAATTTAATTTAATGCAAGTTCCTTATAAGATCATTAGATTAAGAGCATTATTCATTTTAATTTTTTCTGATATGACGTTATTTCAATTTATGCTAAGATGCATTATGATTCTATGAAGATTTATTTTATTTTTCCAATTTGAGACTTAGTCAAATTAGAGTTATAAATTAAGAAAAAAATAAATTACTTTTATCAGTACTATAATACTAATAAACATATATACTTTGATTTGAATATTTAAATATATATGTATATTTTTTTAAGACATTATAAAAAACATTACATAACAAAAACTGATATCTTTATAAAAAAAACATATTTGTCTCTCTGTCTTCTTCACATCATACGCGCATTCATAATAAAAAAATATATTATATGTATATATTTAAAATATATTTATATACATATAATATATGCTACATATATTTATTTTTATCTATATATATAATTTAAAAAAAATACGTTCCGTGGAATAAGTATTGAGATGAAAAGAGGGTATATCAAAATGTGCGTATTTTTCAATATCACGTATGCTTGTGCATATATATACTCGTTATATATGCACTTTATTTCCTACTTAATTGTATCTGATGTACATGATAATGACGAATGAAGAATTATTTATGCAAATGATGCGAAATGATTTTTAAAATGCATAAAACGTGTATAAAACGTAGATCATGGAAAAATTTTTAAGGAAGGAAATTAAGTTCTCGATGATGTCGTTATATTTTGCCGTTCAGGTCAATCACCTTTTCATCATTATATCTGTAAAATCAAAGTCTCGCTCTATCTACAATTGTATAGCTTAGCTTGGTAGATTAGATGGAAGGATAATATAGTTTGGTAATGGTACAACACAGTTATATATATGATTAAGAAAATCCAGTAAATGAAGATTTTTCATTTTTACGCGAAAACGTTAAACTCATATACAAGATCTTTCGATATTAATTAAATAATTAACATAGCGAATTACTAAAATAAATTTATTTTAACAGTTAATAAAATCATGCAATCAATAAATATTTTAAACGTGCAATTAAAAATGTAACATAAAATGGGGTTAAAAACTATTTACTTCTTGCATGCATAAGATATTAATAAAATACATTTATTGGGTTTTATATAAAGAGTATGAGAAATGATTCACATATAAGATGCATTATTCTACTGGTAACTGATAGGATCAGTATCTTTAAAAAATTATTCAGTAAAATGAAGAACAAGAATAAACAAATATAAAGCACAGGCAATATTAAAGCATGCATGCATACATACCTGTATAGGACATAATGTTGAATTATGAAAAATATATCAAATGCCACAGAAAAGAATCCTAGACCAAATTTAGTCGGATCTCCAAAAATACTTTCCCAATCATCTGAGATAAAAATTATGATATATTAATATTTCGTGAGAATTAATTTATAAAATGAATATGTGCGCAGGCTAAAGAGATATAAGTTTAATTATATATCTATATTTTTACCATAATTATAAGCGTTGAGTATCATTTGTAGCATTGATAGAGTGCCACCGGTAAAATCTAAGAATATATTTCCTATACTCCAACCAACTGTGGACTTTCTTCTATAATTGTAATACGCTTGCGGTACATATTTAATAAGCGTTATACTGAGCTTGACATAACTACAGTAATAGAGAAAATCTAGCCAGTGGATTGTGTTGACGAAGGATAATACCAAAGATATTAATATAAAAGTGGCAAATATTCCGTGAATAATACGTGCAATCGTTGATACTCTTTGATTACCAATCTAAAATAAAAATTAATACATTTATGTTTCAATTTATATGGTCTAGCATGATATTTAATAATCTTATATAAAAACTCTGTTTCAGTTATGTAACTATTATATATTAATTATAATCACCTCATAAATGAAACATTGTCCGATAGTTATAATAGTAGCAAATACTGCATGTAGAGAGAAAAATATATCATTGATTTGTACAGGATTCAAACCTTTTGGATATCGATTAAAATATTCATCCTGAAAATATTATAATAAATTAATCAGTTATTTTCTTTTTATAACAGGAATTTAAGTTCTATCACCCAAAAAATAAAATAACTCTATTGAATTATAAAAAAGTAATAAAAGAGATCTAAATCTTATTTATTTATGTTTAGTATTTTTGTAAAAGAATTTTTATTTTTAAAATTTCTCTATAATAAGAAATAGCAATATCTTACCTCAATCTCAGGTATCCAAAAAAGGCCACAATTAAATAATGCATACATAAAAAAACCGACAACATTTAGTGAGAGAAAATCGAAGTTAAGTCCCACAACACTTTTTCGTTTATAATTAATATAAATTTGTGGATAGAAGCTTACACTCCATGCTAAAAAATATATCCATCCAACCACAGCACTAATATGGTACAGCACATCCGATTTCTCTATAGTCACTCTAACAAATGCTTGAGAGAAACTAAAAAAAAATATGTAATAAAAATTAATTTCACTTATGGAATATTAATAAAATTACTTTAAAAAAGAATATAATGAAATGCATTAAATAATATAATGTAAATATATATCGTAAAATATATAATGCAAAAAATAGAATAGAATTTTTGCTCACTTTAAATCGACAGTATGTAATTGATCTCGTGGTATAATGATAATTTTATACATTTTTCAACAGTTTTTATGATTATTAAATTAGATTTTCTTTTACACAATAATTTCTTGAGATCCACAATTTTAGGAAGTATATAATATACAATATAATAGTAATTTAAAATTTACTTTACTAGGGAGGATATATACATATTGTATAAACATCACACATTTATCAACATCACCGAAAAATATATTGATATCATTTTTATTAGTTATAGACAAGTTGAAACATTATTAAATTTAAACAGTATTAAATTAGAATGTAATCCATTCAAAATCTGAATACAGACTGACCAAACTTCAAGTTTCAGCTTGACAAGTTTAGGTCAAAAGGCTATCTGTGCAGCCTTAGCTCAATGCAATAGAATGTGAATGTAACATTGATCAAAATCTTTTCAGAATTAGTCATAAAGATAGGAGAGACATAGATGCCATAGGTCTCTGCTCTTTACTGTTTATTGTTGCGTAATATTTAATGATGAATACATTACTCAAATAAAATGTTTGTGATCAGCTGTTATTATAAACATAAACATTTTTTTATATATAAGCCACAACTATATATAATAATTGATTAAAGCTTAAAACTTAAAATATTCAAAATTCACAGAATCCTTCATTATTTATACTTACTCTGTAATATTACTGGGAGTTACATTAGCACTAGCAATTGAGTGACCCGCACTCAGACCTTTTACATAAATAATCCAATTTTTTTTTACATCCGATGTAATAGTAAAGTTAGATGGTTTTGTAGATATCAAATCAGGATGCTGTATATCTATTATAACTGTTGCATTTGTGTCAGATAAAGCTTCCCTGAAAAATAAGAGAGACATGATATAATGTAATACAAAAAAATATACATTTAATTATTTTTTAATATATATTTAATATATATTTAATATATATTTAAGAAATAGCTTATTCATTTCATTGTGCGTGAAAATTATAATAAATATATATATATATATATATATATATAATTTTCACGCACAATGAAACGAATTAGCTATCTCTCAAGTATCTACATAAATTGAACGATAAAGTGTAAAGTCCAGGGATGATATCATGTTTGAGTATCATTATCCGCTTATTATTATCAATACTTTTACAGTGTATGATAAGACTAATCCTGTCATGATTGTAGCATGCTATGATTAAGTGATACAAGTAGAATAAGAGTGAAGTCATATACACATGTTTTAATATACTGTTATCACTTATATAAGATTAGTTTCTATTACTATATAATTAGATATCAATTATAATGCCAATATTGCAAATATATACAGAAGCTCCTAAATGCAATATATATGCAATCCATGTAATATAATACGTAATAGCCAATAAAATCCACAAGTACTCGATAATATTCATAGCACAGCGTGATGCAATAGCACAAGTTAGTGACACGTAACAATTTATACTCACGTTAAGGAAATGTTAAATGAATTTTGTTGATTGAGAAGTACTTTTAAATCCTGCGATGACACTTTAAGGGCTCCCTGAACATATGTTAAAGCTGCAAATATATAAAAGATAACATATAATACATAGACTAGAGTGCAACAACAAAGGATACTTTAACATATACTTTTTATATATACTTTTTTACACCTTACCTAATAATATTAAAATCCATGCGTAACGTAACAAGGCCATACTGCACTTTAGCTGAAACAGAAGCGTGCACCACGCTTAAACTTGCATTATCGTTTTTCAATGCGGAAGGAATTGGTGCTATCGTAGTCATTATTCCAATGCCACCATTATCATCGCAATCTTTTACGTGTCACGTGTGACACGATATCGCGCGCGTCTACTTGCGCGGAATTAATTAAAATTCGTATAGACGATACATGAAATGTGGAACGATGATAGCGGCATATTTAACCTCAAAAGAACACGGGTCATCAGTCATCATTCGTACGATACGATAGCATTTCGCGCACTAACATTGCTCTTGCATCCTACTGTCAGCTGTACTTATCGTTGAATGACAGATGTAATGTATATTTTGCGACTTTGTTATATTATTGACGCCATCGAATTTCCGCGGCTGTCAATGTCCATATTATTATATTAAACAATAACAATGATAAAAATTAAACAACGACAACGATACTAAGTATCACCGGTGAAGAGACGCTAAAAAAATGTCAATATCACACAAACTTAACCTCGACAACGCGACAATTTCACGGGAGGTTAAAAACGATAAATAAGCCATTAATAGCGAACACGTGACGTCCAGTCAGCTGGTGTATTATCTGGCGGCAAGAAATTGAAAATGTAACACTTGTGTAATCAGCTGTTCGATAAAGATTTTTATTGGAATTATTATAGAATGGAATAATATTTTTTTATGTCATAAACTATGATAGTGTAAGTTTTAGAGAAATAACGTACGACAAAAATACATAAAAACTTTCAATAATGTGAAACCTAATTTATATATATATATATATATATATATATATATATATATATATATATATATAATATAATATATATATATAAAGATATATATATATATATATATATAATATCTCAAAAATATTAATATGATTATTGCATTGCATTACATAATTTATATAATGATGCAAAGAGAATGAAAATTTAGTTAATTATAGTTAGTAATAATTAATGTTAACACTAACTAATGCGATCAGAAAGATTTAAAAAGATTTAAAATCATTTCGCTGATAAGGTTTTGATTATTTAAACAATATTAATTAATGATTAGTGTGTCCAGTTTGTCTTTCGTTCTAAATCTAATTGATCAGAAAATTTAATTGAATTTAATTAGTATTAACATCTGCGTTAATTATCATTAGCATTAATTCGCCCAATCTATTTCTATCAAATTCCAGCACACACTGTCCGATATTTTTTTTTCTTTATTTCACATTTAATCGATGATAAATTTAATACGCTATAATGGGTCAAGTCTTGATGAAGTTTCATCGAGATTACAGAAAGACTAGCACGAGTGTCCAAAAAAAATAGAAAAAAAAATATGAAGAGTATGATAACGATAATAACGAAAGAGAAAAGAGAAGAGGACAATATATCGAACAAAGTGACGAAGATTTATGACATATATTTATTTTCCTATGTCATAAAAGATCCGCATGATAAAAATGGTGAACAGAATAATGATATTTTGCGTAAAAGAATTTCATGGGGATAATAAACCGGATTACATATGGAAATTAATAATATGAATAATTAATTAAGAGAAGAAGCTGCACACATGAGTAATTTAATCAAATAAAATTATTTTTTATTAAAATCCTCACATTTGTAGCATATTTTCGATATCTTTCTCGTATATTTCTCTTTTCATTCTTTATATTTTTATGCTCATAAAATTGAATATTAATATATTTTTTCTACCCTATTACATGTATTAAGAGAGAAAAAAAAAAATATATATATATATATATATTTTTTTTTATATATATAAAATATATATATATATATATTGAAATTTTTTATTACATATATGTATGTACCGGAGTTCAAAACATGAAATATGTTTCTTGAAATATGTTTATGGGTCAAATGAAATTGAAAAATACTGTCCTAAAAGACGATGATGTTTGTGTGAGAGAAACAGAATTTTTATTATTGATGCCTACAATTTTGCGATTCTATTCGCTAGATATATGTATTAATGCGTAGAAAAACGTACATATTTTATATCGAAAAAGAGCTAAATTAGAGTCGGATTAAAGAAAACGATGATCTTTTATAAAAATGAGGCAAAAACTCAAGGGACAGAAATATAATCGCTCATTCATATTATATATGCTTAAATTCGTTATAACGTGATTATTACCGGATATTTAATTAAACGTAAGAATAATAGATGATTATTAGTCGCTGCAATATTGAAAATGAGACGCCTTTTACTTTTTCGGTGACAATGTTACTGCCGTATCCCGTTATCTCGTATTATTCGTTAATTTATATTACGATACCGCGAACGATTTAAGCACGAACGAGAATTAAAATCTAGGCGAACGAGTATAATAACGAGATTATCATAAATTACAGATTAAATCCCGACCGCGCCGCCGTGCCTGTTGGATCAGCTGACTTAACGTTCGTTTCATGCTAATTTCTTATTACGGACAATTACTTAATCGCGCGCGTTCCAATGTGGGTTAAACGTTCGCTTCTGATTAGAAAGTATAATTCAACACACGCCGGCTCATTAATATTATTTCGGAGACATAACATTATACTGATATAAAATTTTGACACGATTATATATTTCACTTTAGGACTTTTATAGATTCTACGAATTTCGAAAGACATACAATATTTTACGTTCAAAGGACGAAAGATGATATTATGATATTATATATTTTGAATAATTTATAGTAATAAAATAATTATGTTAATTAATTATATTAATAATTATATTAATTATATTAATATTATATTGATTCCTTTCATTTTTATATTGATTCCTTTCATTTTTATTTATATGACAAAAAACTATTATTAGCAATTATCATAACTTAATGGAAATAAAATTTATTCATATCTATTTTTATATAAGTAATATTTCATTTGAAATTTATACAATTAATAGAAATTGCTCAATTCCTTTAAAATTACATCAGGTACCGAAAAATATATACCTAGCACGACAGTAATTTCTCTCTTAACCATAATTCTTTTTTTAATATCCACCGTCAGGATGTCATCGAGGTGGAGAACATTTCATCTTTCTCGTATATTCGAGATATTTAGGGGACATTTTCTCTCTCTTCCTCTAACCCTCCCCTGTTTTCCGTCGTATTCTCTGTGATACATTAAAGCAAAATGTCGACATTACAACCACGCGTCGCTCAATATATCATTATACAAGGTGTGCCTAGCTGCGCATTGAACGACTCGCGGCTGCGGCGATTCTCCTGGACCTCACCCCGGGATATATCTCGCGCGATACCGACATTATTATTCCATCGGTGGAATTATTGGCGCAATTAACTGTCTCTATAGCTAAACGGTTTTAAATACTCCGTGTCGCGCACTGTCGCCGGCTCTTTTGTCGCCCCGTTCGGGGCCCTCCGATCGATGGAGCGCGAAATATACGGCCGCCGGCCACACTCCGCCGCCGTCTGTCTGTCTATCCGTCATTGATCGTCGAGAAATTTTTTATGGCTTTATTTCCGATTTTATCAGGCTTTTATTTTTTTATTCTAGGATACGCCGACTTAATACATGAGCTTTTACGTTCTCGCACTTGGAAACGAATTATTAATTTGTCAGAAAATGGAACATTAATGTTGCTTCTCAGAGGAATTAAAAGATGATTTTTATCGATAATATCGACAAATGTCGTCTTCTATAACTCGTTCAATTTCCATATAATTAAATATTTTATAGTTATAACGTGAGACACAAATTATATCATTGAAAGATTATAAACCTCCGAATGTCGGTTTTTGTTCGCTTCAAAAACCTTTTTCATTTTCCCATTGTTTGTCGCCTGTTCCGATACATGTTGTTTGTTAAATATTTGCATGACTAGAAGCAATAATTTATTTAATTTATCTAATTTTCATATCCCCATAGCTATACAAAGGTTTTACTCCTACAATAACATGTAGCGGGGGAGTAACGTTCGACTGCTATGATGCAATTTTCCCTCATTTAGTAGCTTATTTGCTCAATCATGATTTTCGTTTGAAAAGAGAGAATTCAGTTTTGCGTCGTATATCCGCGTGTTTATAACGCGTTCATGTCCCTGCAATGCGGAGAATAACAATATTCATTGTAAAGCGAGTTTTCTCCGTTCAGTGACTGCAGTCGCAAAATTACACAGTCGCGAAAAGGGGAATTTAGTTTTCATTAATTTCCGTTTGGTTCCATAATTTATTGCGTATATTCGAAAAACACAAATCTGCGAGCAATAATCGCATATTATAAATTATTAGGAACTGGTATGCCTCTCTCGTGCATGCAGCGATGTATCATTTCTACGAAAATAACCGTACGAATTGCCAGAATTCGCGTACATATGGGGTAGTCGTGAAAACAGCTTGTAATAGCTACGTCGCGAAATTTGAGCACTGATGCTTTTATCGTATGAATATTGATGGCCATTGTCCATCGATGCATGAATTTCATGGCTGACGACGAGACGCGTTGTAATATTGTTGCGAGATTATTTTCACAACATGGAGTCGGATAGCTCATTTCTCAAAAGTATCATCAGTAAATATTTCCATTCTATATTTATTATTATTTAAAAGAGACATATATATATATATATATATATATATATATATATAAGTTTTTTATAAACGATAAATTTTATTTTGGAAGTATTATTATTACCTTATACACGCGATATTAATGATTGTTAATCGAAATATTTATTTTATTTGTAATAAGTCGTATTTTATAATTAAATATTGCTACGTTTGTAAATTACAAATTAAATATTTTGCAAGGTCGATTCTTTTTCATATATTTAATATATTTCTCCGTACGATATGGTATACAATTTATTCTGTGTAATTGCTATGTGATTTTCTTGTATGCTTCAGTCAGTTATTAATGTAAATTTACGAGTTTCTTGCTGATCTACTTTTTTATTGTAGATCTGGTTTCCAATATTAATATCATTGTCCAGCGCGTTTGATTATACTGCAATATCGTATTTGATTAAAGCGTATAATACTTAAAATTAAAGCATATAATACTTAAATAGCAAAAACAAAATATTACTAATACTTATAAAATATAAAGATGATAGAGCAGAATAATTGTGTGTTACGCATTTAAACATAAAAATGTATTTGCATCTTCTTAAATATTCATCAATTAAAAAGCTTTTAAAAATGACACATGGCCATTAGATTTTTAAAATATCCATGTTTAAACAGCAACATGACAATAGATACTTTAATCATCGTTGAAATATAGATTTTTAAAAATATAACGCGCGATTTCTATCATAAATATATATATACTTTATTTTAATTTTTTTTATTTCTTCTTTAAATTTTACTTTATTACATAATAGAAATTTTTATTTCATTTTATCCAAATTTTGTGTAAAAATTAATTCATTACTTTATATGTGTGAACCAAATATATATTCGATCTTAATATTAATATTAATTATTAATTTTATTGTTTTATAGAGTTTATACTATTTATAGGTTTATATATATATATATATATATATATATATATATATTATTCATGTAAAAGTTGCATAATCCCAAAGGAATACGTATTACATAACATACCTATTTTTTTATAAATGTAAATATTTCGAAAATTTGTGATGATTAAGCTAGTTTTAAATGGAACTATCCAAATTATTTATATAAGTCGATTTATTTAATTTATATAAATCGATTCCTCGTATATTCAGCTTAAAAAGTTATAAAAGAATGGCTAAAAGTTGAATATTTTACGAGATATTTCATAATTTTTGCAAACTTGTCAAATTAAAATATAAAACATCTTGTAAATTATCTAATTTTTGGGTCATTCTACTTTTAACCTTTTACGTTAAATACTGTGAAAATTGATTTATATAAATAAATTATGATGATTTTAAAAAACTAGGGCGATCTTTAAATCTTTGAAAATTTTACAAAATTAAATTCTTCTATAATATTTCTCTTTGTAAGAATGGATAAAATCATATATATTTTCCATATATAATTTACTACAATATAAGTTGAAAAAAATTTATTTATTCATTAAAGGTAATAATTAAAATTTCGAAAAATCGTTTGGTTTCTCGCTGCATCTTGGTCTAAAGATACATGTGTAGACATGTGGATCATTTTTTTCTAAAACTGTAAATTATCATTAAACTATTGAAATATTTCTCTCTGTTTCTTTTATCATTAAGTTAATTGATGAAGTTGTTAGATGTTGATATTGATTGGGTGATATGTTTAAAAGACTAATTTGGGATTTTGGGAAAAGCTGTGATCTGTCGTTAATTCATTGAAGTGACAATAGTTAATTCGCTTCTGACGTTTGATCAGTTGATTGAAAATTTGATTAGTGAACATAATTGACGAGCCAAGAATACATAATCATCTGTTGCATTAGTAATTTATTAAAAACATAATCGATGCTTCATATTTATAATTCAATTACATTCTTATTACTTTACTATTATATATTCGTATATAAATTAATAGATACAAGTCATAATGATAAACCATAATCGATGAAACATACGTATAGAAAATGATATACCAGTAATATTGCGAGAGAGAAACAGAATGCAATTATAACACAAATCATTAAATATTATATTTCTTTAAAAGATTCTTCTTAAAAAATATTCCTGAAAGATCTTTTGATCATTTGTATAAAATTCATAAATTACTGACATTTACAAATTTTCCGGTCAGTATATATCGATCTTGAAAGAATACTCTTGCAAAGTTTAGCAGTCTATACATACAATGCTCGCGAAACATGTTGCCAAGTGAGATTATCGGTTTAGTTGGCAAAATTGCAAAGTGTAAAGTAGAAATTCCTGGCGTACAAATTATATCAGTTAATAACCAGAGCGCACATACATAACGCGTAAGTAGATAATCGAATTAATTGCGGCGCGCGCGTTCAAATAAATATATTCTCGTTCTCGCGCGATGAAACCGTGCTGTAAAATTCAATATAATGCGAGATATAATATACATATCGCGCGCGCGCGTGAGATATAGGCAATATGCAATTTCCGCTTATGGCCGATAACGTGTCATCGCGTAAATAAATAAAAATGGTGTCGTCGTATGTTGTTGGCGGAACGAAATCCAGTCGAATTTACAAATCAGTGGGACGAGAGTGAATATTTAATTACGCCATTTGTTTATCCCATTCCGTTGAATTGCTAATTCGTGCAACCGAGTGTCCGATATTCTCAAACAATAAGCGGCCCTTTAGATTAAGCTCCATTTATATTTTTCATTACGATCAAATTATCGCGTCATTCTGACGTTTATTTTGACTTCATGACGTTATGTTATAATTTTATTCAACGTTATTTATCATGATAATGGGAATGAATAAAATCCGTAATGGATCGCTACGGAAGCGATGCGAATAACTCAGAATAATATAAGCTATATTTTTGAAATTAATTCCAATTTTTAGATTAAAATTAAATTTATAAAATTGTTTAACTTGATAAAACACGCTCTCAACCGTGCTATTTAAAATTAATTAATCAGAATTTATTGATGTAACATCGATGAAACAAACTTTATTTTTTTATAATCTAGCATCTTAGAACAAAATACACAATTTTTAGAAAGCACCTCCTTTATACATTAATCATTATTTTATCGCTTTATCTCTTCGCTTTATCTGATCGATAAACAATGTTCCTTGAGATTAGTATTTTTAATTATTATTAATTTGTAGTGTCGATTTTGATATAATGTAATGTGCACAAATTAAATGTATTAATAACTTTATCATATTAAGCATTAATATATTTGTGTCTGACTATCAAGAAGTACGGATTAACCGAGAAATTAGCTCGTAACTCGATCATCTTATTTATGACAAAGAACATTTCATGAATCACGTGCGCATCAATAACAAGATCGGGCATTATTTTATGACTGATCAATATCACATTGCGAGCATAAAGTGCAATATAAGTTATTCAATAAATGTGTTTCTTAAATAGGGAAGCTCGTGATATTAATAGAAAAATTCATTCACAAGAATTAATTACTTATTATTTATTAACCATGATAATATTATAGTATGAATCAATCCTAATTTTGTCGTATTAATTTTTTTAAGGGTAGATTCTGTAACTAAATTAGAATCAATTTTTTAACTAAATTAAAATCGATTTTTTAACTAAATTAAAATCGAATTTTTTAAAATTCGATTTGGTTTAATTCGATGACAAATTCCATAAAAATTGTACTCTTTTTCTTCACTGCTTTTTCATTCTGAAAGAAGAATTGCGCGTTACCAGTATCCTAAACTCGATGCATTCGCAAAAAAATTCTTTGTTCGAAGCAATGTCAGCAGCTTGCGTAATAATACGATGCTATATGACGTTAATAAAAAATGAACGCATTGCAAATGCTAATCATTTTTATCGTTTCTATCATAATTATGTTGTCCATTTATCTTGACTGATCGAGAGAGTTTAAGTCGCTATCGATTCGACTGACTATAACGTAGCTTGATCGATCTCCTTTCATTGCTCGGTAATGGAATACGAACGAGGTGCCTTGTAACGATCTCGAATCCTGCATCACGTATTGTAGATTCGTTGCAAAATTTCCATTCGTTGCAAATAACCGATTTTTGTTTACGATATGCTGTAGGCGATTTTGTGAAATTTTCAACGAAAACAACTTGCGTCGTTAACACTGTATTTGTGCGACGTGCTCTATGTTTGGCGCTTTTTGTCGTTATTCTGTGCGACGTCGATAAAAGCGTCGTTCTATCTAGCACGAAGAAGTTAAAAAGCTCGCGTAAGCCCGTGCCCGATCTGGCGTGTTCATGAATAATTCACAATTTATTGAGTTTTAATATCAATATCGGCGCGATCGCGGATTAATCGACTGGCATGACTGGCCAATATTTATGTACTTTTCTAAGCGACGCTCACGATGTTGACTTTTTTTTCCATCGATTCAAAATTATTTATTTCTCACTGATATTTGTCGAATATGTTTGGCAGTTTTCCTGAAATAGTGTGTAAATGGCTTCATCAAAATTTTATCATTTTATTCCATTTTCGAAAATTCCACATACGAAAACAACAATAGTATTGAAATGTAATACGGATGTAATCAAAACGAATAAAATTGTCAATATCGAATTATTAAAGGTCACACATTTGCAATGTCACTTAAATATCTGTTTTATTTTCATATTTATTGAAGATCTGCTTTGAAAAAGATTCTACTTTGGAATTCTATTTGCAATAATGAATCACGGTGTGTGATTGACGTGATTAAATAAATTATAACTATGTTCACGTATAATATATTCGTGAAGATATTTGCGACAATGATCACTCTCTCTTTCATTACATTTTATACAAGACTATTGTTACTGATTAATTCGTGATACGATATTCGAGATATAAAATGATAGCAAGCTTTATTTGATATTGAAGAGGTTAAGTCTTCGATAAAATGATTATCTATGTCCGAACATTTTTATCTAAAATTATCTACATAATAATTTATGTTATTCTTTTAATGAAAACTTACTAGGTGTTTATATTATATTGTACAATATTATTTTTTAAAACTTATAGGTATTTATATTATATTGTACAATATTATTTTTTAAAATTGTTTTTATAATTTAATTTGTTTAATTCGCGTAAATATATGTGATTATTAATTTAGTAATATATTAATTTTATTAATTTATTAGAGATTTAAAAAATATATTATTTTATTATAATTAGTATTATAATTAATCCCATAATCTATATTTATTTCGAATACAGAGCTAGAATTATAATTTTAAAATTCTGAACTATTATTTTATCTAAAAGAAGCTTCATTTTTAAAATTTTTCAACGATAATTCATATCTCTTGCTCGACATTCTTATTCAAATTTAATGCGAATATCATTTAAGACAATGATTGTGCATGCGGAAGAATTGCTGGATGTGCGAGAAATTCTCGCAACGTTTAGAAAAGTGGTCGAGCATTTTGTTACATGTGTGCAAAACGTGTCTTGTGCCAATGACTTATGTGACCTATTTACAATCGCATTCAACGCCCTCGTTTTCTTTGATTTCGACATGCTTGCCGGTAGCCAATCGTACAACACAAAACGGCTCATCCGCCTTCTCCTCTCTCTCCCTTTCTTTCCGATCGATTTTGATTTCACGGCCAGTTTCACGGAAATTAAATCATTGCACGATCGGCGAAAATGACGGATCGCTTTGTCATAAATTCATGCGGCGCAAAATCCTCACTATTCGTCCCCGCCATATAGAGATCGTTTAACGGTACTTTATCGTGATAGATGTGTCTCCCTTTTAGCGTTCCTTCAATGAACGTGCACGCGGAAGAGACTTCATGCGTTTGACGAGATGCATATATAATACCCCATGGTTGGCGTGTGCGTATGTAGCGGGACCGGTGGAAGATGAATCAAAGTTCATTTTAGTGTATTGAATTAAGAAAAAAAAAGCACACATGTGTACGTGCGTGTTTCATGATTGCGGCATTAGTAGCATTAGCTGCTGATTAAGTGTGGGTAGTAACGTGATAATTCATTACTTTATTCGACTTATTTCCGCCTCTGACGGGCCGTTCATTATATCTATCATGACGTTATTTCAGTCGATTTAAACGATTGTTACGATGCAATCCTGCCGGTTTTTACCGTACTTGATTTATCGATAAAAGTTTGCGCCGCAGCGCTCACTCACCTGTCAAATTTCTCGCTCACAAGCGCGACAGTTAAAATCTACCGTCGAGATGCAGAGACGTTCAATCTCTGCGTGCTACAATAAACCTCACGGGATCGTCTGTAACGAGAAGCTCTTTATTAAAGGCTGCTGAAATATGCACGCCATTCGTTGACAGAAAAAATATTTCTTTAAGTGACTTTTTTTTGAGTGACAGTGTAATTTATTTTTCTCTGCTTCATCCATCAACTCTGTATTATTGATTTTGAAAATAACATTTGATTGACTGAACATTTATGTGTATGCATCATATAAAACCGGAAATATCCATAATTAATATTTCCCAATATAAAAATACGTCTTATATCAATAAATGTCAAAGAAAAATAATGATTAGTAAGCAGAAAAATTTGGTGTGGACATTTTAAAATTATAATTTTTAGGTAAACTACACTTGATAATCGAATTCTAAGAATTTACTTTTGTTCACTCAAAAAAATTCTCAATATCTTATATGAAGTAAACTTAAAAAAAAACATACCACTTCGTTATCAATTAATCAATCCAACATGAACAAATATCATTTGAGAAATTTTTAAATTCTATTACATCTAGAATCATGTAGTGTTATCATTCCAGTGAACAAACGTTTTCAATCATAAACTCGATACTGTAAAAAATTCAGCTTGTCGATGATTTCACCGGATAATAATGTCAACTTTAATCTTCAATCGAGGCTTTATCAGTTGAGTTTCAATATCTCCATGATATTTGATATTCGAAGTCCTTAGATTCGGCTTTAAATTCATACAGTTTCCTATTCTTGTTTCTTGAAGAATTTGAAACTAAAGGGAATATATGTCCCCTTTAGAAGAAAGAGTGAACTCTTATCAATTATTATTATTATACTTTACTGACATATTTTGATTTTGTTTTGCATGCAAATATATTTAATTTCTTATATATAAGAATATTAAAAGAATAAATATTATACACACGCGCGCACATACACACACACACACACACACACACACACACACACACACACACACACACACACACACACATATTTATTTATTTATTCTTTTAATTGTCACATATTTTTCACAAAAGACATCTTTAAATAATGTCATTGAGATTGATAAAATCATCTAAAATTAAATGAGATTGATAAAATCATCTAAAAATAAATATAAATTCACAAATGGTGACATCATTATTTTTCAATGAAAAATAATTTCTGATGAAATTCGTAAAATTTGAAGTTGTTGAATAAGAATTCACTATCTCAATGACAATCTTATTATTTTCAACGTGAAATGACGATAAAAGCAGGAATTTACGTAATGATAATAATCTCTATTTTGATTCGATAACATAGCTTCGAACAAACTCATTTAATTCGTCACAGTCAATTGTCGCGACGACATCTTTTCGTGCGGAAAATTGATCTCACCATTACATCAGAAGCACTGGTTATGTTGGAAATAATCAGCGTATTCGCAACGATTCTTCCTTGTAAAAGATTGTTGTTTTCCTTGAAAAATATGACGTGCACCGCATTAAAATCGACCGGTTGCTGCCGTACGTACGAAACGACTCGCAAAGACTCACGCCGGATCACTAATATATATAAATCCTGTAAGAGAGTCTCTCCCCTCTCACTAAAATCTTTTCCCCCATACATGATGGTGTGCCCCTCCATCATTCTGCTTGTGATCATTTCTGACCGCTTGCTCTCTATGTGAGCAAAATTCGCTCGATTTCGCACGATTTCGACATCCTTATACATGACATTGCAAATATTCTCCTAAGACATGCTTACCTTTGACGAAATACTCGATACGTCCCACAATGAAACTCTAACTCTCGTTAGAGCGTGCAATACGCGCCATCGTGCGCGACATATTGCGCTAACGGCGCAATCTCCCTCGTTTAAGACACATCTGGGTTTTAATGAAATTTAATATAAGCTATGCCCTGCAATCTTTTGATCGATCCGTCTTTGCATCAGAATGTTTCCCGCTTCAAAGCAAATTTTTTATTTTTGCCATCTGCCGAGAGCGTTTGCCGCACTTTTATTCCCATGACTATTTTATTCATCTTAGTGCAGAATATGAGGTAAAGATATTGCTTTTAGCTCGTAATAATGAATATTAAGGGAAAAAGCTGAACTGAATTTCTTAAAACTCTATATTTAAATATCAATATTATAACGTTATGACGTTTCTCATAATTTCAGATAATGACATAAGTTAGATCATCTCTCGAGTCATTCATTCAATTTGCTTAGATAATTAGGAGACTGTTGGATTAGATAAAAGTCATCATATCTTTGGATCGTATCTTTGGAAGATTAATTCAGTCTATTTTTATCATCTCTCATTAGATAACGTCGATGCTAGACAGATTAATTGGAATATTTTGTTTCTTATATCACAAACTCCTATTATTATGCATATTAACTGGTAATAATTAATTGATAAAAATTAACAGAAATCGGTATATTTACAATCTCATTTTCATCTTTCTACAATTAATACTCCATATTTAATTTTCTTGATATCAATTGTATGACTAAATTGAAAGCTTATATTTAGCATTAAAAATGATAATTCAATATTATGTTTCTAAGAAATTACATTACGTAATACTTTCAACTTGTTAAGACGATTAAAATACGACACTTGTGATATGTCTTATGAAGAACACTTATTGTAAGCGAAATAAATTAGCGTGCGTTCTACTTATAGATCATTTATAGATAGTAATTTGTTAATTCAAGAAATAAAAAATCCTGAGTTCTTTATATATATCTGTGTGTGTGTGTGTGTGTGTGTGTGTATGTGTGTGTGTATGTGTGTATTAACATTGAACTATTCACATTCGTACAATGATATGTGTAATGACAAGTAACATGACAAAGCAACAAATCGGCAAATTAATTGATGTTTATTGAATTCAATTGAGTCCACTACACGTCAAGCTGCGGCCAATGAAAGTCATTAAAAATTGATCGTTATATTCGATGCATCAATGATATGAAAACGAGTGCTTATTATAATTACTAAAATAATTTTGAACGCTTCCTGTGTTTATCTAATAATTGTACATATCAATCTTTATCAACAAGCCATCAATCTCTGAAGCACGAAAACGAAAATCCTTATTAATTAAAAATGATAAAATCTAATATATAGCAATGATATAAAATTATATCTATAGATTAGGTTAATAAATCTCACATTCATATTCTTCAAATTTTTTTACATTATTTATATTATTTTCAAATTTAAAGCATGCAGCAAAATTGATATCTAATTCAACTATGAAATAAAAAAAAGATCAGATATATAATATATCAGATCAGATATAATAGATCAAATATAATATAATAGATCAGATATAATCAGATATAATATAATAGATCAGATATATATAATTCTTTTAAATCTATGACTTTTTTATTTACAAAAGTAAAGAACGTAAATTATTTTGTTTAATTATTACATAAATTCAGTCGTGTTCATGAAAAATTAATAAGACATTATATTGGTCATCTCATATGCTTAAATGTGTGTCAACATATGGTTAATATTCGCCAAATATTCAAACGCATATGATGAAAGTAAACGTCAAGTTAGCCTCACAATGTGTGAATACGTCTATCGATATGACCGATGATGAGATTTAAATGACCGTTCACCTTGACATTGACTTGGGAAAGAGGGCTAATTTTGTGAAGCAGCGAAGGGGATCAAGTATGTGTGCAATAACTCACACGTGAACGATATATACTGAACAATGACGGCGGGAGATATTCACGGAGCACGTGGTATCGTGATGTCACGGAATGACGAGACAAATGTGCGGAATGACGTAACTCACGGCACATTGCACGAGTTCTTCCCCGCACGCTTAGATCCTTCAGATCGTCCGAATTACACACGATTGACACAAATACCATGAGTACGATGAATGTTCGACGACGCGACGTGGAGTTTTTTATCATCTTGCTTTCGCGATGTGTCGACTTCAAGGAGAAAGTCACGAAATAAGAATTATTTATAAAAAACTCGCTATCATATTTTGCATGTAAATTTTACTGTCGAGATCATGCAATATAGTTCTAAAATATAACCTAGTTACAATTAGTGCTTTTAACTTTTTTTTCCACTCCCTAAAACTTGATTATATTTCTCGTTACAAAAATAATAATGAATGAGACGAATGGCAAATAATTGATTTAGTATTAGAAATAATATTAATAATTTTTTTATATATGTGTTGCTTTTTTGCATTTCATATTCTCTGTTAATACAATATTCTAAACACGAATATGCATGAATCCAAATGCTATTTTTAGAAGCACGCAAATTAAAATCTTAATTATTATGCTTAACATGCCCATTAGTAGAATTGTAAAATAAGAACTGGTTAGTTTTTATTTAGCGAATTTTTTAAAGAAATTTTTCAATGAGATTTTTCTGCAGAGATATTTGTGTACACTTTTAATTCTACTACGGTTATGAAATGAAGAAAAGTTTTCTGTGTAGCTAACTGTACATTTTCTGTAAGGAACATGTTAATTATATCGTCAGAGAGAAATCTAAATTTTATGAATTTACAATATAACGTAGAATATATACAGAAGTTTGATAGTAACTCTTATTTACAAATTTTACAAATTTATTTAAAAATTTTAAATAAATATGTATTTTAAATTGTAATAATCAGAGAGGGAGAGAGAGAGAAAGAGAGAGAGAGAGAGAGAGAGAGAGAGAGAGAGAGAGAGAGAAGTGTATGCCATTTAATGGATAATACATTATTGATATGATATATAATATGAAAATATAAATTAAATTAATCTACGTGTCAAATTTTTCATCGTATATATTGTATTAAATTTTTGTAATATATATTTTTCCGTTTTTTAAATATTTTATTTTGATAATATATGTATATGTGTGTGTGTGCACTTTTTATTTTATTCTTCAATTTTTTTCTTAATCTCAATTATTTTACATAAATTATACACCATTCGAACTTTTTAACTTGAAATGATTTTACTAACTTTTACGTAATATCTTGAACATTTAAAGATGTATGAATTCGGAATTATACCGTGCATTATAAATAATATACAAAATGATAATGTCACATGTCAGCCAGCTAGATATAATTTTGGAATAATGTTGGAAAATACTCGATCAAATGTTAAGCGCTTTCGGTGAGGGATTTGTCAGCGTTTGTTATAAATAATGCTTCGATAGTCCGTTCTACGTCGAGTTAACGTATAGCTTTATTAACGGATTATATCGTACCATAATTAGCTACTGCAAATTTGATTCGATAACGTGGTCTCCCGCTCTCTTCCTCTCTCTCCCACTCATTCACTCTCTCTCTCTCTCTCTCTCTCTCTCTCTCTCTCTCTCTCTCTCTCTCTTTCTTTCTCCCTCGATGGATGGAACTTTATCACTACTACAATGTCACAAAAACAAATCACGTCAAAAAGTAAATTGTGGCCAGTCTGCTTGTTATGTGATTATATTATCCATACGTTCGAGCAGACAATCTGCTATCAGTTATCAGCATGAAAAAAGTCATAGCATAAATTCATTTATGTTCTTAAAATATTTCTCCTATTTTTTCATTGGTCACGCTATTCAATCGTCTTCAACTGTACATTTCTATTATCAATAAAGATGTCCGATGATTGAATTAAATCGCTTGCACAAATCTTTTGCAGCAAAATTCCAATAAAAGTTTTTAGATATATTTTTGTATTCGTTTTGTACTCGATATTACGCCCTATTCTCTTAGTTTATATAAAATAAACAATAAATTCTCTGGCTTAATTATGATTTTTAAATAATTAAATTCTTTTTTAAAACGTCTCTCTCTATATTTTATTATTATTAAATACATCTTGTGAGATAATAGAAATCCGCGCATTAAGAAATAAATGGTTAAAAGCGCGTATACAAAGGTTTTGATATGCATCGAGATAACACAAAAGAGCTGCAATAAAAGTCGCTTTAACTAAACGAGCAGATATATTTCTCGTCCGTTGAGCACTTTGCCTAATTTTTTGCACGAAGCAAACACAAATACTAGTTTGTTCCGCGAGATGTTTAGCGTACTAGTCTTCTTTTTTTTGCACTGTTGACCAACTTCTATTTTTATGCATCCTGCACTCTTCGCCTTTGTATCTTTATAATTACACAGCTTGCATTATAGTGTACTTGCAACTACCGAGATATTATGTAATATAAAATGCATTCGTGTATGTTTGGGACAAACATGTGATAAAACAATTTATAAGTGTAATATGTAACTGACATATAAGAGATAAAAGTGAACTGTACGAAAATGAAATATGCATATGTCGGTTATTGTAATAGAAATATATGTCATATGTCTTTCGAATTGAGACAATTACAGAATTACTTTTGTATATTCTCTTGTATATTCAAAAAATATTTTTTTTAAATTCGCGATTTTTAAAAAATATAATAATTATATGGTCTAATAAAGGTTATCAATATTATAATGCATACAATTGTCAATTTGAAAAACCAAAAATTATGAGCTCGTTTATGTGATTCATAGTTTATGTGGTTTCATCATCAGCTACATTATTCAGAACGCCAGCTGTTCGATAAAACTTCCAATTTCTTAAAGACAATACCATTCTCGAGATTGAGATTAATTATGATATCATAGATGACTGCGAGATTGCAATGTTGCAGCTGCTCCGCCGACACAAAAGAAAAATCGTACTTCTTAAATGATTAAATGGCAGCAAATTTGCCTAAATTGCACAAGGACGAATGCGAAAAATAGAACGATGATTAGCCCCATTATTTCAATATATTCATATAATCGTGATTCGTATAATCAGTTCATTTACACGAACATTTTGAAAAAAAATTTATTATATTATTTATTTAAATTTATATTATTTATTATTATTATTATTATATTTATTATATTATTTATTTAAATTATGTTATTTATTATTATTATTATTATATTTATTATATATTATTTATTATATATTATATATATTATATATTATTTATTATTTATCTCATCGATTTTTCTGAAGAGAGAAAAATATATTGTATCGAATTTAAAAATACATAATATCAAAAAATATCTATTTGACGTAACATGATCATGTATCAGACTTGTAATTATTTTTTTTTGTACACAAAATTTCTGACTGAACTCTATATAAGTTTTTTTTTTTAACTTAAAAGTCATCATGTTAAACACCATGTGCATAAACAGCAGGTGCTCACGAGATGCAATAAAAATTCCCATTTCACCTTTTCGGTGAAAAGTTTAAATCTCAGTTGCACGAATACCGAAATTCGTCACGATAACAGCGGTTCGCCGTAAATTACGTTATTACAGTGCGCTGTAACACGCCTTTTCGATGCACCGACAGAGAGAAAGAGAGAGAGGGAAGTATCATTTACATGTAGCCTGTAATGGTCAGATTGCAATACTCAGAAATAAAAAGAAGAGAGTGATAGGAAAAAAAGGAAAGGGCTTTACGCTACACCGTTCCTTAACTTGGAATCGAGTCTTAAAACGGGTTCGACTCGTCTGCCAACCTAGAGCTTCTCGTTTACGTGTATAATTTGCTCTTCTCTCTCCTCTTGAAGAAAGATGTCTTCCGCGCAAAGATTATAATTATTAAAGAGCATCTGCTTTTGCAAGAATGTCTCTTGACATCGACTTTATGAGAATAGTAAGAAGGAAAATTAGCTTTGTCACTCAAAGCGGAAGTTTGCTTTTAATTTATTACTTTCGCACGTTTTTTAAAATTAATCTCTTTCTATAAAAAAAATGATATCGTATTACAAATTGTGATTACAAATTTCATAATTGAATCTTATTGAATTGCTTATATAAATTTCGTGAGTTTGTTATTTTAAATATAAATACGACAAAAAAACTGTACATTCTTCTCCTTTTTTTTTTTATTTAAAAAGAAAATTCATTTCTAAAATATTTTTTTCCTACATTTTAAAATCTCTCTGTATTCTTCTTCAGATAGCCAAGTGATAATCAGAAGACGTTGATGCGCCGCGAAGAAATCTTGAGAGCCTTTAATTAATCTTTTAAATTAATATCGAGCGTTTCAGAGGCTCGGAAGTAATAACGAGTCGATTACGATGAGTTTCCGAACGTCTGTACGGCAATTTTCAATAATTGCTTTGATCGAATAAACTTTTTTCTCCGTTGCCGCCACTATCTCTCTCTCCTTTCTCCTGCTCTCACGCGGCTTCTGCGGCCACTCCGGCTTACTTCCATAATCGTTCTTGAAGATCCTTTAAACAAGCTTCGTAGCGAGCTTATGGCGCAAAGTGTTGAAACTAGATTTCACCGGCGATACTTCGTTAGAAAAAGACTTCGGCAACGATGCCACCACAGCAACAATATATACCTTCAGCCACGTAAATGTCCGCGTTAAATCAATGTCAGCGTGCAGTTAAGTGCAACTTTGGCCGTTTATAATCATTTTACGGCTTCTTTCTAGATTTATTATGCAACTTCTTAAAAGTGAACTGTACAACTGTAGCTCACGAGTACATTAACATTATTGCAATATTGAAGAAACACCTGGATAATAACGGCTGTCTACGATGTTATATCGTAGAATGGGTTTTCTCTTTCTCATATGAGTAAAATGGAGCAAGCACTTTATCGAAGTGCTGCGAGGAAATACGAGTAAATATTAATTCATTTGTGATTAAATATCTCGTTTCTATCTATTTCAACATGAATTAACTTAAAGTATTTATATAAATAGCATCATGTAGTGCTTTTTCTTGATAATTTATTGATCATAACGCAAAAGAAGAAAATTTGGTTCAAGGTCTTAGTCTTATGGATGTTAATGAAGATGTTAATTGCTCGTCGCTTTTTGTGATCGAGTATCGATGCAGTGAAGAAAATGATTGTGCTATAAATACTATCAATAAAATCAATAAAAATGAAAGCACTATAAAATGAGAGCACTATCGAAGAACATAGACTTCGATTCTTCTTCGATATTTAATATAATTTTTTATTACTTCTTGTAAATTTTTGATTACTTGTTGTAAACTTTTTTCCATAATGCTGAAATATATGCAATTTAAATGTTAATGGCTGTTTTTATAAAACTTAACGCGACTGTAGAATTTTTAAGATTGAATTGCATGTAAATTTATATATTTTTATATAAGACAAATTAATCGCATCAGTTATAATTTATTTTAAAAGTTGAATATCTCATTAATTTTTATATTTTCAAAATGGCTCTCAATTTTTATATTTTTGAATATCTCATTAATTTTTTTATTTTTTATTTTTTTTAAATCTATATATATATATATTTTTTTTTAATCTATATATGTGCAAATATAATCTTCAATTACGCTTTGCGTATTCTATTGCGTATTCTATTGCAACATGATTATAAAATCAATCTTTGATAGTAACGCGATCATATAAGGAAATTTCGTTTCATGGTTGAACGGTAAGCGCTGATAAATGAATTATCGCGATGATTAGATTGCAACTTAGGTAGAAAATTACAAGCAAAACCGAGATAAATCGTGATAGTTTAATAAACGAATCGTAAGAATAAATAAGTCATTCCACTGGACTTGAGCATTTTATCTGATTATTTTCAGGCTCCCAATTTTTTATTAAATATTGCAAATGCGTTTTGATACAGAAGAGCCAAAAAATAAAATCTTTCAACATCGTTTAAAATTTTCTATAGTAAACGCTCAGCTGAAAAAATTGACACAGATAACAAACGAGAAACATAAATTATATTCTACAAAATATATATCAATCGTGTCTCAAATGTAATATATATTATATTATGGATCATATTGTATGCGTCTTATCCAAATGAAATATGATCCTTGGATAGTGTAGTCCAGCACAATAATGGGTCGCCTGGAGATTTATGGTGGCCGCGTAATGCGTGATTAAAAAGTGTCTGGTCATGTACCGATTTCGTATCGCGTCCCGTCACGTCGTCTCATTCGACCGGATAGAGACGGCCGTCTGTCACGCGATCTCAATTGCAACATGCAGGATGCACATGTGTTAGGTAATAGGATATACATGTATTCGTAACGCGTACACAGACGAAGGGGGACAAGAGACATACGTGGGTAGATAACGCGCGCGGGTAGAACAATACAGGTTATTTTCCAATCTAGGCGATATCGATCTTGCATCACCCGGAACCGATTGCAGGCACAGCTAGAATCAGATATCTACCTGTTTTTTGATGAACTATGTGTTAACAAGCTTTTTTAGTGAGTTTTTTACTGTTTAGCATTCAATGAATAGTAATCCATTGTCATGTGATGCGGAAGAACCAAATATGTTAACATAACACGTGTGTAATCATGAAAATAAAATAGAATTATCATTTCCAAACAAATATCACCAGCAAATCCTTGATATATTTTATTTTCATAAATGTGGAATATGATCGTAATAGTTTTATCGTTATTTATTTATGCGATAATATCCGATAAAATTATAAAATAACTTCCGCTCCAAGAATTAACTTCTCTAAAATATAGATATTGTATTTATAAGTAGCAGAAAGTATATAAGAGATTATATATCTACACATAAATAAATAAATAAATATATATATATATATAAATATAAATATATATAAATTTTTATATAAAAATTTTATATAAAAATTATATATGTATAATTCTATTACATCAAAAAGTTTATTTTTATTTTTTATCTGGAATATATAATAGCCGAAATTGTTGAGAAATATGTAGCATACACATAATAGAAAATGCGAGAAATATTAATTAATGAAAATAAAATAATATTTTGCAAATGAATATTACGTGCATTATGTAAAAAAAATCTCTCATACGAAAACCTAATTATTGTTCCATAAAATGTAGTAATTAAACATTTTAAAATGAAAAGCGGGCCGTTATTACACGTTAAAATTCCAGAAACCGCATTGTCTTTCGCATGGAGATATTGTGCACAGATATTTATTACCGTCGCTAATCAATGCGCAGATGCTCATAAAATGTGTTATTGAAAACGTGATAATAAAAGATATACATATTGAATTTTAATCAATAACAATAATATCCCTAGAGATGATTATTAAGCGCGATAAACTATAAGCTCGGTGGAAAATATGCATTCTTCGAAAATGATACACGCGAATCAGTTGTACAGCGATCGTTATTTCCAGCATTAAATAAAACTACTATTTGTCGAGAGAGATATCAAAGTACGTTTTAAAATTAATTGAAAAACGAGATTCTGTCATCCATTTTCACTCTTGACGTCTAACTTCGTTAAAATATTTATACTCTTATACGTCTCTCTTTTTTTGGTTCAATAATTTTATATTCAATAATTTAATTCTAAGAAATCGATTCTGCATTTGTGAAAAAATTTGACGAAAATTTAAAGAGGATCTTTCAACGTTTATATTTTTACGCTTTAAAAAGTGAAAGGTGGAAACAACGGATTGATATACGTACGAAATTGTATCACATCGGCGGTAATCGATTTCATAATGCGGTGGAAACATGTCCCCTTACGCGAGACGGTAGTTCATGTCGCGCTGTGGAAAGGGATAATGTCGATCGCATGGGTGATAAAATGCTGATACGAGCGCGGGTAGTTTCGTTCCTTTTGTGTAGTGCGCTGAGCAAGCGATCTACGACTCTTTCTCATAGTTGCTCTGCCATTTACTTTCACAGAATTATGTGTACCAAGATCGTTCGTGTTCGCAGAAGAAACTGTGCGACATTAATTATATCGTTGCGTCGGACATTCGGATTATAATTTCATTGTAATGTGTGCGTTATTTTTATCACATTTTTATTGAAAAACCGATTTTTTAAAAGCGAACAAAATTTAATTTGATTTTTCATATGCCTAGTATGTCGAGTCTTATACTTGTTTTAACATAAAAATCGGTAAGAAAATCGTGAGAAATATTCATAGATCGATTATGCATAAATAATCACTAATTGTCGCTTCGTACTTATAATTATCATCAGAGTTAAAGTTTTCATTATTTAAATAAAAAATATATATATGTACATATTTCGTGCGTTAACATGCAAGCAAGTACATTACCTTTTTTCTTCTATGTCTCCCGAGGCAGCGACGTTTCATTGATATGATGGAGATTGCGTATAATGGATATTTTTCTTCGTCGGAAAAACAAGAGGGACCCGTCATATTTTTTTATTTTCATTAAATTACGAAACGGTCTCGAAGAGAAAGAAAAAGCACTTATCCCGCGACATCCATCAAAAACAGCCTCCACCTCCTACCCCTCTGACCCGTGCGAATGGCAGTAAATAACGACGGAAGCCCGCACGCCGAATCTCGATCTTGCCACATGCCAGCCAACACCGGGAGAAAGAATTTATGTGTCCGCACGCGCGTCGCTGTTAGTCGTGCGAGATAGTCGACTGCGCTATCGTAAAGAAAGAGAAACCTTAAATCAAAAAGGAGCATCGCTCTTCGCCAATTGGCCGCTCGAAACGCAACAACAGCCGGCGATAAATCCGGGCGAGCAGGAGCGAAAAAAAGAATCGATCGTGGGAGATGCGCTTCTTTTTACGTAAACGAAGTTGAGACAATGTCAAATTCGACCGTGCAACTGGATTGCCTCCAGTCCAATATTCCCCGGAAAAAAGTTTACAATTATGTATATTTAATTATATAATTATGTATAAGATCGATTTATATTATCATTTATGTGTTATATCAAGATTTATATCGAATTATGTGCAGTTATATTAGATTTTCTTTTCGGAGTATTATACTCGATGTAATCGAGTAATATAATTCGATACGGAGTTATAAATATTTTGATGTAATTATATGTAGATAATAGGATTATTATACATAATTATATATAATTAGATATAATTATACTTACACAGTTATATATAATTAGATATAAATCTTTTCCCCGGGTCTCTACCCAAGAAGCTTGACTAATGATAATTAATTCATTAAAAAGCCTCACAATTATATTACACTGATAATAAATTAGTAAAAAGATTCTTACGCATTCAGGATTAAATTTTTATAGGCAAATAAAATCTCCAAAGATTTCGAGCTTCGAGATTTTATTTTAATCTCCCCGATTGTAGCAAGACACTGTGTAACAGTATTTATAATAATTAACACACTCGCGCGTCGCCGCCGCGACAACAAAGACTTGCGGTATAATATTCAATCATAATTCAGTCTGAAATTCGATTATTGCTATTTTATTCAACAACATATCTTTTTCATTTCTTTTTTTTTTTTTTTACTTCCTCGTCATTTGCTTCATTATTTCTCTCTGCGGGCGCTGCAATGAAATTCTGAGAGGGGGTTTCTGCTTCAGAAGAGACGGCAACGATTGTTTTTTTAAATGGATTATCGTAAGAGTATCTCGTTCGTGTATGTTTATGCGTGTCAATGTGTCACGCGTATTGTATCTATATATATAATGTGTATTTACGTTTCTTTTTTTCATGTGTTGCATATATACATACATATATATATGGTTTATTACAAGGCACAGGTAGCTTACACATTTCTTTTCTTTCCTCACGGTTTACACACACTATAATAATATCATGCACGCATCCACGTACTGAGTATTGCTTTTGCCATTCATTCGACAGAACTACTAAATCGTATTTTTCGCCGATCTCGTAGCCAATATTCGTTCCTCGTCACGCTTGGTATTATTTTTTCGCACAATAAACATCCGAGATAATTGGATCATGATAACTTAGATTTGCATAAACGATACTGCAATTGTACTAACAACGTAATCCATTTACTTAATGTCGAAGTAGACATGTACTTCGAAAAAAAAAATTATGTGAATATTTTCATGAATATTTTCATAAATTTAGACTTAATCTAATATTAAACGTCATTAAAATAAAGGTAAAAAATAGTCATAAATGAAATATCGAATATTCTTGAAAAGAAAGATGATGGAGAATACACGTTTTTCTTCCTTCGCAAACTTCATCACAGCAACGAAAGTCTGTGAATGATTGTCCGTTATGTAATCACGAAATTACGATAGTCGATTTAGCGCGTTCGCGGCATGATTCGCGACATAATATGAGCTCTTAATGGGCTCTGCTGCTGAGCGAAGTGTTCGGTACTCTATGAACGATCAATTTTACGTTCGATCATCAATTCGTATTGTCGAGACGATGTCGAGCAAGCGATTAAAGCCGGAGAGAAACAGCGGTAGCCGAGGTGGCGGAAAATTGTGCGACCGTAAATGGCAGCGACGTGCTTGCTTCGCGTTCACGTGCATGAAAAGGCCGATTCAGTGAGTGTTCGTATTCGATAGAAATTGATGTGCGACATGTATTTCTAATACTTAAGTTTGTACAAATCGCGATAATATTAATCTTTAATAAATTTATAAATTTTGTAAGTAATAATAATGCCGAATGGCATTAATAATTTTTCTTTTTTTTTTAGAAATTAAATAAAAATTGTTAAAGGCCATATTGATTGTTCAATTGTACTTATATTAAATCTTAATCTAATGAAAGAGTGAATATAATTTTGTATTACTTAATATAATCGACAAAAATCTTTAAACGGATTTTTACTACATCTGCTATATTTGTTAGCGGCCGATTATTGCTTATTCCATTATTGATGCTGCTTCGACATTTCCGTGAGCATACTATATTCAGTAAATAGACTTTCCGATTGCTCATCTGACCTAGATTCGATTCCGGTTCAGTAAATCGTTGGTATCGCTTGCATTGCACGACGACCGATTGTCGCTGCTTTAATTCGACAATTCGCCTAAGCAAATGAGGTTTAGACTATGAGAGAGTATGCAAATCCCAAGTGGTCATGTATCCAGTTTCCTCCTGTCGTATCGCGCCAATGGCGAAACTTCTTGACGAGCTCGTAACGGATTATCCAGCCCGAAAATTAAGTGATTCGATTTATCTCTTCATATTATAAAATGATTAAATCGAGAAAACACAGAAATAAAATAACAGAAACATCTCGTATGTGCATAAAAGAAGCAAAAGTCGATTATCGATTTTGTGACATTTATGTAAAGAATACATTTATGTAAACAATACGTTTTAAAATCGTATAATGATATTTTAACAACATTTATTAACATTTTTATTTCCAGTAAAAATTATAAAGTCTAAAATCGTAAAAAAAACATATTCATAAAAATATTATACAATTATTTTAATGTTATATCAGAGTATCGAAAAACTATTATATATAGAAGAATAAATATATTATATCTCTTTCTCTTATTTCGACATATTACACTTCCAGATATTGTATCTTTTCTCTCCGATTTTAAACTTTTTTCACGCTTTGCAATACCGTTAAAAAATTAACGCAACGCAATTGTAATGTTCCGTTATTGCAGTGAAATGAGATCGTTTGCCTTCGATGGCAATTTCCCTCGCGTTACAAGCGCATTATCAAAATTTCACATTAATATAAGAACGGTCGATTCCACTTTTCGATTCCATTTCGATTATTCGCGCTGAATAATCCAATTTGATGTCATTCTCCAAGTTAGAGAGAATACGAGAATAAAATATCGGGTGATGATACTCTCGTCGACATTTCTTTTTTTTTACATTGCCCCGCGGTTTTTGCACTCGTTACACACGCGTGTTTCGATGTTTCTTTGGACGCATCGGATAATATGCGCACAAAAGTATTATATCTATATACACAATCGAAATTTTAATACACGCGTATACGTATATCAGTAATCTGTCCTGGCCGCACTATCCTATATTTTCAATATTAATAATTCCCTCTTAATCAACTTTGATCACGCTGATCAATAATGTGTACATTTTTCTATCATTTAAGATTTTTCGCAAATTAACGATCTTTTTATCAATTAATTGATGAAAAGATTTATGCTAATTAATTTAAACTGGCATTATTTAATTCATAAATATGAAGAAATCTTCAAAATATTCATCTCTTTTATTTTAATTAATTGATTCAAGAAAGACTATAAAAACAGTACATAATCTGTAATAAAATGCTTTTATCTTCAATAATAAAAAATTGAAATGTGATGAGAGCCATTTTTGTGATCGAAAAAAGATATAAAGAAACATATGGGGACCAACTATGAGGACATCATTAGTCAACATTAGTCAACATTAGTCGAAACGCAAGTCAACATTAGTCGAAACGCAGAGTGGCGTTATTACATCTCTCGCACGCATTTGCAGCGTCGTTACATTCGGAGACTATTGTTGGGGGTGTAGCGGAAGTTATTCCTATCGTTGTTCGTATAAGAAGGTTGGGGGAAGGAAGGGAAGGATCTTTCCGTGTCTCGTCGAGGGACGAAACGGCAGACTGATCCGATAGAACTTGGATTGCTCGTCGAGGGATGATTGTCCCTTGATTGAAAACGTCCTCGAATCGACGGAGGGTGTCGACTATACTGTACTGGGAAGAAAAGTGACGGTGTATGCGAAAGTCTCGTGGCACGCAATTCCACATGTTCCGAAAACGCATTTTTTACGTTGATTCCCATTCCCCTTTGGGAAAGTTATGCTCGTTTTCCAAGGGTGAACGCCGAATTCACATTTGTCGAGTGGAGTATAATAGGAACTAAATCCATTTCTGTATTCTACCTTTCTGGCTTCTGCTTTTATAAAAATAGATCACAGAAACAATTATATAGCCGGTGTTATAAATCAAAATGGTAGTTACAATTGATGTTTAACATTAAAAGAATGTTACATACGTTTGACTTAACTATAAGAGTAAAAAGATTAAATATTTTTCTTAATAATTGAAAAAAAAACAATGATATAAAAGTTGATTTTTTCTGATTTTGTAGAGAAAATTAAATTCTATAACAGATAAATTTATGAACATCCAGACATCAAGCTTATATTCTATTAGAATCTTCAAAATAATCAATAGTGTCATATACATATATATAAATAAAATTAAAAGAACTTTTTTAATAGTATCATAAATTTATTATATACATATATATGGCTGAAATAAATTAATAGAGAAAGTTTTAAATGTGTGGCACGCGGCAAATGCAAGGATCACAATTCAGTGGAAAATTAGAAGAAGCTCGCTTGTCATTGCGAAGTTGAATCTGCAGCACAATGACGCTTAAGAACTTTCCGGCATTTGGGCTGTGAAAAACGTAAGCTATCAGCGACTCGCATTTTTCTTTTCCTCCCCTTGTACTCTCTCGTAATCGAGACGCATCGCGACTCTCATGCGCACACGCGGGAGTCGTTACCTTCTACAGATTGGGGGAAGTTTCGTCATTTCCCCATAGGGCACTGAAAGCACTCTAATCTCCGGACGACGATAGTTTTCAAACCGTAAATGACACGCGTATGCGTGTATCTCTATCGTGGACAAGATTGACACATCAGGGGCGCACGATAATTTTTCAAAATCTTCAGTTAATCATTTTTGACTGTTTTTTAACAAGCATGATAATCGAGCAAAAAGAAATATTGCTTAAAACATAATCTTCTAAGACACAATCCTTTGCAACATATTTTTTACATATTTAATAATTGCATTTCATATTTCACAATTAATGATATTGTGATTGATATAAATTGTGATATATTTGTGTTGTATAATATATATTTTTTAATATAAATATTTAATATATGTAATTAAATACATATTAATATATGTATTTAAAAATTTTAAATCTGAAATAAAAAAGACAAGAACAACAATTTAATTGAACTTTATAGGAACCTGAGGGAATCTTAATATTATGTGGAAAAAAATTATATGAAAATTATATAATATATATATTTTTATTTTTCAAATTTTTAAAAAGAATAATTTGGATTTAGATACTTTTAAAATTAAATCTCGAATTTTTTAAATTAATGTATAATTTCTTAATTAATGTGTAATTTGCTTTTGCGGTGACCCTGATTGTGAATCGTTTTTGATAACGATGAGTTAATACGAGGCGCGGTCGTTGCCGCGTGGACTGGATATCACTGATAATCTCTCTGTCTTTTTGCATGCCGGATGCACGTTTGATTCGAGAAGAGAATACGCGGACAGTATTTCACGAAGGGAAATAATCGCGGATTGTTTTCGAGCGGCTGTGAATGGACGGGCGGGATTTTATCGGAGTATCGATCCTCTAGAGACGCGGGAAGTCGACGGATCTATTTCCGGAAGCTATGAAATAAAGCGTCGTACGATATCGAAGAGAGTTCGAGTTATAACCGTAAATATATTTATGACGATATAAATCGCGAGCCCGTGAGCGCATCCGTTATTTTCATCCTTTTTTTTCGGAAAAAGCGGAAATGCGGCCTCGTTTCATCTCGCTATTCCATCTTCAAATTGAGAAACGATGATAAGAGTACGATAATAGTAACAGTGACAACGTTATCATTATTCAAAAAAATGTATGCGAGTACAATTTAATAATAGAAATAAATAAAAACTTAAATGGAAATAATATTGGCACGTATATATTTATCCTTGATATATTTGACAATAAAAAAATAAAATAATATTAATAAATTGTGTGATATCTTATTGTGTCGTAGTTAAAGCTTTAAAAATATTCTAATAAGTATGCAAAAAGAGATAGGAAAATCGGTAAAATTACGAAGTTATACTTCATTTAATTTCGTAATTAAATTATGAATTAATTATTTCTAATCATATTAATACTCCACTCATTTAAAGTCAGTTATTTCGGAAACACATTAAAATTTCCAGAAATACGAATAGCTATTGGAATTTATAAATTCTAAGATACATAATTTCTTTCTCCCTCTATTTCTCTCTCTCTTTTTTGACGAAAATATAATACGAAAGTTAAAACAAAAAAGTTTCGGAAAACTTTTAAATCAAATATTGCAAAAACAGATAATTAAAAGTTAATTTGAAACTTAATAAGAAATAAAGGAAAATTAAAAATGAGAGGAAGTGAGTTTAAAGATGCCAATTATTAAAAAAATTAAGATCAAAGAAATTTATAAATCACAGATTTACATAAAATATGTACGACACAAAACTTGAAACATAAAATAATATTCTTATCCAAATATTATTCTATTAAACGTGCGTTTTATTTACACACTTCAAAAATAGCGCATTTTCCCTGAATTTAATTTAATTTAGTTTAATTTAATTTAATTTTCTATTTTCATCATGTTCCATGCTGTTATCAAAGTAACAAATCCATTTAATAAAGAACAAAATCGATATTCAAATTATTCGTTTGCGACGAAACCAATTTCATCGTGACTCGGTGGCTGAGAAATCTCGCATCCGAAATCTCAAAGAATAACAGTTCGGCGTCAGCGATCTCAAGAATGAGAACGTAATCCACAGAGTAGTGCGAGGAGTAATATAGTGCGCGCGCGGAGTACTTGTACCGACACGGAAGTAATCCGATAATCCCATTAGACGAGCTTCCATAAAATCGTTAATCGTCTCGGTACGCCGCGCCGCCGGCCCGTACGGCTAAACGTGATGCTCTAATCCCTGTTCGGTATTCACATCGGTTTCGAAGCCACATCCGCACTGCGGTGAAATCAACCGCGTGCAGTGCGTTCGCGAAAAGTGCGTCTTAACATCATTTTGGAGATTGTGCACCGATTCATCACTGACAGCGCTTCTGTCAAAAGAGATTCAGATCAGCTGTTAAGGATAATTTTCATTTCTCTAAATAAAGCCGACGCTTCGAAAAAGAGTTTTAAAAATTTAATGTTTTTATGTCTTTAGCAGATATATTGCGAGTTCAAATTCGACGATGAATAATAAGAAATAAAATAAAATAAAATAATTAGTCTTATAAATCAGAATTTAACAGTTTCTTTGAAGATTTAACTTTTTAAATTGACTTATTTTGTGATGTGTGGAATCACTTATTTTTCCGAGATATTTCGAGTCAGATATTTTGTCACCGTAAATTTCGTTACTATAGAAAATTCATTGAGTACATACAAATAAAATAAAATAAATGCGGTGCGGCGAATTTCCTTGCGCGATATGATCGATAGAAATTTTCTGCCGGAGGTTGTCTAATCTATCGAAAACAATAACAAGCGAGAAAAATATTTTTGTATCCTATTAGTGATTCCATTAGCGGAATGCTCGCGTACGATATTAGGATACGCAATGCAAATTAGGATTAAATGCATCAGGACAATTGCACCAATCTCATTAAATGATATGCATAATGTTTAATAAGAGAAAAAAAGAAAGAAAGGAAAAAGAGGAAAAGAGAGAGGAGAAGCGAGAAGGAAAGAGTGAGAGAGAAAGAGAGTGACGCGAGCGGAAGCGGTCAGTTAGCAATAATGTTTGCAAGTGCTCTGATAATTATCGAATCTCTCGATATTTGCATCGAGCAAATCGAAAATAATAGAATATTCGAACATTCGTTCGAGTGCCGGTTACGATCTCGCGTGACTTCCGTATTCGATCGTTCTCATCATCGAAAATTTTATTCGTGATTGCGAAACATGGTGTAAAATATTCACAAGTTTCCTTTCACATGTGTGTGTATCAGTGTATCAAATTTTTTACTAACTCAATGATACAAATATACACACACATATGTCATTTATTAATAAACTTTTCTTTTCTGCGAGAACATTTTAAATTAAAATGATTCCTTAAAAAATAATAAAATGCAATTTATGGACGAATTGTTCAAAAAGCGTGTGTTTTCAAACGTAAACTGCAAGATGGCGGAAGTTAAAAAGCAAAGTAATGCGCGCGTAGCAATGTTTAAATAGCAATTTTTATTCTTTGATATCGCTAGTCCGTTCCACTTTTTGTTCGTGTCAGCTTCGGCTAATCTGATTATTGCGTGCATTCTGTAGCTTTGCGTAAAGCGGAAATTGCGAAAGCGAATAGAAATAAATGGAAAAATATATATAAACACTTTGAAAAATATTTGTACACTCGGTTCTATTCCGTTGCAATAAGTGAGATAATGAAACAAAAAATCGCGAGATTTGAAATCTCGGATATTAAGTTTATACGAAATAATTTTAACAATACTCGAAAGGAAAATAAACAGTTACTGTTTTAACTAAAATATATCGGGTATTAAATAATTGGAAACCTATCCTTTCTGTTCCGGTTGATGGCATAAGTTGTGCATTTTAATTCAGCACTTCAATCCACACTATGTAACAATCCCTTAAATTAAATCCCTTAATTCTAAAAATTTTCTATGTCGGAAGCCTTCGGAACATGCGGAATACAAATCTTTGCGTGGTTTCTCAAATTGGAATATCGGATATAGCACTCTAATTCATGATCTTTTTCTTAAACAGGCACAGAAAATATATATTAAAGTTCAAAAAATTTCGACATTAATTTTTCCTAGTTCTTGAAAAAAAAAATGTGAATTAAATTATTACTGTATCGAGTTATTTTCACCGATAGTCGCACACTCCTCCGACAGACCTCGCGCTTCGTTGTCAGACACGAGACTGAAGACCGGACTTTGTCGGAATTGTACATGCGTGATTCATAACCGCGGGGCATCTAGATCAGATCTGATTGCTGTTCACAATGAGCTTATTATCCCCTAAGAAGCTAGAGAAATCTTAACAACTAGGTCCGATCTTAACTACTTCATATACGCTATATATATGTGTGTGTGTGTACGCTGCGCTCATAGGTACAGTATGGCTCCTAATGTGATAACCGCTAAAGTGTCCTAAGTAGCCTAAATCCTACCTGTCGATGAAAAATGACTCGCTCGTGGCGCGAGTCATTCTCGTTTTTCTGTGCGCACTGACGGTAATAATCTTCACGGTGCGTACCTGGAGATACCTGTTGAACGAAAGTTGATCGATCCTTCTCTTCTGAGAACCCTGATCCTGAAACGGAGATAGTGTTGCCCGATGAAGCGCATTATCCGAGAAAATTCTTGAGTAAGCGTGAAATAACATGTGCTAATTAATACCTATTCTGACGATCGATTGAGAGCAAGGGCGAGATGACGCAAATAATGTAACGCGATTATCGCGATAAAAGTTTTTGTGAACGTTATCACACATGTTATACGAGAGATCGGAACGGGAGAAAAGAAGAGATAATTAAAAGCGGATATAAATGAATGATGCGTGATTGACGCGATGACAGATCTCTCATCGCTGTATTCGTTGGATTTCGCTTCTCAAGAATCAATCTCGTTGACGTCACTGATTGATTAAATCAAATCCGACGGAAGTAGTTGTAAGTGGCGTAAAAACTACATACAACGTTATTGAAAAAGTGCTAAAATAGCGATTGGCTTTTTCCTATGGTTCGCTCTTTTTTTTTTCACACCCCCTCTCTTCTCTTTCTCTTTTCATTCTCACTCTCATTCACTCGCTCTCTTTTTCCTTCTCTCTTTCGTACATGTATACATTTTATCTCTCACTCACGCTTTCTCCCTGCTGTCTCTTTCTAACTTCCTCTTTGTTTTTCTTCCTACATATCTTGTCACTCGCGCGCGATTACGGCTTAATTATTACAAAGATGGTTGTACAATAATATAATATAGACTCTGTATTAGTTACAATAATATCGTAGCGTTCCTACACGTCATATCCGGCCTTTATCTGTTGTCATTAATCGCGAAAATGTGGAACTAATAACCGAGTTCCTTCTTGAAATTAACATCTTCACGCTTGAGAAAGCGTGAAGATGTTAAGCTTCTTTCTACGAGCACATCTTCCTCGTTATCACCATTTTCTCGAGCGTGCTGCTGCCGCATATATGTGTCTGCGTGTGTATATCTTTGTATATATGTTCGTGTATCTTTATTGCTTATTGCTTAACATTAATGTTTACGTCAAATGGATCGCCGAAGAAATGTCACTCGCACGCATCATCGTCACGATTAAGCTAATGCTTTTAAGAAACAAAGAAATTCGCGTCGATCACCATGCATTTAACGTTAAAGACATTGCATGCGATCTTTATTCTCGACGAATGGAACTTAGAATTATAGACGGGACCGCCATTTGCATTGCGCCTAACGAGATGCTAATCTCCACTTATCGCAGAAAGACGCATTACAGCGTGCGATTTCTCGGCGGCTCCTCTCGACGGATGAATAACGAAAAATGTGGTGAGCCGGGAGCCCCCGAGATAGAATACCAATATTCGAAAATTGAGTTTCATCTCGTTTAATAATCCTTCGAGTCTCCACCCTCGAGAAAATCACCCTTTCGATGAAATAATATTACACATTTTTACTCCTATCGATCAAAAGATTTTTTATCGTGCCGATATTTTAAGGATTATTATTCTTATCTATTTTTTCCTATTTATCACTTTTAATTGGAGAAAAAATTTTTTTTCCGCTCTCACTCGGTTGATTCATTCTTGAAGGACTAGCGACTCACCGGCCATCATTTTTCCTTCATCCCCTTGCGGCGTTATTTCGTGAGGACATGCAAGAGTCCACTCGATCCATCGGAGGATGCTCACCGCGAATATTACATGTAATTTATCGATATAATTATTACGCGTATCGTCAATTAGTCGGTATTTATTGAGAGGGTACATGCCCGAGAATGAGCAAAGAAATGAGCGTTCGCCCGGCGAAGAAAATATTTACCGTGTAGGTGCTCCTTCTTCGCCTTTTTGCACTTGTCGAGACTATAGTCTTTTCATGTATATAGTCCTCCCTTTTTCTACGTTTTAAAAAGTAACTCTATCGTATTTTTCGGTTAGAAACGATAGGACTTCAAAATGATCGATCCTACGAAGTCCTTCATTCTCAATCTTCAATCGAGATTCGCGATATCGATCTCGTGATATGGTCTAACCATAAAAATTGCTTAATAATTTCGTTAATTTATTCGTCCAATCTTAGTGCCTACGCGCCATGTCCAGTAAAAAAACCTATTTGTTAAGGAAAACTCGCGCTCAAGCTTTTCTCTTTTCGATCACGCACTAAGTCCGTTGGAATTTCAACTAATTTTCACTGATTTCTTGGGCTCTTCCTCAATTCTCCGTCATTTCGCGATCCATTGTATTCTCCTTTTTCCATCACTGTTTACCCATTTTGTTTTCGTCAACAACGCGAGAATGTCACTTCGAACGCGAGTTTCTCTCGACAGCTAAAAACTAACAAGAGCCACGAATACGATTGCATAAACCGATCAATGGCTTCGTCTTTCCCGCATTTTTCTCATTCACAGCTTGAAATCGCACTCTTTGTCCTTTTTCTTATAGATTGATCCAAGCGTTCGATCAATTGACTGTCGCATCGCATTTCATGGATCACTATATCGCAAATATCTTTAACGATCACTGAGTGTTCGATACCACTTGAATTCGATTTTTAACTGATTTGAATTAATTGTCGCGCTTTCGATTAGAATCACCTGAATATTGCAACAGCCACCATCAGCAGAGCGATCGTCAGGTATGTCGATCGGCTGATTTGCCCGCCATTTGTTTCCATGCATTGACCTGGAACGATAGTGACGAATATTTACTACCATACGGTGTGTATAATTTCGTGTGCAAGAAAAAAAACGATATATATCTAATCGCAATTAAGCAGCAATCACTTTTTTTATTTTGTGTTACTCAGTTAATTAGCAGTAGCATTTTTCATACTTGAAAAATGCATATTTACAAGTACATATTAAATACTTTGTCCTTAAAAATATGTATTGAGTGTAAAATTAAACATATAATTATTCTACATAAAACTGATTTAAAAATCTAGGCTTATAGAAAGTTTTAAAAAAATATTGTAAATAAAATTATTCTCTCTAGAATTTTATTAAAACCAATCATCTATAAATTTTATTAAAATCAATCATCTATCTAATATTATCTTTTTAAATTAACATAATTTTCTTTAATTTTGATCAGCGTAAATTTTGCAATACGATTTAAATGTTTAAGAAACGTTTCGTTTGCCAAATTAAATTGAAATCAAGGAACCGCTAGTAACATGAATAACGTAATATTAAGATAATATATCTATCATATTTAATCATTATTTCGCGATTATATATGAGATAGCCCTAAGTCTAGCGACGCATAATTCAGCGTTTATCAACGCGCTGTCGCAGTCTATTTGTCACAGAGAGCTACACGAATGTCGCGCTAAATTATATACGCGGCTGTCACGCACCCTCTCGCGACGAGATTTCGTGCGACGCAACGGATGACAATCGCTGACTCTGCGATTTCGATTGGATGGCGCAGCCTCCATGTCACGAGCAAGTTATTGGAGTACGCGTTTTGCGAGAGAACGTTTTGCGGAAAATTTCGTCGCGCCTTCCCGGTCGGGCATAGTCGCGATAAGTTTGCAAAATAAATTCTCAATTTTAAGAGGATATCGTCTTGTGTCATATGTTTGGGGATATTGAGTTTTGTACAATATTTGATACATATTCGAAAACTTGTGTTTTGCACATTCTCATACATTATTTCTACTTTCCGATTCATGTATTAAAATAAATTTTAAATAAAGAGGAAAGTTTTTTCTTATCAAATCGAACAATATAAAATATTTTTTTTATTTTTTCATTGTATATACAAGAAGCAATTTTATTTTCTAACGACATTCTCCAGGTGCTAATATTAAATTTGTATTTCAGTAATCCACATAATTAAAAAAAATCTTATAAACAGAATTTTTAAAATAAACTTTGTATTATTTTTCTAGTAATCGATTTCTTATATTGCCGGTATCCAAGATAACCGATAAAAGGATATTATAAAATTTGAGATTATTGCACATACATTTCTAACGTAATAAATTTTGAATACATATCGCACAGAAAAAAAGGACATTCTTATTTTGAAAATATATTGAGCTTTAACATGGAAAATCTTGAAATGAAATTATATCGCGTTAATTTAAGAAAATAATTGTTTGAATAATTGCTTACTTGAATGAAGCCATTTTATATAGTTCAATCGAGAAACATACATTCTCATGATTTAAGATTTAATTGTCTTGAATGGAAAAGAAACGATGTTAGATAGAAAATAACATTTTTAAATCAAAGATTATAATTTTCTTAAAGTAGAATTAAATAATTATATATTCTCGAGACAATTACAATATTAAAATAAGACGATAATATTGTTAAAATTTAAAATTATTAAATTCTTCTAAGAAGATTAGAAATTGTTGCGTATATACGAAACAATGAACGCGTTACTTTAAGTATATAAGTACATATTTAAGTATATAAATATAATTTAAGTATATAAGTATATATTTTGATTTGACACTTCTTTTTTTTCTGTGCGCGCTCGTATATATTCGTCCTCGGTATTCTCGCTTGGATTAACGCTAATCCGGGATGAAATGCGCAACGACGGAAAGTGAGAGGGTTGACGAAGGTTGCCACTTACCGGTGCTGGTAGCGTTGAAGGCCAACATCGGCGTGGGCGGCGGGATGCCCCTCTGACACGCTATGGGACTAGCAGTCAAACTGACAACTCCGCCGCTCTCTTTGTACATGAAGCACAGTCTACGGCTGTTTCTGTAGGGCTGCGCTCTATTGTTGCTCTCGCTGTTCGACCACGCTGTTCTGCGCGCCAACGGGGTGGCGATCACGAACTGCGTGCCCTCGGCGTCAAACCATCTACCGTGGCAAGAGTAGGCTGGAAGGCAAAGAGAGAGAGAGCACGAGGCTGCTAGAGTGATCTTCGTATAGAAGGGAAGAGAGGGTTTGATTTGAGAAAGTTTCGGGATAATAACGCCCGGGCGTCTCGACGGCCGTTACCCTTCGAGTGCCATTATTCCCCCGAAATAAACTTCGAAGCGATGTCGAGGGTCGAGAGAATATCTACAGGCCCGAGAAGTCTATATGGAACGTCGGAGGAGGAAAGTGAACGTGGCTCGTGGTTCTTTTAAATATTTCGAGCTTAACATAACGAAGGAGGGCGACCTCGAATACTATTTCAATCATGCTAATTGAAGTTGCGACATTATCGTGATTGATAAACGGCACACGAGATGTAAGTTTCTCACCCTATATGTCGTCTTAAATATCAATTTTAACGCGGAAAGACTCGAATTCGTTATATTGTCTCTATATATTTTCGTAAGCGCAATAAATGTATTGTCTTTGTTGAGAGATTTATCGCTAACATTTACTTAATTAATATTAACTATGTAAATTCTGTTTATGCCTATATAAATATGATGGACAGTTCTTATCTCTTTGTAAAGACAAGGGATGAGTGTCAATCTTTTCTTCTAATATTAAAAAAAGCCAGCAGAAGTAAACACATCGCTTATCTATGCGAATAACTATTAAGCTCATCAATCACATTTTCTATAAATATTCAATCGATGTTAACAAAATTGCGAGAAAAAGGTAGCTGTATAATATTACTTGAAAAATGATATACATTTGCAAACTTTTCAATATATAGAATATTTCAGTTTCACGCAATCTTACAAATCTTTTGAATTTACGATCTTTCTGCTCAATCTGGAATTTTAATTTTTTCTTAAGGACAGAGTACTAAAGAGTAACAGTTTATGTGTAATTTAAAAAAATATTGTTCAGAAAATAAATAATACAGAAAAGTTCGAAAAAATAATCTGATTTTTCTCCAAGATTCTTGCCAGAATAAAAAATCGGCTTTAACCAACGTTTCTCTAACGTTAAAAAGTCGCTCTTTAGTTGTGTCGAATTCTCAAGATGCCTTGAAAAAATAATCCTACCTCACGGTATAGTGCTTTCGCTCAAGGGGCAAGTACGGCATAAGGCTCTCAGTCTGATGCGGTAAAGAGGAAGAAAAGGCAGATAATTACCGGTGATAGCGTCGACGCAGTCACTTTGAAACTCCATCCTGTCTGCTGTGGAGCAGCCCACGGTTAAGGTCGTCACCTCGGAGCTGCACCTCGAGTCATCTTCGTTCCTCTTCTCCCTTCTCTCCGGAACGCTCTCGTCTCTTTCGCGTTCCTCAAGCTCCCTCTTCATCCTCAGAAGATCCCTGTAGGTCATATAACCTTTGTCGGTCGGACTATCCGACGCGGATCTCTTTCGTGGCGGATTTTCGACCTCCAGATAATCCCCGAAATAATCGTCCTGCACCTGAAGTGAGCTGGGGCTCCAAGGGTCTTCCACGACCCAGAAACGTCCGATCGTATCCGTTCCATCGTTCGACCGGAAGTCTTCTATCGGATATCTTCTTGATCTGTTCTCCTTATCTTTCGAGTTTATCTCGTCCTTGATTTCTCTACCTTCGTTGCTGACCTTCGCGTATTCAGCCTCTTGCGAAACGTGTTTCTCGAAGCGACTGACAGCGCGTGATCTTCTCGTCTTGGAGCGCAAGCTCTCCGTGATACGTTGCTCCGAGTGATCGCCTGACCTTCTGACCTTCGAGCGCAGGGCACGCTCTTGCAAATCTCGGAAGGTATCCTCCAGCTCGGATCTTCTCGATGAGGTGGCGATTTCCTCCAGGCTGTAGTCTTTGTGACCCCGATTGCCGCGATTCGAACGCGCCCGTCGACCCATTCTTTCATGGATCAAATACTCGTTGTTGGCCCGTCTCTTCTCCACCTCGTAATCCAACTTGCGGCTCCGCCGATCCTCGTTCCTTTCTTGAGCGTGTCGCACTTTTTCACCGTCGTGACGGATGGGTAAGGACCCTTGCTGGTGTTGGCTTCTGCGACTCTCGCGCGTATTCCGTGTCCTATTCACGTCTGTCACCGTGAACTTACCCAAGTACGGACAGGTACGCGGTTCCGGAGAACTCGCTGCAATAAGAAACAAACTCGTATGTTACTAAGCGTCGGAATCTTTCCTCTTTTGGAAGAAACACGAACTAAAAGAAATCCCGAGAAATAAAGATTTTAAAAATACACATTGTATAAATCACGTAATCAGCTGATAGAGTTCAAATTATTAATATTTATAATTAATTTTATTTATTATTAATATTTCTTTCTTTATTTATTATTAATAATTTTAATTTGTATAAGAAACACGAACTAAAAGAAATCCCGAGAAATAAATATTTTAAAAATGGCTAATGTGTTTTATACGTACATACATATTACATAAATCACATAATCAGCTGATAGTGTTCAAATTATTAATATTTGTAATTAGTTTTATTTATTACTAATATTTCTTTATTTATTTATTATTAATAATTCTAATTTGTATATCTTGAATTTAATTGTACCAAATGCGTTAAAAAAATAATTATGTATAACAAGTAACAAATTTTTACAAATTTAAATTTGAATTGAAGAATAAATAATTATTCTGATCACATGATATCCAAAGTGATACACACAAACTGTAGTTAGAAAATAAAAATAAGAACAAATTTACAATATAGTGTTAATGATGTAAATAATATCGCAATTCTTTTATTTGATATATTAATATAATATTTTTATATAACTCGCGGTACAATTGTATTTTATATTTACAATAAAGTAGTTTAACGTGTGAGATATGTAAATAGTAAAACATGACGATAAAATAAATGTATAAAAATATAAAAAACATTTATCGTAGATGCAAACTTTTTATCAAATACCAGTGAACGACTAGTGGAATTTTGTATGGATAATATAAAACTATAAAAAAATGCGCATGATATATATGACATATGTGCGTAACGGTATTATTATTATTATTATTTTATTAAAAGTTTATACGAATAGAAATACTAATAGATGCAAATGGCATTGTGGATAAAAAGAGTCGCTGTAAATTAATGATCTTATCTACGAAAGTAAAATACCGATATGCCCGTAATTTCTATGGCCTAAGAAGAAACTTTGAAGTTGAGTCTTAAACGGAATTTTAAATGTCGTAACTTTAAAAGTTGGGACAAGAAGCTCGGCGAAGGTTATCGATTCCTGCTAATGATACTTTCTTGTTAGTGAGAAAGTACGGTATATTTAACCTGAGAGAAAAAAAGTTCTGAAAAGAGCTGCGGATATCCGACTCTATATTCGCATAATCATATTATATCTCATGTATTTTAAAATAGTTGAAAATATTATAACATGTAATAGTTCGAAATTTTTATAGAACTTATGCTAGTCACTTTTCCGGAGCAGTTAAATTGAAGTAGTTACATAATTTGTGTATGTAGTTCACATAAAGATATATACATAAAGAGTAAGCATTATTCTTCTCTAAAATCTTTCATGAAATTATGTATTAAATTTTTAAAACCATCATAAATTTATGCACTATTAGAGTGATTATTAAAATTTTTTAAATTTATATATATTCACTGATATTCCTCTTCTTCTCTTTTTATATATTTTTCTCATTATGGACATACAATATGGGACATAAATATCACGCCAATCATGCGCAAACAAGAGAAATGCATTGTGGTCTTAATGAAAGCTCGTTAGATCATAGAAAAGGAGAAAAAAGCCAAGAATCTCTGGGAGATCCAAGAAAACAGCGGAAGACGGCGAATGGCTATAACGAGAGAGCGTAAATCGACCATAGGCAGGCACAATGCGAACTCTAATGAGACAAATCTGATGACGCACCCTCGAGCCAAGGGTGGCACCCTTAGGCTCCCTCCCTTAGCTCGGTGAGCTGTGCATTATCGTTTTATCTCGATACCGAGCTTTCGAAACTTGTAGACTAACGATGGCGAGAGTTTTGCCCGCTCTCTTTTACATTTTACGTATACAATACGTGCTTCGGATTAATTGAAAGCACGCGATACACGATGTTGACGAAAAAAGAGAAGAAAAAAAAGCATATTGATTATCCTGTAGGGAAAATACAGCGAAAGACTTAATTGCTATTTAACGTCGAAAGAGTTGAAAAAGCTCGAGCAAAGGGATTCGGAAAATTTACATATACTTGCTCTTAATTAGAAAGTAAGATTCGATTATAAAAGTAATGGGATTTCACTTTCTAATTAAGTCTGAGAAAGATCCGCTTTAACAATGATACTATTTTATTTTTATTTGTAATTTAATTGTATTGGAAAACACGAAAATATCTAGAGAGAATTCAGTGAACGGAAAATTCAGATTAATTATTTATTAAAGATTGATTTAATTCTTATGTTTTTTTCCTCAAAGGGATAAAAATATCGTTTTCATTTTCACGCTGATGTTTCATTTTGCATTCGTGAATTTTATAAGTCAAATCTGAAGGCAGTTTGCGACGATATCGCAAAAATCTCGTTATTTTTACGGTTAATTAGACACGATTTTACAGCAACGCAAAAGCGATGTTCGGTCTCGGCAAAAGAGACTTGATTTTTCCGACTCGTTAAGCGATTCCCGGTACGAAGGACCTGCCTAAAAGGACGGTACGCTAAGGGCGAGTGGCTCTCGGGAAATGGAAGCTGGGAGTCAGTCCCTTTGGTCCATCTCGATTCCTCTGCTCGATCGAACGTGAGTCACGAATTATGCTGATACATATATTGTTGCTTTCGTTTATCAGAATCGTTTATCATAAATTTCTCGGTAATAAAAGATTTATAGTTTACATATTGTTTTTTAATTTGCGAGCTTAACTTGGCAGATTATGTATAATAATATTGATAATAACATTATATAAATAATGATAACGATAAAAATGTTATTCCGATATATTATAATTCGTCAAGGTAGTACTGTAGCGAATACATTATTCATACGATAGCTTTCTATTATAATATTAATATTTTGCATAAAATTGATCCGCTTTTACGACACGTTGTCGGAGTAACAATGTGTCGTAAATTAGAAATATACATGTATAGGGGAACATATCATTCCTTATCTCAATGTACTAATCTATTCAGAAAATCACGCAACAATCTAGTTTCATAGGTGTCTTTAGAGATAATAGCTATGGACTAAACTTTATGTCCATATTTGTAGAAACATGACACTTACAGTTTTATTATATCAAAAAAGAAATTTAATAAAGATTTATTTAATTTTATATACATTATATTACAAACCGTTAAAAATATATATGCGATAGATTAACATATTTTTATTAATGAAAGAGATGAATTTTTACATGCGTTCTTATCTGAATGTATTAAAAAAAAATTAATCCCCGATAATTGTATTTTTGCACGTTTCAAACACAAATCACGCTGTTGCAAACGTCATCGCAAACGATATACGAGACTTATATCCCGCGGCGCAAATACTTATTGGTAACGAGTCGCGCTCTCGATAATCGATAACAACCCGCAAGCGTTAAATTACTCGGCGCAGCTTTCCAACTCAGGCTAACTTGAAGTGAACTAGCTATCCGATCTGCTTTCGGAATTAAGAAAATCACGGAATTAATCACGACAATTACCTGTATTGTCTTGGCAGCCAAGGAAGGATCAGGTTCACGACCTCGCTTGCGTTTCCTTAGCAGGCCTTGTTAAATTTACACGATATCGTAACTTGAGCAAGATGACAGAAATGAAATCAAAGTAGTTTCGAAACATTGCGGATACTTACGTACCATTTCGACCTTTTATATCACGTAAATTTGTATTTTTAAAAATGTTAACGATTTAGTTGTCGAATTCTGATTAAAAAATTAAAAACTTATGTATAATTTTCTTCACTTATAATTAATTAAGGATGCTTTGTACAATCCCAGCAAAAAGTAGCTGAAAATCAATATTGACGAATATATCCACTTTTGATGTATTTTGAGTATGAGAAATTGCGTGGAATATTATAATTTGATCTTAGCTACAATGCAGAAATGTATTTTTTAATATTTATTGCGTTTTTATTGAAATATTCCGAATTTTGTTAATCGAAATGATTAACTTTTGCCAGAGAATTTCGCCTTGTGACAGATACATGGCTAACTTCATTGAATTATATTTAATATCTTTTTAACCAGTTGGTACTTGTATAATATTATTTGACTAAATATTTCCTCTGTATCCAAACTTTTGCAAATTTTAAACAAATTCTGAATATTATTTCCATGTATTTTTGTCATTTGAATCGACGTGATTATACGTTTCTCATAAGAACACATGTTAATTCGATGCAAATTAAAATCCTTATAACTTGTGAACGCTTTAGTGAATCGATTTAAAAATTGTACTAAAGATTCTAAACCTATGTAAGGACATTCTGTACAATTTTCATTAAATTCTCAATATTTTGAAAGTAGGTACGAAACATCTTTAAATTAATCGGAAATAATTTCATTCTTTTAGAACATTTACATATTTAAAAGAATATTTCATTTCATGATTTATGTAATTCGCGAAAAAATTTCTAAAACAAAATAAATTAGATTTATTTAGAATCCATTTAATGAATTGTTCGAGGATTGAGGGTCGAGTGGAGAGCTTAAAATTGACTAAATTATGATAATAAAGCGCATTTTTATTATCTATTAATCTGAAATAATTAATTTATTATCTATTAATCTGAAATAATTTCATTCTTGTAGAACATTTATTTAAAAGAATATTTCATTTCATGATTCATGTAATTCGCGAAAAAATTGCTAAAACAAAATAAATTAGATTTATTTAGAATCCATTTAATGATGAATTGTTCGAGGATTGAGAGTCGAGAGCTTAAAATTGACTAGATTATGATAATAAAGCGCATTTGTATTATCTGAAGAGAAGACGATGTAATAAGAAGTTAATTGCGAGTCCGTCATAACATTAACTTCCTGCCTATCCTGATGTCTTGTTAGAGAGCTAGTTTTGATCTAAAAGCCCCGTAGGCGAACCGATATCGATTAGTCACCGCGGCATTATCCTGTCACATCGAGCGAATCCGCGTCATTCCCTGGCGAAGCGTGCTTCTTGACACGGCAGTTCCAAGTTTTTAATTAATCGGTCGAGTGCTGTGCCTCCCTCGATTTTGCTCTGCCATCCCTGCCTCGCTGCGTAGACCCTTTTCAGGAAACGAAACGCCCTAACGATCGATCTCTAGGACGAGGGAAACGGATCGGAAATTCGCCCCGTTATCGCGTGCTTCGTTTGCCTCGTTCATATCTCCTCGATGTGTTCGTGAGAGTTTCATTCGTTTTGCATCATCATGCGGCAACGAGAATGACGTAACCGCGTGAATTCTCGTAATCGTGTAAATCCCGTGTATATTTAACACTTGACTCTTAATTGGAGACTATGTTTTTGGTTGTTTTCTTTTCAAGTAACAATAAAAAACCGTAAACTATTGTATTGAATTTTCGTTGCGCTTCTTCATTCAAACTTCTTCAAAATGTACTTTTTTTTTTTTTTTTTTTAAATTGCGAACCGCGAATTTTCTTCATATCAAGATGACTAAAGCTTCTTATGCAGGAACGAATGTCTGCTGAGCTAAGTCTCATATCTCATTATACTTCGGGAGGGTTGAGTCGCGCGTGCTTTGCTTATCGTCGTCGAAAGTTAAATCGAATGTATCGAATGAGCGAAAGTTTGTAAATAAGAAAACAAGCCGCACTCGTCTTCTTCCGATAGCGCGCATTTTTCTTTAGCAAGATAGATGTGCCGATACGTTACGTACTTTTAGCTGACGATTTACATTCGTGAGTTTCCGCGATAATACTTTTATCTAGGCGGGGCGGATTAAAGAGGAAAGTGATAAAAGAGGGCGCCAATTATTCTTCGAGGAGCGAGATCGGCCGACGCGCTCTCTTTGTTTCGTTCGCCAGGAAATGACGCCTCGATTCTCGCCAAAGCGATAAATTTCCAGCGGAAATAACTTTTGGCAGGGTAGATGGCGGCGAGGGAATACACGGTAAAAAGGAGGACAGGAAGAAGGGGGAAGGCGAAAGGGTAAACGAGATCCTTCTCGAAACAACCGCGCGCGTTTATTTTCGTTTGGAAAAAAAGCAGATCGGAAGATTCGAGGGGTCGGTTTGCGTTATTCGATAAATTATGGTTGTATTTATAAAATAAATCATCCGATCGTCCTCTCAAAATGGATCCAAGACAATTCCAAGAAATATCGTCACATTGAAATACGTTAAGCGGATTATTTCATGAAATAATAACCGATATATATTTAATATTAAAGCAGAAAAGTATGAATATTTGAATTGATGAATTAAAAATAACCCTCTCTCTTTCCCGGTATAATTTTAATTAACTTATGACAGGCGAGAGATTTTACATTAATTATTAATTCGTAAGATATGGATTAATTAATATGAAATAAGACTTGAGCCACAACTTTCATTTAATTTTAATTATATGATTATTAGAATTATTTAAACTATTTTATATCATGGAAAAAATTATTAAGATTTAACTTTGATATCGTGAGCATAAATCGCTCCTCTATTTTTCATTTAAAATTGTACATTTATAGAACTGTTTTATAAAACACGTATATTTATAGAACTATTTTATTGGAACTATATAGCCAAATTTACATTAAATTAAATCGTTAAACACGACAATATAATTTCCGCCTCACTTAGTGTCAATTAAAGTTTAAATTAATTAATCAATCACTCATAAATAGATATCCTTAATTTATCTCCAATTTCCAAATCCGTATGTTCAATTGCGAAACTGTTTCATATGTTTGAAAAAGAAATTAAACTTTAATTTTAATATTTATAAAATTTATTATTTGCTATTTATTATTTTCGACAATATTATCGTTGAAGTCTGTTATTGGAAAATTGATTCTTCTAACATCACATGAGTGTATTAAGTAGGAAAATCGCAAAATGCAACACGACTGAATTTAATTAATTAATCAATCATATCCAACGCTCTTGATTTAGCTCGTACACTTAAATTACAATATATCGTTTCATTATCCCGTTTATTATCGCCTATACTTTCACCAATAGAATAGAAAGAGAGAAGGAGGAAGGGAGGGAAAGAGAGAGAGAGAGAGAGATTTCATCGAGGTTCTCGAGCTACGAAATACAACAAAAATCTCTTCGTGTAGCTATGCGGAAAAATGATTCATCAATTCCGTGCAACGCTATTCTCTACAAATATAAACGTCGAGTAGCAATTCGAAAATATTTTCCGTTTGCCGACAACGAAATTTTATCGAAGTGAAACGCACGCGTCTCTGCGAGTAAACACGGATGACAACCGGTGTAATTAAACCTGAGTGCAGGACGTCGATCGTTACTGGCTTGATTATTATTGGCCGGACAACATTTCGACCTGATTCCGTCCAATGCTGGCCGCCGACATAATTTTGTGTCGCGAATATTAAACCGTTAGGTATAACCGTGTGGTCGCTTCGCCCTCGTTGAAATATCCCGCAAAATTCATCGAACTAATCGAAATACCTGTGTCACCCGTGTACCTCGTTAGAAACTGGAATAAACAGGAGGTTGCGGTAAACGCGGAAGGGGACGAGCGCTACGAGTTAATAGCAACCTTGTCGCGTTAACGATTAATATATCCCGGTAAATATGCAAAATATATATGTGTATGTTTCTTTAATCCTAAAAAGAATAAAATTAAAAAGAAAAAGAAAATTTAAACGTCACATACATGTCATTAAAATGTATAAAAACTGGAAATATGCACCGATAATTTTAAATTCCAGTATTTCTCAATACTTTTTATTGCAAAATCATTTTACGACATTTTTAACACACAATTAAAATTTAATTATTATAAAAATAATGCTGGAAAAATGATTTATTGAAGCCTCTTTCAGCGCAGTCTTGCCTCAAATTTAACAATTTTGAAATTGAATTAGGCACTAAATTTATTGGATTTAAGAGTCAGTGTTTTAAACGCTGCAGCGAGTTGATGAAAAGGAACGTACCGTTTTTCATTAATTCCGGCTTTTATTAAATTTCACCGAGTGCACGAATTTCTCATTGAACGCGTGAAAGCACTCTTTTGAAGGATAAAATTATTTTCATAATATGATACATATTTCGAACGCGGTGCAATAATAAGCTGACTTGGCCAATTCATGTTTTTCACGATATGATTTTATTAATTGTATCGAAAGAGCGAGTGTCCTTTCATTAATTAATGCAGTCCGATGCAATATTATGATTTAAAATATTACGCCATATATATATATGTATAATATATGTATGTAGCGATTGCCAATACTCGCCATTTATTATTCCAGCTACAATATATTGACGCGACTTAATTAATTCGCAGTGGCTCGATCATTCGTTACGCGTAGCACAAAGTAGACATCAATTAGTAGACTGGCATCGGTGCAATCAACAAGATACTCAACGAAAACAATGTTTCTTTTTGGTAGCGCAGTTTTCCTTTTTGTTACGCTCGACTCTCTCATTCTTTTCCTTCCTCGTTTTTCCGGAGGATAAACGCGCGTACGGCTTCTTTCGTTTAATCTGAACGTACTTGTACTGCGATTTAAAATGATCAAAGTACCGTTGTAAGAAACAACGTTGCCTCGTAATAAAAGTTTCATGAAGCCGAACGAACCGGAGGAAATCTGAAGTGCCGGAGGAAAAACAAGAAAGCGGAGAAACGGAACGGACATAATAGAGAAATAAAGAGAACCGTCCAGGATAGATCGGTGGTGTATTATAAAATACCGGGATGTGCGGGGAGATACGCGGCGGAGGAGAGCCGCGATCTCGAGGATCTCGAGGATCTCGAAGAAATCAAAAAAGTCGATCGCGAGTCTCTCGAACGATTTAAGTCGGATTTATCCGCCCGAAATTTTAGTAACCGACCGCCGTCGCAGCCATTTTCTCGTCTCTCTCTTTCCTACTTAATTATCGCTATTCCGAGGCAGTTTCTGAATTAGCTTCCGATTATTCCGGCTGCTCTTTGCTAATTGTGAGCGCAACTTTGCCAGCGGACCGAGAAGAATCGTTCCCGAGCGGAACAGTCGCGCTAGATCATGAACTTACCGAAACTTTCGGTGAAGAAGGAGTGTATCGGAGAACTACGTGCGGCAAGTTGCGGTTATAGTTTCGAGCGGAACGGGATTCATTAAAACTGGACAAAAGGATGGGGGAAGAGAGTAAACATGGTATCTGCCGGCGCAGTCTATTAATCTGTGACAAGTTCAGGATTCGAAATGCTTTACGTGCAGCATTAATTTAAAAAAAAAATTGAACCAACATATACGTTATACATTAGAAATTATATGAGTCATAAATCTATGAAAATCTTGTTCTCGGGTCGAATAAAGCACCTTGCAGTTGTGAATTATTTTTTCACTATTTTAAAACGAATTTTTCCTTAACAAAAATATTAATCATATTTACTGGAATTTTTCAGTATTTTAAATCGTAAATCTAAAGCAAAATTTATAGGAAATAATAAAAATACATACAACTAACTACTACTAACAACAAATAAAAAATAATAAAAATACATACAACTAACTACTACTAACAACATATATATATATATATATATATATATATATATATATATTGAGTTAATAAAATATAAAATATTCTGAAATTTTGAAAGAGAGATAAATACCGGAATTTCATTAATTTTTATTAATTTTTCTCTTTCTTTTAAAATTAAAAAATTCAATAACATATCGCTCTCAATAAAACATCTATTTATAAATATTTCACGAATAATTATAATTTTCTATGAAATTTGGAAAGAAATTTTTAAAACTGTTATCGGTTTAGAAATTCTCGTAAAATAAAATTATTTTTTTTTCCTCCTATGATTGCATTTTTCTTTCGAACGATGCGATATCTTCAGCCACCGCTAAAATCATCAATGGACACGCGATGCAACGATAATATAGCAAGAAAGGGATCCTACACAGAGGGGAGATTCTACGACCCGCACCGTTAGCTCATAGCCGAGTAAAGTTCACCAAGGAGAGAAAGCTCGAAGAGGATCTGAGGGGGGGTGGACGTCGAGGGGGTTGTAACAGAGTCAGGTGACCCGTGTCAAGTTCAAAGACACGAATGCTAACCCCGTCACCGTTTATTCCGCGTTCGTGAAAGGCCGCCGCCGTCAGAGAAAGAGAGAGAGAAAGAGAGAGAGAGAGAGAGAGAGAGAGAGAGAGAGAGAGAGAGAGAGAGAGAGAGAGGCAGCTATAGAGATCCCCTGATCGAACCACCGTAAAAACGCCGGGCTCCTTCGACGCAGAAATTATTTCTTCGCGACTTTAATCCTGCTTTCCGGCTGTTAGACGCTACGACTTTGCGCGCGCGCCTCTTTACGCTTCTCGAAGTTCTCTCGATCCGAGAGAGGAAAATTTTCATGGTTCCTTACCTTCGTGCGCGCATCTCTTTTTCCTCACATTACGCCGATACTTTCGATGCCGTGCTTCCCAATCCGACGACTCCGAGGAATCGAAACATCCATATACATATCCATTCATTTGACGGCCGTCGATGTCGCTCTCCGCGCGAGCTTTTCCATAATCGCGTTTCCCATTATCCACTCTCCGTACCGGATAGCTTTTTATAGCCGACGCCTCGGAACTCGCGCCGACTTCTGCATTAACGAATGCATTAAGGATTATCGGCACGACACAATAATCGCGTTAGCCTGCCGTCCGTATTTATACACGGCGGCGCGTTGCGTACGTATATTTTCGCAGATTTGATTTTCTACTTCTATAACGGACGATACCCCGCGGGAACGGTGGCGGAACGGCGAAGTTTAATGAGATTAAGCGTGAAAAACGAGCGTCCATTGTATAATGCATATCGTGGCGATATTCGCCGAACGCGATTTCTCTCTCTCTCTCTCTCTTTCCCTCTTCGTTCTCTCAATTCGCAATTTAATATCTCACGAAAGTAAGAGACGACTGTCACCCTTCTCCTCCTCCTACCGTCTTTTTCTGCCGTTCCTTCTCTTTTTTTCTGTGCGAAAAGCAAACCGACGCTCCCAAGGGACGTCTACCGGCGCTCGAGCTTCTTTTCTCGCGTCTCCCCCTCAATGTCGACAATGTCGCGAGACCGAGAACTTTTCCATTCTGATGAACTCACGTATCCGTCCGTCGCCTCCCTTGAAATGCCCGCGATGAATGAATACGCATTATGCGTTGTGCGTAAAATTGCTCTCCTAAAGATATCATTAGCGACCGGCATTGTGTCAAGTTCTGCCGCATCGGAATAACGAAACTAATTTGAATTTCGATTCTACAAAGATTAAAGTATTATCTCTATTGAAATATATAAAAGTTTGAAAATTATATATTATCGTCTTGATGATTTTTGTTAAGGAAAAATAAATATCGAGACAAAAGATTAACGTTTATAAAATTTAATGAATATTTTAAAGTCGTCATTTTTTAGATTAGATTGAATTGGACAAATTTCTATCAATATTTATGATAATAACACATCTTTGATTAATTACGAGAAAAAATAGGAGCGCAATCTTATTATACGAACAATAAAATAACAAATAATTGTTGAATATAGAGAATATAATAATTTTAAAATACGTTATGTTAACAAAAATTTGTTCCAAAAGGGAATTTCTGCTTTTTTACAGAGATGGCGAATGACAAATCTATTCGTTTCGCATAACTTTACTGCGGTTACAATGTTAGCAGGTCGCTCGAACTTTATACAGAGAAACAATGGACTCTGAAACAAGCGCGATACGAGTTCGCCTTTCTCCCTTTTTGCTAAAAAAATGAAAAAGATGAAAAAAGGATGAAACAAAAAAGAAAAACGGATGTCGCTGTGTCGACGAAAGTCAGAACGACAAATAATTCGTCGGAACGATCAAGCGCGGCGCCCGATAGAAATTCAATTCCCCAAGGGCGGCAACGCGTAAAAATGGCGCGTCCAACGAGATGGAATTTTTGGCACGCGTTTTTTTTCATACTTCATTGTGCCGGGCATTCTTTCTCTCTTTTCCCAGTTTCTCTTTGTCCGGCCTCGTGCCGCGTTTTCTCTCAGGCCCGGTTAGATCGGTTCGTTATGCGGCTACAGAGTTTTCCGTCCCCATTGAGTTTTCAACGGACCAATGTCCTACCAATAGCAGCGTGGAAAAAAACGTCGGAGGCAAATTAATTCGCGTGTTTGTGTCCTCGAGGATCGGCTCTAAAGACCTCTGGTCTTTGTTTTTTTGCTTTCTTTTTTCAATAATTCTATCAATTTTTCCCTTTTCGACAATCTTCCGTCCGCACCGGCATTTTTATATTTGACTCAATTATTTTGCGTCATCCGGCGCACACTGCAGCCCGCTATTAAATTTCGATTGAGATTTGCTTAATAATTTTATCGTCTTCCCTCACATAATTCCAATTTTATCTTTCTCTCTCTTTCTCCTTCTCTTTCTCATTTACTTTTAACATTTCCCTACGCTTGGTGAGTAAAAATTACGAATTTCTGTTCTGCAGTTGAAAACGAAGATGGATGTTTGCTGATAAATTTATCTCTAACTGATATTTTCATGAAAAATATTACTGAAACGTAACAAAGAAGGATGACTTTTCATGAAACAATGGATATAACTCTTTAAAGAACTCATCCATAAAAATTTTCGTGAACTTTTCCACTGACAGGATAATCAACTTATTGCGGCCTAGGATATTAATATGCATTTTTAACAAATAAAATCGCTCCCGTTGTTATAGTGAGCATCTCAAAAATTTTTTCTTTTCGCTTCAATTTAAATTGAAACAGCGATAATCAATAGAAACGATATTTTTAGGTCAATAATTTTGACAATCTAAAAGAAAAGAGAAAATATAATTCTCAATCAATAAAAAATGCTACAATAATCACACAGACTTTTTAACGACTACGTGAGCTGAAATGTTATAAGCGTGCAAGGATTGTAACTAGGAGAGGCTTCAAAAGCGAAACGTGGTCTATTCACCGTGAACAGGGATGCGATCCTCCCTCTGAAAAGTTTTAATGGACGCTTCACTGTTCACCGAAAGTAGTTTAATTTTATCGGCAATACCAATTATGCATTCTGAGCATATGAATTACGCGTGCTCGGCGAGCGTAGGCGTGTAATATATATTACTTGAACTTTCTACCGCAATAACGATGCTTTATGCACCGCTTTTCGAATCATGTTCGTTATACAAGTTATTCCATGAGAGAATCATATTAATAATGAAGTTTTCCATAGTGCAAATATCATGATTGCTGCTTTTTTTCAACAATTTTTAAACCGATTTTTCATAACAAAAATTCTAATAATATCAGCTCTAGTTATTTTAATCTCTAATTTTTTCGATTTTTATTTCAAACATGAGATTAAAAAATATATTTAAATTCAAGCTAAAGAAAAATCTACCATAGAGAAAAATTAATTATCGCTAAATAAATTGTCGAAAATAAATTCCTTTATGTGTTTTCGCTTTTAAATCTTAATTAAAAGACTTTTTATCTTCATTTTAACATAGCAGGATAACTATAAATGAGTCTCTCCTTAGGAGAAAATCTAACGTATATTAATTGGAAAATAAGATGCGGTTCTTATCTTATAACTTCTTTTATCTTCGGCATTACCAGTTTGATAATTAAATTTATCAACTCTAGGATAAAAAGGATAAAAGGTTTCCCCCATTATTTCAATGTAATTCAAATTTTATCATTTTTCTGCCTAACAATTTTATTTCCTCTATTTTTCAGAAGGATTAGAAAAAATATTTTCCTGGCTTCGGAAAGTTTCAATAATTTATAAGCTAAGTACTATGATGTTTAATAGAAAATCCAAATCTAAATTTGACAGATTTTTTAGTTAATATTACATATGCAATTTGAAACTACAAAAATACATATGAATAGTGTAACTGATAATCTTCATCGCGCTGCGCAATGTGCTCGTGACAGTTTATTTTAGTGTGGTTGTCGTGTTGAGAATTTATAAAATCGTTAATGCATTATAACCCCCTTTCTATAAGCTGTTAAACTACAAGCGAGAGATATGACTACGGTGTGAACGCCATTTCGGGCGGACGCAGCGAAAGGAGAGAGGGAGAGTCACGGATAGAGGACGTTTTTAGCTGAGTTAGTATATTCGGTCGCTTATGTAATCAATATACGAGGGTGAGAACGAAGAAGAGGTGGAGAAGAGGAATAAGAAGAGGCTCGGGGGGAGGGAGGACGCGGAAGCGCGAGTACGACGATAGGAGGGTGCGTAAGAAATAGAGGGAAGTTTATTCCAATAGAAATACGAGGGAATGAGGTAAGACCAAGATGGAAAAGATGGAAGGATCGTGTGCTTTGTGCCGTTTAAGGGGATGAAAAGTATTGGGTATTTTAGAAGATAATCGATATATCGCGTATCGAAAAGGGGCAGGGGAAATACGCATTATGGAGCGGCAGGTAGTCGTTAATTGGCGAGTAGTTATCGGAAATAGATTTCTAATGCGATAACAGCCGCGGTCGACATCGTTATTGTTGCCCTGAAATATTAATAATCTTAATAGACTCGCTTTCGCTTCGGCAATCGAAAACGTTATACAGGGTTTTCTACGATAACCCGATACGAAAGTCTCAGATGTGCCTTCAGAAATAATTTCTCGCGACATTTCGCGTTATCGAGAGAGCTTTTTGCCGCTTTAATCTTCCATACGAAAAGCGAGTATCTAAATTTTTACGTCCGGCCAAATCGCGTTCGGCATCATAATTTCGAATTTCATTATTTAAAGTGCGCTCGAGTTCAACGAATTTCGATGCCATGTACAATATATTCCCGCGCGAACTTTCGAAAGTCATAAACATCTCGTCGTCGTTGTTATTAAAGGAGCGAGATTCGCCTATGTAATTTAAAACTACATTCATTTTTTTAAATTATTACCTTTCTTAAACGTACTTAACATTTTCTTGAATATACACGATCTCCTGAAAATTATCAGTTCCCCCGTATCGCCTCGCGTTTCAAACTTTCAAATGATAGATATGAAAATTCCGCCATCGAGATGCCGCGACGCGCAACTGGATATTCTCTCCGCGGTGCTTCTTTTCCAGTTTCGTACTTTCAAAAGAGCGCTCAAGATGGCAAAGAACGTGGACCGGTCTCTCGCTAAGCTTCGAGCTCGAATTGGAAGAAGTCTGCGGGAGGAAAAAGAGGGCGGGAAGCCTTGGCCGGCTTGCGACAAGTCTTCCGCTGACGTTGCCCACAATCCCTGCGTTCGTCCACTCGAGGGGAAGCTTGCAGTTGCACGTCTTGCAGTTTCGGTTTTTGCAATTCGTTTCGCTCACATACTGAGAAACGTGGCATTCGGTTTCGCTGCCTCGCCCCTGCTGCTTTTTCCCTTCCTTTCTCTCTCTCTCTTTCTTCATTTTTCCTCTTTTTTTCTTCTGTTTCTTTTTTCTCCTTCTCTTGTTGCCTCTTCTTTGTACTTCGCCTCCATTGGCTTTTCGCCTCCGGTGCTTTTTTTGTCCATCAGATCATGGATACCTTAGGTCGTCCAGCTTGTGTCTCTGGTTTGCGTCTATGCTTCTTGCGAATCGCTTTCCGTTCTTCGTTAAGACTTCCGACACTTTAATACGTTGCGTCGTTTTATTCCTCTACTCCTGCCACTGCGATTACTGTCTCGCCTGTTCGAGATATAACTACTGCTGTCTCCGTCGTTCATCGACCGGCGAATATGATAATATTCGCGGCGATGCGTAATATGACTTTTTAATTTATTCAAATGCCGCAATTTCGCTCGTGTTACATATATAGACGTATATATGTACTATTACTTAATTACATCAATGCAAATATCAAACTTTAAGTAATTGCAATAATTAAGGATGTTTTTTCGTACCTATTTTCAAAATATTGAGAATTTAATGAAAATTGTAAAGAATGTTCTTACATATGTTTAGAATCTTCAATACAATTTTTAAATCGATTTACTAAAGCGTTCACAAGTTACAAGGATTTTAATTTGCACCGAATTAACATGTGTTCTTATGGGAAACGTATAAGCACGTCGATTCAAATGACAAAAACACATGGAAATAATATTCAGAATTTGTTTAAAATTTGCATAAGTTTAGATACAGAGGAAATATTTGGTCAAATAATATTATACAAGTATACTAACTGGTTAAAAAGATATTAAATATAATTCAATGAAGAAGTTAGCCATGTATCTGTCACAAGGCGAAATTCTCTGCCAAAAGTTAATCATTTCGATGAACAAAATTCGGAATATTTTAGTAAAAACGCAAATAGTAAATATTAAAAAATACATCTCTGCGCTGTAACTAAGATCAAATTGTAATATTTCACGCAATTTCTCATACTCAAAATACATCAAAAGTGGATATATTCGTCAATATTGATTTTCACATACAAAACATCCTTAAGAATAAACGAAAAAAGTATCAAATCATATCGCCGAATTTTGTTAATTCTTTATATTATATGTATTTTTTAAATCATGTGTCTATAAATATAAAGATTTAAATAAATATTCTATTGAAAAGAGTGAAGAATGCATATTTTAATACATATTTTAAGAATACATATTTTAAGAAACAAAGCCTCGAAAACTGCACCATTACTTTCCTTATTTGTGGACTTTTTTCAACTACTAAGTCTTATGTTTAAATCTGAACTGATCCTAAGATATTTACGGTCTTTTGAAAGAAGCCGCGAAATGAAAGAGGATCTCATTTCGAATTAATGGAGAATTTTTCGACATGTATGAAGACCTATATACTGATGCTACTTTTAGAAAGTGCTTAAGTATCTGTTTAATTAAAAAGATTGTTATGTTTTTCCGCGTGGTGTCTGCGATTAGATATCTAAAAGTCAAAATAAAATAATTTCGAACGTCTGTGTGGAAGCATATATGTGAGCTGTACATTCTGCTGCAACGTATCGTTTATTTGTAATTTATATCGAATTTATTTATTTATTTATATTGTAATTTGCTGGGAGATATGTATTATTAACCGTCAAATAATCGTGTTTGTCGCGAATAAACTTCAGTTCCATTTAATTTGTTATATAATTCAGAAAGTTTGTTTAAGTCGGAACCGATAACCCGATAAAAATTATAGTTGTTGTTTTTAGTCTTTTTTAGAAACAGAAATTAAGAATGACATAATACATCCTGTTTTCGAATTTGTAAAACATCAACATTATTTTTGGAAACGTTAATAAATGTAGATAAATCAAGCGATTATTCAAGTGGAAATTTGCATGCTTAAAATTAACCTGACTCTTTTATCTTATTTAACGCGCTTCCGTTATAATTGACATTAAACAGAGACGGTATTAATGTAACTCGAAATACGTCATAAGCTACAACTTGATCCCGTTTCCGAGCGAAATCGAATTGTTCTCGCGCTTCGCAATCGAAAAGCTGGTTAAGTCTTTGACAGTACTCCTTTCGAGTGTCCATCGTATCTTGTATTCGGACGCGCGATAGAATTTCAGGACGCGTGTACATTTCCGGGGTCGGTTCCTGGCAGTCGGAGCGCAGGACCTGCTGCGGCAGCTGCGTTACCTGATGCGTCCCATCTACGCGGACCGTCTGAGAATTGGCAATTTGCTTGCAAATTTCGTGCGACGAACCGCCGCCGTAGCCCGCGGGTTCACCACCACATCGGAGAGATTCCTCGGGTTTTACGGAGCGGAGGCGAAGTAGCCCCTGGACGATGCCTTTACGGCGCGAGTGAATCCCCCTACGGCGCGCGAAGAAATGCTCGAGAGCGCATTCCTGAACATTTCCGTCTCCATTCTCGACGTTTGTGATATCGCGATGCAGATATCATGAACGTAATATGAGAAAATTCGACGAGATGTATGCATTTATATGGAAAAATTTTCCCTGTAAAGTTAGCAGCCCATTTTTCGAATTTTAATACAATATTGCATGTTATACAGTTCCAAATACAGTAGAAAAATTCTGACGATTAAATACAAAATGTATGGGGGATAATTTAACGTTTTCGAGTCATACGAAAATTAATAATAATCTTTTACTTTAATAGATTTGAGAATTATCATAATATTTTTCGATAAAATTCTCGAGATATTATTTAAGGATGTTTTGTATGTACAATCCCACCAAAAGCTAAAAGTAGCTGAAAATCAATATATCCACTTTTGGTGTATTTTGAGTATGAGAAATTGTGTGAAGAATTTGTGTGGAATATTACAATTTGATCTTAGTAGCTACAGTGCGGAGATGTATTTTTTAATATTTATTGCGTTTTTACTGAAATATTCCGAATTTTGTTCATCGAAATGATTAACATTTGACAGAGAATTTCGCCTTGTGACAGATACATGGCTAACTTCATTGAATTATATTTAATATCTTTTTAACCAGTTAGTACTTGTATAATATTATTTGACCAAATATTTCCTCTGTATCTAAACTTTTGCAAATTTAAGAAAATTTTGAATATTATTTTCATGTGTTTTTGTCATTTGAATCGACGTGGTTATACGTTTCCCATAAAAAAAAACCTGTTAATTCGATGCAAATTAAAATCCTTATAACCTCTGAACGCTTTAGTGAATCGATTTAAAAATTGTACTGAAGATTCTAAACATAAGGACATTCTGTACAATTTTCATTAAATTCTCAATATTTTGAAAATAGGTACAAAACATCTTTAAAACCAGAATCAGAAAAAAAAATTGTATATATGTATAATCTTCGCGTCTGCATCCAAAAAATTATTATGATAATTCATATTGCGCTCGTAAAAAAATAAACAAACCGGAAATACGCATTTATTTTTTCCTCTCCGAGGCAATTCTTCAAAACTCGTTCCATTTCTTCGACAAACGTAACAAACTTATGTTTTTCATTCTCACCCGTCGCATGCCATTGAAATCTGCCTTGCAAATTACGCGGCGTTGTTAGCCGCTCGCGGACATATCCTTATTTTCCTTGAGAAAAGCCCCCCCGTTACGACCGGACGCTTACCGAGGATCCTTGGCAACAAAATTATGTTTCTCATTTCTACTTCCTGCATTTGATTCGAGTTTCACTTGCAAATATCGCGATGCCATTCTCCCCTAGCGACGCTATTTTTCTCCTTAACTCCGAGAAGTTTCCGTCGCTATGCCAGATAACAAGGATTTTCCGCGTCGAAATTACATCTCGCTGTTGTATTTCGAATGCTGCGAGCTCTTCCGCAACAGTCATTTAAACGTCTTTCGCAAGTCTCGCGAAAGTCCTTCCCTCTTCCTAACGCGTAACGCATTATCTCCCGAAATATAAAACGAGTTAACCAGTAGACAAAGTCTCCCCCGATTGTTATTTGTTCCAGATTCAAAAACTGCCAAAGTTTCGATCCCGAATTCATAACGCGCTAATCTTTGTCGCGTCTTGTTTAGACGGTAAAAATCGATTAGCCAATGAAATTTTCAAGCAGTCTCGGCAGTTCGCAGCGAATATAGCGTATAAGGACTTAAGCAAACGATAACGGACGTTAGTAATGGTAACAGGATTATATACTCGCCGCGGCGCGAGTATATACGGTTTCGATTATCTCCCTACGTGCTCTTATCACGACGCAATTTGCTCGAATTTCCTAAAGACACGAGACGCGCATCGAGAACTGAATATATAGCTCGCACAGCTCTAGTCGCGTTATTCCGTCAAGCCGGAGGAGAAACGTTTTTCCAGCTTCATCCGGGAACGACTATTTTCCCTTATGTCGCGACATGTTTGCCTCTCACCTCTGACTTATGTCGCATGACCATATCTGTGTATCTATTATCATACGCGAGCATCTCTCCAACTATTTCCGAGAGAGAGACTGACCGAAATACCTGAACGTATTCCGCTTTAATTCTCGTCGACAATCTCGAGGAGCGCAATTGTTTTCCTTTAATCTAGTCGGAGTTGTGGTTGCCATGGGCGTACGAGATTGACCGACTATGTCGGTCACGTCTCTCACTCCCGGCCGGAAAGTCAGACACGAGAAAGCTCCATGTCTCTTCCCTCTTGCCCGATCTTCCTTCACGGACAGGCATCCTTCGTCTGTCAGTTCCCTCGAATTAACTCACCTCACCTTCGTCGCGCTCGAGAGACTGGCAGGCGAACGTCGAAGGGTCGTAATCCGAGGAGACGATTATCAATCGAGGGTTGCGCGACCGAGCGAGGGAGTTTATCTTCTTCTATGCCCGGCGTGGGCATCGTAATTGATTGGAAACCCGTAATACAACTTGTGCCGCGATAAGATAAACGTCGTTTATCTGACAAGTCGGCTTGCTCATGCGGTGTCGCTATCGTATCTCTTTTTCCTGATGTAAGCTAGCATCTTGTAGCTCTCTTCGTCTTCTCTTTTTATTTCGAAACTTTTAAAGTATACATTTTCACAGCGCATTTCTTATCAAACACGCTAATTGTTTAATCAATTGTCCAATAAAAATGCTTACATTTTCAATAGTTTATATATAACAACGGTTAATCTCGTTATTTTTGTTTTAAATAGTATGCCATGTAAATTTTTAATCCTTCAATCAGAAATCTGTAACACAATTGTCTTATCGTATTCGATAAATACTGGATAAAATAAACCAAGTTGCTTTGCAACATTGATTGATTTTCAGTTATTGATATTTACGATGAATTCGGACTTGAGTATGTGGAACGAGTACGCTGGATTAAATTAACATGGACAAATTAATGAAGCCATTCGGATTATAATGCGGCATAATAAACACGATTCGAAAGCGATTATTTTTAAATGAGTGAATCACAGGACCGCAACTGCATAAAATCTCTTCGCAAGTGTGTTTTTTTTTTGCTTAGAATAGATAAATTATTAAATTAAAAAAATATCAACAAATATAATTTTATAAAGCAATATACTTATTTTTCGCTTCTTGATATTTGATCTCTCTTTCTCTTTTTCGAGTCCAAAATAATTTACATTAAATTTTACTTTATTACAGTTCGTAATAATATGTAATATAGTCATTACATAAATAAAAGATTAAGTATCTTGAAAAATGCTTTATGAAAGCTTGCGTGCACCTCAATAAAGCAGCAAACAAGTACGTTAATCATGTAGCTATTACGACATTTTATATTTTTATAATCCGACCAATGCGTAGGTACATACTATCTTGTCGCGAGAGGAAAGCGAACAACAAAAACAGAGCGGCCGGAAGATAATTGAATGAATGTATTAAGGTGGCAAGGGGGTAAAATCGCATTTAAAAACAGCGCGCGCGGCTCATGGAGGATCGCTTCTAGAACGGAAGTTTCCGCGTTCAAAAAAAATGAGCTCGTTGCACGTGACGTTTATATCTCGCGCGTGCATCCGGGAATTAAATCGGCACTTCGATAAGTGCTCCGTACGTCGTTTCACGACTACGTCGCGCAAGATGGAGCGAGATGAAATCACAGATTAAACAAAATAAAGCCATTATTCGAAACGCACGACAGCGAGAAACGTTATTGCGCCGTTTTTCCGCAGATATTCGGGGATAGGAATACGCGAACTATTGATAGAGGGTCGCGAGAAGGAGGGTCGCGAGAAGGAGGAAGGAAGGGTAGTTTGCTGAGAGTGATTTAACAAGGGCGTTAAATTTACGCACGCGCGCGATGAAAGTTATAATTAAATTCGAAGCGGCTGGAGCGTAGTGTGTCGCGGCGAGCGATGACGAGAAGGACAATTTCCGCGATGATGATTTTGTATTAAAATGATCACGTCGCTGTACCGCATTATTTAATTATTTAACCGCCAATTTGCTAATGCACCGCCCGCGCGCCAATGCGAAAACTACGTCGGGCATAATTTTAGATATTACGTGATTATGACTCGCCCATAATAACTAAATGTACGGGCGGTGAACGGGCCGTATGCGAGTTATTGCGGAATTGTTCCTAATTATCGACTATTAGTATTTATAATTAACGAACCCATAGCGACTATCAAATTCTGCGTGTGCTTCCTGTTATTACTTGTCGAGAACTTTGCTTGCGTTGATCATTAATAATCGGGCCGGTGATTATCGAACGCATTCAGTTTTACTTTACGAGTCTAAACTCGCGCGGAAAGCTGACGGTAACGGGCTGGGAAAATTGCTCAAATTGTCGGATCGATTAAAATCTGGCGCCGATCCACTTTAAGTTTGCTCTCTAGACTACGTTCTAAATTACTAAAGAATTTATGACGATAATACACCACATGAAAAATGCGTGAAAAATAGTATCAGATACTTGTAGCTTATCTGTTTATTTATAGTATATTTATTTTAGTATATTATTTATAGTATATTATTTTAGTATATTTATAGTATATTCATGTCTTTAAATAAAATTTAGTTGTCTTTCTAGGGAATAAAATGAGATTATTACATGATTAATCTTTTATGCACATATTCTGTCGTAATTTCTTAATAATTGTCACTAAAAAGTCACGTGAAGATCACCTCCAACTTTTTAAATGGGACACCCTACTTTTACATATTCTCTTGTAGTTTGCCTCAAGAGCTTTCCAAAACACTATAATAAAGTATTTTTTCATTGAGTACTTTCCGAGTTATGAGGCTTGAAATAATTTTTCAATTTTACATAAATTATAAAATATCTAGTAAAATATTCATTTTTTTATTATCTTACTTTAATACTTTTATGTACAAAATAATGAGAGGAATCAATTGGTGTAAAGAAAGCACACAGTTGTTTTTAAGAAAAAATATGTAATTGTTAATTGCAATTTACATATTTTTTCTTCGAAACAATTATGTGGTTTCTTTACACCAATTGATTCCTTTTATTATTTTGCACATAAAAGTATTAAGATAATCGAGAAATGAATATTTTACTAGATATTTTATGGTTTATGCAAAATTAAGATATTATTTTAAGCCTCATAACTCGAAAAGTACTCAATAAAAAAATATTTTATTATAGAATTTTGGAAAGCTCTTGAGGCAAGCTACAAGAATATGCAAAAGTATATAGGGTGTCCCATTTAAAAAGTTAGAGATAATCTTCACGTGTCTTTCAAGTGACTCTTCAAAGTCAAACTAATGGCACCATCTTATGTCCCCCTTCAAGCCATACAACTTTTGTCTGAAACATTTTTGTGTTAAACTTGGATTTTGAGATATTTCAATCCATAGATTAAAATGGTCTATCCTGTATATTTTATATATTACTTATTTCCCTATCCGTGTAAAATATGATAAAGTGTACAAGAAAAATTAAAGTATATTTAATAAACGGCTTCATTAAATTCCGGCTACATTATTAAGCACAGCTTTTCTCAGGTGAAGACATAGGCCATATGAATGGACCCGTCCGATCTTTTGAAGTCGCACTCGACCTTGTAGCGAGTACTCTCATATAATTCAAAGTTTTACAAAGACGGAAGGTCAACTCATCTTTCTTATTTTTTGTCATCGTCGTCGACGCCGACGACATCGACGAGTTTTCTCGACTGAAACGCCTCGGATGAAAAGAGCCGTCTGGCGTCCGAATGAAAGGGTTGGCGCAAAAGTTGAGGTTGTAAAGAGACAGGGGGAGGGGTGAAGAAGGGGAGAACGCGAGAACGCCAACGACCACCCGCTACAAACGGGACGTAAGTGACAAGTTGAGGGATTGCTGCGCCTACGTAGGCGCATTGTGTACAATCATCATTCGCGAACGCGCTCCCTTCCCTTCCCCCCTTTATCCCTCGAAGATTTCCAACGCTCGTGAATGCGCGGAAATATCGTCGATCGCATTATTCTTAACGTTATCTCGCGCTACTTTAGAGTGTCGCGCGAGGCTTGGATCGAAGAACGAGGTCGGCGAAGGAAGAAAAACGTTTCGACTTTCATCAACGCGCGTGCGAGCCTCTTGGAATGAACAATGTGACCGCGAGTAATTGAACAGCGCGATAACGAATGTCAGGGGACATGGAAATTTGTTTCCCTCCAGCGGGGAGGGAAAAAGACGGAGGAAGACATATTCAAGTGTAACGCGCGACAGAAAGATCCATTACGAAATCCGAACAATTTACAACGCGCATCAAAACTCAGAAACAAAGTTTTCGCTGCCAACATCCGTGGAATCGCCGAACATTGGCGGACTTCCAAATCCCACTGTTCTACTAGTTGACTATCGCTCCGTGTTCCTCGCGGAATCCAGGTTTGTTTGATTACTTTCCAAGTTCATTTTTCAGAATTGCGATGCGCGAGTGACTCCCCAAGGTAGGAATTCTAATCGACTCGATTACGGGAACCTTTTAGAATTGCAACGTTGATATGTATTATTATTTTGGTTTTGTTTCTGTCGTTTTTTAAATTCTTTTATCTCGTCAGAAAAATTTTCATCATTATCAATACCTTTTGTTAGTTAAAATGATTAAGGATGTTTTGTATGTACAATCTTAAAAAGTAGCTGAAAATCAATATTGACGAATATATCCACTTTTGGATATACCACTTGTATTTTGAATATGAGAAATTACGTGGAATATTGCAATTTGATCTTAGCTACAGTGCAGAGATGTATTTTTTAATATTTATTGCGTTTTTACTGAAATATTCCGAATTTTGTTAACGAAATGATTAACTTTTGGCAGAGAATTTCGCCTTGTGACGGATACATGGCTAACTTTATTGAATTATATTTAATATCTTTTTAACCAGTTAGTACTTGTATAATATTATTTGACCAAATATTTCCTCTGTATCTAAACTTTTGCAAATTTTAAACAAATTCTGAATATTATTTCCATGTGTTTTTGTCATTTGAATCGACGTGATTATACGTTTCCCATAAGAATACATGTTAATTCGGTGCAAATTAAAATCCTTATAACTTGTGAACGCTCAATGAATCGATTTAAAAATTGTGCTGAAGATTCTAAACATATATAAGGACATTCTGTACAATTTTCATTAAATTCTCAATATTTTGAAAATAGATACACAACATCTTTAATAAACAAAATGTTACATAATTTGAATGATATGTATCATTTTATGTGTAAACTAACTCTAATTATTATTATTATTATTATTATATTAGTAATAATTTTATAAACAATAATAATAATTATTATATTTTTATATCCGATGTAAATAATTTCTTTTATTTCCTTCTCTTTTTAAAATTCTTACATCTTAATAGTTGATAAAAACTTACAAATTTAATTAAATCTCGCCTTTATATTAAAAAATAAGTTATAAATATATTTACCTAAATTATATGTCGAATGCTATATATTGATGTTGTTATCAGATTCTCGAGTCACGTGTACTTTCCCAAATTGGAACATATCTGCCAATTAGCGGAGCATGTTCGGCGATTGACGTGTATCTTACCGCTGTCGCATAAGTGTGGGCGGTTACTACGGCGTGTATAACCAGAATCATCACAGAAACGCATCCTTGATTGGAAACGATCCAAAATCGGCAATTACGAGACGAATTTGACGCGTAGATACAAGACAGCGTGCGCCATAGGCATGCCAAAATTCGATGTAACATGCGCCCGAGATGTCACTGCGCTATTATTGAGCCGGTTTCCGGTGCGGTGGAGAACCAGCCGGATTCCGACACGGCTGGATGAGGCGGCAAAATGCGTCGGATAGAAGGAGGCACGAAATTGCACGTCTGCCAACAAGAGCCGACCATTAGCGGTCTTCCGTCTACTGCGAAGACGCTGACGGAAAGTCTGGGAGCTAACAATGAATGAGAGCCTCCAGGATGGCGCACGAACTATTCAATCTAATTAGTGCTTTGGATCACTGCCTAGACGTGAAAGTCTGAGAATTATCATCACGCTATCTATAATTCCGTAATCAAGCTATTACGATGACAAACTTGAAGACTATTATTGATGTATCTTTATAAAAGTTGTTTTGCACTAAAAAGTTTCCCTGAGAATTAATGAAATTCCTGATGAAAAGCTACTTTAACTGATGATATAATGATACGAAAATTCGCCACTCGTACACACAATTTTTCTCTTCGTTTTATCAAACTTTATCAATTTTCATCTTTGATGTCGACCTGAAGCAAAGGAAGATTAAGGCTTATAGAAATAATTACAACTTATTCTTTATAGGCAGGATCGGATCTTATAAAGATAAGTTAGCACACTGCTGATTTCATCAATTAATTAAAAAATAATGTCTTTAAGGAGAAGAGAGTTTCTATTTACGGCTTACTAGTAATCCATCTTCGTAGAAAGTATCGAGAATTATCAGCAAGTCTTGTAGCCAATTAAGTCGTCCCATCTGCGTTCTCCGTAAAAGATGCCTCCCTCCTCTAAAAATGAGTTACTTATCTCTTACAAAAATTTAATAAAACGGACTTGTGCCCTTCTCGCGCGGCGAATCTTTCATCTCTTTTCGCGTCCCGTGGAATGGGAAACTTCTTTCATTTAAGCATGTCGGTTTGCGCCATTCGCGCTAGTTTTGTGGCGGCTGGTTTCGAGGACAATCGATCGCCCAATGTAATTACAGGTGGCGTGCTATGCCATTGGGGGTGCCACCGTGACCACGTGGCACTCGTTTCGCCTCGCGTTTTCAGAAGAACGAGAGCAAAGTTCCACGGAGCGGCATTTCGGGCGACGACGGAAAAAAAAAGGAAAAAAAAAAAGGAAAACGGACGGGGAAGGGGGAAGGCCCTTTCCTCCCATCCCCCCACAAAAAGAGTCCCTCGAAATTCCGCGCCATATGCTCCATGGTACTTCTAGACTACTAACCCGGCCGCACTCGAGGAACGTTCGCCACCCCCTTAGCCCGTCTTACCCTCCCTCTTCTCTTCTCTTCGCGCTGCAGCCGAGGAGAAATTCAAATTTACGCACCGACTGCCCCGGGTGTGTTTTTCGAACTTATGAAAAATGAGTCTGGCCGGGCGAGGCCCTCTGCTACTCCTCCTCTTCCTTTTCTTTCCTCCCGCGGTTTGCCACCCCCTCCCCTTCCTTGCTTTTTCACCTCGAGCTCGGGTTTTCTAAACCCTCCTTATACTATCGCCGTTAAGGCACAAAAGTTTATTGCCGGTCGTGTCGAAGAGTTAAAACGTCTTCGGACCATATGGGCAGATACTAAACTTAACTTTCTTATGTGTGTCGCATTTAATTTTTATCTCCGGTGTTCTCGGTGGTCAATCGTAACCTGAAATATCAATTCGAGTTGTCCATTATATTTGAGATTACAAGCTGCGTTCCTTTTAATCTTATTGTAAAACTTTTATTGTTTCAATGGTAAGAAAGAAAATATTATTCGTCGTGTGCAATAAAGAATTGAATTATATTTTTGTGAGATGTTTTTAATGGAATACTTGCTCCTATACATTATGTATGTATCTGTTAATATAAATTTAAATTTATAAAATTGGATTGCGATCTTTTTATCGTTTGGCATCAAATATACCTTATATGTATTTATCTTATTTAGTTGCTGCCGATTTAAACGTGAATTAAATTTATATAAGATTAATAATTTCAATATACTTCTTGGTCCATTTAGAAAAATGTTTACATAGTACTATCAAATATTTACAAATATGATTAAACTTTTCGTATTTAGGAAATATAATTTATTAATATTATTTCTTATTCAATTTAAGAGTTAAATTAAGATATTTAATATAATATATTTAGAAAATTAAAATCAATATGATTAATAATAATGAAACAAAGAAATGTTTATGATTGATTAATAAAAATACTTGAGTCTATTAGGATAAAGTAAGAGAAGACTAAATATAAGGAAACATATTTCTTTGACTTATCTCTTTCTCTCTCTTTTTTTTCTCTAGAGAAACACTTTAAAGACACAACAGCTTTCAAAAGAAAATCGATATAACTTCTTTTTTATCTTCCCAGCTGCTACTCTTTTCTCCATCTTAAAAGTTCCACGATTGGCGAGCGGAAGCAAACAGCATTGTTGGTCGGCTGGCGAGCTTCCGGATTTAATATAAATATACGTGAAGTTACTAACTCAAAACGAGAATAACTTGAACATAAAAGATTTAAAAAAGTTCACTCGGATAAATATCATTTCGGCATAAAAAAGAGAGATCATTTATTTTATAGGCTTAGAAATTAAGTATCGTACAATTATTCAAATAGTAATTTTCCACAAATAATTTTAATTTCAATAAAATACATTCTTTCCTTTTATATTTATATATATAGTTGCCAATATATATAATTTCTTTTTTCGAAATTATCAGATAATCAAAAATAATCAGATTAATTGAATTGATATTCATCAATAATAAAACTTCAAAAAATACAAAAATCTTCAAATTACAAACAAACTTTAAAAAGACAAAAAATATTTAAATATCTATTTTTTTATCTTGAATCAGAGAGAGAGAGGGGGGGGGAGAAACAACTATGCATGTTGTGTAAATCGGATTTTAGAATTTTAAAGATACGAAAATAATTATAATAAAAGGTGTATGTGCAAGAAAATATTTAACGCCTTTAATCTTAATATAAAATTAAGATAGATCAAATTAGATATTATGACACTGCGGTACTGCACGTTTCATAGTAAGAACGTGAAATATAGGTCATATGCATCGTGCCACCGTGTCTCCCGTTATGCGTCATAATTCATCGCGACCAGGTCGCACGAACGTGCAAAAAAACACACGTGAAAACGTGAACGTAGAAACTCCCCGGATACAACGATTCTTTTGTTACAGTCGAAACTTGACAATCGCGTGCGGCAACGCAATTCGCTCTCTTCAAATTTTTAGAATTTAACAGTAAAAATTAATTATTCCCTCCTGTTTTCTTTTCTTTGTACGGAATATTGCACATCTTGTCGATGCTTAGGTCTTCAAATTCTTCATTTAAACGCGATGTATCGAAATATATTATAATTCTTTCTGTCACCAAAGCTGTAAAAGTTGCACTTTCCGGAAGCGCAACCGCTGATGTTGCAATATTTCCCGGTGCATAACCCGCTTGCTATTCAAATTTTCGCATACGATTTTTCGACGATATTTTTGGACTTGCAAGCGCGGCTATAGCTGTTTTTGCTAAGACGTACATACAAATGCAAGACGCGAACGCGAAACAAACGTGTTTCTTCACGGGCGAATTCCGATGGGGGTGGTGTGTCAAGGAATTCAATAAGAGAACCTGGAAAATTACAAGGCTCTCTTACAGTGTGTTGCCCCTATTGTTCCTTTTTTCGTTCTCCTCACTCCATCTAGAACTGGAGGAGGATTCCTCTCGGACAAAATTCCAACGATTCTGGCCATTACCGCCGGAAATTATCCGTTCTTTTCCCTCGCATTTGTCGCGAGCCGGAAGAGAGGAGGGTGGAAAAGGGAGTTGTCGCGTGGCTATCCCACGGAAGATAACTTGCGTTAGCTCGGACTCTTACAATCGTTTCGAGCCTTAACGAGGTTAATCGCGAACCTCTGGAAAACGACTCTCGAAGGCAACTGACCGAAGGCGTGCACTTTAAACGCGACCGCGTGAGTCATATTCGCTTTCGATGTTCCTCGCTTTGGCCTCTGTCGCAGCCATTCGGTGTTCAGCACGGCAGATACGAGTCTGATATTTGTTAGAACGGACAAAAAGGTCGTTCCAGTCAGCAGCGAACGAGCGACCCAGCTTCTCGTTATCTGATGAAAAAGCTGGAGATATTTTTATTTTCATTTTCCTTATATTTTTAGTCTCTCGGAAACAACAGTTTGCGAATTTTGTATTTTATAAAATTATTATATTTTATTATTTTAATTGAAATTTGTTATGTTAATTTTAATTATGCATTTTTATTGAAAATATATGTATGTTATATTTATGAAAAATTCAGACTGCTCCCTTAATATAATCCGATTTAGACAGTTCGCTACTCATTCACGTCCCCTGTAATTATGCTCACGTAAATCGTGAATAATATCGCCCACATTTAGCTCGCCCATTTTATAGCCGTCTACTAAACAACGTAACGCGCGGCAATAATAAATTCTTATAATCGTAACTCGTAATTAAAATCTTGTTACACGTGTAGTGCTGTTCAACGAGAAACAAAGGCAGGTACTTGCACAAAATTTGGGACGGAGAGATGTAGAGCTCGTGTTAAACGTGGCAAATTCTAACGTGGAGAGGAGATGCAAATTATTCTGGTCGTACTCTGAGAAACGCGTCTTTTGATGCATTGCCGTTGTGGCGTGTGTTGAACAAAGGGAAAAAAAGCAGAGAGATCACAGGAAAACGCTCCTCTCTTTTGATGCTTCCGCAAGCTCGTTCTTGAATTTCGTTTCAAAATTCCTCGCTCGCGATGGTTCGCAAAAAGTTCCGCCTGCGAGTTTCTTCCACAAATTTACGATTCTCGTTATTAAACGAAGATCGGTCGTTGTTCGATGTCAACGGAGCGATTCTTTAAAAGCGACCCTTTAGCTTCTCTGAAATTAATGCGACGTTTCTACTTTTTTTTCCGCGTTGCTTTGTACGTGTGCCAACTGTCGTTACTTCGACAAAGAATGAGAGAGAGAGATAGAGATATAGAATTTACGCGATTATCACTGATTCGATAACACAGATGCATTCCCTTTTTGTCGTCCACAATTTTTGTAACGCGCGGGAATAATCAGTAGCCCGATTCTATCAAGTTCCACGCCGAACCTTAATCAATTTGATCCAGACAACGAGCACGTAGTTTCTCTACGTGGCTCGTACATCAGATGGATACAGGATGTTCCAATGGAACGGTCGGCTGCAAATTCCCAAAGGAACAGACAACTTGTAATCGCATGAAAACATTTATGCAGTTCGAAATCAAATTGAGTATAATTTTTGAATTACATTTGCCATTTTTTTATGAGATTTGTTACGCCATTTTCTATCGCTTTTATATTTTATTCTGTATTTTTTTCGAAAATTATATTATCCCTTTTTTCTTTTTATTAAAAAATTCGGCTAGGAAACTCAATAATCGTTATAAACTAAAAAATTCGGCTAGGAATATCAATAATCGTTATAAACTATTGCTATTAAATTATAAATAAAAGTATATATAATAATATATAACAATATATATATTTCTCCTCATATTTTTTAAGGATGTTTTGTGTGTACAATCCCAGCAAAAAGTAGCTGAAAATCAATATTGACGAATATATCCACTTTTGATATATTTTGAGTATGAGAAATTGCGTGGAATATTGCAATTCGATCTTAGCTACAGTGCAGAGATGTATTTTTTAATATTTATTGCGTTTTTACTGAAATATTCCGAATTTTGTGAATCGAAATGATTAACTTTTGCCAGAGAATTTCGCCTTGTGACAGATACATGGCTAACTTCATTGAATTATATTTAATATCTTTTTAACCAGTTAGTACTTGTATAATATTATTTGACCAAATATTTCCTCTGTATCTAAACTTTCGCAAATTTAAGCAAATTCTGAATATTATTTCCATGTGTTTTTGTCATTTGAATCGACGTGGTTATACGTTTCCCATAAAAAAACCTGTTAATTCGGTGCAAATTAAAATCTTTATAACTTGTGAACGCTTTAGTGATTTAAAAATTGTACCGAAGATTCTAAACATATGTAAGAACATTCTGTACAATTTTCATTAAATTCTTAATATTTTGAAAATAATTATAAAACATCCTTAAATTACTAAATTATAAATAGAATAAAATATTAATATTCTGAATTTTGTATGTTCCTTCGATTTTTTTTTTATTAATAAATTTTTTCTAATTTCTTTAAAATTATCTTTAAATATTTATACGTGTGTATTAAATAATAATAAAAAAATCAATGTATTACGATACTGGAATTAGAGCAATCTTCAAAATATATATATATATATCTTTCGTGAAGAGTATAGATCGCATTTACTCATTCTGTATTATATTACATACATGTCTTTGGCAAGATGAAAATTAAACGGTATGTATCAGAGTTAACTCTCGCTGCGCGTCTACAAGAATTCAAATCACTTCATCAGACGCCACGACGGCGGCAGTTACTGAGGCTACCTGTACGGACGATGTGATCGTGTAATCCGGCACTTGTATGCGGTGCATGTTCCGCGCGCGAGTGAATGATCGCGCGCGTGTTTAGACTCGTGCGTGTAACGCGGAAGCTGCGCGTGTTAGTGCATAGGACAGTCTGTACGCTACGCGATGTACGACACGTTCTAATGTGACTGCGTATACATGGCGGGCGCACATGCACGGTTTATGAGCGAGCGATATCTGCGTATGCGTGTATTTATGCGTAGGCGGGTACACCCCCGCATGACTCTGCACTATATATACATGATTTAAAAATATAATATATACAACGGTTGACCGCCGTTTAGCTATTCGACCCGGTCTCCCATAAAGCTCTTTACTCTTCCAACATCCCCCTCTCTCCCTCTCTCGCTCTTCTCTTCTTTCTCGCGCGTCACTTTATCTCATATTTCTCTCCATTGCCGACTCCCACCCCTACCATGTGTTCTTGTGTTTTCTGGACATTTTTTTTTTTTCGTTTTTAGACCCCTGTATCTTTCCGCTCTCTCCCGTTTTTAAACCGCGTCAAAGGGAGTTTTTAATTGAGGCACTTTCGGCCGGGTCGTGCGTGTAATACACGTAAATACACCTAATTTGTCACTTTTTTTGTGCACCGACAAAAGTCGTGCCTTTCTCTCCTACTCGCGTCGGGAAAATTTATCTCTCATCATTAGAGAATTAACTTTTCCCTCATGATAAATTCTGATCATGAATGAATGCAAGAGGGAAATGCGCGAAACTGACATCTCTGTAAAAATGTGAATTCACAAAACGTGAAAATCACTGCATCACTGTTTTTTTATCGATTCTATCAATTTCATTTGCATGAATAATAAAAGTCATTTTTTCTAATATTTAGCATTCGTTGCTTCTTTTAGAATCAGATAGATGATTAAGTTGGTCGATTATTGAATTTGTAATTAGCCCATCCAAATTACGTGAAATATTAGCTTTTTGCATAAATAAGAAACGAACAAGCTTTTGAAGTTCACCCGCCCTCGGATAGACACGCGAAATCTCGATTGTGTTTCGTGACGTAGCTCATCGAAGGTTAAAACAGAATCTTACGTCGGATCTTTCGATAGGGTAATATTGTCGAAACTTTGCGGGTACTTTGTATTCGTGCAACTTTTAATAGTAAGCGGAATTTTTTTTACAACACTAAAAATACAAACGATTATTATCTCATTATTGTATGCTTTATTAATGTCAATGAAATAAAAAATTATATAGAGGGAAAACATACCTGTATATTATTTATTCATATCGGAATGCAACGTATATGTATTTACTTCCTTTTCATTTCCCTCAAATATAACATTTTCTAATTTTATTTTAATGAAGTACACTTGCAACACTTGAAATTATTCTTCTATGTTTTAAGGGAGAGATAAATTTTCGTAAAACGTAGGAAACGTATCGTTAAGTGTATACGAATAAAAAATCCAGGAATAGTTCAGGCAGAATTAATTCACTTCAGCCCATTAACTTCACATTCGGGTTCATTGCATTATGGTCTGTATTATTTATTTAGCAGGCAGGAAGCTCATTGGTAACCTGGCTGGGCAATGTTGCGGCGGAAGAAGACGAGCCGGAGAAACGCCTGGCGTGCTGGTGGCTTAATTGCTTGGGGATTCCAGCTCGTTATGGCCGGTGTCTCAGGTACGCTTACATAATCCGTTACAGCGGTTTCGCTAACCCAGTTCGCGACCCTGGTTGGCCCGGCTATTTACTTACGCGGAATCAAAATTTCTTACCGTTGGAATCTTAAGGTCGTGGCTTTTCTCCTCGTTTAATCGATGCAATTTACTCCATCGACGAAGATTAAAGATGATACATTTCGCACGTTATTGAATACTTATTGTTAATTCAGTATCGAGCAAACGTCATTATGCAATGATGTACCTATGCAATCAATGTATGGCTACAATTTATTAAAAAGAAGAATAAATATATCTCTATTTTAGCAATGCGTCAAAAGTAATAAAAATTATTTCAAACATTTTCAGAAAATAATTTAACTGTTCACTCATTCGCTGATTTTAATTATACAGAACTAATTTTACCGTCACTTCATTCGCAATTTTAGCTTTTCAAATTATCAAAACATTTATCGAAAAATGAATCAAGGCCTTTATATATTCCTGAATCTAAAATAAATTGTCAGTATTATAATATTATGTCCGTATGTGTTATTCATTATAATATTATTCATTTACTCCATAATTTACAAAAGTCTATTTCGAGTGTCGCTTTTTCCATTTCTGATGTATCGAATTTTCTCATCGTTCAGCTGTTTGTATCGTTAGCGTTTATCCGACTCACGATCCGTGCTTCTTCGCTGCTACCCTTTTCCATAAGTTTCTAGTATCCTGTGGAAATTTCTCGATGTGCACCATCGGCAAGTCTATCTGGGAGGTGTAATTCGCGGACGTCAACGGAATACCAATGTCGTCATCGTCGTCGTCGTCGTCGTTCTCTATCGTCATCCCCGTCGTTCTCCATTCTCTCCGTGAGTGGTCATAAAAGTTTAGAGGAGCGTCGGTTTGGAGTCACGAAGAAGAGAGAGAAAAAGAGGGAAGGAGAGAGAGGAGGAGGACAGAATGAGAATCTTACAAAGTAAGAAAAAAGATGGATAGTTCGTAGACGATCTACTTTATTGCGGCATTGAACATTATGTAGCTTATGAAGGCGAGATGGTAGAGCTTTGGCCGGATCCGGGAGAGGAAGAGAGAAAGAGCGAGGAAGATAGAGAGCTTTCGTTCGTGAATGAATGATCGTTCCGTATATTGACTGGTATGGTGAGAGGGTCGAAATGAATTTTTATACACTGATCACTCGCCATTCATTCACTGTTGAATAATAAAATGGAGCAAATTCACCGAGCATATATAGAATTAATTGGTTATCCAACAGGAAACCAGTTGTTATTGCAGGCATTTTTGTATTGCACAATTTAACTCTGGTTTTGATCAAAAATGGAAAAAAAAGAGTTATATTATTTCGAATACGCGTCCTATGATTGTAATTCGGTAATAAATTTTAATATAATACGTGTTTCTCTGTTTTGTAAATGTGTCCAATGTGAATTTACAAATTCCGTATCACGAATGCAGCATCTGCATTAATTCGAAAATTTTCTTGCGTTATACATATATTTATATAATTTAAGGATGATATCTCGGCGTATCTTGGTTATTGTTTATATGTATTATCGCGATATTACGCCACGTCATTGTTTATGCGATTGCGATTGCAATCTTTAATACGAAACTCCAGAGGCTGCTTCTTTTTACATTTGAATTGTAAATTTTGTACGCCACGTGCGTGGAATGATAAATACTATCCTTCGTTCGTATCCGCCTCCCCAGAGATCCGTACGTGACTCAGTCCGGAGAATAGCTCCTTGCTTCTTGCGAAGCGGCGGATTGAGCTTTTCGATGCTTCTTCTCATCCCGAGAAGGATAACCACGAGAGATAACTGCGAACGAGCAGTGAATTAAATCGAAGTCAATATTTCCCTTGAATTATGAAAGAACCACCGGAAAGATACACTCTCGTGAGTGGTAAGATGGTAGATAGACAAGTCAAGTCGAACACATCATTCTTTAATTTAAAAAAGAATTTATCGTAAGCTTTCGTCGAAGGACGTTATAATAAATTTTAGACAATCTCAAAAACGAATTCGCGAAGCAAATTATCGAGTAACTTTTACGCTTTGTTGAAAAATGATGTAAATGGATATGGAATCTAATGAAGAGGAGGGATATAATTAACTGCACTAATTATGTTTCTAAGCAAACACCCAGATTCTAGCGCGCGGAATGAAAATTCAATCTGTATGATTATCACGAAATATCAATTATATTATTTGCTAATATCTCGTCAATTAAAGTGATTCTGTTTGCTTTTTATATATATATATTCTCGTATATAATCGAGTATTAACCAATTCACTAATTGTCGTTATAATGATCTCAAAATCCAATAATTTAAATGCACCGCATTAACTTCGTGATGGATAATTTATATTCCATTACATTTCACATTATTTATCTCGAGATCGAAAGTAAACCGTCCCATCGATTATGGAGATTCTTATTGACAAAACCTTGCTATTTTATAACATATTAACATCGTTCCACCGACATATTTTGTTATCGGTGACCAATTCATTTTCGAACATCGCCAAATCTTCGAGTCCTTGGTTCTCGAATGCAGTTGTTCGTTCCGCGCGAGTCGGTGGATCGAGGAATGAAGGAGGAGAAGAAGGATCTAAGAAGACAAAGAGATGCCGTGGAAAGAGATGGGAGGACGAACGACCAGTGGATCAAACCGAATCCAATAACTCCCGTGGGATTACAACTCTGGCCCACGGGAACCGATCGTATCCCGAAGAAATGGTGGGTACGAGACACGGGGTAGAAAGAGTGAAGCGGAGACATTCGCGAGGAAGGAAGAAGGGGCAAGTTTGGGAAGGTGGATCGTCCGGAAGAGAAAAGTAGAGAGGTCGGCAGCTTTCTTCTTCGTGGCACAACAGCAGAAACGACGATATTTTGTCGAGCTCGACCGGAATGTACAGAACGAGTGCGAGTTGCATTTGTATCAGAGCCGATATAACGGGTGGGTCAAGCAGAGGCAACGGCGCCGAGTAGAAAAACAGAGCGAAAGAGAGACGGAATTTGGCGAGTTCGATACGTTAGCTCGGACACGTAGCCAATATTAATCCGCGGCGGTCGCAATAATTGTTGCCGCTTTTTATATATCGGACACGATTGCCCCCTCGAGCGATCGGGTCGCGCGGGACAAACGATCGAGCCACCACCTCGACTAAATGATAAGAAAATACGCTGTTCAATCACGAGCTTGTCAGGTTCAACGGGTTTCCGTGACGCGCCTCGCAAAACGTTCCCCGGCAAATTGAATTTCTCGAGGCACTTCGCGGCGAATCGCCCAAACTCGAACACGCGAGCAACGAACAGCGTGCAACGATTTAGCCGATTCCAGACGAGCTCCTGCGATAGAAACGATGTAACTTATAAGTCGTTCGCGGGATTTTGACAAATCGTCCGAGACCGACCAGTTCCCGATTTTCTCCACTCGTTCCTCTTTTTTTCCTTCTCTCCCTCGCTCGCTCTTCTCTTTTTTTTTTTTTCTCCCAACTCCCATCCCGTCACTTCGTTTCTTCTTTCCCAGCCGTCTTCCCAGTGCCGGTGCACTAAATCCTCGTGCCACGCCGCGCGAAAACTTTTTCCCCGCCGAAGTTGGAGTTTTCCCGGGGTTTATCGGCGCGGTGCGGGTAGTTTTTACTTGGCAACTCTTTTTTTTCCCCACCTTCTCCCGCTCCTTCCCCGTCCGCAATCCGATCGCTTTTTCGGTTCCTCTCCCCGCTCCCGGTGTGATTCGCTTCCGCTCGTCTTTACGTGGATCGGATAAAACCCAACGGCCACGCAAATCAAGCGTAACGAGCGGCTGCATCGCGTTGCTCACCCGATTGGTCGAGAGAGCTTCGCAATCGATACGATATCGCGAAAGGGGGTTTCTCGTACCACGATAAGGTTTAGCCAGTTATGTTAATCCGATAGCTTATCAATTGCTTCATTAATATCCTACCTATAACTTGATAACATAGACCTCGTATTCGGAGCTTGCAACGCTGTACGACTGTCCGAATCTTCAATTTGAGATAACGAATTTTATACGAGATGAGTCAAATTCATAATTGTGCTTAAGAATGTTTTATACCTATTTTCAAAATTTTGAAAATTTAATGAAAATTGCACAGAATGTCCTTACATATGTTTAGAATCTTCAGTACAATTTTTAAATCGATTCACTAAAGCGTTCACAAGTTATAAGGATTTTAATTTGCATCGAATTAACATGTTTTTTTTATGGAAACGTATAATCACGTCGATTCAAATGACAAAAATACATGGAAATAATATTCAGAATTTGTTTAAAATTTACAAAAGTTCAGATACGAGGAAATATTTGGTCAAATAATATTATACAAGTACTAACTGGTTAAAAAGATATTAAATATAATTTAATGAAGTTAGCCATGTATCTGACACAAGGCGAAATCCTCTGCCAAAAGTTAATCATTTCGATGAACAAAATTCGGAATATTTCAATAAAAACGCAATAAATATTAAAAAATATCTGCACTGTAGCTAAAATCAAATTGTAATATTCCACGCAATTTCTGATACTCAAAATACACCAAAAGTGGATATATTCGTCAATATTGATTTTCAGCTATTTTTTGCTGGGATTGTACATACAAAACATTCTTAATGCTGAGTGTGTATAATAATTTATATCATTTTTTATAAATTATAGACGATAATAATCTATCGTCACAAGCATTTTCTATAAGAAAGGCTCGGTGAAAATTTTACGTCGAGGCAATTTCGACACGAGGTCATAGAAAAAATCGCGATGTATTTACGTTGAAACGTTAAAAGGGGCATCATGGCGTTTCAGTAACACGATACTGAATCTTGTTGACGAGGCAAATGGAAACGCACAAGCTACATCGAATGAAAAAGAATTGTACTCACTGACTAAGGTGAGGAAAGGCATACTGTGCTGCAGAAAATGGGGCGGACTACATGCTTCTTCCGGTCTAGATACTGCTTTTCCCGTCTGCAGCTCGATCACGTGGCGGTCTCTTCGGTAGAATGTCATGCACATAAAACCGCTCCAACTGGAAAAAAGAGGAACGCGAAATTTTATAAAGGTCGGAGAGCGACATATTCCACCGCTTTAATCGCATTCGTTATTATCCGAACAGACACGCGATATATGTATGTTGAAATTCTCATTATTAGAGAGAATTACAGAGATAATCACTGCAATTTTTTTATGACTTTAATTCAAATCTTCGTGCGACGCATATCTTTTATATATCGCATATTTCGAAGATTAAGTAATAATAATTTTTGAATATTTATAAATGTAAGTATTATAAAACGCTCTCTCTTCATTTTTTTTACTTAAGAAATTTGAACACGAATAAAAATTATAATATTATACAAAATAACGTCTAATCGAGACGAAGGACGATCTTACCAGCCAACAGTGAAGTGCGCCACCAACATTGTCATTGTTATGGTCTGAGCTCCGTTCGACTGCTTTATGCTGTTGCAGAGGATCTTCGCGTCTTGATCTTGCGATCCGAGCACGTATTGTGAGTCCATGGACCCGCTCTCAAAGCTTGACGAAGTCGTGTTTGGAGCGACGTGCAAAGAAGCGTTTCGCGGATGAAACGTGTAAGATCTGTTGAGGTCCAGAGTGTGCCAAGTCAGTCCGCTGCTTAAGTGTCCGGTCAGCCAAATCGGAAACCGACATTCACCCGGAGACGAGACTAAAATCAGAAATATACCGTCTTGCATTAACGCCTTTGTATTTAATTAAAAGTAGGAAACACACACAACCATCGCATTATATTGTTTTCAAATAAATAGAACAACAAATTGTGTGTGTGTGTGTGTGTGTGTGTGTGTGTGTGTGTGTGTGTGTGTGAAATGGGTTTCTTTGAAATATTTTAATACAACACGCTTTTATTGTTCTTGATTAGACCTAGTATAAATAAAAAAATAAATTCTAAGATCGAATATATCTATCTATAATATTTTTAATGGCACACTGAGAAAAATTGTTTGATTGTACCAACAAGACGATTATATGATTGAAGGCATTTTGGTTAAATCAAACGAGAATTTCTAGTTATCATGATAAGACTCGATTTTTTATAACTAGAACGTTTTATAGATTTTACTATAAGGATTTGGTTAGTATTTTCTGGTTCTATAATTATATATAAATATATATTTTCTTGGATCTATAAATTTCTTGTTACATTAATTTCTTTGCTTACTTCTTAATTTAACTCGTATTCAATATTTGCCATGAAATGTATATAAAGAACTAGTATTAACGTTAAATCCAAAGTATATTTTTTTTCTCTTACGAGCAGTAGTGTCAGAAAGAGGACGCTAGCTCTCTAATTGTGTGTGTTTGAGCTGCATCCTCTTTTTGCATCACTGTTTATCAGTTTAATTTTTAACAAACTGAATTTAAAATAATTTATTCAATAATCTGGATTAAATTTATGCAATAATCGTGTTGGAATTCAGAATATTAAACAGACTTTTGAAATTAGATGGAAAAAATTTTAGACGACTTGGTGCTGGCGAGTTTAATATTATTAACCAGAAAATTTGGTAAATTTAAAGGGAGAAATTAATCAGATTCATCTGGTAATTCTTACAAAAATTCTGATTCATCCATTTTTCAACAGACATACTGGTTGAATCTACCAGAATTCTAATTCTAATTAACCAGATTTTTTTCTCAGTGCGCTTTTATTGCTTCTTGATTAGACCTAGTATAAATAAAAAAAATAAATTCTAGGATCGAATATATCTGTCTATAACATTTTTAATGGCAAGAGTCTTGTACTTAAACATACCAATTGTTCAGGAAAAAGTCGTAATTATATTTTTTCATTAGTGACTGAGCTTTTGCGACTTCTCCTTTAAAACCTTTTCCTTCGCAACCTCAACTGTCGTAAAACGAATAATTCTCCAGGTCACCGTTACGCATTCCGACGTATATACAATATTTGTTGCCCGTAAATGCCGCAGGATCGACGACAGCAACATACGTGGTTACGTCGTACGGGCTGGCCGATATGGTGCTCAAAAATTCCACGGTCGTCCACCGTAAAGTCCTTCGTATCGCGCGAAATGACAGTCGATAAAGTGACGACCTCGATACTCGATATAGACAGAATCGCGAAATACTCGTCCCGAATGCAGCCAATCTCCCTCCCGATCTTCTCCCTTCCGTTTCGCTTTCATCCCTTTCGCATATAACGCGACGCGCTATGCGACCAATGCACTCGCCCGAGTCATACCAGCTCGCCGGGACGTTCCACTTCCGGTCGCGGCATGTAAAATCGGAGTGTCATGAGAGCGTGGGGTTCGATCCGCGTCGAGTGTTATATCCATGGTGAGAGGATACGGTCGAGGGCGGAAGGTCGATGGGTTAACCGAGCGCACGCGGCCGCTTTTATGGCACATAAAGGCATCGTTGTACACCGCGTGGCAAAAAGAATGAAAATAATTCAACTATCCGCCCCGATAAGTTCGTACATCGCGATACACCACGACCGAGATACAAATTTCGCGATAAAAGTCGAACGAAGTCTTTCCCTCGTCCCTTAAAGTAGGAACGACGTCGTTATCTCGTCGCTCACATGACTTCTTTGTCGCGTTACATTAAAATTAATCAGACTGATGAATATACGGTTACTGATGTATCACTGATTGGTCTGGACTTTTTTTCATCGAAAAAAATATGAATTATTATCTCGCATATGATTTATTTAACAACGTATGTATAACGTGACGTGAAATTTTGAAATAAAAAGATATACAAAAAGGATATGCATATTACGTAATATCGCGTGTACCGGTGACCTATATTTTCTCGATAAAACGGAATCATTTAAATTTCAATTAAATGATTTGTAGTGCAAATACAAATTGCATATCGTTCCAGTTTTCTTCTTTTTACATTAATTGCAGAAAACGATGAAATATAAACGGTACGTCTCTTTAACAACGGCAAAACTTGGGACGAAATAATAACGCCCTACATTCGCGTTATTATTTCTGCGTTCTGGTAGCGTGCTTTTTTTTGCAGCGACGTTATCCGTTTTCACGTTTTCGACTAACTCGTTTTTCCACAAAATCGCGAGGGTGATAGAATTTCGTGATTTTCATATCGAACGTGCCATCTCGACCGATCGTTTTAGTCTACGGTCGTAATTGTTTAAAAGGCCACGTCGCATCGCTGTTAAAACCACTGGCATTTAATGCTGTTTTTCCGAAAATTAAGTTTCTAAAATTGGCACGCTGAAATACGTCGGCGTATCGGGAGGGTTTCGCATACCGTTGAATGAATTTAACTGCTTCGAGTCAAACTATGCGCAATTTTGAGAGAATTACAAGTAATTGTAATGCGGATAACGCGACGGTAATTCGGTGAAATATGTGTGATGTCATGATTATGAATTTATATAGGAATTAATAATTGAGTGGACGTATGCGTGCGCACGTGCGGGGAATTATGTCGATTCCGACATGTGCGAATATTACATTTATATCCGTTACTGGCAATCGCGTTTGACAAACGTTCGACATTTGTATTATCCGCAATATTCTTTTACAAGCGTAACCAAATTGGGTTAAAGCAATTCGGCTGCGTTGATAATCCGAGATAGAACAAGTGCGCGAATGTAAATTGCATCGTAAAATCGAATGGAGAACATGTGTCTTCCGATTTGATCCTCTGACCTTTTCGAAATTTTTATTCTGCTGACATTTACATCTCGGAGGTCTCTATGCTCATTTCCCTTTTAATGATTTTTTTAATTATATAGAATTTTTTTAAAACCTATATTCCAAAAAGTTAAATTCATTTCAAAAAGTTAATAAAAGGATATTTGCTCATTATTTTTCTCATTTTTCTTCTGCAAATTTCCACCTCATATGTAATTAACCTACAATAATTATAAAATCAGTTCTTTTAATATTTACCTAATCGTTCAATTTATCTTATATCTCTTAAGGATGTTTTGTACCTATTTTCAAAATATTGAGAATTTAATGAAAATTGTACAGAATGTTCTTACATATGTTTAGAATCTTCGGTACAATTTTTAAATCGATTCACTAAAGCGTTCACAAGTTATAAGGATTTTAATTTGCACCGAATTAACATGTGTTCTTATGGGAAACGTATAATCATGTCGATTCAAATGACAAAAACACATGGAAATAATATTCAGAATTTGTTTAAAATTTGCAAAAGTTTAGATACAGAGGAAAAATTTGGACAAATAATATTATACAAGTACTAACTGGTTAAAAAGATATTAAATATAATTTAATGAAGTTAGCCATGTATCACAAGGCGAAATTCTCTGCCAAAAGTTAATCATTTCGATTAACAAAATTCAGAATATTTCAATAAAAACACAATAAATATTAAAAAATATATCTCTGCACTGTAGCTAAAATCAAATTGTAATATTCCACGCAATTTCTCATACTCAAAATACACGAAAAGTAGATATATTCGTCAATATTTATTTTCAGCTACTTTTTGCTGAGATTGTACATACAAAACATCCTTAATGATTATCTTTTTGCTAATTCTTAAAATAAAAATGAAAAAGGAAATATATATTTCCGACTCTCTTTAACTTGCTGTTGTTAGAATTCCGATTATCGAGGAAGCTTTAAAAAATCGATGGGATTATTTCTTCCCTTCGTAACAATTCGAAATAATGTTGTTCTCGAAATTTTACGGTCGAATAATTGATATAATTTGTCCTCCCATTCGCCCAACTGTTTGACTCGCTCACCAACTGTGTGCTCCGAGCGACTATTTCGCGATGCAGTCTCGCAGTTTTCCCCAGATATTTACTCTGGCAAGGTTGATGCCGAGCTAATTGAACAAACTTCGGATCTCGACTGCGAGGTTGCGGTTAATAGGGGCTCGCACGAGTGCCGGAAGATGAGGGCATGATATACCTATCTATCTACGCCAACTGGGCAAAGTGGGACAAAAGGAGCACTAGCTAAGTCCAAGGGATGAAGCAACGAAGGAAGATTTGATGTTAATACATTTTTCCGCATCTCTTCGCCCTCCCGTCTTTACTTTGCGCTTTTTCCTACAACGCGAATTGTAATATTGACAGCGAAGCTTACAACAAGCATCCGCCAAGATGCTGTCTCTGTCTTCGATTCTTAAGAACTCTTGCCCACCTTTTTCCCTTGTTCATTCTCTCTTCTTTTCTTCAGCGAGTTTTATGCGCGTGTCGGTGACTCCCACTCGACTTAAAACGATTTGCCGAAGGAAGTGGCAATTGGAGAGGCGCGCGATGAACGCGCTGTAAAGAGGGGGGGGGGGAGGACGAATGCGCCAGAGGAGAAGATCGTGAAAATCCACCGGAGTGAAATCTGTTAACGAAGTTTGTCGTGAAACTGTGCAGAGCAAGATACGGGTTTGCAAACTCGAGAGACGGTGCGGCAGTAAGAGACAGAGACGTCAAGCTCCAGGGAGAGGAGAAAGGGGTTAAGATGGAAGAAAGGGAATACGAGCATGGAAAAGTCGTGTAAATATTTCCTTTTTATTCGCAGAGCGAATAAGAGGCGCGCGTTAAAAATCGTTCGATTAATGCGTGCTTGCGAAAAGTATAATTTCGTCTCGCTAAGAATAATTTGTTCCAGACACACACACACACACACACACACAAGTCCGAATGAAAAGATTTATTTTGCGATTTATCATCACGACTTTGTATTTTATCATTCCGAAAATCCTATTACTTTTTTTATTTTATTCGCGAATATTTAAGTAATAAATTTTGATAAAAATAATATTGACTATTATTCACATACGAAAATGATGTAAAACTTTTCACGTTAAAAAAATAGAAAACTTTATATCATGTAATATCATGTATACGAAAAATCACCAATTTAGATCGAATATTACTCGTAAATATGTATAATTTAATAAGGAACTTATTTTTCGGAGTCTGATACGGGGATAAAAGCTGAGAAAAATCGTTTGATTGTACCAACAAGACGTATATGATTGAAGGCATTTTGGTTAAATCAAACAAGAATTTCTAGTTATCATGATACGACTCGATTTTTTATAACTAGAATGTTTAGATTTATAGATTTTACTATAAGGATTTGGTTATTTTCTGGTTAAATCTATAAAATTTCTTGTTACATTAATTTCTTTGCTTGCTTCTTAACTTAACTCGTATTCAATATTTGCCATGAAATGTATATAAAGAACTAGTATTAACGTTAAATCCAAAGTATATTTCTTTTTCTTTTACGAGCAGTAGTGCCAGAAAGAGAACTAGCTCTCTGATTGTGTATGTTTGAGCTGCATCTTCTTCTTGCATCACTGTTTATCAGTTTAATTTCTAACAAACTGAACTTAAAATAATTTATTCAACAATCTGGATTAAATTTATGCAATAATCGTGTTGGAATTCAGAATATTAAACAGACTTTTGAGATTAGATGGAAACAATTTTAGACGACTTGGTGCTGGCAAGTTTAATATTATTAATCAGAAAATTTGGTAAATTTAATAGGAAGAAATTAATCAGATTCATCTGGTAATTCCTACAAGAATTCTGGTTCATCCATTTTCCAACAGACATACTGGTTGAATCTACCAGAATTCTAATTAATGCAACCAGATTTTTTTCTCAGTGTGATATTGCTCGATTGTATGGTCGATTTTGGATTACCTGTCCAAAGTATAAACGACACTAGTAACGAACTCTTTTTTATCATTGAACTCTTTTGTTTCTCATTCGAATAATTTCGGCGAATATTGCGAAAACGTCACGACCATTTATTACACCGAATACCTATCGTGATCTTTTCCAAGTCTAAACAATAAAATTAAGAAAACGGGGGACATTTACGGCTACGAAATATCCGTGTATATACATTTCGGATTAAAAAGATTTCGGATAGCGCCGCGATAGCGCGAATATTACGAGATGTTGTTTAATCCAGCGTTATTTATCCTCCGGTACAAGCTGAAAAGTCCGTTCTGGAAATCGGGAAAATGCGGAAAAACGCACGCGGCCAAAACGCTGGAAGTGGAAGAGGTGGGTTACTTACGATCGACGTGGCTCCGTAGCGCCCCGATTAAAGCCCGCTTTCATTGCCCGGAGAATTTCATATCTTTCCTTTCGCGATGATATTTATCAAGCGTAATGCGCGAGCGTGAAGCCCCGGTAATTATATATGAATCCATTAACGGAGAGCGAAATGGGATTGCGAGCCGCGAGATGAAAAGCGAGTAAGACGGAAATGCGCACACGGTGCGAAAGGGAAAGAAGATAGGGCGCTCTTTCCGTTCCCCAGGTTTTCATCCCCCTCCTACCCTCTGCTCTTCGCTCCCTTCGCCCCGTCACTCTTTGCCAGACGTCGTGCAAACACGCTCTTCTTATTCATGGAATAAAAAAACCTCGTACGTTGATTAGCAATTTTTTAAAGTATACATTACCGCTACCGCATGACGCTCGTAACATTTTAGAGCTCGCATTTTGTCAGTTATAATTTAATAATTGTTAAGTGTGGGTGTATGTGTGTTTGTCGGCATTCCACTTAAGATGTTTTCCACGGGAAGCAGGCGAATACGGTGTTATACAAACAGCATCAGAAATGTAACATCGTCCGTGGACAAGCTACACGCGCGTCTGCTCGTACGAGTCATAAAAAATTTCAAAAATCCGGCCAGCTAGAAAATAACGATAAATTGAAACGTCCGTGGCCCGATGGGAATCCTCGTCAAGCACGTATTTACACTGTAATAATTAAAATCCACGAGAGCGGTACAAATGAAAAAATTTTAACGATGATGAATCGTACAACTGGAGATGGGAGACACGATCCGTTGATACGATTTATTACTACGCGATATCTCATGATAATTAAACATTTTTTAACTGCCATAACTTTTCCACCCGCTAAAAATATCTATCTTGCGCTACGCGAAGTCTTCAAACACGCAGCCATTATTATTATTAATTATTCAAACAGCGATTGGAGAAAAAGAGAGAGAAAGAGAGAGAGAGAGAAAAGAAAGTTGCTATTTGTTATATATATATATTTTTTAAATATTCATTGTTTATATTATTGATTCATATGTAATTTCATCAACATATCTAAATCGGAAAAAACTTGTAAAACTTTTAACAATTTTTAATTATTTATACACAGTGTATGCATGTATATCTTCTTTTATGCGATATATCTCCGCGTTGACGTGTGCTAAATTACATTTATCTTTAACGAAGCGTCCAAGTGAGAATAACGAATTGAATAAAAAATAACATACACCGGTAAAAACGATGATTTAAAATTAATTTGGAGTAGACCAACTAAATGAATGAAAAATTTATTTTATCACATGAAACTCGAGCATTTTCCGATTTAATCGGTTCATATATAAAGACCACCCAGGTCAATGTCTAAATAATAATCCACAAAAATAATATATAGCTGTATTCTCCAGTATTAAATATTGAAAGATCGTCAAATTCACATCGTAGAAGCTATGCAAATAGTTCAAACAATTACGTTGTAGAGAAAAGAATTTTCTCGTCACAAAATTAAAATTTAGATACACAGATACATTATCGGACTCACCTTTCCTCAACGTCATCGTTCGGGAGCCCTCCATGGGACTGAACAGACCATTGCACGTGGCGTCGCCGCTCTGTGCCACCCGGTATACCTCGGCGGAGCCCTCGGGCACCGGTCCACCCGGCAGAGCGACCTCATGATCCATGGCACCTATGCCCATGGCGGCTCTATTCAGGTTACCCTGCACCGTCTGGCCGGCCTTCTCGTACACGAAGCATCGGTATCGATCCTCGTTACTGGACGCGTGGCCGTGATGCAGACGGCCAACTAAGTAACGGCTGCTGCCCTCCTTCCAGGTGGCCAGGCATTCCAATTCTTCCACTGAAACAGTCAAACAAATATGCTCAATGAAATTAGCGAAGCTAACAATAGTTTCAAGCGAGCGTCAGCAAAACTGTTTATAGTAAAATCGTCTAATCGACAAGATAGAGTTCAAATACATTCTTGACAGGCAATGTGTTAGATCGTGCAATCTCTTCTCGATTAATTCATCGTATAATAAAGAAATTAAATATGATATTTCAATATCTGCGGACAGAGATATGTACGCGTATATTTAATAAATATTGAATTTATACGAAAAATTATTAAATTTAACGAAATATATATACATATATTATTTTAATTAAATTTGTAGCATAAACAAAATTTGATGCCAAAAATTCAAATAATTCTTTTATTTTCATTTATAAATGTAAATAATATTAAAAAGAATTAATGCTTCAATGAAAATTACATATATATATATTATTTACATGTAACATTTATGCATTGCCACCTGCAAGTTCTGTAGCCGAGCTACTTCTCGTCTGGACTGAGATGCATGTATAATTTTAAATAAATTTTTTTATTCATACAGCCAGGATTTTCCTGAAATAACTGTTGAGCAACTTTCTAATTTTTCTTAAATCTTTTGTGAAAATGCGGCGTGATATTGACAAAGTCTTTGCATGCAAAACTAACAGACTGTCAACGGCACTCAACTGGCATTAAGAGCGTTTAAATCTGTACATCGTGTGCTCTTAAAGCGTGCGCGAGCGCAGAAAGCGTGAGTCTAGCGTGTAAAGCATTTGAAACTTCGAAAGCGCATTTAGCGTTTCGAGGCGTGTTACAAAATAATGGCGAAGCACGGTTGCGGCCTGACACTGCGCGCTCCTATGTTTAAACTGTCTGGAGCAACAAAATTAAATGAATTTGAGTTTGACGCTCGGAGCGCTAAACGTGCTTCCGAAGTTTCAGGCATTTTACACGCTAGACTCGCTTTCAGCGCGGCCGTAGCTTTAGCTCGATATACATCTCAAAGTTTTATTCTACGACAACGACTCTCCACATGATAAAATCATCCGCTAGACAAAGAATTGATGGAAAAGCTCTTGATGACGTTCGCTTAACAAACAATCGTATTGTTTGAGAAAGCGACTCCCGAGAATCTCTCCCAAAATGTATATTTTAGCTCTTTAAATCCTATGGAAATTCTTTAACATCCCATGGTTATCGATAAAAATATCGAGTAATATTATTGTTGCATTCGCATCGTAATTGCTTTTATTGCTTTTATCGCTTCTATTCCGTTTCGTTCGGAAAAATAAATTCCACCATCTATGTCGATGATATTAAAGTTAATATAGCTTTACGCAAATTTTTGCAAATAAGAAAAAATGTGCCACATAATCACTGACTTGCCGGTCTTGTATTTTCGAATCGCAAAATAACATTGATTACTCCGACAACTTGATAGTGTTGATATAATCCAGTACCTCGCGGCTAAAGCTTAATGCTCGATTTGGCGCCAACTCTTTCGGCTATTATCAACTATTCGCAAAAGCGCACCGTAGAGAGGATTTCGATAGCACTCCTGGAAGCGCTATTGAAGAAACGGACCAATGCAAACGTACGAGAAAAAGCGGCGAACAAAAAGACGAGAGAAACGTGCGGGTGCGGCGATCGCAGACGGACAACCACCATGTGATTTCCGCGCGAAAAACGCAGCCGCGATTACTGACCATTGCCCGCAGGTCGTACTTCGATATCCATTTTCACTTTGCTGCTGGATTTTTATTCGCCGCATGCAATTTTAATGAAAACACATCTACGGGTTCATGATAATCGATGAGAAAGTGGACGAAAGAGATACATCGTATTCCCATGAGAGTTGAATAATCACCATAAAAAAATATAGCAGGCTCTCATTGTTATTAAACTAAAGGATTGCAAAAATAAATTATATTATAAGAGACATTTTTCACAAATATTAAATCACGTGTTGCGGCTCTTTTGAAATTTAATTTGGAATTAATAAACTGTGCAAGCATTTACAATTTTTAAATATATACAAAATTTATCTTAATTATCTGCGATTATTTATCTAATATATTTTCTACGATTATTTATCTAATATATTTCCTTGAATTTCTTTGAGTTTTCATATAATTTATAAACTTGTTAAAATTGTTCTTTGAGAAGATGATAGAAATCGATGAAAAAGTGATAGCAAAGGTTTCAAATCATTGAAACGTGTTTACACTTAAAAAGATAAAGGCAGAATGTACGAGAGTAATTAATGCATGTAAAAGATTCAATTTATGTCGATTGAATCCTGCTGATGCTCGCAATTGGCGAGCCACATGCTGGCTTTGATATTTTAACTTGATTATATGCTGTATTCGCTGTAATAAGAAAGAGTATACATATCAAAATGCGTACAGCAAAGAGAACGTGACTTTGACAAAATTCAAATAAGATTGTATCTTTATGTATTTGTTCTCTTTATATTTTCGATATGAGAGATCAAATCTATCGGCAATGTTAAAGCTACAAAGAGAAAGAGTGGTTGTTTCTTCGGTAAAAGAGATTCGAAGAAAAAGAAAACACGCACAATTACATTTTTTATGAAAAAGTTAAATTTTCAAAGAACGATCTCTATACTTTTCCTTCGAAATAAATATTGCAAATATATTTACAAATATATTTTGTAAATTTCAAAAAATATTCTCCGCAAAGTGCTATGTTATGCAATGTAACATGCACTGAGAAAAAAATCTGATTGCATTAATTAGAATTCTAGTAGATTCAACCAGTATATCTGTTGGAAAATGGACGGAACCAGAATTCTTGTAAGAATTACTAGATGATCTGATTAATTACTTCCTGTTAAATTTAGTAAATTTTCTGGTTAATAATACTAAACTCACCAGCACCAAATCGTCTAAAATTTTTTCCATCTAATCTCAAAGTCTGTTTAATATTCTCAATTCCAACACGATTATTGAATAAATTCAATCCAGATTATTGAATAAATTATTTTAAATTAAATCGAAAGAAATTAGGCTCGTTATATATTCAATAACATGATAAGAAAACTAGCGTCTACGAGCCACAGAGGATGGTAAATGCCTGAAAAATTCTTTTTAATTGTACGCGAAATTTTAAACGAAAAACACGACATATGCATATATTTTACTTGGTGCATTTAACCAAGATATAGATTCTCATTTTTGAGAAATTCCATACAACCCTCTTTACTCCCCTGAAGAGACGTAGACGAGAAAAATATCGGGGCGAAGTCGCTGAATCGGGAATCGAACCCGAGTCTTTCGCTTGCCGGGTATTTCGCGTACAATTAAAAAGAATTTTTCAGGCATTTACCATCCTCTGTGGCTCGTAGACGCTAGTTTTCTTATCATGTTATTGAAATTATTTTAAGTTCAGTTTGTTAGAAATTAAACTGATAAACAGTGATGCAAGAAGAGGATGCAGCTCAGACACATACAATCAGAGAGCTAGCGTCCTCTTTCTGGCATTACTGCTCGTAAGAGAAAAAAAATATACTTTGGATTTAATGTTAATACTAGTTCTTTATACACATTTCATGGCAAATATTGAATACGAGTTAAGTTAAGAAGCAAGCAAAGAAATTAATGTAACAAGAAATTTTATAGATTCAACCAGAAAATACTAACCAAATCCTTACAGTAAAATCTATGAAACGTTCTAGTTATAAAAAATCGAGTCTTATCATGATAACTAGAAATTCTTGTTTGATTTAACCAAAATGCCTTCAATCATATAATCGTCTTGTTGATACAATCAAACAATTTTTCTCAATGTGCGATAAGTGGAAAAAATTGGCCTCGATATAAAGGTGCTCTTTTTTTCTGGATCCAGAGAATTTTTACTTTGTACGTGACACATATGGAGAGGAACTATCTCGATATACAAATTCCCGTTAAGAAAACGCTGACCTATAAAATTCGTCAAAGGATCGGCGGTTGAAAGACATCCGATAGATCCGGGGCATGTAGGTTCCAAAGATATCGCCGGACGACGGACGTTTATTCGCCGCAAAAATGTTTCGAGCGCAGCGTCCGCCGGCCTGGCGTCGTAAAGACGCTTCCCAGAGCGCTCCTTAAAGCGCCATTGGGAGAGACCCACCCCTCCCCGCTCGTCCCTTCAGACATTCAACGACGGACGGAAAAGGTCGGTCGGAGGAAGACGGATGAACGTAGGAGAAGAAGAAGCGAGGAAGGAGACCTGACGGCGCGACGAGCGAGCGATCGACTACTCGCTGGCGAGAGCGGGAGCTTTCCGGAAGATTTCCGCGTGAAAAACGATACCGGGATTCTCTCCGGGCTGTCGCCGCTTTCCAGAGATCCTCTGGCTTCCACGGCGACGAGACCGACAATTATCGGTTCGGTACCGAACTCTCGAGGCGTGGCCGGAAAGAACGCGCAAAGAGCGAGGAGATATTATCGTCCTGCAGAAGCCGCCGTAAGTTCGCATCGCCACTTTAGCCTCGTTCTCTATCTCCTTCTTTTTTGTCCCTTAGTCTTCCTCTCTGAGATCCGGAGCCTCGGAATAGAGGTAGTCGGAGCATGATTCTGGAAGCGCGTATCTAAATCACATATCTCGTAGGAGCGCGCAAAGGTCTGCCTTCCTCTCTTTTTCTCGGGGCCGACTCTTTCGTACCGGCTCGCTCTTTTACCGCCATCGCGAGCGCGAGCGGCGCCTTTTTATCTCCTCTTTTGACCGCCGGCGGAGTCGGTTTTTTGATCTTCGAGTAATTTGAGAGAGGTGCCGCTTGAAAAAAAGCCTTATTCCTCTGGACTTTACTCCAGGTGCTTTCCCTCTGTGCACCCTCGCCCTCGTTTTTCTCCGCATCGCTCGTCACCGTCAAAGCATCCGGCGAGAACTGCGATTTTTCGCTTTTTTGGACACGCGAACATGATTCTTGCGCGGGTGCGCCAACATCAAAAGCAGAATCGATAAATTAATTGTAAGAAATAATATATATTATTTACACGTCTTAATTCTCTAATTAAATATATCGAGAATAATTGCAATTATATATATACATATAGTTCTTAAATTCCGAAATTGTTTTTTGAACGATAGAATAAAAAATTATTGTTAACAATAATATTATTTGCACACTACGCGAAAATTACAACTTTTTAATAATTACATGCATTTTTTTCATATTTTTCTTTTAAATCAAAATCGTTTCGATAGTGAACAAGCGTGATAAAGTTTGAACGTTACTCAAAATATTATATGTCACGAAAAATGCAGAAACATTAGTGATGTGAAACCGTTTTTTTTACACTTAAATCACTACATCAAATTACGGAAATGTTAAAGTTTTCGTCTATTTTATGCTGCATTTGTCGATAACGATACATGCTGTACCAATAAATCGGTTTCTCAACAGGTTGTCGAGGTAGGGAAAATGGAAGCATTGATGATGTCCCCTTTCTTGCGTAAATGGAAGGGAATCAGGATGAAAGGACCGCAATACCTGTGCGCCGATTTAATTCTGAAAAATCTGCCGCCTGACCGATTCGCAACTACTTTTTTTTTTCTCGGCAAAGTGCTCGTTAAAGGCTACGATTCGCCGGTTAGATTTCACCCGAAATCGTTTCCATTTTGATGAGTGTTTGAAAACGCGGGACTAAAGCGCATCGAAAGTAAATCCGATCAAACGCGGCGAGAAAAATAGAAGAAAATGCAGGTACCTATATAAAGCCGCACGCTAGTCTGGTTCTTTCATTCATCTCGTTCGCTGTATTTTTACATGTATAGACCCTTATAATCCGTCATGTTATTAAAAATACATGTGCAGATATTGCGAAATTATAGGAAGAGCAATAGCTGTTAAAAAAATTGCAGTATCAGATTTTTTAATTTTTTACGACTCATTCATTTGGAATTCCGTTTCTTTCGAGAGGGAGTTGCACGAGAGGAATATTAATAATTTTACATTATGGAGAGAAAAATATTTGATATTCCGCAATTTTTTTCGCGATAAAGTACGAAACTGTAACTATAATCACGATAAAATCAAACGAAACGATGCACATGTATGCAACTTTTTTAACATGTTGAATTTTCCTTGAATCATATGGGGCCACGGTATGTGTATAAATGTAAATTATTTTGTAAAAAAGTATTATGGACGATTTTGCGAAAATGTAAATATTTTAATTCGGAGTAATGTAAATATCTAAATATAACAAGCACAAAAGTATGTTGATAGTGTTTTCTTTAATTTAAATCATTAATTGAAAGGATATTCGCAAAATAAATATTCTGTTTTGTTATCCCCTATCTCTCGTTTGGCAGTGATAGTCATTCTAATAGCAATCGATAGAATTGATGAATATTTAGACACTACCCACACATTTTGCAGTGTAACTTGTTATAATTGACAACGCTGCGATAGCTTCAAGTGGACTATATCGGCAGCATCGATTATATACCGTAATATATTGAATCGAATACACGTCAGTCAAAAGTACATACATAAACCCGATATTGACTACAAATTTAATCTTATTGCGTCACACTATTAAATACGAATCCATCGAGTAACAAGTGTTTAATTACATCGTGCAAGATATGCAAACTGATGGGGCGATCAGTAATCTATCGAGATCGCTGAAGTGACTGCTCGCGCGAGACCAATCACGCTAATAAGCCCCACTACTCAGACTAAGTTGTGCCAATTAATCATCGATTAGGCTTTTAAACAAAGATTTTACTCGACTGCTGCCGAATCTCTTGCGAGTTGTATTTTATCTAACTTAAATTTATGTAACTGTAAACTAAATAAATTTATATACTGCATTTTATCTAAATTTATATAACACTGAAAATGAGAATGCGCAGTAATAATACGAAAATACAGAATATTTGACACAAAACACAGCTGAAATTTCGTTGTGCAACACTCATTACATTATTATAAATTATGTAAAATATCATATCGTTATATCAAAGAGCATATAGATTGTAAAAGGAAAATATTAACATAATTTGTGTAATAATATGATTACACGCATCGTATTTACATAATTTGTAACACAATGAATGTTTCAAAGCAACATTCTTGTAAAATGAACACACACGTGTTATATAATAAATAAATAACAGTAAATGAGAGAATTTTATATGAACAACGTACTCGCAAATATATATAATAGTAAAAAGTGTGAAATTTATTCATAAAAACTACAGAGACTTTTAATCTTTAACACTTTAAATTTCTATTTTTATTGAGTATATAATTGAAAAACTATTTGCAACCTTTTCGTTAAAGCAAAATGTGCGCTAGATTTGTCAAAGAATGTAACTGGATAAAAGAGAGTTTACGATGAGAGAAAAAAAGAGGGGAGAGAGTGAAAAAAGACATCCTGTTGTTGCTCTTTTTCAGAGACTTTCTGAGATTTAACAGTACCTTGTAATTTGAAGCTTACGCAACTACTATGCATTTATCTTTAACTTTTTCTTTAAGCTATGAAATTATGGAAAAAATGCCATGATTTCTTAAGAAATATGTTTTTAATTAAGTATTTTTTTCGAATTTAATTAAGTATTTTTACGATTTAAATTGCGTTATTTCCACAACGTTAGCTTCTTCCCCCAACACATCCAGACCAAAGAAAGTTAGTTTGAAAATACAAATAAAAATAATCAAAGATCTTACCTGCACTCTCTGAAGCGGATACATCGGGGCAGGCTTGGTACTTGAAGAGGAGTCTGCTGTCATCTGTACAAGTATCGACGTTGCTCGGTGGATTTGAACACGTACCATGGCCCCGATTGTACGAGAAGGTCATGGGTCCACGAAAGGGGCACGCTACGGGGGGTGCTTCCTCGCGAAACATAGAGTACAGCAACGCATCGCCCGTAATATATGAACATAAGGACGCCAGAGAATTTTTACTGTGGCAAAAAGCTGCAACAAGAAATTAATCGAAATTAAGTAATCATGTTTTATAATACACATACATATATTCTATATTAATAATATGTATGGATCTTATTCATCGTTTCATAAATTCGCGGCCCAGATTTTCCAACAGAAATATATCCATTATTCGAAAACGTGGCAACGCATATTAAAAGCGTAGCAAAAGCGATATGAGAGAAATAATGTGATAGAAAAAACCGAGAGGTAATTTACGTATTATAAACGAGAGATACATTAAATATGTTTAATAAATTTATTTTAAACGCGTTAAGTGTAGACACAATATAAATTATAATTTCCCGTTTCGAGAGACCAACCAATTCATGAAGGTATTTAATGTGAAATTTATTTTATAAAATTTTTCATAATTTTATGAACAGAAAAGCGAATAACTTTACTTTACGAGGAAGAAATTTATTTAAAAATCACGATATTTAAAACACTTTATTCTTGTTGATTCGTATAAATTTGGCAAATCTATGAAATTTGTATTATTACAGGATTCGTTCAAAAGATCGTGATTAGAGGTCTTGTAACATCGCGGAAACTTCAATTTTCTCGAACGCAATATCGCCCTGTTATCGGATTTCGTATCGCTGATGATAACGTATCACTCGTATAACGTAAAGTGAATGAAAGCCTCGGCAAGCCGTCCTATTACTTGGTTCACTTCGCTCTTGGAAAAGTTCCGCGGCAGCAAATCTTTCGCTACGACGCGTATCATTTTTCGAACGAACCAACGATAATCGCAGTTACATCTCTTTTTACGAGGCTCTCCTCCCAGAGGAATCACGACGTTAATAAAAATTTTGCCGGGTAACGAAAAGTTCTTATATCGTCGGCGACACGGGGGAAAGAGACGGGGATTGAAGTGGTCCCGGCAGCCATTGGCGGAAGAGAGAGACGGAAGGTCGAGTTGGACGATGACGAATCTTCCTGAGTAGCAAGTTCATACTCGCGGTGGAAGTTTAACCGAGGATATTTCCCTCAATTTCTTTCCCCGCGCCGCGGGAAAGTGGCGGAGACTCCCGCAAAAGACTTCACTTCGCAAAGAGACTTAACTTTTCTGCACGCAGGTGTTACCCGCGGCCAGCGAAAAATCGAGCAAAAGACTTTTGTCTTTAGTCTACCTCTTTATTGGCGGCGCCGGAGCTCCTTCAGAGCGTTTAAAGCTTCTCTTCTAATTCGAATACTTTCAGCGCTTGCAGACTGTTCTCTTGACAATTGTTTAGAATTGTATAAGCGGCGTCATCAATTCACACAGATATATGTCAATTGCAATTCTTTCATATCAAATATTCATATCTGATAAAGAAATATTTAAAGAAATATAAGCATATTTATTAAATTAATAAAAATAATTATTAAATTATTTATTAAATTAATAAAAGGAAGATTGCTAAGTAAGAATATTATGAGTGATGCATATAAATTGCTTATAACTAGATTTTATTTGTGTGTTAAAATACATAGAATAAATTATGTACTTTATAATTTTTCTTTTGCGTCAATGAGCATCACACGTACATTGGTTTATAATATTATTTCAAAAATAATATTATAAACCAATGTACGTGTGATGCTCATTCAACTTTATTACTGTATACGTCACATTTATTCAATGGGAAAAATTTCATCGGCACGTATAGCGCAGACAGGCCGAGTTTTCACTCGGCACCGCGAAAGCGCAAAATTCGCGTTTCCTTAATAAAGTATACGTCGTCTGCGGAAATATTGCATTCGCGCTTCGACGTTTCGAGCTCCGCTGTGCTTTGACGTTTTCGCAACCGAGTTGCGTGGGATTCGCCCTGGGAGAACAGGACTCTAGGCACGCGTTCACGTTCCCGGGCTCTTCCCATTTTTCCCGGCGACAAACTGTGCTCACAACGAAGGCAGTCTGCGAGCGACGGTGCTCGCGGCGTGACACTATGCAGATTAAAGCCCGATAAAACGACGAGAGAGGAGAGAAGAAAAACGGGGGACTTTGACAAATCGTCGAAAAATGCCGACGCGAGACGTAGGAGGCGGATCCAGCGCGGACGCTGTCGCGCACTTTTTCCGCCCGTACATGTTGACCTGCGCTTTTTTTCTTTCTTTCTTTCTCTCTTTTTCTCTCTCTCTCTCTTTCTTTGCAATGCTCGAGAGTCGGATGCGGTAGTAGATGCCCGTCTCCTATCGTATCCGGTAGGCGAAACTTCCAGCTACTTCCTGGTGCTCGTATTGTCGCGCTTGATAATCGATAAAACTACAGGAAGGGGAAAAATATATTTCTAGCTCGTCAATTAAAAGAAAAAAACAATCAAGTATAAATGAAAACTTCACGTACATTTCTATAAAAGGGTAATTACGATTCGTGCACTGAGAAAAAAATCTGGTTGCATTAATTAGAATTCTGGTAGATTCAACCAGTATGTCTGTTGGAAAATGGACGAACCAGAATTCTTGTAGGAATTACCAAATGAATCTGATTAATTTCTTCCTGTCAAATTTATCAAATTTTCTTCAATCCAGATTATTGAATAAATTATTTTAAGTTCAGTTTGTTAGAAATTAAATTGATAAACAGTGATGTAAGAAGAGGATGCAGCTCAAACACACATAATCAGAGAGCTAGCGTCCTCTTTCTAGCACTACTGCGTAAGAGAAAAAAAATATACTTTGGATTTAACGTTAATACTAGTTTATATACATTTCATGGCAAATATTGAATACGAGTTAAGTTAAGAAGCAAGCAAAGAAATTAATGTAACATGAAATTTTATAGATCCAACCAGAAAATACTAACCAAATCTTTATAGTAAAATCTATTAAACGTTCTAGTTATAAAAAATCGAATTTTATCATGATAACTAGAAATTCTTGTTTGATTTAACTAAAATGCCTTCAATCATATACGTCTTGTTGATACAATCAAACGATTTTTCTCAGTGCAGCTACTTCTTGGTGCTCGTATTGTCGCGCTTGATAATCGATAAAACTACAGGAAGGGGAAAAATATATTTCTAGCTCGTCAATTAAAAGAAAAAAACAATCAAGTATAAATAAAAACTTCATCGTACATTTCTATAAAAGGGTAATTACGATTCGTGCATTGAGAAAAAAATCTGGTTGCATTAATTAGAATTCTGGTAGATTCAACCAGTATGTCTGTTGGAAAATGGACGAACCAGAATTCTTGTAGGAATTACCAGATGAATCTGATTAATTTCTTCCTGTCAAATTTATCAAAATATTTATTTTCTGGTTAATAATATTAAACTCCACCAGCACCAAGTCGTCTAAAATTTTTCCCATTTAATCTCAAAAGTCTGTTTAATATTTTGAATTCCTACACGATTATTGAATAAATTCAATCCAGATTTTTGAATAAATTAAGTTCAGTTTGTTAGAAATTAAACTGATAAACAGTGATGCAAGAAGAGGATGCAGCTCAAACACACACAATCAGAGAGCTAGCGTCCTCTTTCTAGCACTACTGCGTAAGAGAAAAAAAATATACTTTGGATTTAACGTTAATACTAGTTTATATAATCATATACGTCTTGTTGGTACAATCAAACGATTTTTCTCAGTGCAGCTACTTCTTGGTGCTCGTATTGTTGCGCTTGATAATCGATAAAACTGCAGGAAGGGGAAAAGTATATTTCTAGCTCGTCAATTAAAAAAAAAATAATAATCAGGTATAAATAAAAACTTCGCGTATAATTTCTATAAAAGGGTAATTACGATTCGTGACATCGTGTAAAATGTCGGTGCGTAATAACTTACTTTTTCGCAGAGAGACTATGAGTTTTCCCCTCGTATAAAACACAGATCACGGAAAATTTTTACATATCATACATATTGTAATATTATTGGAAATTACTAACTGGAAGCGTACGCGCGCAGTATACGCTTAATCCCCAACCAAGTACGGCGAAATTTTGTTAGGAATTATTACCGTGTTTCGACGCGAACTCGCCCCCTCCGTTAGGGTATACACATTAACGAGGCAGATGGAAAACGAATATCTATAGAGAGTTAAATGACGTTCCCGATCTCCTTTATACGGTAAACGAGACTGGTAAATCGCGGGGTAAAATTAGAGAAACCATTTTCGTAACGGGTTTTCTAACATCGCGTTCATCATTACTCTCGCAACGGACGCAGAAGATCGTTAAATTCCACGCCCAAGAAATAATTTCAGGAGCTACGACTCACTCCGGCATTCTCTCTTTCTTCCCGTCCCGGCATCTTGCCGAGCTTTTAATTAACGATCGGCATTCTAATGAACGAACGGCTTTTCGAGGAGATCGTTATTAATCCCGCGAAATAACAACGACGCCAAGCAGCACCACGTGCTTCCCGCGTATTTGTTTTTACTACTTTTTCGTACTTACTCTCTTTGTACTGAAGAACGTTGGGGTGTTTCTCGTGAATGACGACGCAGCGATAGCATGATTTTCTGAAAGAAAAAGACAAAGAACATTATATTAAATCGCGTTCTTCGTTTGATAATGTTACTTTACTTTTACTCTCGCCGTTGAAATTAAACAGATAAAATAAGACAACTTGAATGTTTTTAAAAACGCATTCATTGAAATTAAAAAAAAGAATATGTCATAATTTTGTTAATACTCTTCAAAAAAAGTTAAATAAGAAAAAACAGTTACTAAAGAAAAATCTGTAAATGTAATTATTATTATCTGTAATAATAATCACGGATATACACAGTCTGATTAAATTTTAATATTTTCAGCATGATTCCAACGGTTAATATCATAAAATCTCTTTTTCTTTTTTTTTATAATTTTTCTTTAAGGATGTTTTGTATGTACAATCCCAGCAAAAAGTAGCTGAAAATCAATATTGATGAATATCCATTTTGGTGTATTTTGAGTATGAGAAATTGTGTGGAATTACAATTGTGTGTATTACAATTTGATCTTAGCTACAGTGCAGAGATGTATTTTTTAATATTTATTGCGTTTTTACTGAAATATTCCGAATTTTGTTAATTGAAATGATTAACTTTTGGCAGAAAATTTCGCCTTGTGACAGATACATGATTAACTTCATTGAATTATATTTAATATCTTTTTAACCAGTTAGTACTTGTATAATATTATTTGAGTTTTATCGCGAATTTTGTTGGAGAAATCTGAAACAATTTCATACAGCACATGCAATGTGTGTTTCAATCCTTCTAATATAATGGGTGTAAACTCACAGAATTATTCACAATTCATATCTCTAATGAAAATATTTAATGCGTCGAATTGAATGCTATTTCATATTTTTTTCATCTTTCTTTCTTTCTCTCTCTCTCTCTCTAATATTGATGTAGACACAATTTATCTTTTTACGACCATATGATTTCTTGATATATATTTTAATAAAATATCAAATCCATTTCTCTTAATTATTATTAATTAAGAGAAATTATATATTATATATTAATTATTATTAATTAAGAGAAATTATATTTAATTATTATTATTAATTAAGAATTCATCAAGGATGTTTTGTATGTACAATCCCAGCAAAAAGTAGCTGAAAATCAATATTGATGAATATCCACTTTTGGTGTATTTTGAGTATGAGAAATTGTGTGGAATTACAATTGTGTGTATTACAATTTGATCTTAGCTACAGTGCAGAGATGTATTTTTTAATATTTATTGCGTTTTTACTGAAATATTCCGAATTTTGTTAATTGAAATGATTAACTTTTGGCAGAAAATTTCGCCTTGTGACAGATACATGATTAACTTCATTGAATTATATTTAATATCTTTTTAACCAGTTAGTACTTGTATAATATTATTTGAGCAAATATTTCCTCTGTATCTTTTGCAAATTTTAAACAAATTCTGAATATTATTTCCATGTGTTTTTGTCATCTGAATTGACATGGTTATACGTTTCCCATAATAACACATATTAATTCGGTGCAAATTAAAATCCTTATAATTTGTGAACGCTTTAGTGAATCGATTTAAAAATTGTACTGAAGATTCTAAACATATGTAACATTCTGTACAATTTTCATTAAATTCTCAATATTTTGAAAATAGATACAAAACATCCTTAATAAAATGGAATAATTTAAACATATGGCAATATATACAATATATATTATTCTCTCCTTTTTTTATCTCGCTTGATCACATCGGTTTATCGATCAAAATTTTATATATAGATGAATCTGAAATCATTGGTAAAATTTAAAGAAACAGCTCGTATATAATACAGAAGTTCTATTTCTGTCAAGAAGCTTCGTTAAATTCATTTTTAAAATCCCGTATTTTTCGCATTTCAAAGAAAGATTGCATTTTTAAGTGGTTCGTTATTATAACTCGTTTTACGGATCGCACATATATCTCGCAATTCTGTCTCTCATATAAAAATATTGTTTATTTTTACTGAAAACCAAAGATTTAAATTCTCTGAAGAGAGATTTATTTTTTTTTTCACGTATTATTTGCATCAAATTCCTCGTAAAGGAATCTGGAAAAGTTTACAGTCATATGCTTTTAAACGATACTGCCAATTCTGCGGAATTGAATAAACCGCTAGTCGTGATAAAAAAAGGATCCAGGTTATTCGGTTGAACGATATCGCTATATTAGCTTTAGTAACTAAGGCTTTGATCGGTTGGGTACATGTATTCTATACATGTTATCTGTGAATCCTACTATATATAACTCCATAGAAAATTTCCAGAATAAAAATTGTCTCGCTACAATTGCTCGCGGGATTCGCTCAAAGAGATTAAAATAAATATGATGGATACAATAGCTTGTTAACTTCATTATGATATATCTGAAAGGATTAATATCGAATTGGTTCGAAAAATATGTGTGAGTCCTCTTAGTGCTTAATTATTTACTATAATACGCAATATTAAATAGAGAGATGAGAAATATACAATTGTCTGCAAGTTTTTTATACATTCAGTTATACGCTTTCTTAATATTTAAAGATTCTGTCAGTAATTTCAAAAGCAATATCATAATATATTTTATTTTATTCATTTTATTTATTTTATTTTATTGTTATTTATCAGATTTATTATCTAAGAACAGCAATGTACAATAAAAGACTAATTATGTATAATAAAATATCACCATTCTTCAGTTAATTTATTTATAGCAATTAATTGATGTGCTTTGTTTATCATAATCTTTTATTATTTAATTTTATAAAATAAAAAGATACTGGCGTTTAGTTACTTACGAATCTACTAGAAGAAACTTGTCGCCTTCGTTGTGCAGGCACTTGCCCTTGGTTGATAATTCGTTCTTGAGTATATCTATTGATTGCCTCACGCCACTTTGAAACCACTTGCCTTCCCATCTCGCTGGAAATGAGCATTCTGAAATAGAAAAAAGTAGATCAAAAAGGGTTAACAAATATTTCAGTACGTTTTTCACTATATGTACATATTTTTCATATCACTAAAAGCAATTTTAATCTTTCTAAGATTTTTATATAATAAAAAGAGATAATGTACATTTCTAAAATTCTCTAATGCTTTTGACGCGAAATTTGGCACATCTCTGTCACAAGAAAAAAAAGACGACTGAATAGAAAATATACCCAATAAAATAATTCAGACCAAATCGAATGCAGAGACATGAGAAAAAGGGATAAGAATAAAAGAGAGAGAAAAGAGTAGAATTTGAAGTCGAGAAGAGAGAGAGAGAGAGAAAGAGAAGAAGAGAGGAAGGGAGAGAGAAAGAGAGAGAGAGAGAGAGACAGAGAGAACACAACGTCGGTGGCGAGATGGGAATTCCCGGGGTGGGATAATCCCGAGGGCGAGGCGAATTTCCGGAAACTACTGCTAGTATGGAAGGGATACATCCAGCCGAGTTATCGACGATAATCGAAATCCGGAGGAGTCCCTCGTGCCTCGTTCGTTTCCCCGTGCGTAGGTCCACCTATCTGAAAACGAGCGGAGAAACGAGGGGGAGGATGACGCGGCGGGGGTATATTTTTGAACTCGTCGAGACGGGATAGGAATCCATTTTCGAGAAACGAGCGGACGCGCGATACAGAACAATGTTTGATCTAAACATGAGGTGAAAATTACGAAATAGAAATGATGGATGTATCTCTTCTTCTCTCCTCGTACAATGGATATTACATGTATTCATACTCTGAATAAAACATATTATTTTTCAAACGGCAAATTCGCGATAAATCCGATAACACCGGTCGCGCTATATATTATTAAACGATATCTTTAATGTTTGATGAATTTATTGATTATTTGTAAACGCAAATAGCAAATAAATTGAGCTAGAATAATAATTATTCTATATATTTTATCGATACACTCTAATATTATATGAGAGAATGCTGATTATAATTTAAAATAATTTTTATATGTCCATAATGAAACTGATAAATCATTATAATTTAATAGCATCCTTTCCTTGAGATATCGTGCAATATCCTCATCTTATCTTGATTCGAATTGTCATTCTATACATATCTAATATAATTCACGTTAGAGATTAATTTAATAGCATAACTTTATTATATAGCATCATCGTTTCGCTTGTGAGAGAGGTATTCTTCGTTAATATCCTATCAGATGTAACTGTCTCAACTACCCTTATGTATAGCCTAGTATTAGCCAGACTGCTAAAACTAATAGTCTCATAATTTTGATTTATTCTGCGTAATAATTATCGCGATAAATTCCGTTCGCAATTACCTGTATTTATTAATAATAGTATTTTCATCTGGAATACGATTTTTTCAAAGAATTCAGAGATATTTAAATGTCACATCATCGAATAACTACGACATCTCCCATTTAATACACTTAATTAGGCATCAGCGAGGCATAATTAAGAAACGAATGGACGTGGAATTTGACGCATGGTGCGAAAGTAATTTAACACGGAGAAATATTTTCGCAAGGATTTTTTTATGACTGTAACAAAGGGAATTTTAGTTGAGTGCCTGTAACGAGGCAAGACTGTTATCGTTTCCTGAAGTTGACTCGCTGTGTTGATTCATCTAATTGAAGTGAGTTTTTTTAGCTCTTTAGAAGGAGAGACGGTTAAATGTTGGTTAAATGGTTTACCGACCGTGGGGTAAATAGCGACCTCTTCAAGAACAAAGCTCTGCGGCTAACGCAAATTTTGACTGAGTGTTTGCAATAACAAAACGCGAATGAATTCCAACGCTCCGAATGTCGAAACTATCTTTTCAAGATATTTTCTTCGTTTTTTTTTCTTCCTTTTCACGCGAATGCTTTGATGATGACATGCTAAGCTTCGTGAAGCTTTTATAATAGTTCACATAAACATATAAAATTTCCTCTTCATTTTGCTTGAAGAAAAAACTGCGACTTCTTAATTGATGAGTCTAGAGAGAATTTTACATAGAAATAAATGGAAAAGCATCCGAAAATTTCTTCTGCCTAATGATCATATTAATTTCACAGAGTTAATTCATGATTCATCTTATTATTCCATTTGAATCTATATTTTTTAGACAGTTTTTTTATATATATATAATAACTTTATAAGTATTGACCTTTTGTAAATAAAATTGTCAATTTTTTACTTTTAAAGAAATTTATAAAATGTAAAAATTTTATCGAAGAGTATATTTGTAAAATAGAGATAAATAGAGAAAACATATTTAATTAAAATAATATAAAATATACATACACACATGTGCGCGAATCCATTTAAATGCGAGCTAAATATTGCTAAGCAAACAAATACATCAGCAGGATTAATTAAACCTTGATGGTCTGCTGTGTTTATTTTGCATCATTCATATCAAACAGAAATAAGCAGAGGGTCAAAGAGATTGATTACGTGTGATGAAAAAATCATCGAACACTCAAAAAACGATAGGTACAGGTGCGTTCGGCGTGGAATAGGGATCGATACGATGCGCGGGGTTTCGAGAGAACTACGGTCCTGAAATTCGTCAGCCACCCTCCTCGCACATCCATCTACCCCTTCCACCCCTCTATCGTTTTACCGTCGGCGGCCATCCCCGGGCATTTATTTATTTCCACGCGGTTCGTATGCCGCACGTTGCCTCGTCTCCCGACTTTCGGGCACGAGCGAGCAGCGAGACGAAACGGGGGAAAGGGGCGCTCCAGAGGGTCGGAAGAGCGACGCGGGATCTGCGAGGGGGCGAGAGTCCGCGAGGGGTGAGACTCCGCGAGTGGTTACACGCTAGGGTCGTAAAATCCGCGGGCGAGACTCAAAATCCGTAATCACAGTTCGCACCAGCCACCCACCGTGATGAAGCACCTTCGAGAGAGGAGGTGAATTGCGGCTGGAAAAAAGAAGTTGGGGGAGAATAACTCTCGGGCCTCTGCCGTCTGGTGAGTCTCGAACGTTACGTGAATTTCATTCCTCAATTCGCGGCCTTTGTGAATTGCCTTTCAGCCGTTTTCTTCATTGTTTGAAATAATAATTGATCGTTTATTTCGAATCGATTAGAATTTACGACTGATATTCGCATCGATTTATCTGTCGCGGTTTCGCGTAGAATGAATGAACAATGAATGTTAGTTTAAAGGGAAATTTCAAAAGCAGTTATGTCGCGTGAACGAAGCTTTTTTTAAGCGCGAAAAGATAAATCGGAATACATGATTCAGTAGAATACAAGATTTTTCTATGTCGGAGAATAGTGGTGAAGGATGGAATGCTTTTCGACCATCGGCCAATGGAATGTACTGAAATTTTATATTTATGTCTCACACACACACACATATTTCCGCAGTTATATTGCTGGTTTCGATAGGAAACAGATCGAATAGACAAAATCAATACAGGCATCGATACGCGCGTTGGTAAATTGAAATCCATAACTACGGTATATACGGTATATATCTCTATATGTTCCATTACTATGACAGAGTACCTCGTCTTTGAGCGGTAACGTAATGAATCCGATACTGAGATGCAATTTTCATATTGTATCAAATGTCCTCACTTTCATTTTAACACGAATAATAACGTAACAAATATTTTTGATCTCGTAGAATTTAGATATTTTGGAGCAAATTAAGATTTCTGATAATAGATGATATCTTAATAATTTATTTAATTAAATAACCATGCATTTTTCACAATAGTTATTATATGAGTTATGTTAATTGAAAATGTAAATCGACATTTTAATGAAAAAAAATTTCTGATTACTGTTTTGAAATTGTATTTGTTGAATTTTATTATTACGCTTAAAATATTATTATTTGCATTTATATTTTCATGTGCATGTGCAGTTCGACAATATTTTAATATGTTAATATAATAGGAAAAAAGAGGAAAAGAAGAAAGAGAGATTATGAGATAAAAGCAAACAATATAAAATAATAATAAAGTTTTAACAATTTAACAGGAATAAGAATATGCTTTACCCACAGAATTAGATTTTCCCAGTTTGAAGTAGTCATTAACGAAGAACACTCTTGTAATATTTTGGAATATTTTTAATTATTTTATATAATAATGTGCGTATGTAATGCAAGTTTGATAATATCAAATACCATATTAAAACGATATAAAACAGTATGGTAAAAGTTCAGTTTTAATAATGAAATAAAAAATTTTGAATTAAAAGCTCAGATAAATAAATAAATAATTATTAACTGTTAGAAGAGTAAATAAAAAGAAAATTTCAATATATTAATTATATTTCAATATAATATCTCTTACATTTTCTTTTAGTTGAGATACGAAAGATCGTACCACGTATTTCGTGAAGATACATGCAATCAGAAAATTAAATAATCTGATTATGCAAACGAAATAACTTCGCTCTTCAGAAATAGCAAGAGATATCGAAACGAGGAAATATTACACAAAGGTCTACCGTACCAGTAATCTTTCTTCTGACAAATTAACGATCCTAGTTATTCAAAATTCTCTTGCAGCGTAACTTTTGCCAGTGAAATACTATCGTACTTCTGTTTTCGGGGGTAATCGCGCGAGCTTACTTAAGCCCCACCGGATTCGGACGACGTTACTTACCGCGTAAGTTACGATCGTTGTAGCAGCGAGAAGTTGAGAAACGTTCTTATGTGCTCGACACGCAATTAAGTGGGCTTTATTCTCACGGACAGGACATTATTTTCCGCATTCTCTCTCGGAGATCCCCCCGTTCCTCATCTCCATCCGAACATCCCCCCCTCCCGCCCAACAGTTACCGCATTCTGCTTTTGTTCAACGTACAACGATCCCTCACGACAATAATTTACCTCCCAAAACGGCACATGTTCGTCGACAAAACGATACGCGTGCGCAGCATAATTTCGTTAACAAATAACTGTGTTACGAGTCACTGTGTACGACATTACACTTGTAAGTGATAAGCAAGAACAATCCCGCCCCATGTATTATTACGACATAATCGTCGCACGTAGGAATTAACAAAATTAAGTATTATTATATTTACGCGACGAAAAATTTTCTCACATAAAAAATTCTCTAGGATATTTTGTATGTACCCTGGTATCAATATTGACGAATATGGTGTATTTTGAATATGAGAAATTGTGTGCAATATTACAATTTGATTTTAGCTACAGTGCAGAGATGTATTTTTTAATATTTATTACATTTTTACTGAAATATTCCGAATTTTGTTTATCGAAATGATTAACTTTTGCCAGAGAATTTCGTCTTGTGACAGATACATGGCTAACTTCATTGAATTATATTTAATATATTTTTAACCAGTTAGTACTTGTATAATATTATTTGACCAAATATTTCCTCTGTATCTAAACTTTTACAAAATTTAAACAAATTCTGAATATTATTTCCATGTGTTTTTGTCATTTGAATCGACATAGTTATACGTTTCCCATAAGAACACATGTTACTTCGGTGCAAATTAAAATCCTTATAACTTGTGAACGCTTCAGTGAATCGATTTAAAAATTATACTGGAGATTCTAAACATATATAAGGACATTCTGTACAATTTTCAATAAATCCTCAATATTTTGAAAATAGGTACAAAACATCCTTAAATTACTTTAAACTAAATTATAAATACAATAAAATATTAATATTCCGAATTTTGTATGTTCCTTCGATTTTTTATTAATAAATTTTTTTTCATTTCTTTAAAATTATCTTTAAATATTTGTACATTAAATAAAACATCAATGTATCACGATATTGGAATTAGAAGAATTTTCAAAATAGATATATTTTGTGAGATATATTTGAATAGATATATTTGGGAGATATAACTCTTTTGTGAAAAATAGGACATTCTGTACATTTTCATTAAATCCTCAATATTTTGAAAATAGGTACAAGACATCCTTAATGGAATTCATCTCCGTTGCTTGTCAAAGTATATATTTTACATTGTGGATAAATTTGGCACAAATTCGCGGACGAATCATCGTGATTTTCTCTTTTATATAGGGTACGAGTTCTGTATTGGCGATATATCCTTTATCCGAATAAACATATCACGGTTTTCGTCTATTTTTCAGAAACACATTGTGTGCGTGTGAACGAAACGCAAATGCTTCTCTCTTTCTCTCAACAATCGAGGGTCCCTTTCGCAAACAGCCGCATGGGATTTAAATCCATCGTCGCGCAAAAGCTCGCTCGAGTCGTTACGTCGAGCACAAAGAATGACGGATGGCGCTCTTTTCGGCTCGAATATCGCGATTGTTACTCGACATCGTCGGCCAACGACCTACTTCTGACATCGGTGCGACGTCAACATTATTTTTCGTTAAACGAATGGCCCTCGGTAGCGGGCGCGGATTTGAGAAACGCAAAATTATGTGGGCTTTATTCTCACGGACGAGTCATTACTTTCCCGTGACCTCCTTATCCATCCTGCCCTCCTCCACTGTTCTCCTCTTCCATTCTCTTTCTCAACCCCTCGTTTCGTACGCGAGTAACGATCCCTCGCGAGCCTGTAATTTTCATCCCGAAATGACCCGTGTCGTCCAATTGGACAATGATAACAAGGACAATAACGACAAGAATAATTGCTACAGTAATGAGGAAAATCACGGCGCCGGAAGTGATCTCGCTTATTGCCCTTGTCCCTGTCTACAATGAGGAGGATGATAATACTCTTAATTAGCCCGTGAAATTCCTTCGTTCAGACATGGAAAAATTAAGTTCGTTCGATGTTTGAAAAAGAAAACCAATAGAGCGTGTATGAAAATAGATTTTTTTTTCTGTAATCTCATGCATAATATCATTTTTATAATATCTGCGCTTTTTACGTCCATTTCAGTTGAAATTAAAGATATTCGGTAAAATATTTAATGTATTTTTATATTTCAGTGACAGAAATTTTATTTCACACACTGATTCAAGTATTACAATAAATTCTAAATATTATTTGAATACTTATATATTAAATATTAATTACGTTTTTAATTTGTTCCTATTGTCTTTTCAAGATAAATTCGAAACGTATTGATTAAAAGAGAAAGAGAAAAAGAAAAAAAAAAGAAAAAATCTGGATATATATCAAAAGTTTTTAAAATGTTACATTGCAAATACGTGTCTCAGACATTACATTTCCTTTACTTTTCTTTTTACAACGCGGGATAACGAAGCTTGCCAGATCGCAATATATTTCTCGAAAAGATGTACGTCAGCGCACTAGAGATTAATGGTAAGCAAGATATTTTCCGAGGAAAAAGATATTACAACTACGCTAAAATCGCACGGAAATACTTCATAATTTCTTTAAATTAAATTAAATCAAATCATAATTTAAAATTAATAAATAATACACGAAATCCGTAACTAATAAACCAATAGTCTAACAAAATATAATAAATAATTAATTATAAATATATATCCAAACAATACTATAAACATATTTATTTATCTAATCTTACGTTCTGACAAATTGAAGAAAATAATGCATTTTTAGTTACATTTTATATATTATTAAATTTTTTAAGTTAAATAAATATATTTATAAACAATATTGAAAATATTTATGACCATAAAATAACGTTCAACTCTATAATATTTTAAGATACGCTGGGATGAAAAGATCGTTGGGCGAGTACGAAACCATGAATATTTTTAGTTTCGTGTTCAATCTTTATTTATGATCGAAAACTGACTGAGATAACAGACATATTTAGAGATCGATAAAGAGCCGGTGCGACATAAGAACGTTCGTATATCAAGCAAACTTAAGGAGCTGCGTTTTCATGGATGCGAAATTACCTCGCGTAGTCTCTTTGTCTGCTTTCCGTGTCCTTCCCCTTTCTGTTAGAAGTAACGACCCCCGCGAGACTGTAAGTCACCCTCGAAAATAGTCTGCGACAACGTACGCCGGCTACGTTGCGCGCCCCTTATTCCGGTAAAGCGACTGCCATGTGACCAGATCCGAAGTTTCTTGATTAAGACGGAAACATGTAACCTACGTAATTTGTGCACGCTCACCCTTTATCGATCAACGTAAATACTCTGATTACGTTTGACTTTAATTTGCTTATTTATATCTATTGTCTGTGGTAAATTACTTCAAATTGAATCTATTTTTAAAAATTCGAAACAAGTTTCAAATTGGAGACAAAGTAAAAAAAATGTGATTCATATATTATAAGTCACTATCGCGGAATATATAATTTTTTCTAAAATATTGTTTTATGTAAAGGAATATAAATAAAATTGTATTGATAGCTCAATTTATATAAATTATATTCTGCCTTTCTCTCTCTTTTTTTAAATATATACCAGAAAAATAATATCATAATTTTTTCTCTTAAAACTGACTTATAGAAAAAAATCCGCTGAGAGAGGATATCGTAAATGAACACATTCACCGCTGTATTTCTGATGATATAGCTTTTTCTGCATCACACGAAGACAAGCAAGCAGTGTATCCGCATCGAAAGTACCTTTGTTGCGCATGACTTTGTTGAAGCTCACATCTGATAGGAATCCGAGTACGAAATATTGGAAATGCTGCGGGGAAAACCGATGCGTACGCGATGGAAAGACGATGCGCCGCGTAATCGAACGTAACGTAATCTTGTTATTGTCCTCGCAACGAAAAAAATTTGCAAATTTCGAACGAAAATGCGCGGTAAAAAAAAAAGAATTGCTCGGTCCTCAAAATATAGATCCGCGCAAACGAGTTTTAATGGATGGCCGGGCATTAATTGCACTTGAGCTCCGAATAATTAGTACGCGCTCAATATCCGGAGAAATTTAACATTGCGTATTCTCAGTACTAAAACTGAATAAATGTCGAAGTGTGACAATTCTTGACAATTTAATTGCTGAGGATTGAAATTCTCATTGAATAACGCGGCAATTCGCTTTCTGCGTCGCTGCAATCATAATAATTTAAAAATGACAAGTATGGAGATTACATGAAGTAGTTTGGAACGTCCACGATTTTTAAAGAATTTTTAATAATTTTGTAAAATTATGGAAATATCCAGAAAGCAAAAATATCACGAATACAGTACACATCAATAATTCTATATTCGATTCTATACAACAATTAGCAATTAATCTGTTGAACGACTTCATGCATCACATTTGCAAACATCAGCGACTAGAAAAACTTAGGATTTTGTGTATAAATGAATCTATGTAAATAGCATGGTGTAGGAAATGTTAAAAAAATTTTTAAAGATATTAATTATATATACATTCATATAAATATCCACTTGAATATAAATAAATGGTTATTTATAATCATTTATTTAGATATGTGTGTATGTATACATATAATTATATCTTGTGTGGACAAAATAATCCTGTCAAATATTTTTTAAGCAATTAAATATTTATGAATTAAGAGGTAAATCCCATAATTGGGAAAGATAACATAAGAAAAGCAAATTTATCTTTTTCTTCTGGTAAAGAGAGGAGGAGGAGGAGAGAGAGAGAGAAAGAAAGAGAGAGAGCGCAGCAAACTTTCACAATCAAATTCCGCCTCCAAATAAATATTTACCGACAAACACCCCTTTTATCTCCGTAACGTAGTCATACGGCGACACTGCGACTATTCGAAACCTGCTGGAAACACTGCCGCAAATAACTATTAAACCGTCCCTCGATCGACCGAACTCATCGGCACTTTTATTTCCGGCTTGCGGACGCAACGCCGGAAAAAAAAAGAAAGTTTGAGGGAGCGACATAACAACTACAAAACTCTTTGCCAAGCTGGCGACATTATAGCCAGGGTGTCGCGTCTCTCTTTTTCCTGTCCGGTAAAAACTGAAAAAAGGTTGAACGAATTCGGTGCCCGCGCTGGTTATCGATTCCAATCGATTTTCACAATTTCGCGCAATACAACGAACTTCAATTTCGTAACAATACAAATTTCGTTAATTTTGTCCTGTGATTTTTAAAAAAATATATTAAATACACTAAAATATAATAAAAAATAATGTGTTGCAGTAAACACATTTAAACTCGTAATTTTTTCTTCAATCATGTACGCGCGACAGAATAAAATATTTATACAATTGCTTATTCAAAGATTGATGATGATAACAGTCTTACTTAGATTAGTTAGGATTAAGCATTTCCAAGTTTTCAGATTATTAGAATGTCATCTTTATGGGAGAGTAATGCGAAATCTTGAACCGTAGAAAATTAGTTTGCAATAGTATTAATGTTAAGAAAAATTCATTATCCTGAATCATTTTTTAGAATTGAATAAAAAACGTTAATTTCAACGATAAATATCAAATAAAAATATAAATTCGATGAAAATTAATTATTTCTAATTATATTGAACATTATTATTATGACCAAAATAACGTCAATAGTATACATGCAATAGTATTCACATGTCGACTGATTCTCTCTTCTCATTAAGAGGAACCAGCAAGCGACCAATTACAGTACGTGTAACAGATGGAGATACATCCTAATCGGTTCGTTACGATCGATACAACCGCTAAGCAAACGGATTGTTCAATGCTGAGCGAATTAATTATAAAGCTCGGAAGAGAAAGCTTAATTTAACCATGTATTCTGTGAATCGGTTCTTCAATTACCTTAATTTGTACTTTTCTCATGATATTTTAATAAAGAGAAGAATACATATTATTTTTAGAAAATTACAATTTATAAGAAAATTGTAAAAATCATTAAATAAGTATACAAGTTATTTACTCAAAAAAAAAATTATAAAAAGAATATCTCTGAGTTTATTAAATTTTGCAAGTAAAATTCTAATAATTGAAAAACTCGGCAGTCAGATATCGCATTATTATTGTAATTAGCCAATCTACGCCATATCGCATAACAGTTGATTATGAGCTTTACGAAAGGAAGAGAATGACAATGCGAATTCTTGACACTTTGATAATCTCCGAAATGAGAAACGGAGTGACCGAGGGTGGAAAACCGCGCTCACCCTTCATTGACAGCTGTCAAGCGTCACAGTTGAAAAGTTTTACGAGAACGAGAGTTGACTTTGCGCTCGCAGTTTTCTCTATTACACAGACTTCTTTTATTATATTATCTCTAAACGAAATTTCCATACAAGGAATTTCATTTGAAATTAATTAACAATTTTTCCATTTATAAATATTAAAATTCGATTTATTAAAATTAAATGACATCAAGGCTAAGACATTAGACATGAATATTTATACTACAGATTATATTCTTATAGTATGCATTTCTTAGAAATTATGTTGCTCCCTATAATAGGTAGCTCCCTATAATGATATTACTTTTGATCCTTTTTAGTGAAAGGCAATTGATTAGATATTTCTAGCCTTTTTACGCGCAGCACATAATACTTATTTCAGCGAGCTTTTACTAGAAATTGTAAACAAATATTATATTCATATTTAAATTCTTAATGTATCTTGCTTATGTAAGTGAATAAATTTGCTTTATTCGGAAAACTTTTCAATGATGATTTAACATCTTCGTGTTTAAATTTAAATATCTCTTTATCATTTTATAATGAAATATCTATGAAATTAAGTCTTCAATGTGCCGATTTATGATTTAATCTTTTATATTTTATCAATCATAAAATTATGATTAGTTTTTTAAGATATAATTGTAACGTAACGGAAACATATTTTTTAAGTATATTGTTAAAACTTCAACGATACATTTTATGAAAATTACTTTGAATATTAAGTGTTTTCTCTAATAGTTATAATGTACTAAATTTTCGTTGAGAGAAACTCGATTAATCATTGAACCGACCACAGAATTCTGTCTTATCTGCGCGCGAATTACGAAAGTTTTTTTCAATTTCGCCGGATGCGATTTATCTTCGTTGCACTATCGCTTTCAGATTTCGGAAATAGGTGTATCGCGATAATCAACTTCAAAACGCTCGATGTTAATGTATCGTGAAATGCTTAATGGGCTGGACCGAAACGTTACCGCGTCGGCGTCAACACTATTAACTTCACTGCAAAAGCTGAAACGTGCAGATTACTTCTGCGCTCGCAGCTACCAATCGAGAAACGTCAGTCACTTTTTTGTCTGCTGATGCGGCGCGTGTCAATGGGCCGCACGAGACATTTACCGATAATCGGGGTTACAAAATATTGACGAGCTTTCATCGTTTTCAGAATATACCTTAACTATACCGCCGCATCATACTCCGTAAAATCATCGTCCAAAAATCGGAGAACTGCCATGAGAGAATGCCGTAGCTTCATATCCAGAAATTTAATTTATCGAGTAACATAATACATTTTGTATCAAATGATTTTTATTTCATAACTACTATCGCGCAAGAGACAGATGCAAATCGATGATTTTGCATTTCTATGAGAGAAATTTAATAATTTATCGAGTATCATAATACATCTCGTACCACTACATTATTTTTTATTTGATAGCCACGATGGAGATGTGTATAAATGCGAACGTGATTTTACGTCAACGCGAGATATTAACGTACGCTCTCGTGGTCATCGAAAAATTTTTGCATTTCTCACAAACACATCAGTTAAACGTACAGCTTATTATATCAATCCGCTCTATCTCTCTTCCCTTTTCCTCCCCCGATGCGATATGGCAGAAATAGTCGGCGCGGCGCGGAAAAGGAAATTCGATAATCACCGCTTTAATTTTCAGTGCGCGCGCGCGCGGGCGACTCCGACGGGACGAATTGTTGAAGGAGGGAAAAAGAACGAAAAAAAAAATTGAAGTTCTTTCTCTCTCTCTTTCCCGGATCGAGAGCACGCGAGAGACAGAGGGACAACGCGCGCTCGTTCTCGATGACGACGTCACGGATTGAAATGGCGCGTAAAATGGCCACTGCTCCCAAGGGCGAAATATTCGAAGTCTCCAATTTTATCTCTCTTCTGTCTCTCCTCCCTTCATATTCCCTTTCCGTTAAAAATGTTGGCCGCTCGCCACATCGCGTGCGAGACAAATAATAGAGAAAATAAAAAAATCGAGTTATTGATGCCTCTTTGGCGCGATGTCTATATAATAATTGATTAAAATAATTTTTTGTGTAACTGTGTGTGATTAATTAATATAACTCGGTCTCATTTATTTTTATGTAAAGAGAGAAAATATGAAAAAGAATAACGTTTAATATAACTTTATAATATATATAATAATATATAATTTTCTCTCTCTCTTGTTTTCCCTTCTCTTTGGTATAATGATTTTTAGAAAATATATGCAGGATGTAATCTCGGAAAAAGGCACGCTGAGAACATGTACATCATATTTCTTTACCGTCCTCTGATCAAGAAAGATTGCATGATGTATTAGCAAAAGTATATAAGATTACAACCTCTTTATTCTTCTTTCACAAGCGTTTAAAATCACGTTTCGCGATACGTCATACAATCTTTTTTAGAAAAAAATTATTAAGGTACTGTTAACTTCTTATTATTTTTAACATTAATTTTTTCGTCCCATTGAGTGCATAATTTGCACATGTATTATACATATACGTTTTTTATATATACAATCTTATTTTATATTTCGTTATACAGCAATTATTGGCGGAGGAAACAACTATATATGAGAGTTCGATAAATATTTTGAAAAAAATTTGGCAAATTTTTTTGTCAACAAAATAAACTTGCACGTATCTTCTTGTTTTTTTATACTCATGTACGAAGTGCGAAGTGCACAATACACAGGACTTTGAATGACTTCTTTGAATACTCTTTTCGGGCACTCATCACGAAAACACAATTTTCTCATTCCTTGTTTCCACGCCGTTTCCGACTTTTGCCACTTGACAATCGCATTCTTTGACTTTCGCAATATCTTTGCCCGCGTTTGAAATTTTCGAGGATTTTGTGTTTTTTCCATCAATTTTTTATATATAAAAATATAATTGTATCAAAAAATATATAAGTATGACAGGAGAAGAATTAAAACTAATTATCACAAATTTGGTGGTAGTTTTTATGTCTACATAATTCGCTAATTTCATACTTCATATCGAATTATGCAGAATTATATTAGATTTTCTTTTCCGAGTATTATTCGATATTTTTATCGAAGTTATAAATATTTTAATATAATATAATATGTAAATAACAATAATTAGCTTTTATGATATTATATAATTATGTATAATTAGATACAATTATATCTTTATACAATTATGTATAATTGGATAAAAAGTTTTTTCTCGAGTCATTCATTAATTTTAAACAACTTGCTCGCGAGATTTGCCGATATATAGGAATCCGTATTTAACCACTACATAGTTAAATATTTAACGCATGTTAAATGTGATACAGGAAACATAATTTATGCTTCTCATTTATACTTCTAATTTTGCTTTTGATAACTAAGTGGTTAATCTAGATATTTTGAACGTTATTAATGTTTATTTTTTATAGCAGTTTAACTTTAAACTTCCATTATATGTTAAATCTGTAAAAGCAATGACCAGAAATACTCGGGCAAAGTGCAGTTCAAGTCTGTTAAACCGTCTGATAATGCAAGAAGAATTCTCATTATCGTTTAAAGTCGATGTTAGCAATCAGACTGCTTCATCCTCGATTTAAACGTTTCGAGGGTCAACAAAGAATCGTCTCCTCCTACGATTCAACATCCACAACTACGTGCTGAATTTTTTTATATCTCTATCCCGAAGCTTCCGATTTCTTTGGATAGATTATTAAAAAACGAAGCGATATTGCATGTAATGTAAATTAAAGTAATATTAGTTTGAAACAGAGCGTTTTTATATACGATACATTTGCCTTCGCAAAGACAAATGTATCATATATTATATTCTTTGATGAATAAGCGAATAAATATTTAACATTCACTTTTAATTTCAATTATTAAAATCGATTCTTTTTTTATTTCTTTTAATTATCTTATTTAAATGTACAACAAAAATACAATGCAAAGTTATAAGAAAAAAAACTATTTAATAAGATTATAATAAAAAGCAAAAATTGCAAAAATTCATCCTTATTTTAAGATTTCGAATATGACTATTGTATAATTGTATATTAATTATGTATTTTGTCAGTAACGCTATTCCAATTTTATTAAACAAAAATTGCGAAACATTAACTTCTACAATAATGTTTGTTTTATATCCTAATTTTATCTACGTGCAATGGAATGTATTATGAACAGGACCTGGCGGACGGAGTCATCGAAGTCGAAATTGCAAAGTTTCCGCCTGAGAAGTGGTAAGAACGGATTTCGTTATGGAATCCAAGAAAGCGCTGCTCGACTTTACACTCGCACAAACTTTATCTCATCGCCAGACGCATGAGCGAGAGCAGGAAAACTAGTACAGTCGAGGATATAAGTGAGACTTTCGATGCCTTGTTATCATAATAGACAAAATGCAGTATTATTCAAGAAAACTACGATATTTGGGAAATGTTTTTAGGATGTTAAAATAGATAAAAAAATGTGAATAAATAAAGAAATTTTTTTGTACTGTTGAAGAAAAGAAAGTATATAAGAAACGGCCAAGAAATATATATAATAGAAAAAACATTCAAAATAAAGAATTTTATTATAAGCAATTAAAAAATCTTGTCCAAATATTAAAAAAAAAATTAATTAAAGTAATTTTTATACAAAAATACAATAATATTTAATCGTTTGTAATAAAAATCTTCTTAACATTTCAGAATTGTATAAGCATTTAAATTCCCAAAGAATGTCTTTCCGGATTATTATATATAAATCTCGTAAAACTCTGTATTTATCAACTGTACTGTATCTTCCATGCAAAATTTTAATGAAAGTATCGATAGTTCGTATAATTCATTAATAAAATATAACAGATGCGGCGTCAGTGCCTTTTTAATTAAAAGAGTTAAATTTAATAAAATATTTTAAGCATTATTGATCTTCAATTATATTCAGGAATTTCAGTAATAAAATTTTCTCGATAAAAACTGAAGGCAAAATTTTACTTTCCACAAAATAACATTATAATATTATAAGAATTATCATTGACTTTTAACAATTATAATTATGGAAAAACGTAAATATTAAACACGATCGCCACGTTCAATGACACTATTATCAAATATTACTAAACCTTTCATTAATCTCGTCTTTGAGAGAGATATAGAGAAAGGAGAGGAGAGAGAGAGAGACGTAGAAAAGATTTGTTCAAGAGCCTGTTGGCGCAAAGTCCGACAGGAGGTATGGGATATTCTTTCGAATCTTCGGAAATGTAGGCGCGAAAGCGTCTAATATTGTATTCATGAAGTGACGAGCGCGCTCGGGCTGTTCTGAATAAATAAATAAATAACCGAATGTCCAAATGCGCAAACTGCACGCTTGGCGGTTGTGCGTTTGTACACGGATACGGTATAATCCACGTCTACGTAGATATACGTGTACTGTGCACACACACACACACACCGTTATATATTCAGATATATGTACATTGTCACACAGAATTGCACATGTAGCATAGCACACATAGGCATACGCGTACACGAACATAGGACACGCGTTGCAGAATGCGGAGACAGAGAAATGGTCGTCGGGGTTGGTGAGAATCGACCAGCGGTGGAGGTTGACAACTTCGAGAGCTCTTTCAATTTATCTCATCCCCCGAAGCGCGTCTCTTCTCTCCCTTCTTTCCCGGCGCGACCACGCGTCTCTATTCTTCGTTCGCGCGAGCCTTTATTTCTGCTATTCGAACCGCTTTCGTTCGCGCTGCAATAGCATATTAGAGTTCTGTCACGTTCGCGCTTCGTGTGTAAAACGGCGAGGACATCGATGGGATGGTAAGAAACAAGTGTATTTGAAATCGGGTCGATTAAAAACGTACATTTCGCTTTAAAAGTTGATAGCGCACTGAGAAAAAAATCTGGTTGCATCAATTAGAAATTCTGGTGGATTCAACCAGTATGTCTGTTGGAAAATGGACGAACCAGAATTCTTGTAGGAAATTACCAGATGAATCCGATTAATTTTTTCTTGTTAAATTTACCAAATTTTCTGGTTAATAATACTAAATTCAGCACCAAGTCGTCTAAAATTTTTTCGATTTAATCTCAAAAGTCTGTTTAATATTCTCAATTCCAACACGATTATTGGATAAATTCAATCTAGATTATTGAATAAATTATTGTAAATTCAGTTTGTTAGAAATTAAACTGATAAACAGTGATGCAAGAAGAGGATGCAGCTCAGACACACACAATCAGAGAGCTAGTGTCCTCTTTCTGGCACTACTGCTCATAAGAAAAAAAATATACTTTTGATTTAATGTTAATACTAGTTCTTTATATACATTTGAAGGCAAATATTGAATACGAGTTAAGTTAAGAAGCAAGCAAAGAAATTAATGTAACAAGAAATTTTATAGATCCAACCAAAAGATACTAATCAAATCCTTATAGTAAAATCTATTAAACTAATTCTAGTTATAAAAAATCGAGTCTTATCATGATAACTAGAAATTGTTTGATTTAACCAAAATGCCTTCAATCATATACGTCTTGTTGATACAATCAAACGATTTTTCTCAGTGCGTTATTCATGAAAGATGGTCCTTCTTGATACGAAAAGAGATCAATTGTTCCGCTAATTAGTGTACCTTTTATGGATATGGCAATAATAGTAGCACTATAGCGAATTGAGATTTCTGACTATTGTTTGAGGAACGAAATATTGCCATCAGACGTAAGATAATTATTCTCTGGTAATAAAAAGCAAGAAAAATTACTTTATTCATGACATCCTAAAATCAGAATAGCGCGTACACCTGCCCTGCGCACGAGAAAATAATTAATTGCTAATCGTGCTTTGTGTATTGCAATAATAATTATCATTATCGCACAACTGTAATAATCCTAACAATCACAATAATAGTGCGCGTTAAACGGAAGAATATTGTTATTATCGGACAGGAATATAGGATTGCAACGCGCAATGATCTCAAACGAGGATATTAAGTGCGGCAATAATACTTCGGAAATAATATACGATTGCGCGGCAAACACGATCGTAAAACGCTCAATTTAGCATTCCGGGTACGCTAACCGCGGATAACAGGCAATGCTTTGTCAGTTAATTAATAATTACACGCAGCTTGGTTAATAATAATCGCGCGCGGCCCGATCCCGACAAAGAGGAAATATTAATTCGTCCCCTCGCCGCCTCATTCATCCTCGCAAACATATCCCAGCAGAGAGAGAGCTCGAATATGTTCGCAGTTTTAGAAATGACGATTGAAATGACGATGTGTAAAAACGTCCGTCGTTTTGCAGTTTTCGAAAATGCCCTCCGTAAAATTCATCGCGCGATCATCACTCGTCGGAACGTCTGCCATTTGAGGACATTTCTGGATTACCGTTGTTCAAACGCGACGCCGAAGGACCCTCGTGACGGCCAGGCCCGTCAATCTCCTACCCTCGAAGAATCCCATCTTCGTCCTTGGTTTCCCCCGTCCTTTTCCTCCGGAAACTCTTATTCGAATAATAAAATGCCGCGAGAGAGCCCTTATATAGCCCGATTATATTGGTCCTTTCAGAGAGAAAGAGAGAGAGAGAGAGAGAGAGAGAGAGAGAGAGAGAGAGAGAGGGAAAGGGGACAGAAAGAGAGGGTTGTCCGAATTTTCCGAGTTCCGCGAGGCATACTTCATCAAAGTATGTTGTGCTATTAATAGCAATATTATATTAGTGTATTACGAATGCATCGCGTAAGAGAACATCGCGGCTTCGAGCGATGTCCCGGGCCAATGTTCGCGCATATCGTGTGGCTCGTGTGTTAATTTAATTAGACCGCTACTTCGGTTTAACGCGGCATGCGATACAATGCGTTGCTACCGCAGCAGTATGAATTTGAAAAAGGGATTTAATTAAAACATGATGCGTGGTGTGCGTTGTTACGTTTACGCGAGATATGCCGCAGCATTCTTTCAATTTTAATTATGCAAGTTATACTTTTAATTATACTCTAATTTAACTACTGTAGCGTTTTTTATTAAGCTTTATTAAGTATAAATGCAATAGAGAATTATCGTTACAAATATATATTAATTATAAATATATATTTATTAATATATATATATATATATATATATAATATAAATATATATATATATAATATAAATATATATAAATATATAAATATATATTAAATATATATATATATATATATATATATATATTAATATATGAATATATATTAATTATACGTCTGTAAAAAAACAATAGCGAGTTACAAAAGAAGCCATGTAAATAAATTATATGAATAAGAGATGCGTGTGCTAATTAATGCAGCATGATAGAGAATAGTTCCTCGGTCAAAATAAAATTAATTTTTTCATCTTCATATCATCTTCATATGTGATAACTGCTAATGATATTTTGCAATGTCTTCCCTTCAAGCCACATTATTATGATAAAAAAATTGTAAGCAATTTGGATAAATTACGATTCTTACGATCGAAATGACGATTATCGTTAGAAAGCCATAAATGGTCCCTTTGATCTCGTAATGCAGATTGACATTAACATTTGTCAACCTAATTCAGCGTCTACAAATAACTGCTTTCAATGACATGCGAAATACCGCCGATCGGCGTATATGGCTACTATAAAGCCCGGGCGCGTTCAATAGCGCGTTACTCGTGCCAATTTTCGCGCGAGTTCAACTGTTAATAGCAACTTGCAGATGTAGGCACATCCACGAAACAGTTCGCAATCAGCGAAAATTGCCGTGATACACACCGGTTTGGAATACGCCATAAGTGGAACTAGCTCAACTATCGTGCAAATGTCGCGAGGTAACATTCGCTGTATACTTACTTCAGCTTTATGACAGATATTGAATCGAAGTAAAAAGTATGTTATACTGAAATATTTGGAAGGATGATATATACGCGGAAATGCAATAAATTTTTAAATATTTCTCATAATACTGAGGGAAGAGGAGGACATATATATGAATTATTTTTTACAAATTTGTGTGCTTTTTAAATATAACATTCGAAATTTTTTCTACTTTATAAATAGAAATCGTATTTGTATAATTTCGATCTAATTTTAGATAATTTATCAAATACAAGATAGAATTTTTATTTATAATTTCATTTTTGTATCGTTTAATAAAGCAGATTAAAAAATATATATATATATATATATAATACATAAAATATATTAAAAAAGAAATATATATATTTTTTTTAGAATATGCGATACATAAAATTATAAATAAATTTGTCTAAAATTTTTCCAATAATTATAAGATCATCTAAATCATGATGGATTTAATTGTCATTCGCTACATTTCAATGTCTGAGGAAACAAAGTTGCGCGCGAAATGCCCTGTAAAATGCTGATATTATCATTCGTAAATTTTCGTACAAGTAATAACGTCATGTAGTATAATATACGAGTCTACGGCAAACTGCCATTTCCCTCCACGTTTGAGTAATAAAATACCACGGTGGCCCTCTTCCCTTAGTTATATCGCCCTTTACAGAGTCGTCTAAGATCTCGAATTCCTTCAAGGGCTTCGAAGATGTTCCTCGGAGGTGGTGTACGTACTAGTTTCAAAGTACTGGCGATGTAAGCTCTTGGGAAATTGCCTATTCAATTATAAGGCACGCGCTGATACTTGCAAATTCAATTACGTAAATGTGCGTTACGTGGTGTCTTATATTTTATAGCGTCTTTAACTGCAGCTTTCATGTTTTTCCTATTTCAGATCTCTTCTCGATAACGATATTTTGATCAGTTAAGAATCAATTCTTCGTCGAAAAAGATTTTTTAAAATCTTTTTCATACAATTTTCATTCATTTTTTACGATTGTATATTTTAAACTAAGAATGTAACATGAAAACAAATTCACTTAAGGATGTTTTGTTTACAATCCCAGCAAAAAGTAGAAAATCAATATTGACGAATATCCACTTTTGGTGTATTTTGAGTAAGAGAAATTACGTGGAATATTACAATTTGATCTTAGCTACAGTACAGAGATGTATTTTTTAATATTTATTGCGTTTTTACTGAATTATTCCAAATTTTGTTAATTGAAATGATTAACTTTTGGCAGAAAATTTCGCCTTGTGACAGATACATGGCTAACTTCATTAAATTATAATATTATTTGACCAAATATTTCCTCTGTATCTAAACTTTTGCAAATTTTAAACAAATTTTGAATATTATTTCCATATGTTTTTGTCACATGAATCGACGTGGTTATACGTTTCCTATAAGAACACAAGTTAATTCGGTGCAAATTAAAATTCTTTATAAGTTGAACGCTTTAGTGAATCGATTTAAAAATTGTACTGATGATTCTAAACATATGTAAGGACATTCTTCAATTTTCATTAAATTGTCAATATTTTGAAAATAGCTACAAAACATCCTTAAAGTATATTGTAAAACAAAATTTCGTCATTTACAATTATTCATACCATCTACTTTATTTCTAATTCGGAAATCAGCGATTTAGAAATAATAGAAATAAATATCCGAATTAGAAATAAAGTAGATGGTATGAATAATTGTAAATGACGAAATTTTGAAATAGTATCTATTGAAATATCTGTTATTTCTAATTCGGAAATCGTTGATTTCCGAATTAGAAATAACAGATATTTCAATAGATACCTTTATCGAGAAACGATCGATTTCAACTTGATCAAAAGAATCCCTATATGAAAAGAATAGCCACTGTTCCGCGACACAGCAACTATATTTACACGTAGTTTTCCGTATGTGCACACAAACTGTCTGCAAACTTTAGTCACCGTCGTTCGTGTATATGCGTGCACATATCGTCCTGTCTATAGAAATCGCAAAGAACTTTGTTCGCGTTTATTTACTCGCGTTTCATGTAAATTACTCGGACATATTTTCCCATCCCTTAACGTCGTTTCCACGAAAGTTAAGATGCAGCCGCAAATGTGTGTTCCGATATATGTTGACAAAGAAAGTTGTACGGATCAAAGAATGCGGCGTGAGGAGAAAATTCCGATTGAGTGCAATTGAGCGCGTCCTTAAAAAAGCCATTCGGTCCACGAATAATTAAAGACTATCGAACGAGGGTAACGATGGCATCGCGTGGATATCCATGTCGAAGGTAATTTTACGACACGAAGATGGGCTTCGAGGGTGCCGACATCGAAGGTCAATAACGAATGGGATTTACGTCGATGACGTATAGTTTGATAAATTGCGATCCGCGTCACGACGAACAATTGCGTTGCATCTGCGACTACGCAGATATATTATATAATCGATAGAATCCAGCCATATCGACGTTAATTATTTTATATAATTGTCAAAAAGGTAATATCAGCGCGTTCGAGTCGTTTAATGCTTCTTTGTAGTCTTAAGTCAACAAGTATAACTCGTAATAATAATTCGTAATCTTTCATAATTCTATGCCATTATATTCTTAACAAATCAAACCTATTAATCATCACATCTGTAACAACTATAGTGTCGTATCGTTTAGATTCCATTATGTATACTCGCGTATAAGAAAAATGTACATAGCTGCTAAATTGAATTCTACGTAAATTCCACCTAAAATATTTATAGCTACTAAATTCTAAGAAAATTCTTATTCGCTTATGATGACGTTGTTATGAAAATAGCTCAAAGTGAGAAAAAAGTACAAGTAATGATGTCAATATTATTACGAGCCATTAAATTAGGTACAAATATATTCGAACTATGAGGTACTTACAGTACTACGCTTTTCATGGTATCCATGTTGCCTTCTATAGCAAGTTCTCTTCCGTAGTGGCACACATTGATTTCGATTTCACTTCAATCTTACTCAAGGTTAACGACTAACTGAATATCATTCGGGCCTTTTGCGCGACGCGACATAGATTCCCCCACCCTTATTCCCCACTCTGGAATTCGGCGATCACGCGCTACCGAAATATTGTAAACAAATAATGTGTACGTTTGGATATCTACGAAATTCTCGTTACAAGGATAAATTTGTTTTATTCAATGAATTTTTCAATAATGGAAATGTAAGCCATCATGTTCGCATAATGAATCATTATATTTTTCTTTTGTTATTTTAAATTATTTAATTTAAGATTGTAAATATTTATAATATGCCTCCTTCCGTAAAATATATTTATATTTATATAAATATATTTATATTTATATAAATATATTTTACGGGAGGGAGCATATTATAAATATTATATATCAAATATAATTATATAATATAATTATATTTGATTAGATTTTGCCAACATATCTATGTCTGACGACTCATATTTTGACATCATTACATGAAAAATTATTTGTACCGTCCATATTATTTTAATAAAATAAATGATTGATACTTATATTAAAAATTCGTTTCATTTCTCATGTATATGGCTTGTAAAAAGTGAGACTAGGCGACTAATACTTTATTCGAGAGAGAGGGTATAGTTTAAAAGTTTCGCGACTGCGTCGAATAGTAAGTACGATATTACTTGCGTTCCTATTTTACAACAGAGTAAAACACTCTGTTCAGAAACTATATACTGAATACAAATGCTACGCTTTTCTATGTAACTCCTTCATACATTTTTTTCTACTATTTTATATTCTCTTACCTTACAGTCTATAATAGATACAAACGTTACCATGTATCGTAACATCACTTGTGCTATTATTACGCTGTAATATCTCTAAATGAATTTGAGGAAAAAGTGTGGACCGATCAGCTATTATTTGAAAAAAAAATCCTACTTGGAAAAGTTTAATATCATTTCATATCACATTGTGCAAAACAATATTTGATAAAACCTAACAAGTTTATCAAAATATTTTAAAATGTGCTCGCAGCGTAATAAGAATAATTGTAAATATTAAACATTTTAAATTATAAACATTTTAAAATTACAATATAACTCTCTTATATTTCCCATATAACATTGCTGCAATCTCTATAAATTTCATAAGCACATATAATTGAGAACGTCGAGTAGGAATCTTAAATTGTTTGTTAAATTAATTCGTCAATTTAAATTGCGGTTGCATCTACTTTGCCATAATTGAAAAGAAAATATTAATTTAACAAAATATAAGTATAAAAATTCGAATTCAATCTTTTTCATTTATAACAATCTGATTCTAAAAAGGATGCGATGCACTCTTCTCTTAGACTTGTCAGACAAGATGAAAATTATCGCGGAAACATCGGAAGGAAATACGAAGAAATTCAAAAACGCTGAGACTTACTGAAGACAGGGTGGAAGGAGGATCTTCTTCAAGTTTCACCCTTCGGTCGCGCGCGCCTTTATCTCCCCTCCCTCCCTCCCTCTCCTCTCTAGCCGGCGCGTAATTAGTCGCGACGCGCGTTCCAATTACGGGACGCGACATCGACCCTAATGAGGCACTTGCGAGTAAGCTTGCAAGGGCTTTGACTAATTAAGTCCTAGGGCTGGCCTCCCTTCCATTGCACCACGGGTTTTTCCCGGTCCCTCCTGGACCTCCTTGTGCACACACGTGTGCACAAACTTTCGCGTCCCGTAATTTGAACAATCCGTCGGTCCGATATGTCAATTAGAGCGAGACAGAGCGGCCATTGTTTCAGCAAATAATGAACGACACTGATTAATAAGATACGATGTCGATGAAACGAGTATTTTTTTTTGCATGCGTCTCTTCTAAAGGGAATAGTTTATCTCACAAATCCATTGCTTCTGATCGATAAACATTATTGGAAAATATGAAAGATATATCGCATGATTGAGTATTTGAAAGAGCGTCAAGATATAATCAAAAAGAACGCGAAAAACTTTAACTCTCTCCTCATATTTTACATGTCGAAATATCTACTTTATTTCACAAGTAACTCTATCTCATTTCATATTTTCCTATCGCAAGATAAGAGAGCATCCTTTTTTTTAAAAGCAAATCTTTAGTTTCCCATCTTTGAAATAATATATCACGAATCGAGATGTTTTATCTTTGAATGATACTATTTTATACACTCCTATAACTGAGGAAAAACGCATCAACGACTTTATACGTATCTATAAAAAAATGTAATAAGAAATGCGTATTGCACTTTACGTAAATATATACTCCTGGACAAAATTAACGCATAATTTTTTTTTCGCTTTTTCTTTAAAATTTTTCGTTAAAATTTAAATATCAGCTTTTAAAGAAAAAGTGAAAAAAAATTATGCATTAATTTTGTCCAGGAACATATATATATGGTAAAATATTAATTCATCGAAATCCAAGTAATATCTTCATGCATCGAATTTCCACATTTAATTTTTATTACTCGCGCAAATTCATTCGTTAAAGAATTTAACAAATGAAATCATTGTTTTCAAATAACTTCTTTTTTATTCGCTCAGCTTAAAAACTCTATTCGCGTATGATATTTTTTTCTTTTTATGAAAAAATCATTTCGGCTCGATCGGAAAAATTTCGTTGTATAAGCCTGTTAATTCTAATTATTAGAACAACAATTTCAACTTTTTTGTTGTTAATTTATATTTTATATCATGCTAATTAACGCGAGTGGCGATTTCGATTTTTCAAATAATTTTCTATAGAAACTATGAATGCTAAGCTTTCGCGATAATCCTTGAATCGCGAGAACATTTTCCTGGTTCTGTACGATTCGATGCACATTATTCGCATTCATAATGATGATCCGAAAATCTCGCGCGTTCCTAATGAGCTCTTCCCACGATGCGATTCGCGTCCGGCGAAATTTTTGCTCTAAAAGTTATCGGACTGTGCGATGCGTCCCCCTGCCCGTAAATTCCGTCGTAAATCCTTTTCGGTCAAAAAGTTACGTTTACGCCCGATGGGACATTAAAAGTTACCACGATTTTCGTTTGAGAGCTTTTGAACGTACTTCAAGAGAAAAACGATAAATTCTATAATCTCTACTTTTATTTTTGTAAGTCATTTAGTTAGATAGGTGATTTTACATACTAATTTTCATATTTAAATTTGTAATTATATACAAAAATAATTCCACATTCATTGTACGTTTCTTTAGTAATTTTTTTTTTAAATAAAATTATAATCATTATAAAGAAAAATTAAAAATTGGAAAATTTCTAGCATGATATTTTTATGCATGCAATAATAAAATAATTGCATGCAATAATAAATAATTTAATTTTTAAATCTTCTATCTCCTTGCTCATGAAACATTGTTACGCAATTTTACTATAAATGATTCGTATTTTAATTTTAATCTTTTAGAAAAAGTTTTTCTTGTTAATTATTAGGATAATAAATTCAAGGAACTTTGAAAGTGACTCAATCGACGGGAATCATCCGTAATTTTCTCGTGTTTTTCTACTCTCGTCACGTGAATGCGCCAACTCTTGACGAATGAGCCGCGAGTTTGGTCCATTTGGAAAATGAAGCCCGACCGAACTGAGAGCACCTGGGTTGGAGGAGGAGTTGGGAGAAGCCCTCGGGAAACGGACGGCGGAAATGTTAATTCACCTGTATTGCGTACGCCGCCGCGTGATCGATGTGCAAATATTTGGGAAATCACGCGCGCCGCTAAACTGTTTAGTGCAGCTATTTAGACTCTCAATCGCGCGCAGGCGGAAGCAACGGCGACGATGGAAAAAAAAAAATATATATATATAAAATATTACTCGCATATATAAGAACAATTTATCGATGATGTCGTTGCAACGGCGGTGGCTTTAATTTCGCCAACGCGGGCTGAAAATGATCGGGTTGTCGGCGAAAAAGTGGTGGGTGCGCGCTAGGCGAAGCGATATTCGATATTGTGTAATAATTCAACGATCCATTCGCTGCACAAACTGTGGTTGGTAATTGCACGGAATTGGGACGTCACTATCTGAATACTGATTCTCGAGTAATTGACACAGTACACAGATAAGTTAGATTAATTTAATTTGGAAACTTGAGATGTTTCCGTGTGCATTAAGCGATCTACGCTGTATATCGCGCATATTGCACACATATTCAATTTGACGGAGAGAGAATACTGCGAGGAATAAAATACACATAGTTGTATTATTAAAATAATTCGAATAAATTTGGCTATCAAATATTTTTTTGCCGACACGAAATATATGAGATGTCAGCGCTTTATAAATCTACGGTGTAATATAATTGCAATATCGATATAAAAGCTGAAAATGCATTAGTCGCATCGCGGTTAGTTAAAGATAGAAATCACATAGGTATTCGTAAAAAGAAATGCAAATACTTCGTAGAGGATATAAAAACATGAGAAAGAAAGTGAGAGGAAGAATGGAAGTGGAGAGCAGCAAGCCTTTCTCAAATTGCCGAGCGAGTCTCATCGTTTCTCTCTGCCTTCCTAATTTTTTTTCTCTCTTTCTCTCTCTCTCTCTCTCCTTTCTTCCTTTTTTCTTTTTCAAAGTATATGTGTGTGCGTGTCTTTTATTGGACAAGAGAAACTCGTAAACTACCGGAACTGAGCACTGACCAGGAAACACGACCTCTGCCCGCCACCACCTCTTCGACCATGGAAACTGCAACCGTTTTCGGAGTTATTCCTACATTTCGAGAGTAAATGCATGGTCTGACGTTTCTTGTTCCGTTTCCGTTTTTTTTTTTTTTTAGATTTATTCCGTTGGCGCATGAAATCACTAATTATGTGGAAACAAAATGTTAATAAAATAGAAAGATAACAAGATAATTATCGTTCAGTTAACGTATAGATAGAAGATTATCTATTAAAATCAAGCTAGAAATTAAATTCTAGAAGAAACTAAATGGGAATTTTATTTTTTAAAATTAATTTATAAAATATAAATTTTAAATAAATAAAATTCCCATTTAGTTTCTTCTAAAATAAATTTTAATAAATTTTAAATAAATTTTAAATAGCATTCACGACAGGGAGAGAGGAATCTGACAATCTGATTTTAAATTAAAAATATTAATATGTAAAAAAACCTAATTTTCTCGACATAACACTGCTCTTGAAAGAGCAATAATACAAACACGTGAAATCGAGAGTCGATTTGTTTCAATTTGCAATCAAGGTTTTACTGTGCCTCAACCACGAAGCAATATCGTTCTCCAATATAGAACACGGACAGCCACGCCGAAGATTTCAAGACCTCTGTACGGTTGAGCTACATTAACGAAAACGAATCGTCCTTCCTCTTCAACGTGCATACTGTTCGACTATGTACGGCAGCGAGTCGCACTCGGAAATGCAGAAATGCCAAAACACGAATTTGCTCTCAACGCTCGCGAATAACTCTGAAAGCCGTTGAAGCTTCGCGCGGACGAGGATCGATGCTAAGGTAACCGCGGCTTTCGGACGACCCAACTAATTCTCGCTCACCGATTAATCACATTTCCGGCGTTCGCAAACGGTAACCGGAATTATTACTCCGGAAGAGACCGACGCGTTCTCGTTCGCTCGTCCGTTGTTTGTTTCCCGACCATGTCAGAAAATCGATATTCTAGAGGCACATACTTTCGTGTTGTTTAAAAAAAAAAAAAAGGAAAAGGAAAAGCTCAGCGCTAGCAATCATACTTTGAAAGGAAATATCGATCCGTAATCTAACTTTCGCAAACCATGCAGTTACTATTTCAACCGTTTCCAAGTGTGCGGCTATCCAGCGTCCCTTCATATCGGAAAATGTAGGGAACACGGATTTGCTTTCGACCAGCGCGAATGCTTGCTGCTCGAAGCGACACTCGGATGACAAAGGAAAAGTTTCTCGATGGGGAACAAGTCTCTCTCGCGCTATCGTTCATTGTTTTGCGGTTAAGCACGGTCGTTATTGTTCATTGATATTCTGATCAGCCGTAATTTTGGCAAATTCAATTTTCGACGCGTCGTGGATGTGGAAAAATATACACGGTTGTCCCAGTTTGTATTATTACGAACAAAGCTAGCTATTTTCGTTTACCTGTGTCAAATGTAAAACCGAAATTTTGCCAACTTGAATCTTTGGTTCTGTGTCATCTCAATTTATACGAGATCTCAGAAATATCTTGTTATTTTATATTGGTCCGTTGAATATATACACTCAATGATTTTATTTAAAAAATACATTTTTCTGCGCGTCAATTAAATGAATTATTATCTAATGTAAATTGTAATGACTAAATTTAGTTCGTAGTAATATCGAGCGGATATAATTTGAACAATTCATTATCTCGCTTATAAATTCACACAATATCATTAGCGTCCTCTTATTTTTATCGGAGCTGTTGAATAGTTTATCAAATTATATTAAATTGAATAATTATTGAATAGTTTATGTATTCATACAACATTCACGTACATGTATGCCTGTGCATTTCTATCTGACAAAACTCTTCTTTTCCTAGTCGTAATAATTGTTTATAATTTAATAAAAAGGAAATATAATTTAAATTCTTTACCTTATTTTCCATGTTAATTTCTTATACAATTCACATATTCCTAAATATAAAATTGGAGAATTAAAATTATATTTCTCAATTTATATATACATTGTATGTATAATTATATTTATATTATTAATTGTACTACATTTCTATAATTATTATTTCCATTGTCCAGATTTTTTGCTTCGCGTTAGCGCGTTTATTTATGCCTTCTTGAACACTCATTGCAATATCAGCCCACGCTATATTTGTTTGACAGATAAGCAGATAAATAATATTTATGTAGAAATTTGCGCGCGCTCGCGCAACAGTTTAATGCACGACGCTGATTATAATATGAACGCGCATTAATCGCTTCGACAAACGATTAATTATTAGCGAACTGTTTATTGACATCGACAAAGGTATTTCCAGCACAACGATTCTGTCCATCGAACTGCGAACGAGACGTTTTTTTTGCTCCGCCATGCTCGCTTTTTCTCCTGACAACCCTTTCGTAATACCAGCGAACGTTTTGCTGACGGATCGACGTATAACACCAAGGCGCGATAATTAATTAATCAAACCCTGATTGGCATGCTGATGTTATCGATCATTTAAAAAATTAACAATTTAACGTCATAATTACATCGTGTATTAACTTAGCCGCGCGGTAATCAATTCTGGCTAAGAGAGCCGTAATAGTTCAAGTCTATATAATTCGAATTATTCGATCGACCGTATAACAACCGCACACTATAGCAGCTTACAATGTAATTTTCCATGCGTCGCATATAGTGATAAGAACAAGGGTGAAATTTCGTTTCACAGAGAAACATACGGTATCGGTATTTTAACTCTTCCATTATGAGAGGGATAATAAAGTTATCTCGGAGCAATTTTTCTACCAGAGAGCAATTTTTTTTTTAATTCTGTCTGTTATATCTTGCTAAATGATTTTTCCAATTTCCACATATTATTCGAAAAGATAGAACGTGAAAAAAAGATTTAATTTATTATTTATAAAAAAATCGATCTAAAAATTAGATTAAAGAGAGAATGTGTGACACCCCTAAATCATTAAATTGCAAATATTTGTAAATATAAAATATATTCTAAGATAGTAAATGCAAATTTTGAAATATATCCCACATAAAAGTTCTCATAATGATCATGTTGATTGAGAAAAAGATAACAATAAATCATAAAAATGTTAATTATAAATAGATAAAAAATAATAATATTATTAAAATATTAAAAAATAATGTTATATAGATAACTTATCAAAATATTAAAGTAATGTTATGTAGTGAACTCTACAGTAATCCAAACAAAAATTTATACGATAAGACAATGATAATGTAATCTCGTAGAGTGTTCAGAACTTTCTTGAATCGTGCTATAGATGATTATATAGGATGTGAACGTTAATCGATATCGCGTGAAACGTTACTTCTCCAATCACTCTACGATATAGAGGGAACGCGCGCAAAAAAAAAACGAACGGTTATACAGCGCGCGCGATATCGCAATAACAAAAGCGTGTACCACGAAGCGCATCGTGTTTGCAAATGATTAGCCGATGCACGACATCCAGGGTACGTTGCATCGCAATTTAATGCAGACTTGTAGCTTGTCGTTCAATTACGTTCGCAATCCCTAAAAAATAGTATCGATTGTACGCAATTCGATATGTGTTTCGGTGACGATGACATATTATAAATTTCGTGATCGTCGAGACTTGTCGAAAAATATATTTCGCAATAAAGCAAATTAGATTTTACATCGTGAATTCCATTATTGAATTTCATCGGATTCTCTCTCTCTCTCTCGCAAGCGCACGAGTTCACAAAGAGCAGCGCAAAAAATACGAAGAAAGTTAAAGAGAGACGCTTCGGGAAGAGAGAACGAGTTTCGAAATTATGCAAATTTCTTCGTGAATTTCTCGATGAAAAACTTGGAAGAAAAGGGACACTTCGTATCTCCCTTCCTTCCTTCTATTTATGGTTACACATGTGCATAGTATACGTTGCATTACTTGTCGAAATGAAGAGCGACACATCTAATCCACCTAAATGCGCGCATTTGACCTATTTTCGTCGTCATAGAATTCATAGCGGAACTGGTATCGATCTGGTGATTCTCTTTAGCAACGAATCCGATTCGATACAATGCGTGCAGCGAATAACAATATCAGAGATCGGAGGTTGGCATGACGATGAGTGGAAACGCTCGTAGCATCATCGGACGCGCTCGATAAACTATTCTCACCGAATAAATTATTTAGGATGAAAAAGGAAAGCGGAACACGAGATGTGGATGATAATGAACGAAACGTGAATTATTAATTCTGTTGGTATGATTGTTTGTTAAATTCATTTCATACGTACGAGTGCAAACGGACATCTGTTTATTCATGTATATAACACATGTGTAGTTTTAATCAAATATATATTCGTTGTTCATCCTTTTGCATGTATCAATAGAAAATTGACTATCTCCAAAAATGTGAAAATGTATCCGAGTCCTCCTCCCTTTCTTTCTATTCCTCCTTTACTAAATTATTTTTAAAATGGAAATGGGTCAAAGAGAGTAGAATTGAACAGAATAACGGGTTTAAGGCAAAAGAGAGGAAGCCAAGTCCATAATGCTCGCTTTAAACGTGAGGAGAGTTGTAGATGGGTAAAATAGATCATATAAATTATAGACTTAGTCAACTTTTGTTCCGACTCCATTTAATGCTCCAAGATGATCCTCGGCTCCAAGAAGACCTCTCGTTTCAAGGAATATTTCAATCTACATTGAATGGTAATTCGCACATTTTTGAGGACACGCAGCAACCGATTTGTCTGATTGATTAACTCAGCAGGAGCAAAGAATGTAAATTCATCCTAATTCCCGTTCCGCGCCATTATTCGGCGGCTGATCATACACTATTCGACAAATTTGCACGCGGACGTTCCTCTTTAAAGCTCGCTGCTCTCTCGATACCCGAGTACTCGTTAGTTGAATCGACGCGAACGATCGTGGGCGTCACTCGAAGAACGAATGTCGGCGTCCATGGGGCTTTTATAAGCGGCTCGTAATTAATCACCGCCTATAGATCAACCGTCGCCGTCGACTCTGCCGAATATTGACGCGCTGGAAAAATAGCTGCCACCATTAACGCTGAATACGTTACTAACGCCCGCGACATCGTGTAACGAGTAATCGACAGACGCGCATACGCGCCTATTGTATCCTTTTAAAGCATTTATGTCATTGTTATTCCAATGCGTCCTATCATCGATTAACCGCTTTATATTATGTCGAATCATAATTTTCATGTCAACATATTTCTCAATAATTTTGAAAACTTATATCCATGCATCCACAAGAACAGAGAAAAAGAGAGAGAGAGAGAGAGAGAGAGAGAGAGAGAGAGAGAGAGAGAGAGAGAGAGAAAGAGATGATTTTGTGTGTGTTGTTTAAAAATTTTACTCTGCATGTTTAAATAAAAATTCAGATTTTAAAATCAGATGAATAAAAATTCCCTCAATGTATTCAGTTGCTCGCACGAAGATAAACACACGTGATAAAAATTTAATTGGCATTAGCTCGTATCGTTAAACAAAAATAAAAGACATGGATTAAACTGATAAGAGCTATTGATCCGTATTATTATCAGATATTTAGCATTAATTATAGCAATGAAATTATGAGTTTTATCTATTTATTGTTAGGATTATATTCCGGTATATGTATATATACAAGTATCTGCGGGGCCGATTTGCATCGTTCGGATCCAATTATTGCGCGCGTCAGGATGCGCTTTTCAATGGTAAACATTCGTGCCAATTGTAACAATATTTTAACGGCATATCCCGATGCGCGCTCGTTATCGTTTGCGTGTCGGCGTTTACAATTTAATAAACTCCGGTTTTATTTATACGACAATATGCCCGTTGATTTTATTGTTGTTGTAGAAGACCTATGGCCAGATCGATGCCACGACCTTTGATTCCTTCGCGAGCCGTTCGACGGAAAAAAAAGCATCAAAGCGACGAGAATCGCTCGTAGCGATTCATTATGGGATTCATTAAGCAAATAGTCGTGACTTGCGACACGGAAACAATATCAATTATAACGAGAAAGAAAAAGAAAGAGAAATAAAGACATAAGAAGTAAGATAAGAGGATTTACACCAAGATTAGACATATAATCTCAATATCATTGACTTAATAAACCGAATTGTCTGTAATTGCTCGTGTATTATTTCGCTGCTCTCATCAATTATAATAATTATCTGAGATTATATACTCATGATAACTCTCGTCATTTTGATGCTTTTAAGATTATTACTCATTGTTCATAATGGCTCTTGTGTAGATTTTACTTTGCAGAATTTTTTCAAGCTTCAAAGAGAAAAGATTTAGAACTGCAAGGGAAATATAAGTATAATAGACGTAGAAATAGAACGTATAAAAGATATGCTAAGCGAGCAAAAAAATATGATTTTATTAGAAAAATTCGAAAACTCGTATGACACAAAAGTCTTTCTCTCTCTCTCTCTCTCTCTCTTTTTCAAAAGGATATATATAAATCTTTATCTCTAGCACGAAGTAATATAACGTAATCATTTTTCATGCCGTTGGTCGACAGTGTGGACCATAAAATACCTTCCCGATTAAATCTCACGATGCTCGCCCGCCGCGCGTCGGAAATACTGTTCCTCCCGCACGATGATAAAGTCATTAATGGCTATATATCTTGCTTTCCCTAATGAATAATATAAACTTATAAATGGAATTGCCTGCAACTTTGCTTGTTTAAATAATGCGAATACGAGGAAAAACGTCACAGTTCAAGATTTGTGTGTGCGCGTGTATATATATATGTAAATTTTTAATTTTCTATGTAAATTATCTATGAGATATGACAGATAATATACGCGTAGATAGTGCCTACAGTGCTTATTTTTATAAGAAGTTTCTCCAGGAAAAATTTCTAATTGACTTTCCCCGGCGTTTTACTTGTTAAAATAGCCTAAGGTAAATTCTTCGTTTAAATAAATTTCTTAACTGCCAAGATGTTTAATGTAAAAAATTAAAAAGATTGAGAAAACTAAAAACTTCATTTACAGCATACAAGAAAGGAAAGGGAAAAAAGTCTCAAAATTCAAACGCAAAAGATTAAAATAGATAGATACATACATTGAATGTACATATTAGAATTATTTTATGGGATGCATGTACACATCATAATTATTTTATTGGACGCATATTCCGTGTTTATTTTATTAACATAAATAAATAGTAGTACGCGTTACAACTATAAATATATGTCCAAAGATTCGCCAATAATCCAAATTTCTCCAATAATCCAAATACGATTTAATTAGAGTTTGACATTCTGTTCGATCGAATCCCATTGGTTTTTTTTTCTCGTGCGATACACACGGAAATATCGCGCTCTACGCGATTCATTGATCGGGTCATTAGTGTCCGCGAGTTCCCTCCCGGAACGCTCTGCGGCAGGGATATAACGTTAACTTTAGCCGGCACGTAGTGGCGCGACCGTTATGCGTGCACGACACAACGGTGGCCAATTATTATTGCGATTATCATAATTATGATAATTATATAGCTGCTGCGTTCGTAATAAAGCGTCGCCCGTTAGAGAAATGTACGAGATGGGAGGATGCGCATATAGGTAATCTCTAATTTCTTCGGCTTCTCGTCCTCGTTAATGCATTTAGAGAGATAGAGGCAAATTATTAGACAAATAACGTGGTTACTTAGCATTTGCTTTATATTATTTATCAGTTTTGTTGTCGCGAGACATGAGTAAATCATTGTTATCTTTTTTCTCTTTTAGATGATCGCAAATTGGGAAGCATATCGATTTTATATTATATTTCTATGTATTAATATTATATTATATTTCCACTTAATAATATTAATATTATTACAGTTGTTTATTTATTAATTAATATTATTACAGTTATTCTACTTATTAATAGTATTAATATTATTACAGTTAAATAGAGCGAAAAAGCAGTTACAATATTTCCTTTTTCTCACACAATAAATTCCCTGCGATATATGAGTGTTATGATATTTTATGCGCTCCCATGAAAAAAGGGAGTAATTATAATATTGTTTTTTTTTTCTCTAATATATTCAGCAGAAATATCGCCGACTTCTTTTACATTTAAAAGCCACGCAAGTCGATGGTGTCGTTTTTCATCTTGTTTGTTTTACGAGAGTTCGCTCGCGCGTCACGTATATGGTATAAATAAACGGACAGAGACACGGAAAAAAGAAAAGAAAAAACATCTGGCGCTGTAAACAAATCTAGTTTGGAGAGCACAACAAATTTATTAATGCTTTCTGCAAGATTACGTACCGCGCTCGACAATTTACATATAACTCGTATGCGCTACTATCCCCCGGCTTGTACATACACACACACACACACACACACACACAGATATATATATATATATATATATATATATATATATATACACATACGTACATATTATACATGTATAAATATATACGCACTCTCTTGCATGTTACGACGATGGTGCTTGGTTCGGCTAACGAGCATCTAGATAAAACACCGAAAACGTCGTCAGGATTAATTAAACAATTAAAGCGTGTAATTATGCCGAGCCGTCGGTCCGCCTACGTGACCGTTCATACGTAAAGAACGACGACGGATTTTGCCATCCGCATAAAGCGTTCTGAAAATATATATATATATATATATTACAGAGAGAACGGAAGTACAATCTCAACGCGCCCTGATCGGAAACGAACGCGGAATATAAAGCGAAATCAGATTTTATAGGTGCGAAAGGGAACGTTTCGATGAACATCGCACGGTCGAACGAATGCGTTTAATTGCTGTAATCGCTATGAGCACGAGGAGGGATCTCTATGGCGTCTGATCTCGATAGAATCAAACAATTCTATGCGCGAGTATCATGTAGACATTTTTAAAAATTGATCAAAGTTGTACACGATAATATATTTTTATCGTCAAACCTGTCATCTTTCATGAAAAATCGATACTTGGTATTTTTGCTATTATTACATAATCGTCATAATTATCACATAATTGTGTATGATTATCGATCTCCGGCTTGTCGTTCTTTTCTCGTTCATCGAAAATTCTCTACGTGCGTTGTATCTCTCTTTTCCGATTTAAGTGACGGAATTGATATATCGTGAGGCGAAATCAGTCGGGATGAAGAAGGAAAACGTAGGGTAGTGCGTGTCACACTCGCAACATTTTTCTCATGGGATATCGCATCGGCCACTGTCCCTTGAGACATCGAGAATTCTCTTTGTCTCTGTTATATGTATATCTGCGAGCATTGCGTATGTGTGTACATGTGTGTGCAATCACTTCAATCACGAGCCATACATCAGTTTGCGGTGGTGACGAGAATGAAAAAAAAGGGACGGAAAGAAGGATCCCGATTGTGAAAGTCCCGCGGGGGTGAAAAGACGAGTAGGCCGCCGGTCCTGCTTCGCGTTAAGTGATAGATCGCGAGGACTACGTCAGTGCCTCTCCGCTAACCCCCTTCCCACTTTCCTGCCCTTCTGTCAGCAAGAATGATGAGAGGAAAGTTGTGTGTGCTGCCCGGGTGGACAGAATATATTTATTTCCGTTGAGTGGCGCGTGAATGCTGCTGCTCGTGATGTACCTGCTTCTTTCTTTTTTACCATGAAACATTCGTGATTAATTGCGCCTTTATAATGAATATACTACATCTCTCCGCGAAATGTATTCGTACCATGATTTATATTCGTTTGCAGTTGTAATTCCGCGACAGTAGCAGAAGTACCTTACGAAATATTTCGAAATTAGAATCAAAATCTCGTGTCAATATTTATTAAATTTTTAATTCGAAATTGAATTTTAAAAAATGAGATTTCGTCATTTTATTCGTGCTTTCTCACGCAAAAAATATCGACAGTACGATATAACATTCAGTGAGTATGAACAGTAATTTTCTTCTCTTTTCCCTTCAATCCTCACATCTATAATTGTGTATATAATATACGAAATTAATTTTTAATATATCTCAATCCAGACGACGTTCCTCTTTGCAATATTTTTTGTATAGAGAGAGAGAGAAAGAAAAGGAAGACTTGTTAATTCTCATAACTGCATTATTTCATTAAGAGTACAATTTTCGCCAAGTTTTAAATCTCTCTCGAATTTTGTCTGAATGTGAGAAGCTGTGTCGGCGAAGTACATTCAAACTTGTATCTCACCGGATGGCCGATTAATAACGCAGGTGGGTACATTTCGCTGGGAACTCGTTACGTATTCCTAAGGGGACAGCGCTGTGACCCTAGTTCGATCTCGATTAACGTCAACGATGACGAGCTTGCGCGCGAGCGCGCGATGCGTTTTACAGGCAAAGTGCGTTAACGCGCGCTAAGTAATGGATGATCCCCTGCCACTGTACAGGCGGGCCCCTCGGAACCCCCGCCGGACTGTCGGTTTATTTTCACTCCGGAGTTTTCCTGAATAATTCATCGTACGGCGGAGGCGTATTGCCACCTAATTGCACTGAAATATTGAATAGCAGGTCGAGTACTCGTTCGGGTGGAGCTTAACAAAATTTAACGTGAATTTAAGACCAGTATAAGAGGCACGGAGAACAAAACGAGGGCTGAACAGCCTCTTTAGAAGAATAAAAGGGTAATGACGATTTCGGCCTCTGCATAAATTGTCAAATCTTGCAAATGGGATATTCCGAAAAACGAGCTTTCTTTATAAGATTATTTTCTCAACATCATTTTTTAAAATCGATTTTATTAAGAGCTTATCATTTTACCGATAATCGAGATGTTGTTCGCACGAGGAATTTTTGATTTCCGTCGAAATCTTTCTATCATAATCATTACAATCGGTATTGATCGCTTTTCATCATCCCATATTGCAGCGCTCTCAAATATATTAGAGTACATACTTAAAAAAATTACATGCAATACACATTTTCCGTTATTGCGCACGTGAAAACTAAAGTACCTGGAGAATTAAATTCATTCGCGGGAGCCACGAGCTTGTTACAAAAACTAATCACTCGTCCACCATTTACGACCGTTGTTGGTGCAGTTGGTCAGCGGACGCAATCCATTCCGCTTGACCTCGACGCAAGCTTTTCCCGATTTTCCAGTTCCGTGCATAAGCGCCATCTTCTCGGACTTTCTAACGAGATCTTGGCTGACAAGGATGTACGTGGTTTAGATTCGCGTCGTTCGTTACGGTCGAGCGAGGAGTAAAACGTGAGAGGCGGAAATATACATGTGCCGCGATCTTTATGGTAGCGTACGATGCACTTTTGCGAGATACCGCTCTCGTATGCAAGCGTAATGATGCAAATAAGAGATGCATCCGGTCAACATCCTGATGTCGTTAGGAATGAAAATGCGCGCTCTTGCATTAAAAAATATTTATATAATGTCGGGAAGTCGCAAAGAGAGGGAGAGAGAGAGAAAGAGAGAGAGAGATACGAAAAAACGATACAAAATCTCGGTAAAATTTCAAATTTCAATTACATGAATGTTTATTCGGGATAAACGCAAAAATCAGCGAGAAACGCGTTTTTCATAAACACGTATGTACACTGGAAAAAAAAAATCTGGTTGCATTAATTAGAATTCTGGTAGATTCAACCAGTATGTCTGTTGGAAAATAAACAAACCAGAATTCTTGTAGGATATTTATCAGATGAATCTGATTAATTTTTTCTTGTTAAATTTACCAAATTTTCTAGTTAATAATACTAAACTCGCCAGCACCAACTCGTCTAAAATTTTTTTCCATCTAGTCTCAAAAGTCTGTTTAATATTCTGAATTTCAACAAGATTATTGCATAAATTCAATCCAGATTATTGAATAAATTATTTTAAATTCAATTCGTTAGAAATTAAACTGATAAACAGTGATGCAAGAAGAGAATGCAGCTCAAACACACACAATCAGAGAGCTAGCGTCCTCTTTCTGGCACTACTGCTCGTAAGAAAAAAAAATATACTTTGGATTTAACGTTAATACTAGTTTTTTATATACATTTCATGGCAAATATTGAATACGAGTTAAGTTAAGAAGCAAGCAAAGAAATTAATGTAACAAGAAATTTTATAGATTCAACCAGAAAATACTAACCAAATCTTTATAGTAAAATCTATGAAACGTTCTAGTTATAAAAAATCGAGTTTTATCATGATAACTAGAAATTCTTGTTTGATTTAACCAAAATGCCTTCAATTATATACGTCTTGTTGGTACAATCAAACGAATTTTCTCAGTGTACGAAATATACATCGTGTGCCCTTTTAATTACAAGTATTTAATTAGCGTTTCCTTAGCGCGAGAAGCTCTTTGTATTTCCTAATTATTCAAACTACTCGGCGCTCTGACACATCGCGGAAAAATCGACGGCCATACATACGATTTGGTACCAATCGAGCGCTTAAACTAGTGTCGGAGTATAACAATCGGTGCGTATATTCCGACGGGCGGAATTTATAAATCACGAATATTGCGATGGCGAATTGCGCCAATACTGCAGAAAATACTACGTGAAACCGGCGCGAGGATATTATTCAAATGCATCGAATGAACGCTCATTCACTTCGGTCGGCCGCGCCTCTGTTAGTGCAATCAAAAACTTCGGTTACAAACGATTAATTAAAAACTTTTGCTCGACAAAGGCGCGAATATACATATCGTGCGCGCGCGTATGTTACCCAGCCGACAAGTTGTACGATTCATGTACGATATTGCCGTTTGCATTTTTAATTCATGACGAAAAAATTAATTTTTCAACATCATAAGTCAATGAGATTTTCTTCCTTTCTTTCTTCTTAATTAATCGTAACAATTTAATCCAGAAACAGTTTGCTTTCTAATACGACTCTAACAGCGTACATGTTCAAAAGACCAGAGATCATTGAGAGGACATCAAGAGAACATAAAATATCCTTTGACTATCCTCTAGATTCTACGGATGTCTTTTGGATATGTGTGTTGTTAAGGGACTTAAAAAATATATTATTAAATTAAAGTGTAGAAAAATATATATTACTTCTCTAGAGATTCTATGATATTTCTTGTATGATAAAAATTCAAAAGATATATTAATATGTAATAAGTTAAGAATTGTGGATTGTGTTATCATTAAATCATTAATTTGCAAATTAGACAAATCTATGTAAAAATAATAAAAATAAAGATGGGTAATCGACTTTAACTTTTCTTGCTTGTGGTAATTGCTAAAATACAACAGTCACAATGGTAACAGAAATATTCTCCTGTTATATTTATTTTAACGCGACAGAATTATGGCACGAGCGTAAAAGCGACTCGTTCTCCGTCATAAAATACGAGATGTACTATGTAGAACTTCTACGATATTTTTAACTTGTAACAACACTTCTGTGTTCTTTCTTTATTGCATTTACTTTAAGAAATTTATTTCAGACAAATATAAGGATGACACAATTATGTCACAAGTGTCCAGCTCTATCTTTAATTTAAGAAGACATATAAAGCCATCAAGCTTATAAATTATTTCTCAATTCTAGCAGGATGATATCTTCCATCTGTTTGAACTCTCGATTAATTTTAATGTAGCAAAAATATATCACGATTTAAATCCGAGAAATCCATCTTCATCATTAAATAAAGATATCAGATTCCGTTATCTGAGTTATGTTAATTTTATCAATTTTAATGCCACAAATTATTAAATTGATTCTTCGTTATTAGAGCAAAATGTAAAGAATATAATAAAATCTTGACTATTTTGCATCATAATTACTTGAAAAATAAATGTATAAAACTTTAATAGAGAATTATATTTAAAATAATTACATATTTTTAAGTTCTAACAAAATACTTGCGCGCAAATTCCTGTCACGTATATTTAATATAGAATTATGCAACTGTAATAAAATTGTATCGCGAATCGCTAAAATCGTCGGAAAAACAACGAGAAAATCGTGTAGAAAAAATAGAGTTCCGTATTATATTTCTAAATTTCTCCGATGTTGAGCCACTTGGCAATTTCCCGACGAAATTACACCACGTAACGCTTCTCCAAATAAACCCAACCTGCGCTTAAACCGTCGCTCCCTCTCCCTCTCCCCCCCTCCCTCCCACCCTTTTACCCCGCTCGCACGCATACACAGGATAACGAACGGGCGTTATACGTAAGTGCACTCGAGCGCAGACACCCCTTCCCCCTTACCCCTGCTATCCACGCGCGGCAGGAAATATTTTTCATTAATCTGATTATTTATCGCCCGTCGAGTTCCCGGGAGCATTTCCCGGGGCGGCCCCGGTATCCCGTTACTCCTCCCGATGTCTCCCTTTTACACGTTGTAATCCGCGCCGAGCGGCTCGTTCCACTCGTGGTTTAGGCGGTAAACGGAGAAATGTTGGAAAAGGAAACGACGAAGGGTAGAAGACGGGTGGGACGAGGAGGAGGCGGAAAGGGGGAGAAGGAGACGGAAGGATAAAAGAGAGACGGAGCGACGGTGTCGGGGGTGGCGTCTAAGGGATCTAAGGGAGAGCGACGATGGCGAAATGCCCGTATTAAAGCGCGCGTGCGCGCGCGCAATAATAAATTTCGACGAAAGGAGATGCGAACGGTGAAATATAGTCGCGAAATGCGTAAATCATGGGACGATAATGCCGGATGTCAACCCCCGCGCGTCGCCGGTGCGTTTACGAGCCGGGCACTTAAGCGACGAAGGCGACGCGGCCGCACGGTAAGCGAGGGGTTGGAATTCGAATTGCGTAAGGTAAGGGGATGAAATTTCGACGCGCCTTGTTACGCTCGGTTCAATTTGTCGCGGCTTAACGGAGGAATCGGCTTCTATTCCGGCCCGCAAAATCTCGGGCTATTCCCTCCGCGAATACATATTTTTTTACGGAAATATATAAGCAAAAAGATCCTTTCGCACAGATATTCCTTTTTCTTTAAGTAAAAATATAAATGTATATATATATATATATATATATATATATATATATATATCTCTCTCTTTTTAATGTTATAATTGATAATTACTTAAGTATCTTTTTCACACTGAGAAAAATCATTTGATTGTATTAACAAGACGTATATGATTGAAAGCATTTTGATTAAATCAAACAAGAATTTCTAGTTATCATGATAAGACTCGATTTTTTATAACTAGAACGTTTCATAGATTTTACTATAAGGATTTGGTTAGTATTTTTTAATTGGATCTATAAAATTTCTTGTTACATTAATTCTCTGCTTGCTTCTTAACTTAACTCGTATTCAATATTTGCCATGAAATGTATATTAAATGTATATAAAGAACTAGTATTAACATTAAATCCACAGTATATTTTTTTTCTTACGAGCAGTAGTGCCACAAAGAGAACGCTAGCTCTCTGATTGTGTGTGTTTGAGTTCCTCTTCTTGCATCACTGTTTAATTTCTAACAAACTGAACTTAAAATAATTTATTTAATCTTGATTGAATTTATGCAATAATCGTGTTGAAATTGAAAATATTAAGCAGATTTTTGAGATTAGATGGAAAAATTTTAGACGAATTGGTGCTAGCGAATTTAGTATTATTAATCAGAAAATTTGGTAAATTTAACAAGAAGAAATTAATCAGATTCATCTGGTAATTCCTACAAGAATTCTGGTTCGTCCATTTTCCAACAGACATACTGGTTGAATCTACCAGAATTCTAATTAATGCAACCAGATTTTTTTCTTAGTGCAACAATTGAGTAATATGATTGCGAGCAATATTTAAAAGTTTTAAAATTTATTATATTTTATATAGTGTACGCATAATTATCGTATAAATTGTACTTTATTTTTTTGTCGTTGATAACCGATAACGTAAATCATGATATTGATGGTTGAAAAATTGTCATGATGTATTATATGGTATATTACAACAAAAAGAAAAAAAATAAAAAAGTCCTCTTTTGGCACTTGTGTCACGATATCGGGATGTCAAATGTTTGCGTAAGGGAAAGTCAGTGAGGAAGATAAGAATTCCTGAGAAAGAAAAAAGGAGCTCGATCAAGAATTCAAAAAAGCGCCATCAGAGATGTAGTCACCCTTTTTTCAATCTTCGTTTTGTTTCTTCCATTTCCTGATCGTTGGTTCCGATTCCAGAAACCCACTTGTACGCTTGTTTAATTCGCTAGACTTTTTTAATTTCGTCACAAGTTGTATCTCTTTTTTTTTATTTTTGTACTCCTTTGTTGTTTCTGTCTTCATCAAGATTAACGGATTTTAATTATTTTCTTGTTATCTTATGCAATGAGATTACAAAATGACGAAATGATGAAGGGAAAATGATGAGAATTGATCGTAAATTGATCAAAAAATTTTGTTTCATATCGAATAAACAAAATAAATTACATATTAAATTTGAGATTAATTAAAGCGCTATTATTTGCAATTACAAAAAAATAGTATAATTGATACTTAATTTTACATTAAAAATGTGCATTTTACTCGATTGTAATTAACTAAGACAACAAGAGATCTTCACTAGCAATGAAATTAATTCTTCTTTTAACTTTATTCATGCATAACAATGCGAAAAGAAAACAAAACACGCGGATGAGACTTCTTTCTTGAATTACAAATGTAATTCATTTACAAATGTAAATCTACACGACTGTCGCGAGGATTAACGAGAGCTCGCTCAAGACTGCGCACGGACCTTCGATGCTTATTCCTTTACCATTGTTCTTCTTACGACAGACTCGAGAGTAAAGAACGAACCGAGGCAACGTTTCCACTTGTAACACATGGTCTATTAAGACTAATAATAGTCGTCCGTAGACGCGCGCCTCTGTTCCACGGTTAAGTATGTCTTTGCTCGTCACGGTTCCGTCTGAAAAAGACCACCGTGAAATACAAGAGGCGGACTTGGCGCCGGAGATGTCCGTTATCTCCCCACGTGACAAAGAGAAATATATTATCTTGATTAAACACATGTTACGGAGAATAAATTGGATTACATCGTCGTGATAAATCGAACTATATGTCGGGAAGTAATTATATCATATGTTTCTACTCTCTCTTACGACATATGCACGTAGATCTATCTACATATATAAGTGCAATGGAAAATTGATGAGCGTGGAAATTATGATGCGAGCGAAATTGAGTTTGTCTGCCTCCTTCGATTGATTTTTTTTTCCATCAAATATACAATTCAAGTCTTGATATTCGATATCGATTTCGCTTTTATTTAAGACAGTAAAAACTATTGACATAAGTGATTGTTACTAGATTACGTGATTTGCATATCGATAATAATGTAATAAAAAGATTAAAATAATAATAATGTAATAAGTACGTATTATTGCTTCAATATGTGAGAATTAAAAACGAATGTCGTCGCAACTAAGAAAAACGCACATGTCGCAGCCGTAGCATTTGTATCTAGAAGTGTAAAAGCACAACTAACAAGACTGTCTTAAATACGAGCCATAGATAGGCACAAAAAGAAAAGTCCGGAATCTAAAACGAGCTCCGACTCTCGACGATGCGGCATCGTATTGTTGCTGGCCGGGAATATAATTGGAGAACACATCCCACATGAATATACATATATCGATACGCACATTTAACTTTGCATTTACAGGAAGAAAAAAAATATTAGCGCAACTAAAAGAAGATTCTGATATACTTTAAAACATAAAATTTAATATTTTTGAAAAAACTTATATACATATAATAAATTGTTATTTAAATTAATATATATATATATTTTAAATATTTATTTAATTATTTATTTTAAATTAATTAATTATATATATATATATATATATATATATATATATATCTATATATATATATATTTAAAAATTTTTTTATATATTCGGCATCAATGATAAATTATTAATTTATTATTAATTTCTCTTGCGCAAAGAAATTTTTTAAATATTTTTTTATTTCGTTGGAACCTTCACATATGTGTATATGTATACATTTATAGGAGAGATGGATAAATGTAAACCCTATTCTCGCGGTGCCTGTAATATCAGATTAATCCGAGTGCGATATAACGTGTTTGATAGCGAAAACATCAGGCGCCTGTTTCCCAAGTGACGAGATAGGCAGAGCAAGACGAGGAAAGAGCGAAAAGAGAAGAGAGCAGACGCAAAAAGAAAGCAGGTGAATACACGTCTGGGAATCTAAAACAGACCGCGATGTGTCAGAGAACGCGGCAACGTCGTTATTGTTACCGGCTTCCAAAATTACCGAGTGTCCGGATAAAATGCAATGACACAACAGTGACAACTGAGAACCTAAAAGGAGAGGACGCGAGGCGCGCCGGCGATTCGTAAATTTAGCACTGAGTATATAACGTCTACTCGCGGCTGAGAAAACAAATCTAATCGCGAGTCTGTGCGTCTGTTCTCTTCGAGTGTTCGAGGCTCTGCCTCGTAAAACGAAAGCTGTTAGAAATCTTGTCGATTTTTCTTTCTTGATGCTAAATATCGTAGTTAGCTACTCCTAGAAAGAAGATTTTAATTGCTCTCTCATATTTGATTATTATACACAAGAAACCGCGTGATCGAGGGGAACTTTTCAAGATGCATAAAGTATCTTCGAGAGATGCCACGTGTATATTCGCTTTTATACCGTTGTCTCTATTTTTAAACGAATTTCTTGTTCTCGTGGATGATGAATGACAACCGACTTTTCGTTGAAAAAATCTTGACGCGCAGCAAGAAAATTAAAGTTGAAAAAAAGTCCCCTTGTTTCATCGCGCTTAAGTTACCCTTCTTTCCCGGGTGCTTTCTCTTTTAGTTGTTTTTTTTTTCCTTCATCCGCGTCTCTTCTCCCTGTTGTCATTTATTGGCCAAGAAATTACTTTCCATCCAGCCATCGGCCTTCGAAGAAACAGCCAACTAACAAGCCCCGCCGATCGATAGATCCAGATAATCATTTTAATGCCTTATCCATGGTAATAGACCGATAACATTGTAATGGAACGATAATCACGAAATAAAAAGATATACTGCACATTATTGTATTATAGGAGAAAATTTTCAATAAAATATACAACGCTATTGAGTGCTTCGATGTTTATATTAAATATTATGTCAACGATTCGATGCAAAGGCATTTTGATAAAACAAATAATTTAATTCAATATTTATCAAAAATATTTAATTCAATATTTAATTCAATATTTTATCAAAAATTTGAACATCTTCAATCTAAAATAATTTTAGAATTATTAAATTAATTATATGATAAGATATTGCTATTTTCCTCTAGAAAGGAAGATTAATTTATCATCAGTGTGAGAGTTTGAAAACAAATTGTGTTTCTGATGCATTATATTTCAGCTAATTCGTTAGTGAAATGAGCTTTCCCTTGATTACCGATATTATATAACATCAATTACGTCATTCGCGGGCTGTATTCTGTGCAATATGTCATTCGCAGGCATATTAATGTGTATGATAGGGTTTATTCAATTTCTCGTTAGGAACGTACACTCTAATCAAATCGATGACAATCTTGTTCGACGGTTAAATGATAAACCTTATCGATAGAACAATGTTATTTAATGCATTAGCTTAGTCTTTTTAGTGCAAAAGAATAACTATTATCTTCTTGTCGCGCAATATTATACCGATAATTGATATACACCAGTAAAAAAATAAATTGTGATATGCAACGTTATTTATTTAACAGTTTTATCGCGAATTTTGTTGGAGAAATCTGAAACAATTTCATACAGCACATGCAATGTGTGTTTCAATCCTTCTAATATAATGGGTGTAAACTCACAGAATTATTCACAATTCATATCTCTAATGAAAATATTTAATGCGTCGAATTGAATGCTATTTCATATTTTTTTCATCTTTCTTTCTTTCTCTCTCTCTCTCTCTCTAATATTGATGTAGACACAATTTATCTTTTTACGACCATATGATTTCTTGATATATATTTTAATAAAATATCAAATCCATTTCTCTTAATTATTATTAATTAAGAGAAATTATATATTATATATTATATATTAATTATTATTAATTACGAGAAATTATATTTAATTATTATTATTAATTAAGAATTCATCAAGGATGTATTGCATGTACAATCCTAGCAAAAGGTAGCTGAAAATCAATATTGATGAATATCCACTTTTGGTGTATTTTGAGTATGAGAAATTGTGTGGAATTACAATTGTGTGTATTACAATTTGATCTTAGCTACAGTGTAGAGATGTATCTTTTAATATTTATTGCGTTTTTACTGAAATATTCCGAATTTTGTTAAGCGAAATGATTAACTTTTAGCAGAGAATTTCGCCTTGTGACAGATACATGGCTAACATCATTGAATTATATTTAATATCTTTTTAACCAGTTAGTACTTGTATAATATTATTTGACCAAATATTTCCTCTGTATCTAAACTTTTGCAGCAAATTCTAAACAAATTCTGAATATTATTTCCATGTGTTTTTGTCATTTGAATCGACGTGCTTATACGTTTCTCATAAAAACACATGTTAATTGCAAATTAAAATCCTTATAACTTGTGAACGCCTTAGTGAATCGATTTAAAAATTGTACTGAAGATTCTAAACATATGTAAGGACATTCTATACAATTTTCATTAAATTCTTAACATCTTGAAAATAGTTACAAAACATCCTTAATTAATTCTATTCTCGATTGAGAAGAGAACGATTATCAAAATACGCACCGTGCGAGAAACGAATTAAGATTCGCGCAGAGAAGCGGCACCTTAAATATATAGTTTCGCACGTCGTTTCCGTCGGTGACGTAGCCAGGAAACAAAGCCGATCGGAATTCATTATTCGATTAAACATGGAGACAAGGCTCGGGGATCGGATCCATAAACGATCGCCCGGAGTAATGCCGGCCATTGGACACGGATCCCGGATCGACCTAATAAACCGGAAACCTAATGCGGTTCAACCTAATAAACCGGAATTACCGGTATTAGGTGTCGGATCGAGCGGTGTATCGCGCACCCGGCTTCTCGGCAATAATGCGAATTTGAATTGATCCTGGTCGCCGATGTGCGTGCGTTGCAGCGTGTTGCGTTCCCCGTAGCGTGCACGCCAACGGGAAGATCGATGCGAATTCATCGCGTTACGAAGAGCCGCGGGGATGCCGAACGCGTGAGTACAGATATTATACAGCTTAAAACAATTAGAAAAGCGATAGCGCCGGATATGCGACAATTGGAGAGTTTATCTCATTATTCAATCCGCATTTTCAATCAACATATTTCTGCAAACGCGATATTTATGTAAATGCTCCTAATCGTTTCGTTGGCATTTCGTTTCGTGTCGCTAAAATAAATGTTCGTCTACGTGTAATTATTATAATATAAATTTTTTTAAATAAAAATTTATATTGCTCGTGAGATGATAATTAACTATTTCACTCATTTGATATTTTTCTACAAACGCACGCACTCTTTCAAAAATAATTAACAAAATTAATTAATAAAAAATAAGTATCTTCTAAAAATTTTTAATTTTGGGAAAATAATTTTTAATTGCGAGTAATCTTGTAACAGATATTTTCATACATTTGCTATAAATTAGTTTTTTTTTTTTTCCAAGCGAATCAAATCCAAAAAAAATTCGCGCGAAATAAAATCACTCGATCGCCAGCGGATCGTTCGAAACTTATGCCTTTGTAATTTGCGATCGAGCTTGAAAAACAAACATATTTTAACGAAAAGGGATCATGGATTCGATGCGAAACGGCGATTTTCCTCGCGGGCGCAAAATAGCGAAGCGACGCAACGCGATGCGGCGCGTGCGACTCGATGGCGAAATAATCGAAAACCGCCTGTCGCATCGTCGGACAAAAGAGATATTTCCCCGTCCGACAAATTCTCTCGCTAAATGGGCGCACGTTTGAAAAAAAAAAAATAGCACCAGGGAGGCTGCGACTGCGGGAAAGAGGAAACGCGAGAGTGAAAGAGAGGAAAAAGGACAAGGAGCGCGAAAATAAAAAGCATAGCTCGACCTAGCCCACGAAAGCATACGCGAATAGCTGGGCAAATTAAAAACTCGTTCCGGGACTCCGAACCGCACGATAAATACAATAATAATTAGCGAGAGTCTGCGAGACGAATTTGCTGCCATTAATGCAGGAGGTAATTATCGGAAATTTTTGATTTTGCGACTAATAAGCTTAGATTTTTCATATTCTGTATCCTCGCGTAATTAATGCTCCTTATTTATAGAACGCTTTCTCTCTCCTCAATGATATTTTCCTTATTTGTGTTTATTGCTTATCAAATTTTCTATTAATGATATGAAAATAAATTATAAATATCAATATCTATATCCTAATATTAAGTAAGTAATTAAGAATCTAATACAGTGTCATTTTACTAAATAACGAACGACGAAACTAGCTTTCGATAAAATAAAAACTCGTAAATCGGACAGATGGTTTGATTTGTCTTGTATTTTTGAATCGAACACTCTTCGCCGCAATATTATTTTCTTTTTGTAGAGAAATAGAGAGAGAAAAAAGGAAAAGAAAATGATTGCTGGCATATCTCCAAAGAAAATAACTCAAAAATTCTATCATTTGATTTTGCGCATCTCGTAGTTCGTTAGCTTCTTCTTTACGAAAACAGAATCGTTCGAACAAAAATGAGATATTCTCTAGACATTTTATATATTCGCACAGGTTCTTTCCAATTTGAAATTATTTAGCAAATCTCTTAAGTCTTTTCTTTGTAATAGATTCTTTTCTTATTTTCCTTTTTAGCGATTTTCCAGTTTTTCATTTCTTTGATATATTTTCGATTTTTATAAAGATTTGATATATTTTCGATTTTTTATAAAGATTTTATTTTTTATTTTATCTCAAAACTTTTGCTCAATGATGCAAAGGCAAGAGAGATTTAATTCCAGAATTTTAATTCCATATTTTTGAAATATAAGCGCTTCAATTATAATAATAAGAAATAGAATTTTGTAATTATCGAATTTTTCAGGTATTTTGAAAACAACTTTTATTTTAAAGCTTTTATTTTTAACTATGATCTCCGTGTTTTGTTTTCCAGGAGGAAAAACACTCTGTCGCTTTTTAAAATTGTCGCTATTTGTCCCTCGCGAATTTCGGAAGCATGATAAAGCTTGTGAGTCCACGATTCTTGAAACAAAGCATTTTCTAGTCAGTGTAAAGGGGAAAATTATTAGCCGACACGGGAAAAAAAATAACGTACATAAAGAATGATCGAGTTACGTGATGCAAAGAAATAATCTATGAATTTTGTGCTGCACACTACGTAAAACAAGTGGACAGTATTTATCACGATATGCAATCTCTCGTCGAAATCGACGAGTATAATGGCATTTTATTGCTGTAACAAAAAAATATAATAATTTCATATCTCGCTGAATAGTAACGCGTTTTACGATTGTACATTTTGATTCAATATTGTGAATTTAATCGCAAACGTAACGTAGACTTACATATCTTCCTGAATTTTAACTTCCTAAAATAAAGTATGATCTTAACTCTAAAGGAAATTATTCTCTATTAATCAAGAAAACATTTAACTTTTATTAATTATTACCTTATAGGAAATTTATTTCAGAAATAAATGAGAAAGGATTTTAACAAAAAAATGTAAAAAATAATATAACTTGCCCTCTATTTAAAAGAAAAAGAGCACGACGTGATACAATACATCCAATACTAAAATTTGCAGTATTTACTGTTCGGCTTAGAAGAAGCTCTCGAGACAGCTCACGCTGTTGGCTTATTCGTATAGTTCTTAGCAAGTACGTACCCAGCGGAGCGTTTCACTCCGGAAGTAAAAAAAAGTTTTCAACGAGCAAATACGGAAAGCAGGATCGCGGCAATGCCTAGTCGAGACCGCGTCATTCGAGAGAAAGAGAGAAAAACGGGAGAAAGCCGGGAAGTGGGCAACCGTTCCCGAATTCCTGCGAGAGGATGCAAACGCTCGCCGAAAGTGAACCAACCCCCTCGCGATGTTACGCGTAGTTGTGCAGCTACGTTTGTGTATGTGTAATACACGCGTGTGTGTATTTTCTATCCGCACAAGCGCACGTGTTCCTGTATACGGTAGTTTGTCACAGTCAAGTGCTCGCTAAGTATGCGAGACCATTTGTCTCCGATCTTCTATTCTAGCACAGGCGTCATTCTACGCTCGCCGCAAACAGAATTAAATGTTTCTGGTTCGTGCGCCCCCATTCCTCCTATCTGTCCCATTCTTTATCTTACATTGGGCCGAAGGGGCGTAAAAGAAACACAAAAATGTATCCGGGCTCACGGACAGCTGGTTATACGACAGCGGCGGATATAAGTGAATGATGACGAGTCTGCCGCCTATGTTAAATTTTATCTGAAATATGTATGCCCTGAGCTCCTGTTTGCCGCTCTTATCAATTTTATTATCCCGTCTTCCCACGATAATCGTAAATTCTTGCGTAACGCACGAATTCTCTCGTAATTATCATCGCTTAACAAATTAAACATTGAAGATTGGAGATTGCGCTCTTTTTTTAATATCTAAAGTTACGAATTTTCTACAGAATGCATCAAATTTTGTATATAAGTATTGTATGTAAAATAGAATTAGAAAAACAAAATAAATGAAAATTTTTAAAATCAATTGAAATAACAAGTACTTGCATTGAATTCAGATAAATTCTTATTTATATATATTTTATTTCTATATTTTATTTTATTTATATATATTTTATTTCCGCATATTATTTTATTTATATATATTTTATTTCCATATATTATTTTATTTATATACATTTTATTTCTAAATATTTGAAATGTAAAAAGCATTGAAGATTGGAGATTGCGCTCAAGGTTCAATCATCAAAAAAATAAGTTACATATGGAATCTATTGAAAAAATTATTTTTTTTATATTTATCTTCCAGTAAAAAATGAAAGGAAAAATGTAATTAAATATTGCAATTATTAACATACAAGTACTAGTTATATATAATATTATATATGTTATTAATCTCTTTCTCTTTCTCTCTCTCTCTTTCGTTGTACATAATCATAAATTTATAGAAATAATCTGTAACTTGTGTAATTATAAATTTAAACGTCAATAACGCAGTTTCTATATATAATTACAAATTAATATATTAATAATTTATAATTATTCCGTGATTAATATTATGTTTCTATTAGAAGCGCATGACGCATAACGTCTATTTTAACGTTATCGTGATTAGTACAGACCACAATAATGTAAAGCATAATGCAAACGTTAATTTGATTGGAATTACCATAATATCGAATTTTCTGTAATCATGAAATGCCATGATGTATGCCACAAAATTGAATCATTGATAAGTACGTATTTATTATATCATGCGCTGGACAGTTTTGGATGCTCATGAGCAAGATTGATAAGTACGTATTTATTATATCATGCGCTCATGAAAAGTTGAGCGCGTGAACTTTGTTTCGTTCGAATAATCTTTTCGGAAGAACAATCCCAGGACGTTCCCCTTAACTTGGACAGTTTTGGATGCTCATGAGCAAAATGCAGTGTCATATCCTTTGCAATTTTTGATGGGGCAAGTTTCTATCGAGGATAAATAAAGAAGCGCTTGTCACGAAGACAGGCATTTATCTCGCGAGGAGATCGGAGAGGGTGATCGCGTAGGCGTCGCGTGAGAAAAGCAAACAGCATCCGCGGGAATAAAAAATGCATCAGTCGGGAGGGCAAGAAGCGACAGTAGGGGAGAAGAGTGGGCGGAAATATAATACATTTTCCTTCTTGTCTTTCCTATTCTGAAATTTTGCAGCATCCATTTCTTATCGTCTTCCCGCGGTTACATGGAACTCCCCTCGCGCTCCTGGGACTTTGCTCGCCGGCGAATTTTATCTGACAACTACTTTGGCGAATGGCAGAAGAGAGGGAAAGTCAGAAACGCGGAAAACTGCCAGATAGGGGGAGATAGGGGGGGAGGGAGGGGAGAATGGTCGCGAGAAGAAGAAGAAGAAGATGAAGAAGCGGAAGTAGAAAAAGTTGCAAAAAAAGAAGAGAAGCCGGTGAAGTTCGAAATGTGACGCGAAACGTGCGACAAGCCGCATTCGCCCGACTCCGAAGGGTTGGGCGACTCTCCTGCCTCTCGTTCTCCCTTCTTTCACCTTCGTCCTTTGTTGCACTTGAGGTGCAAGAGCTGCTCTAGCAAGCACGATCTCGTTAACGGGATATGCATCGTACGCCGTTCGTCGCGTCATACAACATCCCACCTTCTGGTTCCTAGCAAGATCAAAGCGAGGTCTGTCGCGACTAACAAACAGAGCCTTTCGCGCAGAAGGAGCAGGAGGGATGTTAACCTCGTGGTATTCGCTTAATTGTATACTCGTACCTCCATATGATGCCGAGAGCCCGCGCGTTGCCCCTGGCGCAAGCCGTTTTATCACAAAATCGTATTCCGCGACCGCCGAAACTGCGTACGTAATCCGTGACGACCATTTGCGCTCGCGATAATTATTAATCCCGTCGCAATTATAATTTGCTTTGATCTCTCCCTCTATTCTTAAAAACCTCGAAACTGCCTTTTACTAGACCAAATATTTTAATTTTCACTTTTTCAGATTATCATAGGATATAAAAAGCATTTAGTAGCAAAAAAAACATAATGTAAAAATGAAAATTCTGACATTTTATTTAATATCTAAAGTTACGAATTTTCTACAGAATGTATCAAATTTTGTATATAAGTATTGTATGTAAAATGGAATTAGAAAAACAAAATAAATGAAAATTTTTAAAATCAATTGAAATAACAAGTACTTGCATTGAATTCAGATAAATTCTTATTTCTATATATTTTATTTCTATATATTATTTTATTTATATATATTTTATTTCCACATATTACTTTATTTATATATATTTTATTTCCATATATTATTTTATTTATATACATTTTATTTCTGAATATTTGAAATGTAAATATAATAACTCGTAATACATATATAATACATATACATATACTAAGGTAAATATTTTGATTTCGTCAAGAGGAGTTGTGCAATCTTTTTCGTGAATCTCTCAAACAACATGAATTTTTCGAGTGTCCAACTAATTTCATCGACGGATATTCACATAAGCTATAAAACCTTCTTTCGCGAGGCAGTTTTTATGACGCTCGAAAGTAAACGCCCTGAAAGATGCGTGCGCGCGCGTTTGCTTAAATTCGCTAATATTAAGATAAGGCAGCGGCGTCAGGCGACGGAGAAAAAAGCGAAAGGCAAATAGCGAGGGAAGGGGGAAGGAAGCGATAGGGAAAATGTAATAAAAGGATAGGAGGCTCCGCGAAAGCACGAGGCGAGATATCTAGGACAAGTAGTGTTTATACGCTGTAAATTCGTCGCTCGAGATTGTCGACGTCGACATCGTCGTCGTCGTCGTCGTCGCCGTCGCCATCGCCTCGTCTCGCTAAGTTGAACGGAAACACGCTCGAACACACGTTCGTGCGACACACACGGTAGAGAGTACGAGTATTTACGAGTGCTTCGCCTCGTCGCCGGCCAGGAATCGCATACACGCGAGGCATCGCGTTAAAATTCGATCAGATAATCTTGTTTGCGCCACGATTACGGCGACCAAATTCCTTTCCCGACCGCGCGGCATTTTCTCTCAGGACGACGACCACGAATTCGCCGCCGGATGTCAGCGTCCGATTCGAGGGCGCATAAATTTCCAGCTAATCAACGTCCGCCCGAGAAGCGTTCGGCGAGGGCGAGGGTGGCTTTTTGCCCCTTCGCTCGCGAGAGAGCGGCCGCACACTAGAGCTCCGACCTAAATGCGGAACCGGGTCGGATTCAAGTTGGACTCCATTCCGGAAAATCGCGTGTTTGCATTCGCGAATGTGGAACAAGGATGTGCGCGCGTAACCGCTTCACTGATCATTGTGGGACATGTCATCGCGGCGAAACGACCAGACGGTGACAAGGACCGAGACGAAGTTGATAAAGTTCAACCGTGCTCCTGTCGGTATTATATATATATATATGTATGTATATATATATATATATATATATATATATATATATACAGAGTGTCCCAAAACTCATAATCAATCTTTCAAAGACTCTTGGGATCATTTGGAGACGATTTTTCCTCAGCGAAAATGTCGATGAAGGCCATCATTTTTTCCCAATTTTTGTCATCATATGTCTTTGCAATTAAGCCTTAAATTAAAACTCAACTAAAGTAAACTCTATTTAAAATTAATCGAAGAATGTGGTTTTGTTATTATTTTATTTCTACGAAGCTTACGAGAAAACCCTTTTTTCCAATCACTTATAATTCGAAAATTATTAGTGCCTCGACATTTTCGTTGAGGAAAAATCGTCTTCAGATGATCCCAGGAATCTGTCTTTGAAAGATTGATTATGAGTTTTGGGACACCCTGTATATATATATATATATATTTCCAAGACGTTTCGAAAATCTGCTCATGTCTGCAGTGCAGACGGATCTGTCTACAGCAATCGACATTTCCTTCTATTTCTTCAATATTGAAAATCTATTTTAGCTGATATGTTCGAATATTTACTCGAATTTCGTTTTACGATATATGTATATATGAAGCCGTATATATGAAGTCGGATGTATTTATTTTCCTTATATATAGACTAATTTTCCTCTATGTATAATCTTGTAGCGTTTTTTCTATAGCGAATTTAACTGCAATGTATAATAAAAATCCAATATAAAATCTATTTTTATGCGACAGCGGATTTGCGAGAGATATACTCGTCTAGACGAAATTTTCTTCTGTCTGGCAATTATTCGATTGACAATCACTAAATGTGTGTAACCCATCACGTAATTGAACTTCCTGTGATGTGTGATTTTCCTTTACAATTCTCCTCTCTCCTACTTTAATACGATTTACATTTTTTTTACTTTGAAATCATTATATTTTGAATATTAAAGTGCTGTGTCGTAATTGAAAGAATGGGAAGTGTCATTTATAAGTGCTTCGTATAAGACACTGCGAATGGATTAATTATAAGCAATGAAATAATCGCACTCTCCGAGATTATTTCTCATGCGAGAGTCTGCATCCTGGGAAAGATCGGAAACCACTGATCTAACATCGTATCAATCGAATGCATTGTGCGGAGGACGACGAAGGATTTACCGTCATTGGCGAATCGCGAGGATCGTAGAACAATTTGTCCAGAGCTCGCTCGTATCTCCTAGTACTCCAAGTTTCTCTCGAATGCAACGGACCTTCGCGCATAATAGTTTTCCAGGAACGTATACACCGGAAGTTCGCCATTCGTGAGACTACTCAGAGCTCCTCTTTCTCCATCTATGTCCTCTTCCTCTCTCTCTCTCTTTCGTTCCTCTAACAACTATTTGCTTTTCAGGTGACCTTAATCTAGGAAATGGTCACTAAGAGGTATTCTCTCTACAAATGCAACCAGAGAAGAGACGGCTAAAACGAAAGCGAGCAACAGAAAGGTAAAGAGAGAAAGAGAGAGAAGAAGGGTGGATAAGAGAAATGGATGATACTAGCTGGAGATACCGAGATGTAGAAATATTTTTGCTTACATATCGTTGTCCTTTCGATACGCGTATCCTTTTATCTGTACCTATTCGGAACTGAGTAATTGCAAACACGATTATCGAAATAAGTCCTTACGTACGTACAAAGTCACGAATAGCTAAAAGATTGGAGATGAATCTCTCTTTCCGCTTTTAAATACGTGGCTCGTGAAATATTCGCTGCAATTCATTATCTCGTATCACGCGTGTGCACTCTCATTTTACCAGAAGACCTTGCGTATTTATGGAAGAATATAGAAGCTGATTCGCGCATGCACAAAAAGATATTTTTTTCTCCAAACAGACGCTCGTTTTTTTATGCATTTCTGCTCGGATAATTGATTAACTCATCTTATTAAAACATTTCTGTATCGAAAATATGCAACGCGAATTCCCCAGCCTTATTGACAAGGAAACGTGCGTGAAATAAACGAACGAATAACGCGCGATAACGTATTTTCACGCTTGTCGGCGAATGTGCAAATAGCGTGAAATTGACAGGCGGATGCTGCGCAGAGACGGAAATACGCGCTATCTCAAAACTTGAGGATACAACAGGAACATCTAGCGACGAATTTCGCGACGAGAAGGGGAGAGAAAGTATAAGACCGCGACTATTCTCGTGGAAATTCGTCGTAGCCACGAAAAGGCGGAATTCGTAACGACTATCGTCACCGCCGTCTCATCGTCGTCGTCGCCGTCGCCGTCTTCGTCGTCGTCTTCGTCCATGTCATCGTCATTGTCTCCCCGCAGGGCACAAAACGTCGTTCAAGAACGGAGGTTTCTTACCTCCTTGCCGGGAGCTGAAGGCGCCGGTGCTTCCTGCGATGATTAGAAGCAGCAGCCGGCTTAATAAGACTCTCGAGGAAAGCGGCATCTTTCCTATACTCCTCTACCGGCGCTTGCGCGACACGGGCTCTTCTTAGCCGGCTTCCCTCATCACAGCCTCCCTATAAGAATAAAAGATAAGACATGAGACTCAGCCTCGTCAACGAAAATGAAATCTCGCGAGGAGTCTCGTAAGACCCATGGCAATCGTTGAATCACAGCGGATACATATTTGCCGGCTGATTTGAGGACACTTCTGACATTTATTGCATTATAATAAAGCTGTGGAAACTGAAAAGACCAATAATGTCACACTGAGAAAAATCGTTTGATTGTACCAACAAGACGTATATGATTGAAGGCATTTTGGTTCAATCAAACAAGAATTTCAAGTTATCGTGATATAAATATAAGACTCGATTTTTTATAACTAGAACGTTTCATAGATTTTACTATAAGGATTTGGTTAGTATTTTCTGGTTGGATCTATAAAATTTCTTGTTATATTAATTTCTTTGCTTGCTTCTTAACTTAACTCGTATTCAATATTTGCCATGGAATATAAAGAACTAGTATTAACATTAAATCCAAAGTAAATTTTTTTTTACGAGCAGTAGTGCCAGAAAGAGGATGCTAGCTCTCTGATTGTGTGTGTTTGAGCTGCATTCTCTTCTTACATCACTGTTTATCAGTTTAATTTCTAACAAACTAAATTTAAATTAATTTACTCAATAATCTGGATTGAATTTATTCAATAATATTGTTGGAATTCAGAATATTAAACAAACTTTTGAGATTAGATGGAAAAAATTTTAGACGATTTAGTGCTGATGAGTTTAATATTATTATCCAGAAAATTTGATAAATTTGACAGGAAGAAATTAATCAGATTCATTTGGTAATTCCTATAAGAATTCTGGTTTGTCTATTTTCCAACAGATATACTGCTTGAATTTACCAGAATTCTAATTAATTCAACCAGATTTTTTTCTCAGTGTGCCATGAAATATATATAAAGAACTAGTATTAACATTAAATTCAAAGTAAATTTTTTTTTACGAGCAGTAGTGCCAGAAAGAGGATGCTAGCTCTCTGATTGTGTGTGTTTGAGCTGCATTCTCTTCTTACATCACTGTTTATCAGTTTAATTTCTAACAAACTAAATTTAAATTAATTTACTCAATAATCTGGATTGAATTTATTCAATAATATTGTTGGAATTCAGAATATTAAACAAACTTTTGAGATTAGATGGAAAAAATTTTAGACGATTTAGTGCTGATGAGTTTAATATTATTATCCAGAAAATTTGATAAATTTGACAGGAAAAAATTAATCAGATTCATTTGGTAATTCCTACAAAAATTCTGGTTCGTCCATTTTCCAACAGACATACTGGTTGAATTTACCAGAATTCTAATTAATGCAACCAGATTTTTTCTCAGTGCAGTAGCAATTTAACATTAATAATAAAATAAATAAATAAATTGTATGATTTTTATATCGGTACAGAATGATTAATAAGTGATATATCCCTCTGAAATATCAGACAATCCATCTTTTTTCGTTACGGACATTACGGTCACATTTCGGGTAGAAGTCAACCGATGTCACGCTCGCACAATTGAAGAGCGGAACGATTACTCGTTTTCTCATTCGAGATGACCAGCGACCTGTGTCTGACGTTGAATAGTACGACGACAGAATATCGGGTTATCTTTCTCGCCATGTTTTCTCTCAGTTTACTTATTCTCGCCTATTCTTACGTCACGCAAGCACACAGCGGAAGAGAGAATACGAGAACAAAGTAGATTCAGAAGGCGAGACAGGACGCCCGGAGGGACGGGGAGGGAAAAGGCAGGGAATCCCCCCTTTGGATGGCCCCCGGGGCGCGTTGGGTTTCCATTATGCTAAACCGCAAATGGAGTCCTGCGATCGAGTGTCTCTTCGCGGCCGACCCCCGAAGGCGCACACAATGGCGCCCGTGGCAAGGCTCCTAAGGTGTAATGTTACGTAGAAATTAAATTCGCCCATATTCTCTTCCGCTGGTGCACGCGATACGTCTTTTCGCTCGCGGACAACTCCGTCGACGACGACGACGTCGACGACGACGACGACGACGCTTCGTGTATTCTCTCCCCCGCGTCACCTCGAATTCGTCAGCGTCGCCTCGCGACGAAAAGCATCAGCCGGCGCGACACTCGAGCTTTTTACGCGAAAACGCATTTGCGACGATGATTTCTATGGTTTTCCCATGAAAAATGGCTCTCACGTCGAATCGCACCCGAGGATATTAATAGATCGACGTATATTCAGACTTTACGTAAAAGAAAATTTTTACGATTCAACAGTTCTTTTTATTCTTCGACAAATGTGGCATCGAATCTTTCTTATTCGAGCGATAATACACAAAGCTATTTGGTACATTGAAGATTAAACTGTTTCAACGTAATATCTCCAACTGTTATTAATTAGAAATTAAATTTAAATAAAGAGATTTTTCACTTTTATTTTTTTATTCTCCGACAAATGTGGCATCGAATCTTTCTTATTCGAGCGATAATACACAAAGCTATTTGGTACATCGAAGATTAAACTATTTCAACGTAATATCCCCAACTGTTATTAATTAGAAATTAAATTTAAATAAAGAGATTTTTCATTTTTATTTGCAATATTATAAATCATATCAAAATTTTTTTTCGTGCGTTATTTCGAAGATTTGCTATGCAGGCAGTTTCATAAAGGAAACGCGACGTATGCACAACCGACGAATATCGGTGTTTGAGATTTTCCACGATGCAGCTTTTCCTCTCAAGGACTCGATTACAGGCGAACTATTTTATTTGGGTACCGCAAACTCTTTTTCATATCAAATTCTTTTTTTCTTTGTCATGGCTAGCAACGAAAACTTGTTATATCGTACTTTTACAAGACATGCGCAATGCTTTTACCGCACATTTTCAATACTTTTTTAGTTCCCCTCGCGCATACAGCTTATAAGCGTTTGATCGATTTTGAGTAGACGTTAGATTCGCAGCTTTGATACTGAGCGAAATCAACATACGTAATATATCCATTTCCCTCTTGGAAATGTCGAATATTTAAATAAATATTTAAGTAAATCGTGAATATTTAAATAAATATTTAAATAAATATTTAATATTAGTAATATCAAGCAAGAATCTTTCGATAATTAAGTTGTTGTAAATGTTTTACAAGAGAGAAAAATATATATAACAAATTAGAGTGAGAAAAATATATATTAATACGTGTAAAAAATTTCAATGTAACTTATTTATTGTACATTACATTTCCTTTGCGTGCACGAAAATTAAAAATATAATTGGCAAAATGTATAACCAGAACAGACAAGAAAAATTCGAATAACATTGAAAGATGGAAATTATTTTTTCGAATAACTAATTGCGACATCCAATGCGGAACAAAAATAATTTTCCTACTAACTAATGCAGCGAATAATTAAGACGATAATAAAGTTAAATTAAAATCTGAAAGAGAGAGAGAGAAAAAAAGAGATTATATCTCTACCAGGACTACAAGCGAGGACCAAAGATAGAACTTGGGAATGAAAAGCTAATTTCATTTCAGAGAGAGTTGATTTCGCTGTCGCAATATTTGCGCGGAAAAATTTTTATGGCTTTCATAGCACAACGAGTTCAAATCGCAACTCTTGCGGTAAATCATTACTATTACATTTCTACTTCTTCCTCGGCATTACGCATCGTAAATGAACATAAAAATTAAGATGAGTTTTCCATCTCAAAAAAAAAAAAAAAAATAAAAAAAAAAAAAAAAAAAAAAAAAAAAAAAAAAAATTAAAAAAAAATATCAGAATAAATAGAATTAAAATTAAAATGTTGGTTCAACGTTTACCTGCTACGTCGTATGTTTAGAAGACAAAGAATAACAGGCTGAGAAGGAAGAAAGAGAAGACGAGAAAGACGGAAAGCAAGAGATAAGACCGTCCAACAACATTGTTTCTTCCCTTGGAACATCCTTGTCGTTTTAAAGCCAGCTTCGCGCGGAAGCGCAGCTTCCGCAGGGAAGCTTCCGCTTTGACGGTTTTCTTATTGATCGCGCAAATTGTATTCCTTGAACGAACCTAAGGGATTGCAATATTGGCGCGACGCGATTGGAATGATATTATCGAAAGCGATGCGACAAATTGAAAACCAAGAACTGATAGAATCTCCCAAAGTCGAGATATAAACAAGTTCATGAAACACGCGCTTTGTCAAATAATGATGTACGCACTGAGAAAAATCGTTTCATTGTACCAACAAGACGTATATGATTGAAGGCATTTTGGTTCAATCAAACAAGAATTTCTAGTTATCTATGATAAGACTCGATTTTTTATAACTAGAACATTTAATAGATTTTACTATAAGAACTTGGTTAATATTTTTTGATTGAATCTATAAAATTTCTTGTTACATTAACTTCTTTGCTTGCTTCTTAACTTAACTCGTATTCAATATTTGCCATGAAATGTATATAAAGAACTAATATTAACGTTAAATTCAAAGTATATTTTTATTTCTTACGAGCAGTAGTGCCAGAAAGAGAACTAGCTCTCTGATTGTGTATGTTTGAGCTGCATCCTCTTCTTGCATCACTGTTTATCAGTTTAATTTCTAACAAACTGAACTTAAAATAATTTATTCAATAATCTGGATTAAATTTATGCAATAATCGTGTTGGAATTCAGAATATTAAACAGACTAAACTTTTGAGATTAGATGGAAAAAATTTTAGACGACTTGGCGCTGGCGAGTTTAATATTATTAATCAGAAAATTTGGTAAATTTAGCAGGAAGAAATTAATCAGATTCATCTCGTAATTCCTACAAGAATTCTGGTTCGTCCATTTTCCAACAGACATACTGGTTGAATCTACCAGAATTCTAATTGATGCAACCAGATTTTTTTCTCAGTGCGTAACTCTTTTACTGATTGATGTTGATTTCTCTGCGGAAAATGAAATATATTGTTTGCAATATTATAATGATATATCAGATTCATCTGGTAATTCCTACAAGAATTTTGATTCGGCCATTTTCCAACAAACATACTGATTGAATGTACCAGAATTTTAATTAATGCCACCAGATTTTTTTCTCAGTGCGTAATTCTTTTACTCGATCGATGTTGATTTCTCTGCGGAAAATGAAGTATATTGTTTGAAATATTATAATGATATATTCTCTGTGCAAGTGCGTTATTCAAGTTAAAGAAAGTGTGAGTAGAAGAGATCTATAAATATCTATTTCGTAGATCGTCGGATTTATCGCTTTCCAAAACTTGGAAATTTCTTCTCTCAAAGACCGCTTCTTAATATGACAAAGATTCGCTTCGTTCAAAGAACTTCAATTTATCCTCTGCGAATCTTTCACAAGGAAGTCGCGGTATGAAATAGCGTCTTAAAAATCGAAGAAAATATTATGCTTCACGGGCAATCGATACGCTTGCCACGCTCAGCGGCTTGCGAGATGCAAATGGACCACTTTCACGTGTCATCGCTTATAAATCTCTCTTCTTCGCGTCGATGTTCGCCAAAACGCGAAGCGGTAACTGATGGAAACGATGTCGAACGCATTTGGAGGAGAACGGTGAGATGTGCGGGGGAAGAAAGAAAGAGAGGAAAAACACGGAAAGCACGGAAAAAGTTGCGCCCCGGCAAACAATGTGGTCTTATCTAACGGAAAATTTCCGCGTGCTCGCAGCTACAGACATATATGGGAGGTAGGACTTCTTCTTTTTCTTCTTCTTCTTTTGTCCCGTCTGGCGAACGCAGCTTCGAGATCGGCCATTTGCCAAACGAGATTGAAGATTTGCACCGTTGGTTCGCCGGTTATTATCGTCGAAGCGTATAGATGGAAGGAAAAAAGGATCACGGTGCGAGAGCGGAAGAATAAAAACGGACGGTAGCGAAGAAATTGGGGTGAGAGAGAAAAGAAGTTTAGCGGAGATATGGAAAGGCAAAGAAGAAAGAGACGGAGAGAAGGAGAATAGAATCGCACTGGTTTATCGTAGTGGATTCTGGACGATTCTTTTCCTCATCGAAAAAAGGAAGAGAAGCCGAGAAGGCGGAATCGAGAGAAAGAACGACAATATTGTGACGCGGGACGCAAACTTGGTCGGAACTTTGATGGACGACGACGATGAAGCTGGACCGCCGTACTTTCATGAACTGGAAGAAGATACGATCGCGAAGCTTCGCGAGAAGTCCTTTAGAACTGACTGAGTCGCGTTAACTTATATTCGAAGAGTATGTGCTCAAGTGACATTATTTAGTTTCCGTTCGGTAACGACTCGATAATATTTTCTATCGTGCTTTGTGTGAAAATTGCATCTCCCCTTTCTGGAAGGGTAAACGCGAAAAATCAAAATCTCAAAGCTGCATATTTTAATCATATTAAATGTAATATAAAAATAAAAAAATGTGCTTCTCTTAATTAATAAAAAATGTTAACATTTATATTTATTATACTTATTTTGACATTTTTTTTTCTACAGCATAAATATTTATAAACGCGCGTTTTTTACTCTCCCTCTTTCTCTCAAAAGTTTTACACGACAAAGAATAAAAACAAAAAAGAAAAAAAAATATATAATTATATTTAAAATAAAAAATGTAATTATATTCAATATTCTACAATAAAAGTTGATAATATTTATACTTAAATATTTCGACATTTGAATCGCAAAAGATTGCGACCTCTTGGTAGGTTTCATAGATATTTAAAGCAATGCGTGACGCGCGCAAAAGTTGGAGGAGAGGGAATGGGGGCGAGTTAAAATTGTCGTGGTTCACAATCGTCTCGAATCGCGACTTCTCGCCTTCGAATCGTTAACAGGCGCATTCTCGTTCTTCGTAATTACCCATCCCCCTTTCCCTCCCCCGTTCTCGTTCTCGCATGTATCGCTCGAATCCCACGCAAATGAACGTACAATTTACCGCACGCGTTTCCGCAACCCTTTCCCCCTCGTCGTTTCGTACCACGCGAATTCCTCGGCATCGACGCCGACGCCGACGTCGACGTCGACGAGGACGAATCCACCGCATCTCGTCGACCTATCCCCTCAACCCCTTCGTATTCGTCGACAACGCGAGGTATGCGATTCTCCGTGTGCCGCGTGGAGCCAATTACATCGTAAGAAACGTTAACTTAGTTTGTCGAGCAGTTAGCGCGAGAGAGGTAGTGCCTGCCTCCCTCGATACTACGTGTACATCCCTGGCGATAACGGCGCCGCGGGACGAAGAGATATCAAGTTATATAGTTGGGAGCATCCGCTTTGCTCGCGCTCTATATCCGTTCTATCCACCAATACTAAAAGCATACGTACATAAAGGTACGGCTCCACAGAGATGCGCGCGAGGCCAGAAATTCCAGGCTCGCAAATTGCGAGAGTCCGATGAGACGCTAACTCTCCTTCACCTAATCTCTAACCCGCCCCCCCGCGGTAGTAAATTTCATGTCGGAGATCTTAAGCGACAAAATGGACGTGTAATAACAATAATTTCACGCGAATATGCTTTTACCTTTTTTCATTAATTAATAAATTAATAAATTTATTAATAAATTTATTTAAATTTAAATTTATTAATAAAAATTCTAAAATATATTACATGAAAATCGTGATGGAAGAAAACCAACGATTATATCGATAAAAGAGAATAAATGTCGAGTAACATTATCGAGATCAATGCGAGCTGTCAAGTACAAATGTTCGTATTACGAAGCACTTACTCCAAATCTCGTAGCAATTATGTCGCTCTCCGTAACGGATTGCTTTCCGTATCTAATTTTCCGCACTAATTCCGTACTCTTCTCAGTCAAAGATTGAATTAATGACTAATTTTGTTTCACGTAGTGTAGCGATCTTATGACGCGGGCCCGTACTTCGTTTGCCTCAGTCAAAGATTGACAATTAACTGACTAAAACTTTATGCCTTTTCACGTAGTGTTTAGCGATCTTACTGAGGCGGGCGCGTCTTGTTGCCAAACAAATGTTTACGTTTGGCTCTCATCGTATTTACGAGATCCTCTAGTCTTGTGTTTCAAAAATAAATTTGCTTTATTTAACAAACATTCTCAATAACAGAATAATACATAATGTGGTTTAGAATCTTTCTATATTAAATTAGATTTTGATTATTGATGTTATTATACTTAATATTTATATTTAATTTATATTTAATATTTTTGATCTCATTTTTTATGCTGATTAATATAAAATCCGATAGCTACTATCTATTGTTTAACGATATTATATGTAAAATAATATTTTCTAAGAAAATTATTTATAACAATTAACATATTTTTGTGAAAGTTACATTTATATAATTATTTTCCTAAAAAGACGTTGCTAATTGTCATCATTTCCTTGGAAATAATCGTTTGATCCATTTCATTGGTACTTAACGGACATTTACAACACATTGAAGACACAACCGGATTATACTTATATATGGGGCGTTCCACGCCAAATCGGACACCATTTAGCTTTTGCATCGCCGATTTTTTTGAAAATTTTTTATGTTTTAGTATTGGTTGAAAGAGGCCTCCATGATTTTTTTCAATTTTTTTTGTCGAATCGTTTTCAAGATATCGATTTTTCAAAAATTACGTTACTTTTTTTTTAGACGTCCATAAGTTTGCGAAAAATGGGCCAAATGGGACGTTTTTTTTTTTGAAATTTTTCTTTTTAAACGCACTTTTGATAAAAAATATCGAAAAAATTTTTCAAACCGTATTTCTATAAAATTTTCAAGTTTTAAATATAAATTGTTGATTTACCAAAAACACGTACTGATCGATTTTCTTAAAAATTTTTTGTAAAAAACTGTCATTCATTCCACAACTTTTAAGCCTAAGTAGATAATGGGATAACGATGGGATCTATTTTTTTTCGATTTTTTTATTTCCATATTTTAATTATCCGTGTTGAAAATAAATATTAATCTTTTTTTCAGGCTCACCGGCAACGGTCATTGTTATTTATTAAATAAAATAGATATATCTTAATCATTTAATGAACGATGACCGATAATTTTTATTTGAATAAACCACAATATATACAAATTTCAACTCCTCAACAATTATATGACTGGGCAATAAAACCAAATTCTTTGCCAAATATTTATGCTCAATTCTTCTCTAACGAAGATTACATTCGAGCCAAAGAATCATTAGAGAAACGATATATGAGAGCAAAGACAATAACAGGGACGCAAAAATATCATTGTGTAATTCCAGACGGAGAAGACACTTCGAGATTGAAAGAATTTTCGTTATCTGTTGAATCTCGAATTTATAAAATATTTAAACGTGTGAGAAAATAAATGCTACTGAATAAAAAAAACTTTATCAAGCATAATAAGTACTTTATTTCGCCTGTATCTTTTTCCTGAAATCAATCTGTGAACTAATTAATAATCACTATGTGTCAGATAATTATTAATAGTAGCTCCTGTGTATAGTATTTTTTTTCAGATATTTTTCAACAAGGATAACTTAAATATGGAAATAGAAAAATCGAAAAAAAATAGATCCCATCGTTATCCCATTATCTACTTAGGCTTAAAAGTTGTGGAATGAATGACAGTTTTTTACAAAAAATTTTTAAGAAAATCGATCAGTACGTGTTTTTTGTAAATCAACAATTTATATTTAAAACTTGAAAATCTTATAGAAATACGGTTTGAAAAATTTTTTCGATATTTTTTATCAAAAATGCGTTTAAAAAGAAAAATTTCAAAAAAAAAAACGTCCCATTTGACCAATTTTTCGCAAACTTATGGACGTCTAAAAAAAAAGTAACATAATTTTTGAAAAATCGATATCATGAAAACCATTCGACAAAAAAAATTGAAAAAAATCATGGAGGCCTCTTTCAACCAATACTAAAACATAAAAAATTTTCAAAAAAATCGGCGATGCAAAAGCTAAATGGTGTCCGATTTGGCGTGGAACGCCCCATATGTAATCAGCATGAAAGTTTCACGCTATATACATCCCTCCCGTCCTTCGGCTTCGAAACTGCTTCAAACAGGGAATTAACACAAGCGTATATCGAAAATCAGGTCATGTCCGTCGTGGATAGGGAAGACCTGTAAAGTTCCTCCCTGGTATGAAACCAATTTCACGCGGCAACCAATTATGTCATAAGAAACAACGTTCTCGGACGAGTTATGGTCGTGTCTCTCTCGCGAGATGTATAGGATTCCCGAAGGTTCAATCGCAAACTTATTTTAGTTATAAAAGGCGTTGTTAGTCGGAGCAGTTCTTTACTATGTCAAAGGAACGGTAAAGTAAGTCGAGATAGAACAAAACTAACATTTTTCAAAGTAGAATGATAAAGAAGAAAATTCAAGAACGATTATAGCGTTCAACGTATTTTATAATTTTTAACTAAAAATAAGGAGAAATATTTCCGACCAATTCATGCAAAATCCATCGCGTGAAAGTTGCCGATAAACAAACGAGATTTCTTGGATCGTTATTCTTGCCACGCGAGTCATCCACTTTTTTTCCGATGTCGAACAGCAAACGCCGTGCAATAAAAAGCGATGCATGACTGCGCATTCTGTCTCTCGGATGAAAAGCGGATGTCGAGCCACGCAAAGTTCGATCCAGTGTCGAACTCCCGGAGAACGAAACGGTTAACCGGATACCCGGCCAGTTAAGCGGAAGTGCGTAAAAATTCGTACTACTCTCGTACGCGTTTCCCGTCGACGTCGAGAGAGAAGGGAACGCGACCAAGGGAATAGTTTCGACTTGGCTAAGGAGAGTTTCTCGAGGGCGGCCACGAGGGTGGTGTTAACGGCATTGGTGTGGTGAGGCGAGTCGAACGAAGTCGTGTTAAGCAACTTAGATTAGTTGAATCGACTGGTCTCGCGGCTGGCGAACCGCCAGGCCAAATTGTCAAGAGAATTGCACTGTCTTTCTCCTTCTCTCGGTTTCTCCTTCGAAGTCTCACCATGCATCAGGGATACTCGCCGTTTCCTCTTCTATCTTTCATCGACGTGTTCTTTCATGCGCAACGAAACAAAAGGGGCCGTCGACGTAGACGGAAATCTAATTCGTGAGAATGTACGTCGTTGATTGTATTCCTTGCGGCTTGCAAGACTCGCTAGCGCATATCTCACGATCGCGTGGGATAAAGATCTCGCGAAATTTTTAGATGCCCGCACTGAGAAAAAAATCTGGTTGCATCAATTAGAATTCTGGTAGATTCAACCAGTATGTCTATTGGAAAATGGACGAACCAGAATTCTTGTAGGAATTACCAGATGAATCTGATTCATTTCTTCCTGTTAAATTTACCAAATTTTCTGATTAATAATACTAAACTCGCCAGCACCAAGTCGTCTAAAATTTTTTCCATCTGATCTCAAAAGTCTGTTTAATATTCTGAATTCCAACAAGATTATTGGATAAATTCCATCCAGATTATTGAATAAATTATTTTAAATTCAGTTTGTTCAGAAATAAACAGTGATGCAAGAAGAGGATGCAGCTCAAACGCACATAATCAGATAGTTAGCGTCCTCTTTCTGGCACTACTGCTCGTAAGAAAAAAAAATACTTTGGATTTAATGTAAATACTAGTTCTTTATATACATTTCATGACAAATATTGAATACGAGTTAAGTTAAGAAGCAAGTAAAGAAGTTAATGCAACAAGAAATTTTATAGATTCAACCAGAAAATACTAATCAAATCCTTATAGTAAAATCTATGAAACGTTCTAGTTATAAAAAATCGAGTCTTATATCATGATAATTAGAAATTCTTGTTTGATTTAAACAAAATGCCTTCAATCATATACGTCTTGTTGGTACAATCAAACGATTTTTCTCAGTGTGCTATCATAAAATTGGAAAGAATACAACATGTATTCGTGTACGAGAATTATTCATTATCAATATGAGGCGAGAACGCACCTTGATATAAATAAACTGCAAAGTATAAAAGTCACAAACTGGGAACAAATTGAATTTCATGCAGTTGATTTCTTCTATCTATGTAATATAATTATATCATAAACTACTAGAATACAAGAAACTACTATAATACATTATTGTGTTTACAATAAGAAAATGATTATTGAAGTTAATATGGAATCAAAATGTAGTAATTAAAACTATTATCGATTAGTATACATAGACTACTATAATAAAAATATTTCTAATTTATAATCTAGATATTTCTAGACTATATAAAATATATCTTTTTACAAGTTTACTTGTTTCTTGTGGACTTAATTTTTGTATTGTAATATGTAATCCATATTACCTATTCAACAAAAAAAATCACGTCGTTCAATAAATCTACATACTTGAATAAAATCGAAATTAAATGATTTTTGGTGCGAGTATATTGAAAGCACGGAAAAGAGCTTAAGCTGGCAAGTCGTCGACGGATATGACCGGTGGTAAAAATGATAGTCAGTCATCTCGAGTGGCACAAGACTGGCCGATTCGCGCGCGTTCAATTCACCGCGCCCGTCAAAGGTGCTTTTATCCGGATCCTTTATTTCCGTCCCGATCGCAAAGTTGTATGGGTACGGCGGCACCAATTCGTTTTATTGGATTCCGCGTAAGGGCGGCGCCGTGCGTTTTTCCGAGTTTACCGGGCGAAGAAATCCGGCAGGCGCGTCCTCATCCATCATCCGTCTACGCGGAGCGCCGAGTCATTTAACAAACGTCTCTTCGAGATCCCATATTGCGCCGTTCGCTCGCGAGAGATTTGACCGCGCTCGTAGCGATCGGTTCGTTTAACCGCGAAAAGCGCACTCACGATTGCAAAATTCACGAGGTATATATGTGTAATTCTCTCGAAAATTAGAAATAGAAATTTCTTCGTTTGAAACTTGTATTTCGCGAAACATAACATTAAGATTTCAAGTATTTTTAAATACCTTTTTCCCTCCCTCAGATTTGAATGATAATATAAAACAGAAATATATACATTTTTAATATACTAAATATAATAATTTCTCTAGAGGAAATATATTTTATTATCTGAAATTATTATCCTCTTGGGATATTATAAAAAATTGAATTGTTAGATATAAATTTTTTATTTCGTCTTCCTTTGTGGATATAATAAGTTTTATTTTTGATAGATAAAAAAATTTATTATTATATTGTGTATTTTAAGTTTAGAGAGTATCATTTTTACCATTTCTTTATTTTTTAATTACATTGTATATAGATGTCGTTTCAACTCTTATTTTACTTAGAAATTTAATTATTTTTTCTTCCAAATTTTGTAAAATTAAATAGAAAGCTCGCTTATCCTCCCAACTGCGTCCAACAGTGAGACAAATAAACTGGCCAAAATTCGATCGCTTCAGACAAGCGCCTTTACTCGCTTCGTTTAAAACATGATTTTCGAGAAACATAACATTAAGATTTCAAGTATTTTTAAATACCTTTTTCCCTCCCTCAGATTTGAATGATAATATAAAACAGAAATATATATATTTTTAATATACTAAATATAATAATTTCTCTAGAGGAAATATATTTTATTATCTGAAATTATTATCCTCTTGGGATATTATAAAAAATTGAATTGTTAGATATAAATTTTTTATTTCGTCTTCCTTTGTGGATATAATAAGTTTTATTTCTGATAGATAAAAAAATTTATTATTATATTGTGTATTTTAAGTTTAGAGAGTATCATTTTTACCATTTCTTTATTTTTTAATTACATTGTATATAGATGTCGTTTCAACTCTTATTTTACTTAGAAATTTAATTATTTTTTCTTTCAAATTTTGTAAAATTAAATAGAAAGCTCGCTTATCCTCCCAACTGCGTCCAACAGTGAGACAAATAAACTGGCCAAAATTCGATCGCTTCAGACAAGCGCCTTTACTCGCTTCGTTTAAAACATGATTTTCGAGAAACATAACATTAAGATTTCAAGTATTTTTTAATATCTTTTTCCCTCAGATATCTTTCCCCTCAGATTTGAATGATAATATAAAACAGAAATATATACATTTTTTAATATACTGTTTCTCTAGAAGAAATATATTTTAATATCTGAAATTATTATCTTCTTGGGATATTATAAAAAATTGAATTGTTAGATATAAATTTTTTATTTCGTCTTCCTTTGTGGATATAATAAGTTTTATTTCTGATAGATAAAAAAATTTATTATTATATTGTGTATTTTAAGTTTAGAGAGTATCATTTTTACCATTTCTTTATTTTTTAATTACATTGTATATAGATGTCGTTTCAACTTTTATTTTACTTAAGGTTTTAATTCTTTTTTCTTTCAAATTTTGTAAAATTAAATAGAAAGCTCGCTTATCCTCCCAACTGCGTCCAACAGTGAGACAAATAAACTGGCCAAAATTCGATCGCTTTAGACAAGCGTCTTTATTCGCTTTCGCATTGTTTGAGGAATTAATAATAAAAAACACGACCTCGAATTTGTCGGTGGAAGCGAGAAGAACTCGCGTAGAGAAACGGTTCATATTGATCAAATGCTGTGCTAGTTTTCGCGCGCGATCGATAGCGAAAGCTACTCGTTGAATTCCTGTCCGGAACACGGTCCTCATATCTCTCTCTCTCTCCCCGTTAACAAATCACGAGCCGCTTTGGTCCATATTGCGCCGCGTTACAGTCGCTGTCGTCGCTCTGCTGTTCGTCGTCTACAATGTTGATATTGTCCCGGGGAACCCTAAAGCCGACAGAGAAGCGGAGGTGCCATCGGATCGTTGGCTTTGTCGTCAAACTCCCATCCTTACATTAATTGGGAAACCTAAGTTTCAGTAACCGATCGACAACCCGCGCCAAGATTTCTCCGCGTGAAACAAACTTCTTCTCCTATTCTCGAAAGCGACTTATAACTCCAGGACCTAATACGAATTTACAATTACGTGAATTTTACATGGACGTTCATGTGGCGTGGACCGCCCTCTTCTCCGTGAAATTAGAATGTTGTACGAGAACGGCAAGATTAATTGCGGCAACGTCTTAACGGTCGTTACCGTCCAATCGAGGAGGAGGTAAAAAAGAAAAGTCGATCCCTCGACTTATCGCGCACCGCATCTAATGTTATTAATGACTCCGCGATCGATCGACGTCGTCGATAATTAAGGAGGTTTAATCTGGACATTTTCGAGGAAGTAGCGTTCGATGTATTCCGGATATTGAAGACCGACTGGACGATTTTATCGTCGTTGCTTCATTTTTCCTTCATAAAAAGACTCAGAAATGAGGCTTCAAGCTTTTTGCGTCGAGAAAAATAAGAGAATTTATTAATAATTCATAACATTGTAATCCATTCTATTGCGTCGACTTTTGATTAAGAAAGCGCAAGAATATCTTAATCGAGGCAAGAAAAATTCGCTATTAATATTTCAGAGAAAGATATTGATAAAATTTAAATAGGCACAAATGTGTATTATTTATACGCTTGCACCTGCGAAATAAAGAATTTACGCGATCGACGTACTTTCTCCCCCTGTCACGCTAGCGTCAGAATATTATTCGGCCGCGCATCTGTGTTTCCGGATGTTGAAACTTCTTCCCGCGACGATCCGACGTGATAACCAAAGATCGATCGTACAAATACGACTTGACTCAGGTTCGTTTGCAAGTCCCATTAATTCTCGTTGCCTCCGACGGCGTATCGGCGTCTCCGACCGCCAATTATCTTGCAGTCTGACTTCCATCATTAACGACCCCCGATTTCTTGCGCCGTCGCGCGGTCATCAACCACCACGATTTCACGACTTCATGGATACGGACACCGTCTCGGAAACTGATACCGGTTGTCCAAGACGGATAGACGTTGGCGTGGAGGGTAGCTTTATCGGCCGGCTCGAAATCCTTATCTGTCCGGAGGGTTAATCTCGGCGGATCCCTTTCGCGCGCAGTGAAATCTCCTTTGAGTCCAGATCTTATATAACATTTCCAACGAGTTGACATTATGTCGGCTACAACAACAGCAACGACAATGACATTGGCACTGTTATTTGTCGATGGTAGCTTTTCGACTTCTCAATAAATTTTAATGTTACTGAGAAAAGTCGTTTGTACCAACATGACGTATATGATTGAAGGCATTTTGATTAAAGGCCGGTTTTTATTGCCGCCGACTTTGCACTATCGCGATGACAATTTAACTAAATAGAAGAAACTATAGTATCGAAAATTCACAGGTGCTTTCAATATTGTATCATTTTTTATAAAATTATAGTGCAATTTTATTTAAGATATATCGCTCTAATTATCACACACTGAGAAAAATCGTTTAATTGTACCAACAAGACGTATATGATTGAAGGCATTTTGGTTAAATCAAACAAGAATTTCTAGTTATCATGATAAGACTCGATTTTTTATAACTAGAATATTTTATAGATTATACTGTAAGGATTTGGTTAGTATTTTCTGGTTGGATGTATAAAATTTCTTGTTACATTAATTTCTTTGCTTGTTTCTTAACTTAACTCGTATTCAATATTTGCCATGAAATGTATATAAAGAACTAATATTAACGTTAAATTCAAAGTATATTTTTATTTCTTACGAGCAGTAGTGCCAGAAAGAGGACGCTAGCTCTCTGATTGTGTGTGTTTGAGCATCCTCTTTTTGCATCACTGTTTATCAGTTTAATTTCTAACAAACTGAATTTAAAATAATTTATTCAATAATCTGAATTGAATTTATCCAATAATCTTGTTGGAATTCAGAATATTAAACAGATTTTTGAAATTAAATGAAAAAAATTTTAGACGACTTGGTGCTGGGGAGTTTAGTATTATTAATCAGAAAATTTGGTAAATTTAACAGGAAGAAATTAATCAGATTTATCTGGTAATTCCTACAAGAATTCTGGTCCATTTTCCAAAAAACTTACTGGTTGAATCTACCAGAATTCTAATTAATGAACCAGATTTTTTCTCAGTGTAATACCATATATATCCGTTTTCTCTCTTTCTCGTTTCCCCCAAAATAATCCTTTTTTAAATATATGTCTTTTCCCTCCCTTGTCTTTTCGTCCTCTAATTTTTGCCTTCTTTATTTTTCTTTTCTGTATTTTTTTTCCTTATATATATTTTTTTTTCTGCTGGACATTGTTATTTATAAAATTTAGATAAATTAAAAATAAATAATCGCTAACTAATTTTCGCTTTGATATTGACTTAGTTTAGAATCTATCCGATTTGAGAAACAGCAATTGGTGCAATCGATGCCAATGCGGGGATCGTTCTCGGAAACTCGAACTCTAGCTTTTCGTCTTGTAGCTTCCTGCTGGTTTCCACGTGAACGCCTGTTATGCCAGAATTGCTTTCCATCGCGGCGATAACTATCAAAACTCCGCAAAGCATTTGAACTGGATTTTTAGAAACTGCGACGCAGGAATTGCGAGAGCTCAGATTTCACGTTACGAGAGCGTTGCGAGCCAATAGACGCGAAACTGGAAATAAAACGAGATCCATAAATCGTCTTAAGCTAGCTATATTCAAGTGTAGCCCGAAAAAAAAGGTAAGAGAAGCAACGAGAATCAGATAACAGATGGCAGCTATTTTAAACCACCGCTCGAAATACGTACTTCGTAATGTCCCGAGATCTCTCTTTTCGAAATCGTAGCTTCCCAAATCCTGCGTAGACGACCCTCGGCTGTACCATCCTGTCGATGACAGAATTAAAGCTCCCGACACCGCGAAAATACGAGGGAAAAGGTCGCAAATATCCTCCAGGAGCCCGCTATAAATTGGTACATCGTGTACTCTTTCGCCAAGCCAAAGCCCGATTTGCTAGCGTAGGCGTAAGCTGATTTCGGCGTCTGGCTCGACGAACAGCTCACCGTTCTTGCTCCCGTAGCTCGTTTTGCGGATTGGAATACGCTTCGGGCTGATACGACGTCCGATTCGAATTACGATCCGCGACCGTGCAAATGCCGTTGCTCTCCGGAGCAACCAGAGCGAACCAACCGAGCTCCGATATTCTCGCCCTCGCCGTAAAATCATATCTCACGATCGATTCCCGCAGCCTTGCATCCGCCGCACCGCATATTCGGTGGATCGCTAGTTCCGGAGAAGGGTAACGCTCGCTTTGGAGGAAAAAACCTCCGGAATATCGATAGCGAGAGCTATTAATATCAGAGAAACACCGTCCACGCTAGACATTTATCGCTAGATCTTTATTTATAAATCTAATAAGAGAATTTTTTATACGCTTTACATCGATTGTTTTTTTTTCTATTATATTGAAAGAATCGAGGTTCGAAGTGCCGTTTCACAGCATTTTAAAGCAAATGTAAAACTTTGCACATTTTAATTATCGCTTATAATTATTATAATTAATTATACGATGTGTATAGTACTTCTACTATTATACAAGGTATTTCTTAAATGCAAAAAATTTTAGGAGATGATTCTTTATTAAAAATTACATTTTCATGTAAATAAAAGGTTCATGTAATTAAAAGGTTCTAATAAAAAATTGAATAGGGGTTGCTAGTTTCATCCTCTTATAACAATATGGGAGGCTAAAAAAATATTAATAAATGACTTTTTTACTGATAGAAAATATCCACTTAATTTCATTTCTTTAACGTGTTCCAAATTTGAGAAAAAAATAAAAACCTAATTTTTACCCCCATTCTTGGAGTAACATTTGTGGAGTAACTCCACAGGAAGGAATGTAGGAGTATATGTTTATATGAAAAACTCCCTTTAATTTTCGACAAAGAATCATCTCCCGAAATTGTTCGCACTTATTAAGAAACACCCTGTATACTTATGTCGATTAAAATGCGCATTCTACGCTATGTCAAGAAGAGAAAGCGGCACGTGGATGATTCAAAGTTATGAAGATTTCAAGATTGATATTTAAAAAAACGCGAGTTCTAATTATAACTTTCTAATACAACCAACAAAGTTGCAAAATAATAATGTTGCGAAGCGCGGCTTAAAACATATGCGCAGGCTACAAAGAGCGATTAGTGGCGAGATAAGAGCACGACCAACATACGCTTGCCTGCTATCGGATTTATGGCTTAATGTATAGTGAAGGAAGGATAAAAACTTTAGGGGAAACGTAGTAGCTCTACACAGGACGCACAAATGTGCATCAAACTGCGAGAATTATGTAACTATCTATGTAGAAATAGCGCAAAACATTCCAGGAACTTCCAAAGTTTCCAACAACATTCGTGTTACTGGCCCGGCACTTCGTGTCAGTAAATGTAACGAGTTCTGCAGTTTCTCTCCGTTCAATTTTCCGTCTCTATCTCTTTCTTTGCGTCTCCTTCCTATCGCCATTGACTCGAAAGAAAGTCAAGAGACATGGCGCACCGACTTAATTAGATGTTAAAATAAAAATAGAGGACATCAATCGGATCACGGTAAATAAAACCGTTAAGTGAATGATGAATAAAAGATATTTTGCTTTTCTCAAACACATTCAATATTGTCTATCTCCGTAAAAATATAATTTACATCGTTTTAGTTGATTCAATTAAATCGAGATGTGATATATATATTTATATATATATATCTCAGATTTATATTTTAGATTTAGAAAAGCTGATTTGATTTACGTTATTCTCTAGGTATTTTTATATAGTTATAATTGAATTGGAAATGTGTCAAGTATGTTAGATAGCTATTTTGACTTGAAATAATAATTTTTTTATCATTGTTAAATATGTCACATGCCTTTCGGAATATCACCGAAATATCTTGAGGGAGGGTTGACAATTTCAGTTCTAAAATAATACGCATCAAACATGTTTCATCTCGTATTATATTCGCGTTAATATTTAAAAAAAGCCTCGCATTATCTAACATCCCAAATTATCCGATGATACCTAATATTCCAAATTATCCCATAATAATTGTAAAAATCGCATTTGTGGGACATGTAAAAAAAGAATGTGTCCTGAAAATGTCACATTCGCCGAAACTCGGTCACTAACTCGGCAGTGAATGTAATGAGTTTTATACTTCTCTCCCCTATCCACTTTCCCACCATTCCTTTTCCGTCTCTCTCGATCTTTTCCCGCGGGGCTTTTCGCTGCCGCCTCGAGGCTCGAAAGAGAATCAGCACGCTGACTTAATTAGGCGTCGAAGTGGAATTAGGAGTCAACAATGGGAGTCCACCGCTTCTCTCTCCGCCGTCTTTGTCTTTTTCCTCCTTTCTCCTCCCTTTTTCTCTCGCTTTTCCAGCTTTTTCCGTGACGAACTTCCCTCTTCGCTATCTCGCCGATTCTATCCTACCGCAGGAATCGGACACATACACGGACACGTACGTACTCTCTTTCTCTCCTTTCGCAGGTTCATCCTATCCCGCAAACCAGACCACGCTCCGTGGATCCTTTTCGCCTCGTCCTGCGCTCTTACTCGCGGTCGAAATTGCGGTTACCAACCGCGCTTTAGGTATCCAGGAAATCACGAAGAGAGCTTTACCTTTCGCTCGCTCGACACAAGGAAAGAGAATCGAAGGAAGAACATGTAAGCCGATTTCCAGCTGGCGCTCGATACTCGGTTGCTATAGTGAAATAAAGCGAACGCGGACAAATACCGAGATCTCGTTGCATCTTTCACTTTATCTGATGATTTATTTACCGAGGATGCACGCTGCGAAAAATTATCTACGATTCGCCGGAATACGACTCTAAAACTATGGCCAATATAAGTTGTCAAAGATATGTAGCAGAAACGCCGTTTCTATCAACTTCCTTCCTAATGTTTATCTTTCAAACGAAATATTAGAGATGTCATAGCGATATCTCGTGGCTGGAAATACCATATGTGTATCAGATTCTTCTTAAAGTCTCTGAAATTATTAAATCGGACTTTATACGCTACGACATAAATAACATCTCGGTTAAATTTCTTTCGTCGATCGCGGTGCTGTTTTATAAAACAGACATCTAGACTTTGATTTAAACCTCTCGTACACAAAGACCCTCGGCGCCGAAGTCAGAGATGGAAAAGAGGGCCAGAGGCAAGTGTTGTATCGGAATAAGCCGATTTTAGGTTTTCTCGCGGGCAATACTCACTTCGTTTTCGGACCGCATCGAACGATCTGCTGACTATGTGGAAAAGTGACTATCTCCCGTCCAATGGTAGCCGAAGACGTGCAAACTTACGCCGCAAACCTCAAAATTTTCCTCCCCGCCAGATTTATATATACGAAAAGAATGTTATTTTTATGTAAGGCCGGTTCTTTCGTTTTTACTACCGCCGACTTTGCACTATCGCGATGACAATTTAACTAAATAGAAGAAACTACAATATCGAAAATTCACAAGAGCTTTCAATATTGTATCATTTTTTATAAAATTATAGTGCAATTTTATTTAAGATATATCGCTCTAATTATCACACACTGAGAAAAATCGTTTGATTGTACCAACAAGATGTATATGATTGAAGGCATTTTGATTAAATCAAACAAGAATTTCTAGTTATCATGATAAAACTCGATTTTTTATAATTAGAACGTTTCATAGATTTTACTATAAGAATTTGGTTAATATTTTCCGGTTGAATCTATAAAATTTCTTGTTAGATTAATTTCTTTGCTTGCTAGACAAGCCACTCTTAACTTAACACGTATTCAATATTTGCCATAAAATGTATATAAAGAACTAGTATTAACGTTAAATCCAAAGTATATATTTTTTTCTTACGAGCAGTAGTGCCAGAAAGAAGACGCTCTCTGATTGTGTGTGTTTGAGCTGCATCCTCTTCTTGCATCACTGTTTATCAGTTGAATTTCTAACAAACTGAATTAAAAATAATTTATTCAATAATCTGGATTGAATTTATCCAATAATCTTGTTAGAATTCAGAATATTAAACAGACTTTTGAGATTGGATGGAAAACATTTTAGACGACTTGGTGCTGGCGAGTTTAATATTATTAACCAGAAAATTTGGTCAATTTAACAGGAAGAAGTTAATCAGATTCATCTGATAATTCCTACAAGAATTCTAATTAATTCTAATTAACCAGATTTTTTTCTCAGTGCATCAACTAAATCGTCATTTAAAAATACAAAAATTAATCATCTTTCTCGCGTGTAATATAATTATCTTATTTATTCATAAATATAGTATTAAAATCTAATAATTTTCAATTGTTGACAGGATATATAATATTGAGTTACCTTGAAATATATTAAAATTTCGAAATATGAAATACGTATAAGCGCAATATTGTTTTTCGAGCGACGAGAAATATCGAGATTAACGAGAGAAAATTTATCCGGTCCGATAGTCACAACTCAACGCTCCTTCTGCATGAACTAGTTTTAAGTTTCTAAGGTGAGTAATGCTCGCGTAAAGGAAAGTTTCGAACCTATTTTACTTAAAGAAGATTTTATGAAGTTATATATAACGTGGAGTTGGTTGATAAGCGCAGTATGTTTTCTTTTAATTCATTACAATTAACCACCTCCCGTCTGCGTACATTTTGCTTATTTAAAAGCAAGCGTAAAATATAAAATTATTTTCAATTTCCTCCCCTCATTATTGTTTCATTTCTGTTCTTGCAGAATTGCATGTATCGCAAGCGAAACGATTATTTCGTACAAACTATGGACTCGAGATGATTGTCGATCACTAGACAATGTTACAGATAATTGATTTGAGCACTTTAAAAATAATTTCGGCGCGCATGGTTTTAAAAATAAGTCGTCACTGAAACCATCGAATAACATCCAATTCAAAGAGGCATGCTGATCGCATAGCGCTCTAGGAATTTTATTCACTAAATCGCTCGGCTGAATGAATTCATTACAAAAAATCGGATTTCGAATCGAATTCATTGGAAGCAACCGGGTCATAGATATCGCAGAAGCCTATATATCGAGAACGTAAAGATTCACTGAATTTCATGGTTTGAGTAATTTCACGCGATCGCGATCTCAATTAAAGCAATATTCCAGCTCGAAAAATCGCGTTTCCGTCCAATCGATGCGACGACGAAAGCACGATGATCCAAATTGCAGACCCAGTGTTATCAAAATTTTATGTTCTAGTCGCGTACATTCATTGTAAAAAATGTATCGCGCGTCATCATCAGATTTTTTAAATATACAGTCCGAAAACTCTTCACAAATCTAAGATCAATGATAAGATTAATTAAAATCGAGATAAAAATAGGCATTTGCGAAATATTTAAAAGCTGATGTTTAAATTTTAACGAAAAATTTTACAGAAAAAGTGAAAAAAAATTATGCGTTAATTTTGTTCACAAGTATATTATAAAAAAAAACAAAGATATCGTATCATGCATAGTGCAAGTGTGAGTAGGGTCAAATGGAACGATACAAGTTGGCGGGCAAATTGTCGTCGAAACTCGTGCTAGTCGAGCATAGTAATCCGACCTATAACTCCGTTCGGTTGCAAGAAAGCAAACTTTGTGTGGCAGGGACACAAATACGTGTATATATATGATCGCAAGCACCTGCGAGCATGGATTTACACAGATGGTACCGCGTCCGACGTAGTCGAAGACGAAAAATCCAACTCGCGGATTACTAGCTGGTTCGACATACATGTTCACACACGCGTTTCAAAAGCCTCCAATCTGATCAATGCGAATCTTGACACGAGATGCAATTGCGTGGGCGGATGCGACTGCAAATAATGCGAATATTGCTCGTTTCGCTCATGAAGGAAGTCTACAAACGCGAATATATACATTCAGAATTGAGCATTTTGCAAAAATTAAAGCAAATAAATTTTTAAAAAATGACAGATATCAAATATTATTAAAAATTTTAAAAACTCAATTTAGCGAATTAATTAAATATTAATTTAGCGAATTAAAAATGTAATTATTAATTAATTTAATTATTAATTAATTATTAATTTAGCGAATTAATTAATTTGGCGAATTAAAAATTTTAAAAACTCAATTTAGCGAAACATTGAGAAAAATGTGTTGCTTTGAAAAACATAATTTTAATATTTTATATTACAATACTGAAAGGTGCATTGTGTTTAACATTTAAATTTAAAATGATTGCGATGCGACCAGGCAGAAGAGAAAAAGTTTAATTAAAATTTAATTAAATCCGATTTATTCAGAAAAACTGGGTCGAGATATTTTTCCAAGATATGGAGAGAGTTATGCGTTGCCATAAAATTTGACGACACAACAATACTGCGTATGTAACAAAAAAGCATATGTAGATATATAACATTAGAACAATACACATACACGCATGCAATTTCATATAATTCGATAAATAATACAATTTGACGTGTAATATTAATAATATATAAAATTACTAATTATAGATAAATTCCAAGGAATCTCATGATCATTCTGTTGGACAATGTTGCGGGAATAGGACGCGGTGGTAGGTACTTAAAGAAGATCGAGGCATCACAGGGCGAACATTGCGTTAGTAACGTTTCGCTTCGCGCAATCGGCAAAGTTTGATACCGCGAGCGTAAGGGAACATCCCAAAAACTTCGATAATGGAAGTAATTGAATTTCAGCCGAGACCGGGCCGCAGAGGTAACGGCACGTACCTAACGAAATTTAATGACGATCGAATTTAATTGGATGAGGAAATTTAACGGACGGATGGTTGGGCAGTCACGTAAAAAAGTCTTCGTACGTGAATCACGGGAGGATACGGACGGTTCAACTGGACGTGGCGGGAAAGGAAGGAGAGAGAAGAAAAAAAAGAGAGAAAGAGGGAAAGGGGAGAGAGAGAGAGAGAGAGAAGGTCAGAAAGCCGTGAGACTTTGAGAAACCCGTGACGGAGTACTCGTCGACTCCGGAGAAATGGATCCGACGATTACTCCGGATCCACGAGACGAAGTCGTAAATCGTACCTGGCGTTCGCTAAGCGAAATGAGTTTTGGAATAAGATCGAAGCCCCGTCGACTTTCGACCGATCGGGCCGCCGCGCCGGAACGATCTTCGTAAATCAAAGTGACCGTTATACAGAACGAAATTACCGCAGTTCGCCGAAATCACCGTTTCATAACTACGTAAGTACGAGTCTCGGCGAGTTTCGGGCTGGGTTTACGGTGGAAGAGACGGCTTCTTCCTCGACGATCGACGTAGATTTGGAAAGGAAGAAAGTAACGAATCGATGTACAACACCTCGCGAAAGCAAAAGTTTTCGTGGCTTTAGTTATCACACCAACGCATCTCTCGAGAAAATCGCTATCGAATTGAACAGATTCAATTTTTTATACTTATGTCGTTAAAGCTTCTTACGGTTCAGTATATCACGTTGTTATGGATTTAAAAATAAATATAATAAGAAATAAAGACTCAAAATCAAAAACTAGCTACGAGGTTTTATGAAATCAATGGCTATCAAATCTAATAAATATATTAAAATTATTAATGCTATAAAGTTTACAGTCTCTCGAGAAAATCGCTATCGACTTGAACAGATTCAATTTTTTATACTTATGTCGTTAAAGCTTCTTACGGTTTAGTACATCACGTTGTTATGGATTTAAAAATAAATATAATAAGAAATAAAGACTCAAAATAAAAAAACCAGCTGCGAGGTTTTATGAAACCAATGAATATCAAACCTAATAAATATATTAAAATTATTAATGCTATAAAGTTTACAGTTTGTATAGTTGGATTTATATTTGTCAATATGATTATAAGATATTTGGCAGAAACAATATTGAATATTTACTGTATAAAATAATTTACATTAATTTAATACATATAATTAGTATTTTATAATTTATAATGTATACATTCATAAATTTAATATTATTTTAGACACAATTCTAAATATAAAAGAATCACGATAAAATTAGAGGATATATAATTTTCATAATTTTTTTTAAATTAGGAAAGTAAACACATATAATAGAAATGTATTATTCTAAAATATTATTATAATTCGTTAAAATTATCATTGTACGCGCGCACACGTGCGAAAATATATTTTGCTTTAATATCTTCAAATTAAGCACGACTATATTATATTCTATTATATATATGATAATATATGAAAAATAGCTCATCGAAAACAAGTCTGGCGGACAAAATGAAAACGAACATTTTTATATTTCTTTCTTTATTTCGAGATATCTAGAACAGTATCTCCATTATTCCATTTCAAAACTACAATCTTTCCAGACTTATATATATATATATATATATATATATATAATACAATTTCTGAGATATTTCACGATACGTCAAATTATTATAAAGCATACAGAAAATATATTCTCGCGAAGTTCTTTTTTTGATTTTAAAGGTATAATTTCGTCTATGCGCAGAGGTGTAATACTCTATATTTGTAAAAATTTAAGCACAACTAAAAATATTCACGCTTAATCATTCACGAGAATTTAAGAGATAAGTCGATATTTTTGGGTACTTTTCTTATGATTTTTTTTCATCGTACTGAATCAAATTCGACTATAGTATTTAAGCAATTTTTTGATAACTGTGAGGTCCATTTTATTCTGAAAGTATTTTTAATTTCATACATATACGTCGTTTCATCCTGAAATGTCCATAGATCTTTAACTTCTAGATTTTGGCACGAGATACAGAATCATCTTTCCGCGACCGCACTTGGTGCATAATTGCAGCGAATTAAATTCGTCTCTCGTGGTTCCCGCGGAAATCACTTCCCTACTATTCGCGCGCCATTATTTTCTGCGGCGACTTACACGGAGTTTACGTACCTGTCCCACCGTGTTCGTTAACGAAGTTCCCTGGAAGAGGACTCATCCGTTTTTTGTTAACGACTCCGCAAGGATGGAGTCGTTTTCGGACGGAAACTTTTTACCAGCCGTCCATTATCTCGAACAAACCCACCGAGAAGTCGAATTTTCGGCCGAACGTGACACGAATGATCTTTTCGTCATGACTACGCAATGCATGTACGCGTTTTGCTGTATATGACAATCGTATCATGCGACTAGTGGAATATTAAATTTTTTTGATTTTCTGACAGTAAATGTGAAAATATATAATGATTAAGACGTGTGTATATCTGACAGAATAAAGATAATGCATTAGTTCTATTGATATTCAATAGATAAAAAAAACACAATCTCACAATAAATATTAAATATTACGAGATTTGATTTACGTCAATCTATATTAATCGTATAGAGACTTAAGAATGTTATTATTGCACTCCCAGAATATTATCGTATGATTAATTTACTTATTTTAATTCTATTTCACAATCAAATAATAATCTACAATCTTATTTTTATTCTATTTCACGAGCGTTTGAAATACACGAGCTGTCGCAAAAATAGATAGTAACAGATTATTCGCAAGCTATGTAGGTGAATCAGCCAATGTCGCTACGTAGATTGAAATAAAAGTAATCTCTCCTCTGTAAGCCTATGTTTTAAAAACACGAAAAACATTTTCCACCAACGAGCTTTCATGCCATCGAATCTCTCGCGTTTCATCGCCGCGATGACCGAAGCCCATTTTTGGGACCCTGCAAGCGGCGCGTTGAAAAATGAATTAGTTTGTTCTTTGTGTAGCGTGTAACTTTCAATGCGGGGACAACGGCGAAGATAGACACGTAACGAAAATCAATTTTGGAGGGAAATTTTTCCTAACGGCAGCAACAGCAGCAGAAGCGACGGCGGCGGCATCGACGGCAGCACCGCGACATTTCGATCAGAGCAATGGAAAAATAATGACAATAAAATTTTAAAAACCGTCGCGCCAACGACATTCCCGACACAACGCCGGAGAGCAATTTTGCTCTCCGAGCAACAAAATTGTCTGCAGTTTTTTCTGATCTGTTTTTTTTTTTTAATTTTATTTTTACGAATCGGACGACCGTGTGCGGGCCACACGATTGAGATTTCGACAGCGGTGAGGAGAGAGGAAGAGAAAGGAGGGAGAGAGAGAGAGAGAGAGAGAGAAAGAGAAAGGTGGATGCCTAACAAGGGATAACTTCATTAAGGACCGCGGACCCAGCTTGTGTGTTTTACAAGTTACAAATTAAGCTGATTAGCAACAAGTCGAAGCTCGAACTACCTGTACCGACCAAATCTCCGCTCGTCGCATGCGACAACGTAAACGTTGAATCGTGCTCCTGTTTGTTGACATTCTGCATGTTCGAACGGCGAGGGTTAATAGTGCCCGTGAGAAACTGCAACAAATGAATTATCATCCGCGCGTTCTGTGTTTTGACATTTTCTTGACGACATATTTGTACAAATGTCTTGAGAGCTATGTTTCCAAACGATTACGCGAACATCTCTCTAATTGCACGTAGAAATTTTACCGTACATGTGGAGTAAAATTAATGTTGAATAATCTCTCTCTCTCATAATGTAAACACTGAGAAAAATCATTTGATTGTATCAACAAGACTATATGATTGAAGGCATTTTGGTTAAATCAAACAAGAATTTCTAGTTATCATGATAAGACTCGATTTTTTATAACTAGAACGTTTTATAGATTTTACTATAAGGATTTGGTTAGTATTTTCTGGTTGAATCTAAATTTCTTGTTGCATTAATTTTTTTGCTTGCTTCTTAACTTAACTCGTATTCAATATTTGCCATGAAATGTATATAAAGAACTAGTATTAACGTTAAATCCAAAGTATATTTTTTTTCTTACGAGCAGTAGTGCCAGAAAGAGGACGCTAGCTCTCTGATTGTGTGTGTTTGAGCTGCATCCTCTTCTTGCATCACTGTTTATCAGTTTAATTTCTAACAAACTGAATTTAAAACAATTTATTCAATAATCTGGATTGAATTCATCCAATAATCTTGTTGGAATTCAGAATATTAAACAGATTTTTGAGATTAGATGGAAAAAATTTCAGACGACTTGGTGCTGCAAGTTTTGTATTATTAACCTGAAATTTGGTAAATTTAACAGGAAGAAATTAATCAATTTCATCTGGTAATTCCTACAAGAATTCTGATTCGTCCATTTTCCAACAGACATACTGGTTGAATCTACCAGAATTCTAATTAATGCAACCAGATTTTTTCTCAGTGTGTCATGAAATATATATAAAGAACTAGTATTAACATTAAATCCAAAGTATATTTTTTTTCTTACGAGCAGTAGTGCCAGAAAGAGGACGCTAGCTCTCTGATTGCGTGTGTTTGAGCTGCATCCTCCTCTTGCATCACTGTTTATCAGTTTAATTTCTAACAAACTGAATTTAAAATAATTTATTCAATAATCTGGATTGAATTCATTCAATAATCTTGTTGGAATTCAGAATATTAAACAGACTTTTGAGATTAGATGGAAAAAATTTTAGACGACTTGGTGCTGCAAGTTTTGTAATATTAACCTGAAATTTGATAAATTTAACAGGAAGAAATTAATCAGATTCATCTGGTAATTCTTACAAGAATTCTGATTCGTCCATTTTCCAACAGACACACTGGTTGAATCTACCAGAATTCTAATTGATGCAATGATTGATGAATTGATCAGATTTTTTTCTCAGTGTGTCATGAAATATATATAAAGAACTAGTATTAACATTAAATCCAAAGTATATTTTTTTTCTTACGAGCAATAGTGCCAGAAAGAGGACGCTAGCTCTCTGATTGTGTGTGTTTGAGCTGCATCCTCTTCTTGCATCACTGTTTATCAGTTTAATTTCTAACAAACTGAATTTAAAATAATTTATTCAATAATCTGGATTGAATTCATCCAATAATCTTGTTGCAATTCAGAATATTAAACAGACTTTTGAGATCAGATGGAAAACATTTTAGACGACTTGCTGCTGCAAGTTTTGTATTATTAACCTGAAATTTGGTAAATTTAACAGGAAGAAATTAATCAGATTCATCTGGTAATTCCTACAAAAATTCTGATTCGTCCATTTTCCAATAGACATACTGGTTGAATCTACCAGAATTCTAATTGATGCAATCAGATTTTTCCTCAGTGTAGCGATTAAATGTTTTTTTTCTCGATGCGGCATACAAGAGATTATCTTAATTTCTCGCAAACTGAAAAATGCGAGTGTGCTAACGAATGCGACTTTCTCGCATATATATAATGAGGAGAGGGAAGGAGGAGGAAAGAGAGTTTGTCTGAAACATGGGAGACATTCGTCGTACAATACAAGCACTGCCGTTTCTCTTTCCATGCCTCGCGCGGAGAGTACAAGATAACGTGCCTGAAAAAATGGAAACAGAAAAAGGAACAAGTGACGTCGTCGATCTTAGAGATTGTTTCTTCCTTTCTCTTGCGCCTCTTCAGTACATAATTATGTCGCGCAGACTCTGCATCTCTTGACAGCTATGATGCAGATTGATACGATGCTTTCTCGCAGGTGAATGAAATATAATATAACTAGCATCGATCGAAAAGTGCATCGCGTATACACATATGAACATTTCGCGATATTACTATTTTACATATGTTACGAGATGAAAACTTCATCGAATTTGGAAACTCGCGACAAAATTTAAATGCAAACTAACTTTAAACGATAAATTATGTATGCATAACGTAGCGTGCAATAATAAATGTTATGTGCTCATATATGGCTTGATCTCATTTTCTACTCGCATTTTTCCTGTTTCGTCAAACGTTTCCTCCTCCACTTTGATCGAGTAATTGCATTCCAACGATCCATGTGTTCCTAAATGATCCAATCCGGTCGAATTACAGGACTTGTGCGTATCATGTCTGATTTACGGACTTCATTAATTTAAATGACCCTTAGCAACGAGTACAACCCGACATAGGCAATGGCAATATTATCTTGTGAAGACTTAACCGCGAAAAATAATAAGGAAATTAATACAACGAAATAATAATGAAATTATTAACATTTTAAAAAATTTTATAATTTTACGCGCTACACATATAGCCTTACCGTAAGCTGTTAGTAAGAACGATAAATATTGTGCGACGACGTAAAATATAATTTTCGCATCTCTAAAGTAACTTCGCTATTATCCTATTACTAACTTTACTGTTATGCTATTAAGTATGAAACTCTATGGTTCATGCATAATTTATGTGCATGCCTCATTGACTTTTTAATTCTTCCTAAAATCAGGTTGGAAACTTTGTGGTTTGCTTTATGAGCCCAGCGATGTACAATATTTAATAAATATCGGTCCCACAATGCTCGGTTTGCTTCAACGATCAACATATTTTTCAGTTATCGTAAAAACTTTAAGAAAACATATACATAATTGCATAAACTAATTTCCGCCTCTTAACAGCCTCGTCCAATATAAAATACGCTTTTAAAATTTTGTAAAATTATATTCAATAACCTCGTCGATCTTGTTCTAAATTGTTGCCGTGCATCCGCAAACTTGTTCAACGCTCGCGCTCGAGTATCGCGCGTCTGATTCACGAGGGCCATTAATAAGGGACACGAGGCTCGTCGAGTTAAAAGAAAGAGGTACTACACGAGGATGTGCACACTCGAGCGCTTAATAAGCTCGTCCCTCAAGGTTCCCTCAAGAATTATCGCGGTTAAAAAGGAGAAAGGGAAAGGAAAAAAATAAGAGGAGAAAAAAGGAGCGAAGGAAAGGAAAAAAATAAGAGGAGAAAAAACGCGAGCTCGTCCGTAACCATCGGCGCGCGTGCATGTCGCGATTGTAGGCCCGAGGAATGATCGTCGTTTTCACGGCAAGAAAACGCGGGGGAGAGTAGAGAGGCGAGAGAGAGAGAGAAGATGCGGAAAGGAATGGAGGAGGTGGAGGCGTAAAGTCGGTAGACAGGAAATTACACGTCCTACAGAGCCATAAGTTTTCGGCGGGCCCCCCCCGTCGTTCGTCGCCATGCTACGTTTAGGCTCGCAACGACCTTTCGTCGCGACAAGCGTTATTAATTACGCCTCGCGTCCTCGATGCACGATTAATTGCTGGAATTACTGGAATTAATGCGCGCGTCCGCTGGCAGACGCGTGGAATGTTTGTTTTGCGGAACAAACGCACGCGGGCGTGTTGTACGCGCGCGAGGGGCGGGATAAATTCGGCTGGTTATTAATTTTGACAACGGCCAAATTTCATTATGTAGATGATTAGCGAGGCGAGCTTGCTTTTTTTCAACGATAACTCGCGCTTCTCGGAGACGAAACGATGGAGAAGAAGGCATTTTCAAAATTGTAAGACAAGTGGAATGAGACGTATTTTGTTATGATTATTGTATAAGATAAATATACAAGCTCCAATTTTACGAAGAAAGGAGTAATTTTATCATTGTATTCGATAATAATAATAATTTATTCATCTCGTTTTAAATCGCAAAAATTACTTTTTACGGATATCTTTCGCGAAAGCTTCAGGAGAGTTTAATTGATGACGAAATTTAATTAAATTGTAACGGATATATTTTCGTCTGATCAGACGGATATCGTAGAGTATAATGGTAAGGATAATCCGAGGATATCCGAATTCCGAATTTTGCGGATACTAATGCAGTGAGTCGTTCCAGAAGAAACAACTAACTGTGCTCCATGACATCGAGACGTCGGGGGAAGTTGCTCGGGAGAGACTCGGAAGTGCTCTCCGTTGACACTCGTCGAGATTAATTATTCCGGAAACAAAGACTCACGCCCTTCTCGCGTCATTGCACGCCGCCAAGTTGCAGACAGGCTGCAGGTGCGACGGCGTGCAATAACCTCGGCGTTTGATAACTATTCCCAGCGTCGCGCGGATCTACCGCAAATACGTAAACTTAGGCACTTTGCCGATCGAGTCTGGAATACTGCTAACAACCCCTCGCGAGAGTTATTATTCTTTTCCTAGGGTTTGATAAATATGCACGTAATGCAGAAGTCTACTTTATGCGGGGTTTAAACGCAGACACGCAGAGAAAAATGTATACTGTATTCAAGTAAATATTATTATTATTATATTATTATTAATATCAAGTAAATATTATTATATTATTATTATATTATTTATTTTATATTATTATTTTATATTTTTATTTTATATTATTATATTATTTATTTTATATTATATATTATATTATTATACTATTTATTTTATTTATTATTTATTTTAAGTATATCATAAATTTGTATATCCGCAAATATATCACAAGTTCACCACAAGCATTAAATTTAATTGAATATATTCTGAATTTTAGTAAGTGCAGTATTTTAGTCAAGAATATTAAATTAAGACAAAAATTTGGTTTGTTTACTATAGAGTTGGCGTAAATTAAGTTTGATTTTTCTTTGATACAATATTCTTCAAGAGAAAATAAATTCTTCTTTTGAGCATATAATAATGAGATTTTCTAACATTTATGATGGGAATATTTTAAGAATATATTCTCTTTATTGAAGAAAACTATTACTTAAAAAAGGAAAAATAAGCTAATTGCTTTTCTTGGCAGAATGTTATTTTTCTCTGTGCATGTATCTTATGGATATAACGACTCAATAATCTTATAAGAAAGAATGATACTTCGATATGTATCAAAGAAAAATACGTTTCGACAATTAAGTAATATTTCTATCAAGCTCTCTAACAGTTTTCCAATATTTTTTTATATTCCTTGTTTACTTATGAATATAATAAATATTAATCCGTTACTTCTCGTAACTTTTTGAAAATTTTTTATAAGACTTTGTCTTTTCCGATAACATAAAACGTTTCGAATCGATATATATTTTGCCGCGGGATATTTGTGACCACAAATGCCATACCAAAAAGTGATAATGGAAGTTGTGCTAGCGGACTTTAATAGCTTAATATCTATAAAATGTGTGTCTCTAAATTGCAGTTTTTATAGTAACATAAACTGTGGATATTTCCAACCAGCTTTTGCCGATTTTATCTTAAAGCGCAGATGCTACTTTTAAACTTGACAGATAATTGTAGCGGTGAATGTTTGTAATTTTATGTTACATGATAAATAGATGCACGTATAATTATTAAATATCGAGAAAAAATATAATAACGATAAACGTATGTGTAAAACTAAAATAATATTAAATTCTTTTTCAAAACGTACAAAATATTTGGTTTTGATAGAAATACTCTTCCGCGAGGTATTTGACACTTCTATTATCGTTTGCACCTTCCATTCGCGTCGATCAACGCCAGAGCATAACGTTAGAGAGTAATGGCGAAAGTTCACAATTAAACTAGTCTAAGATCGGCTTAAGCCCGAATCGCGAGAATACGAGTCAAAGACCGCTTAATTAAACTGTCGAAGTTGAGTATGCTAATTGCAACCGACTCGCGACAGACTAGAGGTAGAAATAAAGGGAGAGTCGCAGAGATTAATAATCGAGCGCGGGCAATGATTGACCGATATTTAGACAAATTTGCAAGAGATTGATTACGGTATACCGCATAATAGATACCGAATATGGGTATGGCACGTTTTGAAAACTTTACTCGCACAAATCGCATCACATTATCGACGCGACGTTAATCTCAGCGTGCTATTGTTATGACAGTGAACATTGCACCGGCGTTGGCCCAAATTTCGAATCATTGATTTTCTATATAACAGCATAATGTCAAAAGCAGAAATTAGGCTGTCCATTACGTGATTGAAGTTAATTTACATGCATCGCTTCGATTAAATAATACAATCTAAGGACAGAGACGTGCTCTTTTTTTAAAAATAAATACCCTTTTAAATAATAGATCCTTTCTTGCAAAAAGTTTTAGAAATCCTTTTTATTTATAGAATAATCTGCAAGAATACGAAATTCAAGAAAGACGTAATCTCTAGATTACTCTGAAAATACCCCCTTTGTAAAGTATTATCTTATAAAGTATTACGTAGTAGAAATAAAAGAAATTAGAAAATTGAGAGAAACTTGTAAAAAATTCGACACAATTATTAACGAAAAATCGCATGGTTCGCGCGTCACACTTGCGATGGAACATAAAGTACGTGCGAAAATTGCTCGCATTTGCCAGCTGCTGTCTGTATAATAAACCAGTCATTATCATCGGCTAGCCATCGGAAAGCGATAAATCACCCGGGCACAAGCTCAACCGCGCCTCGATAATTTTTATGAGTGTCGAATGCTCGCGCGAGATATAACGAGACGTGTGAGTACAGCCGATCGAAGCTAAAATGTCAATAGCAGAGATAGACCGTCTCACCTTCCTCGCGTGCAAACCGCAGAAACATAATTGAATATCGGGAACCGTCATTCTCTTTCGAGCCTTCGGTTATTAGCGCTAATGATTTTACAACCCCCCGCGGGCTGATTTAGTGCCATTTCATGTTTCCCCTTTTCTTCCTCCCTCTCCCCCCCCCATCTTCGGCCCGTGCTATTCCCCCATTTCAGTTATCGTTTCATTCTCTCACGGGCACATGCTGCACACCTTCTCTTTTTCGTTCCTCATTCTTCTCTTTCGTTCATCTATTATTTCTAAAGCATTTATTTATAATTCACAAACACTTATTTTTCTTCCTCACACTTTGAGAATTATCAAATAACCTGTCCATGATTTGGAAGCATTTCAATATGTATCATCCATAAAAATTTAAAGTAATATCCAAATATATATTATTAAATGTTACAAAGAGACGAGAAATATATCTAAATAAAAAATAATACTAAATACATTGATAAAGAGACGTGTATTTCTTTCCGGAAAAGAAATTCTTCAGAATAAAATGAAAATTCTAAATCGCATTGTATAATAGCGATAGAAATTGCTAATCGCGTTGAATTTTCGCTTAAATTAGCGCGCTAATTCACGGGGATCTCGCGAGTTGAATGCGCAGCATGAAATTCAACGTATGCTGAATGTGTTTGCAATTAGGGCGCAATTATGAATAACTTAATAGGTGAACCGCAATGTGTCCCCGGGGCTACAGTGCGGAGTCCGCAAATTTGAAATTTTATTCCGGCCATGGAATTTCATTCGTCAAGCAAGGCCGTACAGCAAATCACAATTATTCCCGGCCTTATGTCCATGATATTCGCCACTCGGACGTTCATGCGATACGCGCACCGACCATCAGCAGAATTCCATTTTTGCGAATTATTCTGCCACTTTCTCTCATCTGCCATTGTTTCAGATGGGCCACATTGTATCCCGGAACATAATGAATTATTTCACTCGACGGTTTACTCTCTCTATCTCTTTCTCTCCCCCCCCCCTCTCTCTTGCTCTGTCTCACACGTTTCTCTTTCCTTCTTCCCGGTTTTCTCGGCAGGTGTATACGTAGATTTATACAGAGCGGCACGACCAATTAATATTTCAGCCCGAACTTTCGCGTGCAAGTCGCGCCGACGAGGCGAGAACGACGATGCAAGTAGAAACGAGCACACGAACGCGTATACATACAGAGCGTTCTATAAAAGATACACGCAATAGATATTTATTCCCGCAAAGTTCGAATTCGATATTTTTTTCCTCTCACAAGAGAGTTATTATAAGGAAAATTTATCGCGACGTTTTCTTATTTTTCTGATATTAAATAGTTTACCGGCCTCGATATGATTCGAATGTATGTTGCAAATAAAACTCACCACCGCTTGAACAAAATTTCAGTTGCTGTTACTGCCGCATACATATATTTTTTCGAATATCGATATTCGAACGGTTTTATTTGCAGATCATATCGTCTCTATGCAAAAACATCCTTTAAGATTCCTTTGAAAAGAAATTATTTATAAAGAGTGTAAATATATGCACATATAATTTTTTGTAAAACTAAACAATTTCTATTGCAATTATTTGCATGAATTAACCTTACCTTTTTTAATAATGTTCTACTATTTTTAATTAAGATTAAATTAAGAAAATACAATATGCAAATAGCATGTGAGATCGAATTATCACATTTCAATTTATCAATAAAGTACAATCAAAAGTAATAAAAAAAAATCTTTAATATGTAAATCTTTTTTTTTTTTGAACAAATCAATTTTTTTCTTTTTTTATATCCATGACAAATTAATAACCAGTGTGCTAAATTTAAGAATAATTCTTCGCTATTTCGTTCATTTTTCGTCTCATCAGACATTTCTCGTTAACTAATGCATTTCACAGTCACTTTTGCAAAGAGAAAAGTCGAGATAGCAGAGCTTCGCAAATGATTAATTTTGTAAAATAATTTTGTCTCCTTTTTAGTAACGATCATTTTCAACATTTAACTATTTGGTCACATATTTTTGAAATATTCTTATCGAGATTTTCATTACGAAATCATATCTCCTGTCTACCATAAATAAATAAAATTTTCTGTCATATGGTGCAGATTTTAAAAGAAGAAAATACAATTTAATTCGATTCAAGAATATAAGTATGTATGTATAAAATATCGTATTGATTAAACAAACTTGCCATATGGTTATTTTACGCGAAACACTAATAGCAAATTTAGCTTGTTTCGACGAGCTGTCGGCTAACACAACACTAGCCTGGACAAAGTATCACGATAAATGCTCGTAAAATCATTTATTGGCGATAACACAGTGTGTACAGGCGCCAATAAATGCCAGTCGGTCTGTTTGCGCCCCTATATTTTTTATGACTCACGTATGATTCTTTGCTTCCTAGCGATCGTCTGAAGGATAAAATAAGAAACATTTTCACAATATTTTCCGGATAATTGTTAAAGCAGTTCTCTCAGGTCGAAAATATTTAACAATATAAAATGACACATTAAGAAATTAAAAATTAAATTTATTAATGAATTATTAAATTTGACACATTAAGATATAACTTTATATTTAACGTGTTATTATTCTATCATTGTTATAATTTAAATATTTAAATTTTGCGAGACAATTGACAGATGGCAATTGATGTAAAACTATAAAAAGACAATTTCTTATTTAAATCTTAAAATCGAATGCTTTCTTGTTTTTTTTCAGAAGGGTATTTTGCTTATTATATTGCTTTATCTCCTTAAGTTGTACAAGTTATCCCGAGTTTCAAAGTGTATTTGCTGTAAGCAAATAATCGTGAATGTTTGCAAATCGCAGCCGTCGTAAAGTAAAGTTGCATCTCGCGATATCCCCGACCACTAGACAGTTTATTCGTCGCGGCACATCGTGCTCGACATCCATTGACTAAAATCCATCCCGGAGTGCAATTGTCACTCCATTACGGCGTCGGTTGTCGTTGTAGCTGCTGACGGAAAAAGAAAGCATTCGCTGAAGTGCTTTCGAGTTCGCGTCGTCGTGTCGTCGTCGGGGAAGCGAGTCCTCCTCCTCGGTTGAGTACTCGTCTCGAGTACATTCACGTGCGTGAAGTCGTTGTCGCGGCTTGCGAATACGCGTAACGCACGTACGAATTTATGACATTAGGCGAAATAATGAGCGACGACCGTAAAAGAAATCGGCCAAAAATACTAGAGATTTTTAATTTTATAATTATTATATAAAATATAATTATTATATTTATAAAATATTAGAGATAATAAAATATTAGAGATATAAAATATTAGAGATTTAAATTTATAATTATTTTCGTAATCCGAGAAATCTCACGTTGGAAAATAACTTCTTCTAATCGATAAATATATAATTTGCAGATCGTTCGCATATATATGATCGATTACCCTCTGTCATTTTCAAATCGATGGAAGTATATTTATAAGATAAAATATGTAGCGTACGATATGATATCTCATGTCAACGCTGACATACGATCTGATTGAATTTAACTTGGCTAATAAATCTATGTATGCTTGAAATAATTTAGAGCCCTAAATATTGAGTAAATGTGTGTATATTTGTGTGTGCATTATAATTTATAACATTTTTATTTATAATTTACAACTAATTCAACATCTTTATATTTTCAGATGTATGAATATTAATAAATTTATAAGACCGCAGAGAATTTCTTTTTAATTCAAAAATGGAAAAGACTACTCGATCCACGTCCACTGCGAATGGGATAATTGTCACTTTTAAAAACCTGATAATGAATGATCACAAACAATCTCCCCCGAGGAGAAAACGACAAAATTCATTATCACCCTGATAGTTATCATCGCGTTAAATGCATCCGCATCATTATTCGACACGCCGTGCCTCGTTTGGAAGGTTTCGACACGAATTCGGAAGCATTAAAAAGAATTATAATTTATAACATTTTTATTTATAATTTACAACTAATTCAACATCTTTATATTTTCAGATGTATGAATATTAATAAATTTATAAGACAGCAGAGAACTTCTTTTTAATTCAAAAATGGAAAAGACTACTCGATCTACGTCCACTGTGAATGGGATAATTGCCACTTTTAAAAACCTGATAATGAATGATCACAATGAAACAATCTCCCTCGGAGAGGACGATAAAATTCATTATCACCCTGATAGTTATCATCGCGTTAAGTGCATCCGCATCATTATTCGACACGCCGTGTCTCGTTTGGAAGGTTTCGACACGAATTCGGAAGCATTAAGAAGAAGGGTGCGGTAAAAGGGATGGAAAGCGAAGAAGAGAGAGAAAGAAAGAAAGAAAGAGAGCAAACAGAAGAAGAGAGAAAGAGAGAAGAAAGGTGCGAGAATGGTGGCGGGAAGGCACAAAGTCGCGGTGGGCGAGCGGGCGGGGGGTGGCAAATAGAGTCGTCGAGGCTCCGACGAGGCTGTGCATCGAGGTCGTGGAATTATTAATTTTAATTATACAACTCTCGCGCGCGGAGAACGGCCCGTTTGCCGTGTCGAGTAGACCTGCCTTACGTAATAAACTTACAGCAACACCATCGCTAGCAACCACTACCGGCACCAACATCACTACCACTACCCGTCCCCCCCGATTCCCCCGTAGCCATTCACCACTCTCCGTCACTACCACTATCGGCAACCTCCACCGCTACCACCGCTGCCGCTGCCGCCGCCGTCGCCACCACCACCATCGCCATCATCCATCCGCAGCATTACGTGGGTATTGATTAAACGCAACACGTCGTCCCCTCCCCGCTTCAACCGTCCCTTTCGACCATGGGAGGTGGTTTCGGCCCGGGGTTGCCCGGCAATTAATATTATTTATCGACGTCTTAATCGGCCAGCCGCATCTAACCGCCATCTCGAAACCCCCTGGATCTTGGGCGCCCGGTCAGGTCGAAAAGCCAGACGGCGGCTTCCGAGAAAACGGACGCTAAGCCCAAGACGTTAGAATGATTTCCAACATTCGCCGAAGCTTCGGATAAGGATAAGAGAATTGTATCCGCTTCCATTTTTTTTTCCATGTCGTGTTTATCCGCGAGCGATCTTTTTACTATCGTTACTTCTAGATGCGAAGCTATTGTTTGTAATATGTAATCAATTGTATGTTGTAATTGAATCGCATAACGACTTATGATAAAAGAAATTTTATCTGCAAGTTGAAAAGTAATAAAAAGAATTAAATATAAAATTAAATATAATGCTATTTCACATTAATGAATTTATAAATTATTTAGGAATTTATATCCTTTTTCATTTCTATAAATATAATCCATTCGATTTCTTATATAATTATCATTAAAACAATTAAGCAAATCTTCTTACAATAAAAAAAATTGTATTTAAAAAGATATGTTTTATATATAATTATCTTTGAATAATATCGAAATTTTTAATATTTATAAACCGAGATAGAGAGAAAATGGCAAATAATTCAATTTTTATTGAACAAAAGGATGGTAAACTGGAAAAACAAAATCCTGATAATTATTCTCACATTTCCTAGTATCTCATGTAGTTCAGTATCTATTACTTTTCGTAACTTCATTCCTTCGAGTCGTGTTTCTCACTTGGCTTTGAAAGTTATCTCTTTTGACGGAAATTTTTCTCGCACAACTTTCTCGATAAAAATCTGTTTCTCAACGAGTTTGGATGTTTTAGAACACTCTTACAAATAAAAGTTTATCTTACGAAAAAGAAATGATGAAGTAAAGTGGCCATCATCGAAAAAAGAGAATCGTCGATGAAAATCAAGTTAATTAAATATAAAATTTGCTGCAGCTCTCTCTCTCTTTCTCTCTCTTTCTCTCCTCACACGAAAATAGAGCCGGGAAATAAAAAGTAACAAAAAAGTGAAAATAGATCGATACGACAAGGAGTAAAGAGAAGTAAGTAGGGGACTTATAACAACAGAAGAAAAGAAAATATTTTTTACGATCCTTTGCCGGTTCGCATAAACGATCTTCACTAGCTGTCGCCGCCATCTTCTCTTTCGCCTCTCTCCGCTATCGGTTTTTTTTTTTACTTCCTCCATTTTTTCCTTTAGGACATTATTTATGGAACTTTGCTGGAATACGATTCTTCAGCGACGTGAAAGTTGGACACTGAATTGGCTGACGGTATTTTGCCAGTAACGACAAGAAAGGCCAGGGCGAAGTAAAGAAAAAGAAGAAAAAAAGAAAAAGAAATGACAGCGAAGAGAAAAAGTATCGTGCGACTCCGGCATATTTATCGTTCGTGCTTATATTTCCATGCGCTCGCTTCAACCACCCGCTTTAGTTTTATCCGTCTAGAACTCCTCGTCGCTTCAAAAAATAAAATCATCGCGATAAATTATCCCTCCGATAGCGGCACTACCGTACTACGCTCAAGTTCGTTAGAAAGCCAAAGCTAAGCGTGGGAAAAAACGACGATAATAAAGAAGAATACGCACGAGGGAAAATGCAAAAGATCAAATTGTCCGTTTGTTTAACGCCGCCCGCCATCAACTTATTACGTGCGCCCTCTTGCACGCGGACGGCACGTTTTTATTCTCTTCCTGCGTAGAATTAAATTACAGCGCGCATCTGATTACGAAAACTTCGAAGCAGCGACGGGACGATGGCGCTGGAAAGAGCGAGGAAAAATGAACGAACGGCGGCGAGAGAGAGGTCCGGCGAGCGAAGCTCGGGTGAAGAAAATAGCGGACGGCCGCGGGAGACAACGACCGGAGAGCGCGATGGAAATTTTTGCAGAACTACCCTCCTCGCGTCCGTCTCCCTCCCCGACTCACGCACTTTCAGCGCGAGGTGTCGAGGGTTCGCGTGACTTCGTCCATCCACTTCTGTAACCGTGCTCTTTATTCAACGGCGTTTGTCGTCTTTTCTTCCATTACAATGAGCCATTTGCGAAACGTCGGCGCTGCGACGCAGCTATGCAAGGCGCGACGTCTATTATGGCGAACGGACACTCGGCCTGGTCGGAATTTCGCGGCAGGTGGAGCATAAAAAGAGGAGAAAAGGAAGAAACGACGATAAAAGCGGGGGCCGGAGTGGAAAGCGAGGGGGAGAGTAGGGGATCATTTTTTATTCGTTGCGCGCGAATATTTTCAGGCGGACATAATAAAACGCGAGTGCGTGCGACGCGTCCAGGCTCGACTCCTTTTTCATTTTGCGTTCACGAAAATGCTCGAACTTGAAGCTATATTTCTCGTCCTTCTATCTAGGCTTGTTTAAGAACGAAATAGGCGAACTAATGTAGCGAGAGATCCTACGAAAACTCATTCATCTTGGCGCAGCTTTCAATGTGCTATCTTCTCTATCTCTCTTTCTCCTAGTCTATTAATCTAAATCTACGCCGTTCTTAAAGAAATTTGGGAAAAAAGAGCCGTATTAAAGAAAATTACATCGTACGATACTCTATTCTGATATTTGCGATATATTTTTAATTTTTTCTATTCATATGTAAATCTAAAGCAATGTAAATTTTTCCACATTTCCCTTCATATATTAATATTTTCATTCGCATAAAATTATATAAATTATAATAGAAATTATAATAATGAATAATTATATACAAATAATATCTGCGTATCTTTTTATTAATTTTTTGCAATCTAACTATGCGAAATCGTTAACTCGAATGATTTGATACATCGATATTCGATCTTAATGGATCGGAGCAGGCGCCGAGAGTTCACGGTTCTCCAGAATTGCAAACTCACGTTCCCACGATCCTCCCGCCGGAAGGGTAGCGGCACACTCGCTCGCTGAGAAACGTACAATTAACGTAACCAGCTGATCGATATTACTCGTCGACTCGTTAAACTCGACGTCAGGTGATGGCGGGGGCGTTCAGCGTATGCTGATTGAATCCCAACGTGCCGAAAGCGGCGAACTCCGATGCTCGTGTTCCCCGATTCCTGACGTTCCCTTCCGGGTCTATACCTACCCACCCCCACTATCCTCTCTCCCTCCGTTTCTCTCTCTCTCTCTCTCTCTCTCTCTCACTCTCTCTCGATAACAAATGACCGCGCCGCCCATGAAGGACAACGGTAGAGCTGCCGCTTGCGCCGCACTAGTTCGGCCGTAATTCCGCGCCCGGTCGACAGGCCCGTAAGTCACGGGCTCAAACGAAGCGTCGAGGTATTAATTAGAGTTTCCGACCGGGTACCGCGACCACTTATCACCGAACCCGACTTAATCCGCTGCCCTCCTGCGCGCCGTTTTCCCCCAAGGGACGCTCGCGCGATGCAAAACCGCAGCCGCGGCGGGGGTTTTAAATCCCCGGCGCGATTTAAACCCTTCGATGAACGTCCGCCTGACAACTGCCGCGAATTTGCGGCGAGATCTAATGAATCGAGACTCAAGTTTTCCAAGTTTAGCAAGTTAGTCGAGGGTTGCGTGATTCTTTCTGCAAATCTTAAAGATTTTCCTCTGCTGCACACTGAGAAAAATTGATTTGATTGTACCAACAAGACATATATGATCGAAGGCATTTTGATTAAATCAAACAAAAATTTCTAGTTATCATGATAAGACTCGATTTTTTATAACTAGAACGTTTCATAGACCGGTATTCACCGATCTTATATTTAAGATCGTCCTAAGTCTGGTCTGAGGTTGACTTAAGACCTCATTCAACCAATCAAATAGCTGCGTAGCATTTCAAGCTCGAACTTAAGACGATCTCAAATATAAGATCGGACTATGAATACCGGCCTAATAGATTTTACTATAAGGATTTGATTAGTATTTTCTGGATCTATAAAATTTCTTGTTACATTAATTTCTTTGCTTGCTTCTTAACTTAACTCGTATTCAATATTTGCCACGAAATGTATATAAAGAACTAATATTAACATTAAATCCAAAGTATATTTTTTTTTCTCTTACGAGCAGTAGTGCCAGAAAGAGGACGCTAACTCTCTGTGTGTATTTGAGCTGCATTCTTTTTTTGCATCACTGTTTATCAGTTTAATTTCTAACAAACTGAATTTATAATAATTTATTCAATAATCTGGATTGAATTTATCCAATAATCTTGTTGGAATTCAGAATATTAAACAGACTTTTGAGATTAGATGGAAAAAATTTAGACGACTTGGTGCTGGCGAGTTTAGTATTATTAACCAGAAAATTTAATAAATTTAACAGAAAGAAATTAATCAGATTCATCTGGTAATTCCTACAAGAATTCTGATTCGTCCATTTTCCAACAGACATACTGGTCGAATCTACTAGAATTCTAATTAATGCAACCAGATTTTTTCTCAGTGTGTCATAAAATATATATAAAGAACTAGTATTAACATTAAATCCAAAGTATTTTTTTTTTCTTACGAGCAGTAGTGCCAGAAAGAGGACGTTAACTCTCTGATTGTGTGTGTTTGAGCTGTATCCTTTTTTTGCATCACTGTTTATCAGTTTAATTTCTAATAAACTGAATTTAAAATAATTTATTCAATAATCTCGATTGAATTTATCCAATAATCTTGTTGGAATTCAGAATATGAAACAAACTTTTGAGATTAAATGGAAAAAATTTAGACGACTTGGTGCTGGCGAGTTTAGTATTATTAACCAGAAAATTTGATAAATTTAACAGGAAGAAATTAATCAGATTCATCTGGTAATTCCTACAAGAATTCTGATTCGTCCATTTTCCAACAGACATACTGGTCGAATCTACCAGAATTCTAATTAATGCAACCAAATTTTTTTCTTAGTGCATGATGTCTAATATTAATTCTAAATTTCTGCAAATTGCCTCTTCCTCGTTTTCTATGGATGAAATAGTATTCGAAATAGTACACCTTTTATGTGAAATGATAGTAAAGTACTTAAGACTAGGCACTAAAAAGCTATGTAGACTCAGCGAGAAAATGGCTTTATATCGTGATCAGTTTATATTCAAGTTGCGCTAGAACACACATGATTATACGGTAGCCAAGAACGTTAAGGCTGTCGTACGAAAGCCTTCTACGAAATAACGTGAGCCGTGGCTAATAATTTATTTGACGTTCCTACGAATGTATTCATCTCCCGTAATGAAGAAGAAAACGTGCTCCGGCAAAGTACCGTTGATCGTATCGTTGATTAATGGAGGGCGGTAAAATCAGCGGATACGCGATCGGCGAGGGGGAAATCAAAACGCGTATGTATGGAGAAGCCGATAAATAACACGGAAGTTAGCTAAATTACTAGGTGAACGCTGCATGTAGACGATCGTTTGGCTCGTACATATGTCTCGTTAACGTCTGGATATAACTTTGACATCAAATCCGCAGTCGAGGCACGCACAGAAACACGGTGCGGTTTTAAATGCGGACCTGGAGAAGCGATAACGTATATATAGCCGAGGCTTTACGCCCCAGAAACGTAGAGCCGAGACGTAAATAAAAATACCCTAATGTCAATTGCTAACGTTAAAAAAGAAAGAGCGAAAGAAACGAAAGTAAGATGGAATGGTCCTGCGTGTTTTCTTCGCTACGCACGTACTTGTAACACTCTCGTACGCGTTTATCTAACTTTGCTGACGATAAATTCTTGTCCGTGACACACATCTAAGAATATAGTAGTTTACACAACAATTAAGTTTATTGAAGAATAATTAATTAAAAACTAAATTTTTGCAATTTCAATTCATATGCTTCAATGAAAAAAAGGGATCAACAATAATTGCATAGTAAAAAAATTAGTGGAGATTTCTATTCTTATAATTATTTCTACTTTGATGTTGATAATAATAACTTTGTACACAGTAATAATAACTTTAATTTTATTGTGTGGTGCCTCTAAAATAACTATATTTATAGTAATTACGATAATTTTTTTTATCAGTGTGAACATTCTTTAAAACGTTTTTTTAAACGCTATATCAATAATATTTTTGAAATTTTTAAACTGCAAAATTTATATTTCTTTAATGAAGGATATCATATTTTGTTAAATATTTAACTTTGATAAATATTTTAATTTAATATATAATGTATAATGATTAATCATTTTTATTTAATAATTAATATATAATATATATTTATTTTTTTAATATAAATTGCAATTTAATTTTATTTTTGATAAAAAGTATATCAACGAAAATGTGAGTTTATTTACAATATATTTCTTCAAAGTCACAAAGCTTTCAAAGTTACCTTTATATTGCACAGTTGTCCAATAATAAATTGAAATACGGCTCTAATATAAATAGTGAAAAGCATCGTTTGAAAGGAAAATAAAATCATGTATTCAGTGTAATCGAACAGACTTGTCAAATAAATTGCATTTAATCAAATTACGCAAGAAAAAAATTAGAGATATCACGATGAAAGGAAATGAAAATTTGTAGCGAAATAATTTTTTGTCACGAGCGGAATATAGATCGCAGAATATAAAAATTTATTTTTTATACTACCATTCAAATATGAAATATTCGAAATTTTTAGAGTATAAGAAATTTTTCATTTAAAAAGAGGATTGGCAGTAGCTCTGTTTTCCTAAAAACGATTTCAAATATTATATTGATTTATTAGAGAATTTTCAGTTCTAAAAAATCTTTATCATTGTCATAACATTATGATATTCCTCATGTTATCACTATTGCTTTGCCTTCTTCTCATATGCCACTAATGGCTCGGGCGATTCGAATGTGATCATTAAAGACTTTCTCAAAGCGAACATTCGTCGCATGATCCGATTACCCTCCTCCCGTCCTAAATCTCACATTTTGAAGGACTGCCGGCTGTTCACCATTAGATTAACCACGCTCACTCTTACCTAGAATTAGTCTGACCATCGTAACCGGCTATTAACTCAACTGCGAATTGATTCTCTGATTTACTGCTATTTGAAGGACCCATACGAGATTGGATCGTCCTAATACAAATCTGTCTTATACATAACAGATGTGCAACCATTGGAATCAATCTCGGTTTGCAAATTTGATACATCGAAAGGTTCAGTACATCTGTAGAAAGAACAATATTCGCAGCTAAATATAAGTTAAAATTACATATATAGAACGCGACATTTTGATAAAGTCTAGACGCTGCGTATTTGCATCAAAATTTAAATAAAAATAAAATTTTATATCGTACAATATTCAAATTTTACATAGAAAATATATTTGAAAAAATAAAACAAACATATAAAATACGGGATACATCAAAATGTATACAAAAATTCGATACATAAAATTAATATATTAGTTTTATCTAGAATTTTTTTCCCGAATTATATAAAATCTTAAGAAATAAAAATCTTTCATGAATCGATAATTATTAAAATTGACAAGCGAAATATATTATCGAAAATTACGATGTTTAAATTAATGCTGCTGTTATTGCTTAAATAAGAGAATAAGAGATCTCTCTCGTACGATAAAAGGAAGCGATAAAAAAGTGGAAAACCTTACGAATGCTACTCACACGTCCACCGTTGACCACGAGTAACAATTTTCTCGTTCGATCGACGAGGACGCTCGTCTAGACAAGTAACTCGTCGCATTCGTCCCGCGAAACGGAGCGCCAAGTTGTCGCAGGTGTTTTATTCGAAAAGTCCCCGAGGAGAAAACTCGACGAACAAATCGATCTATCGAGGTATCTCCTCATCCGCCGTCGACGTATCGCTGGAGAGGATCAGAACCGCTTGGCGAAGATGACTTTTACGTTCACGTCCGTTATCGCTCCGCTCGGTCGGATAAAAACAACGTAAGAGGCGAGAAGCCTTTGCGGTAAAACGCGGATTTACGTAAGATGAGCGTTCTCGTTAGAAGAGAGCGATGCGTTAAAAATTGCTCCCTTCTTAGGAGCGACGATTATACGACAAGTAATTTTAGCGCTAGGCTTATTTACGATTTTCTCAAATATATATGAAGGGACGCGAAAACAATCGTCTCTCTGGGAATAGAAACACTCTCTTCTCTCATAGGGAGATGCCAACAAACTCGCAAAACTCGACAAACATATCGATCACCGCCTTCATTCTATTGCAAAGTTCAAACATATCTCTGGCGGTCGAGTGCTGGCTTACGTCCCGAATGAGTTATCGTTCCTGATTCTCTGCCAAAAGTGAAAACGGGAGTAAACTTGGGCACAAAATAAAAGAATATCGATAAATAAGAAGAGATATGTAGGAAAATATGATATTAAAATTTCAGAAGAGCGGAAAAAAAAAGAAACCGAGATAAATAATTCCGCACTGAGAAAAAAATCTGGTTGCATTAATTAGAGTTCTGGTAGATTCAACCAGCATGTCTGTCGGAAAATGGACGAACCAGAATTCTTATAGGAATTACCAGATGAATCTGATTCATTTCTATCTGTTAAATTTACCAAATTTTCTGGTTAATAATACTAAACTCGCCAGCACCAAGTCGCCTAAAATTTTTTCCATCTAATCTCAAAAGTCTGTTTAATATTCTGAATTCCAACAAGATTATTGGATAAATTCAATCCAGATTATTGAATAAATTATTTTAAATTCAGTTTGTTAGAAATTAAACTGATAAACAGTGATGCAAGAAGAGGATGCAGCTCAAACACACACAATCAGAGAGCTAGCGTTCTCTTTCTCGTACTACTGCTCGTAAGAAAAAAATATATACTTTGGATTTAATGTTAATACTAGTTCTTTATATACATTTCATGGCAAATATTGAATACGAGTTAAGTTAAGAAGCAAGCAAAGAAATTAATGTAACAAGAAATTTGATAGATCCAACCAGAAAATACTAACCAAATCCTTAATAGTAAAATAATAAAATCTATTAAACGTTCTAGTTATAAAAAATCGAGTCATGATAGAAATTCTTGTTTTGATTTAATCAAAATACCTTCAATCATTTACGTCTTGTTGATACAATAAAAAAAAAAATAAAATCGTTGATACAATCAAACGATTTTTCTCATTGCGACATTTAAAATACACAATATCGTTTCATTTAAAAATTCATTTCAAAGATACACAAAAGAAATGAATCTTGATATAATTACGGCAATGTAGTGTAACTTTTCGAGAAAAAGTAATTTAAGTAACCGACTTTTTTTAAATATCCGACTTGAATCAAGAGACACAAAACGAAGAGAGGGAAACATAGAGAGCGGAACAAAGTGAAACGGAAAAGCGAGATATCGATAAACTGCAACGGAGAAATAAAAGCTCAAAGAAGTAGCGATTTCGGTATCGCTCTCGAAGAACGAAAACTCCTCGGCATTGTACGCGAGTAATCACTTCCGGTCGAAAACATAAAATGAGAACGCGGGACAGGGGAGGGATGTAAGAGAAACGGACGCGTCCTTGAAGTCGCAGCAAAAGCAGAAAGATGAAGGAACAATCACGAGGGAAGGGTGGATCCGGAGCCGCGCGGCTTGAAGAGAAAGAACGCGAGAAGGGAAAAGTCCCTTTCGTCTCCATTCGCAAACTATCCTCGTCCTAGCTACTCAATGTTCGAGATCGTCGGGAAGCGAAGGGAAAGAGAAAGTGAGAGAAGGAACAAAAGAGAGAGAACGAGAATGAAAGAGAGAGAGGAGGGAGAGAGAGAGAGAGAGAGAGAGAGAGAGAGAGAGAGAGAGAGAGAGAGAGAGAGAGAGAGAGAGAGAGAGAGAGAGAGAGAAGCTGTGTATGTGTGTGCGTGCGTGCACGCGTACGTAGCTGTTTCGCTCGACTGCTTCTCCATGGCTTTTGCGGAGAGGAGGTACAGGGAGAGGTTTGCCAAGGCGGATGGGCGACGGGGCTGGTCGTACACGAAACAGCACTTACACCCCCGCGACTGCGAACTCCCCGACCCTCTCCGGCCCGCTGGCCCATCTCTCGCTGACGGTCGGAATGTAGGATCGTCAGACGTACGCTTGAAGTGTGGATACCATTCTGTAGAGCAGTGGTTTTCAGGATCCGGCAGGATGCGACATTCGGCATCGGTGTGATTAACTCGGCGCGCGATCTCTGCCCATCGGGAATCTTATGAAATTCGCATCGTTCGAATTCTATCGGCGAAAAAATTTTACGCATAACGCGATATTTTTTTTTTTTTTTTTTTTCTCGCTGAAATATCGATTTACATTATTCGCGTAATTCAATGCGGCACGCGTTGATTTTATCTCGGTCTCGGTATTTCAGGATTATACGAATGCTTTGCGCAGCACAATAATAATTTTAATATTGCACACGTAGAGAGCTTTGTGAGAATGTCAATGTAAATTTATATAATATTAATACTGACGCATACGCATTACATTTGCGTACGCGTTATTATTATCATCTCGCTATAACAATTTGTATACAATATTAACGAGTGCAGAGCGAGTGTGTCATTTGAAATAACAAATCTCATAAAGTCACTCTTGCTGCACTCGTACGTAACGCGACGTTGACTCTCTCGCCTTTATTGCATCATTGCCGAGTCCAACGGTGATAATTCGCAACGGCGCAGATACTTATAATTACCGAGGAAAACCGGGAAAGTCGCGGTTAGAGCTAGAAATAATATATATTTCTCGCGCTTCAACTTTTAATCAAGTAACCGTCGACGGTTTCGAAGTCCGATATTCACCACCTGCCATCTCCGCGCAGTTCGGCCGGCTCGAAAGTATTTAAATTTGATTAAAGATCTCCCGAGAGAGAAAGAGGGTCGGGATGACTTGGTCGGATGATTTGGAAACCACTGCCTCAGCCGCACTACTCGTCCGCGTCGGCGTTCGTTTAGGTGTAGCCCACCCCCGATCTACCATCACATTGGGCCACGTTCCGTAGCTACGTGTCTGTAGCGCGCGAAACACACATATCCCTGCGAAACTCCGTTGATACCTCCGCTACTCTACAACTCGCGTTCTTCCCGTACTTACTCGCCAAGTGGAATTCTCCCGTGGACCGTTTCAGCCAGCCAGCCAACCAGCCAGCCAGCCAGCCGGCGAGGTAGGCAGCCATCTAGTCGCCCAGCCATCCAGCAACCCCGGCCGCCCCATACTCGGCGGAGCAACCTGCCGACCCGAGTTGGAACCCGCTACGGCCCTGGATAATGAAAACGAATCGCTCTTCCTCCACGGCCCGCCCTTTTTCAACCTCCCTCGTCCGTTCAGACACGCTCGCACGAAACACGAGGGGTTCGCGTACTCAGGTAGACACCGAGAGTCTCGTTTGTCGAAAAGCTTCGGTGTGTTTTCCGTTTTCTCTCCCCTAGCCGTCCCGCTAAGCCCGCCGCCGCTAATGGAAAACGTAATTGGGCCTAATGCGATCATTTTTCCGATTACGATGCGGCTGACGTTGATGTGCGAGATGCTGCGTGTAACATGTCTATTGATACTCTTCGAATTTTTTTTTTTAAACGTATGTACACTAAGAAAAATCGTTTGATTATATCAACAAGACGTATATGATTGAAGGCATTTTGATTAAATCAAATAAGAATTTCTAGTTATTATGATAAGACTCGATTTTTATAGCTAGTTTAATAAATTTTACTATAAGGATTTGGTTAGTATTTTCTGGTTGGATCTATCAAATTTCTTGCTACATTAATTTCTTTGCTTCCTTCTTAACTTAACTCGTATTCAATATTTGCCATGAAATGTATATAAAGAACTAGTATTAACGTTAAATCCAAAGTATATTTTTTTTTCTTACGAGCAGTAGTGCCAGAAAGAGGACGCTAGCTCTCTGATTGTGTGTGTTTGAGCTGCATCCTCTTCTCGCATCACTATTTATCGGTTTAATTTCTAACAAACTGAATTTAAAATAATTTATTCAATAATCTGGATTGAATTTATCTAATAATTTTGTTGGAATTCAGAATATTAAACAGACTTTTGAGATTAGATGGAAAAAATTTTAGGCGACTTGGTGCTGGCAAGTTTAGTATTTTTAACCAAAAAATTTAGTAAATTTAACAGGAAGAAATTAATCAGATTCATCTAGTAATTCCTACAAGATTTCTAGTTTGTCCATTTTCCAACAGACATACTGGCTGAATCTACTAGAATTCTAATTAATGCAACCAGATTTTTTTCTCAGTGTGTCATGAAATACATATAAAGAACTAGTATTAACATTAAATCCAAAGTATTTTTTTTCTTACGAGCAGTAGTGCCAGAAAGAGGATGCTAGCTCTCTGATTGTGTGTGTTTGAGCTGCATCATCTTCTTGCATCACTGTTTATCAGTTTAATTTCTAACAAACTGAATTTAAAATAATTTATTCAATAATCTGGATTGAATTTATCCAATAATCTTGTTGGAATTCAGAATATTAAACAGACTTTTGAGATTAGATGGAAAAAATTTTAGACGACTTGCGAGTTTAGTATTATTAACCAAAAAATTTGGTAAATTTTTTGGTTAATAATACAGGAAGAAATTAATCAGATTCATCTGGTAATTCCTACAAGAATTCTAGTTCGTTCATTTTCCAACAGACATACTGGTTGAATCTACCAGAATTCTAATTAATGCAACCAGATTTTTTCTCAGTGTACGCGCGAACAAACATTTGCATGTTTATTCGATGGGACGTACATTCTTTTGCACCTCACAAATTTCGATAATGAATCGAGCGGGAGCGACTGAAGAGTCCGAAGAGAGATTGCCCGTCCGGATAGGCTCTGCCAGACGCGCATTAATAGAAATTCATAATTCCGACTAATGAAATCATCCCTTGATTATGTCGGCAGCCTCGGCCTGGACGAACGAATATTTCCAAGCTCGTTAATAAATGAAGCTCGCGCAAAGAAACGATATCAAAGTTATCGATGGAGACTGATAAAAAGAAATCAGCAGTCCGGGCCTCGTTTTCACCACCCTCCTCCTCCCACTGTTTTTGCGCGCTTCGCAAGACAAGACAGCGAAGTACTACGGCGAGAGGATGATGTAAATTTGCACGTTACAGGCAGCATCGAAGTTGCCGCTACGAGGAGGATGGGTAATGAAAACGAATTGCCCTTTTCCCTACTATTTCTTGATCCTCCGTCTCTCCGTCTCAACTTTTTTGACGCCCGGACAGGTTGCACGATGAGCGGAGGGAGGAGAGGAGACTAGAGATATTCATTCGACGTACTCTCGGGAGACTTTCTTTTACGAGTTAAAAGAAAAGGAGAGGAGCTCCTTCCTTTTTTTCTCTCCCTCCCTTCGCGTCCGTGTACCGAGTAATATTTCGCCCTTCATTCGCAAATTGAAAAGTTTATAATGGGCGGTAACGACGAGCAAACGGCGCTGGCCGATCGATACATAATGAACTGGCGAACAACGTAGACACGCTTAATTGAAAACTCGTAACTTTTTTCGCCCGAAAGATATTTCGAACCGATATTTTTCCAACCTCGTCCCGCGGCTCGCGACCCGCCAGCGAGACGTTTTTCGAAATAACATAGCCGGGCGGTGCTTAATTTTAATTTTAATGAACTCGATAACGAGTAATAACGTCGGTGTAACACTCACGGTGATTTTTCAATTTCCACCGCGTACAGCGTGACACGCGAAAACAAGACTTGCTCCTACATGTGCGTCCGTACATCGAATGCAAGCGGTTTTTGAAAAAAAAAATAGAAATAAAAATAAAATCATAATATGTTTATAAATTGCGTTTAAAATTTAATATAGTACTTTGAATGCTAAACTAATCTCTTATCCGTACACTTTTTGATTTTTTCAATTTCTCTCTCATTCTTTTCATAGTACAAATATTTCATTATTAAAACATATAAAAATATAAACTATTTTATGTTTGTACCTATTCTTCAAGAAATTTCATAGAATACTGGAAAAGTGCACTAGAAATTGTATCGTCGAATTTTTATAGAAACGACGTGTGCTTTGCTTTTTTTTTTTTAGTCAGTCGCCTGTAACGAGGGCAGGAAAGATTATTTTCAGCATAGGTATTTGTGAAAATGTTATCGGCAGACGTCGTTACACGAGTCAGGGGGAGAGAGAAATTATTTTTTGAAATCCCTCGTCGGGCCTCACATTTCTCAAGAACCGTAGGGAATTCGAAATTCCACGCTCGATCGAGCGTAATACGCTCGAAAAAAGACACGTGCGAAGAATGCGCTCGAGGAAGTCGAATGTGTGTACTGCATATTTTTCGGATCTCTGTGTTTAATCCTTTCTGCGACAACCCTTCGACTAGTTTGCTTGTTTTGCCACCCTCCCGGTACTCTCGGGATGCTACGCTCTAATTAGACTTACTGAACCCTCCTCACATATCCTTCGCGGTGTCTGGAGAGTTCTTCCGGTACCGTGCGCCACTCATGTTGGCGGAAAAATAATAATCCCATCACAGAAAAAAAAGAGAGAGAGGGAGAGGGAGAGGGAGCGAGAGAGGGGGGGGAGAGAAGGAGAAGGGGGAATTTAAAACACGGTTGCAATAAATTAGCTCGTTAATAACCGTAATAATTCTGTCAATGCTTTTAATGTTGTTAATATATTAAAATATACCATTAATCAATATTAATTCAAAGTTTATTATGTATACGTTTATATTCAATTGTCTTTCTTTTATCAAATTTATATCATTTTTTGCAATAAATAAAATATAGAAAAATCACAATTTATTCATTATATTTTTTTACAGAATATATAAATACTGCAATTTCAAGTATTTCACTGTACGTACATAAAAATTTTGCGTGTGTAAAGAAACGATTGTATGATTTTATTAGTATAGAAAATGTGCAAATAAAATATAAATAAATCTATAATAATATTTGCAAATTGTTGAAAATGGTTTTTCCATTAAAATGAGCAGCAGCATCCAATTATTGACTATTGCTATAAATCACTTAATCGAACATTCGATGTTTTTTTTTCGAATGCAAATATATGTATGTGTTTGTGTAAAAAAATGCGGCTTTTTTATGTATACTCGAAAACTTTCGCGAGATTGGAATGGCATCGCTGGATTCGATTAATTCGCAACACGCTTATCGTATCGTAACAAGAACAAGAATGTGGATTGGTCGTCGTGACTTTGAGAAATTCCGGTTTGCGATCGATGATGGAAAACGAGATCGTCGACAGTGTTGTACGGACGTCGGTAGACGGCAACCACCCTCGCCTCTGAGGGCTTGGTCGAATCAATTAAAAGCTCGCGAACAGACTGAAATTTATGCGGGAAAAATTAACAAGTCAGATGTTTCCCTTCCTGTTCTCTCGGCCGTTTGTTCGCATCGCTGCTCTCGTTTCTACGCGCGTGAGTCGGCGATATTAAATTAACGACAATAATGAGACGATCATCGAATCTCGCAAATATTTCGCTTTTATGTGTCTTAGCCTTTCAAACCTTTTTTACGATTCTTTAAAGTGCTGTGCATAAACCTTTACTAAAGATGGAATCGCAAGGTCTGACACATCTCCCGTGCGTGATCGGTTGTACTAAAAATATTACGCTTCATTTTCGAATATTTTTTACACGTGTACTTAAGGGGTTATACCTAGTCAGCAAGTCGAAAAAAACGTATTTTTGAGAAATTAAAAAAAAAACTGTTAGGTATTTTTATTTAATCGATTCTTTATCATAATATATGTCTATCAAAGAAGCTTTCATAATTTTTTCAATTAAAAATATCGAGAAATAGACACAGTAGCTATTTTCCAGAGACATGTTTTTTCGGAGGCGCTTGGCGGTGAGCAAGATTACTCGGAGCTGGATCATCTGAAATAAAAAATTCAAAAGAATTGAACTTTCGTATGAATTGATCTAGTTCGTGAACGAAGGATTTTACAAAAAATTGAATTTTGATAATGTGACAGACGTTTGACGCAAAAATACGAATTTTTTGTGTTAAAACTTTTCGTTCTTTTGTTAATAAAAAAAAGGTTTCATCAAAATTAAAATCCCTTCGTTCGCGAACTAGATCAATTCATACGTAAGCTAAATCCTTTCGAATTTTTTATTTCAGATGATCCAGCTCCGAGTAATCTTGCTCACCGCTAAGCGCCTCCGAAAAAAGATGTCTCTGCAAAATAGCTACTGTGCCTACATTTCTCGATATTTTTAACTGACAAAATTATGAAAACTTTTTTGATAAATATATATTATGATAAAGAATCGATGAAATAAAAATACCTAACAGTTTTTTCTAAATTCCCCAAAAATATGTTTTTTTTTGACTTGCTGACTAGGTATAACCCCTTAACTTCACGACGAAGTGTATACGTGTATAACTGCTTTATTTATAATAATTAGAGTGTATATATCTGCACACGATATCCATATTCGCGATATGTCTCGTTAACGAAACTGTCTACCGTTCAAAGTTTGCAAATGAGAATTTCGCCAACTTTTGTAATAATCAGCAAAATGTCCATAATAACGGTCGCGAGTCAATGCATATAGAAGGACGCAGATCAGATCGTTCGTTATTGCAGTCGATATCGCCGCCAACTATAATACTTATCCTTAAGCGTACCAATAACGTTGGTAATGGCTCGATGTCGCGCTGGACTTTCGTTTCCAAGTTCCTATCCCCGAATAAACAGCGGGAGCGATACCGGCGCAATTAAAGGTGAAACAGCGAGAGTACGCGGAAGGACGAGCAATTTGTACGGGTACTATTGGCATTGCGAACTTAATCCCGCTCGGCAAAGTACACGGCGAACATGGCTCTCCACCGATATCGGTCAGAGTAATTAATCAGTGCCATATGGTAAGCCCGAATGTCGACGGGTCGACGACGGCGGAGCAATTAATAACGTTTCCATTATCAATCGTGCGTAGTAACCGCAATGTTTTAACTTTCTCGTCGAACCTGGAGAGAGAGAGAGAGAAAGATGAGTTTAGTAGTCGCCGGAGAAACGCCGTTAATAACTCTTTCTTATCGATCGTCCACCGAAACCAAACTTCCACGCTGTCTATAGACAGTTCTAGAGATGCTGAGACAATCTACCCCGTCCAACGCCTAAGTCCTCTTAACTGTACAGCGAGTCTTCGGCGATTTACATACCTAATTTGTTTCGCGTTTGTATTGTAGATCGCGTAAATCGAAGAATCAGTCGTGCAACTGTAGGATTTACAACTGATATATGCAAAGTGTCTTCGGGATCGCTGACCTGAATTTCAACGATGTCAATAATATGCGCATACAATAATACTGCGTATCATACAGCGTATTTCCAAAATTATTTATTATTGCGTTTGCTGTGATTTTATATATAAAATCTTTTTATATATAAAATCACTCAAAATCACTCAAAATCACTCTTATATACAAAATCACAATCAATAAAATTTTATACATAAAATCTTTTACAAAGTCTAAAATTTTTATAAAACGCTGGCCTATGAAAAAATTCAGCACTTTATAAAAAGACTTTATAAGCACTTTATAAATCCTTGATTGAATATTATTATCATGTACTTTCAGAATGTTATTTATTTTATGAAACATAAAGGTACGTGAATAATATTATTGTCACATGCCGACAATTGCAATATCAATCTATCAATCTATATGCATAATACAACTATCGCGTGTAATGTATAAATAGTCCAAGTTAATTATTTGGAAAATACTTTTGTCCTCATTCGAGAAATCCCGGTTAGGTTTAAATAATCAATAGCCGGTCACGCGACAGCGATGCGTACTTGCTGTTAAAATAAAACGTAGACTGCTAACTTTACGAAGAAATGAAAGACATTGTGTTACGATAAAAACTTTCGTTTGCTCGCATGACAGTAGACATGCGCGAGTAAATTTAATTTAATCGAGGAAATGCAAGCGATTAGAGGGCATTCCAATTACGAACAATAGTGCAACGATGGCACACGTGCACATGCACACATACACACGGACGTGAGCGCGAGCGCAAACGAGAGAAGCAAAAGGAAGCACCTTACCGTACGTAATCAAACACAATCATGGATTTGTGCCGCCTCGCACAGTAATTAGTGCTGAAAATTCACGTCGAAATTACCAAGACTATAAAATATAACTGCTGTATGGCATAAAAGCTAATTAGTGGCACGTATTTGCGGCAACGAGATGCGCAGGATACCTACAATTAGTAACGAATCATGGCAACTGAGAGGAATTCATCGAGCGACAGCAAAAAAAATATAGATAAATATAGATAAATATTTAGGAAAACAAATTATTCGGCTACGAGATTGACGGCAATTATTAATTTATTAAATAATAAAGGCTATCACACGTCCTCGTGAGTAAAACTGATACGAAATCGTCGCTTAATATCTACGTTTCTCGTTGATCCGTTTAATCCGATTAAGCGTGGAATGTTAAAAATGAAAAGTATTTTAATATATAGCATATATAAGAGACTTGTTTTCATTTACTATAGAGAAGAATTTCGTTTATCAACAGTCCTTCTTTTGTTGGTCTAATATTATTAGATAATTAAAACTATAATTAATCAAATTTAATATATTAATTTTGAAAAAATTATAAGAAAAAATTACAAATATTTCGCGATTCTCTCTTTAATAATTTTTTAATCGGAATACACTCTTCTCTAAGAGAATCCTTTTGGAAAAACCTTAAGGTAAGAACATGATTTGCGTTAGAGCGGAAGTTACATTTGCATGTTATACGCAGGCATTAGTGTCTCGAAACGTTTTATCATATTATCTACTTCGTTAGCCGAATAATTGGATTTGCGGTTAGACAATATCCTGGCGCGGTCCCAAGGGTGTGCGCGCGTTTTTAGTATCATGCACATACCACGATGAGTTAACAGTAGCTAATAAATATTCGACGATGAATGTATAGATGAATCGATAGCTTTCCGCTAAATGGAAGAAGAGGTAGAAGCAGAAAAAGAGAGGGAGAAAAAGAGACAAGGAGCCAAGGAGGGAGAGAAATGTTAGAGGGAGAGAATTATTGTAAGAGACGAGAGAATGAAATTCACCGAGCTTCATATCGCGGTCGTTACTTTTCACCCCTGTAAAATTTATTTTCCCCTTTCTCGTTCGTTCTGTCGTATGCATTTTTTCGCGGGTTACACGAAAGGTTGGGGGGAAGAGAAAAGAGAGAAAAAGAAACAGAATGCGAGGAAGCATGATAGATAGAGAAAACGAGAGAATACACGAGACAAGAAACTAGAAAGGAAAGGAAAAAAAGTGCGTAGGATCAAAGAAGGAAAGGTGAAGAGAGAGGCCGAGGGGGAGGAAGTGAAAGCAAAAAGGTGGCGAGGCCGGGAAAAAAAAAGGAAAAGGAAGAAATGGTGAGAAAGAAGGGGACAGGGATGGAGAAATGCGCGAAGAGAATGAAAGAGTTGAGCGGGTGAAAGGAAGGTGGTGGAAATGCGGGACCGTGGGTCGGAATCGGTGCCGTGAGGGATTTCGAAGAAGGCAATATTTCAATCGACGTCAGATTTATCGACCTCTCGGCCGCCCGACCATACGAAATGGCCGGCGCGCGCGTTACGTGCCACTTCGTGAAGTGATCTCATGCCTCTCGCGGCCACCTGGCCTGTCTGTCTGGTCAACGACTTCGTTCTGTCTGCTCTCTGTCGTGTGTCGTCACGTGCGAATCTCATCTTCCCGCTGCTCATCTTTTCATTTCAACGACAGATCCTCGGCAGCCAATTTCGATTCGATTTACTCACCTTAATTACTGCAGGATTCTGCGGATATTAATCATATTTGATTACGCGAGTGTGGAGGAGCCGTTTAAAAAAATCTCCCATTTCCCATGCTCCGAATATAAATATATTAAGATTTAATATTTCGCTGAATCTCAAATGCAATAACGAGAGAAATATTGTAAAGTTTGAATGCATAGAGTGCGACTCTCTCGATTTTGCCTTGTCTCGTAAAAGCTAAATTTGACACGTCTCGTACGGAAAGAAGTAGCTAGCAGATGGTAGTTATTTATTACTTTGCAAGTCTAACATTTTTGCACGTTGTAAGAATGAAAATCATATAAATAAAATGCAATACGAATGTTGCTGCGTTTTAAATAAATGCTTCGAAACATACATACAAAGAACTATTTTTTCTTTAAAAAAAGATTAAGGATGTTTTGTACCTATTTTTAAAATATTGAGAATTTAATGAAAATTGTACAGAATGTCCTTACATATGTTTAGATTCAGTACAATTTTTCAATCGATTCACTAAAGTGTTTACAAGTTATAAGGATTTTAATTTGCATCGAATTAACATGTGTTTTTATGGGAAACGTATAACCACGTCGATTCAAATGACAAAAACACATGGAAATAATATTCAGAATTTGTTTAAAATTTGCAAAGAATACAAAGGAAATATTTGGTCTAATAATATTATACAAGTACTAACTAGTTAAAAAGATGTTAAATATAATTCAATGAAGTTAGCCATTTATCTGTCACAAGACGAAATTCTCTGTCAAAAGTTAATCATTTCGATTAAGGATGTTTTGTAGTTGTTTTCAAAATATTGAGAATTTAATGAAAATTGTACAGAATGTCCTTACATATGTTTAGAATTCAGTACAATTTTTAAATCGATTCACTAAAGTGTTTACAAGTTATAAGGATTTTAATTTGCATTGAATTAACATGTGTTCTTATGAAAAACGTAATCACGTCGATTCAAATGACAAAAACACATGGAAATAATATTCAGAATTTGTTTAAAATTTGCAAAAGATACAGAGGAAATATTTGCTCAAATAATATTATACAACTGGTTAAAAAGATATTGAATATAATTCAATAAAGTTAGCCATGTATCTGTCACAAGGCGAAATTCTCTGCCAAAAGTTAATCATTTCAATAAAAATTCGGAATATTTCATTAAAAACGCAATAAATATTAAAAAATACATCTCTGCACTGTAGCTAAGATCAAATTGCAATATTCCACGCAATTTCTCATACTCAAAATAACCAAAGTGGATATATTCGTCCATATTGATTTTCAGCTACTTTTTGCTGGGATTGTACATACAAAACATCCTTAATTAAAAAATTATTTGTTGAAGGAAATGTAGATTTTATTTTTTAATGTGCTCATAAAAACAGCTTCTTCCAGATTATGTGATTATTTGGTTCGTTTGAAACTTATTCGATGCTAAAATCTCTCGCTATTAATTGCAACAATTAAACAATACGGAAGTTGCACTATTGCACGCTGCAGTTTCGTCTTTAGAGTTTATAGTTCGGCTCGGCGTAAAGCTGGGATAAAATTTATCTTATAACGTTACTCTCACGTAACAATTGCAAATAGTATTGCGAGTACCGGTATATAAGATTATTGTTACAGTTACTATTATCACCGCAGCACGTTAAGATAATCCCGCGCACACATATCTAGTTCCGAAACATTTCGCAATTTCTCGGCATACTAAATAGAGAAGCTTCGCACCAAACATTCTCCGCTATTTTCACTCGCGATCATTTATGAGCGACGATAGTGTCACATGCAAATTTAACCGTACATATTTAAACAATCCGATAATGGAATTACTATCTATCGCGCTGTCGATATTTCGACGCCGAGATCCGCTGTTTATCCGCCTGATATCCGTTCGATCGCCACGAGCGGGACGATAAGCAGGCGAGACGACATTCGAAGGACAATCGCAAAAAAAAAAAAAAATCGGGAAACAAAAATCCAAAGGCAACACACACGGAATCTATTTGATCGCGTGGGAGGGTTGCGAACGCGACGCGTTCGAGTATGTGGATTGGGTTGTTGCACATAAGAGGTTGCTCGAGGCGTTATGGGATTCTGCGATAGAGAGGAGGGGAAAGGGATGCGACGATGGGAGGAGAACGTGGGAAAGAGAACGCGCCGAAACCTCGGAACGAGACGGAGAAGATGCGCGGAAGAAGGAGGGGAGAGGAGGGTGAAACGCGGGAAGAACCGCGATGCTCCGGATTGGCACGAAGAGGGTTGAGGCTGCTGCTGGCTGCGCTTCGGCAACTTGGCGGGGTTCGGCGAGGCATTGAAATTGCAAATGCGCATTATGGATATTTCCCTATAGAGGGTCGAATACCTTTCTCTCCCCCCGCCCGGTTTCTTGCCACGTTTCTCGCTCTTTCTCCTTCCACTCTCCTTCCCCCGCTCGCTCTCTTCGAGCTTTCTCCCTTTCACTCCTTACATCGGTTCATCTTCTCTCTCTCTCTCTCTTTCTCTTTTTCTCCGTGTCTCTTTTCATCTATCGCACATTTCTATCTCGGTGTTCGTCCTCTTATCGCATCTTTTTTTACCCTCTCATATTGCCCCGCAATTTTTTCTCCCTCTCGTGGTCTCTTTTTTCTCGAATCTTTTCTCTCTCTTTCTTTATCTCGCAAAACGGAAACGCACGCGGAAAAGCGTAGACAGTCGCTCTCATTTCCTCGTGTTCCATTCTTGCCTATTTCTGTGACATTCTCACTTCGTACGTGGATTGTTTACCTTCCTCGTTTACCTTCTATCGCCTTCCCTTTCCCCCCCTGCTTCCGGTCTCCTTTCTCTCCTCGATTTCTCGCTTTGTTCACCCTTTGTTTTACTCTTCTCTTATCTTTCCATTTCTTTTCTATATCTGACTCGTTCCGTTCTTCTCATATCCATGCAAATACACGTTCGTATTCTCGTTACACGCATCGTGTTACGAACATTATCATCTCGAAGCTGCATCCGATTCACTGTGAATCTTGGCTATTCACCATCTTTACACTATCTGCACCGCCTTTATTTATCCTCATCACGTGTTTTCTCTCGTACCTGCTTGTCTCTTTTGACGCGCATTTATGACAATCAAATTGTATGTAATGTAATCATTTTTTAATAAAATTGCTACAAAGAAGAGTTTTATTATTTAACAATGGCCATAAAATACTCTAAAGATTTTAACGAGATTATATTGTCAAATAATATCAAGAGAAAGAAGATTTTAAAATATATAATTTTTTCATAAAATATGGTATATATTTAATCAATGCATATGATAGATATAATTGACATCAAATGACAAATAATATAATAATTATATCCTTATTTATTTTTTATTTTATTATTTGTAAAACTTTTATTATACTTGTGAGGAGACTTATGTTGAAAAAAGTTGAGAAGACTTTTTCGTAATAGACGAGATATGACTTTTGCGACGCAATAGTGTACCAATTTGAGCGTCACTGACGCGTTTCGTAACTCGCGGAGGATTGCGAGGGGGCGAAAGCGAAGTTAGAAACGCAGGGACGAATAGGTAAGTGAATCTGTTACACGAGTTCGGCAGGGGTTCGGATTGCTTTGGGCGATTCCCTCCTTCTTCGATTCGACACCCTACTGGGCTCCTAGTCACCATTGTACACTCGTAGTCGCTGCTTATCCTATCGAAGATATATTCCCCTTCCTTTCGTGGTACCGCATGTAGTTATATAGAAATCAAAGCGAGACTCGAATCATGCCAACATTATTTATATTCGCCAAAATTCCTTCATCGATTTCATTGATTCCTTAGAAATTGTTAATCTTTTATCTGTGCTCTTTATCAAATCAACTTTTATTTCACGTAAAAATAGCATACACACATATATTGCACAGTTTTCTTTCTTTTTTCTAATTTTGTAAAAGCCAATAAAACATTTTAGACACATTGGATTGTGCATACTTTAAAAAATAATACATTTTTTAATTAAATTTTACAATTTTAATTAATTTTATGTACATATGAATTATTCCAAAATTTAATACTCTACTAGGAAAGGGATTTTCGAATCCAAGCTCCATTTATGTATATATTATAAATTATGTATATACTTATATACATATATATATGTAAAACATAAATTATTTAATTTTCAAATTTAAGCAAAAATTTCAATATTTATATTTTCCAATGCAAAACATCAGTCAATAAAAGTATTTATTAATGTAAATAAATTTATAATTTCAATAAAATAGATCATATAAAATATAAAAAGATAAATAATAATAAATATATAAGATATCTCTTTATATGCAAGAAATTATTTTAATTATTAAATTACATGTTAAAATAGATTGAAAATAATTGTATCACTCTTTTACTCTCTTAATAAAGAAATTTTTTAAAACATAAAAATTTTATAAAAGCTAATACTTGTATTTATTTAATCATCAATAGAATAGAATATGATATAACATGTGTATATATTCTTTACCATTTCTACTATTTTTTTATCTTTTTTAAAGCGTTAAATCTCTATCTCCCATATAAAGCGACATATTTCTGTCTTTACCATTCAGTCGAGATTATACATTGTAAAATAAATAAAATATAAAAGCTACTAATAAAAATTATTGAAACGCATATCGTAACTTTCTGTTTTATAGTTACATCTATAACGTAAAGCGATTACATATTTTACGAATTTTAATTAATTTTCGATTGATATTCGCCACAAATTCTAATCCGTCAGTAATCTTACGCGTTTTTAAACTCTTATTACAAGGTTTATTTATCGAATCAAAGAAATGTAAAAATTGATGCTGTAAATAAAAGAACGATCGCACTTGGTCGCGTGAAATCGATCGTTGGCCAGAGACCCGACCTCGGAAAACTGCAAAAATCAGTAACACAGGGTTGCAAAAGCGTCCTGTCACGTTGCAGCCATACACATGTACATAGTATTATTTATTTTGTAAACAACGCCGCAACATCCGCGGCTGAGCGTGAAAGTGAGGCCAGTTTATTTCGTTTCCGTTTGTCCCGTACCAATTCAATTTCGCAGTAAAAAAAAGCATCGGAGGTTAAGTGACAATCCCTCGTGTGGCTTCACGTTTTTTTTTTTACGTTTGCTTCATTTTAGAAAAATCACGACGTATAAAAAATATTTCATTCGTAGTCGAAGTAATTTCCAGCCATACGATAGAAATTTCTCTCTCTCTTTTTCTTTCTCTCTCTCTCCCTCTCTTTCGTTCTCTCTTAATATACAATATATACAAATAAATTTCTCTAAAGTTTATCTAATGTAATACTTTTGTGTAAATGTATATAATGAATTGTTTAAACAGAGATAGTTGATTAAATTAAAATATTTTTATGTCATCCTAAAATTATTTTTTATAAAATTTTGAATAAATATGAAATTTATATCTTGATTAATTTACATCACTACATATAATTTATGGCTCAAATATAAAAAAATCATCTAAATTAAATTAAAACTATAAAATGGTTCTCGTGAACAATTGCAATTTGTGTTTCTCTTTTTAAATAATCATAATACTATTCATAATATACACTGTGATTTTAAAATTTTTTGTATATTACATGTATATATATATATATATATATATAAATAAGAAAATGCCTGTTGCAAATGTCATAAGAGCTCGTTTGTCCTGTTTTCACTGAATATTTTATTAATTTTTTTCTTTTACATCGTTTTGCAGGACAAGAGTTTCTTCGAGCGGAAGCAAATCGGGAAGATTAAATCAACCGCGCCTCCGATCGGTTCGTTAACCTTAGTTTAATTTTAAAACACGGTGCGAAGCATTAAGGCCATTTTTTGCAAGCGATTTGCGCTTGACTGACTGAAGAGCGCGAAAACAAAACGAACAGAAGATACAGAGAAGAATGAAGTGAAAAATACTGGCAAAATATCTTCGATCGCGTTCTAATTGTTTGTTGCATAATTTCCGAGAAATATCCTGTTATGTTGCTTCAACTGACTGTTTTGATTTTAATAGTTTTAAAAAATATTAATATAGAAATAAGAAAAATAAATATATACGATGCATAAAAGCTCTCTCGTTCCTTTCTCTCTTCTTCATTCTTTAAGTAGTTCGACTATAAAAACTAGTTACATTGTGAAAGAAAAGAAACTCATTTTATCTTAAATAAAATATGACTAAAAAACATTAAAATAATTTTTTCTTGTCTTAAATTTGTAATCAATTATAATAAATTATATTAAATTATAATAAATTAGTTTAAATATAAAATGAAGTATTGTGTTGAAAAAATATACTTACAAAGATATTTTTAAATTCTTTTACTTTAGAATACAAATATACATTTTTCAATAAAATAAAATAAAAATATATATTATAAGTACAGGTATTATTATTACAAAAATTAAAATAGATTAATTCAAAATAGATCATTTAACCTGAGAAAATTGTACATAGATTTAAATTGTACGTAAATTTAAAATCAACTTTAAGAATTATTCAGAGATCTATTATTTCAGAAATTTCCTCTCTCTTTCATTAATATTCTCATTCGAGTCTATCATCGAGAAGAGATACGTTTCACAAAGATGCATACATATATAACAAATGCACAGGATATAAATAACAATTGATGCGCAAAAGTGTATCATGACTCATAGGGAATCCACCCTTTTTTTCATCAGTAGATTACCGTGGATAATTCTCAAGAACCTTTATAGCCATTCGTCAGCCTCAATTTTCATTTGCCGCATATACCTTCATCCGTGTCCTCCACCGATCTTTATTTACTTTTATTCCCTCCATTATTCGAGCTTTTACTGTGCCGCCGATAGAAGCAGGGGTTGCTCGATAATACACACTTTTATTTTCATTCCCACGCCCGAGTGGCTCGCTCTCGAAGCAGCAGCAGCAAGCCGATATACCACTTGTTCTTTTCACGTCATTTTTAACGAACGGATATGATATCCCCATAGTCTTGCTATAATGCAGAATAATCAATACCGGGGCCATCGCGCGGCTGTGTGCCGACATTTCGATGGATAGGATATTAAAAGTTTGACGTTTCGTTATCGATGGCTCCCGTAAGTCAACGAGTTAGTTGAGTTGCGACTAGTTGTGGTCGATGAAAGTATAAAAAGAAAGTTGCTCTGCTATTCTTTATGGACTTAATATGAATATCAAAAAGGATATTATATGATGCTTTTTAACACAAGAAACGTACATACTACAAGAATTATGATGAAAACCGTTTTCGTGGACTATTTCAAGAAGCACAATTCCATAAATAAATGATCGAATAAAATTTTATTTTTTATTTTTCAAGCGAGAATGGAATGATGCATTGGAAAAACTAACTATTTCTGAAATTTATCCTTTTACAATGGCAAACATTAATAAAAAACATTTGGCAATCCATATTTTTAATTCTCCATAAATTTATTTTCGTTGCGCACAAGAGACATAGTTGGATCGGAAATGTTTAATTTTATACATCGAATAAAAAGAGAAATATCGTTCTATAAAATTTATTGGCGTAAAGCTGTTTCAAATAAAAAAAAGGCAATTTAAGCAAATCGATGTATAGAAGAGCAATCTTTATCAGAATATATCTAAAAATGTACATTTTTATATTAATTTGAGATAATTAAAATAAACATATAAGTAAAATAAAAGTAAAACACGAAAAATACAATATATATACGTATAAGTGTGATATATATTTCTGCGTCAATAAACCAGCAAAGATCATAGAATTTACGAGCAATGCGATATCAAGAAAATCTCAAATAAAATAATTCTACCGGAGGAGATAGAGAAATAGATTTAGAGTTTTATAAAGTTTCCATCAAACAGAATGTTTTAATAAGGCTCGTAAGTAGCATTCGATGTGTCAGAGTATAAGAGGTAGGGAAGATGAAATGCACAGCTGTGCGTAAAAGGGATGAAAGGGAAGGAAACGAGTATAAAAGGGAAGCTGTTGCGCGGAAAAGCGAAACGGCGAGATGGTATGGTTGCTATGCGCACTAAAAACTTTCGAATTCGTCGGCAGCCGGAGGTGCTTGTAAAAGTACGATGGTAACTGTAATGCGATAAATGTAGTTTTGCAGTTGAAGAACTCGCTAGGATCATGCAAAAATTGCAATGATTAATCGCGGTAAATCGAGAACTTGCAGCACAAGTTGTCAAGTAGACGTCAAGTAGCTCTAACTCTTAAGTCGAATTTAGATTGATTTTTATACACATCGAAGAACTTAATTATCTTTGGTATAATTAACTGTTTTCTTTCAATTTGCTCTATTAAGTTAGACTATTTATTTATTTTTATAATTTCTTAAATTATATATTTTTATATCATTTTTATTACGCATGTAATAAAATATTATTAATTTATATATACGTTTATATATAAATATACACTAACTGTATAATAATAATGAACAATGTAAAAATAATATAAAATAATATAATAAAATAATAAAAATAATATAAAAAAATAGAAAACTAAATTATTTTTTCTCTTCATGATTAAATTTGATCATTGTACGACGATTAAATTCGTTAAACTACCTAAGGAATAACAATTATCTCGTTTCTAGCCTAAAAAGATAAGTACATTGCAAGTAAACTTAAGAGTTTCTCTCCTCCTTTTAATGACTCCCGATATTTACTCGTAAGGATCTCGACTATGCAATCAAGAATTATTCAACCGATTATACCTATGAAATAATGAATTAAATCGATTAACTCTTTGAAATTCGCTGAATGTCTCTCTTGAATTCTCATTGAATTCTCTTTCTCTCTCTCTTTATTTCTTTCTAAAATAGAGTTAGCGGATATTTGCCATAAATTGGAACAAAGTATCTTGCGCGCACAGGTTAATGGTTATGGTATAAGTCGGGATTTATGAAAGAGCCATCGCATATATGGATATATCAAAGTGAAATCGGGTCAGATTGCTCAGTTGTGCGTCCTGCAACTGGCACATTGTACGTCCCGTCTCGTAACTTTACACTGTAATTGCCCTAGCCCGACGTTACACAGCGCGGTGGCAAAGTTTCCGTGGCACGGTAATAGCGGTGTTGACCAGCGAGATGAGATGTTATAGCAACGATCGCGTGAAATTAGTTTCGTGAAAATCTATTACGTGACGCGCGTTTTATTCGTAATCGCGAGTATCGTGCGATCCTTACAAATCGTCGTCATCGTCGTCGTCGTCGTCCTCGTTGTCATTACGTACATTCACGACGGAGATCAAAGTGAAAAGTTTCTTTTGTTTCGCGCGGCTCACTTTCCCCCTTCTAATTTTACGCTCCTCGAAAATTGGCTCGTGTATTACTCCAACGTATGGGCTACAAACGAGCGATCGGCACTCGTGCCATGCAATCTACGGAGATTGGCGGGTGCTCGCAAATCGGCAATTTTCTTTGTCCGTGAAATAACGTATAACTGATAAAATGCGGGCAACTGTCGAGAGCCTATAGATATCTGTTATTTCTCTTTTTTTGCTCTCTCTCTTTCCCTCCCTCACAAGTTCTCTAGCGAAAATGATGATTTAAGAGCTACCAATCGTCTCTATGTATCTCGATTTCGCGTCGTTGATACTTTGTCGATGAGCGACCACACGTGCGAGGATTACCGGTGCGACGTGTATTTGTGTGCACATCATTTCGGTGTCCGTCAAATAACCGTGCACTCGAATACACAAACAGGCATTCGATTCGTACCGTAGATAGGGGTAGTTACAGGAATCTATTGTACTCTCGAGAGGTCGCGCGAGGATCGGACGGGGGCGCAAAAGGGGGAAGCGAGAGGGGCTATTCGACGGCATGTGAGGAGGGTAGGAGGACAGGGGATAGAAAGCGTCTGGATGAATGGCGGCGGTGTTGCTGGTGGTGGTGGCTTTTAGCTGGGCGCATTCAACCGCGAGGGTTAGCCGGGGGTACGGTATTAACGCATCCGCACGCGGTACACAGGAGGCGGGAGGATACGTCCGTTTCGCGGAATCGGCTATAAAATGTATCGCGACGGTAATATTTGTTTAATATAGTTTATCGCCGATGGCCATCGCCGTGATGCAAAAGTTATTCCTTGCGGCTTTCGGAAACGGCAGATATCTACAGGATGTTTCATAAGCGGTGAGCTTTTTCCCCAGTAAAAATTTGATGGAAGATAATCGTTTACTGTATTGAATATTTATTCTTCACATTTTAAATGATAATTAAATAATAAAAATAAATTAAAATAAATTAAATAGAAATAAAAATTTCAGGAATGGATTCCTGCTTAGAGAAGAAAAAGAAGTTTATCAACATGGGTCCGGAAAGATTGATTAGTTTTTCAGTTATTAAGATTTTTGTAATACAAAATTTTGTCTCATTTCTCGTCTTAAAAGTCCTTTTACAGGCACCGTTTTTCAAGTTCGGCAACATGTTGATGTCTGTAAAAGAACTTCTAAGACGAGAAATTAGACAAAATTTTGTATTACAAAAATCTTAATAACTCAAAAACTAATTATTTCCGGGTCTTAATAACTCAAAAACTAATTATTCCTATGTTAATTAACTTCTTTTTCTTCTCTAAGCATAAGGAATCCATTCCTGAAATTTTGCCCACCACTTATGAAACACTCTGTATATTCGAGAGGGATTCTACTCCAAGTATTAAATATTTTCTACGAATTATAGATTTATCGAACCGTATTTAAAATGTATGATATATTGAAACTCGACTATTTCGAGGAAAAATGCTCTCGCCAACATGTGTCATCCATGTTACTTTAATTCTTAAACTGTATTAATTCTTAAATGTAAAAATATATAAATAATGAATAATGATTAATAACAATTGGTATAAATAATGATCAAATTTCTTTCTAAATCTATTTGTTACTACTGTTCAAAAATAGAATATTACAAAAAAGTTACTCTAGTATTAAAATCACTTTTTCCCCAGTAAAAATTTGATGGAAGATAATCGTTTACTGTATTGAATATTTATTCTTCACATTTTAAATGATAATTAAATAATAAAAATAAATTAAAATAAATTAAATAGAAATAAACTTAAATTATTCTGATTAAAATAAAACGCATATTACAAAATATCAAATTAAGTTAAATAATTAAATATTTTTTCAATTTGTTAAAATATATAATATTTTATACATATTTATATATAATTTTAATTATACGTATAATTTAATAATTGTTATTTATTTCCGTTATTAATATTTGCAAAGCTATTTGCAAAGCTATTTGCACGCTTGACAAATAATTTGCACTGTTCATCAGTGTCGTTGCCTTAAGGTATATATTCAAAGTTTAAAAAATATTATTTTAAAAATATTACATTTTCTATAAAATGAAGAATTATTATTCGTATCTGAAAAAAATTATTACAACAAGTCATCGGTTATTTATCGGCTAACATTTCTAACATACTTCGGTTTACATCCGTATTCACCCCGCTTGTATCGCGGACACGACCGTTATCATAAATCTCTCATTAAATCCTTTTCACGAAGTTACGAGAGCGTTGTTTAGACATGAAAGAATACAGATATCAAATGGTATGCACTCGCGTAACGATGCAACGCTTTCATTTAGATAACAAAGGGAACGAGATTGCCATCGTCCGTGCATCGCGCAGGGTGTCCAGGCAAGGGGTAGAAAATAATCAAGCGGAGTGTATGCGCGGGGGAGGAATGGGGGTGGAGGGAGGTATTTGGGAGGAGAATGAACTACGCAGGCCCGGCCGACTCTGAAATATGTTATACGCCGTAGGACGCCACAGCGGCGGTGGCGGCCGTGTTTGTTTAATTCGGTTTAACGCATTCGGGGCGAGGGTCGCATCGACCGAAACCGGTCGTGGCTCCACACCGCACCTTCCTTTCGTCCCGTTTTCGTTCAACGCGCTTCCGTGCGGAACCGAGCGTGCTTCTCGAGATACGGAGGGAGCTTAGGTCCCCGCATCCAGTCTCCCCCACAAACAGATTCGACGATAGTGTAAAATAGATACGGGGACGCGAGAGTTTACGAGCTTAATCGTGTAAGTTCGGTGATGATGGATTCGCTCGAGGCAACCGAAAAGCGGGATTTCAACGAGTCTACTCTCGCTTCCGAATGTCGCGACGAAAAATTCGAGGCGCAAGTTATCCGAGCGATACGTTTGGCAAAATTATATCGACATCTGCGTCAAAATTTCCCTCGTCAAAATAGGTTGATAGAGAGATTGTTCATTCTGAACTTTGGTTTATGCGAATCATAATCGTATTATGACTTCCCATTCAATTCCCATGGTATCTCTCAATTATATTCTCACGCGAGTCATTTCATCCCACTTCTCGTTGTTGAACGCAATGTAACGTGACACTCGGATGTTTATTCGCGTAATAATCTGTTAATAATCTAGTCGAGCGAACAATAGGATGGGCGGGAAGAACGCGAGAAAAAGAGCGCGAATGGGCGAACGTTGGCGGCAAAGTTGGTGTGTTTCATTGGGCTTTAGGAATCAAATATTTGCACGACTCGAGCTTCGCCTCGGTTTACACGGCGAAGCTCGCGAATCCTAAATACTCAGCATTTACCTCGACTCACTGGCGGAAAACCGGCAGGCAGGGTGGTGGGTGGAGGGCGAAGGGAGCGTGCGAGTGACGGGTCTCTGGTTATACGCGAATACCGCGAGAGGGTTAATTTGTCGGCTCCGCACGTTCGGTGCAGATTCGAAAATCGCGATCCGCGCGATTATACTGGGCGTGCGGCGCGTCAAAATAGCGCTGAATCAGCGGCCATTAAGGCCGGTGAGAGCGCGGCCCTTATTATTGCGAGTTAAATCGTCCGAGCGTTTATCCTTCGTAAAGAGTCGCTTGCGAGTCCCTAATTGGCCTCCTCGCACGATCGTCGTGAGAATGGAATCAACGCACGAGCTCGAGGAAGCGTGGGCGTCAGGAGAGTCTACGATCAATTTCCGCTCGCGAGGAATAATTAAATCGTTATTTAAGGATGTTTTGCTACCTATTTTCAAATTATTGGGAATTTAATGAAAATTGTCCTTACATATGTTTAGAATCTTCAGTACAATTTTTTAATCGATTCACTAAGGCGTTCACAAGTTATAAGGATTTTAATTTGCACCGAATTAACATGTGTTTTTATGGGAAACGTATAACCACGTCGATTCAAATGACAAAAACACATGGAAATAATATTCAGAATTTGTTTAAAATTTGCAAAAGATACAGAGGAAATATGGTCAAATAATATTATACAAGTGCTAACTGGTTAAAAAGATGTTAAATATAATTCAATGAAGTTAGTCATGTATCTGTTACAAGACGAAATTCTCTGCCAAAAGTTAATCATTTCGATTAAGGATGTTTTGTAGTTATTTTCAAAATATTGAGAATTTAATGAAAATTGTACAGAATGCCCTTACATATGTTTAGAATCTTCAGTACAATTTTTAAATCGATTCAGTGTTCTCGCAAGTTATAAGGATTTTAATTTGCACCGAATTAACATGTGTTTTTATAGGAAACGTATAACCACGTCGATTCAAATGACAAAAACACATGGAAATAATATTCAGAATTTGTTTAAAATTTGCAAAGGATACAGAGGAAATATTTGGTCAAATAATATTATACAAGTACTAACTGATTAAAAAGATGTTAAATATAATTCAATGAAGTTAGCCATTTATCTATCACAAGGCGAAATTCTCTGTCAAAAGTTAATCATTTCGATTAAGGATGTTTTGTAGTTATTTTCAAAATATTGAGAATTTAATGAAAATTGTACAGAATGTCCTTACATATGTTTAGAATCTTCAGTACAATTTTTAAATCGATTCACTAAGGCGTTCACAAGTTATAAGGATTTTAATTTGCATCGAATTAACATGTGTTTTTATGAGAAACGTATAACCACGTCCATTCAAATGACAAAAACACATGGAAATAATATTCAGAATTTGTTTAAAATTTGCAAAGGATACAGAGGAAATATTTGGTCAAATAATATTATACAAGTACTAACTAGTTAAAAAGATGTTAAATATAATTCAATGAAGTTAGCCATGTATCTGTCACAAGACGAAATTCTCTGTCAAAAGTTAATCATTTCGATTAACAAAATTCGGAATATTTTAGTAAAAACCTAATAAATATTAAAAAATACATCTCTGCACTGTAGTTAAGATCAAATTGTAATTCCACTCAAATTCTCAAAATACATCAAAAGTGGATATTCGTTAATATTGATTTTCAGCTACTTTTTAGCTTACTTTTCAGCTAGGATTGTACATACAAAACATCCTTAAAAAGAGAGAAAAAATATTTTACATTATCTCTCGAAATTTAGTCGCGCAACTCTCTATTAAAATTGCACTGTCAATTCACGCAAAAATATACTGAACAATAGCGCAGAACAAGGTATTTGTAGTGCTGAGGAAATATTCTTGAGGCGATATATCTATCGAAATTTTTGTAAAAAGGGATATTCTATGATAAACAATTTTGCAACCTCTTCTTCCTCGTGAGAAAATAACTCCATGACACGCTCTTCCGCTTCTATTATGCTAATTCGAACGTTCTTGCTACTTTATCATAAAACCTAGTCGCATATGAAATTCTCTCTACAATCTCCTTAAATATAAAGATGGCCCTAGAGCTCCGTGAACGGTTATCGGTTCGATAGGTCTGCCACTTAATTCACCGCGCGCGTCGTCAATATCCGGATGCTCTTATCCGCCTCGAACGTGCACATCGATTCGGCATGTATCCGGGTTTGGCAATCCGCTCTACCGCCCATGTCTAACCTACATACGCGCATGATAAATGCTCTTCCATGTCCGAGTATCGCGCGAGTATCGAGCGAAATGCACGTTAACGATTACCGTGAAAATCGAGAGCGCGAGAATATGTTGGGGAACGTAGTAAGAGCAAAAAAAAACGCGGAAATACACGAGAAACCGGCTCCTTTGGCCCTCTATGGAATTTAGGCCAAGAGACCTGTCGACTTCCCTTCTCCCTTCACCCTCTTCCCAGATGCCGGTATCCGATGCTGAATCGCCCGATCGTCTCTGTTCTCCTCGAATTGTTATCGATTCCGATGTCTCTGGTCCTGTTTCTGGCTGGTATATAACTGTGTATATGTCGCGAGCTTATCGTGAGACGTGGCACTTCATAAACATCTTAGTCTTGAATCTAATATTCTACATGAAGCTTCTATTCGTGTCTACCACCTTATCGCTAAATATAAATCATGCCACCATCGTATTGTCTGACGAGTAATCCAGATTTTCACAAATCCATATATAATCATTTCTTGAGCTAAATTAATCTTCTAATGATCAGATTGGAGAAATGTCAATGTATCAGTTCGCTGTCTGTCAGCACGAATAAATCGTATGAATAAATAAAAATTCTGAAAAATTTCGACTTCTATTTTTGAAATAGAAGACTTAATTTCATCCTTCCACACGAAACTGCACGGATATAGCGTTAATATCATATATTCAATCAATCTCGCTCGCATCGTCGTAGAACAATAATCCGTCACGCGTTTCTTAACGACGGCATCGTGACAAATTGGCGCGTACACGAGCGACAATCTGTATCAAGCGGACGAACGCGATCTGTCGATCTGTCGATCATCGTAGAGACGCGCCTCTGACATTAATACATCATCGATTGTCCTACAAACGTGCACGCTGGCGCTAGCAGTAGCTAAAGTACTGATATTCAGTCCGCTCCAATCGTTCCAGTCATTATGCACCGACACAAACCCGTCTGTTAGATACCGTTCCGTGGTAGGTGCCCATCTGCAGTTACTTCGACCCTCGCACGTCGCATGTACCTATCTACGAAATGGATACACCCTATGCACAATGTAGATGAAGAGGCATGTGCGTACCAACCAATATATTCGAGTAGCCGCGCGATACGATACGTTTTACTGACACAGAAAAAAAACAGCTGACATTAGCAAAAAACAGCTGACATTAGCAAAAATAGCTGACATTAGCAAAAATAGCTGACATTAGCAAAAATAGCTGACATTAGCAAAAATAGGTGACATTAATAGACAATAGTGAATATTTTCGCACAAATATAATACGAGCCATATTATATTCCTCATACAAATAGAGAAGATATTTCAAAAGCTTCATCAATGTTAAGTAAAATTACATTATTCGTCGGATAATAATGATGTCGATAATACGTCGTATTATTATCTCCAATGAAATTTATTTAGAGCGACACAGATAATTAATATTAAATATTCAAGAATTGTGTATAACAATCTCTTGACGTTTGCGTCGAGGAAATAATCGGATTTGAAGATATTCAAACAATCCTAATGACAGTTCGCTGAGAGATTTTTATGACAGAGCTTTATAATAGAATTCTTTGTTTCTAGTTCTCCGTCGCAAAAGTTTGCACGATGCGATCCATAAAGCAAAACGTTCCAATAAAAGAAGTAGAAATGTCATAAGTGTGTATATCCACATCCACCAGTCTTTGCAAAAGGTCTGTAAACAACGGGTTATAAAATACTTTTTTTTTTACAACAGTACGTGATCAAATCTTGAGTAACATCTCTGAAGAGTTCATAAGAGTTTAGTAAGTACAGCTGTTATATAAAGTTTTATAGCTACAATTCTCTTCGTTAAATCTTGGGATGTTTTTGAGAGCGTTTCATTACACAACATATTAATTTTTTTATGTCTGATTAAATTAGTAACATTTGATAGCAATTCCTTCTACCTTTACTTTTATATTGCAAATATATTCACTAGACTTATATACAGAATAAAGTTTGCCTCAAAGTTCAAGAATTAATTTTTTTCCCTTCATGCATTTAAAAATTTCTTTTTAAGTTTAAGAGATTTTCCTTCAAACTTTTCCTTACACAAGCGTAATACATAATTAAAAACAAGAAAAATATATGCATGATAAATTATTAGTTAGTGTAGTAACGTGAAAAAAAACGAGAAAATATCTATTCTCTTTATGCGATTAAAATGTAAAAGAACGTAGTTTTTTTTTTCTCAAAAGCTTCGTTGGATTAATCACGATATTTGTGAGTTCACGTCGATATAAATATTAATCATATTTCATTGTTATTCTAATGAAAATATATGGGATGACCTAAAAATTATGAATTCAATTAACGTTAAAGTTAAACTAAAGTTATTATAAATTCAAGTTAATATTAAAGCAACAATATCCGTGATACTCACGCGCGCGACGTTGTATGAAATCGACAGGAAAATCCGTAGTTTATTTATATCAGAGGGATAACGTTACTTGTGAGTAAGAGAGGATTAGAGAAGTCACAAATCATGGAATTGAACAGATTAAAATGGACATTCTGGGGGAGCGAAGATACGAGAATCGACCTGTCGGTGCATACCCTCGTTTTCGTTTTTCATCACTCTTTATGCGAATATGAAAACGTTTTCGCCGAGCCCGTATTTTAAAGGTTTCAAATATATTGAATCTCTAACATATTTTGACATATCTGTACATGTTTTTTACACGTTTGTTTATATTCTTGCTCACTTTCAATAAAGTCGATTTGAAAATCATCAAAATAATATGAAAATATGAATAACATAATAATATAAAAATTCTTACATTATCATATCGTAAATTAATAAGAAAACTGATGGGTTTGATAGGTTTCAAAATATACATTTTTTAAATAAATATTGCTTTAATAACATTTCCCATCGCTCGAAAATATTTGTCACGATGCATTTTCAAATCTGCGATATCATAAAAAAAAATGAAAATCCCCCGTCATTAAGTGTGACTCCTAATAATAAATTTAGTCATTAAATGTGAATCTTAATAATAAATTTTTTAAATAAATATCGCTTTAATAACATTTCCCATCGCTCGAAAATATTTGTACATATTCATGATACACTTTCAAATCTGCGATATCATAAAAAAAATGAAAATCCCCCGTCATTAAGTGTGAATCCTAATAATAAATTTAGTCATTAAATGTGAATCTTAATAATAAATTTTTTAAATAAATATCGCTTTAATAACATTTCTCATCGCTCGAAAATATTTATATATATTCATGATACACTTTCAAATCTGCGATATCATAAAAAAAATGAAAATCCCTCGTCGTCAAGTGTGAATCCTAAATGATTGCCTTTCATCTCGAATCTCGATGTCCGACACGATCTACTACAACGATCGACTACATGAAACGATACGAAACTCGAGCGCGATCCGTAAGACAAACTCCTATGATCCGGATGTCGCCAAGATTCGCTTTCCTCTCTGACCGACGTGTAGCCGACAAAGTTTCAAATTGGTCCCGGTCGGCTACAGGAGGCGAACCCCGGGCGATTACCGTTCGTGTTGGCGCGCGATCCACATCAAATAGTCTCTAAATAGAGAAGGCGACCGACCACGATTACGAGTAGCGAGACAAGAGAAACATGAGGATATATCACGGTCTTTGTCGCTGGCTGAATTTCTCCATTAGTTATATATATATTAGCTACATATATATATTAACCACACACGTCTATGCGAGTCTAGCTAGAGGGAAACGTAAAGCGCACGCGTACGCGTTTACATGTGTCTACGTATGCTCAAATACAAATATCGGGTTATCATGTGTACGTATACACACGGAGGTGTGTATACAATTTGCAAATGCATACGCGGCCCGAGACACGCACGTAGACGGGCGGGGAACACAAATCACTGGTGTAGAGAGGGACAACATCGAGGGGAGGTGCCTCCATGACATACGCGAGTAATTGAATCGATGAATGCGATGTATAGCGTTATCGTGCGATGTTATAACCTTACACCCGAATCCAATAAAAATCGTTAAAAATAATTTCTGTACCGATACTTCTTCCCTTTATTAGATAATGTGTATGTGTGTCCAGTGTTTTTCTTTTATAATATATTAATAATAAAGGGAGGGGATTTTTAATATATTGATTACTTTTCTCTATTTCAAAATATCCGGTTTTGTTCATAAACTTACGTTAAAGAATATAATTATTTGCTAGAATGCATGGAAATTTATATATCGTGAAAAAATGTAACTAACATGACTATAAATAATCTTGACCAAAATAACATTGTATATTTATGATTATACTACTATTGTACATTTATGATTTTATTACTATTTCTCAAAATATAAAAATACAGAATGCTGAAGAACGTATGTAACCAATAGCTAAATGTGTACTTTTTCAAGAAGGAATTATGTGAAATTATCCGAAATTCAAAATCCTTCGATAAAAAAAAAAAGTTACTATGAATCTGGACCAAATCTATATGTTCAATTGATATCCTGCGTAATGCATACAATATATGCATCACATGTAATATGTAATACACATATTGTATATAATAATGTACGTAATATATATAATAATGTACGTAATGTATATAATAATGTACGTAATGTGTGTTTCACTAATATGTTAACTAATATTCTGCTTGTGAGCTACCTATTCCACATAGTTACCGTCTGTGCGTACACACACAGGGTATGTATACAATTTGCAAATGCACACGCAATTCGATACACGCGCATAGACAGATTGCGACGCAAATCACCACCAACATTGACGGGGAAGTGGTTTCATCTAATTAAATCGATCATATTTTAAATACGGGTTCCATTGTTTCATCGTGTTTTCAATAAATATACATGATTTAGAAAACAAATATAGAAATTTTTGCCAAATCAAAAATATAATACATATGAACCATCATTTTTATGTTGAATTATTTTGCGAGTATCTTTCCTACAGTATTAAATATATGATTTGTTATAAAATTATGTATTTTTCTTAATAATATTACATCGTTTTTTTTTAAAAGAAGATATTGTGTATGATTAAGAAAAATAAATTCAATGCTATTTTTATATTATTATTTTATTTCGTCTTTTAGATAAATATATCATCCTTTTTATATCTCTCTCATATATTAAAATATATATACGCAATATTTATAGTAAACTGTACATACGCGATATTTTATGATTAACTATATTTTCTAAATAATGAAAAGTTATTATCAAGAGAGAGAAAGGGGTATTTTCATGATAATATGTCCTATGTTACGATTATATAGTAATTAGCATGATCGTCCTTGTTTGCGTAATTGCAATAAGCGACACAACTGATTACATTCATGAGGCTAATGCATCTCAAACAACAAACCACATAAATGAAATCACAAGTGCATTTATGGAAAGGTATATCTCGTTCAACATTATACAAGCGCTTTGTATTATAATGTCAACATGATGTCAATTAACTGATTGTATTAATAACACTACTTGAGTATGTAAAAAACTCGCATGTTTAAAATGCACTAAATAATAGTTTTCCGCCAGCAAGTATTTTATAAAAGTAACGTTCAATGAAAGATTTTTCTCCGCAAATATTTTCATTTCGCATATAAAAACCAAATATGCTTTCAGCATCGGTATGTATTTTCTCAGGCAGATCAAGAATGGGACTATTTTATTTCTCTCAGAGAGCGAATAGAAGTAGACTATTCTATTTCTTTTCAGAAGTAGTAAAAATTTCCCTGAGACATTTTCAAATACGTTTGCTGTAAAAACCACTGTGAAATGAATATTATCTTCAAAATCTATAAATATATTGATTCTGAAAAATAAACAAAAAATAATGATTCTCGATCGCCTTGGGCTGAAACACAACACATTAATTTTCTTTGACAGGAAAACGCATTCTCAAGAAATATCACACAAAATATAAGCACATCATGCATATCAACCCTCATTATCTAATCTTAAATTTCAATTCATAAGCCTGAAACAAATCAAATTCGTATTCACATGTGTTTGACGTGCGAAGAGAGAATCTCCCTGGTATTCAGCGTCATTCGCGTCTTGTCAGATAAAGCTAATAAAAGTGAATTCGAGAAAACACTTAAGTATGAGGACTAGCCAATCGCGAAAATTCTTCGAACGAGTTTCGGAGAAAGGGAGGGGGCGAAGGGACAAGTGCGAAAGGGAAACGGTGCTGAGGGAAGAGAAATACCGAAGAAGTTCGCGCGTACATTGCCGAGAGCCGGGCATTTTTGAAACGAGCGTTCGCGTGACTAGGTTGGTCGATGGTTCGGCGTCGCGAGAGAGATAGAGAGCGAGAAAGGTAGACGGAAACACGGGGGGGGAGCGAAAGCCAGACGAGAAAGAGAACGAGACAGAGCGAAAGAGGGTGGGCGCTCGAAGGGGTCGCGCGGGGGAGGGTAGGTGTTCGTTCGTTCGGCGCTCTGGTTCTGGGGGGGAAGGGCGCAGAGAGTGTACAGGAGAAGGCTGGTGGATCGATTCAGCCGCTCGAGTCGAGTCGAGACTACGCTTCGGGGCTCCGCGTGCTCCGCTCCGCTCTGCGGCCTCTCCACATACGCGCACGTAAACCATATGCCCACACAGACACGCACAATCTTCCCCAAGGACGCGTATGCGTGCAAAGACACCCGCGGACTGATCACCATTTCAACTTGCGAACGCAAGCAAAGAGGGCAAAGGGGAAACGGAGACGCGAATCGAGGGAGAGGCGGGGTGGGAAACTTCTGTGTTGACTTTCATCGGATTCCGATTTAGTTTTAGTCGGTGCGGCTTTGGATCTTGTATCGCTATTCGCGGTTGAGTATGCCGATGATGAGAAAAGAGCTACATCGTTTCAGATTCGGGGGGGAAATCAATGATGCATTTAAAAATCATAATCTTTAGATTCGATTCGAGAGTTAAGTTTCTTTAATAAATACACTTGCGAATATCTTGCGAAATCTCGAATATTCGATACAGCAAAATTTATAACGAAACATTTTATTTTGAAACACGTGAAATTTTGATTTTATATCATTTTTAATCATTTTATTTTGCATTTAAATGAAAATAAAATTACATTTATCACGTATTTGCATTTTCTTAAATTTAAATAAGTTATTCATATTTAAAATATCATTGATTATATTTATCAATAAAATTATTGCGCGATTATGTAGCATAATAAATATATTTAAACTGATATTTTCCAATGGAGTAAAAATATTTCAATAATACAAGTTTTAAATGCATCATTCTTAAGTGTCATAGAATTCTGAAAGATTTAATTACGCGTGAAATGCGGTTCTGCCAGCATTCTTGAAAATAAAGTCTGCAAATTCGTATTCCTAGTGTAGCTCGTTAGAAAAATTACAGGCTACGTCCTACAACGGCAAAAGACCAGAATGTTTAATATCTTCCTACTGTAAAATACATCCCGCGATATAACGTCGCAAAATAACGAGTGCAATGCCCGCTGTGCTCCGTTTTCGGCGGCCACTGCTTATTACGAATGTTCGCTCCACTGTGTGTTTCATTAGCATCAACCGCAACGTTTTATTACTGCTTGTGCTTAAGTATTTCGCAATTTACCCCGCCAAAAGTTTTAATTAATAAAACATTACAACGCGAGATTGCAATGCCTATATGCTAGACAAACAAATTTCGCCAATCGGCGCGAGAGTGCATTTCCGATTAAATTGTAATTCCTGACTTTGCGTCAGCGTGCAACCATCGTAAATCTACCTTCTTATATGCATATGCGTATAAAACGTTGTCACAGAAGAAATACGATCGTCTTTCGCGTTACACTTGTGTGATCCCTCTCTTGAAATCCCCATCTCGTGCATTATTTCTTACTTTCTCATCGTATCATGCTCTCTCTTTTTCAAGCGTTTCATTTTTCATATATTTCTATTTCTTATTCGCACAGTTGTAACGCGAAATGGATCGGTCCATGTGTTTATGAAAAGACGGAGAGAAAAATATAAAAGAGATAAATATAAATGTATATATTTATCGAATCACGCACTGAGAAACATCGTTTAATTGTACCAACAAGACGTATATGATTGAAGGATTTTGATCAAACAAGAATTTCTAGTTATCATGACTCGATTTTTTATAACTAGAACGTTTAATAGATTTTACTATGAGAATTTGGTTAGTATTTTCTGGTTGAATCTATAAAATTTCTTGTTGCATTAACTTCTTTGCTTGCTTCTTAACTTAACTCGTATTCAATATTTGCCATGAAATGTATATAAAGAACTAGTATTAACGTTAAATCCAAAGTATATTTCTTTCTTACGAGCAGTAGTGCCAGAAAGAGGATGCTAGCTCTCTGATTATGTGTTTGAGCTGCATCCTCTTCTTGCATCACTGTTTATCAGTTTAATTTCTAACAAACTGAATTTCAAATAATTCATTCAATAATCTGGATTGAATTTATCCAATAATCTTGTTGGAATTCAGAATATTAAACAGACTTTTGAGATTAGATGGAAAAAATGTTAGACGACTTGGTGCTGGCCAGTTTATTATTAACCAGAAAATTTGGTAAATTTAACGGGAAGAAATTAATCAGATTCATCTGATAATTCCTACAAGAATTCTGGTTCGTCCATTTTCCAACAGACATACTGAATGAATCTACCAGAATTCTAATTAATGCAACCAGATTTTTTCTCAGTGTTTCATGAAATATATATAAAGAACTAGTATTAACATTAAATCCAAAGTATTTTTTTTTTCTTACGAGCAGTAGTGCCAGAAAGAGGACGCTAGCTCTCTGATTGTGTGTGTTTGAGCTGCATCCTCTTCTTGCATCACTGTTTATCAGTTTAATTTCTAACAAACTGAATTTAAAATAATTTATTCAATAATCTGGATTGAATTTATCCAATAATCTTGTTGGAATTCAGAATATTAAACAGACTTTCGAGATTAGATGGAAAAAATGTTATACGACTTGGTGCTGGCGAGTTTATTATTAACTAGAAAATTTGGTAAATTTAACGAGAAGAAATTAATCAGATTCGTCTGATAATTCCTACAAGAATTCTGGTTCCATTTTCCAACAGACATACTGGTCGAATCTACCAGAATTCTAATTAATGCAACCAGATTTTTTTCTCAGTGCGAGACAAGGAATAAAAGAGACGAGATCGAGATAAGTCCCTGCTCTTTTCATTTCGCGTGTATTTCATTTAATTATCTCAATGTAATTTTCTTATATGAATTTGACGCGCCTCGCGCACACATGTTTACTCCCTCAATTTACGCATACGGGCGTTCGCACGCAATCGACCCGCGTGTACGCCACCCATCCCGTAGAGCGTATGCTTGAATGCGCGCAAGCACGCACGCACGAGCGTGGAAACGGAGCGGATGCGAAGGTAAGAGGAGGAAGGGATGAAGATAGAGAGGCGAACGATCTCTCTCGCCTCCGCAAGCGCTTCTGTCAACTGTACGTCGCTATCGGGGGGGTGCACAGCCGCATTGCTCGCGCGCTGCAGTCAGCCTCCGCACCCTCTTTCCTCCCCCTCCCCCTCTCCTTCGCCATCCATCCTCCCCAATCGTACCTGCAGTCGCAGCCACCACGGCGCGATTGTGTGTTTCGCGGTGCATGCCGTTTGTCACCATTCAAGACGCTGACGCCGAATGCCGAGCGAGTTTCGCCACGAGTCAACGGCGAGGAGGGAGGATTCTCCATCGAGATCCCTCAAGAGGGGATGCATCGGGGGAGGCGAGGGAGAAGCGGGACGTTTACGCGTTTGCGGAAGACGCCGTCGTGCAAGAGACTTGGGCGACCGCTGCGTCGCGATTGTTCCCAGAAATTGCGGAGTACGGTCGATTACTTTAACAGTCGTATTATCATGAAAAACACCCTACGCTTACACTCTATGATTAACCATACACATTCGTGTTTTCACATTTCATCAAGCTCGTTAACATTCGCTTCTACGCGCGCGGGAATATGGAATATTAATATTCTTTTCTTCTTTATGGGTTCTGCAGATATTATTGTAATTTATGTCGAAACATTAGACGTTGACATTGGACTCTCGTTTTTCTTTGTCCATATGAATTTTAATTCACGCTTTAATAGTATCTAAGAAGTAAAAGCAAATAAAATTGTCATCGTTAACGAAATGAGTCTAGAATTTTTTAAGGAACCCTTAAAAAGCGGTAACAGTTGGTTCTTTGTCCCGAGGATACGCGCGCAAGTCGAGAGCAACAAAGGATAAAGCCGAATCTAATAGAAGCCTCTCGTCCGCAATGTGCACGGTGCGATTACGCTGTATCTTGTGAAATCAACAAGATTATCCATCGACGAAATCAGACCATCTGCGCATTGTTCAGATTTACGATCAGCAAGCGTACATGATGTCCGAAACAGTAGCCTATCAAGATATTCGTGATAATATTTAATATTAAAATGAGATGCAAGGAATCCTACTCGCGTCGTGATCATCTATTTTTTTCAATATTTTAGTTATTATTAATTGTCCTAACTATTTTATTATTAATTATTATACTACACAGGGTGGCCCACGTAAAGTGTTACAAATTTATATCTCGGAAACGAAGTAATTTAGAGAAAAATGTTTCAGACAAAAGTTATATGATTTCAAGGGGGACATAAGATGGTGCCACTAGTTTGACTTTGAAGAGTTACCTGAAGATCATGTGAAGGTTTCCTTCAACTTTTTAAATGGGATACCCTACATGTTTTTGCATATTCTTGTAGCTCATCTCGAGAGTTTCCCAAAACACTATAATTAAATTAGTTTACATTAAGTACTTTCCGAGTTATGAGGCTTGAAATCATTTCTTAATTTTACATAAATAAAATATCTTGTAAAATATTCATTTTTCGATTATCTTATCTTAATACTTTTATGTACAAAATAATGAGAGAAATCAATTGGTGTAAAGAAAACACACAATTGTTTCAAAAGAAAAAATGTAATTGTTAATTGCAAATTACATTTTTTTTCGAAACAATTATATTTTCTTTACACCAATTGATTCCTCTCATTATTTTGTACACAAAAGTGTTAAGGTAAGATAATCGAAAAATGAATATTTTACGGTTTATGTAAAATTAAGATATTTTAAGCCTCATAATTCGAGAAGTACTCAATGAAAAATTTATTATAGTGTTTTGGAAAGCTCTCGAGATGAGCTACAAGAATATGTAAAAGCACATAGGGTGTCCCATTTAAAAAGTTGGAGGAGGCCTTCACGTGACTTTCAGGTGACTCTTTAAGGTCAAACTAATAGCACCACCTTATGTCCCCCTTGAAACCACACAACTTTTGCTTGAAACATTTTTCCCTAAACTGCTTCGTTTCCGCAATATAAATTTGTAACGTGAGCCACTATGTATAAAATATAAATCATTTTTTAAAAGATTCTTTTATTATTTCATTTTTTGAAATAAACCTTACAAATTATCCTCCTTTCTAACCCTGGACACGCTTCATATCACGTGAACACAGAACTCATTCTGTATTCCCTGTCTCCTCTCGAAAATATCCCCCGAAACAAACCACTCGAAAAGTTTCCTCGCGATAAAACATACTCGGCCACTCAGGCGGACGTGCTAAACGCATGTTTAATAATTGAAACCTGCTCGCATTCGATCGATATTCGTGCGCCGCTAATCGTGCCGCCGCGAGCGACGACCCGATTTGCATTTCGCCCCTTTCATTCGCGTCGATGTTCCGCGTAGTCTAATGCCGCGAACAATGTTCTCGCAACAAGTGTGCGTCTGTGTAAAAAAATCCGATTACGGGCCGTAATACGGAAACGGCCGGTATAATCGTCGCGGCCGAAAAATTTTTCGGACCGGCCCGCGGCGAGCCGCCGTAACCGAATTTCGCCGGTTCTCGTTCCGACATGCAGCTTCCGCGCCTCTCATCGATATTCTATTAATATTTCAATATTCTCGGCCAGCTGCCTCAGGCACGAGACAATATCCACGGCAAGTATGCATCTGTCGGTTCGTGACAGTCGGCGAGCGAGGAACCACCATCGTGCGCAATAAGAATAAGACGACCCGGTGTATCTTACAGCCGGCAACTTTTCCCTCCCCGATCGCGTCGATCAAAAGTGCGGTCCTAATTTCGACAAAGGATAACGTCTGGCGCGTCGATGGCAATTTATCTCGCATTTCGCATTTTTTATTATATTTTTTTTTTAAAGACGAAATTTTAATCGCTGATGAGAATGCGAACGAATAATATAAATTGATCCTCCTCTCGGTTGATTGAAAATGAAGAGGCAACGGTGCTACTTGTGTAGTTTTATTGTAGTGCATCTAAAAGAGTCAAAATGCGTTCCCGTGCATTCCTTTCTCGCGCGTAAACGGAAAATCGATACACATTCGGGAATGGAATCCACATCCTTCATGTGTGTGCGTGAATACATGTGTGGAAAATGTAAAAAAGAATTTGTTCAAAGATATGTGAATATAGATATTTTTAGTTTTATGCGTACTCCGTTTATTGCTAGATACAAGTGAAAACGCGTTCTACTTCGCGTTTTTTTTATTCTCGCACAAATGGAAAGCAGGGTGACTTTAAAATAGATCTCCATTTTCAGATCGGAAACTGAAAACAGGTCTCTGAGAACGTCTTGCGTCTTTCTTCTCGGACGGAAACCGCAAAATAGAGTTTGCGATGTCAGCGCGCGTGAAAAATGTAACAAATAATACCTTCAAAAACGAGATGATGCTATTCGCATTTTGCGAGGTAGACTATGATTTTTATATGTCGGTTTCATCGGCGTGATAATATCGCCAGATGTGTTTTAAGGCGAGCCAGGGTGCATTTTGCATAACTTTATTACGTTTATTATGAACTCTCTTCACTAACTGCATAATAGTTTCAGTGAAACATAAACGCAATTGGAGTACTCTAAAATTGAAAAGCCAATCATGATGCACAAGTTTGCCTTACTGTAACAATGACAATCGATCCAATTAAAACTTAAGTACAATTCTAATTTCGAGTTGAAGCGACGTAATTAAAGTTTATACATTATGCCCCGCATTCTCTCGCTGCTCATAACGTGTAGCATGCAAATTGCACGTTTACTATTACACTCTATTATTATAAATACCTGTTTCCCAACGCACCAATTTGCACCGTGAATTCGATCGATTGGACGTAACTTCCTTTCGCGACCGGCTTTACACTGAAACAAAGAAAATGACATCCCAATTAATATTTTGTAAATATTTATACAAGACTGTATATATGTAAATATATGTATATATATATGTATGTATGTATGTAAAGAAATTAATTTAACTTCAAGTAGTAAAGCTTGCTTATTTTTCCCTTTAATTTATACTCTTTTAATTCTCATTCACATTCAACTCTCTTTTATATGTCGATACAACATAGTTTTGTCCATTCGACTACTTAAGGATTAAAATCGAATGAATGCATTTTGAATGACTGCGAACACTTTATTCCACTGAGGCGTTCTTCTTCATAATGCTACTCCCTATTCGATGCTAACAAGGCGTAAGCAACCGAATGAACTAGTTTCATTGAGAGTTACTTGAAAAATTATAATACAATCATAATTGACTAAGTTACTCGCTTGCTGAATAAGTCGCTCTAACATAAGTCTCAAAATAAAAAAAATCTTTGCTTTAAATTTTTCATTAAAAATCGGAAAATCGGACGATGTTATATGTTATTAATTTATCGCAATTGTCCGATGCTTTGAGTTCATCTTTCCCTCTATGATCTTTTAATCATGTCAATGACAATGCGTACAATTTACATACGTATTTTATTACTAAAATACACTGAGAAAAATCGTTTGATTGTACCAACAAGACGTATATGATTGAAGGCATTTTGGTTAAATCAAACAAGAATTTCTAGTTATCATGATAAGACTTGATTTTTTATAACTAGAACATTTAATAGATTTTACTATAAGGACTTGGTTAGTATTTTCTGCTTGAATCTATAAAATTTCTTGTTGCATTAACTTCTTTGCTTGCTTCTTAACTTAACTCGTATTCAATATTTGCCATGAAATATATATAAAGAACTAGTATTAACGTTAAATCCAAAGTATTTTTTTTTCTTACGAGCAGTAGTGCCAGAAAGAGGACGCTAGTTCTCTGATTGTGTGTGTGTTTGAGCTGCATCCTCTTCTTGCATCACTGTTTATCAGTTGAATTTCTAACAAACTGAATTTAAAATAATTTATTCAATAATCTGAATTGAATTTATCTTGTTGGAATTCAGAATATTAAACAGTCTTTTGAGATTAGATGGAAAAAATTTTAGACGACTTGGTGCTGGCGAGTTTATTATTAACCAGAAAATTTGGTAAATTTAACAGGAAGAAATTAATCAGATTCGTCAAGTAATTCCTACAAGAATTCTGGTTCGTCCATTTTCCAACAGACATACTGGTTAAATCTACCAGAATTCTAATTAATGCAACCAGATTTTTTTCTCAGTGTCGCAATTATTCGATGCTTTGAGTTCATCTTTCTCTCTACGATTTTTTAATCAATAATAAAATTAACATATTTATGTATTTTATTACTAAAATAGAAACGATTTTGAAATATTGTCGCCTGTTCCTCGAAAAGTCAACACCTGATGTAAAGGTCAGCACAATAATTGAGATACCTATCTAATCAGCTGATAAGAGAGTGAGTCCACTAATAAACCTATGTACTTCCAAATAAAGCAAGACGTATTGGTTAAGACTTAAGTTAGTCGCTGGCAATGGAGTTATTATCACTCGTCGGAGACACGCGACGTACAGATTAACCGTAACAGAGCAACGATAAAGGAACATTCGTATCTCGCGAGAACGTGCTTATGCTCCGTAATTACCCGCGAGAGTAATCGCAATCAACGCCTCTCGCACAAGATCGACATTACAGTTCAACAACTCGACTCTCGACGTTTCTCTATTGTCCTGCCGTCTAATGCGTTCCCTCCTCCCCCTCTCGAAAACATAATACGTAGTAGTCGCGTTGCATAGATAAGGGATGCGAGACGCGAAATCACTTGCACGAACAACGAATACTCGGCGCAATCATCGTCGGAAAGTGAATTATCTCGGAACGGAATATCACGGGTATCGATCGCAAAATACGAGTACAGGTCCCTCGCGATCGAATAGGTACACTAATTAGACGATAGGACGTTACTCGAGAAGCAAAAGCGCTTCTAACGAGCGGTGGTGACCGCGATACGCCGATTGTGGAAACGATCGGCTAACAAGATCGCTTTCGGAGAACACACACTCAAAATTAATCGTTGAACCGGATTATTAACGAGCGAAGTAACGACACTGTTGAGAGATTGACTATGTATGACAGCCGCAGAAGCCTCCGAATTCGTACCGATTTAAAAAATTGTATTATACATCATCAAAATGTATTAAATTTGATTTCCCTTAAAAAAGAATAAAATTTTTTTTAATAAGATATAGAACTTTACAAAAGATCTTTTATATATAAAATATAAGAGTGATCCCAAAATAATATAATATTGTATACATTAGTCATAATATTAATTATATAATTATATATATTTTATAAAAAAATTTAAATATTTCGAGAAATTAATAAAAAAGTTTTATATATTTATTTTTATTTATTTATTTATTCATTCATTTATTTCTCGAATTATATTTCAAAACGAAACCAATCATTGAACAAATTATTAATAATAAATAAGAATCTTCAAACTTCTGTCCCTATACTTTGCATTGTTTTTCTAGGATTAAAACAACAAAAGTCATGTCTATTTGTGTAATATCGAGACAAAATAATATTTAAAACGATATTTGAAATCTTAATAGTGAACGGGTGGACTGGGAGAATAGGGAGCCACCCTTTGATAGTAATAATGAGCGTCGCGTGGCGAAAGGGTGCCGGGTACGTTGGCCCTTTTGGGTGTCCGGAGTGCCGTTATTAATGGAGAACGAAATAAATTTCGGCGCGCGCGGCTCGGCTTATTATAATCCTCGCTGTATATATTGTGCTTGCTCCGCCTCAACCCTTTGCACCGATTCGCGTCGTCCCACCCCGGTACTTTCACCTTTCTATGCGCCCTGTGCCGCATGACACGGCGGATTATCGTGCGCCGTGTCGAGATCGTCGAATTATTCCACGGTTGACAACGCCCTTTTTAAGTCCGACGAGAATGCTCACTTCTCACGCACGTGAAAACGTCACCCTATCTATTTAACGCGATGTTGCAAAACTACTCCTCGCGAAAAACGAGAAAAATTCCGATTAGCGCATTGAAAATAATTACGCACACATTTTTCGAGATATACAATACTTAAAAATTTCAACGTATACAGTATGTACATAATACAATAATATAATGATTGTTATAGATTTATGTATCGTGTCTTAGAATTTATGATGATTATAATATAAATTTTTGAAGGAATTTTCAATGAATTCAATAGAGAGTTAATCGTGTGATTTATAAAAAGAGACAGAAAAAGAAAGAGTTACTTGATTAAGTCGGTCAAATAAATCTACAGATGTAAAGAAATGCTGGTGACAAATATGCAATTTCGTAGGATCGCAATTCCCGAATCGGACGTATTTTCTTAAGATCAATAGTCCACCCTTTCCTGTCCTTTACAAGAAAATGTATCGCGCTCCAATCCATTAATTTAGTTCCCACTCGCGACCACAGACGAGATCGTGCGGTTGCACCAAGAGTCATGGCTCAAGCCGGAAACTCGAACGTCGAACAAAGTTGCCCGCGAGAGACCGCAATACTCTTGCCACAATGCCAATCCGATACAATATTTACTCGGATCTGGTCCAAAGGTGACTTCACGAAATAGTTGCATATTTTACGGGCGAAAACAGAGATACAGCGCGTGATTCAGATTTATATCTTACGATAGAAATTTATACCATTGCGCGAATCGAAATTTATTGTTTCAATTGAGTTATAAAAGATTGAACCTTTTCGTACATGACGAATCCTTTTATTAATTATTCCCTATTTTACTGATATGTTAATTGAAATCGAAAACAGATAAAGCGAAGCTGTATCCAGTAACATACGTAATTGATGACGTTCAATTCGACTCATTAAATTCAATAAATCCCGACTAATTTTTACCATATTTATATTGACACGTTAAATCTCGAGATTTCAACATCTCGCTGCTAGAATGATTCTGACACTTGCAGGAAGATTTCCAGGCGTCTAATCTTTGCGTTTTCGATTAATGTTTCATTAAGTTCTGTTGATCTTACGTCGGCAGCTTCCGATCCACAACGTCGAAGTACCTTGTTTCCCTTGAAAGATCGTCATTCCAACGTTCTACCCCGCGATTCTCTCCGAGTGTTTATGTAGGAGGGCGAAGTCGAAGGGAGATGCAGGATCGAAGACGGCTGGGTGGTATGCCGAGGTGCTTTAAGCCGGCAGCTTCGCGTGAAATTCAAAGTCAAGAAATCCTGCCTGAGATGCGAACTCGAGTTCATGGAATTAACCGATATGTTGCTGGTGCCGAACTTAATGCATTTAATACCTTTTTATCACTTTGACAAAATTAATCATTACTCTATTAAAAATAAAAATATCTCGTGCTCTTGTTCAAACTAATATTTATTAATTTATCTTTATCTTTTTATTCCTGTCTCTCTCTCTCTCTTCCTAATATATTAAGATAAGTAGAGATAATAAATTCAAGATTGCAATAATAATTTTCTTAAATCCAATCAATCTTTAAGGAATACACATTCCCGCGTTGGTTTATTAATTTCACTAATCCTTTATATACGACATAAAAGTGTTATAAAAATATAACACTATTTCAAATATTTCAAATATTTATGAAAAAAAGATTTTTTTTGTATATATTATAAAATTTTGGTTTAATTAGTGAAAAAATGATTCCTATACGAAAAATTATATATCAAGTGAAAGAAAGAAATCTTTTAAGAAATTAAAGAAACCTTCATTATACAGGGTCCCAAAACTCATAATTAATCTTTCAAAGACATATTTCTGGGGTCATTTGAAGACGATTTTTCCTCAGCGAAAATGTCGATGAAGGCCATCATTTTTTGCATGTTCCCGATTTTTGTCATCATATATCTTTGCAATTAAGCCTTAAATTAAAACTCAACTAAAGTAAACTCTATTTAAAATTAATCGAAGAATGTGGTTTTGTTAATATTTTATTTCTACAAAGCTTAGTTTACGAAAAACCCCTTATTTCCAATCACTTATAATTCGAAAATTATTAGTGCCTCGACATTTTCGTTGAGGAAAAATTGTCTTCAGATGATCCCAGGAATCTGTCTTTGAAAGATTGATTATGAGTTTTGGGACACCCTGTACATATATGTATACAATATATTGCACATAAAATTTATAAGTTATCGCAAGGAAGAAACTTGCTTTACTACTCTTCGCGAGCAGCTAAGCATGTATATGTTTAATTTCCATTATAGAAATCGCGAGAATAGCAAAGCGAGAAGCTGCGCCCCGCGAGACATCGAATGGTCCAGGCAACAAGGGGGGGAAGCAAGACGGTCTCGAACCGCAGGTGCAACCATCCGACGCCGAGCACAGAACGCACATGAACACATGCCTCCCCTTCCTCTCCCCCCCCTCTCTCTCTCTCTCTCTCTCTCGTCGCTGTCTCGGGCAACACCGAGAATCTCCCACGGGATAAAACCAAACCCGCTCCGGTTCCATCCTCCCATATACGCGGTCGCGGTTCCTCCGCTCCGTCTGGACCGAACCGTTTATCCCGCCGAACTTTCAGCCTCACCGAGTCTACAGTACGTCCAACCAGCTCCCAACTCCTGGCGTCCCCTCCCCTCCGCATCCGGCAATTCCCGACCACCACTTGGAGCAGACACCCCCCCGGTATCCACGACCAAACGCCCGGGGCTTCGAGCTTCCTGAATATTTTATTTACTCGTCGCCCCGCTTCTTCCTCTTCGCCTCCTCCAGCTTCGTTGCACCGCCTTTCTCTCTGTCCCTTCATCCCGCACGTTTCCTTTCCCTTTTCCCTGTCTCTCGACTCTATCCGAACATCGATGCTCCTCTTGCCCTCGGTAGTTCTACCGTCGATTCTTTTCCTCCTCGATTACCCTGGTCTTTTTATCCTTCATCGTCCTATCGCCCACTATCGCCTCTTTTTATCCTTAATCGCGCGAATTTATCTTGGTTAGAAGGTCTCCTACAACAGCAACCGCTCGCTCTCGTTCTCATTCAGCTTTTTTCATGCAGAGCCACACGTAATAAGCGTACCTGCTCAAATACACGCGTTTATATGCGTGGTGTGCAATTACGGTGCATAAAATTCGTATACTGCGCTGCATAACGATTCCACGTCTCGCGATCGTCTTTCCGATTTTCGCCAACTGATTTTTGCCGAATAGACGCGATAATATTCCTCTTTTATGACCGCACGAGAAGCCAATAGATGCCTTTAATTATTCGCGTTATACCCAGAGCGTTGCAATTTTCTCGGGTTTATTTCCGAACTTTTCTCGTCGGAGATTGTATAATAGTAACAGCTGAAATTGCCAATTTCATTCACTGAGTCGTCGTCTATATACGATTCGTAAAATCACGGAAACTTGTCGAAAAGAAACAAGTTAATCCCGCTCGGATTTAATGATTACTATGGGATACTAATTTTAAAACAATCTAAATCGAGTCCGAAATTATTCTAATCGATTAATAATTGCACATCGTGACGTTATTAACTTACATCTACAAAAATAAATATACGCCCATAATTATTCTTTTTTATATTTGATTGCATAAATTATATATATTCCGACTGTTAGATTTAGTTTAATTGAAACAATTTCATTGAATATGTTTTAGCCCGTTGGGACTCAACTTGCCAAGTTCCATCAATTTTCAATCATGTAATTGGAACACTATCGATTCCCCTATTCTAAAATAACCGCTATTCTTGTTAGATAACTTGACTTCGAGCGGTTGCGGTTCAGAGCGTTCGACGTCTCAGACAAGCCGTTGCATGCATATATATATATATATATATATATATATATATATATATATATATAGAGAGAGAGAGAGAGAGAGAGAGAGAGAGAGAGAGAGAAAGAGAGAGGGTGTTAGGGCAATTTCTTCCCAAAAAAAGCTCTTGTAGTTTACTTCGAGAGGTAGTTTACTTTTCAAAACATTATAATAAAGTAATTTTTCATCGAGTACTTTTCGAGTTATGAGGCTTGAAATAATTTCTTAATTTTTTTACATAAATTTTAAAATATCTAGTAAAATATTCATTCAAAAAAATATGTAATTGTTAATTGCAAATTACATATTTTTTCTTCGAAACAATTATGTGTTTTCTTCACACCAATTGATTCCTCTCATTATTTTGTACACAAAAGTATAGGTAAAATAATCGAAAAATGAATATTTTACTAGATATTTTATGGTTTATGTAAAATTAAGAGATTATTTCAAGCCTCATACCTCGAAAAGTACTTGATAAAAAAAATACTTTATTACAGTGTTTTGAAAAGCTCTCGAGGCAAGCTACAAGAGCTTTTTTCGAGAAGAGATTGCCCTGTATATATATATATATATATATATATATATATATATATATATATATACAGAGTGTCCCAGTTATCTTCCGTCATCTTTCAAAGACAGATTCCTGGGATCATTTGAGGACGATTTTTCCTCAGCGAAAATGTCAATAAAGGCCATCATTTTTTGCATGTTCCCGATTTTTGTCATCATATATCTTTGCAATTAAGTTTTAAATTAAAACTCAACTAAAGTAAACTCTATTTAAAATTAATCGAAGAATGTGGTTTTGTTAATATTTTATTTCTACAAAGCTTAGTTTACGAAAAACCCCTTATTTCCAATCACTTATAATTCGAAAATTATTAGTGCCTCGACATTTTCGTTGAGGAAAAATCGTCTTCAGATGATCCCAGGAATCTGTCTTTGAAAGATGATAATTGAAAGATAATTGGGACATCCTGTATATATATATATATATATATATATATTCTTTCGCGAATTCCCCCGTTACAGCCGAAGCGGAAGCGGATAATCAAATATCCGCGAGAACCGGCCGGAACCGGTTACCGCGCGAAACAAATTTCCCGCGATCGCGCACATAACTTCTCATTGAATGTTATAACTTCATTAAAACGAGCGAGGGAGTGGATATACGACGGCGCGAGCGAAATGAGATTATGCAGGATGCATCGTCCCTTCGGTTTCGGACTTCTTCGTTAATTTTACATCGAGGTTCCGCGTGCGTCGTATATGAGTACAGCGGACCCGAAATACGATAATGTGTGCCACGGTGTGTACGTGTGTGATACGCGTGTGTACCGAGACCTAATCCGCGACGAGGATGGCCGGTGATTTCATAGGGAATTAATCGATCGGGAAGGGTAAATTCGTGTGCCGGTATTAAAGGATTCCCCCATGGTTGCTGATAATTCGATTGTACTCCTGTACATACACGCGTACAAAGGACAGGTACATGCGTACACACACGTGTACACATTTATATATATATATATATATACATGTGTGAACACACGGACGTTGTTCCGAAACGCAGCCGACCAGAACGAATGAAATCCGGAATAAATTCCTAGTTACAAGCGCGCGAGCAAAAATAAAATCCACTCGTGGCGTACCGTCGGCGTCGGCATGCCCGTCGTAAATTTCATGCCGTCGTGGATGCACCTCTGTTACAAGATATACATAATCCAGGCTCGTTCCATTGTCAATGCTGCCGGGCTGGCGGTTATGTATATATGTATGTACGAATTACATTTCTCTCGCGCTAGCTCGCGAAAAGAAGACAATGCTTTATTTTTAACTAGGAACGCCGACTTGCGCTTCGTACTCGTGTCCATTTTTAACAAGTCGTTTCACCTGCTATTGCTGCAGAAACCGTCTGCGGACTGTCCCGAATTTCTCGGTGATATCATTAAATGAAGAGAGAGAGAACACACAAAAAAAAATCTGTCACTTCAAACAGCCAAAATGATAGAAATTGGTTACTTTATTTAAAACTTCATTCGAAACTTCATAAAATTCAGCAGCAACGTCTAAAGAAAAAGAGGTGCTTGTAAAAAGAATGGAGAGAGATTGAGCCTCAAAGAAAATTTAATATGCATCGCGTAGAGAGTTCACCGTTTAAGTTAAATAATAAGTCGGTGTGCGCTTGCACCTCTACGCATTGTGTACTTAAAATAAAACAGATACACACTTTAGCGAAAAGAGAAGGAGAGGAGTAAAAGTAAAATAAATAAATAAATAAATAATATTTCTGTTTGATATGGAAACAAACATTTTACTTTACACAGATAAATCGCTGGAAAAAAATGCGGAAGAGGTATTGTCGGAAAAGAAGCACGTCACGTTTAAACAGCACGAAATGTCAATAGAACGCGTTACCAAGATTGCGTAGCCTTCGCGTAAGAAGCCATTACTCGTCGTGTTTAACATCCGAGGGAAAGCGCCTGCCTCAATTAGGGGGACAGACCGTAAAACCCTTCCCACGCCGGAAATCAGCTCCGATCCTTATCCGCTTTGTAGCCCGGGTGCCAAGAAAGCGCGCGCAGCACGATAATTGCTTTTCTGCCCGTGGCACAACGAAAATATTGTTGCTGCTGGCGGCGAGACGCGGAGCTGATGGCATAAATTTAGCAGAAAAAATAGAAAGAGTAATCGCCTTATCACACATGCACACACACACACACACGCACACACATACGCTGGAGTTTCGCGACATCTCTCCAATCCCGGCGAGCTTAAAAGCGGGGGAGGAATTTCGTAGCCATTGCGGATCTTCGAATGCGTAAACCATATCTGTTAATCTACCGCGAACGATTTCGAGATTTAGTCGAAATTATATGTTTCTCATAAAGACATTTTCGTTCAACGATCTCATGAAATCGATCTTATGAAATTAATAAAAGAAATCTCTATATTTTTATTACCTCTAACATTTTTTATTCTCCCGTCATTTATTTCCCCCCTTGCCATGCGATATATTTAAATATAAGAATAAATTAAGGCACAAAAAATATCGTATTTTTTTCTTTTTTTAAATAGATTTTTCGCATATTACGATTTAAAAAAATTGCATCTCGCATATTGCATGGCGCATCGGAAATATGACAAAAATGCAGAGTTATAAAACGATAATGATTTAACTAACGAAGACGAATATTCATAAAGAAGACATGAGAAAAAGGAAGGCAAATGGATGTGTGTAGCACGAGTAACGTATGTAATGGAAGCACAAAAGTAAATTACTACGCAAATGCTAATCAACGCAGTACACTCGTAGAAAAGAAGAGAAAAAAGGGTACAATGATTATTTTTCCCGTGGACCACGTTACTACGAAAGAATAATGTTCGCGCGCAAAAAGAAATGGCGGCAATCCCGGAAAATGTAGAATGGTTTTTTGGCAAATCTTTCCTAACCAACTGCTAATTTACATCATAATTAACAATTCATGTTATATATAATATATATCCGAATTAAAATATCTATATATAATATACATAATATTCAAATAATAATTTATCTCAGGAATTTACTATTATCTTACGTGATAATTTATTAATAAATGTTTTCTAATTAAAAAAAGAAAAAAAGAACGATATACAAAATTTTGATATAAAGTTTCATCATGAAACTTATTTATTTTATTTTTATTTTATTCTTATTAAGTAGAAGAAAGAAATATGATTTTACTTGAGAAGCTAATATACTGACAAAATCTACCTGAGACGCGAAAAGACAAGATACGGAATAATGTTTGCCGGGAAAGAAAAGGCCGAACACTCTCTAAATAATAATGATAATAATAATAATAATAGTAATAACCCGGATATAATCGCGGGAAACATTTCCGGCGACATCGAGGCCAGGCGGAAGAAGTGGTAATAATAGCCGACGAATAATTTGCACTCCGGATGCTAATAAGCGTCGTGCGCGCTGGGAAAAACGGAGTCGAGAGCGAAAAAGAGAGAGAAAGAGAGAACAATCGAGTATTTCTCCCGCAACCCGACCGAAAAAAAGTAGTGTTCGCGTGGTTCCCGCCCCCTTTTGTCCCCCCAAAAAAAAAGAAAAAGGAAAAGAGGAGAACCGGGAGGGACGGTCCCCGGGGACAAGACCGAAGGCACTCGCTGCTAATAGGCTTAAGTTATTAAACGAGGGGAAAGAGGAGGGCGGAGAGGTCGACAGGTGTGAGTCCCGTGAACCGTCGCACGCTCTTTCGCAGTCGCGCCAACCGCGTTAAATAGAGAGATGCGCAAACCTTCTTTAAGGGCGAAAGCCGCCCTTTTATATCCGCGAAACTGCAAAATCATCGCGATTCGCGATTTAAGTCACGTCCGCGCTTCTCCAAGTTATCGGCGAACACGGACACCGACGACCAGCACCATCCGCGATAACGAGACACGTGCCCCGTACTAAACGCGAATTGCTGCGCATTCAACGCGTTCTTACGCGCTAAAACTTTCCGAGTGCATATAATCCGAGCGCTTAACACACTCGTTACCAAGTTTCGATATTGCGACTCGCAGCATTTATCATAATTTCAACATTTTTATTATTTTTTTTTTTTTTACAGAAAATTAGTTGTATAATTTGATATCAAGATATTAGTAGTATAATTTGATATCGCTTATAGCGATGCACACACGTTTTCTAAAAAATATCTGTGTAATGGGAAAAATGAGAAATAAGTTTTAAAAATTCTAACATGAAAAAACGGCCAAATATTTGTGCTGCGCAAATCAATAATATATAGATCGTGATTTCTATGCGTAATATTCTGTGCTAATTTTAAATTTCATATAAATTCTTTATCGATGCACTGAGAAAAATCGTTTGATTGTACCAACAAGACGTATATGATTGAAGGTATTTTGGTTAAATCAAACAAAAATTTCTAGTTATCATGATAAGACTCGAATTTTATAACTAGAACGTTTAATAGATTTTACTATAAAAATTTGGTTAGTATTTTCTGGTTGGATCTATAAAATTTCTTGTTACATTAATTTCTTTGCTTGCTTCTTAACTTAACTCGTATTCAATATTTGCCATCAAATGTATATAAAAAACTAGTAATAACATTAAATCCAAAGTATATTTTTTTTCTCTTACGTGCAGTAGTGCCAGAAAAGAGGACGCTAGCTCTCTGATTGTGTGTGTTTGAGCTGCATCCTCTTCTTGCATCACTGTTTATCAGTTGAATTTCTAACAAACTGAATTTAAAATAATTTATTCAATAATCTGGATTGAATTTATCCAATAATCTTGTTGGTATTCAGAATATTAAACAGATTTTTGAGATTAGATAAAAAAAATTTTAGACGACTTGGTGCTGGCGAGTTTAGTATTATTAACCAGAAAATTTGATAAATTTGACAGGAAGAAATTAATCAGATTCATCTGGTAATACAAAAATTCTGATTCGTTCATTTTCCAACAGATATACTGCTTGAATCTACCAGAATTCTAATTAATGCAACCAGATTTTTTTCTCAATGTGTCATGAAATATATATAAAGAACTAGTATTAACATTAAATCCAAAGTATTTTTTTTTTCTTACGAGCAGTAGTGCCAGAAAGAGGACGCTAGCTCTCTCATTGTGTGTTTGAGCTGCATCGTCTTCTTGCATCACTGTTTATCAGTTGAATTTCTAACAAACTGAATTTAAAATAATTTATTCAATAATCTGGATTGAATTTATCCAATAATCTTGTTGGTATTCAGAATATTAAACAGATTTTTGAAATTAGATAAAAAAAATTTTAGACGACTTGGTGCTGGCGAGTTTAGTATTATTAACCAGAAAATTTGGTAAATTTGACAGGAAGAAATTAATCAAATTCATCTGGTAATACAAGAATTCTGATTCGTTCATTTTCCAACAGATATACTGGTTGAATCTACCAGAATTCTAATTAATGCAACCAGATTTTTTCTCAGTGTGCGCATTTTTGAGTGTGTAAAACGCTTCGTCGAGCGAGTCTGATTTAGAATAATTGCAACGATGCCATTATAGCGCCTAAGCGATAACTTTGGAGAGCGTTAATAAATCACGTCCTTCATTTTCTTTAAGACAAGATGCCGCCGTTGGGAAATGCGCATGTCTCGGGATGGCAACGCGGTAATGCGGTTGGCGTTGCTGGTTTATAAGCGCTGCTACCGTAAGCACTACGGTGTCGCGTATTTTCTGAATGGATCGCTGCGCAGCCTCCTTAGCTCTTCCCTGACTAGCGAGATATACGGGCACAGGCTCTTAGAATAACTATTTTCCTCGTTGAGCGAACAGTATGACGCTTTTAATATGCTGCGCATTAAATTTACATAAAGAAAAAAACCTTAACGTACAATGAACATAATTATATAATATAAAATTCCCTTTGAAATATAAGTTTTGAAATAAAATTTTATTCTCGCGTTATAGATTAAAAATAATCCGTTTCTATAATTTTGCAAAATATTCTATAATACATACACACAAATCTTGGTAGACTATTTTGAAAAATATTTCGCAATACGTGTAATTGCAATTACCTTATCGAATCTTGCAGCAAATTAATGTGACAATAATGTACATGAAAAATATGTAAGAATCGTCAGAAAAGATACGCTAAATTTCATTAAATTTAGAAACATTATCTATTCGCGATGCATAAGATGAGTACGAAGAAAATTTCAGGAAATAGTGTCGCTAACAAAGTCTATTTGCCGATAATCGCTTAAATGATTAATGTTGATTAGACGTTTCCTAAATGGGATTTCAACGCCAAGACACTACGATGGCAGATGCGATTCCCAATGTTTCCATCGAGTGACTTTGAAATGCAGTCTCGAAGAGTCTTATCGTGTCAAACCAAGCCAACAGCGTCGCGAGAATGTAAATTTAACGGAACGGACTAAAATTTGAATGTCAGCATTTATATTATATTATACAGACTACACGAAACATGTTTATACTCTATATCATTTTTTCAACTTTTTGATCTCATAGGAAAGAATACAGATATAAATTTAATATTTTTCTGTCAAAGATTTAGTAACTTCTTAATGCAAAAATCTACAGTTTTATGCACAACAATAATATATATTAATGCGCATTCTCCATTTGTTCCACGTCTCGAAAGAAACCGTAGTAATATTCTATTACAATATATATTCTATTATACCGCGCTTATTCTTTTGCATACTACGCTTTCTGCATAGTTACATTTTCTATCGCATTAAAATAACAGAACTGGAAATGGAAAAAATTTCAAGATTCTGCTCGAATCGCAATACAAGCGCATAGATAGGTACTGAATCAAGCATGAAAGGAAACAAAACCCTGATCCTTCAAAACGTTGCAGCCGGCAAGCAAGCCGCGCATTAAAATGTATCGAGCAAAACTCTGTGATTCAAGTTATACAAGATGCTCCACTTTTAAAACCAACAATTTTTTTTAAGTCAATTGTTTCATTTTAATAAGTATTAAAATAAGCTTACTGTAAGTTTTCACTGTTTAATTTCAAACATTTTTATAATTAAATCGCCAAATTGTACAAGTTTGTCAATAAAACATTTTTTATTTTATCCATTTATATCTATTTAAAATTGAGCTCTCTTGCGTTATTTATATATTATTATTATTTAAATTATTTATATATTATTATTATTTAAATTGTGACACGTTGAGGTCGCTTAATGAGAAAGCAAAAGAAAGGGGGTAAATCTTTTTCTTAAATTGAAAATATCGACTGTAAATTAATTAAAAAAATCATGTGGGTGAAATATAGTTTATTAATTCCGGCCTCGCATAAAGCGAACGGTATCATACTCGACAGTCTTCGGAACGTAGCTGTATGCTTCATAATAGCGTTATCAGACTAGACTCGCGCGTCAGACCGTATATCGATCGCGTTCGCGGCCACGACAGTTTCTCATCGTGCACCGAGCATCTTACGACACGCTTTGCAAACAATATACGGCAAAAGCATCCCCCGCAACGGGGAGGCCAGACTATTATACCCTGTCTCTTCCAAGAAAATCCAGCCCAAGCCTGGGCGCATTATTCCATTCGCAAGAATCCGACGACGCGCGATCCTTCTTAGAGGCCACAAAGGGGTACCTTTCTACCGGTATGAAAATCTCGCGAAAATTAAAAATCGACGTCTTCCCCTTCCCTCTTCCCCTCTCTCCCTGTTGCTTCCCGCCACTATGAAGACGGAAGAGGAAAGGGTTGAAAAGCAGGGAATATGTGCGCGAGCGCGCCACTGGAGGAAACGCGAGAAAGGAGGGTGGAAAGGTAGGATACGATATGAGTGGAATGCTTTACGACCCCATTTTTCAGAAGATCACCTTTTGTCCCGTCGTTCTCCTTCGACTCACCCCCTATTCCGTCTCTCGCTTGCTCTTTGTTTTACCGGTCATCTCTTTCTTCGCCTTGATATACGTTTCTCTCTCTTTTGTTCTCCTAAATTTAGCTCGCATGTATGTTCTCCGCAGTGTATTTGCATACCGTCGAATCGTTCGCTTGATTTTATAGGAACTTTTCGATCCGCGAGTGAAATTTAAAGGCAACACGGTGCGCGCGTTTGTTGCGGCCTGTTCTTTTCACGATGTGTAAAAGCATCATATTTTACATCCGGGATGTGCCTGCTCCAGTTCGCTCGGTTCCTTTTGTGTTTCTTTCGGAATCGTACGTGATATTTCTTCGGACTCTTCTCCTTTCGCTCTCACTTTATATTATTCCGATGCGTTTTTATTTAATTTATGCGAGCAAGTGCTTGTACGCTTCTCCAAAAAAAATTCCAAATGCTCACATTTCTATAATTCAAGGATCATAATCGTGTCACGCGTGCAATTAAACAAAAAACTAGACGTTAATGAGGCAGAAATCTGTAATTGCGCAGAAAAATTTATTCGCTCGCATTATTCGCAAGGGGTGTCAAGTAGTCTGGAAAATTATTGCGCACTCTCCTGTTACTTTCCCGCGCTATCTCGTTTTTTTTCCCATTCTCCCTTCCTTCCTATTCTCTCCCGTTTGTAGTTTAATCGAAAGAAATCTTTAAACAATCGTATATTTTATCGCTCACACGTGAGTTTATTAATCGTCCGAAAAAGAAATGCAAATATACCAACGAATACTGGAGCACATAAATATGCGAGGTATGTTTCTCAATCTCGTATATATAAGAAAAGGAAAGACGGGGAGAGAGAAGAGACGGAAGAAGAGAATTCGCATAAAAGAAACTAAAAAAAAAAATTGAAAAAACGAGACGGGATGATAGAAAGTGACTGACTTTTTGGACTCTTACAGAGAAGACGGCTAAGATATAAGAAATAATAAACGAGACCATTAAGCCCGTGAATTTTCCTCGTGCGAGAACAGGGGAAAACGAGGCGAAAGAACAAAAGCCTCCCGAATTTGCAGTCTTTACATCTCACGGTTCTTATATTTTCATACTGCACCCTCAATTCCGCTTTCTTTCCTGTCCGCTTTTCCTCTTTTGCTTTCCCCATTTTTCGTCGACCGGTCGTATACGCCGTAAGCTGTCGCGAACCATTCATACGCCTCCTGCCGGACTTCATAAATTTATGAAACGCACCTTCGCGAAATTTTCATGTAGTCTGCCTGCGAATCCATATCGAAATAAAACAAAAATAAAATAAATAAGAAATACAATAAGCGCTTTCTCTTCGTCTTTATCTTTTGGTCGATATATTGAAACTCTTTTACCATATATGATATTAAAAGAAAATAAAAAAAAGATTAAATGAAAGAAAAAAAGAAAGAGAAAAATTTTAACTCCCGACAAAATCTTAATTCATTTTAAAGCGTATATTTTTTTAGATAAAAAATCTAGGTCATTAATGTTACGTATAGTATTTTTTATTAAACTGTAAAAATATTTATATTTATATTTATGAAACGCACCTTCGCGAAATTTTCATGTAGTCTGCTTGCGAATCAAAATCAAATAAAACAAAAATAAAATAAACGCTTTCTCTCGATCAATATTTTGGAACTCTTTCGCCATATATGATATTAAAAGAAAATAATAAAAAATATTAAATGAAAGAGAAAAAGAAAGAGAAAAATTTTAACTCTCGACAAAATCTTAATTCACTTTTATATATATATAAGCGTATATTTTTTTATATAAAAAATCTAGGTCATTAATGTTACGTATAGTATTTTTTATTAAACTGTAAAAATATTTATATTTATATTTATAAAATGTACCTTCGCGAAATTTTCATGTAGTCTATTTGCGAATCAAAATCAAATAAAACAGAAATAAAATAAGCACTTTCTCTCGATCAATATTTTGGAACTCTTTTGCCATATATGATATTAAAAAGAAAATAATAAAAAAGATTAAGTGAAAGAGAAAAAGAAAGAGAAACGAAAAATTTTAACTCTCGACAAAATCTTAATTCTCTTTTATAAGCGTATATTTTTTTATATAAAAAATCTTGGTCATTAATGTTACGTATAATATTTTTTATAAAACTGTAAAAATATTTATATTTATGAAACGCACCTTCGCGAAATTTTCATGTAATCTGCTTGCGAATCAAAATCAAATAAAACAGAAATAAAATAAACGCTTTCTCTCGATCAATATTTTGGAACTCTTTTGCCATATATGATATTAAAAAGAAAATAATAAAAAAGATTAAGTGGAAGAGAAAGAGAAAAAAAAACAAAAAATTTTAACTCCCAACAAAATCTTAACTTTCTTTAAAAAAAAAAAAAGCGTATATTTTTTTTATATAAGAAATCTAGGTCATTAATGTTACGTATAGTATTTTTTATTAAACTGTAAAAATATTTATATTTATGAAACGCACCTTCGCGAAATTTTCATGTAGTCTGCTTGCGAATCAAAATCAAATAAAACTGAAATAAAATAAGCGCTTTCTTTCGATCAATATTTTGGAACTCTTTTACTATATATAATATTAAAAAGAAAATAATAAGAAAGATCGAGAAAGTGAGAGAGAAAAAGAAAGAGAAACGAAAAATTTTAACTCCCGACAAAATCTTAACTCTCTTTTAAACGTATATTTTTTTATATAAGAAATATAGGTCATTAATGTTCCGTATAGTATTTCTTATAAAACTGTGAAAATATTTATATTTATATTTATGAAACGCATCTTCGCGAAATTTTCATGTAGTCTGCTTACGAATCAAAATCAAATAGAACAGAAATAAAATAAATAGGAAATAAAATAAGCGCTTTTTCTTGGTCGATATTTTGGAACTCTTTTCCATATATAATATTAAAAAGAAAATAATAAAAAAGATCGAGAAAATAAAAGAGAAAAAGAAAGAGAAACGAAAAATTTTAACTCCCAACAAAATCTTAACTCTCTTTTAAGCGTATATTTTTTTATATAAGAAATCTAGGTCGTTAATGTTACGTATATTATTTTTTATAAAACTAAAAATATTTATAATTTTTTTAATGAAATAAGGAATAAAAACATTATCCGTTTCTCCTTTCTCTTTCTACTTCTCTCTATCTCTGATTGTGCGTCTTACTTTTTTTTCATATCTGTACCTCACTTACTTAATTCTCATTTATTCTATCCAGCTCAGGCCTACTTAACCTCACTTCATTGTCTTGCTTTGTACTCTCTTCTAATTCCTTATTATCGTATCCCTCTATCTCCCTACACTTTCTCAGCTTCCTTTCCCTTCATTTTCTTATTGTAACACTGTCTTACCTTTGTGTCTAACGTGGTTCTCCTAATAATTCCTTAAAATTATTGCACTCACTCACAGACCACAACAGACATTCCTTGTCACGCCATCTACTGGGGCCCCCCGGTAAAAAAATTTAATATATAAAAATGATTCAAATGATACAAGTCTTTTATGCTATTAATTGATTTTAATGTAAAATGATATAAATAATTTGCTTGTATAATTTGTATAATTTGTAACCTAGTCAGAGATATTTATAATCAATTGAGCATTTGATATGCTCTTCGTATAATCAGGCTCGAGAGAAATTATAACAGCATCCGGAATTTCAAACTCATAATCTCATTAAAAATATACGCCAATGTATGCAATTCATCACTCAAATGTTTTGCTTGAATTTGCCAATTTTGTAGTGACATAAGAAATGCTGTCTCTGTTAAAAACACGAAACAGACAGGTGTCCCGAAAATGGAGAAAAAGATCGGGCATGGAGTTATATTTTCTGACAAGAAGATAAAAAATGCGATTGTCACTCGAGGCTCATTCGACCGTTTAAATTATTACGTTCTCGCGAGATGATCGATGTTCGTATTCCGCATTTACACCAAAAATCCGGTAATCGTTCATGTCTTGCGATGCTTTTACAAGATGAGAAAATATTTCTCTCGGATTTTACAATTTCTCTCACCTTTTCCCTTTCTTCGCGTCCCTTTTCCCTCTTTTCTATTTCGTTCGCAGTATGTTAAGAAGCTGTTTATTCATCTTGACGAATTTATCATATCATTTCCATTGCAATAAATGTCTTATGGCACACTTTGACGAATCACTTTATTACACTTTAACATTAGAGATTATTTACTCACTAACTTTATTTAAAGATTCATTATCCATATCTTCTCCCTCCCTCCCTCTCTTTCTCTCCCTTTTTGTCATTTAAGTAATCATTATAGATTCAAAATTACAAGGCAACTTATTTTCACATCAAATTACGTAAAATGTCATTACAAAGAGCGACTCGCTAAATCTAAAAAATCATTTATCTAATAAAATCGTAAATCTAAAAAAATCATTTATCGAAAAAATTAAAGCTCACAACGGGAAATGCACAGATGGATAAATCTCGAATTAATGGTAATTGTGCGTACACATATTCAGCCGCAAATATTTACTACTCGCGTACAAAAATGTCAATGCCACTCCACCATGCGTTTTCCTGTGAGTATAACCGCAATGGAAACGTTAAAATAAACAGTCGCGCAATATTTCAATGAAAGCGTTTTCACGCAAACATACGGGCGAATAATATCTGACAGAACGTTTCTTGGAGAATAAATGCAGTTCCCGACAGTTCTAACATTGCGCCGTTTCACCAACTTCTCACGCGCGCGTACGTGAAGCTTTCATTCCGACCGTAAAGCCGATAAATTATCGAGCTTGAACGACGACACTGTTTTGCGCACCGGGGATTTACTCATGCGGAATCGGCGCGAAGACCGGACAATGGCTACGAGAGAAATCAATTTCCAATTTGTTGGAGGGAGACACGCTCCAACAGAAAGTGCATTCTGCATCGTGTCACGTGCCGCGATCGGACACTCACGAGACGAAGGGTGTTACTTGGGTTGTGTTGGTCTCCGGATGCGGAGGCGACTGTCGAAGGAAAAAATTGGGGGTCTCCCGAGTCACGTACCGGAAAAAAAAAAAAGAATTAGAAAACTGCAGCGCTTCTCGCACATCTTGAATGTCGAAGCGAACGAAGAATAATGCTGGAGCATAATTTATCTATTCCCTTCTGATTCATATTTCCCGTAAATCTTCCAATAATGACAACGATTTTATTCAGCTATAACACATGTGTCACATCTCGCGGGTAACAAAGTCGCAAAGTTGCCGGAGAAAATTACGAAACTAGAGAAAAATTCACGGATGCTATTTAAGAAAGTCTAAATAAAGAGACGCTAATAATTTTATTTGCGTAAAGTTTCCAAATTATTCTCGAGCTTTTAATTCCTAAAACGATCTATCTAATTATCGTTTGCTAACTATATAGACTATAAATAGAAAACAAATAAATAAATAATAAATTATGAATCAACTTACGGATGATTAAAATGATCACAATTTCTATTGAGGGAAAGCTTCGATTACGTTTCATAAGCAGTCCTTCGAGTTACCGTGGGCATAAATCCCACGCAAATAGCTGAGCGAACTACGGGGGCAAGTGTAATTTTATATTAATTGTATGGATCAAACAATATCGACGATATACATTATTGCGTTACATCAGCTTGCTGTAAATGAATGCATAACGAGCGAACGGTATTGTGGGCGGTAATAATTATATCTAGACCGATGCACGCGATCATCATTGTTTCGATACCGAACCATATTTGTGCAAGCGTGAAAAAATAACCGATTACCAACGACCCAGCCGCTAACAAGCATCATTTCCTATTAAATTGGGCTAATTAACGCACCAACACTAATACAATTGTCTGCCAAATATTAATTGTTCGACTTAAGCCGCGACCGCATCACGTGAAATAGATATTATTTTAACGAGAGTGCTTAATTAGCCGACAATAGTATGTTGCAAATCAAGCGACACTCTATATCGCAAATAATTATTAAATTAATCACTAAACTAAAAATAACTAGAATATTCGATATGCTTTTATATATATATATATATATATATATATATATATATATATATATATATATATTCGTAATAGATTTCATATCAGCATAATAATATTTTATAAACAGTCAGTTCATAATTTGATATAATAATACTATAACAATACGCATTTCTCCAAAATACATCTTTCATTTGAAAAATTGTATGAATAATATCGAGATAATTTTTTTTCAGCAGAAGAATCGATGTAGAAAATTGTAGAATCGAAAATTTTTGGATTACACAGTACGAAGCTGAAAGTTTAAAGACATTTCACGCGCGGTCGATTCGCGATTGTGCGCGATTCAGATATGCTCTTACTTGGACGTAATAAAATAAGAGGTCAACCTTATAAGGTTGTTGATTCTATCGCAAGGAGCACCGAAAGCGACGCCGGAGGATGTTGTGCTAGCAATATCCAAAATCTTCAGTATATATCCGACGATCCAATATTTGCTATGGAGATGAAGTAGGAGTACATTCCGCCATTCCCTCTTTTTCGCGAACTACTACCACGTCGAAAATCTGCTCTATGTACGTATGTATCTGCGTATGTTTCTAAATATATCTTTCGCATACAACTTTTGCCTCAGTTTATATATACACGTATTTAAATGGTAATCGCGATCCTATATAAATACAAAAATTTTTACCTCAACTTATGAAATTTAAAACGAAAAAGCTTTCAAACAGACGAGATATGAACAAGTAGATATATTTGTACAATAATAAATGAAAAAAAAAGGATATTCTATATTCGAAAGGAATTTAATTTGATAATCTAATATTCTCGAGAGATAGAGTGTAATTAACTGTCACGTAATGTAGATGAGAATTAGGCTAGGTTAATTAGGTTTACGGTAATTTAGATGTACGTTTAGATTAATTTATCTAATTGCATCGTAGCATATTCCGTTCTGTAACGCGAATAAATTTCATAGAGGAATAATAGAGATTGTAATGTATCTCGCCAAAAGCTGTTAAAAGCTAATTTTAAGATTAAAAACATATTAAGTTTCACGACCGACATATACGAGCTATTAGGTATGAATAATAATAAATGTCTGTAATAATACAACTTTGCTCTACTTACATTGCTCTCCGCAGCTACTTATTCGATCTTCCCCGGCACAACTTTCTCCAACGAAAGCTAACAACTAACTGAGTAAAATTCCAGGTTTTTTTGCGTATAGCTTACAATATCCTTCCTCGATGTTCAGTGACCTCGTAATAATAAGACATTGTAAACAAGTAATGTTTACGTTCGGAGCCCACTAACATATTCACGACCTCTTTTTATATTCCGATAATAATTCGCTTCATTTAAAACGAACAATCATGTCTAACTTTGCATCGTCTTTGACATAATTATTTCAATTTTTTTTAAGAGGAAAACGAACGAAGTTATACATGACTTATTTCAATATATGTAACATTTAATATGTTGCGGTCTATTTAATTCCATCCAAGAAAAACGTCTATATTTATCCGATAATCGCATTTAAAGACTTCAGATACAAACTGTAGTCAAGATAAAAGCCAAGATAAAAGCATACACTATTTTTATACATAGGAGCGACATCCGCGGACATATATGCGCATAAAAACAAGAACGTTGTTTACTCGGTGTGTTGTTACAAAGGGTGATCCGTCATCGTGGAGGATGAAAGAAAAAAAGAAGGTATATCAAAGACGCCGGGATCTCGTATTACGGAAAATCGATATTATTACGGCGATATGGCGGTATTTTACAGATATACCCATCACACAGTGACCGAAGATGGCGACCAAACTGCACTTTGATTAAATGCTAAAGATATAATACTGTTGTTCATTATATTAACGCCATCTTGTTTATGATCGTCTCTTGGAAATTGTGCGAAAGATAATCTACGTAAAGCGTACAACGATATTGTTTGAATAATCGTGTCTTCAATTTAATGAAGATGGAGTGATAATTTGAAAGCATTTGTGATCTTAATATACAGAGTATACATTCCAATAATTAATATGATTGCTCTCGCAATCAAATACAACAATACTGGAAATAGAATAATATTTTGAGTGTTTGCTCCTCTATTGCAGAGAAAATGTGCTGTTTTTGTTGATTAGAATCATAATTACATATACTAATAATAGAATATATTCCTTCTTGAAATAAATAAATGTATATATGCGTGTTTCTGTGGTAATTATTATAACAATATTAATCAGAAATCTCTAACAATCGAATTAATCGCGCAGTTGGCCGAATTTCGAAGATTTTTCATTCGCTATGATATGCTAGGTATTATCTCGACATTCGATTAGCACCAATGCTCAGCCTAACGATTATAAACGACCATGTTCAGCGAACCTGTCGGCCGTTAGCCTCGCAAACCGTCTAATGACCTACCGCTAATAACTGCTACTGCTCTTGTAAGCGATCCGTTCAGAATACGGGCCATTAAATCCATAGTCCTAAAGTGTATTAGCGGTACAGGCATGTTATTTGTAGGCACAGCCAATACAATTACAGCTCTATCAATCGTTAGGAATAGCTCCAAGCATATCCAGAGAGTTTAGATTGTCCACGTCAAAACCATTATATAGAGTATAATGTGTAACGTTACGTAATCGACTTGATAGATGTTGAATTCGAACTCACGAAATGGAAAAATAAATCTGATGGATTGATCACGCTAATCGATATTCATTAAGAACCTATGATCGAATTTATAACAGTGTAATTTGCATTATCAGCTGCTATTAACTCAATAAAGATGAATAATTAAACGCATTATTAGCAATCAAAGAATATTTATATCAAATCAATTAGAAGCTAAATTCGTCATTAATGCAAACAATCGATTAAGATGAATTAATATACAAATTGTTTTATATTATTACCACTCTTTCGTTATCTATTTCTATTTAATTACGATTATTTGTATTGATATTTATTATTTTTTACTCATCAGTTTATCGTAATAATTTAAAAATGTGATAACAGCATTTCGGTTACAATTGATAGCCCATCGTAAGTATGTTCACAAAGTATCGTGCTGCCGAAAAGTCACATAAAATGACAATAGAAGAGCGCAAGCTTTGAATAGGTAATAAATACCAAACTTCATAAGAAGTTTTCGATGCTCTACGGCGTTAAATTGACGATGCAATTCGCCTGTTCACAATGTGCCTCTCAGTATAAGGAATATCTATAGAAAGATGCCCCTCTCACGTCTTCGAAAATCACCCTCTCAACAACGGAGGTGGCTACGAAGTATTAACATATTTACGACAGTCATGAATTCAAACGCCTCCTTCACCCTCCCGGACCGCGTTCTCTCGCAAAGTTACGAGTTCCCGCCCACTCGAAATCGACGTCGATCGACCAGTCGAGCGCATCGAGAAAATTAGTCGAGCGTGTCTTTTCGTTCCACGAGAATCTACGAACTGCACGACGGTGTTCCCCACGTTGAAGGTCTCTCTTTTCCTGGACTTTTCCCGCATACACAGATACACGTACACCTGTAAAAATGCGCGCGCGAACTTGATCAGGCACGTATCTCAGATCCGATTTTTCGTCTGACTGTACAGGAGTCGGTTGTTTCTAACATGGTGCGCGAATGCGTCGGAGGGATTCCATAGATTGGAGAAACGTTAAAGTGAATATCAATGGAACTGAAGGATTCCGAAAGATTTCCCGAATATTCGTACTTTAATTGTGCATTTTTCCCGAAATAATCCCGAATAATTCCATAATTTTTTTTTTCATATTAGGAAGAATTCACATATTTGTATAACAGAGAGGAAATTATTAGCTGATAATTGAAAATAATTAATTTTTATAAATATGTAACATATTGTGAAGAGATGTCAAATGCCATTTAAATTAATAAAATTTTACTGAATTACTGGATAAATTGTTTGAAACAATTTCAAATTGCGAAAAAAAACGGACATTCTTTATTTTATTGCTATCTAGAAATACGCGAATATGAAAATTTAATGTATTAAATGCTTTACCTGAAATTGCTTATTCATTCGGACATGGCATATTCACGCTACTTACATAATTATTCAATGGGCAGGAAATTAACGCGCATGATACGACGAATAAATTAATAAGATAATGATATTTTAGCGTCGCTATTTCAGTAATCTTGATATTTATTCACGTTTACAAGTAAAAAAATTTATCGACATCTTACATTTATTAGTTGTTAAAACTTTTCCTTTTCCTAAAACCATATTTCGAAAATAATTCCTGAGACCAAACATGAATAAAGTTTCACTAGAATTAAACGAATATGACGAAATAAATCTTCATAAGTATAAATTTACATAAATGTTAAATATATATAATTATTACATTTTTACAATCATTTATATCAATGAATAATTATTTAATTTAAAATTCTTAATGTTTTCCTTCATTATTTGAATTGACAAAATATCAACGCTACGTGTGATGTGGAAAATTCTTCCTAATCGATATACGCAATATTCGTTTTATTTTATCGGATAACTTGCCTGGCGAAATTTCAAATTGATAAAATAATGCCGCAAAGGCGCAGCCGACTCCATGACGCTCACAATAAAAACGTCTCTTTAAAATCGATATACGAACAATGGCTAAAACGACATTCACTCTGCCTAATGTAGAAGATCGCGGGGCGCGAAGGGATGTCGAGTTCTCGTCTTTGTATGCAAATCGCGTAGCGCACTCACGGAAACTCACTGAAGACGAGAAACTGACTTGACGCTCGACTTTGCCCGTTTGTCGTCGGTTCTATCGGTTGACGAATTCCCTAACGATAATTTTATTCGGCAAGTTCGCGTACCGAGAAACGAGAAATCGGTATTGAAAGCGAACGTTGACAAACTACCATACATTTTTGTCGCCACGATCGTTTGCTGAAAAAATATATATCGAATACTATTTTCTTTTTAAATGCCAAACTATATAAATAATGAACAATGTATAGCGATGTGCAACAAAAATCACATAATCTAAAAATCTATTAAAAAAGACTCGATAATGTACAATAAAAAATTCTATTTATTGTAATTAATAACTGAAAGAATTTCTATTAAAAATAAAACATATAAATTTTACATTTACATATATAAAATGCTTCGTGGATTAAAAATAAGATTTTAAATTTTTGTTTCAAATGCACGTACATTTTTACAGCCGCTAAAAAGTGAGCTTTGTTTTCGTCATCCTCAATATCTCATGAAAAATTTGCAGAGTGTATTATTCCTCTCAATGCTTTGTCAAATTGTTGAGATAGGGTAACGAAATGCATCCGAAAATGCCCATATATCAGATTGTAAAAGCATCAAACTAAGAAAACAGCAGATCAACTATTTTTTATTTAATTGGACAAAAATCTGTAAATTTATTTCCTTTCATGTCTTTTTTTACGTCACGAAAAACAAATCTTTCTCCGTTTTTGTGGTAAATTTTTATCGATCAAACTTTTCAACATTTTGAACTATTACATAAAATAATATTCCATAGAAAAATACCCAAGAGCATTTCTATGAACTACACGTATATTATTTAACTTATTTTATCATGAGAATTTGTCGTTATTCTATAATAGATCTATAAAAACGGAATTTTCTTGTTCTTTCTATTTTTTCAAAATACATGTGCTTCTATTAAAAAATTGTCCTCATTCTTGTAACAATAAAAGAGAATGTTATTAAAATTAATTTATATTTACGTACATTATGTCACTCTCTCTAATTTCATTATATTTGCATCGCGATAGTAAATATGCCAACATATTAATTATTTTGGCAATTTAATATTACATTATTTTCGTCAATGAAAATGCTTCTTTTAAATTAGTTTAGAAATATATTTAATTATTCTCGATTCATATATATTCTTGCTTTTATCTGAAAAATGTATTCAATCTTTAATGTTGGATCTTCATCTCTATAATTATTTAACCATTATTTAATTATTTATTTCCTGACATTTCTATGGCATTTATTTATACGATTCTGTTATTCTTGTTCTTAAATTGACTTTCATCTTCCGAGTTAAGTATTTTATCAGAAAATGGATTAAAAAAGAAAATGAAAGATGTCACGATAGAAATGAAGCACCGCGTACAACGCATACGACATATACACACACGCATATATGTACACACCAGCAGTTTCGCACGACGTTAGTCGTTGATCTTCAAGACAAATATTATTCCGAAAAATTGGATTACCGTTATCGTCCACCACCGAACGCCAACAACTATGTGTCGACGGATCGTTTCCAGCTACCAATAACGTGCGTGCGAAAAACTTTCGAGGCTATCACCCAGATCTTCTCCAATCTTTCCCTTTTCTTCTCTGCGCACTAGACCGCGATACCACACGAATTTTCGGTATATCTCAACCACAGGGAGCAATTTTAACGTAATAACGAATACGAGTAAATCGTTTTGTGAAAAACAATAACAGTGACTAACATTTATAAATATCGTGTGTTTGCAGTTTTAAATAATAATCTTATTTATTTTAATTTTTTAATATTATTGGTAATCAAGCAAAAGAATATTTCATATTAATATTGGTATAAATATTGGTAAAAATTGAAATAAAATAAAAAATTCAGTTTTTACTAAGAAAAATTTCAACACAAGAAATATATTCAAAAATACTTTCTCAACAAGTTGTACTAAAAGCTTTGCGTATTTTTGAATATTATATTATTCCTGAAGGAACGTCACACAAAACATGTATTTAAAGTTGACTTATTGACTAAAATGATCTTGAAGGCAATGCAATCATACTATATATATTTGTTGTTATAAAAAAGAAATTTCTTTATCACACGAATGTTATAATTAACTAGTCTTGATAATAAATAAATAAACGCAGAGAAATATTCTTTCAGTTTTGTTATTTACATAACTTTCTTGAGCATTAGAGCGTTTGAGAAAACTCACAGATCATAGCCTTAAGAAATATGAAGGGCGAATGTACTTATCAGAGCGAAAGGAAGGGACTAGCTCCGGTCCCTTAATACCCTCTTTGATAACTCTCTCGAATACAGAACGATAGTCTTGTAATACCCAGATTAATATACCCCTCCAGCTTTAGGTCTGTATCAATTCGCAGAAGACTCATGGGATGATGTCGACGCCGCGCCCCAAACAACGCGTTGACAGCCACAAGCCGGTGTCAAAAGCTTCTTATGGTTCAATAATTAATAGGTCTCATTAACAGGTCTCTAAAAGAAATATTTGAACGCAGTATTTTTAACTTTTACGTTTTCAGTGAATTTTCTTTTAATAATACAACTCTCAAGTCTATCTTCATGTATTATGTAAATATCTTTAATTAAACGTAAGAAATTCGATTTTTTGCATAAATCGCAAGAATTATTAATGCAAAAGGAAATAATAAATAGTAAGAAATTATTTAATTAGTTAAATGTTCTTTTCTAATTGGGAAATTTTGGTTAAGTAATTGTTTAATTTTTTTTCGTTCGCATATAACGAAAAGCATCGATGCAATGCACGGGGGGAGAAAAGAAACCGAGTACGAATGCAGAGCGAGTGCATTTCATGAACCATGGTATTTCAGAAATTTCTCGATACCGCCCCTCTCTCTCTCTCTCACTCCATCGACGTTCCATCACCTCCCATCCAATTCCGTCCGTCCCTCTTCTCTTCGTCTCGTCGACGGCTTTCTCGCAGAATGCGAGTGTGAGATTTTCGCGTAAAACTCCATGGACATGTTTCTCGAGAAAAGAAATCGGTTGAGCCTACGGTATACCTTATCCGAATGGAACGGTTAGGAAGTAAAGACAATAACCGACTCGTTTCGTATACCAGACGTCACCGGATTATCGGACAACCTTCACCTCGAACGTTCGTGTGAGCGACTTAATTCTTTCTCTAGCGTGAGATGTCATGGGAAAGCCCGTGAAATCCTCGAGGGAATAGCGAAATCGTCGTGATCTCGTATGCGGCGGAGTTTATTGCTGGCGCCAGTTGTTTCATATGACGTGTTACTTTATTGCCGGCAAAACCTTCGTTTAATTTTAACGATGAAGTATTTGATCTTCTTTTGGAGACAAAAAAAAATGTATTATTAGAAATTATTTCCGAATAATATTCGATATTGTTATTGAAACACCATTAGAAAGATTTGATTTAGATGATTGTATTTTAAATAAATATCGAAGAAGCTTTATTAGCAAAATTTATACCAAATCTATCATCTCGCCAAATTAATTTTAAATGGATAAATTAATTAATAAACTTTTATACCATGTTTCCTATATATATATTTCACAATTTTAATCTACATAAATTTTAAAGAGTTCCTTTATTACACTTCAAAAATTAATCGACGATCAACGTCGTATACACATATACAGCGTAATCGATTGCGTGAGCACGCGTAAATTACATATCGTACGAGATATTTCGCATTCGTGAATTTGCATGCGAATAGAGACTTTTATGCGTATATCACGCTCAACTATTTATCAGATTTATGGGTGATGACAGCGTATTGTTTATGCGCTGTGCCTGCAAAAATAAGTGTATATCTACCATGCAAAATTCTCGGTTGCACTTCCGCCCAATTTCACCCCCGCCTCTTTGTAAAACTAACTTGCACGCACATTATTACAATGGAATATCGATCGCCATTAAACTCGGATCGTTATTCATTTCTCTAAGCGAATAAAGTCGCGCGCTTTCAGTTCACCTTCGTACTCGCGCCATAACAAGCGAAAATGCTTGCGAAGCAGTCGTTTCCCGACGATGCAGGAAGCGAACGAGAGAGGCAGTGACGGATTTTCCAGTCGAATAAATCGCAGCTCGATCCGTTTTGCTCTTCGAGGGACCAGATAAGGAAGAATGACCGGTTACACGTAACCCGAGTATCAACACACGGGGGACGCTCGAACGACACGCGAATGAGCGAATCAGGTGAAATGCGAACAAGCAGGTAAGCGAGTGAGAGCGCGGGAGGAAATGGTGGAAGAGGGGGAGGAAGGGGACAGAGTCTCTGCTCTTGACAGGTACGCATTGCTAACCCTGCACCCACCGCGCTCGCGCGCGTTCGTCGACCTCCACCTCCTCCACCTCCGCCTCCTGCGCGCCCCGATCCCGGGCCACCGAGCCGACCCTTGCCAGCGTGGACGTCGAAAGCACGAACTCTGCCACGGAGAGATTTCGGGATCTCGCATCGCTGATCGAATCGTTCGTGCATACTTCGCGAACGGGGGATTAATTCGGCCGCGACTAATCCGGGAATTGGCCGTGGAACGGAGTCGAGAGCTCGCGGGGAGCTCGCGCGAGGAAGCATTCCCTACCGCCGTTTTCGTGCCGCAATGTTTAGGAATTGATAGCCGATGTGCCGGTAAATGGAAAGCTTCAAATTTCTCTAAATGCACATACTTTGTGTACATTTATTTAGAATTCATAAAAATTATATTTAATAAAATTAATAAAAAAAATTAAAAACTTCCGATACTTTTATGAAAAAAAAATATACAGAGTGTCCACCCGTACACCCCTTTTCTTTCAAAAACTAAGCATTTTAGAGAAAAACGTTTTCGACAAAAATTGCATGGTTTTGAGGGGAACATAAAATGGTGTCATTAGCTTGATCTTGGATGGCATCGTTAAGATCAGGTCAAGAACACCTTTAATTTCTTAAATGGAACCACCTATTTTTTATTACATATTCTTATATCTAGCTTATGTCGAGAGCTTTTCAAAACACTATAATAAAGTATCTTTTCATTGAGTACTTTTCGATTTATGAGGCTTAAAATAATATCTTAATTTTACATAAACCATAAAATATCTAGTAAAATATTTATTTTTCGATTATCTTACCTTAATATTTTTATGTACAAAATAATGAGAGGAATCAATTGATGTAAAAAAACACATAATTGTTCCAAAGAAAAAATATGTAATTTGCAATTAACAATTACATATTTTTTCTTAAAAACAACTGTGTTTTCTTTACATCAATTGATTCCTCTCATTATTTTGTACATAAAAGTATTAAGATAAGATAATAAAAAAATGAATATTTTACTAGATATTTTATTTATGTAAAATTAAGAAATGATTTCAAGCCTCATAACTCGAAAAGTACTCAATGAAAAAATACTTTATTATAGTGTTTTGGAAAGCTCTCGATATAAGCTATAAGAATATGCAATAAAAATAGGTGGTTCTATTTAAGAAATTAAAGGTGTCCTGACCTTAACGATGCCATCCAACCAATAACACCATCTTATGTTTCCTTCAAAATCATACAATTTTTGTCGAAAACGTTTTTCTCTAAAATGCTTAGTTTTTGAAAGAAACGGGATGTACGGGTGGTCTAGGACATCCTGTATAAGCCAGCAATAAAACTTAAATTTCCTGCTAATTTTATATCAGCTTCAATTATAAATATTTAATTCCAAAAATAATTAAGAGAGAGAGAGAGAGAGAGAGAGAGAGAGAGAGAGAGAGAGAGAGAGACAAAGAGCAAACGTAAAAGCTGTGACAGATGAATGGGAGTATTCATTCAATTTTCACTATGAAGGAGTCGTCGATATAAACTTTGCTCTAGAGATACTTCGGCTAATTTATATAGCAGAGAAACAATGGCACTCTTTTCTCCGTGCGGAACAACGTCGTCTCTTCTATCTCTCAACTTTTATCCAGTAGGAAAACATGTTGTAATTTCTTTCGCCATTGTGACCGTTCTTATTAATGTTACTTATTAATGCCGTCACATCGCAGTCGCAGGCGTAAAAAAAAAGTCGCGGAGAACCGCGACGGGGTGGCCGGGAAAGATAATTCGCTGGCGTTATCGCGGGGAAACGCGACGTCACCCGATGTTACGAGATGCACCGCCGCCCACCCACGCCGGACGTCGGCGACTCGCGGGGACGAAACCATTCTCTGCATAAAACAAAAGGCGCCGCAATACGATATACCGCGCGTTTCATACTTACGTTTCGTGCATATTTCAAGCGCGTCGCCCGCCCCGGAGATACGTAGGCACCGTATCGGGATTCACCAGACTGCAGTTTATGCGATGTGCACTACAATGCACGCGCGATATTTTTATTCTTATATATTCGCGTATATACCGTACACGTATACTGGCGGATGCGCTGATCGTGCGCACTGTTATAAAAGAACTGTAGGTGTATTTCCGATTCGTAATTTCTTGTCGAATAGAAAATCACATTTATGTGGATCATAATTAAATGGATAATGGTTAATGCGTAATGAGATATAAAAGTAATAAACAGATGACGCGAATGCTCCTAAAAATATTTACTTGCAAGATAAAATTTCCCTTCTTGCCTAGTTTTCTTCTTTAAGTATTTCGCACAAAATGTATATACGCTATAATAAAAATTAATAGAAATATAAATAAATATTATAAAATATTTATTAATAACATTATTAATAGCTATAATTCAATTAGTCTAGTTATTTATGCGATTAAATTTGGCACAATTTTAGAGAACTTGGGATTAACGATAATCCACTTCAAAATTTCCTATTCTCCCATTTTATATCGTTTTATTTGAATGTAATGTAAAAAAATTCGATCATAATAGATACATATTTGCGTTTCATTCTAAATAAAAGGTATTGTTATATGTGTTCACCATAACTGCATTTATTTGTTTATAAATACTATGAAAAGTTCTACAATTGATCAGTTTTTGATAATAAAAATCACAATTTACTATATACATTTGAATCGCTTGTCTAAAGGCAATACGATTTAATAGAGGGTTAACAACGCATTGAGCAACCGCATATTCGAAACTATACAATTTAAAATAAATAAAAAAACATGCAAACCAATAACAATAGTATAACAATATTTGTACCGCGAATAAAAACATACGTGTATAGCAGGAGACTTTAATAACAATATTGCGATAAAGTTTACGATTTATTAAGTAAGAAGGTTACGATTTATTATATGAAAAATATCGTTAAAAAATAAGAAATCGAAATAAACATCATATGGTATCTGTTCTTAGAGATGTTACGCAATCACTCGAATATATTTATGTAATATCTACATATATATATAGGATGTCAGAACAACCTCTTTCCCAAAAAAAAAACTCTTATAGCTTACCTCGAGAGCTTTTCAAAACACTATAATAAAGTATTTTGAAATAATCTCTTAATTTTACATAGACCATAAAATATCTAGTAAAATATTCATTTTTCGATTATCTTACCTATACTTTTATATACAAAATAATGAGAGGAATGAATTAATGTAAAGAAAACACATAATTGTTTCGAAGAAAAAATATGTAATTTGCACTTAACAATTACATATTTTTTTTGAATGAATATTTTACTAGATATTTTAAAATTTATGTAAAAAAATTAAGAAATTATTTCAAGCCTCATAACTCGAAAAGTACTCGATGAAAAATTACTTTATTATAATGTTTTGAAAAGTAAACTACCTCTCGAGGTAAACTACAAGAGTTTTTTTTGGAAAGAAATTGTCCTGATATCCTATCCTAGGTATGTATATATATATATATATATATATATAATCATATATATATATATATATATATATATATTATATATATCACAATACCTCGGGTTCCTTTACATCGAAGTATAACGATGATAATGGCCGCTCCGAACGGGCAATACGATTGCTCGCGGCGGTCCCCTTGCGAGTACCTATCATTGATCGCACGAATGCCTGCAACTTGCATTCTCGAGTGGCAATTGGACTGCGGAAGATGATGAGCACTAGTGTAACGAATCTCACAAGAGACGAAGACCGATGTGTAACCATAAGTAAAAGTCAAAGTAACGCCGATATAATTCTATATCAGAGACAAAAGCATATACTATATAAAATATAAAAACTCGATAGAATTATAGCTTTGTTGATTAACAAAATTACGAACATTTTCGCTTTAGCTCTTCTTCGAATAAAAAATTCAACCGGATTAAAAATTAAATGTAACTTTTACACGATTCGGTGGTTGTTTTACGAAGAATAGCCGCTCTATGCACGGTCGTATTTCTACAAATTGTCGCGTCGAAGGTTAAAAGATTAAACGACGATATTCTCAAGCACCGTTCAGACGACGTCGTCATAATTCAGGTGAAATCGCGCGACATACGTCGCGCGCTACGCAAATCCGGCAGAAATGAGATTTCTCGCGCGAGAGAACGAATTTCTCTACGCTAGAGCGCACATTATCGGGAGGAGCAGGCTCTCGATACATCACCCCTTCTCCCGTGAAATATTTCACGATCTTTTCGCACTCTCTGCATCTGCGACAAAGGCGCGCCCGAGGCAATAATTCAGAATGACACGATACGACTCTGCCTGTTATGTACATGTATATAGAGCTCCACGTTGGATTCTCCCCCTCTCTCTCCTTCTCTCTTTGATCGGAGACGAAAGAGCACCGCGTTCGTGTGCGAGAGCTATAGGACGAGATGCCATAAGTGGCTCGAAACGATCTGGAAACTCGGGGCGAACGTCACTCGCGCACAAATCTCCATAGCGCTATAATAGAGTGCCCCTCGCCCTCGCCCATCTCCCTTCCTCTGATGCGTACGTACGATGCCCTGGCCGGTATTCGGGATAGCGATAATGATGCTCACGTTTAAACAAGCTATGTTACGTAACGATCGTTGCCCCTTAGGCGAAAACCTAAGCTTAGCTCGAACCGATAATCGCCGCGTGCATGTGAGGTCTGTCAGGAATATTGGATTATGGACTTTCCTTTTGAAACCACCGTTTGTATTGCGAAACTTCGATTAGCATGGAAGATGATTAAATTAAACAATTCGCGATGCTACTTTAGAAGATAATATTCGATATAGCAGAAAAAATTTATTCCTTACAATTATATGCTATACAACTTCTTAATCTCATGTTGTAATCAAGATTTTAATGAGAAATTGATTGTGAAAATTTTCATTTAGTGTACTAAGCCGTATTAAGTACTAAGTACGTAAATATTATCAGCTAATCTCTCTTCTCTCTCTCTCTCTTTCTTTTAAAGGTTCCCGCATATTAAATGCCCATTAAATTAAAAAAAAATTTTTAGTTTTGAAAAGAATACATATTTTAATGAAAATATCTGCACAATTATATTATAAAACTCATGAAAAATTCGAGAAAAATTTTAAAAATATTGTAAAAGTAATTGGATAATGTATTATAATTGGTTGAACATAAATTATATTATTTCATAGATTTATATAAAATATATCTATTATAAAATGTACTATTATAATTGTATAAAAAGGAGAAAAAATTGGGAAATAGAATAGAGAATTATATTCGCTTTGTTCTTCGCGATATTAAAAATGATTATATAAAAATTTCATTTTAACAAATTTTAATTTATCAGCGCTTTTACATCTACAGCCGAAGCAAAAGTTGAATATGAATTCTCTCTTTATCACTGACAACATAATAGTTACGTGCATGCATTACAGAGATATGTAGTTGGAAAATCTAGGAACGCAAGAACAATAAACAAAAGGAGTACACGTTTTCAGATTCTACTATTTAAATGTTCAGTAGCGACATATATTCCTTGTTCAGTTTACATAAAATTGTTCCAAACTAACAATATAATAATGAGATATAATTTTAAAAATCATTAATCTTTTTTATATTTAAATTAAACCAAATTTAATGCACTTTTTTAAATAATTTATTCTAGAAAACTCATATTTTTTCCTGGAATAATATATACGTGTGTGTTAAATTATTTACTGCGCGCATTTTTAACTAAAAGAGATTAATTAAGATTTTTAAAAAAAATGTAAAAAAATATTAAAAACAAATCTATCAAATTTTTTTAAATTACTTGTTTTTATATTTTTTATTAGTGAGATAAAAACGTTTAGAATAATCCGACAAATTTTTTAAATTCTTTTCACGTTTATAATATTCGTTTGACATGTACAAACTTTTTTAATTGAACGTAGGAAACTATGGTGGAAACATCAAACACTTTCTATGAACATTCCATTATTTTAATTCTACGTCAACATTCCACTACGTATTTTCAACAATGGCCCATAGGAAATTATTTTAGTTCCGAAAACGCAAAAGGTACAACGCTCGCAACTATAAGTTGATCCAGAGAGCGCAATTTCGGGGAACGTAACTATCGCCGAGTATCCGTACTTTCCAATTAATTCTGGCATGCTCATGTGTTTGCGAGAGTCTAATTTAAATGAATAAATTACATCCGCGTTCTCGTTTAAACGCAGGTCGTTCTATATTTACAGCCACATCAAATACATACATTATCATTACGTCGGAGGAATTAGCTGTGAAAATTACGATTTAAATGCCCGAAGTGCAAATTATGATATAATTCGCTCGCTGATGAATAATACTATTTGTTCGCAGAATTTGGCGACGCGAGCGTTTTCTCGCGCAAATCCGTCTGTTAGCTTCTATGTATCGTCGGGGGTGCTCGCCAAAAGATCATAATGCCGCAAATAAGCAACTGTCATACGCTAAATTGCATAATTAACGGCACTGCATTAATTGCTACGCGTTCCACCTGCGTCCGTTTCCAAGCTGAACGGAAAAAGCTTTTGTTATAAACAAAAATCGTGCCACCTCGAGTTTCCGCGATCGCATTTCGAAAGCGCTTCAATTGAGGCGTTAAACGCGAGAGTTTCGAACGCCACGGTGCAGCGATTCGCGTGGTTGCAACGTTATCACGAATCTCGTAGTCACGTTCTCATGGACGCGTGACTTTGCTTGCCCCATGAAAAAAAATCTCCGCACAGTCTTTTTTTTTTTAAAAACAACCTACCGCGCCAGTGATTACGGTAATTTCTGCTAGAGAGGTAGTTTCCTCTCGTAAGCCCAATCAAAGTCTGCCGTGTCAAAAAGAATAAATCGTCGTTCGTTCGATATACTTTTTTCTCTAAACCATCAGAATGTTTTTTTTTTCATAAAATATTTTCATAAAATGTTACTAAAATAAAAAGGAAAAGGAAACTCGAAACAACGAATACAAGAATGTGAAGATGTTAAGGATGTTTTGTACCTATTTTCAAAATATTGAGAATTTAATGAAAATTGTACAGAATGTCTTTACATATGTTTAGAATCTTCAGTACATTTTTAGAATCTTCAGTACAATTTTTAAATCGATTCACTAATCATTTCGATTAAGGATGTTTTGTATGTATTTTCAAAATATTGAGAATTTAATGAAAATTGTACAGAATGTTTTTACATATGTTTAGAATCTTCAGTACAATTTTTATTCACTAAAGCATTCACAAGTTATAAGAATTTTAATTTGCATCGAATTAACATGTGTTCTTATAGGAAACGTATAATCATGTCGATTTAAATGACAAAAACACATGGAAATATTCAAAATTTGTTTAAAATTTGCAAAAGTTTAAATACAGAGGAAATATTTGGTCAAATAATATTATACAAGTACTAACTGGTTAAAAAAATATTAAATATAATTCAATGAAGTTATGCATGTATCTGTCACAAGGCGAAATTCTCTGCCAAAAGTTAATCATTTCGATTAAGGATGTTTTGTATCTATTTTCAAAATATTGAGAATTTAATGAAAATTGTACAGAATGTCTTTACATATGTTTAGAATCTTCAGTACAATTTTTATTCACTAAAGCGTTCACAAGTTATAAGGATTTTAATTTGCACTGAATTGAAATTCTTTGCCAAAAGTTAATCATTTGAATTAACAAAATTCGGAATATTTCAGTAAAAAACGCAATAAATATTAAAAAATACATCTCAGCACTGTATCCAAGATCAAATTGTAATATTCCACACAGTTTCTCATACTCAAAATACACCAAAAGTGGATATATTCGTCAATATTGATTTTCAGCTACTTTTTGCTGGGATTGTACATACAAAACATCCTTAAGATATTATTTTATAATAAACTGTAAAATACAAAGTTGTTGTACACAAGGATGCTGAAACGTACCTCTAAATACACCAAGTGTGAGGCCGTATTTCGCATAATCGCTGCGCGCGAGGAAAGCAACCCACTCTAAGCTCGCGTAACGCGCTCATAGCGTCAGCGCGCATAGATTAAAGGTGTTCGCGGACTCTGAGGGTGGTTCGTGAAAGCGTCTCGAGAACATTATAGCAAAACACACGGAGAACCAGGCCCTAAGTATGTGGCAACTACGTCGAATGTAATAGCGAACGTTGGTGCAACGTCGGCGCAAGGTGCAGCCGCGTGAGGCACACGACGCGTTGCATGCACCGCGAGATTGCATAATGACATAATATTCATGACGGTACGCTTATGCTCGCGACCGAGTAGGTAATAAGGGTGCAACGACGGGAATACGACGTATAGGACGCGTGATGGGGAGAAGGGAGGAAAGAAGGGAGGAAAGGAGGGAGCGATCTCCACTCTTGATGGGAACCGAGGTGGTGGCTGAATATTACGTCAGTCGAGAAGGGGTAGAAGAAGAACGAGAGGTGACAGAAGTTAAGGCACAGGGAGAGGGGAATGGGGAAAAGGGCTGCAGAGTTGGAGCAAGGCCGACGGACACATTTTTAATTAAGACAGTTTCGAGGCGTAATTAATTTTACTACGACGCTGCCTAACGACCGGCAAGCACCCGCTGCCGTTGTTAGCTTCTTTCCACCACTTCGACCACGGCCTTTCCCTCCCTCTTTCCCCCCCGTCTCCTCTGCATAACATGCTCCTATGTTCCAAAGTTTCGTACACTTGACGATAATGTCAGAATTTGCGCGAACGATGAAAATTATTCTGTTCGCCGACAATATTTGCATTCGTTCAATAATTTTGAGAATCAAAGCGATCTTTATAAGGTACATACAATATATATATATATATATATATATATATATATATATATATTATGTTTTACGACGTATTTTCGGAGCAAAAAATATTCAATTTTTAAATATAAAATATAGAATTTATATATTCATTTGCTTCATGACTTCCGTTATTTGATTTCACATTTCTGATAAAGAAACATCAGACTTTGTCAAAGAATTTATAATGGAGATATATGATTTCAATAATTGATTTTTTGCTAAAAAACCTCGAGGAAAGAATATCAAAAATTAAGTCTTTCCTGTCACTTTTCTTGAAATTTTCTAGAGAAAATATCGTTAGCAGATATTGCGCGATCAGCGATATTAACGATTGTCTCAAGTTTTCTCCTCACGTCACGTTCGACAATTGTTTTCCTTTAGCCGTATTTTTAATATTAATCATCTTGATCATACACAATCTAGACACACTATCATCTTAAGAAAGAATGTTTTTCTTATCAAAATATTACAAGTATATTTAACGTAAGGAAATATTAAAATCGCACATTTTCAGAAAACAAAGATAATGAAAACTACGAAATAAAAGATTTTTATTTAGGAAAAAATTGATTTAATCATGTAATTTCCTTTAAATTTACTTTATCCTATATATTATTTCTTTTTTTTATTTCTAAAGCTATCTATAAATAATGTCTCTCGAAATAGAAATATAGATGCACAAGTGCAATTCAATAATTCTCATAATATATGTATTTCAATGGCTATATACATCTATTAATAAAGCATAAACGTCCATCATTTAATAAAAGCGAATTGATTATTTTTTATAATTTTATTATAAATAATTGAAAACAGATAAAAGAGACATAACTAGTTCCAGAATAATAAAAATATACACACAGGTTCAGATTTCATCACGAAATGTATATCTTTACGACACTATAAATATTTTATCTGTATATCATGCTAATGTGATTTTTATATTCTACTTTGATATAGTTTGTGTAAAGAAAGCATTCTGCTTTGATATAGTTTGTATAAAAAAAGCATTCAGCATAAAAGAAAATCGATTAAACTGAGAAAAATTGAACGATTTTGATGATTAAATCTTTACATGTTGTGATTAAATTTCAATAATTCTCGATTCATGCGGTTAAACTCATTCTTACTTTTTGTGCTTTCGTTAAATTTAACGCGAATAATCGAAGGAAGGGCAAAGCATAAATTATGATACGTCGTACAGCCGCCCACTTTTTCGCGCCAAAAATCGAAGGAAAATTTCATATCACAATTTCGCTTATGGTACATTGCGAATTTATGAGTGTCATAGATTCTGGAACAAATACATAAAAGATATGGGAGCATCTCTTCGGGGCTAAAATATATTCTGACAAAAGATAAGTTTTTCGATATTACTTTAATAATTTTGGAATAATTTAAAGATATTTTTAAAGTGTAAATAAATTTATAATATGTTTTAATAAATAAAATTATAATATATATCATTCTAATAAATTGTATTGAAAATCTACTCTAATATCAAATAATAGAAAATAACTGAACTATCTATTTTAAATATCATTTCTCAGAATAACACATAATCATTCACATAAACGAATCAAAATAACATATACGTGACATAAAATGAAGAGAATATTTATTGCAATAATATATTAAGATTATTTGAAGAAATCACGGTCACGATCAATAAAACCTCCCCCGCGCTTCCCGCGATCTTCCTAGGTGGTTACGAGGAAGCAAGGCAATAATCACTTGTTCGTCGGTTTATCTGGCCATTAAAGAAAACGACCTGTTAACCGAGGTATGCGCAGCGATAGCGACCGCCGTCCAATAAATGTCGCGTTAGCGCGTCAGTCTAACTTACGCGCTCATTCTGTCATCTTGCGCGGGTAACGTTATCGCCGATTATCTCATCGTACGGATCGATGATCGTATTCGTGTCACTATGCTGAACAACACGCGTTGTAACTCTTTCACTGTAAGTGATTTTTAATAAACTCTTTATGTATGATACTATAAATAAAAAGAGTAAAGTTCTATTTGGGCTTTCGGGGGATGAGATATGCCAACTAATACATTACACGATGGCTTTATAACGTATAATTATGATTGTGTGTGTGATAATTCTCGCCGTTAATTGATCAAATATTTCAACGATAAATTATAATCGTGATGTAAAATCTGAAATCTCCTTCGATTTCGGATTTACTATAAATAAAAAGAGCAAAGTTTTATTTGAGCTTTCGGGGGATGAGATATGCCAACTAATACATTACACGATGGCTTTATAAGGTATAATTATAATTGTGTGCTAATTCTCGCTATTAATTTATTAAATATTTCAGCAATAAATTATAACCGTGATGTAAAATCCGAAATGGAATCTCGTTCTATTTCGGACCAGATCAGGAGACATGATCGCGCGATCTAACACAAGTTTCTTCCGATACACAAGAAAATCGGATTTCTCTGCTGTTAGATGCACGAGTAACTATAGTTCAACTCACGGTGAACTATGACGCCAGGCGATGGGAATGTAAAGTGTCTAATTTCGACAAAACCACAATAGCGAATATAATACAAAGTGAGCGATATACGCGAACGGAGAACCGGCCGCAAAAAGAGACGGAGGATAGCGTCTAATACCCTTTGCCGAAGCTCGACTCGGAAAATACGAGCGATAAATCACACCCCGCGCAAATGACAGATGCAAAAAGCGCCGTACTGTTTCGCGGCGAAGCAGAAGTTGGGATCGTTCGATCGTCGAGCGGAAGCTGCGGGATCGCGAGCTCGTGAGACGCTCGCGCGCGAACGATCGCTCGCGCACTTTTTGCAGCCGCGTCGTGACGCGCGAAAGCCAGTTTATCATCGCGATTTCGTGACCGCCGCATGTCCTGCGGGCTGCTGCCAAGAGCAAAATACAGCCAACGGCGCGACGGGAGTAGTAGACTGGCCAGCCGGAGCTTCCGCGGAATAATATTTAGTATTCCCACGGCGTCGACTGTCGTGGCTTATAATATTTCGCGTCATATTAATATTCCAGAGGGACGCTGGGCCGTGCACTCGGCAGGACAACCAAGGACGAACCGTGCAGCCGCCACGTTCGCGCGATGGCGACGCCTCAGCAGCGTCTCTGCTACGAGGGAAAACCGAGAAGCGAGCGAGAACCATTGAATAAATAAAGAACGATAGCGGATTTATAAGGGAGGGCTAAAACAAGTTTCGATTGATAGGAAGCTGCCATTACAACAGCATATCAAGAATTACAGAAGAAAACCTCAATGTGTATCATGCTACGAGAGAATGGAAAAGTTACGCTTTGAATAAGTCAAAAAAGATGGAAGACGGAGTTCATAAGTTTGACACAAAAGATGGACATCTTGATTATTAATACGAAATTGTATTATTCTACGAACAAAAATGAAGAATTACAAATCAAGAATTACAAAATAATGCGAAAAAAAAAACTAAAGTATTTCGAAAATATTCGATCAACTTAATTGGATTCGATCAAAATTTCGGAATTTGAATATCAACCAGTTAATGGACTTTAGTGTACCTATATATGAAATCTATCATGAAAAATATCATATTTCATTAACAATATTGTCGAAATGTAATTTCTGTCAAACATTTTAAAGTCTTTTTTATACATATTTTATTTTGTTATTGCATTTATTTTATTTACGTTTATTTATTTTTGAAAATTTACAAAAGTTACAAATTTATTTGTGCAAAAATAAAAGTTGTAATTAAATAGCAGTAAAAGAGCACCTGTGAAAAATTCAGTAGCGACACTAGTCTTTAATTAAGCTATCTTCTTTAAAAAAAAGGGGGCGATTGTGACTCGAATTATTTCCAGAAAAATAGCTTTAGAGAAGAAAGAGCCGGAATTATGTCATGAGACAGCATTCACTGAAGCACGAGGTCACTGCAGCCGAAGATCTATACCGTGCATCGACCGGGAACGCGTGTGTGGAAGGATAGCCGCAAATTACGTACAAAATTCAACGGTGGCACAGTCTCCCCGTTCGCGCTGCGAGGCAGATTGAGAGTAGCGGCACGTGTTTTGTGCATTCGCTGTTTGCGACATGCTCGCTCGATCTTCCACATCGGGAACGTCGAAACATCGCGAACCCCGTTCAACGATTCACGAGCAATTCTGTCAAAGATGCATACACGGCTGCCCCTTTTTCCGAAGCATAGTCTCTCGAGAGCAAATAGCTACAGCCCAATGAAAACTGCGAAAAAATATTAGTAACCTATCGATAAATTTTTATCACGCGAGATTAAAATGAAATAACTCGAATTTTTTAAAACACTGGCAATACTGCAATTTGAATTTAATTTGTAAATCAAGCTTAATTTATATTTTTGAGATTTCCGAGTTTACGAAATTACAAATGTAGCAATTTCCAGTTAGAAAATACAGCCAATAATATATTTTGAAAAATGATAAATCATTTATCAAACAATAAACTTCTGTTTTTTTTTCTTTTTATGCGCACTTTATAATTCTCAATCAAACACGGAAACTATTTGAATCAAGTATCTTGCGTCCCTTCTTTATACATTTCGATCTGCTCGAACGTTTATCCAATCGAAATTTGATTAATGACAATTCAATTAAAGTAGGAGGCGTATTTAAGCCGTCATCATAAAGCCGGCGCATGTGTCACATCAATCGCGCAATGAGGTTATACCGACGAGGGGTGCGGTCGCATCCCCGCGCGATTACAACCGCTTCCCACCCCCCGATTACGGTTGTTCCCCTGTTCCTGCTATCCCCGCTCCAGACACCTTCAAACAACTCCGAACCCGTGTCGAACGTGTCTCGGGAGCACGCGACGATATCGTAACGATGTTAGGGCGGATGGAAAGGGAAGCTTTGACGAGAGACGATCGATGAGAAAGAGAATATACGACAAGAAGGGAGGGTGTGGGAGAGGGTGGTTAAAGCGGGAGACCGCGAAGCGCGTCAGGCTCGGCGAGAGAACGTCGTTGGATAAAAGAGTGGCGGCTGTTCAAGAAAGGGACGAAACACGATTTATTCGATATGGTAAAACGAAACTCGTGGGAACTACAAAAGAATGTAGGTATATATGTATCATCTATATAAAGTATATGTGTGAGTCTAAATATATATATATATATATATATATATATATATAATAAATCATATGATTATAAACACCACACATAATCATATAATATATATAAAATAAGTAGTAACATATATATGTAATTATTATTATTATTACTTATTTTATATTATAGAATTATGTGGGTGGTATCTATAATTATATGGTTTATAATTTAATTTAATAAATATATGTCATATTAACATATGTGTATATACATATAAAATAGCAGATATACTTAAAAAATTATATTTGCTGCCAATAACAAGCTAAATATGTTCTCTCTGAAAAAAAATTATTTATTTACGGTTGGACAATCTTTAACAGTCTTCGATTTGTGTATCGGTATAAACAAATAAAGAAACTCATCAAAATTTATATCTAATTTAATATTAATCCTCTTAAATCAAAGATTATACATACATATTTATTGTTATCGTAGAACAAGTATAAAAAATTAACTGTATGTACAAAAGTGAATATATATCCAAAACTGATAAAGGGATAATTATAAAGTCGCGAGGGGCTCATTCATTTAATAATAATACATATTATTAAAAAATGAAATGAATAACTTTTTATCGCGTTTTACCACGAAGTATATCTTCAAGCAATAAGTAAATCGGGATTATAAAGAGGCCGAGGTGCGCGAAATACACAACGAAACGGCGAAACGGCGAGTGGAATAAAACGCGGCGCAGGGTTAAAGAGCGAGAAGGAGAAAACCGGTCGTCTTCTCGCGGTAGACGAAGCCATTTACGGGCAGGTAAGCGGTTTCCATTGTCTATGAGGTATAATGGAGTAATCTCGCGGTGATGCGCCACCACCGAGGCCGACATTCAAATTGCGCACCTTTTACTCGTATGTGTCTGCGCGCACATATGTGTTGTGTGTGCGTGTGTGAATACTACACATTGGCCAAACATCGTATATCGGGTCTTCCGGTCAACAACGAGAGCCAACACCGTCGTCGATATCGTAGACGATGACCAAACTCGTCCTCCCGACAACGCAGCACAACTATGTACTTTCGTGAATTTCATAATGCTGATCGAGCATTGTTATACTACAGTCGCGATACTTGTGATACTCGACACGAAAACAATCCAATCTACTGCGACGACCAAGATTTTACACGTTTATTAATCCCTTTAACTGGTAAACTATCCAGTGAAATAAAATGTTTACGTTTGTATTTTTATTTTGGCAAAACCGGGATAAACAAATTGCAAAAATATACGAAAAAGTTTTCAAGAGAGATCTATTTTTTTCATTTAAAATAATTACTAAAACGCGAAGTCCAGTTATGAATAAATACATATGTATACGGTTTTCTCGAATAACATTTTTAATTGATTATTATTAAATTAAAGAGACGCTTATTTTAACGTATAATGTGAAAAATAACATTCTACACAAATAATATATTTTATCATTTAGGAAAATTGAATGGAAAACTGTCCATCCGGTACCAACCATCCAAATTCCTTTTAATTACCACGCCTAAATCCCCGCATTAATCGTCGCACGTATTTCTGAGTAAACAATATCATACCTATTTGTCTTCATTAAACTCTTCGAAATACTTCAGCATGATTAAACGTTCTGAAATGCGAGCTTCTTGTTACGGCCCTGGGGCTCGTGGTTTACCCGTAAATGTACGCGTTAACGCACACATCCTCCCGCGCGCACGTTTAATGCACATACACACAAACACACAGATATACGCGCGCGTACTCGCTCATCTACGAACGTATATGCGATGGTTACGGCGATATATCATCGCACGTCCAGAGTCATAACGTGACGCGCAACACGCGAACGCATCAGTCATTTAGCCGCAAATGGAATCTGCTTCCTTCCTCCCGCCGCATTTCCGCGCCTTGTACACAGTATTTTGCACGACCGCGCGCGGCCATTGTGCGGAGAAGCCGCGCGCATGAGCTCGCTCATTTGCGCGAGGATGACGCGACGAATGTTCCATCGCTGGAGCGAGAGAGACGAAGGCGAAATTTCGAAAATCCCGCGACAATTGGATGTTCGATGCTCGACGACACTCTCTTCGACTTGTAATATTAATCTTCAGAATGGCCAATTGCGCAGGGAGGATTAACTTGGGAACACAAGCGTGGGGTGACTCAGTCACCCTCAGATCTCGCTCCCGACAGTTGTACAAAGGGATCTGATGAACGATGATGACCAAAATTCGAGTTCTTTGATAATCTATCACGTAAATCAATCAATATTTTAACTGTCATGTACAATTTTCTAGATGAAATTAAGGAAGAATAAGTAGTTGTAGAGCTTATCTATTTATGCTTATTTGATATTAACTGCTTTTTTCTATTTTTTAATATTTAGATGATTATAAATACAATTAGTTCCTTGTAATAGTGATTTATTAATTTTTGGTTTACTTAAAACCGCGATTTAAGTTATTATCTAAGATGTAAAAAAATTAAAAAAGGAGATTTCGAAATATATTATATTTCGAATATGAATATATATATATGAATTATTGTATCGATATTGTTATAAAAGAGAGAATCAGAAAATATGTCTGCCAATATTTTCGCTCCGATCGGAAAGCATACTCGAAATAAATTGACTACACACTCAATACTTTCAACAAATTCCGAACATTTTTAGCCGAAAATCATTATAAAACATGTCATTTATATAGTTAAATAGACTCTTTTTATTTTTTTTCTTTCTATTTTCCTAATATAATAATACATCCAACGTAGATATGTCTTGCCTTGAAAATAGCAAATCAATTAAACAACAAAATCTAATTATTTCACATCACGCTATTAATATACATTAAATAATAAATTAAAAACTCATGTTTCGAATATTAAATACTGTACGTGATTTAATAAATAATAATATTCGTAATATATTATTTCGGAAACAATATTATATGTATTTTACATATAAAAATGATGCATAGACTAAGCGGCTGTCTATTAGCATCAATCTATGTATATATGTGTTATTTATGTCTATATGTGCTTTTATTCTTAAATAGAGTATTGAAGAAAATACTGTGTGTTGCCAAATTTTGTTCCTAATTTTCGTCCTTCTTATGAGTCCGACCGCGCGCGCGAGATACGTCCATCTTAAATTCGGTAAACTTTAGATTGATCACAGAACGATTCATAATAGACAGATGAAACGTAGAATTGCGATATTCGAAAAATGTAACAGAGTAACGCGAGAGGCATACACGATGTACGATGCAATCTTACGAGAAAGAAGCCTGGCAACACCTGCGTCTCTATAAGGGAAGCTAGCACCTGCGATACCCATCCCTCTTTCTCCTCGTTCGTCCGTCTTTTCTTCACCGCTTAATGGACTTTAACGAGTCCTGAGGTATGAACGCGGAAAGGGGGAAGGGCGACAGACGCGCGAGCCACCGCGGTTAAATTAGAAAACTCTGGGGATCCCTTGCGGGACCGAGGGGGAATATTTAAATTAGGTAAACGCCCTACGTCATGCCGTATCCTTAATGAGTTGGATGAGGGATCGAGATTTTTCAGCGATCCCCTCAACGAGAACCGTGCGCGCGTTCTCCGCATTCCGCCTTGTCCCTTTGAGCAGGTGCGAAACCGGTATTTATTCTAAATCGTATGGACCAGCTCTTTGTCGTCGATCAATTATTTTAAAACCTCGTAGACTAGAATAATTATTTTAAAAATCCTATTATATATTATCGGAGGAAGGAGCTAATTTGAAATTTTAGTCATGAAAAATTGTATCATATACTTCAGGACTTTATATTTATATGCTGCTAAAATTGTACGAAATCGATTTCTTGATAAAATTCATAAAAAGGATGTATACAGATTTTTCTATAATAATAAAATATAATATATGTCGTCTTTTTTTTCGTGATAAAGAAAATATTGTTCAAAAAAACTCATTTTCTGCATTTATATTTTATTTTATGTCAATGCTTTAAATACGCTGAAAAATGATTTACTAATATGGCAAATATATTGTTCGTCACAATTTATACATCAATAATGGCGGATTGTGTATTTTTGTTGGTCAACTAGAGCGGCGGTTATTGAATTAACACACAGATATATAATTCCTATCCCTGTGTGTACGCAATAATGCAGACCTCCCAACAGCATCCTGGCTGATTAATACTGCACTGGCTGCCTTCTCTCCACGTGAATATTGCTACAACGGCGTTACAATAATTATTATTACAGATCGTTGAATTATTCCCCAATAATTAGACCAGTTACGTTGTTATATCAATATAATTCCGGCTGTCGCGTACACGGCGCATAATGAAGCTCGTCGTGAAATACAGTTTGCGCATGTACGTATCAGTGCTCGATTACATTCGAGAGAGAAACTCGTTTTCATATAAAAGAAACCGGTAAATCCTCACAAAGCTCAAACGTAATGAGAGAAAGAAGCGCCTTTCTTCCCGTACCATTTTAAATGCTTAAAGAGCGGTGCAGCGACAAACTTCTTCGAATGGAGCGCATTGTCGGTCAAATTAAAAAGTCTGTAATAAGTTTTTCCGAAAATTCTCACATAAAGAGATAATACACGTAAAATATATTCAAATTTCTAAATAAAAGTAAAAAGTAATGAAAATAATGAAGATATAATATGTTACAATCTAATTTTAAGAAACGGAACGTTAAGATGTCAAAAATAACAAGCGAAAGAAACAAAAACATGAAACTTGAATAATAATCTATTTTGATACACTATTGCGCCTGTTTAAGATTCAATTAAGCGACTATATCCCGTTCACCAAGCGTCGAATATCTGACACCGGTGTCGTTTCATAACAATTGCCTAAGAAGCACGCTCTAAGTGGAATCCTCTTTGCACCCCAGAAAGGTGTGTCGACGATAAAGAGAGAAGAAGCATCTCACGCGATCAGACTTCATAAGCGTAAGCGGAGCGTCTAGGAGCCCTCGAGAGAGAAGATAAGCAAGCTCGTTGTCGCTCCTTTGAATCAACGTCGTTCTCTGCCGCGGTTCGCTTCGCCCTTGAACCCTACCGAGCCAGATGCCGAGGGTGTGTCTATCGTCAATGTAACGGACCCCCGGATTCGACCCTCGCACGTCCCTCGCCGCTACTTTATATTCGCCTCAAATCGTGCATATTTAATCGCAAAACCAGCTACGATCTACTTTCCCTACGAGTTAATCGTGCCGGAACGCGTGGTAAATACGAACTGCCTGAATTCGAAATAGAAAGATCGGCGGCGCCCTATCTCTCTTCGAGATGAGTTTTCAGGAGAATTCCATCTGACGCGCAATGAATCTCCGAGCTTGAGAGAGGCAGCTAGCTCGCTGCATGCGCTATCGGCTAAAAGTGGAGACAGTTTTCCGATATGAAACATTTCCTATTCGAAATAAGTAAATTAAAAGAAATGCCGTCTCTTTCGCAAAATTGATTTCCTAATTTTTGAATTCGAAGATTGATTTTATTTTTTTTTTATCGAATTCTTTTTATTATTTCTTCTAAGAAGATAATGTATATTTATTGGATGTGTAAAAAGTTGGAAAGAATAATTTCTTTGTTTCGTTTTAAGATCATTTAGATATTTTAATATTGTAATAAGAATATAAAGATGTATAGAAATGAATTTTTATATATTGAATATTTAATCTTATCGTTACTGTCATGTAATATGTATTAAATGTATAATTTGTTAAGTGCGCAGCAAAAAAAATTTTTAAATCAATTAGTGAATTTTTATCATTTTAAAAAATCATCTATTCGTTAGTAAAACTGTGCGTGGATGTGTATAATTTTTATATTACAGTTTGTAACCATTTTCAAATTTCCAAACACAATTATCTTATTTGATGATACATGTTTTTCGCACACACGTAAGAGTCTATTTTACAAAATAAAACTTCAAATGGCTACGTAAATATTTATATAGATCAAAAATTCAGTTGAATACGTTCATTACCTTTAATTTTTCTCAAGTGATGTATCTGAAATTCTGAAGGATAAGTATATAGAACGCCATGAAAACATTATGAGATCAATCAATCCAAGCGAAGTTTCCAAGGAAGAAGAGGGATTTGTTTCATTCATATATTACCAATATATATATATATAAAACTCAGTTTTTGACGAGCACGATGCGTCGCCCGATCGCAGTTACATAACGTTACGAAAGTTACACGACATCACGTGAAAGGGCTTTTCGTTTTTCACATTTTTCATCGCTTTTCCGCGCGGCGCAGCGCGGCTCGGCTCGGAGCGGCGCCGAGATACGGAATTACAGTGAAAAAGGGGACGCCCGGATGTAACACGTCGAACTGTCATCACGAGGACGTCTCGCGCGAGTGAATCGTTCCAACTAAAACCGGGCGACGTGTCTATTTGCGTCGCTGCTGGCACATATCATCTATCGAATGAGAACGACGGAAGTTGTGCAAAAGGACCGCTCCGGGCACGCGCCGGGAGACAATTAGAAAAAAAAATCTGGTTGCCATATTTAGTGACGCTTACGATTTCGAATAGATCGAATGCAAACAATAGGATTTGCTTTCTCAAAGGGCGGACCGATTTTATTTCATATTTTCGTACATCTGTCAGATATTAATGTGATATTGCGATCGGGAAAAGAGTCATTACTGTGCTAATAACGTTGAAAATAATTGAGTAATGCGATGCGAGTATGCAAAATGTATGTGTGAAATTATAAGAGTTCAAACAATAATATTTTTAGAAAGTTGAGAGAATTAATTACGATAATTATATTTTTTTAATGTATTGACACTTTTTTAGAAACCTAAGAAATATTTTGTATGGTACTTTTATGGACTATACATTTTAGATGTCACGCGTTCCAATAACAAAGTGAAATGTAACAAATCATGCAAATGCAGAAAATCGAGGATCGATCTTCTCCCGACCGCGAGAATTCTTCGATATTCAATCACGATATTGCAACAACACAATACACGTACGCGAAAGAGGAAATAAACTTTCTCCCGTCGGGAGGAGAAATACTCTGAGAAATTTCGGTTCGCCGAAAAATCCGAGAGATACAGAAACCGAAAGAAAGAGAGGAGAAACGGAAAGCGGTATCAGGACGGAAGTGCAACGAACGCGCGCGCGGACGAGCCTTTATCAGCCTCCAGAGGCACGTGGTTGTCGGTACAGGTCGAGAACGACACCGGATATAAGCGACGGATAAGAAAGTTTCGCGGCGCTATGAAAAATGCAACGGCCGAGTTATCGTCGACGTGAATTTTTCATCGGTGCGAGTTGAGTCCCGGTCGCGAGAGTTACTCGCGAGATTCTCGTCCCTCGTCTCCTCCCCCTCCCCATCCCTTTTCCTACTGTTCGGTCCTTTCCTCTCCCTCCTACCCGCAAACGGATGTAACAAGCATCACGCGTAAGAAGTTCCGGTCTGACCGCTGGCGGAACCGTCCACAGTGAACGACGCCAACTTCGTGGTTTCCGGTAAAAGTCGCATGCATGATGCAAGTGCACTGCAGCAACGGCATTATACGAAAATAAAGAAACATGTTTTTTCACTATTTGTTAATCCCTTCACAAGTTTTTTAGATTATAAAAAAAGGGAGAAGAGGATTAAGACTTATTTCATTATAAATTGTAAAATATAAAACTTTAAATACATGTATATATCTATATTGTTTCTGAAAAAATTAAAGAGGTATTATTTTCCGACTTTGTATTCATGCGTTTCGCGACATATCAAAAATTAGAAAATATTAATTTAAAAATAAAATTTGGAAAATATAGCCCAAAACTTTTTCGTGTATAATAATTAATTAATATTGACAAGAGAGATTTTGAAATGTTGATTTTGTGTGGAAAAATTCATATACTCAGAAACATTATTTCGAATATATTCGAAATAACTTTTCATACGCAGCAATTAAATGATTTTTATACAGTAAAATGCGAATATATTTCATGTCGCGTGAGATTTTTGTGGCCACTACCTAAAAATATTATAAAATATTATAAAATTCGGACCATTGTTTGTTTCAAACATTGTTTTTTGTCGCAATAACATAAAACTGCTATATCTATTATCTTTACATTTTGACCGCACGCTCGTTTCCCTTAGTGTAGGATGTTTCTCTGCAATAGAACCCAGTTTCCAAAGTGTTGCTGCACCGAGAGGTAGCGAAATTCTTCGCAGAACTATGCAGACGGTGGTGGTCGGCGTTGCGGAGAGAAATAAGACGGCGCCTAATAAAGTTCCGGCGGTACAGCCGAGTGTTTTCCCTAGAAAATGTCTTCGACCCGACCCCTCGTCTCCGAGTATCTCCATCGAGAAATAATCACGAGCTCAGGGGTGCATCTTAAATCTTCTTTCTTTATTGCGATCGCGGTTGCGATACAGCATCGTATCACATTTACATAGCTTCTAGCGGAAGTAAATCAAATATTTATCACTGTAGAGCACTATGCAATTTTGATTCGAATTTGTACATATCAAAATTATTTTATACTTGTTTCTGGTTATTAAAATTCCTATGATTGTTTCCCGGCTAAAAATGCAATTTTTATAATATTTATATATTTTAGATATAAACTATTTTTATAATATTTATATATTTTAGATATAAACTACTTATAAATCATTATACACATGTTACAAAAATAATGCTCATGAAATTGATATTAATAAAAGATATAAAAATAAGTTCGAAAATGTTTTTCGACATCTCTTTTACGCTTGACTTATCTCGTTAAAGATATAAATAAATTGGTTTATTAAAATATCAAAGATATAATCGTCATATCTTCATATTTGAATTTTATGAAATAAATACTGCGCATACTTTAATAGAAACATGCGCTATTTTTTTTATACAATTTAAAAACTTGAGATCTCGCCTTAGAGTTTTTCAGGTGACGCATAATGTTATCCCGTCGAAAGATTCCCGGTATGGTATTATGCGACTACGATCGCATATAACGTACGGACCGAAATCTCGCGAACGAAACGTCTTGCAATCTTTTTTCGAGAGTTCTCTCGAAAAGTCCGTGGGATCTAATCGCGCCCAGATATACGTTATTTTCGGAAGGGTAGTCACGATCCCGGAGCGAGATTTGTCCCGAGAGTAGGAGATTGGAAGCGAGAGAGATGAGTCACGGAAACGGAGATACGAGTTTCGAGAGGCAGATAGGAGGAATTCCATGGGGCGTGGACGGGATAAGTTATCCTCGCGTTTCCGCGTGTTCGTGCGCGCGCGCCGACATTATTTCGTATCTTGCAGGACACTTCGGGCAATGAGGACGTCCTACCCCAGCGCGCCGCCGGAATCCATAACGAGGTCTTATCAGTCTTAGTCCGACTTCCCTTCTTTTTCTCGCGGCTCGCATCCGTTCGTTTCTTCCTTCTCGTGCGTTTCTTCATCCTAAAGGACTCTAATGTTATCCTCTTTGTCTCTCTAAAATTCTTGGCCCGAAATGGAGCTCCGCTTAAGGACGTTGCTCCTCCGCCCGGACTCTTGTCTAGCATTTATTCGCCGCGAGCGGTTCGAAACGCCACGAAACACGCTTTGCTCTGAATTAAAAAATCGCAAATATAAAAAGTTACCTCTCTAATTTTTCTGTATAGAAATTGAAGGATATTCTCACGTCTGTCTTAGATTAGGCTTGGTTGTGCAACAGTTTATTAATAAACAGCAATAATGCAAAGAATCTAAATTTAAAAGTTAACATGTATTTTCTTTTATAAAAATTTAAATTCTTTTATACACTGAAAAAACTGATTGGTAATAATTATCAAATATATTTAGTTGTGAATTTTAATTGAATATTTGATAAATATTACTATATTTGATAATAATTACTAAATCTTCAATTAGTCTAGTTGCAAATAAATTTTCTTTGCAATTGAATCAATTAAACAATTTAGTAATAATTATTAAATATTTAATACTTCTCATAAAATCTTTGATGATTGTTATTAAATGTGTATTAAATTGTTGTAAATATTACTAAATCATTCAATTTAAGATTATTAGATATTTGATAACTATTATTAAATGATTTAGTTAGGTCAACATGTTTGATAAAATAATTGGTAATTGTTAACAAATTTTGGTAAGATAGTCGTGTAAAGTTTCGCGCAAGCACGCAAGGATATGTTAGTTTGTTCGTTCATCGCGACGATGAAATACGCTATCTTTCTCGCATTTAAGCTTAGTTATGAGAATTATATAAAGTTTGCAAGGAGTAACAAATAAGAATTTAAAATATATTGTTCAATTTAATTTCTGATTTCTCAGTACAAGAATTTCAGATATTAAATTGATTTTATAAGTTGGATAAGTAAATGTCCGGCAAATAAACAAAAATAGTTCGGCAAATAAACAAAAATAATCCGTTCATTACCTATTTAAAATGTAAAGTGCAATATGCAAGTATAAATTATAAATAAAAAAATAATAATAAAAAAATTTGATTTTAATTAATTTTAATTTTAATTTTTTAATTTCTCGTTATCATGATTTAGTTAAAATTACCAAATATCTGATAATACTTATTAAATATATTATTTTCTGCTACCAAAATTTGATTACAGTTATTAAAGTTTTGTTAAACGAAAAATTTATAATTGAATGAATTAAATTTAAGTAGTCTAAACTGAATATTTTATTTACTCAATTAATTTTTTTTGTAATTGTTACCACACATTTAATTAGAACTATTTGCCCAAATCATTTAGTAATTGTTATTAAATTCTAGTGTTTATTACTAAATTCTTTTTTCAGTGTATCTCTAAAGTTGTGTTAAAAATAATAATCTAAGCTTCAACAGAATGTGCAAAAATAACATTCCAGTTTGATAACATTCTGTACAAGAACAAAATTACGAATTTGACTTTGTTCTTGCTCAGCGAACTCGTTAAGACGAGCGATCGAAAGCAAGACGATGAAACCGATGGCTGCAAGCGCGTTCGATGTTCCACGCCAAAGAACATCGGGATGAGCACCGGAGATGAGCAAAAAGCTGGAAGGTCGCTCGGTGCCAATTAATCGAAACATTCGATTTGCCGCCATTTCTACCAAACCGGCAACGACGAAACTACAATACAACACGCGGTTGCTTTACAGCGCTCCAAGCGCTAATAACGAACCCGGCGAACGATTACACGGCGTGATTTCGCGCAGATTGAACGAGTGATTAATTCTCGCGGCCAATCCCGCTGTCTCGCCCCGTCGCCCTCTGCGGATTCGTCCTCGAATCCACCCCTCCGGGAGAGGATACTTTAATCCCGCAGCTACGGAACGGTTATTAATTCGTAGGTCGACAGAAAGGAGAGAAAAAGGTGAAAGGGCGAAAGAGTTCGGACATCGAGAGGCGTCGCTGAGAGAAGGGCTCGTAAAAAATAACTCCGTTGTTATCGTCATCATCGCGCGATTCGTTTCCTAGCACTCCGGTTAAGGGAGCGAGAGCGAGAAAACGAGGCAAAATTCTGCACAGCCGGAAACGAAGCCACATCATTTCCATTGAACGCGATATTGTGATTCTCTCTGCGATTGTCTGTCGAAGGTAGAATGATATCGACTCTGATTCTTTATAGATACATTGAATCGATAATGTTTTCTCTTAATTATTTGGCGTGGCGCAAATTGTTTCTGAAATTTAGAGAGTAAAAATGAAAAATGTTGGGAATGCCATAATAGTGTTTAAAGAGAGGATATTTTTATAATATTTAAATAATATTTCATATATTTGATTCAACACACATAATTACATACTCGTATGATATGCCATAAGTCATATAAATGTGTGTTATATTGGATTATTCATTTATGTGTATAAAATTAATACCTGTAGTAGGGAAATAAAATAAAATTAATAAAATTATTCTATAGTGTTTTTTATACATCGTACATTCTTTTTCCAAAACTAAAAATTATCATCGAAGCAACAGTTTTTAATTTAATCGCTGTTATCATAAGTAATTTTCAAGCGTATTAGCACCATTTTCAATTGTGTATAAAAATATGGAGTAATTTTTTTTATACACGGTTTTTTCTACGCGGATATCCTTTGAACATCTTAAATCCATCCTATCTTTTAAAGAAGATATTAGATTGTTAATAGCGCGAGTTATAACGGATGAACTTTCGGAGGTGCAAGTAGAAAATCTTATTCTTCCATTAGTTACAAATGCACTTTACCTTGATTAAGAATCTTACTTCTCGAGAGTCAGTTGGCGGAAGACTTAGTATCGCAAATTAAAAAGTTGGGAAAGTAGCTAATATCCCTAATCAAATTTTCATCGGGAGGAAAAAATCAAGTTGCCGATGAAAATTCGGAAAAAAAAAATCTTGCGCATCCCATCATTGTATGTCGCGTGATAATTCTTTCATTTTCAATCATCCTCGGTTGCCGGTAGCGCCCGGGATTCGCAGACAAAATATATACGTTCGCGATTATATGCACCAACAACAGAACGGTCGACAAAAAGGGTGGGCAGCAGCGAGAGCGAGGGGCTATTCTTCTGCATTGATTAATACGCCCCGTGGAGCTCGAAACGGTTTCGCGACCCTTTCTCTTTCGCTCGATTCAGGCCGACTCGCTCCGCGACGACAGACTCATCTCCGATTTTATGCCTCGTTTGAGGCACGTCCCACCAGCCCTTCCCCGAAGACACCCTCGACGACACGACGACGATCACGACCCTCCGACAACGACAACGACGACGGCACGAAAATCACAGACCACGAGATTCGCGACGCGGAGAAAACGATTTATTTGGTATTTAAATAAGCGTACGTGTCATCGTTCCGTAGGAACCATATGGGTCTATAAGTTGAACCAATGTCTTTTTTTTAGCAAGATCGGCGAAGGGGTGTTCGCAGAAGGTTGCATGTACATGACGCTGCGAAGGTTACGATCGATCGGGGCCGCGCGAGGCTGCCGGTGAGATTTTCTGTTTTACGGCAACGGGGGAACCCTTTCCGAAGGCATTTTGGACGAAGGTATATTGGAATAAGGCGAGAACATCTTTACGCGCAGATACCGCCCACAAGTTCTCGAGTATAGCTGCCTTGAAAAATCGTCCTCGATCGAGTAATACAAGCGTTAACCGAAAATTTCTATATTAATTTTCGATGATGTCCGAATATTAAATAATGATTTTCACACTCGATAATCGCTGGAATATTTATATAACGCTATTAATTATTTTTCACATTTCGTCTTCGTTACTTATTTCTCTCAATTATACTAGTAAATTATATAATTTTATTATATTATATTATATAATTATATAATATAACTATATATTATATATTATATAATAATTATATATTATATAATATAATTATATAATTTACTATATAATTATATAATTATAAGTATAATTATATTAGTAAAATTCTAAAACATTCAAATTAGATAGTAATTTTGTACTTTATAATACTGTTAAACAGAGAGAGCAACCGTATTCGTCGTCAACTCATTCCCCTTAGTCTTATGATACTGTTTTAAACGATATTCATCGTGTCTTAATCCACAGGTATCTCGGACAACGCGAGCCCTTGAAACAAAGTTGTCGGGTTTCCCGACAAGAACTCCGGAGACACACAATAACGTGCCGCTGTATTAAGCGCGCTAAAGTATAGGGATATCATCTCCGCTTTGCAAGCTTCATATAGCTCAGCGTACTATTCTAAGAGAAGTCGGAGAGGAAGGGAGACAAGAATATAAGCATTCATATCTGCACGACGAATTTCCACTTCCGGTGAGCATCGAGCCGAGAACTTTCCGTTTCTTTTCTCGTAACTTCCTTTCATAAATTCGTAATTAATTCAGCCAACAATAACGAGTGAAATATACACTTATATTCCCCGCTCTCTTTTGCCAAAGAAGAGAGAGAATTCAGAGCGATGGTAATATCTGTCACGCCGTCCTGCGACGTGCCAAGTCTATAAGTCTATATAGGCGAGGGTGGAAAATTATAGGTCTGTTATTGTGTACTTTCTCCCCTGGCTTTTCACGCTCGATCATTTATTTACGCAGAGCGGTACTCGATTCTACAAATCGATCGAATTTTTCCCCAAGAAGCAACTCTCTCTCTTATTATCTCAGTATCATAGCATTTTTAAAGCGAGCAATTCTAATTAGACTAACATTCCATACTGCCATAAACATTTATAATTAATTTTTATATTCATATTCATATATTAGATAAAATTTTGAAGAATTCAAATCAAAATTTATTGATTTTATATTTAGAAAAATAAATGAAAAGTATCTGTTGTTATTGAAATAATAAGAAAATAAGTATTTTTAAATGCGCATTTCTTTATAACTATGAGTTACAAATGAATAAAAAGTTTTCGTAATTAAATAAATTTTTATCTCCGTGTAAAAAATAACTATAAAAACTATTTATTATATAATCAACTCATTTTTTTAATAAAACTGTACTTTTAATATACTTTTACTATACTTTTATTGTACTCAGAGTTGATTTTCTCATTAAAAACTGAAATAAAAAATTTAATGGTCAACAATATAAATAACAATAAAACTTAGGAAATTATACACAAAAAATATATCTACAAAATATTAAAAACTGTGCAATAATAATGAATTTAATTTATCTTTGTTTTTTAATGCTCTATAAATATTGAACAAAGTGAACTCTGTACTGTCTGTTAAAGGGTTAATGTGGTCAGCGGATCATCTTTGAGAATATAAAGAGACTCTCCAAAATATTAGAGGCAGTCCGCGGTCGTCGGTCGTTGTATGGCATGTCGGCGGCATAAATTATATCAGAATGGAGAATATGCCCGCATAAGTTCTCTCGTTTGAGGACTGCTCGCTTTGTCCGTTTCGTCGGTCGTATTTCTAAGACCTGTTAAAGGCGATTAATTTTTCGACAATGGGAACAAATGTTTCAAGCATGCGAGATTTTCACAGTTTCCGTTAGTACTTTATGAGATTTTTCAATATCGAGATATTGAATCAAATAAAAATATTTTCAATAAGACGTCTAGTAGATCTTGCGACACATATTTGTTACTTATGTATAACGAAGAATGCGAAAAATAATGAACACTAAAGAATTCATGAGAAATCCATTCAACGTTGAAAGTTACGAGCAGTCACATCTGTCATTGTAAAATTATTAAACTGGAAAAACATGCTTTGCGTGAGAAATTGTAGGTAATAAATAATATTATAGAATATATTGCAGATTAAAAGCGTAAATGAAAGTATAACAAAAATATGTTCGCAAATCAATGGCAAAAAAATGTCAATGGTTCATAATTATTCATATATTAATGTCACTGTAAATTTTATAATTTGCTAAAGATGAAAAGGAGAGGAGAGAACAGAGAGTTAAAATAAAATAAATTACTAAAATAAACACCTCGAATTTAAATAGACACAATACGCTGTATAATATATATTGTTTTGTGAAAACAAAACAACAATATAAAGACGCATTTTGCAAATAAGCCAATATCAGATTGTAATTATTATTTAATTATAATAAAATAACAAAAACAATTTTTCAACAAAATTAATATTAAAATCATTAATGCAAAAAGTGCTTCGTTACGTTAATCGAGAGAAAGAGACAGCAGGATTTTAAAATAAATATTAATTTCCTCATATGACATGAATAATTTTATAATCCTTTAAACATGAAAACACACAGTTGTCAATCTTAAAGGATGTTAACAACAAAGTTACTCGAGTGCAAATTATGGCGAGAGATTAATTACCGCGATTGACTCGCGCTGTTAAGTACCAATGTGATTGTGGATGGTTAAGTCGAGCACGCGACGTTCACGCGAATATAAGTCGCGCGATTAGTGAATTTAACGAAGACGGATACGCGAGCGTCGCGACGAAACCGTAGACTTTTAAATTAACGGTGTCGGAGCAATTTGGTCGGTCGCCAAGCGTATAATTTACAAGCGTAATAATTCAAACACATAAATGCCGAAAGTCGGCGACGGAGATAATCGCCTTTTCGTGAATGTAATTTCGCTAGCTCCGGAATTCGCCCTGGGACGAATCGGAGCGGGATAAAAGGGAGGACCATCGAAACGCTAAAATAGGCAATTTTCCTTACTTTTACGATGATCAGGAGGTGGCCAAGTGTCTCACCTGTCGCGTTACCCCCGTTCGTCACAGAATACACCAAGAGAGATAAATGCGACGAACTGACAGCGTCACGTGTCACTGAACCGCCACTTGTAAAAGTTCACATCAACCGGTCGTCCCGGCGATCCTGGTCGCGCGCAATCACCGTTCCTCGTGAGGCAAGGGTGAAAACCCTCGATCGCTTACGGAACAGGCTTCAACAGGGCAAACGGACCATCACCGTTACCGTTCCTTTCCGGGGATGGGCTCGGGGGCTACGTCGCGCACCTCGAGGCGTCGCGAGCAGGCGATGCACCCGGTCGCGTCGGTCCTCGTCGCGGCGTGATTCCGCTTCTTCCGAAACGAACGATGGGGAAGAAAGCCAAAAAGAGCGGAGAAAGAGCCACGCGTTCGCGAGAGAGGGAGAGAGAGAGGAACAAGCGACGCGGCGACGACGGCGGCGGCGGCGGCGGCAGCGACGACGACGACGACGACGACGACGGTCGCGTGGTATCGATTCGTGGCCGTGGAAAGCCGGCGGCGAGACGGCCCAGAGAGAGCTTTTTCTTCGCTTTCTCTCCCTCCCTCCCCCGTGTATCCTTCTCTCTCTCCCCGCCGCGGACGACACGTTTAAATATCCGTCTACGTTGCGCGTAGGCAAACGTGTGCTTCGTTTTCGTCCGAGGAGGCCTCGTGTACCGCGCGCACGAGGTCGTTTCCTGGAGTACGAGACTCTCCTTCTTTCTTTCTTTTTCCCTCTCTGTGCGTAAAACAAGCACCCACAGATCGGAAACTGCCTCGGGATACGAATCCTACGAGCGCGTACGAGAGCGAGAGACGCAACGTGCGTATGACTGGTGCGTGTACGTAACGTAACAGAAGACGGATGCGTCTCCCTCGAACGTCCGGGTCGGACTGAACAGAGGGGCATCCGACAGGCCCGCGTAGTCGTTCGAGGTACCATCTCCCCCCACCCGGAGGAGCCACGCTTCGGCTTTCCCAACCCTTGTCGCGCGACCTCCCCTCCCTTATGTTCTTCCACCCTACCGCATCAGTGCCGTATTCCAAGTTGGACCTTCGAGTCTCGCGAACTACGGGAATTGATGTCTCTTATCTATTCTAATTTATTACTAATCATAGTTCATAAATAAAATCGGAAAAAATCGGCAAAAAAGGGGGAATTTTTTGAGCCTGCGCGTTTGAAAAAATGTTTCTAAAAATCTCTTTCCGCAGGAATTAATTTCATAAGATATTGAGTTCGATGTAATGATTTGATTATATTTGGTAAAATTCTAATTTTTGATTCGATTCGATTTGATTCGAACATTCGTAAATAGATCTTGTGTGTGAGTTTATATCAAAGTTTTATGTATCACTTTTAGTACAGTTGAGGATTTAGTAAAATGAAAATTAGAGTAATTTAACATTTATTAAGCCGAAATTTATAAATATTAAAAATTTACATAATTTATTTATAGGAAGAGAGAAAGAATACATATACAAGAGAATTACCAAATATATAATTTACATAATAAGAGCAACCCTTATAAAAATTAAAAATTATTACGCATAAATAAGTTTTATTAGGATAGTGTATTTTTTATTTTTTCCCGATTTTATGAAAGATGTCTATAAATTTAAAATAAATTAAAATAAATTTTTAAATTTTTAATATTGATTTATCTTGATATTATACCAACAATATGAGAAATAAATTTCCGCTGTTTTCACAAATAGAAATTTCTATTATTCATTTGTTGTGTTTATGAAATCGGAGAAAATTGCGCTAAATAATAGCTAGTTTGTTAATCGATAATATCTGCCGCATGTTAAAAGCTACTTATCGCTTAAGCACAAGAGTTCTTGTATATATATGTTTGCGCTCTACGTTATTATCTTCATTTATGTATTAAATTAATACCTCTTGTAATATAGAGTTTCCATAGAATGAAATTGTTAATAAACTCTATTTCTCATATTTTAATCCAATTTTTCATTCTTTCATGTAAGACACTAAATTGAACATGTATTCTTGAAAGCGTTTAAGTTTTAAAAAAATATTACGTAAAATTTATTTAGTAGGTTCAATCAAATTTTTCAATTTTTATCTTTAATAAAGAAAAAGTATTTTGGAAAATTAATAGATTTATTTAATAAATTATTTTTTCTTATCTTTTTTTATTGAGGTATAAATTTTTTCAAACTCAACAGCACTGTATTTTATAAAACTAAATTTGGCTCAAAATTACGACTCAAAAATTACGAAATAAAAGTATACATGTGTTACAAATGTTGTATATATATGTGTGTATGTATATTACAAAATAATATTGTAATTTAAAAAGCTTAAAATTTTCTGTCGATTTTTGTCACGATCGGATTTTCAGACACAAATGTATCACACGTTATTGTGTACGCTTTTGGCTTCCGGTCCCGATGTTCCTCTCATGGGAAAGAAAACCATCAGCATCCGATATGAAAGAGATATCGAAGTGGCTCACAAGCATCCCTTTTCCTCACCCTTCGGAAACGATACCCCTCCCATTGGCAGAACTGCAGTCCATTCTCGGCATACCTGATCGCGCCGGGCAACCTCTGCTTTTTCGGGCCAGGTATGCTTTGCCACGATTTCATAAAGGTTCTCGAAGAGCATGTCTCGAATGCTGTCGACCGCATCCTCGAAGGGCAACAAGAGAGACTAAAAATCATCCGTCTATAGCTAACATCTATCCTTGGTATTTCGTAAGAAAATTCACGGAACTTAGAATCAAATTGCACTGTTCAACAAGCAACGAAAGAATGTTGCGGAATGTGTGTAAAGAATATTTCACAAGTTGCATTTTGCAATACAATTCGTGCGGCACAAATGTACGTTAAAATGATTTCTTTGTTTCTTTTTTCTTTTCTCTTATAAAAAATATGATTTATGATATATTCACCACATCTTTATTCAACATGATGAACTATTTTTTGCTCTGCATCATACATAAAAAGACATGACATTATTAATTTTCATCATTTTATATTAATATGAATAAAATTATTTTATTCATATTAACATAAAATGATGAAAATTGATAATGTCAGATAATCTCATAGTAATGCATATTTCAGCAGACATTTGAAATATCTTTATATATTTTTAGTTGCTTTAATTTCTCTCTTTTTTATGTGCGTTTAGAATTCTTATTCAAAAAATTTCTTTAATAATAAATATTAGAAAAATACACCAACATTATTTATACAGATATATGTTACACTTTTATTTTATTTTATTAAACATTGGTTTTCTTCTTTAATATAATATTTTAGGATAGATTCTATTTACATTTTAATGAAATTCTGCGTTTCCATTTACATTCCAATTTTAATGCGTATCATTTCACATGACTAATGTGCAGTAGACTTAAATCGAACCTGATAGTTATTTGTCGTAAACAGAAGTCGATCCGTAAACAGCTAAGACTTCAACGACAAGCCGGGCAGTTTCGTTTCAGCGCTAAGTGCTAATTTAGTTTATGGTCCAGCGACATTTGTTTCAGAAGCCGAACGACTGCTCGCCCGGCGCGGAAGCCGGGGTTCTTTCCGCGTCATTCGCCAAGATTGAAAACACGGAATTACTTGTTGGTGGATGGCGAGAGAACAAGAGACCATGCTTTCTCGCTGGGTGGATGGTGGGCGCTAAAAAATGGTAATCCGATCGTTTCTACGGCGCACCGACGAAGCTTTACCGCGGGATACGCGAAAACCCACCCTAAACCCTAAACCAGGAGTCTCCCTCCTTTTCTCTACAAACCGACCCCATCCTCCACATATTCTCCCAGATCCTTTTATCAGTTTTCCCCAAGAATACGATGAAAAGGGACGAGAGCCCTCTCCGCCGAATAGTAAAATATTTCACGTTAGACCCGGGGCCCTTCCTTCCCCAAAAATCCGAGCGCATATCTTATATCGCGGAAGCACTCAACGAGGAATTTAATTCAATCGCTCACTTCCGAATGTCGATACGAAAACCTCGGACACGCATTATGTATTTTGGCAGCATTCTTAGTTCCGTGATCGTTTATCCCTCCCAGAAAAGATTATCTCCCCATGCAATACTTCTTCTATCTATCTCTCTATAAATTCAATTTATTTCAAGTTACTATTCATGATCTCATGATAAAATGTTGCAAAAGCTACATTAAAATAATAACAATATTATCCGATTATAAAAAAAAAATAAATATAAAATATAATAAATATAAATATAAAAAAATTAATAAATTCCGTAGAGCCTTATAAATATTATTTATATATTTTAAAATTGAAGCCGTACATCAGTAATCGCTAAATGCGTTATTTTTTAAAGAAAGAATAATTACGTAATATTTTTGTCATTTTATAAATTGATGCACGACAATAAAACAATGTTTTTAAAGTATTCTTAAATACTTTGAAAAAAATAAAATTTAGATAGAATGTCACCAGGTGAAGATGCTCCACGATTTTCAAGCTTTTTGTTTACAACAACAGACGTTCATTTAAAGGTGCTCGTTTTGTTTTTCGTTCTCAAGAACACGAGGGATCTTACGGAATGGAGATTGTTGCTGACGCAGGCTCCTCGAGCAGAGGATTTTCGAGCGCGTTCGCTCCGTTCCAACCGCAACGCGAGTTACGGATAATAACGGCGGCCTATCCGGTAGCCACCGGAGTCAAACCGCAACCACCCATCGGCATACGCCGCACGTACGGGTGTACGTGTAAGCGCATGCGGATCTCTGTACGTACAGGGGTGAGTGCGCGCACGCACCTGCGCACACGTACTTGACGTATGTATGTACTCGAAGGGATGAAAACTGCACGCGATGTTACCGATGTGCAAGTTCTCTCAACTCGATCCGACTCGATTCGACTCGCACGCATTAATGCAATGCCCGAAAACTATCATGTAAATCCAAAGCCGCGTAAATCAAAAGCGCGCCGAACAAGAACCGCTTGTATTGCGTGCGCGCAAAATCGGTTCTCGCTTTGTGCGTATTTGATTTACACCCTAGAGAACGCATTAACCGCGGCAAATCGAGAACTGTCTGTAAGTGTTCAATACGCGGATGACGGCAATGGCGAACGCAAAATGTAAAGGCCAGCGTACTACGCATGCAACCGACGCAAAATACGAGGATTGCATCGGGTCGCATCACCCTGGAGAACAACATGATGAATCTCTATATCCACGCAGACAACTCGCAGTGCAACCGTTATGAATTTTTATTTACAAACTCGATATATGATACAATGATACTTTATACGAGTAAAAAGACTACTATAGAGGATTTATTATTTATCACCAAATTTGCGATAGAATTCTATCTATAACTTTTGTATCGTATAATTAAAAACTATCTAAGAAGTATAAATATCCAAGAAGAAAAATACACACATATACAATCAAATAAATACAATATAATATAAATATAAATAAAATATAAATAAAATATAAATCGAGATAAACATATATATATGCGACATTTAAAATTATAAATAAAATTTTATCTTGAAATCGATTGTAAATTATAAATTGTTTAAAGTGGCACTAAAAGAACATTATGACTAAGGTGTTAGTGACATTTTACATTAAATCTAGAAGAATAGAAAATTCAAGTAACTGCGATGAATTATTTTCATTTAAATAAATATTTTTTCTACTATTCTCGCATCAAAAGACTTTTGCGTTCTGTATAATTAAAATTTTGATATTATATTTAACTCAAAAGACCTTTATATTCCATTAACTTTTTCTAATCAAATTTTTTAATAATATTATTTAACTCTTTAAACATTTTATATAAGTAAATAAAAAAGTAAATTAAAATATACATTAAGTCCGCAAAAACTTCGTATAATTTTATTTCGCTGTCTGGCCACTTTTATAATCTAGAAAAGGAATCAATTATTTAATTTATAACTTTTCTAACTTTATTCAGATAACTTTCCGACACACATCAAAAAGATATAGGAATAACTTATTAACAAAATAAGGCATTAATTAGATAGACGAAAGTTTACCAATTTTTTTACCAATGTTTTATAATTTTTGCACATATGTTTACACTGAAATTAAATCGATCTGCATCGTGTCATAAATGTAAAAATAAGAAAAGTTGGACTGTGCATATCGCGTCGAAAAGTGGCGTTCGCGCCAATCTGCTGCGAACGAGAATGCGTCATCTTGCAGCATCGTATATACATCGTTGCGATCCGCGTCTCGCGCCCTGTAAATGCACCTTAACACGCCACATAGCGTGAATATGTAAAGGTACATCCGAACAACGCGGCCTTTTTAGCTATTTGTCGCATGTGTCGCGTTGCATGCGATATGGTTTTAGTCACTGCCTGCATACTGATTTTGCTACTATCGATACGAATCGCAGCTGTGTGTCTTAACGCGCACAAGTACACGTATATTGTGACGCTTTCTTCTTCCAAGCAAAAAAAAAATGATCGAATCGAGAAAATTCTCATAAAAATGGCGTTACCAAAAATTAAATCAATATACAAGTCCATTCCAATTTAGCAAGTTATTTTCCACTATCTGTAGTGTCTTTTCTGCTAATAGTTTCTTTCGTTATATGTGAAAATATGTAATTTATTAAACTGTTTCTTGCCAAGCAAATATCTATATCTATATTTTTTTCATCAATATATATTGTCTGATTCTAAAGCACATATTTTTTCGAACAAAAAGAAAATAATTAAAACATTTGTTAATAACGCTCACGATAAGAACTCCTTAGAAAAAAACATGAATGTGCTAATATAATAATTTAAAATTATTTTAAAATAAATAGAACGCTCCAAATTAACTAGCCTCTCATGTTAAGTATATACTTTTTTTCTGGCTACTTTATTTTGTGTGATATTTTTTGCTTTCAAAAGAATTCTTTATAAAATTCATGTAAAGTTATAAATATTCGAAAATCTGAGAAAAAATTATAAAAATAATTTTGTAGAATAAAACATAAAATGAAACATTGTCCAATTTTTTAAAGACATTTTCTTTAATTTAATAATTAGCTATTCTTTAATTTAATTGTTATTTTATAACTTTTTTTAATTTAATAGCTACATGCTCAAACTATCGAATTACAAAACTATTGAAAATAAAATCAGAATTGTCTCTTAATTATGAGTTTTTACGAAATGATGCATCAGCTTCACACACATGTGAGATTAAACATATAAAACTTTCATATTAAGTAAATAAAAATTAAAAAATAATCTTTTAATATTAAAATTAAAATATATAAAATAAAATCTAACTCAACATAGTAAATAAAATGTTCTTTTGTACGCTATACAAGTAAAAAAGTCACGAAAAGATATATTTATTACATTATTTTATATTATGATATATTTTATCATTAATACAGAAATTATTTTCGTGTTAATGGCATCGAAATCTGATCTCGCCAAAATTATACCGGCTTGAATCGTTGGTGCAAAGTATGTTGACAATGCGCGTATGTGCACAATGTGCATATCTGCGGCACGCGTACATATATCATTTGCAATATGTACATATACACGTAGCTCTCTACACGAATCTCTCTTTATATATATATATATATATATACATATATATATATATATATATATGTACACCGAGATGTATCGATACAGACGCGTAAGATGAAATGGACAACATTCCCAACGGATGCATTATAGATATATCAATCTGTCCCTACATATCCAGCTATATAGAACAGAAAAGAGGGTAACGCTACTGCAGTAAATTATTGGTAAATAACATCATTCCCTTTGCCCTTCCTATCCTGTAATTTGAACTGTATCACCTAACCATTTTCGTGGATCTTTTCGTGCAAATCCAGAAAACGCAATTTGATTCCCTGTTTCAAATCTCATATATATATATGTGTGTGTGTGTGTGTGTGTGTGTGTGTGTGTGTGTGTGTGTGTGTGTGTGTGTGTGTATACATACATGTGTGTTTCTATCTCTATTATATTTTTTGCCATCCTATATAATGCTGCAACCAAGGCGTATCGACTAGTTTCTATCTCGTGTCACAGCTCGTTGTTTTTTTTGGATACCACACTTGTTACACATATTATTGATTTCTAAATATAAATATACCATTATGTGCATTCGAGTAGGCTAGTTAAACTTGTATATTGCTAATTTAACTCAATTTTTTCTAAATATAAACTAAATAAGCTACGTTTAAATATAAACTAAATAGAAAACGTTGAAAAAATCGATGGCCTATTAACACTACGAATATATCTCAACACGCTTATTCAATATCTATAATAATATATATTCTTTACAAAATGCATGTAAATGACATTAATCGGTATAAAACTAATTAATCATATGTCAATCAAACGGATTTAATTATTCGTGTGAATAGAAATATCCAAATTTTTTAAATTCTGTAATCGATAATAATAGAATATTACAGCGAAACATTTTTGTAAGTATTGGTATACGTAATGTGCTAAAAAAATAAATATTTAATTCACTTATTTCAAAAGTTTTTGTGTAATCTACTGAAGAATAATCCATTCATGACATTACAGATATATGATTGCATCTATTTTTAACACATTATTGCCAGAATTGGCAGAATTCCAGATTTCAATTCCATTTTTCGATAAAATTCATGACGGCTTTTTTCGGAAAAAACTGCCAAAAACTGATATATTTTATTAAAAATATTATTTAAACTAAATAGAAAATCTTTTTATTTATATTTGTCAATTAAGAGTTCTCTAATTTAAGCTTTATCCAAAATAAAATCCATAATAGATTAGGAATTGACGTAAAAAATAACGAAATAAATAAATAAAATCAGTGTTTTGTTAAATGGCAAACATGCTTAGATCTATATTATGATATATGACTTAGATCTATATTAATCTCTCTTTTTCTCTCTTTAACTACAACTCAAATCGGGCCTCCTCGATCTATATTAATTTTTAATCTTCTGTTACATTTTTCTTATTAAACTATAAATTGATGTAAAATTTAATAATATTTATATTTCTAAAGTTTCTGTTTTTTTTAAGTTTTTATTTGCTATTTACGTTTTATTGTTCATGTTTTTTGTATGCCATACTTTCAATTCGTTGATCAACAAGAACAAGGGATTATTCGTTATCATTGTGTGCACATGACATAACACGATATTGTTTAGGCATCGCGAGTGAAATCGAAAATAAGCGATCGAATATAGAAGATGGAGATTGAGCGTTTTGCATCTTTCATGAAAAAAAAGATACCAGCTATCGATTATGGACTTTATGCGAGAAGTAAGAGAGAGGAAAACCGAACGAAAGAATAGAAACGAAAAGGAGAGAGAGGAAGGAGTCTCTCTCTTTTTCTCTTCCTCTCTCTCCAGCTTTCGCTGCTACTCCGCGACTTGGATAAACACGCGCATATGTATACTCACGCATAACGAGATCGTTCGGGAGGTAACGTATTCCATTGTAAAGAGGTACACGAAGCTCTCGTGCTCCTTAGAGGAACCGGCTCTATCGCGATCTTCGGCAAGTACGCAAGTCGGGGTAAACTTCTTAAGGAGGAGGAATGGTTCGTTGGAAATGTAGAAGGTAGGTCGAGTGTACGATATCATACTTTCATAAAGAACGAGATGCGGATATATCATGAAAGAATTTCTCAGATATTGAAGATCTATTTAGTAGATGAATAAAAAAATGTATTTTCAAGACACTTGATTCTCTTCAAGATAAACGTTACTCTTTATTAATGATATTAATGTAGATATTCATGAAATACTTTATACGCTTTGTTTCATTCTGCTAAGAAAGACTCGACATTTTATTAAGAGAATAATATCAGAGCCAATAATAGCATGGACAAACTTCAACATGTGACAATTGATTATCCGCGATTCAGAGGATAATAATCGAAATTAATAGGCGATAAATAATGTTACTCTCTACATGCGTGTAATAATCTTAGATGCTACGCACAAATTGCATTTCGGGCATATTCAAGCTGGCGCACGACCGTCTTAATGCCTTTAGGAATCGAGAATCTCGCGTCGTATGAAAGACAAAAGTGTCGTCAGCCTGGGGTAAACTGCATCAGCGACCTTGAGTAGCGTGTTAATTTACACCGTAATTCACCGCCTGTGCATCATGCTCCTTCCGCCTCGTCCACCAAATTGCAAAACTTTCTTATGCCACTGCGCGCGGAGAATTAGTTTCTCGTTAACGAAGTTTACGTTCGCACTTAGAGGGTAAAGCCCGCCACCCCGAGCTTCCACCACGGATATATTTATGGCGCTGCGCACGCAGGATACGCATTATTACGAAAACTCTTCACCGAAATAGGGCCGAAGGGTTCCTAGAGTCGCGCAAAAGTCCTTCTCTCTCTCTCTCTTTCTTGTTCTCTTTCTCTTTCTCTCTCTCTCTCATTCGCCCCATTCCCTTAGCCTTATACCGAGCTTTTATGGACGCACGACGTCGGATAAGCGTCGAAAATATAGGTGGGGAGACCTAAATACGAACCGTCGTTAACACCTGCTCCATCCCGTCGAAATTATCCGCGCTCTTACAGAGAGCAGGCAAAACCGATGACGATGTCGACGATGTGTGGATAGCCAAAACATCTCGCATTTGCGTCACGATCTTTTGTTGACGATAGAATTTCGAAAAGAGAATCATGCTCTTCTACTTTTCCATCGTTTCTCAATAATGATGAAAAATTCCAGCGCTCATACGCTAGAAATCCAATGGAACGCATTATCGCGACCCACTCATTTCAAGAAATGGATATGCATATCTCAAGAGTGATTTAATCGTTTTAGAGAAAATTTCATACATTGATTAATTTATTACATCTCTTTGGAAAAAAATATTTTTTTATTATAATGTTCATTAATTTTTGTATTTTATTTGTATATAAAAATTTTGCTGTTAAAAGTACAAATTTCAAAAATCTCCATAACACCAATTACAGATTATAAAATTTTATGATAAAATAATATTGTGTAATATTATAAGAGAAATTTTATAGAGATGTAAAAGATATAATATAATACTCTCATGTATTAAATTTTACATTGCGTGTGAATAAAATCAAGAAATAATGAAAGATATGTGAAAATACACCCATATTCTAGGTAGCAATCCCTCGTTTCAAATAATCCATTAGAGCTATCCCTCGATGATACTTGATGTGTTGCACTGTTCAGTTACACTTGCGGATATTACGAAACACACTTGATTGCCCGTACATTCGAGCATCGCACGAAATACGTTTTTGAAGAATGACATTTGGTGAAAAACACTGACACGCGCGAAGCGATGGATGCCGATTAAAAATAACCGCGGTAAACGTGGCCGCATAATCCAATGGGAGACCGAGACGATCGTTCATACCTGGATTCACTTCTGTTAGGATGTTAAAGATGTTCGTAGCACTTATAGCGAAATTCGCGAGAACAGAGAGAACAGCGTCTCATGAACATTAATACGATCTGATGTATAAAGCTTGACTGCATACATTAAGATATATACGATGGCGAATCGTATGAAGCTATTATTAATTGGCTCAAAAGATATTACTATATCTCTCAACACATCGTTCGCCTTTAAATCCTAATTAGAAACAATGTGGAAATACTTTATTTATTACTTTATTACTTTTATTATTTTTATTAGCTTATTGTTGTTTATGTATATTTCGGTCGCACTATGTTTTTAAAAAAAAAATCTATATGAATCTTATTGAAATATTTTACATTTAATTTTCGTTACAATTTATTCATTATAATTTACACTGTTTTGCAATGAAATTAAATGCGTAAATATTGAATAATCCAATGTGCAAAATTTAACATTGGCTCTTTTAGAACCAAGCCACAGATTTGCTTTGCATCCACGATTGCTCATTAGTAATACACTATCGCATTATCTTCCTCGTTAAACGAATTCGTAACTAACTAACTAAAATATTTCTAGTCAGTACCGACAACGAGTATAAATAATGATGAAATAGTTAGCACAGTCATTGTTAATCAATCTCATAATTATCTAATTTGCCGGCATTGATATGATAGTGTTATAAATTACCTGATTAAATAAAAAAGAAGCGTAAAGACGAACATGGATATAGATAAAATTTAAAATAATTGTTGTTTTTAGACGATAAGAAAATAAGAAAAATAAACTCAAAGATTAGGTGAAAAAAATGTATGTAACTCTAGCATTTTATCGCGCTAACAATAAGTACCCTAAACAAAAAAAGTACCCTAGTTGCAAGTTACATGAACAATAAGCTTGAAATTACACACTAAATAAAAGATGTATAACATTTCCATCACTTTTTTTACAACCTAGTTGATTTACGCGAAAATTGATTTTTTATTCGATTATCTACAATTTTTTCATATATATTGCACAATCGAACATATTCTAGAAGTTTGCATTTACTTTATTAATTATTATTAAAGAAGTAATAATTTAATTGAATAATTCCAAATAATTGTTAAAATATTATAATTTTATGAATTTATTAGATACAATAGTGTTTTGAAAAAAAAAGCTTTGTGTTATCATAATTAAATTAGATTTATTGGTCAACTTGAGAAAGCAGAAAATGTATACTTTTCTACGCGAAAACGTTTGTTTCAACAAAAAAATAAGTAGCACAATGGATTGGAGTTCTTTAAGTATTTCATCGCTTCAATGTTTAAAATTCCATCACATGGTTTAAAAATTGCACGATGTTTTGCGAAAAATTGATCCCGTATCTATCTAGACGTCACACATGGTTTCGCGTTTCGTCTTCCATTTTCTCGTAAAAAAAAAAACCGATCATTAACAACGACAGCAACTACCATAACTTTACCCATCGACTTGTAAAATCTAGGCTATTGAATACATTCATATCGTTTTTCGATAAATTTCAGAACATCGTTATTCGATAAAACAAGTGATTCAAAGGAATCGCTGAAGCATTTTCCCTCCATTTAGAGAGCACTTAGCGTCACAAAGCGATCCGTTCTTGCGATTATAACGCGAAATTATGTCTCTTGAATGAATGAGAATAATAAATACGACATTGCTGAAGTTTCTATTTTCAGTTTAGGCTTTGTTTTATATATTTTCCCGCGAATGAGTTTTTCTGCGTCGCTTAGATGCATAGAGACAACCATTTACAATTAAATAGGATATTTAAGTATAGATTGAATGTGATAATTAATTGTTTTTATAATCACATCTTATTAAATGTGAATATTTGGGACATATCATCAAATTCTATAATATCTGTTATAAATTCTGCTCAATTATATAACTGTCTTTGTTTCACGATATAATATAATTTTACATTATAAATTTTCATATACGCAACTGCATGTGCGCTCTTCAAGTTTATTTATATATCTATTTCCAAATATTTTATATAGATTTCTCAAATGAAGCAAAACCGGGTTATTGCCAACACTTAAAATAAAAATATTACGCATGTATGTATCTAACATGTATCTAACTTTAAAAGCGCCAGTGTTGCATTGATCAGTTCGTCGATATATACTTTGATCTCGATCACTTCGATTTCTCGCGCAAATTTCGCATGCGAACAAAAATCGAGAGCGTCGAATGCATCAATAGATAACCGTCTCAATGTATTTATAATTAATATTAATAATATTAATTAATACTAATTAGCTCACATAACCGCGACATCGATCGACACATACTTTGATTATTCGAACATTGTTTACGTGTAATCGTAATTAAAATTCATCGCAAGACAAATGTTCGAGTTTCGCGCGCTTCGCTCTCTTGAATATATTTTTCAATTCCAAATATAAATCGAAATTCAATTTCGAGAGGCTATCCAAATCAAAATTATAATCAAATCAATCGGCAGCATGAATATAACATATATTCTAATCTATCGTTTCTCCATGTGTATTTAACATTGTAAATTTATTGATAAATTTTCCTTTTTCTTATAAAATATTTTTTCAATATAAAAAATTTTTAAGAAAATAATTTCAGTACATTTTTATTTTACTTAGATCTTGGAACAGTCGACTGTGATGGACAGAATCTCTCGGATATATATATAGAAGCCAGCCACAAACTTTTCTAACTTTTTTGGTGCATCTTGAGATAATCGACACATAAGGTAAATTTTAACGATTTTATAATCAAAATAGATTTAATTAATTATTTAAAAGAAATCTCTAATTAGGTTATATAGATTTATAAAATTATTTATTTGAAATTTCGAAGAATTGAAATAGATTCTATTTTGAATTTTACGACGTTTCTCTTCGCAAGCCAAACTAATATGTAATTTAACAAAGATTTTAATTAAACGAAGTAAATATATATTTATATTTAATTATGTCTAATTACGTTTCCTCGTAAACAGTCGTATTGTTCGAATCACGCCATTCTCTCTGCATAACTTTCTCTGAGAGAAACATGAAATAATTTAATTTTGCGCTTTATGCGCGCTGTGCGCGACCATTCAAAGCGATGCCGTTTTAACGCATAAAACTGATAGGAAAGAGACGAAATTTCGTCTCGTACGCGGTATCCTCTATTTAAATCCGGAAGAAGAAAGTCCAGTGAAAGATAGAACCAGTTGTAAATCCGTATGACGGAGGTAAGGAAGAGCGTACTACGAAAGTAGCCATTGTGAACTGTCTGCAGACTGTCGGCAGACAGAATGACAGAAGTAAAAGTGCTTTTCGAGTAGCATAGCCCTAGCTGGGTTCATTAGTAAACTAAAGTACTGCGCAGAGCGTACGGCGTTAAGGGTCTTTTGTGCGAGGGTGCGCTATATTCGCGATAACTTTCATTCCTTATGTTTCCTTCCCGCTCCTCTTCAGCTCCCTTTGCCAAGTACACGCGGTCCCTCGCTATTGTGCCTGTCACGCACAATCCAGATAATTCGCGACTACGCAAAAATGTCTATACGAATCGGGGGATGCAGTACCATGATTTTGAGAAGAAGAAATCGCTGAGTAAGAAAGATTACTCGTATTTTTGTCACGTTTCTATTTGAATTCGCATGCGTAAATCATGCAGCAAAATCTCATAAAAATCTTAAGATAATAAGATGCATACGTACCAGTCTCTTTGTCTCCGCAAAATAAACTTTAAATATCGATAATTATGTTGTACTCGTGGAAATTTATTATAAAATGCGGGGACATTTGCAGAAACAATATTAACATCGAAAAAGCATTTTGCGAAATCGATAATAACTTTACTCATTTAAAAATGATGGTCGGTAGAAATCCAATATTCGTCGAATGGGGGAAACAATTCCGGGAATGTACCTGAATAGAGAAATAATTACTACGAAATTACGGAGCGATGGCACATCGACGACAATGCCGCCGTTGTGACGAAGCTGAACAATTAATATTGCATTGCGCGCCGGCTCGGCGGTTTTGAAAGGGCGAAAAAGGGCGGAATATGACTGGCACGCGCGTGTGCGAGAGTGCTACCACATTTTCGCTCATCTACAACGAGCATACGAGCGCGCGGATACTTTGTATGCACATCGATAGGTTTGTGTATCCCATAAGAATGTCATTGTCGTCGACGCTTTGTGAAACAATCCCCGGCAAATTTCGATCCGAACTTCACCGAAACAATTTGTTTGCCGAAAGTATGTGTGTTCTCAAGTATGTATATTAATTGCTACCTTTAGCTACAGTAATTTACTTCGTCGTCATTTCCTTTGTCGTAACCAGAAATTAATCTAAACTTCGCAGAATTTAGTCTTATTAACGGAAAAGCTTAGATGTAAATTAATACGGTAACATACTATATACAATACCATATTCTGTGAAAATGTGTCGATAATATTTCGTTATACGACTGTGAAAATCGTGAAAGTCGTTAATTTTTCATTATACGACGAGTGTTAAATATTTAAATGCTGATTAGAAATAATTTCTGTCTTCAATATACACATGTATGCATGTACGATCTCAAGTGTTGTGAAAAAAATTATTTGAATCGTTTTGCTTCGACAGCATTTAACCAGAGCCGGATTTAGGGGGAGGGCAACAGGGGCTGAAGCCCAGGAGGGGGGGGGCCTCCACAACACAAATTTTTGGGTAAAATTTCCTATCGAATGGTATATAACACTTACAAGGTCTATGTATATCGCTTGACCTTGTTTCGCAATAAATTATTACATATAAACTATTATATATAAACAACGTACAAATTTCTATTTGATTTTGGTTCAAAAATGATTAGGGGTCTCTATCTCTTTGTTGCCCCAGGGCTTCTACACCTTTAAATCCGACCCTGGTAAAAGATGGTTAAATCACTGAAGCCTTTTCTCTATTTTCTCTATTTTCTCGATCATCCTTTCAACAATATATTATTACATATTGTAAGATTACAATATTATTACACATTACAATATATATATATATATATATATATATATATATATATTTATTTATTTATTTATTTATTTATTTATTTATTTATTTATTTATTGTAATGTGCAATATATAAATTATAATAAATTATAGATAAATTTAGATTCACAATATAAATTGATGCTATCAATATCAAATAATTCGATATATTTAACGTTGCGAGTAATTTGTAAAGATGTTTCAAAATAATAATAAAAATGCATTTCGACATTATTTAAGTTAATTATATAATGATATGAATATTTTATCAATTTAAATAAACTAAAAATTTTAAAAATCTAAAGAAATTATTCGTATTCTAATATAATTTAGTTTTATTTAATATTACTGAAATTATTAGATATTAACAACATTTATATCTGAATTTAACATTATGTAAAATTTTTATAAAAACAATTTACAATATGGCATAATTAACAATATAATTTATACAATGTAAAAAAGAACGTAACTTATATAATATAATAATTATTAAACAATCACATTACATATAATTCGCATTATATATGCAATGTAAATATTTTTAAAAATCAAGAATGATATCGAACAACATACATCAATCTTGATTGTACTGCTTTGTAAAAATGATATATAATTTTTTGATCTTACATTATAACTTTTAATTTTAATATTCTATAAGAAAAGCCTTATAGTATATTAAAATTAAGTATAATAAATTATAATATAATAAAGTCATAATAAATAGATAATCCTACTATATAAAATATTATATCTAGCGATCCTAACAATCCTAATCATCCTAAACAATTTTGGTGATCCTAACAACCTTAGTGCTCTTAACAATCCTAACGATTCTAACAATTTTAATGATCCTACCTAACAATCCTACTAAAGGATCCTAACAACCTTAATGATCCTAATAGTTTCAATAAGCCTGACAACCCTAATTGCTCTGCAAATTAAACCAGCAGAAATATGCGATTTTTTGAGATTTGGGGAATATGTCCTAATTAGAATTACATAAACGTAGTGTTTATTTTTCGCAAGTTTCCGAGTTTATTTTTATGTTATTATTTATTTTATACATACCCGTTTTATCCGTTTAATTTACGCGTTTATTACGTGCCATTGCACGTTTTTAGATTAACTTGTCGAATATCCAGGCATTTGACTATTTTTAGCCAAGGATAAAGTAACTTTGACCTGTATAATAGGTCAATGAAGGAGAAAAACTCCTTCCGTTGCCGGCTACTTAGTTTCACCGGTACATGAGCATAATTTTACGCTCATTTATGGTCGTAATATTATGACCGTTTGTTATCGTCTTAATATAACTTTGCTTTAATTAATATAACGCTATATAGTGTCAAGTTAATCAAAATTAATTGATTGCAATTTTTAAAATATATAATATTATTTATAATAAAAAATTTATAATAAGGATTTACGATAAAATAAATTAATTTCACATTATTTATATATTTTCTACTATATTTTCACTCTATAGTATCATTCATCTTTTTAACATTACATCTTTTTAAGCTCTTTTTAAACATTACACATTATATGGTTCAATAGATTGACAACTTACTTAGATTTATATCAATTAAAGCAAAGTTTTTAAATATGTTACACTACATAAAAATGATGGACTATAAAAAATTAAAATAATGTCAGTATGCATTATAAAAGTAAATTATTATAAAATAATTAGTATAAAAATTAGTATAATAGTATTAAAAAATAAAATTACTAGTATGTTCTTTATTTATGTTTTGTATTTATGTATATTATTTATTTTAAATAAAATAAATAATTGATTATAATGTAAAATTAATAAAAAAAATGAAATTTTCCTTTAATTAATATTTTAATTTTGGATTTTTAATAAGCTTTAATGTATATTGAAAAAAAAACTAAAAAATTGTATGACTTAATTTGTTCTAGTCCATCTATTTTAAGGTAACGGACCTACAATCTACAATCTACATCTACAAGCTCTACACAAATGCGTTACCTTAAAGTTAAATAAAAGTTTTTCACTCACCGACACTGATGCGCAACAGCGGAGTTGTCAATATTGAAGCTACGTTGTCTGTAACATACAAATATAAAATTCATATAATTAGCAGCTCTTAAAATAATTAATCTTTTATTATATTTAATTATTATTATATATTATTATTATATATTATTGTACGCACCAAATTTTATATCCAATATGTACAATAATAAACAAATAAATAAATATGCAATAATTTTTTAAATTCTGAAAAACCTATTTTTTTTAAATAGAAAGTTTTATAGGATTAGGTACATACAACCTTTTTTCTTTGAATCTTTCTTGTTTCATCATTCAAATAAATGACTGAAATTAATACATGTACGCGATATAATAATTAATATAAATAAATAATATAAATAGTACTCACCATCAGGTTGTTCCGCCGATGCAGGATGCCTTTCCTAGGCCTGCGCTTCCTCTCAGATCATCAGGATTGTTAGATTGATCTATAACAAATAGAAGATTTAAATTGTAATAACATCCAAATGATTAATATTTCAAAAGTTATTACATGTATTGAATTTTACATTCGATGCGTATAATAATAGCAGATTAATAAAATAATTTTATAAATTTTAGAAAAAAACATTACTAATAATTTTCTAATACTTTATAAAAGCTTATACAATAGCTAATTTTATAAGATTATAGATTTTATATAAAAGTCTTTTTCTTCAAAATTCTCTCTTATTTAAATTATATAAATAAAAAATCAAATTACGCGATTAATTGTTTAATTTAAATTATAATAAATATATTTAATATTTAATATACAATTACAAATAAATAAATTACTTACCAGAAAGTTGCTCTGCCGAAGCCCGATACCTCTTCTAGGCCTCCTCCTCCTCTCAGTCTTGGACGCGATACTTTACGGCACTCCCGCACTTACGAGCGATATTTTTATCGCTATTTTCGCACTTTTACGCGCGATACTAAGCGCTTCCCGCACTATTTCGATACGATAAAAAATTTTCTATTTAGTCGCGCGATGTATATACTTAATAGGTATATACTTTAAACGACACTCCCGATTTCGGTACGAACGAAAATCCCATTTCATTTATGAGAATCAGCTTCGAGTCAACAGGTCAGGAATGCAACGACACAACGAGCAAGGATTAAGTCCAAACCGGAAAGAAGACGAAACGATTGACGGAAATAGAGGAAAATGAAGTTCACCAACTCTTTCGCGCATAATTATCCTATCTTGTATCGAACCTGGATACCCGCTAAGCACGATTTCAGGTGCTCTGCCTGGACATATTATGCCTCTCGCGGTTGCTATATGCTACACCAGGCTGGTGGACGGTAAAAGAAGAGGATACCCACATTTTTTAAATGCTAGCAATCAGCAATTTAGAAAATGGGGAGGCAACCTCTTTTATCGAGTGAAAATCGTGTCTAGGGGAATCCACTCGACTCCTCGACAGAATTAACACACGCAGTGCGTGTGGCTGTAGACGAGCAAAGAGAAGGGACCCATTGACGACCATTCCGAACAATCGATCGAGTTCTAATCAATTCAGACCGAATCACTTGACGGAGCACGAAGCACGAGTGTAGGTTGCATAGCGCAACGTGCAAACTCGAAATCCTAGTTAATTGGCATCGGAAGTAGAGACTCGTGACAATAATGAAATTGGAATTTTTATACGAAAAGTCCAACGCGGAAACGCGAAAACGCGATGACGCGAGAAAGCTAAACGCGAAAACGCGATAACGAGACGCCGCCGTCCGCGACACGTTGACGGCACCGACAACGAAAAGTCGACGACGTAATGCGTCCAACGCATGCCACATATGAGCCATTGTGCGACTCGTGGCAATGCTGTGATGGGTACTTAGCTTCCCCTTCAGGCTCCTTGAGATTTATCCTAAATAAAAAAATTTAAAATAAACCTCAAGGCACCATCCAAGTACTGAGCCACCCCACCGCGTCAAGGTGTACCCGTGGGGGGTTGTATTATATAAATTTATAATATAATATAATTTAATTATATTATAATATAATATTATAATATAATTTATAATATAATATAGTTTATATATATGAAAGAGAAAGAGAGAAATTTATATTATATATAATTTTATACAATTTGTGTGAGGGATTGATTATATCATTCAATAATGTAATCTGACTCATTATAGCGCTTCCGATTTTTACGTCATGTACGAAAGTAAGTATGTAAGCATTTAGTTAAAATAAAAATTTTTTTCTCATTGTAATGTCTACTTATATGAATATTATTGAATAAAAGATTAGGTACACAACGATCATTTTCTTTAGTAAAGGAAAACTGAAATCTAATTCACAGAGATGTTATAATAATAAATAACAATGAGAAAATTATATAATAATTATATTGTATATAATATTACATATGTTGTATATATTATATATAATAATTATTATCACAATTGCTGCTTCTTAGATTTGCAACAGCGTTCATATTAATACATAACTGCTTAACTCTTTTTCTTATTATTTATTTCCGTTCCTATATGCAAAATGTCGACCGAAAGATAAAAAGTCTGGATAAGAAAGTTGTCTAATTGTATATATAAAACATATTATCTTAATCAATGAAAATTTTTATTTATTAAAAATGTAACACGATTGTTTGATATGATTGTTTGAATTGTTTGAAATGTAACGTCTCTCTCACTATCTCTCATTTAAGTAAGCATTGTGTCTTTTTTTGCGAATTATTTATATAAAACAATAAATGTGTTTTTAAAATCTGCAAATAATTTTTTAGAAGATATAGTTAAAATGTTTTAAATATATTTTTTCTAAATGCAAATCGAAATTATCAATGAATTAATGTACGTTAATTACAACAATATTTTGTAGCTGAAAAACAAAAGAATATATATATATCTAAACATTTATACAGATGACATTGATTGCTTTAATTGTAATATATGAATAATATATAAAGTGCACCTTTAATAAATAGAGTTTAAAGAGAAAATTCTCGAAACTACACCATTTCAAACGAGTGTATAAGTAACTGAAATATATGAAATAAATTTGTGCGAGTAACTAAATTGAAACATAAATTTTGTACGCGATAAGAAAGTGATGACAGGCGGACATGAAAATCGGTATTATTTTGGTTTAGTTTTTATCTACATATCGAGTTACAATAGATAAAGCCGAGTCGAGACTCGCTCGAGCTTGTCCTTTAAAAGCAATTAGAGAAAAGGATGCAACGAGGGTGCGACAAGGATGCGAGAAGAAACGCGAATAAGACGCGAGATACTTCGCGAGTGAAAATCCGAGTTTTTTATTGGATTTAAGGATCGAGAATCTATGATTATTGACTATCGATTGAGTACGCGTGGAGTATTTAACTCAGGAGTCCTCGCGGATTATTTAGGTCAGGAAAAATTCGAGATGCTACCGATATATGGAACATCTGACGCGAATATTAATCGTTTCGCAAAGGCCAAACACAAATTAAATGCAAATACATTCAATTTTAATATTTTTATATATCTATTTTCTAATAAAATTAAATATCTAAAGTAATTGATTGTAAAATTATTACGCGCAATCAATTTTTTTGCCTTTTAAACAGATATTTAATATTATAAATTATATATAATTATAATTATCTTGCATTATCTTGAATATAAACTTTTAATAAAAATTCAATCTATTTAAAAATATCTATTCTTATATATGAAGTATATAATAGTTACATTACTGTGAAATATTTTATAAAATATTGAACTATCTTGAAATATCAATTAACACGAAAAATATTTTATTATATTATTTGGTATATTTTAAAATAAAAACTGAAATATTTTTTATATATGTGTTATATGTTAGATGATAATTAAGAATAAATTCGAAAAGGTGGAAAAGGAACAGGTAATATGTTTAAAAGTAACATGAATGATAAATAATTTATAAATGACTTACATTTTATATTTCGTTGCTCCGTATGTGTTGTTCGATTTTCTCTCTTTTCTCTCTTTTTCGGCCTTTGCTATTTCTTTGTAGCACTCACATTCACTTCCGAAAATATGAATAATAATAATTAATTATATATGGAACGATCGCGAGACACTTTGCACGATACTCCCGATCGCGGAATAATTACATGAGAAACGCACTTTTTAACATATCGTAAGAAATAGAAGACACGAGAGAAGTACTATTTTCGTTCGATATGAAGTTTATATAAAGTTTCAAATTCATACACTACTCATTACAAATGCTCCGTTTTATTAATATTAACACGAATTATAAAATCGAAAGATTAATCTAATTGAAAATCATGATAATCATCCAAGTAATAATAAATTCGATAATATACGAAGAGAATCGTTTCGCACCACTATCTTGCTCCAATATTACCGTGTGAATGATACCAAGACCGCGGAATGTAAACATTAGCGCGCTATTGTATACGCCCTCAAGGCACTGTGTTATTGTCTGTTCGAAATATTTTACGTACTTTGACAAATATATACGCGAAATTATAAAATCGTAAGATTAATCGAATTGAAAATCATGATAATCGTTCAATTAATAATAAATTCGATAATATACGAAGAGTATCGTTTCGCACCACTATCTTGCTCGAGTGTCGCCGTGTGAATGATACCAAGACCGTGGAATGTATACATTAACGCGCTATTGTATACGCCCTCAAGGCCAAACATTGTATTATTGTCTGCTCGAAATATTTTACGTATTTTGACAAATGTATACGCGAAATATTTTAAAGTATTGAAATTTAGATTTTAAATGACATAAATTAATTATATGATTATTTATGGAAGGATCACTTTTATTATGTTAAATATATATTTATATTTATGATTCAATCGTTTTACTGCACGATCTCAATCTACATTTAAATAATCGAAAAATAGATAAAGAGTCACAAATAATTTATATTTGACCAGGGCCAGATTTAGAGGAGGGGAGGGGAGTAACAGGGCCTCCACAAGAGGAGGGCCTCCACAACACAAATTTTTGGGTAAAATTTCCTATCGAATGGTACACAACACTTACAAAGTCTATGTATATTGCTTGATCTTGTTATTTCACAATAAATTATTTAAACAACGTAAAAATTTCTATTTGATTTTGGTTTAAAAATGGTTAGGGGTTTCCACCTCTTCGTTGCCCCGGGACCTCACCTTTAAATCCGACCCTGCATTTAACCAAAGCAACATTATCGATCAAAAGACGGTTCAAGATGTCTAGGCTCCGAATGATTTTCGCTCAGTATTAATTTTGCTCCGGTGTCCGTTTCTAATTATAGTGTCTACCAGATTCATTTCACCCCGGCGCAGCGAACATGATTGTTTCTCTGTGCACGCGGCAACTGTAATTGCCGGGGAAAATCGGGTTAACGTGGCAACGAGACCGCGACACGAAGTATAGTGTAATGGCGCTTCGGTGTAATTATTAGTCGAACAGGAGAGATAATCAGCCGCGAATGTACGACAAGCGTACTTAACCCGGTTAACTCTTTCATAATTCGTCGCGCATCAGAGTTCAACGAGTTTACGAGAGCGGTTTTTGCAGAGTCTTGTTTGCAACAGAATGACGCGTTTTACACGTGTTCCCCCTGACACATTGTTATTCCAACAATAACACGATAAATCAATTAGAAATCCAGAGATTATTTTAGCTGCTCGGAATTTATTGTCTAAAATTGATAGATTGAATTAAATAATATCTTTTAATCTGTAATTTATTAATCTATTATTCATAGTTTAACACATAATTTTAATATTAATAGATTTAATAGAATTATTGTATAATTAAATATTGAAAGAGAGACCGAGCATATAGGACTCACTGACAGATTAAAAGCGATATTTATCGTTTCATATCGGGAGTGAGTCAAATAATAAATTAAAGTGCTCTAACTAAATTTATTTAATGTGGATTGTCCGGGTGTAAATACTAACGATAAATTTCAATAAAATTTATCGGCCACTCGGCAATATCAAATCAACGTCAGCTATTGGCGTTGCATGAACTTTGATTGCAAACATTGCGACCAAACAATATTTATACTTTATCCAAATTTTATGCAAATAAACATTTTTATATTTGCAAATACAATAAAAGGCACACAATTTATTAAATTCATTGATTCCCAGTTAAATATTCTGTAAATTAATATTTCAAAAATTCATAGTATCTTATATATTTTATCGAGATATACTCTTCCTCTCTCTCTCTCTCTTCTCTATCTCTCTAAAAATTATTTGAACGTGGTTTTACGCGCTGTGTAAATGCAGATTGGCTCATAACATAATTCATCGCGTTGCGACCTATTTATCGATTATATGTAGAGAAAATGTACGATCGGTTCTGATTGTTCGAAAATTGAATTAACGTACGGCTGACGGAGCGATCCCGCGCATTCCCGTATATATACGTCGAAATAATAAAACGGTCATGAAACAATCAGCCACTGTAACGATCAACGATGCGGCGATGCATTGCCGCTGTTTCCAATCATTATCGGCTGTCCGCACCGAGCTCTCCAGCGATCGGCTAATTTCGGCAAAAACGGGGAGTAACACGCGGGTCTCTGCCGACTCAATTTTGTCGCCCGGAAATCAGTTCTCCCCAGCTTTTCCTGGCCGATTCGCCCAGCGTGCGATCTCATAAAACTTTAAATTACGCATTAGCAAATGTAGCGTAGCCCAATCTAGAAAGTATGATCATCCGATTAAATATTTAATTCCAACTAAATAAAACTGTTTTTATTCCGTTGAACAAACACATACGTGTTGGCGAACGTGTATTCCTATAGCTTTGTGCAATATTATTATCTCTTTTTTATGAAGAATTGATGAAAATAATAATAGATTTTTTATATTCTGGATATAAAACGATATAATTTAATTAAGATAAATTTACAATTAATATATATTGCACATACGAGCAAAGAATATTCTCTTTATAAATTACTCGCCATAGCAATATTTTATCAAATTAAAGCCTACTTAAAATAGAAGAAAAGGGAAGAGAACGTTGTTGTTGCCTTAAAACTGAATTCAAAATTAAATTAAATTTTAATAATTTATTAAAATAAATTTTAATAAATGATTTAGAAACGATCATTTGAAACCGCATAAATAATTCTACTATTGACTCTTGATTTAATATTTCGCGAAGGTATAAATTTTGCATATTGCACTTTAACCAATGCATTCTTAAGTGACAGTATCGGACATTTCCGAGTGCAGAATGCGGTTTGCGCGAACGAAAATCGATGTGATCGTCAAACGTAACGCACCGCGTCAGTGGCTCCGTTGTTACATAAACCAAAATTGACTCAGCGGCCTATCATGAAAACACAAAGCGGTCATGCGCTCGCGAGCGCCACGCGACTTCTCGTTTCATGAATCTTTCATCGCGATCGGAATTTAAGATTTTTCCTAGCGGCGCGCGCCGAACCCGGGGTCCGGAGTTAGAACGGGAATCGTGCGAGGATCAAAGGTAGGGACTTTCGAAGGAGGAGCCTTGACCTCGATCGCGGTGTACAAGAGACGAGTTTCTCTACCCCGAGTTAGTGCTCGGTAGAAAGCGAGGAAAAGGGATGATAAAGGAATGAGAAGGGGTGGGAAAGGACGGAGAAAGGGGAGAGAAAAGGTCGAGGAGGGATTCTGGGCGTACGAGATTATGTAAATTGGCCTGACTCGCACACTCGAACCGCGGTAAAGACGCATTTTCGAGGCGAGTTGGTAGACTTCAGGAAACGTCGCACGATGGTTCATAAGGACTCGTATGTGGAGAAACGGGATTCTTTAGAAAATATTCTCACATAGCCGTTATCGAGTCCACGAAATACCATCAGTGAAGGACCTACATTGCTTTTGTCGTTCTGCAAAGATTATTCGATGCGCGGATTTTTGATGCGCTTATTTTTCTTATTATAAAGGCCATCAACTGACTCGCGAGATTTTACTATTGACTATTAAAAATTAAACGATACATCGCGCGATATTCTTTTAAAAATATAAACAAATTATTACACATATCATTATTATTACACATATCATAGCATATTCTGCTTTCCAAATATTAAACCATTAAAAAGTATTTGAAATGCGTATATTTTAAAGATAACTATTCGACTCGCGAAAGCAACTGAATCAATTTTACCATCTATCAATTTTATTAATTTTTAGAAAATTACAAGGTAGCAAAGAACACAAAAAATTTTTGTAGAAAACTTCGCTCTTATCACAATCGCGCCGTGTTTCGCAAAAATTATACGAGAATATTTTCGCGAGGCAAGTTTCGCGGGAAACCCTTCGGGCGAACTTACGTGACACCTGCAGGGTTTCTGGGATAATTCTTGTAGGATCTTCAACAGCGCACCGTAAAACACCGTTTAAGCCCACCCGGTGATCCCCGGTGTGAGCTCAACGGCAGCCACCAAAAGAGAGTTGGTTCAGGCGTCCGAGAGCGTAAAAAACAATTTTCGTCGCCTTGCGTTACGTGTACGTAAACGTGTGCGTATATATATGTGTCGGACTACGGTATAATATCGCGCTTCTCTCCTCTATAATTTACGAGACGCATTTAAGTACAGCTGCGACGCATATCTCGCCCTGACGCAAACATGCCCTATCTCCTTTCGAAAAATTTTTCTCGATAAAAGCATAAATCATTAATTTTAAATAACGCAAACAATGATCGTACAATTTTAGATTATTATATTTTTCTAGTAATCACAATATCCAAAAAGTTATATTTTATACACATGCATTAGTTTGCACCAACAATACAATAAATACGCTATTTAATTAGGAAGCGAGGTAATCGAGGTATTACTTCTTGCCGACATAATCCTTTGAAAATTTGTATTAATACATTCAATATTGATCCTCTTTTCTATAATCATGTTTCCTTAAATTACAATATTTTAGTTATTCTAAATTATTAGCATTTAATTTATTTTGCAAAAGTATCCAAAATATGATCTATTAATTATGTGTATTGCAAGCAATATAATATTATAATCTTGTTAAATATTTGCAACAATGACTTTTACTTTGAATAAGTACATAATTAATAATAATACTACAATCTGAAATAATAGATTTTACAATTTATACAAAATACAAGCAGAGATATTTCGTTCTGCCCCAAATAATTATTCTTTTATTCTGCTTTAATACTAAACTCACCAGAAAAATGTTTCTCTTTTCCTTCGAGCAAAGAAAAATTGTAAAAAAGATACGCTTGTTTCTGTAGGATCATGGAAAATTTAATCTGTTCTATTGTTTCATCTTCTGACCTCTTTTATATTATCTTTTCTGTGCTCTATAACTTTACTCTATATCTTTGTTCTAACCGGAACATTTTAATACTATTATTGCAAAATTTATTGTTGATTTTTATGTTACTACATCATCTGCATTCTTGATACACTTTCATGCAACTGATGCATTATAATAATTCCTTGTAAGTTATCAAGTTTTAATAAATAAGAAGTATATCTTCAACTTTTCTTACGAATATTTATATATTTATATCGTGATTTGTTATTATATTATATGTGTATTTATTTTGAATTAACATGAAAAGGTTTACTTTGTGATAAAGTTGACATTTTTAAATTAATCGCACATTCGCATTAATAAAAGTTTAAATCTGACCGAGAAATGTCTGCATTTTCCGATTTTATTCTTCGTTCACGACTCTGCTCGCATTACGCTAAATAATTCAACAAATTTTGACCAAAACATTAAACTGTCCACGACATGTCCTCTCGATCTCCTATGCAGTCCGCATTGAGCGTAACCAGATGACAAGAGCGGCTTTAACGATGTAGACGCTTAGAGAGAGCGAAACGCAAGATCATCGCGTCGAAATTGCTTTTGAATTATGCGTCGCGGTTAAAGCAACGTACTACCGCATTTAAAACATAATCGTGAACCAGAAGAGCATCTCGTTGGCCTTTACTACTTGAAGCTCTCTATTATCTTGTGTATATCGTTTATATGTGTTTAAGAATTAACGAAGAGTAGACAACTAATATGCAATGAAAAAAAGGATAAAATGGATTTAATATCTATTATTATTATTATCATTATTATTATTATTATCATTATTATCATCATCATTATTATTATTATTATTATTATTATTATTATTATTATTATTATTATTATTATTATTATTATTATAAATAAACAATAAGACTCCGAGAGTATATCAAAATATCAAATATATAAAGAAATATATAAAGAAAGGTTAATAACAGCCAAACGCGACACAAATAAGTATAAATAAAATTATTTATTGATTAATAAAAAATCCATGTATTTGTTACGCCCATCGTTTTGTACTTTTCTCTTATTAGCCTTTTCTTTGCATATTTTACATTTATAATAAAGATGGCTAATGATAGAAAATATCTTTCTTTGGAATATATGATAAAACTGGAATATTGGAAGAATGATATGAAAACGAAATAAAAAAAAAAATGAGTCAAAAATGGAGCAAAAGTTATAAAATAAAATTGAAAAAAATTACACGCTTCTATTATATAAACAGAAACTATAAAATAGTAATTGTAAAAACTATAAAATAAAAGTACACATTGTTCTATATACACAATAGAAAATTCAAATTTAACTTAAAATTCTAATTTTCAAAAATTCCGGTTTCAAATATGAGGCGTTGAACGAGTTGCAAAATATTATATCATGGAATTGTTGTGTCGTCGCCCTCATGTTTGAAGAAATCTTAAAAGTTCGAACTTTAAATTCTCAAATTCATTCTGATTCGTTGAATATTCCAATTATGAAATGCAAGCCTTTTGGCGAGTGTTCCGTTTCAGTGGTGCTGAAACAGCTTATGAGACGATAAGAATCGCGAGTGGTGATTCGCCGGTAACGGTAACGTGCTCAAGACGAAGAGCATTGTTTCTTATCGTACCGTAGATCGCACGAAGCATAGAGTTTCTGAACGCAAAAGATGACGTATGCACGATTGGCATGTTTGATAGCCGGTCTGTGTATGTGCGAAGCGCAGTAGATTCATAAAAAAAACAGCAAACAGCCATGCCGCGTATCACTGAGCGTATTTGAGAGGATGCCACCGCCACCGGACCAATCTAACCGGAAGCGCGCACGAACGAAGCATAATCTAATCTCATGCAGAAATTTAATAATAATAGCAGTCAAGTTGCGCTCGTGTGGTAAATGGAATTATAATCGAACGAAAAGACCGAGATGCAACGCGCGCGTTGCAATATCATGTCTCCATAAAAAGGGGAAACGCACGTAAAAGAATTATATGCCAGAAATCAGACGCGCCCTGAAACGCGTACCAGCGACGAAACTTCCTGCTGGTAGTTCCATCAATAATTCTAAACGTGCCGTTTTTCGGTGGAATATTTATTTGCGGTCGCGTGCTATCGATCGTGAGAAAACGGGAGCGTATGCAATTTAAATGATACCGTTTCTCGGATCATAAATACACCTAGATTGACGGGTTGATATTTGTGAAGGGAGGAAAAATTGAAAATACGAAATACTGCTTTTTGCTAGTAGCTAGGAAATATAATACTACTTTTTTGTGGTACTCTTTAAACAAATAAACTTATAAATTCCTCGATGAGGTTGCCAGTGTAATTGTAAAGTAAAAAAATGTAGAAATTAGTTAAAAATGCAATTTTGAATATTTTGAATATTTTCAAATAATATTTCTTTTTATTTTTTTTATATATCAGAATATTTTTTATACTATAGATTACTTGTAAACCAAATTTTCCTCACATTAAAGTAAAAAAAATTATGTAAAATTTATTTTAAAGTTAAACTCAACAAAAGAGTATTTAATTATTATTAAATACATAAAGATACGTGTAAATATTTGTACACAAAAAGTTAAAACAAATAGTTAATATTTTTGATGTTATAAATATATTTAATGCTATGAAAATATTGGCCAGTTTATAACAGAAAAATTAATATCTTTAAAAATAAATATCTCATTTATTCTAATTAACTTTATATTGTATGGAAAATATAAAATAAAATAATATGCATTACAATATATATATATAGCCGAAATTCGAAGACTTTCTCTCAATATTGTGCTCATTCACATGCATAACTCGGCATATCCGAGGTTATAGTTCGCCTATGTTTGGCAAACTTTAAACTCGGTATGCACTTACATCGTAAAAAATTCATAGGTCCTCTAAATGACTATGAAAAGACGCAAAACTTTTTGTTGTGCTCAAAAGCTCCGTCACATAATCTTCGGGCATATATTTTTAAAATACTCCTCATGTGTTCGAGACGATACACTTATATAATATGCTTTGAAAACGTGTTAATAATGCAACGCATATAAAAACTAGTTCTTGATACTACTTCGTGGAATTTCATTGTTGCCAGTCGCCGTTACGGTAAAGAACCTCCATTACCGTCCTATGATCTGGATTTGCTCGGGGATTTTACGTACACACGTATGCAATTCACTGCCAGTGTGTGTTGGGAGATGCATCGGGAAGCCATCTTCGCGAAATTAAACGATAAATCAGTAAATCGTTTCACAGTGAAGTGATTAGTGCCGGTAGTAAAGTCACTCGAGAGTTCGAAAGGACGATCGAGGAGGGATGATTTTAGAGAACCAATTTGAATTCCGTTCGTAAGAGCATGTAACACAAAGGATTCGCTCTCTTTTTCATTTTTGCTCTTTTGCGACACTTTTCCGCTTTCGTTCAACCAACGCCAAAATCCGTACTTTCAAAGGACGATATGCACAGCATTTTCAATGATCCTCCTTGCCCTGATGCGTATCGATTTCCGACTTCACCCGTACAATCGGCAACATATTGCGGGGTAATTTGCACCCCGGGGGGTTACCCATAGAGGATCACTCAGCCGCAAAAACTCACCGATACGTGAAATGAAAATTTATTCTCGTTATCCGCATCAGGCTGGGTCTCTGGGTGGTCTTGATTACAAATAAATCCGCCAGCTGCCACTTTGACAGTGCCTTCTTTCAATTTGTTACGAGACTTTTCCGGTAAGCGACATACATTAGATACACGCGGCTGTCCTTCACATCCGTTTGACCGAGAGAGGAAATCTCTATATGTATATCCACATGTTTAGTATTCATTCAATTCGTTCGATTAATCGAAAATTCATTCATTATCTGCATCATTTATTATTATTCTCGCGTTTTCGCCTATTGCTTTTCTGAATAATCGGAATTAGTTCTTTGTGTCAAATAATTTTCATATCAACTTTTTCAGATTGATACATATAATTAATATAAATAATTCATCAAATTTTTAATGAAATAATATGAGTTTTGTTTATTCGAGAAATATGTATTATGTGCAGATATGCGATAATAGAGCGAGATACATATATATGCATGTATATCGAACAAATTGATATACGAACAAAATTCAATTAAAAATTTTAATTTAAGTTATCTTTAAAATAAACTTTCGCTGCTCGTTGCTCACTTTATATTATGAAATTCGCATAAGAACGAATCAGTGTTCTGTCAGCTGAATAAAGAATACGATTCATAAAAAAATAATTAATCTTAAATAAGGTATTTCTCTTTCTCTGTGTCTCTTGTATTTTTTTCTATTATTTTGTTTTTATTCTGATATTTTTGCAGAAACGATTTTCACGATTTAATATAAAATACCAAACGATGAAATAATCTGAATTTATAATAGAACTATTATCATATGATTCGCATATTATTATAAAAGCATGTAATGAAAATCACGAAATTAAAAATCGCATAACAAATACATAAAATTATATTTGAATAGGATAGCGTATATATGTATGTATATATATATATATATATATATATATATATATATATATATAAATCCACTCTTCTCTCATCGACTTTCAATTTTTGATTTATACTTTCAGTTAGTTATTATTCAGATCAGATATATAGCATTTCGTAATATAAAAAATCGCGGAAGTTATAGAATAATAAAGAAAATTTGAAAGTCCTGCAAAATCTAACGATCAGAACATGCTATGTGCACGATGTAATTATTTTTATACGTTATTTTCTTATAATTAAAATTTGTCAGAGAATCTAATTATTGGATTTGTTTAATATGCAAAATTTGACTCATTTGCAATGATCCAGATTATTGACTAATTGAAAAAATGCACGAAAATTTAAACGAAGAACATAATTGCCATCATCAAAGCGAGAATTAATTTTTTAAATTTTCAATAATGTCAACAGCTATAAATTTTTATCTATGTTATGCGCTATTTATCTTATGTTGTGCGCTATTTATATGCATTGATCCATATCATAGTGATTTTGATAATACGATTCTCAACTAAAAAATGACATTAAATTCCTGTAATCTGATATCGCCTAGAGATAGCGTTCAATGATATCTATAAACTTATTATAACTTATTATGATATACTTTCCTGATGCAAAATAGTTCAGAAATCACAGCACGATGTATCAGTATCATGCATAATGCTCCGTAAGATGACAGGTGAAATCTACGTATTTTCATCTTTATATATGTGTAACATTTAAATATTCTGAAACAAGTATTCAAATATACATATATGTTAATAAAAATAAAAAATTAACTTTAGCTTTTCTAGATATTTATATTTCATCAAAATTAGAAAGAGGTTAATTTAAATTAAATAAATTAATATCCATATTTAAAGAGCAGGATAAAAGGATAATGAAATTCTTCTTTTTTCTTGTACCTAAAATATATTTTTCTACTCAGTTCTCTTATACATTGAAAAATATTTACTGTACTTACATGTAACCTACAAAGAGATATCGTATTTTTATGTAGTTTTTCTTTATTCTGATTTAGCACGATTGAAAATTATCTTATTCAAAAATAAATTTTCTTTACATATAGTGATAAGACTCGTATCATTTTTCAACAGAAAATTATACATAAATACATGAACTATTGAAATAATGCATATGTAACAATGTAATTTCTCTCTGTCTCTCTCTCTTTCTTCTTTTCACTTTTTCTCTATCTATCAGCATATAATTAAATGCATATAATATAATCAAAATATTTATATAACATTCTTTCAAATATATATTTCTTTTGTCTATATTTCGAAGACACACAAATCTCATGGATAGTGAAAAATGGCCCAAAATCAATGCTTAATGCTATTTCAAAAGCGTTACTGCTAATAAGTCTTAAACAAGTCTTGAGTACATTTGGTAAAACGGTTTTTTTTGTTAACATTTAACAAGTTTTTTAGTTAATATTTATGCGTTTACAATTAACGTTTAATAGATTATAATGAAAAAAACTCATTATAGTTATATCAGTCATTGTACATATAAATTTTATAGAAAGTTTTAACATGATCTATTTTCAGTAAAATATTTTTGCCTCCAAACTCAGTTATAAAACCTCTTCTTTAAAAAATACAATTCTTGGTACACATAGTATTGACTCTTTTAATAATACCAATTTTTATCGATATATGTCGAACAGAACTTTGAACTGCATTGACTATTGATTAAAAATTTATTGAAAATAACAGGCCATTCAAATTGGCCACGTACTTTATCAATAAAAGCGATGAAAAATTTATAGAGGAAGGATACCAAATATGGAAAAAATACCATTTACATTTTGCTTTATAAAAAATTTGCTTTCCAATTTATCGATTGAATGTTCGTTTGAAATTGTTGTGTCGTTCACATATATAAAAAATATTTATTAGATTTAAAAAACATATTGGAATAATATAAAATTATGGCAAGAAATATAATAATAATATAAATTATGCAAGAAAATATTGAAAAAATTCGAATTTACATTTAAAAAGAAAAAAAAGGCTTGAATATATGAAATAATTATACAAAACTTATTTAATTATACAAAAAACTTATAATCAATTATCTATATACCATTTGATTATCTCATTATATTATATCTTTGTAATCTAAAAATTAGATACTAGTACAACAATTGCCATTGTCTGTATGTAATGTAAAAGAATGATCAAATATTAAGTATTCTAAGAAAAATATTAGAAGAAGTTAATCATAAAATTTATCTTCTAATTGTTAATTTTAACATCGCTTTAATAAATAGTCTAATTGTATTACTGTATAATCATTGTTTGTTACATATTCAGAAAATATTACATAATAGAAATATATTCCATATTTGGTATCTTTATTCTATATTGTTTTGAAACAACTTGTAAAATTCTAACGAATGTATCAAAATAATGTGAATTCTTTTGCTAAAATATTATTTATATGAAACATCAGTACAATATGTATATATATATATATATATATACATACATTTTAGACTGGCATATTTTATTATTAACTAATAATTTAGAATGCAAAATTAACGTAAAATGTGATGGTATGTTTAAGATTTAGATTGGCACGCTTTACCATCAACATCGTTAATTAACAATGAGATAAAATTAACAAATATATATATTGTGTATAATTAATTGCAATACGCAGTCATATCAATATCTGTCTACCAATGTCTCTAAATAAATAAAATGTAATCCTTAATCTATGAATAATAAAACCATCAAAATAATATTTATGTTTGTAAAATGCAATACTTAAAACGAATAATCACAAAATTGATGTTATTATCAAAGATATGGAATATATTGTTTATAAAAATGTTTAAAAAATAAATATATAATAAAAAAATATTTTTTTTAACCCATTTCATTCTTGACAATGACTTATTTACTATACAAAGATGTATTAAGATGTATTAAGAATAAATAAAATATAACAATTTATATTATTTAAAATTATAAAATTATAAAAAATATCAAGTTATTATATTATATTAAATATAACGTTCCAGATTTTGAAGACTTAAATGTTCATTAGATTTTATACGAAAGGAATTTATTCCATATCTTGAATAAAATTAATTTTGCTTTATTTTCAATTTAATTTTGCATATAGTTGCAATTTTACAATAGGTGGGAGCACCAATAAATGATCAATATTTATATACTTATTTATATGTAATATTTATATATCTGATAATATGATTATATTTTATGCTAAATTAAATGATTAAATAAATAGAGATTAAAATAAATTAATAAAATTATATTTTTTCAATTTTTAATAAAATTTATTGAATTTATATTTTTTATAAAACATGATATTATTAGATTTTAATTCATTATAACAAAATAATTATTTATTAGAATTAATGTTCATATTTTTCAATGAAATTTTTGAATACTTTTGTGTAATTTTACACGAAAATATATATAACGTATTTTTTATTATATATAAAACTTTTATTTAAAAAAAATTTTAATCAATCATTTGTTGATGCGCATATCTATATATAATATTTTTCAAACATTAGAAACGATATGAATAACAAATGTTTACTCAGAAGAGTAAGATGTACATTGGTCAAAACCATAACAATTGTTTTTATAACTTTGCACTCCATAAACAACAATACACACAACACATAAACATTTATATGAAATAATCAAATTGTTCGATTTAATTAGGAACAATATTTTTTTAGTACAATACCGTATGCTAAGTTCATATAATTGCAAGATGTATAATACAAATATAATGGAAAAATTAATAAAAATATCATTTTTCGTACAGTTAAAATTTCTAAAACATCGCCTAATATATAATACATATATAAAGATGCTTGCAAGAATTTTTGCATTTTCTTTCAATATGGATTTTTTCCAACTTAACTTGCCTTTTTGAAAAATGTCAATAGTTAATTATCAATAGTTTTTTTAATTATAATATATTAAGCAATCTAAAAAAACAAGGAACATTCACCAATTTATTTGAAGCGATAGATTTGAAGAAATAACACACAAATAAGTAACAAGATTATATATATATTCTTCATTCAATTTTATGCAGAGCAAACTTCTTTTCTTAAGATTTTAATTTGAATTATAAAAATATTTATAATTGAACATTAAAAAATGTTCTTTTTAATTTTTTGTTAACAAAAAAGTTTTAAATATTAATAAATAATTAATAAAATAATAACTAATAAAAAAATAAATAAACTCGCCAAATTTTGATACACTCTATCTATAAAAGAATAATATTGTACATATATAATCATTTTTTTTCTCTAAATTAAAACATATATATGTATATATACAATATACATATATATATATATATATATATATATATATATATGATTTAATTTATATATATGTGTGTGTATGTTTTTGTATACATGTATACGTGTATATATCAGAACTTTGTTTTATATCTCTTTATCGAGCAGTCTGAATAAAAATATGTCTGAAAGATTTTCTATCGTATATTTTTCTCGGATCATAAGAAGAGCAATAGCTCACCGAATTGAGACAAATCAATTTAGTCTTAGTTTTTAACCAGATCTGATATTAATAGAGAATTAGACTTATATTTTTGTGATTTTTTGCATGAAAGAGGTTCTTTTTGTTCCTAGTAGGATTTTTTTTAGTCCCTTTTTTTATCTACAAGCACTGAATATACTCAATGCTTAACGATATATCTGAAACAACTGATTTTTTTCATTTTGTCAACTTTATAGGCGCTGGAATAAATTACGGTTCTTCCATTGCGTGTGACTTATGCAACCCTGTATTCGTAATTGATTTTTATAAATAATGTCTTTATATGAAAAGACGTTAATATCATTACGTCATTATAATTTTTATGTATAAGAAAACGTATTAGAATATGATTAAGACAATCAAAAGATTTAAAAATATAAATGTAAAAAAAATAATTTATTATAAGAATTGAAAATCTCTCATTCAATCGGAATCAAAATATTAGAACATGTCATAATTAGGAGACATTGATTTTCCATCGATTTTCAATTCTTTTCTTATACAATAAATTATTATTTTTTTACATTTATATTTTTAAATTTTCTATTATAATTGACAGTCATCGTCAAATGATATTTTAAAGTGAGCATTTTTCTTATTAAACATGTTACGATTCTGTTATATTTAATTCTGAACCTGTTTTCTTTCATATCGCATAAAATAATCAGAATATTTAAAATTTATAATTATTATGTCAACAGTAATTGCTCGAAAAATTTTCTACTTCAAAAACAAAAAAATCACAATATAAATTACAGTATTTTAAGCTTTAGAGGACACTTTATGATTTTTTATTAATATTATTGCTTAGTATTTCATGCCGCAATGGAAGTATAACCAAGATATTATATTAACATTAATAATCTCTAAGTCTATCTTTTGTCAACAGCACTTAAATATACTTATTTATAGAGATCTGTGCATGAGGAGATCTGTTCTATCTATATTATCCATCTGTATACATCATCTCGCACTCTTGTATAATTATATCTTGGCCTTCACGCGTCTCACGATCATATTTTTAATAATGTAATATATGTATACATAACATATATACGTAATATATGTTAACATAAAAACTTTAAAGTCGAAGCTTATTTGTGCGATCCTTTATCATGGCATACGATATGAACTAGTCTTAAATTCTTCACGGTAAACAGATTGTCGTAACAGTCATAGATATCCTGTTCATTGATGTCCTGCTGCGACAGCTGTAGTAATTTCGGAATGAGCGTTCTGGACCTTTCAATTCTGCAAATAATAATGAATCGAGTCATTGTACTTATCGGATACATCGAAAATAAATTGTTTTAAATTTAAGTTATCGAGAGAATTTCAAACGCATGCATGCAGATTAATAATTTCCCGAAGTCAGTTGTCGAGCATTTTAAAAATCGATAAGCAAAAAAAATATTATAATCATTATTATCTTACTTGTGATCCAAATTCCATGTGGAGAACAGAGCGAGCTCCTCTTTGGATCTATATGGATTGATTCTGTGTCGATCGCTGTAGGCGCAGCCGTTCGCGTTCCATCGGCCTTCGCATTTAAATTCGCCTTTCCTATCACAAATGGCGATTTGTTTTCCTTGTGGCTTCACACCATACGGGCAACTTTCTAATATCTCGTCATTTGCATTTTTCTCAGATTTGACGAGCCTTCTCGCATCTGTTTCGTCGGTCTTGGTTGAATCGACTATAGTCGTGCTTGTATCAGACGATTGAGGAAGACGAAGATATGGTTGATACAGATACGTTTCGTCATTGATATGGCCAAAGTTGCAAGGACAATGCTCGTAACATTGTTTAGAATCGGTCTCGTCACTATCATCCTTAAAGTTTCCAGTCTCCGCTCTGCTTCTGTCGAAATAATACCCGAAATAGTGATCTTCCTTAAGCTGAATTTTGAAGAACGCTATCGCACGCAGAAGCTGTTGCCTCGCCTTGCGATCATTCATATACACGTCCGAACATCTGATCTGCTCGATCGTCTTATACAGATAAGTGCGTATCCTATCTTGACACCTGCGATGCATATATGCTTCCTATGGATAATGCAAAGAATTAATTAGAAAATTCTACGGAGTTTAAATTTCAAAAATAAAAAAAGCTAAAGTATCTCGTTTGTAATTTCAAAAATTATTAATTACATTAAATAATGTATGTGCATTATATTATCTAACGAATACAATTTTTTCAGTGTACATTTTCAAAATATTTATAATCTATTAAAATTAATTTAACTAAAACGAAAAAACGGTATAAATGATATGTAACGATAAGACAGATTTTTCGCCTTGAACTCACTTTGGTGATACAATTAGTTTCCAAATCTTTAAACCATTCCGGATGCTCGTCCCTCGTACTAAGTGCCGTCTTGGAGTCATCTTTATTCAACACTTTGTTCAACAAGGCGACCTTTGCTTTAAGATTTTCCGTGAGAAATTGCGTCACCTTGTCGCCGGCAGTGAGGAAATCAATGTTCACGCGTCTCAGCGCATCGTAGAGAATGTCCGCGTCTGCGGGAAATCGTTCGTCCTTGAAAAGGAATTGCATGGCGTCTTTGCTGCCGTGTAAAATACGATCTACTTTTCCCCAGAGTGCAACTCGGCCTTTGCCAAGAAGTTAGTAAACTTTTAAGAGAGCGATACTGGACCGGAATATTTAATTTTGGCATGCGGCCAAACTCGCAGTACACATTAGTTATTGTTATGGTGTTAAACTTCGGTTGAATTTGTAAAGCAATAAATCTCGAAAATATACTCTTAAGTTATAGAGCTAACAATGATAAATATACAATGTAAAAGTATTTTAAGAAAGTACAGGAGATATTTTAAAAGCAGTGACAGTTTTCGAAGTTGATAAAAACGTGCGATTATTTTGATTGAAAAATTAAACAACTAACTGTGCTAAAAGCGCCAGTTACAATAAAGAAAATATTAGTAAAATCTATAAATTTATGTTTAAAAAATAAATAAACACTAATAAACTAATTAATAACATGATAGTTTATATGTAGAAAAATGAAAAATTGATATAAAAATACTATTAGCAGCGTGACCTTTTCTACAGCTTCTTCTTTATATAAAAACGAAATAACAAACTATGAGATGCATAAAATATATATAAACAATACATATATTTATAAATTATATTATTATATACTGACCAGATAATACTTTCTCTCCTGGCTTCTGTAAAATGAGAGTAGTCTGTGGTTCTAATGTGTGAAAATATTCCTCATCGATTAATGATCCATCCAAGAGAAAAACATTCACTTCTGCCAAATCATTAGTTATCTGTAAAAACGTATCAAATTATCATTTGCAAATTACTATTGATCAAATTATTGTCAATAATTAGGTATAATTAGTTCTTTTGACACTATATGAAAGATATTATGAGATTGAAAGAAACAGTTACACGAAAGAGCTTTAATCGGACGTAGCCACAGATTAATTAACGTCCATGAACAAACTATTTTGAATAAATGATAGATAATGCAGCATTGCAAGAGAATACTCGATATCTCAAACAGACGTCAATCCTATAATGTAATGCGCCGTCTCTCATAAATATAATTCTCCGAAGGTCGAACTCAAGGATTACTTTTATATCGCTTTCCTCGTGACAGCGTCATTTTCACATTTTTCTCAACGAGTTTGAAAAAATAGGTCGGATCTATAATTTGCCACGAGTATATTCCATCTTCAAATCTTTCTTCGATAATCCAAGTTGTTGAAAGTTCAAAACCTTTAAAGTTCGACAAGTTCCAAAATAAGTAAATAGAAAGTAATTCGTTTTCATTCAAGAATTTTATTAATTATAACATTATGTTTAATAATAAGTGGTTATAACACAACTGTTAATCAATGCTGAATACAATCGAAACATTGGTTTGATATATATATTTAAAACACCTTCATATCATGCATAGATTACGCGATAATTTCATAATAATAATCATATCATAACGTTTAAAGCTGACTCAGAATTTGTACTCTAATTTCTTTTCGTAACAATTTGTTCGAAGATGCCCTGCGAGCTCGTAAATCTGCGTCATTTCGAATTAAAGTTGCTATATGTCGGAAATATTTGGGTCGACTTTTAAGTCAACACGGAAAATGGATTCACACGCCCTTGACATTGAGATTATTTCCTGTCCCTGGCCCGGCTGGTTCGATAAAGCCAGCGGTTGCGGGCGGGTGGATACGGATTTCAAGGACGTGCTGCAACCGGATTAACCTACCTATCTATTAACTCTCGAAATACTGTCAACAATGTTGTACACTTCCGATTTCTTCCATATCAAAAATAGCTGAACGAATTCGGAGTATTGATACTATGATTCGGAATAAATATATTTATATATATGTTTCTTTATCGCGCGCGATATTTTCGTCCTATTACCATTTTATTAAATTCTTATGTGAAATAAATTGTAAAACTAACAGTAAAATTCAACATGTTAAATAGCAAATAATATTTCAATTTTATAATAATAACTCCAATGTATTTCTACAGTATTATAAAAAATAAAAGGAATGTGAATCATATGCACTTTAATTAAAATTTGGAAATAAAAATTTGTTATTAGAAGATGTCAATTGTCATGTAAAAGTTATGACAATATTATAATCGGATATAATAGTACAAGACATATAATTTCATATTTTCAACACATATAATTTCTTATATAATATAAATATAATTTCTTGAGTGCTACTACATACATTTCTAAACGTACCACTTATCAGTTTGGTGCTTGATGAAGAGATCGAAGAAAAGAGAGATACGTAAATAAGATCATAAGACTGCATAATTTATGCAGGAGAGTTAATTGATGCAAATCTTTGTTTAATAAATGATTTATCTCTTTATTAAAGATCAGACATTATCATTATAACGCGATTGCATTTCAATGGATATATTGTCCCGTAGATTACTATGCATTCCATCGCGCATAATTGTATGACTGACTAATTAAAAATCATAGATATAAGTAAGAAGTGCGAAATAACTTGGAAGAAAATTGGAACAAAAGCGCAATTTACTCAGCACAATTTAAACAATTACTGCATAAGCAATACAGGAAAGAATAGATGCACTGAACCTGCAAGTGCGAGTCGAATAAACACAATGATGAATTGTTTAGTGCATGTGCACCGAGCGCTATTCTTGCTTTCATTGCAAGGACAAATTTCACATTCTAGCAAAGCATTGAATGTAAGCATAAATCGAGCAGCAATGATTGGCACAACATACACATATCGGTGCTTTTTTATTGTGTTGAGTCTTCATTCTATAAATAATGCGAGAATATCAGAAATTAAAGAAAGAAAACATTTATAAATTCTAATATTCAATATTTGCTATTTATTCAAAGTTACAATAGTACTTCTATTAAAATTTATTTTAAATGTATCTCGTGCATAAGCAGCTAATTGCCCTATGACTTGAAATGAAATCTCACATTATTTGTTGAATAATGTCACAATTCGAATATTGCATAAATCCTGCTTAAAATGAAGCATTCATCATCCGAATACTAGACGAACCTGGATGCGCAGCATTTACATGATAAATTTCGTTACATTATCATACGCAGTTATATTACATGAAAATATATTACATTATTCATACGATACGATATCTATTCCAGTATCGCAATTTTATCACATATAATATCCAAAAGCAGTTTAACGTTTTAAATAATATAAAATTAATTAATTTATATAATCTATTGTTAGCATATATATACTTACATTTAACTTCGAACATGCTTTTCGTTTAAGGTCTTGAAAATTTCTACAGGCAATACCAATTTTCCGCATACGATTTACATCTGTCACTTTATATCCTCTGAGCTGAAATAAATAAATCAAAAAAGATATAATCTGATTCCATAAAATTAATGTAAATACGATGAAACATGCTCTCATCAGTTTTTATAACGATGCATTTATTATAGAATTTGTTCAGAATATATTTATACCACAATATATAATATAATATATAATATTAGTTAATGTAATAATTTTTTATAACTGAGATGTTCAAAACAATTTTCTATGTTTAATTTGAATTCAACCATACATAGCAATAGTTTTTAATTTTATTTTTCTATATTATCATTGTTTTTATAGAATATTACGTTTAGTTATGCAATATGAAATCAAATTGCTGTTATAGTAATTTCTGTTATTAATAAACTAAAAAGTATTTAATTAAATATATAAGCCATAAATTAACTTCAAATTTATATTGATTTTTGAAAAAAAAATTAATTTAATATTTTAATGTGAAAAACTATTTAAGGTAAAATAAAATTGTTTTAATAATTATTTTTGATATAAAAGACGCTAGAATAGAATTTTATTGATAACTTTTCTTTGTTGTAAATAAAGTTTTTTGAATATTATATATTTCATACGGCTAATATATATACTTACTATTATATATATATATATATATATATATATATATATATATACTTAATCAAAACTTCTTAAATAAAACACTAATAAACTTGATAAATATATTAATATTTAAATGAAAGAAATAATGAAAGAAATAATTATTAATAAATTTTCTTAATCAAAACGACTTTAAGAGATATAACAACTAAAAAAGAAGAAAGAGACTTTGTTAACAAATATATATTATTAAACAGCACATAATATTAGATTATTACGATTCAGCAAGTAATCACTTCTAAAACAAATAATTTATTGCAAGTAATTGCTCTCACATTAGTATCATATATTCAAGGTTTCCAGATTTTAGAGATGAAAATAGCTAAAATTTTACGCGTGTGCACAATTTTCTTTGAATGACCTATATTTTATATTCAATGGCGTTCAATCGAGGTCAGTTGACACGTCATATCAAAATGCAAATATCATAAATAATAAAGTCGCTGATACTCAAACTCGATAATATTCTTCCCCTTTTCTTATATGTATATATCATATCAATTGTTAGCTTTAAAAAAATATTAATAGTATAAAGTTTATAACTTACACATAAAAAATAAATATATAGATAAAGATATAAATAAAGATATTTTATTACAAATTCTTTTAAATACTTAGGAATTATTATTACAAATTCATGATAAATAAAGATTTTTTTACATTGTGATTGTACGAAGGAACATTAAATAATACTAAAGAGAGAGAGAGAGAGAGAGAGAGAGAGAGAAAGAGAGAGAGAGTTTAATATGATATTAGATTGATCTAACTTTACTTCCACATTTTTACATTTCCTTTTATTTAATTAGAAAGAAAAACTGACAACTTGAATCTTATTTTAAATTTCAATTTCAGAGATACAATTTAACATAAAAAAAACAAATATTTAATATAATTAAATAAAAATACGAATTTATAGAAAAATTATTTAATAAATTATTTCTCAAAAACACAATTAATCAAAATATATTTTATTTTATGCCCTGATACATGAACATATTTCCATATTACAGAACACTCACTCATAACAATATTTGCCATGCAAAATAAGCAGCACGTGTATCGCATACCTCGCTCTTGCAAGACGATGCATCCGTCAGGCGACGAAAGCATTCGACGATGAGAGACATGTTTCGTCGACGGAAATGATGGTCAGACAGGAGAGAAAGAAAGAGAAAAAGGAGCAGAACAATCCTTTCACTCGTGCTGCACCACACTAAACGTTTTTAACATTCGTTCCTCGCACTCTGACCTTGACACTGCCGCCTTTATCAAGCGCGCGGATAAGACTCGTGCGAGCGAACAACGAGAAAAACTGTCGCACGCAGAATTGACGTAGAGGGGAGACGTAAGAAAAATGAATGGATGGTAGGAGAGTAAGACGGAGCAATACAATAAGCGAGAAGCAACTGTTGCCGCATCAGGCATCAAGGCGGACTACACTAGTAACGGGAACTGGTTAGTAGTGGGGTCGCTCTGTTAGCACGCAAGGCCGCTACGACGCAAGTACTGTGGCACTGGTGCGCAAGGACGATGGTCGGTGGAGAGGAGGATGCGAAGAGAGAGAGTGGTATGAACGGTAACGGAGAGGGAAACAGAGAGGAGAATAACTAGTGGTTCTGACATCGGTGAAACACGAGAAAAGAATGCGTTCCTCCGGTTGGCATATAGAAGACGATGAACCGGTGTAATAATAATTGATGTTGCACCATACAATTTATTTTTTAAAAAAATACTTTCATGCTCTTCCTCAATTAATGCCTGAATTTCATTCATTAAAAATTGAAAATTGGATGAACAATGTGTAAGAGTTCTCAGTGAATCTTTCACATCTTTATTAGACTGTAGCATTGGGAAATTTTAATCATGTTTAAATGAGAAAAAACCGTTTTAAAAATGTAGAACAGGAATGAAATTTCATAGCACGTTCCTGAGCTATAAGAATCACGCCGCGATCAATCGATCGATCGCGACTGACCGGTCGATTACAATCGATAGATTGAGCAAGCCTGATATACACGTATAAAACGCGTCTGCAAACTAGTCACCCGTTTTGCTGCTTAACAGTAGCTTATAAAAAATCTGCATACAACAAAATACAAGTATATAACCATCTAACAATGAGTACTAATATAAAAATATGTTTATTTTTATATTTTTATATTAATATTCACAAGAATCTGATATAGATAAAAATATAAGTAATTTAAGTAATTTCAATTATATTTAATATAAGTAATTTGAAACAAAATATATTTAATTATACATATAATTAAAATAATGAAAGAAATTATTTTAATTAAGAAAAAGTTTTAGTTTATCTAAATTATCTAATATCTTTCTCTAAAAAAATCACGAAGTATTTAACAAAAGTAGAATTTTTCGAATGAGTTATATAATAGTTAATATAATTTTTAATTTTAATTTTATTAGATTTTTTAAAAATAAATCAGAATTCAACGAAATAACATATTATTTTAAATGTATAAATGGATAAATATATATATATATATATATATATATATGATTTTAAAAATACATATTATATATTATATATAATAATAAGTAATTTTAAAATTATAATACTTATATTAAAATTACTTATTATTTTTATAAATCGGCTTTTGTTAGATTCACACATTTTTATTGTTTTAAATGATAAATTATTGTATTATTTATTGTTAAGTAATGTGGGTTGAATAAATTATATGGCATTTAGCTACACATGTAAGTCTCATTGTAAATCACATGTTTTACTTGCAAATATCATCTGATTTTGAATAACAAAGAATCGAAAACGTGAGAACTCGTTAAAACGAAAGATAACGAAAGATAACGAAAGAAAAGAGAAGGTAAGATAATAAACAAAATAAAATAATAAACAAAGCATTTGTGTGAACTTTATAAAGACTTTGAAGGTCATACGTCGCGTAAGTCATAAACAGATGGATTTTCATGTATACGTAATTGAAAGATAAATAGCTAGGTTTCGTAATGATGATTGGACGTTTTATTTGATATACTAAGGAATGTATTTAATAGCAAATAGTCTTATCTTTTAGTCATGACATTCAAGAAGCAAATGACGTACGATACAGCATCAATATTTAAAATGTCAACATAATTGAAGAATTATACTCAAGTTGAAGCTTGTTTCACTATAAAAAATGAAAATTTGTTTATTACATTGCTTTAAAATATAAAAACTCAGAAATAAAGAAAAAATTATAGCATTATGTAAGGATCTGTTTTTATTTCTGAATATGTAAAATATTTACTTAAGAATTTAATTAAAAGAAATCAATAAGCATAGAGAAAACAGACTTTTCCACTCAAGAAAAATCATTTCAACAAGATTAACATAATAAATTATTATGAGAGAATATAATCCTCTTATATCGATGCTCAGTAATAAACGTTTGATAAATATATGTCACTTCATCATAAATATACGTAAGCATTAATATAAGTGAGAAAAATTATAAATTCCAAAAAATCACGAGAAACATTATTATTTTTTAATCCTTTTACATGGCTTACATTTGTGTGACAACATTATTACAAAATAGGCATTCCATAAATCAGACTATCTAAATATCGTGCTTGTTGAGTGTTTATTGCACTGAAGCTGCTTCTCACTAAAATTCACTTACCATTTAGAAATGGTTAGATTATAATAATGTACGCATCTCATTTCTGTGATTTATAAATGATAAATTTTGTATCAATGTTATTAATACAAAAATATTATATTATATATGTTTTTCTAAAGTTTTAATTTTCATCTTTATAAAAATTTTAATTGTTACCCTTTTAAAAGATACTTATTTCATCGACTATTTTCTTCGAAACAGTAATTCGATCCATCTAGAAACTTACATATTTGTGATCTTTATTGTAATCTTTATAAACTTTATTTTAAGCCAAAAATGAAGTTCAATCTCGAGCTGTGAAAATTTGAGCAACAGTTGTCCGCATTCTTTGTTTCTAGTAAATAATTTTATCTATATAATTTTTATTAATTAAAGTTAAAGACTAACATAAAAATATTATAGTTTAAGAAAATAAAATTTGATCTTATGAAATATGAATTAAATAACATCTATAGGATATATACGTAAACACATATATATCACACACACAATTATTCTAATTTAACTTTAATAAATCAAATTTATATTTTTTATAGAAAACTTGTCATATTTTTTATAGAAAATTGTCTTCTTTAACTTATTACGTATAAATGTGTAGGTTTTACAAAATAATTATCATAAACTATCAGTATATAATATTTAAAGTTTATACATAAAGTTTATATTTAAAGTAACATAATATTTAATATTTAATATTTGAAGTTTTATTTGTCTTTATACAAATACATTGCAACTTATTTAAAGTTTAAGATTTTAAAGATTAAAAGATTTATTTTTATATATTTGCATATTTTATATATTTGTTTATATATTTATTTTTATATATTTTTATTTTTTATATATTTGTTTATATATTTGTGTCATCAAAGCGAAATATTTATGCAAAATGAGATAAATAATGTGCATTATTATATATTAAATCAATCATAAATTCATTTTTAAAATTAATATATTAATTCAATGTTAAACATATTAAGACATGTGACAATGTTAAGACATGTAATTTCCACGATGCTTATTATATAAAATGTATATTCATAGTAGTAAATTACACGTAGTAAAAAATTAAAAACATCTTATAATCTTTTTCTCATTCTTTGAAAGCAGATTGATATCAAATTGTCTATAATTAAAAATAAAATTATTTGCTTAGTGTAATAATTTGCTTGAAATGATTAAAGAAATAGGAAAAACATTTTGACTCATTATGACTAAAGAATATGCATTACAAAAGGGAAAAATTTACGATATTAAAAATAACGATAAAAGATTAAAAACAATTCAAAACAAAGTTTTAAAGAACAATAAAACTATAAATGTTACCCTCATCATTACTACAAACCTTCTTCATAACACTTTTTAGTAATCTTGATATAGATAATACGTAAAATTCGACAGAAAAAACACTTTTTTTGCAACACTTATGTTTTCCAAGAAAGCATTAGACCAGATTATAGATTTTAAGTAATAAGATGACGAATATGTTTGAGAGGAACATGCACTAATAAATGTATATTTGAAAAATTCTGATATTATAAAATTTTTAAACTGACTTTAAATTTAATTCTTATCGTAATTCTCTTAAAATAAAGAGAGATTTACTTTAGAAATTATAAATTAGGAATTATAATTATAAATTAATTATAAATGTAATATACTATTGTAATATTATTTTAAATTTTATCATAAATTAGAGATTAAAAGAGTTGTAAATATTAAAATCAATTTTCCATTCAGTTTATAAATATTATATTTGCAAATGATACGGAGATATATGATAAATTTGTATGATTGTTACTATTTACATATTTTTTTATAAAAAGCAATTAAATCAGACATGTCTCAAACAATTTAATTACAATGATTTATTCCAAATGTTTTTATAAATTCTATTCCTAATTTTTTTTTCTTTCCATTGTCGTAAATCAATATAAAAAAAAATCATTTATGGTTATTCTATCATAACTATATAAAACTATATGTAATTATATAACTATATATAACTATATATAACTATATATAACTATATATAACTATATAACTATATATATAACTATATATATAACTATATATAACTATATATAACTATATGTAACTATATAACTATATACAGGGTGACCCATTTTAACTTAGGCAGCCAAATAACTCGAAAAATAAGCACACTACGAAAAAATGGTTAGAATCAAAATTTCGTCATTTCGAGGGGGACGTACAATGACGTTAAAATCAGCCCCCCCACCCCTCCCCCTGGGCGGTGAGGGGGGGCAAGTTTGAAATCTTAAATGGAACCCCCTATTTTTCATTGCATATTCTTGTAGCTTATCTCGAGAGCTTTCCAAAACACTATAATTAAGTACCTTTTTATTAAGTACTTTTTGAGTTATAAGGCTTAAAATAATTTCTTAATTTTACACAAACCATAAAATATCTAGTAAACCATTCATTTTTCGATTATCTTACCTTCATAGTTTTATGTACAAAATAATGAGAGGAATCAATTGGTGTAAAGAAAACATACAGTTGTTTTTAAGAAAAAATATGGAATTGTTAATTGCAAATTACATATTTTTTCTTAGAAACAACTATGTGTTTTCTTTACACCAATTGATTCCTCTCATTATTTTGTACATAAAAGTATGAAGGTAAGATAATCGAAAAATGAATGGTTTACTAGATATTTTATGGTTTATGTAAAATTAAGAAATTATTTCAAGCCTTATAACTCAAAAAGTACTTAATAAAAAGGTACTTAATTATAGTGTTTTGGAAAGATAAGCTTTCTCGAGATAAGCTACAAGAATATGCAATGAAAAATAGGGGGTTCCATTTAAGATTTCAAACTTGCCCCCCCTCACCGCCCAGGGGGCGGGGTGGGGGGGCTGATTTTAACGTCATTGTACGTCCCCCTCGAAATGACGAAATTTTGATTCTAACCATTTTTTCGTAGTGTGCTTATTTTTCGAGTTATTTGGCTGCCTAAGTTAAAATGGGTCACCCTGTATAATTATATAACTATATATAACTATATAATTATATATAATTATATTATTATATATAAATATTTATATATATAAATTATATTATTATACATAAATATTTATTATATATAAATATTTATAATCTATTTATTTAATATTATGCTTAATTTAGAAGTATCTGTCTAATTAAATAAAATATTTAAAATTTGATGATTTCAAAATCTTTGAAATAAATATTTAGATATCAAATAATAATAATAAAATAATAATAGATATAAAATAATAGAAATATTTTGACATGGATCTATAAATAAAAAAAAATATATTTTTTTGATACATCTCTGCCAATGTCTACCACAAAGCAGACCGGTCTGATGCCGTAAAAACTCATGCATCGCGTCATTTATGCATTGCGCCACTACCATTCCGGAGGACGTCCACGTCGTTCGGGTAAGCCGTGAAAGGGGGAAAGAATAGTAGTGCACTATGCATCGACATCGCCAGACACAGATTTACCCGCCACTCCACACACGGTGTCTGGACGGTGCTTCGCTAACTTGCGGCAGCAGCTAATCCGTTGTTCTCTATTTCCACCTTCCCTTTGCCTATCCTTCTTAGTTTTTCCCGATCTTTTTCATACTTCGATTCAATTGCACGCACTTGTTACTCTGATCCCGTTAAACAGTCACGTGGATGATCCCGAGATTCGCAAAAGTGTTTTATACGACTAACGACGAACAAACGAGAAAAGGATAGCGAAAACGATCAAGGAGAATATCAGAAATTCTATTAGTGATTGCGAAGAATTGACGAATAGTTAGAATCACATAAGAAAATTGGGGAACTTTTAAAAGTCGCAAGATCACGAAATCAGTGAGGTAATTGCACATCACGATCGTCGACCAACTCAATTTTGGACAGCAACGAAGATCCCGGCCGAAATTCACCGCATCGATTTTAACGGGCTTTGATGTAAGTATTTAAATCTAAAAATTTCTATAATTCATCATAAATAAGTTGTGATTTCATCCAATTAAAAACATTCAACAATTGAATAATTAATGTAAATTTTTTAGCTGCATTATCGCTTTAAGTCTAATGGAACAATATATTAAATAAAAAAATAAATTAAGTAATTGACTCTCGTAAAGTTGTAAAAAGCGGATTGCATTGATATTATGAAAACTGTAAAAAGCATTTGAGTTTTTTTTAAATTTTATTATTTGGTAGACCAACCTACTTTTGCGTAACATAAAAATGTTCATTTTAATTTCATTGTATATCTTTACAAAAGATTAATTAAAACGGCTGATGCATTTTTACCTTATAACTTGAAAAGAATAATAAAACTTTGAAAAAATCTTACAACTTCTGTATAGATGAGATAACATGCGAACTTGAAGTCTGGACTAACTATGTAAAGTTAAGTTAATGTGCTTTGAATATGCCATTGAATAATACAACATGCCACATGGAATTTTCGTTTGTAAATAAGATTCTTGAAATGAATTTTTATGTATTTTAATTTTTCATTTTAGTTAGCATATATTAACAAAAATAACGTAAAATGTTTAAAGTATTGTTTGAAATTATATTATGTATAATTTATGATGAATATATATACATATACATATATACATATATATATCAAATATATAATATGATAATTATGATATGATAATATGATAATTAATGAAGCATAATATTATTATATAATTGTAATGTTAAGAAGATCATCAAATATTAAGTAATTTTATATAACTATAATTCAATTTTTTTAAGACTTTTATTCACTACACATCTACTTCTATATTAATTTAAGATGCAGATATTATTATAAAATAATCTGTCTTTATAAAGCATTGAAATTGCAATAAATAATCGGATTTATTTGTCTATCTGTATATTTGTCACGCTAATTATTTCTGCTTAACAAACTACATAAGTATAATTTGCTTCTTCATCCTTAATTTATTCTGAATTGATGTTAACTTACCAATATTGATTATACGTAAAACAAATTCAATAATCCGAGAAAAAAGAAAAACATTGCAATGTTTAAAATTAAAAATCCTTTTATCAATGGCATATAGCAACGTACAAGTTTATATATTGAAATATCTCTTTGCACATTCACTCGCATGCCAATCTCAGGTTCAATAATATTGTCAATTAGTGGTTTCTAACCTGCGTTTGCAATGAATGTTTCATTAATGCACAAGAATTAAATTCAAAGTCCATTTTTATTTATGGTTTTTCTTGTTATATCCTAAACAGATTTACCCATTTAATTAACATATTTTTTAATTAATTAAATATTTTTTAATCTTGGTTTTTTCATATTCCTAATAAATTTTTAATGTATTTCAAGATTATATAAACTATTTTTCTATTATATCGTGTAGACAATTCCTGCATAAATTTCTACCGAATCAAATATAGCAATGGTATGTATACCGGTTTCTTTGAGCATTTCGCAATTGTTAGGCACAATGAAATGTGCGATTCGTATGTATTCAGTGACCCGTCTTATGTCTTCGTTATATATTTAAGAATTAGCAATTCCAGGCTATACATTGTATTTTAAAGAAGCAACATGCATTAATATATTTTTTACAAAACATTATAAATATATAAAATGTCGATGATAAAAAGTCGCAGACAATTTCCTCGCAAGCCCTGGAGTGCCGAAGGACGCGTGAATGAGCGGCCGGAACTTTTTAAGGACGCGGCCGAGAAAGTCAGTGACTTCGATAGCGACTAATAATCATGTACCATTATTTTTCCTTTAAAATACGATGTATAATTAGATATTTATAAATTCCAAAATTATTTATGTCCTGTGAGTTAAAGGGGCAAATAACGAAATGTGATCATGCAAAAAAATATCAAAGTGAAAAATTAGAAAATTTTGATAATTATTTATGATTATTTACGAAAGAGATCTTTGAAAATGAACAGTAAAATATAAGAAAATTTTAAATATAAACAACAGTTTGAGAAGATCTTTCTATTAACATTGTGAAATGTTATAATTGCTCATTTTCTTTAGAAAATTGCTCAGACATTGTAGACATTATTTTTTTTTATATTTGTCGAGCATTTCATAGATTATTTGACAAATTTTATTACATTTATCTTATTATATTTATCTATCTATGTACACTTATTTGTTACTTATTCTACTTAATTATAAAAGCAATAGTTATGAATATTAATAATAGATTATGAATGTCGAGATGAAAACTACTACATTAATATTTAATCCTTGAACTTGCAACAGATAATAGGAAAATAATTAAAATCAATTTTATTCACTATTTTTTCGATTTATATCAAAATAACATTATTCTACTAATGTGTAATTAGATTACTAATGTGTAATCAAGAATTATGCATTTTTATACATATTCATCATATTTTGTTTTTATTTTCTTCATTTCTTTTTTGTTTTCTGCATTTTTCATTTTCTTTTTTTCATATTCTTTATGGACATGCCACATAATTTTGTTTCGCAAGAGCTAAGTATAAATATTTTGCTACGTATATCGCGACGTGTGACCACGAAGGACAAATGAATCGTGGAAACAACGAAACATTTTCAATGCCGCGAATGTACTTCAAACAATTAAAATATAACAAAGTATAAGGAAATTTCAAACAGTTAAAATATAATGAAATATTTTCATGCCAAATGCATCTTCAACAATTAAAATATATTACTGTTCAAGTATATTCGTAAAGGCAACTATTATTATCAGTCTACAATGTCGTGGAACTTGCATTCAATCGAGAATTAGAGTGTACAGAATTGCATTAGACAAAACAGTATGTTAAATACTTGTTCAATTTTTAATAATTTTCAAGAAATTAGAAATTATATTCTATTAGAAAAATATTTTAAAACTGATTAATGAACATTTACATTTACATATTCATTTATCTACTATTCATTTATCTTGATTAGTTTCATCGATTTTTTGTTCAATCTATCAGAATCTACAGAATCTTTCTATTGGAAAAAATTGCAAGATTAAATATAATACATAAATTTACATATACATAAACATAAATTTACATATACATATACATAAATTTTGTATATATAATTTTTGTATATATATCGAATTGAGTACAATATAAAATATTTTAAATAAATTATTCAAAAAGTAAAATAAATGAAACAGCTTACGAAAAAGTTACACACGTTACACCTTCTGCTAATCTTAAATGCATTACGTGATCCTGGCAATTACTTAAGTAACATTTGTTTTCTTTTGAGTAAATATATATAATTTTTTTATTCAATATAATATTTTAGTAAAGAAATCCGTAATTTAATTTCAAATAAATCACCATTATAATTTCATATACAAACGGATGTTCAAGAAGTTTATTTAAAACAATTTTATAGACATTATTTCGACGAAATAATGTCTATGAAGCTTGCGAAACGCAATAACTTGGAGATCATAATAAAACGTCTTATAATAATTTGAGCTTGTTTGTTAATAATTGTATTAATAGAATATTGCACGAAATTTATGCAAATGTGCATAAGATATACTTCCTAATTCTAACATCGTTTACATCAATAATATGACTATATGAATATGAATGATATATGAGGAGAACAAAATATTTTATTGATGTAAATCATATTTAAATTATTGATGGATTGACAATTATAAATCCAATTACTGGAAAGGTTAAGTGCTTAGAGCTTTTTTCGTTTATTATGTATTACGCATTTAATAACTCATTATTTTAGAGCACAATATTTTGTAATGAAGATGTCCTTAAATAAAAGTATTTCTAGTGAAGTGTGAAGTAATTTTCGATCTTTCATCATCGATCACTATTATTAGACATCATTATTACTAAAAATCGATGATTATCAGACGATAATTTTAAACTAGTATTTCCAATTCAATAATATTGCTGTTTTGATACTAATTAATAGTGCATTAATATATCTAGAAAGGTATCCGTGGAATTAGTGCGCCAACATTTTATTTAAACATTTTTTTTATTGTAGAAAAGATTCATCTTTGTATTTCTCTTTCAAATATGTGTATATATTTCATTAAATATGATACATTAAGTTTCAAATTATTTTTCGTGATGTTATTATAATTTTTATAATTTATACTAAAAGTTTCTTTATATACAATAAAGTGATCAAGGCTCTAATTAAATAAATAACAAATAGTTAAAAATGGGCTGGATATAGAGCTGGATAGAAGTGTATTAACAGAATTTAATTATATCTAGAAAAATAAATACATTCGAATAAGTCTATGTCGACGGTGACATTACAATAATAACAGACAAGCTAAACATATGTACATTATTAAAGGCGAACGTTTCGATCGATTTTTCGATCCTCCCCCTTTTGCATCTTTTTATTCTGTGACATTGCATTGTTTTTGACGACCATATTTAATGCGTTTTGCGGATTATAATCCTGACTTATACTTCTATTAGCTTTATCCGTATTTATTTCATATCATTGCGCGAATGTATCGACATTTAACATCCACTTTTATTTTTTGAATTTCGTAATGTTTAACTTATATTCCGTTAATTTCTTTCGAATTTATTTACCTACATATTTGTTTGCGCTGAAGAGGATCGAAAAATCGATCGAAACGTTCGCCTTTAATAATGTACATATGTTTAGCTTGTCTGTTATTATTGTAATGTCACCGTCGACATAGACTTATTCGAATGTATTTATTTTTCTAGATATAATTAAATTCTATTAATACACTTCTATCCAGCTCTATACGCCCGTTTTTAACTATTTGTTATTTCTTTATATACAATGTATCTATAATAAAGAAATTTAATATAATTTATTATAATTATAAAAAAAAAGAGAAAATGATACTAAATATAAGTAATACTAAATAATATATTAAAATAATTACTTTTTGAAATATGAGATTCAATGTACACACATATTGACTTAATGCATTTCTCGGATGAGTGCACTAACCTAATTTTGGCGGTCACCGTCTCGGGACTGGTCTCAAGGTGGAACAGTCGCGAATAAAGATTTTTCATGTCGACCTTTCTTAGTTTCAAAAGGGCGAGGTTAGGGACTTCTTATAGGACCTTATAAAAGTGTATTCACCCTCGCCATCAAAGCTGCAGTGTTTGTCTATCTTGAAACGTGCGAAATTTTGTATACATGTACTTTAAATTAAATTTTTTGATTAGCTGAATCATTCATCTGAAACTGCTCTTCTCTCTCTCTCTCTCTTCTAAAAAAAAAAAAAATATATATATATATATATATATATATATATATATATGTATATATATATATATATATATATATATATATATATAAATGTATATTTTCTTTATTAAAATTATTATTTTATATATATTATTTTATATGTATTTATTTGTTATCAAAACAGATGCAGAAAATACGTTTTCTTAAAAATGAATTTATTATGTAAATTTTTTTCCGAGAACATGAAGATATATTATTAAAAGAATTTGAAAGTGATTGATAAAACTAATCAATTAATGTACATCGCATGAAAATTATATTACAGATAATATTAAGATCTTAATATGTTTTAGAAAGAGAAAAGAGAGAGAGAGAAAGAGAAATATATACTCAATTCGTATAATATATCACCAAATGTACTCAACGGTTACAAAATCTTGCATTCTCGAATACATAAACCTTCAATTTAATTGAAATCTTCATTCTTTTTAAAGTTTTTTGATAGAAATGATTCAAAAGTGAGAAATGTTTGAGCTACTCACTTTTGATATTTTAAAATTGATGTTACAATAATTTTGTAAATAATTTTTTTATTTTTCTTCAATCTGACTTCACGTATCTATTTTTCATAAATTTGTTTATTCAAGTATTGACAATAATTAATGTAATAACATTTATAAGAAAAAAATAATTACTTATTTTCAAATAAAATATACTTAAGAAAGAGAGATATCAATGATTTTTTTATTTATTTACAGTTGCTCTATGACAAAGATAAAAAATTATCAATTAAAAATGAATTAATTATGCTAATGTTATTTACTAATGTAATAAACATTTTAATATGTGCATACAATGAATAATGATTTCTAATAAAATTTTATTTTGCATTTTTTATTTTGCAAAATGATTTAGCACTTCATATTCATTTCAAATAAAAAATAAATAAAATAAAAATAAAAATTCATAAATAAAAATTCATTTCTTATAATCCGCATGTATATATACTTTTCAAGCATTTTTTTTTTTTAAATAAACGATATGCTATATCAATGTTAATAATAACTCTATAAGATAAAACTTATAACTTCTTAATATAAGGAGAAAAAATATTCTTTCTTAAAGTTAATATCTCTTTCAAAATAACTATGTTTGTAAAATTCGCGCGCTCTTTTAATTCAATATGTGAATATTAATATTCCGAAATATTAACAACATATTTCTCGTTTTAATATATTGATATTATTAATATTACAAAAGTACATTAAGTTATCGTACATTATTATATTATTATTAATAAATATTTAGTATATTAAAACTTTAGATAAACTTAATATTATTTTATACAGTTTATTTCTATATAATATTATATATTTTTGTAAAAATTAATATTATTTCAATATGATAAATCCATATAAATATGATATTTATGTATGTTCATAATTTGTTCAAAATAAAACTTGCCATAAAATTACACAAGAAAATAATAGTATTACTTGTTAGTTTTATACATGAATTGAGCAGATATGAATATTCTCATTATGTTATCACATGATATTAAACATTACCTTGCTCAGAAATTAATTATAGATTTTAGTTTCATGTAAGATCTAATTTATATAATTTGTTCTTTTTTTTTTATCCTCAAGTTGCCAGAATTGTTATTCTTATCATGATAATATTGGATAATTGCATAAGTTCGTGCCCGATTTTCATAGATGGCATTAAGTTATTGCATGACGGAGTTCTATTGTTTTCGTTTGGTAATATTGCTTGCACCGGATAGGTGACAGTGTCTTATGTCACTTTAGCATCAGGCATTGTTCAGATAAGTCCATTTGTGCATAAGAGAAATTATTAAAAATGGAGAACGAAAAGGTGCATTTGCGACATGTAATGCTATATGAATTTCGAAAAGGCGTGAGTGTTGGGACTGCACAAAAAAACATTCAGAGCGTTTATTTGGACCGTGCTCCTGCTCTCCGGACAGTCAAAAAGTGGTTTGGCAGATTTCGAAATGGTGATTTTAACATGGAAGATCAACCCCGCTCTGGACGGCCTTCTGGCATTGATGACGACATTGTGTGTGCCTTAGTGGAAAAAAACCCAAGGATTACAACTGAGGATATTGCTGAGAGGCTGAACATTGATAATTCAACCGCTTTTCGCCATTTAAAAAAGCTTGGATACGTTTCCAAGCTCGATAATACGTGGGTGCCGCATCTCCTGACTGAAAGGAATAAGCTGAACCGCATGACTGTAGCCCTTTCCCTTCTCGAGCGTAACAAAAAAGAGCCTTTTTTGGATCGAATGGTAACAGGCGATGAGAAGTGGATTCTCTACAACAACGTACAGCGGAAGAGGACATGGAAAAAAGCAGCTGAAGGAGCAGAACCCGTCGCAAAAGCTGGCCTGCATCCGATGAAGGTGTTGCTGTGTGTTTGGTGGGATTGCAGGGGAATTATTCACTTCGAGCTGCTCCGACGCGGCGAAACAATCACGGCGGACAAATACTGTGAGCAACTCACTAGACTCGATGCAGCTATTCGAGAAAAACGTCCGGTTTTAGCCAATCGAAAAGGCATCATCTTCCATCACGACAATGCTAGGCCACACGTCGCCCAACAGACGCTGCGAAAACTGCAGGAGTTGCAATGGGAAATTCTGCAGCACCCGCCATACTCTCCAGACATTGCGCCTTCAGATTTTCATCTGTTCCGGTCTTTGCAGAATAGTTTGAATGGCAAGAATCTCAATTCCGAGGAAGCTGTCGAAAAGCACCTTACAAACTTTTTTCAAAAAAAACCAAGTTTTTTCTTCAAAAATGGAATCGACAAGCTTGTAGATCGTTGGAAAACCATTGTAGAGGAGAATGGAGACTATATAATTGATTAATAAAAGTGTATTCTTTAAAATATAACCTATTGAAGTTTATCTTTAAATCGGGCACGAACTTATGCAATCATCCAATACTTAAAAAGTAATAAATTATAAATAAACACGTTGCTAAACATTAGCTTTTTTGCAATACTTTTTTATAATATATAATACGAAAGAAAAAAATTTACATGAATATTATAATGATCTCATAAAAAGAAAAATTATAATAAAAATCTTGTGAAAGAATAAATCATAGATTTGCAATTAATTTTCAGATAATTTCATACCTTGTTGCACTTCTATATGTTTTTGTTTCTATCAATTTATACTTAATTATTCACATTAGTAGCACAAACACGATGTAAAAACACGGAAAGTCTGAAGTACAAAATAGTGAAGTTGTATTTTTCAAGAAAATTTAACATATTACGGATTATTACGGACGGACTACGTAGCATATAAAATAATATTTAATAACATTTAATAATATTTAATAATGATTAATGCTGAAAAGAACTAGTGTAAACAAGGTCAAGTAATATCAAATTGAAAGATATAAAATAAATGCATGGCATCATGCTGATGTAGTTGCGCATTCAGAGATAATTGATGATCTAATATTGTTTCATAATTATGTAATTCAAAGCTTAGACAAACCATACATATTTCAAAACAATGATTAAACTTTGTGACCCCAATTGAAAATTGTAATTATCATTATCTATAAATAATCGCCAATGTATTTATGTAATGTTAAATAATGTGAAAGTTCAAGTGTTAAAAAAATATAAAAAGTTATGCCAAAATATATCTTATTTACTTAAAAATTTACAAGAAATAGCATTTGCTAAAATACGATGCTTTCGATGAATTGTACATTTCCTGTTCAATATAAAAAATTAAATATCTAATATAAATAAATCTCGTATAAATCCAATGTAAATGAAAATCTAATATAAATAAATATTGCACATTATTAATTAATTTAATTAATAATTTTCAATCCTTCTCTACTTTAGTTGCGCGCAATGCATGTATATATATGTATATATTTGTGTGTGTGTGTGTGTGTGTGTGTGTGTATGCATATATATATATATATATACAATATATATATATATATATATATATATATATGCATACACATACATACATATATATGTACATACATATATACTTATATATACACAATATCATGATTAAAAAGTTTAAGAGTTCTAAAAAGTTCTAATGATAGACTAAAAAACTTTAACAAGTTGTCGAAAGAATGCAAAGAAATAACCTTCATAATAATCTTTATAAACTTTATGTAGATTATTGTTTAACGTATTAGAGTGATTTTAAGAAATGCATTTGTGTCTAATATGTGTCAAGATTTCTCTCTCTTTCTCTCTCTCTCCCCCTCCCGCTCTCTCTCATGCACACACACACACACACATTTTCTCGGAAAGTTATGCATTTATTTTTCGATTATTATATTCTAAATGTTGCAAAAACTAAAAAAAATTAATAATTATCTACACTTATAATTATCTACACTTTATTTTTTATAAAAAATTATATATGCATGGAACTTAAAACTATAATTTATTTACAAAAAGTTTAAAAGTCATAGATAATTGAGCAAATATGTCAACATATTACATTTTTTAAATGTCCGCATAAATATGTTGTTCTCATTTGAGCGGTTGTTGAATGAAAAAATTCTAAATAAATCTAAATTTAAACAAATATGTTTTTTACTATTTTTATTAAATATTTTCACATAAATTTTCGTATAAAATAACATATCTATTCTTCATTCTATAATTATTTTATATATAATTCTATTTCATACATACGTATTACATAAACATACATTATTAATTAAACCATTTATGTATATGTACTAAAATGAAAATAGAAAATTAGTAAAATATTAAATTAAATAAATTGCAATGAAAACAATAATATTTAAACGTATATATAATGAATCTATACATTGCAAATTTATATTGCATACAATACTATAATACATACATTAAATAAATGTGGCTGTGCTATGTCAGACATTAATGATAGATAGTTAATCATTTCCAATGTAACCGCAGTGCGCAATTTTAACATACAATAGTATGTATTACCAATGGTCATTCCTGCATTATGTATTACATATTATATTATAATCGTATTTAAAAAAGCAATAATATTTAATTAGGATGAGTATCCCATATCACATCAGCATGAGACGAAGATTTTTTACGTTTTTACATAGTGAACTTGTGCTGTATAGAAAAGACAATCCACATGTGAGTATGTTTACTTTTCTTTATGAAAAATTCATGAATATAGTTTCGCTGAATCATGTTACATAAGGAATAAGAGAAGTAAATATTTTATATATTTTTTCTCCTCTTTATTTTCTTCTCGCAATTTTTTTATTCATCCAATAGAAATCAAATATTAATATCATAATATTATTATTACGCAAAAAATTTATTCGGCGTTCGTTTAGAAATTTTTTATTAAAATTCTCTCTTCTAAAATATTTCTCTATTTTGTTTAGAAATTCTCTATTAAAATTCTCCATTTTAAAATATTTATTGCAATATCTATACATAAACAAAATGCAGTACAAAAAAGCAATCGACATATATGAAAAAAAAATAATTATAAGATTTACTTAATAATTAAAAGATTTAAAGAATTTATAAGGATGAGAAAAGTGATTGGACTAATTAATTGGTGTATTATAATATCTTTATGACTTTTTATGTGCATCGTAAATATTATAATTAGTTATGGAATTTTTTGTTTTCAACGTATCTCGCTTTATTCAATCTTTATACGCAGGAAACTCGCGAATAATTGTAACCGGTTTACACTTGGTTAAGTTTTTTTCTTCAAGGTCTGTCTTCCAAGAATCTGAGGCAATTCGCAGTCACAAATCAAGAATAAAGTGTATCGCAGATGCATCCTCTGTTAATCGAACAATGAACTTTTGAAATTTAATTTCGTTTAGCGAAATATTGCTTTATTTTTTTCAATTCTATTAAATTAAATAACAGATGTGTTGAATAATAAAATAAACTTTGAATAGAGAGAATCGAGTCAAAAATGCATTTTTTGCAAGTAGCATCAACGTATATGAATAGCAATGTGAGATAATATATTCTACAAGAAGGAGAATTTGTCTTTTTTGTCGTACTATATATATATATATATATATATATATATATATATATATATATACTATACTATACTATACTATATATACTATACTATATATATATATATATATATATATATATATATATATATATATATATATATATATAGACAACGCAAAGCGCGCGCTTCGCGTGCGCCATTTATTTCCTTTCATTATACATTTCTCACTGTCACACAAGCTGTCAAAATTTGTAATAATCGCAAATGACAGCTGCTCAACATGAATTGAGCGCAATAAAAGAAATACCAATCGGCATTACGGAAAAGCGACAACAATAAACTTCGATATATTCGAGTAATCGACTTTACATGCATTTTTTAGAAAGGGAAACTATGGTTAGCCACAAAAATTTGGTCAATTATATTAATTTGGTTAATTATATTAATGTCCTTCAAAGATTTTGATTGTTTCTTTCAAAACCCGTTGTTGAATGACAATTTACTAGTAATAATAATTTCATAAGATAACGTAATAACTAGCTGGTCGTTTGCGACATGCTTACTTCATTATCGTATTATTTTCATATTATGGATTGAATTATGAATGTCTCGTGTGTTTAGAAGATAGACGCGATTATTAACAATCAGATATTCATTTTAAAAATATTAGTATTTGTATTACTTATCTACACCGATAATCAAACATAAATAAAAATGACAAAATATTTTTTCTTTTTTCAAAATATTATATATTTTAACTAAATAAATAAAATCAAACAAATATATACTCAGAAATTAATATTCATAAAAGTGTTTTACTTATATATTGTTTTATATAATTTTCTATATATAATACAAATGCAAATGTAAATTAAGATTCGGAAGCGCATATATATATAATAATAATAATAATAATAATAATAATAATATATAATATAAAACTTATCATTCGTAGAAACAAACATGTAATATATTATTATTTAAAAACAATATGAAAATATCCCTCTCTAAAAAAAAGCATTACTTGCATTATTGTCTTTTTTTTGCTATATTGATTATCTCATTCATAAACTGTGACTCATTATACATACATATGTGTTATGTTTTATAGACTTTATATTATATATTTTTCAAATATATATACTCACTTTAACATTAGCATATATAAATAAACTGTGACATGTATTTGTTAAACTGTTATATATTTTTCCAGGGTCGGATTTAGGGGGGGAGGGGGGAGCAACAGAGGCCGAAGCCCAGAGGCCTCCACAAGAGGAGGGCCTCGACAACACATTTTTGGGTAAAATTTCCTATCGAATGGTACAACACTTACAAGGTCAATGTACCTTGCTTGCTTGTTATTTCGCAATAAATTATTTAAACAACGTAAAAATTTGTTCAAAAATGGTTAGGGGTCTCCACCTCTTCGTTGCCTCAGGGTTTCCACATCTTTAAATCCGGCTCTGTATTTTTCCATATGCATCTATATTTTTTATGTGTGTTGTATGTTCTCGAATTTTTTATTCTACTTCCAATAATCCTATGGAAATCATATTTACCATTACCATATTGAATTAAAGGAAACGGAACAATTAATATAGCAAAATAAATAGCATGAATAAAAAGCATTTTAAACATTAATTCATATTTACATATATATACATGTACACAGAGAACACGTAGAACACGTAGCACACGTAGAAAAAAGTACACAGAGAAAAGTATTTCTTTACATTTAGTATATCTATTTGTTTGACTTATATTTGTCTCGTTAAAGAAAAAATTATTTTATACAAATATTATTTGTTTGAATAAAAATTTGATTGTTTTGTTGCATTAATTTATATTGTTTAACAGAAAAATGACAATTATTTGAATTAATACTGATGCAAGTAAGAGTTGTTTGTTTCAATTAATTTATTTGGAATAGCCAATAGTATGTGGCATATGTTTCTTTGCTTGCCGTTACTCGGCGCATCAGTCTTAACTTTTCTCGTATTCAATATTTATCATGAAATGTATATAAAGGACTAGTATTAAACAATAAAATCTAAAGTATATTTTTTCCCTCTACGAGAAAGAGAATGCTACTCACATGCAGGTTTTCTGATTATGTGCACGTTGAGCATCCTCTTTCTGACGTATCACTGTTTAATTTCAAACTGAATTTAAAATAATAAACTGCATTTAAAATAATTTATTTAATAATCTGGATTCCTTGTTGGGATTTAGAATATTAAACAGATTATTTGAAATCAGATAGAAAAAATCTTTTAGATGGCATGATGCTGTGTGGGTTAATATAATTGTTAGAGGTTAAAGTCAAAGAGAAAGTAAAATCCTTTAAGATAAAATTTTATTTAAAATAAACATATACGTTATTTGAAAGTCAAACAATCGTATTTGTTAAATCGAATATTAATTTGGTTGGACTATTTCAATAAATAAATTTATTTGACTTCAACAAAATTTGTTAAATCCAAAGAAATATTTCTCTCTGTGTACATGTATATACTATAAATATGCATCTATATATGTATGTATAAGTGTATATGTATATCATAAAATAATGATTCATTCAATATTCTTGCAAAGCTTTAATAAAGATCACGATGCAACGGAAAATAAGATTGATCATTGGGGAAGTCCGCTAATATACCTTACGTGGAAGAATTAACAAAGGAGGACATTAACTTCGTTGAAGCTATTCAGAAATCTCGTTCACCTTGGACCGAACAAGGCCCGAAACCTGTCATTTTAGAAAGATCTTTGACCCGATAACGGATAATCAAAGTCAAAATTTTAAATGAACATAATTGCAACGAATTTTTGCTGACATTAGCTTTGATTTTATTTTTATGTAACACTCATTAGATCTCTTATCTTGTAAATGAGACATTCCATAAAACAAAAGAAATTTTCGTATATTTAATGTTCATAGATTTTATAGAGAGTAAGCCTAAAAGATATTCATCATTTCATTTAATTCGATGATACAGGAAAAAATTTTGATCTTTGATAACAAGAAAAAATTGTAGTTAACTAAAAAAATGATTAAAAAGATTTTCGATTGAAAAGACTTTCCCGGTTTTTTTATTCTTCATTTTTTGTCTGATTGGTTTTGTATTTCGTTTTCGGTTTCGCAGTGTGAAGAATCCTATGAATGAGAATGATTCATATTATTTGATGTACTCAATCATGACAACCTTTTGCAAAGGTAAAGGGAGTCCATGATTAGCTAATGTTGGTAACATTAAGAAGATTACACTAAGAAAGAAACATTCGTAAACATTGAACTACATAGAAAATTACATAGAATTACATAGAAAATTAATTCCTCTATTCGTGCTAACCTAAATCCTCGTTCATTAATTTCATTGTGACGTAGAAACTTTTGTAATATGACAACGGAGCATGAGACCATCAGAATCATTACATACAATCTCTAGCTTACCTAACAATTTTGTTGGAAAGTTTATTTTAAACATTATACATATTATTATATATTAAATATTAACATTAAATTAAAAATTGCAAATTATAGATTTAGAGTCGCGCGCTTTTTTCAATGTCAGCAAATTTTCAAATTGGTATTTTAAAGAAACATAAGAAAAGAAACTAAAAAGTTGTAGTAAATGAGTTATAATAAAATTTAATTGATATAAAAATCTATCCTTGATTTATTTTTGCAAAGAAACTCGAAGGTTCGAATATAATGATAAGTTTCGCGAACATTCGCAGACATCTCACTGAATGATATTACTTGAAATTACATGTAGATGCATCTCACGGCCGTCGTAATTGCTTGCTGTAATTTAGGAAAGACTCAAATAACTTCACATCTCTCATGTTATCGTTTTCCGTGTAATGATAGCTCACATTAGGATAATCAAGAATGAGCAAAGAGACAAACAGAGGGCAACACATCATATACTTTTCAACATATGATTAATGTGCATGTCATACAACTGTAATACTTTACACTCTTTACAGCATCAATGTTGTATCTAACCATAAATTAAATTAGCCTTTATGTTTTTAAAATTTATAGAAAAGTGAAATATTTGATATATATATATATGTGTGTGTGTGTGTGTGTGTGTGTGTGTGTGTGTGTGTGTGTGTGTGTGTGTGTGCATTTAAAAAAGATATTTTATTATTACACATCATTACATATATATATATATATATATATATATATATATATATATGTAATGATATGTGTAATAAAATTAAATTAGCCTTTATGTTTTTAAAATTTATAGAAAAGTGAAATATTTGATATATATATATATATATATATATATATATATGTAATGATATGTGTAATAATAAAATATCTTTTTTAAATGCACACACACACACATATATATATATATATATATCAAATATTTCACTTTTCTATAAATTTTAAAAACATAAAGGCTAATTTAATTTTATTACACATATCATTACATATATATATATATATATATATATATATATATATATGTAATGATATGTGTAATAATAAAATATCTTTTTTAAATGCACACACACACACACACACACACACATATATATCAAATGTAATGATTATCATTATATATATATATATATATATATATATATATATATAATGATATGTGTAATAATAAAATATTTTTTTTAAATTCTCTATATAAATATTTTATTGTTACTATTATTTTGTTTAAAAATATTATAAAATAACTTTTTTGTAAATCATGTCTTTCAATTGTTATTAAAATATGAAAAAAATACATTCTTTCTACTTTTAAAGTTCTGAAAGAAAAAAATATACAATTATTAGAAATCAATTAAATTTTTTGAAATTTTGAAGTAACTTATAAAACATATTTTTGCAGATTTTCAAGTTTTAAGATTGCAAGATGTCGGGCATTGTGGAGTGGTATAGAAATGTACTAAACAATGGACAAGGTAATTTTACAACAAGAAAAGATTCTTATATTTAAAAAAAATAATATTATACATATGTTTAATTTTACTTACATTTCTCTAGATCCGAGAACAGAAGGATGGTTTCTGGTTTCTAGTCCTGGTCCAACTCTGACAATTGTAGCGACGTACATATACTTCTGTGTTTCCGCCGGACCAAGATACATGAAAAACAAGAAGCCGTATGAATTAAAGAATACTATGATAATTTACAACTTTATTCAGATCCTATTAAGTGTTTATCTGGTTCACGAGGGGTTAATGGCTGGTTGGTTATATGAATATAATTATATTTGTCAACCGGTCGATTATTCGTACAAACCGAGCTCTGTAAGGGTAAGTTTGAGATTTAAGTCATTGCTAACGAAATGAATCTCTGATAATAAATCATATGACATAGAATATTTTACTGCATAATTATAGTATAAAGTTGCAGAGATACTGTAGAGACATGAAAATGAAACATTTCAACAAATTTCCTATAATATTGAAAGCTTGTAATGTATTAAAAATGAAATGGGATTATATAATATCATCCTCTTTTTTATGTATTAAGCTTGAACTTCCCATTTCAGAAGAAAGCAAAAAAGATGACGAAGTGTATAGAAGTCACGTGAAAAATTTTAAAAGATTTAGATCAAATTATTGATTTTAATCTAAGTGAAATTGAAAAATATATTTGGAACAAAACAAAAAAGATGATATAAGCAACAATAAAATAAGTAAATAATTTATTAACTTCCCACTAGTCATGGCTTCGTTAAAAACTCTGTACATTAATTTTTTAAATCAATAATTGTAACATTTTTACAATAATTCGTCCACTATGCTCGCGCATGTAGCTCAGGTATTTGCATATAAAATCTAACGTATATTATACGACTGATGAATTAATAATTATTAATTATTAATAATTATCACGGCAAAAGTAGGCAAAAATTTAAATGTCTCTATAATTTCTTATTTGTTGAATTATCTCGACAAGTTTTCCTAATTGATTAAAGTTTTATTTTTCAGTGCGAGAAAGTTTATTATAATAAATTAATGTGTATTATATGATTACATTTATGCAAGACTCTTGCATAAATGTACTCTTGATTTTCTCGCATAACATAATATTGTACATATAATAATATATTATAATTAATTTTGAAACGCATTTTATTGCAATCATATAGCATCTTTGCAATATTTCTAAGTAATTTTTTATATATTAGCGGTTAAAACAGGGATAATAAGACTCTGGAAAAGATTCAGTTTACTTAAATAGTATCAGTATTTTGAATATTTTGATATCGCAAAACAAGACTTAAGTTTCGTAGATATTAAATATTGAGTTTATTAGAGTTTACTAAGGAAAGATACTAATATTTAAATATTTATATAAAGAAAATGACTAAAAAGTCTGAGAAGAAGTTCTATCTTAATTTAAATATTACCATGGATTACAATAGATTTCGTAATCGTAAAAAGATGACGAATTATTTGTTTTTGCAATGATTGCGACAGTTTTAAATTGTACTTGTGTAAAATATCCAAGCGCGCGTCAAATGAAAGAACTTTTCGTTCTCCGTGAAGGAAATGTCACTTAATATTATAATTACATGTACCATTATGTTCCGCTCAATCTTTACGTAATTATGTCGTTCCATAGATGGCCCGTGGTGTTTACATATATTTCATATGCAAGCTGATCGAGCTTCTGGACACCGTATTCTTCGTGATGCGCAAAAAGGATCGTCAAATTTCTTTTCTACATCTCTATCATCACTCGATGATGCCGGTTTGCGCTTGGATCGGTGTCAAGTTTTTCGCCGGCGGTCATCCAACTCTCCTTGGTGTCATCAACTCTTTCATCCATATCTTCATGTACATATATTACATGCTAGCAGCATTTGGACCGCATATGCAGAAATATCTCTGGTGGAAACGGTATTTGACCACTATTCAGATCGTCCAATTTATTATAATATTCTTCCACAATTTCCAGATGTTATTTACCAGTTGCAATTTCCCAAAACCGCTTTCATTCCTACTTGTGTTCAACTCCGGTCTATTTATATACATGTTCGGATCGTTCTATATAAATAATTATGTGAAATCGAAAGATAAACAATCAAAAATGACGAAGAAATCGAAAACTAATAATATTGTACGTATCACTGCCAATGGCTTCATTTCCGTCAATGGTAATTCGATTTTTGACGAGATAGCTAACAATAAGTCGGATTGAAAAACTTAACGCGTGGTTTTTCTATTCGCAAGACTGTAATTGCGCGAATAGAATATTTCTCCAAGGATGATTTATCAAGAGAAATACATATTAAATCCTGTAACATAATTGTAATAAATACCGTAATTAACACATAAGAAAAAGAATCCGCCGATATTTCTGCAATGCTAGTTACGAAAGTAGGTTAACGCATGCCAGTAGGAAAAGGAGGAAAGATTTGACATACTTACGCTGAGTGCCGATTGACTTACGAGAGTGATTTTTAACAGTTTTATCGAATTAGGCACGATCTAGACAATTTAATTATTATTTCTTTAAAAGTACAGATGCATTTCTTCAATTATACGAAATTTTGAAAAATTTGTGAAATGAATTTTAATATGTAATATGTGACTAGGTACATTAATTAAAATTGAATTATCATATTTTGCAACACAAGTTTTCTACCAAAATACTTTCAAGGAGAGATTTTATACCTAACTTATAATACATTTTTATCATACATATCTGCATATGTATATCTACAAATTTGCTATATTAAATCATTTTTAATAACATTAAGAAATATGAATGTAAATATTAATTTTGTATTTTATATATATAATGTATATATTATTGTCATACAAAATTAGATTTACATTTATATATTTTATTTAAGATTATTAAAAATGTTAGTAAGAATATATATATATATATATATATATATATATATATATATATATATACAGGATGGGGCATTTATCTTGAGACAAGATAATATCTCGATTGGAGTCGATTATTTTGAAAAAAGTTTTAGACAAAAGTTGTATGGTTTCAAGGGGGACATAAGATGGTGTCATTAGTTTGATCTTGAAGAGCCACCTGAAGGACACGCGAAGGTCAGCTCCAACTTTTTAAATGGGACACCCTATATGCTTTTGCATATTCTTGTAGCTCATCTCAAGAGCTTTCCAAAACACTATAATTAAGTTAGTTTTCATTAAGTACTTTTCGAGTTATGAAGCTTGAAATCATTTTTTAATTTTACATAAACCGTAAAATATCTTGTAAAATATTCATTTTTCGATTATTTTACCTTAATACTTTTATGTACAAAATAATGAGAAGAATCAATTGGTGTAAAGAAAACTCATAGTTGTTTCGAAAAAAAAAATGTAATTTGCAATTAACAATTACATATTTTTTCTTAAAAATAACTATGTCTTTTCTTGAAAAGTACTTAATGAAAACTAACTTAATTATAGTGTTTTGGAAAGCTCTTGAGATGAGCTACAAGAATATGCAAAAGCATATAGGGTGTCCCATTTAAAAGTTGGAGCTGACCTTCGCGTGTCCTTCAGGTGGCTCTTCAAGATCAAACTAATGATACCATCTTATGTCCCCCTTGAAACCATACAACTTTTGTCTAAAACTTTTTTCAAAATAATCGACTCCAATCGAGATATTATCTTGTCTCAAGATAAATGCCCCACCCTGTATATATATACTTATGTGTTATTATATGTAGTTATACTATAATTTATTTTTAAATATTGTAGATTATAATAATATCAATGACATATTATTTACATTAAATATGTAATTATTTACACATTTTACACATATATATTTTGATGTACCTTGTTCTGTTAATATCATATTAATATATATAATAATATTAATATATTAATATATATAATAATATTAATATATTAATATATATAATAATATTAATATATTAATATATATAATAAATATCATCATAAAATGATGAATAATAAGAATTTATTTTTGTTAGAAATTTTATACAAAAGATATGTATGATAAATGGAATTATTTGCAATATAAATAAAACAAAAATTGTTTAAAGTTTTTAAATCGTTAATTTAAACTTTAGAAAATATTATCTTGCTCAAATCATAACATACGATGGAGAAATATCTCAAGTTGAAGATATTTAAATTATTATATAAGAATACTCTTGTAAAAAGTTTTTTGCCGAATATCGATAAGATAGAATTAACGTCTTATCAATAATTGCTCATACAAACTAAACGATTCCTCAGCGATGAGAATCCAGCGCCGCTTCAATAGAAGTATTTTTTATTCTGTAACGATGTCGGTAATACAAAATTATTTAATTATCTATTCAATAATTGTATACATTAATTAAGAGTCATGACAATATTTATTTTAGAAAAGCAAACTTGTTCAAATATCTTAGCAATATTATGCATTTAAATTTTTTACTCTAATACGGTAAAGTTTCTTTTATAACCAAGTCCAACTGAGAGATCCATTTTCTTCAAAAGTCTATATTTAATAGATTTTTATTTTTATAAAAAAATTTATTATAAAAAATATATTATAAAAAGACAATATAATTCGTATAATCTCATCATTCTTAAATATACAATATTTTCCCGTATTAATCAAAACTTAATTTTTATAAATGTTATTTCTGAATAATGGCTACATATTTATAAAAATTAAATGTTTATTTGCTCATTTTTAAAATAAACCCGGATAAACAATTGCTAAATTACTGTCATGTTGCATCTATTTATTGATAACATGACAACAACATGGTTAATCTATGTGATTAATCATGCTTCGTTATTCAGGAGTATGTTGCTTTTTTATAAGTTATTAAAAAGAAGAAAAAAATTATATAATTGCAAAATATTATTAAATAGAGAAATTAATATTTACATCACATCTTTAAAATTATAGATAGATCAACTTATTTTTATTGTAAAAATATTTATCAAGTTAGCCGAATCTATTATTAAATATACTAATATAATAAATCTATAAAATATTCAAATAAATATTATAAATATTCAAATAAACATTTAAAAATTTTTGACTCGCAACAAAGTGCCGATTCATTTATATAAATAATGAAAAATATATATTATATAGTGTTTTATTATCTAATTTTAGAACGATTTAATATTAAGATTTTTTTATTGCATTGCTAGCGCGATATAATATTGTTAGTAAATGCAAAAAGTGTGGAATTTGTTGCGTAAAATATTTATCGTAACGTGCGAAAATTAAATAACATTAAAAGCACACAAAAGATGAGCTTTTTAATATTTATTCGTTTTCATAATCAAGGAACATTTTCGAAACTTGCGTGCAAATTATATAGTATGATTACGTAATTGTAAAATAATGTACTAATTGCAAAATATGCAAAATTTTATGATTTAATTATTAGAACACACTTTTTTTGTAGTTACATATTTATACTTTTGATTTGTATACCATATTTTCATAAAAAATTTTGTAATAAAAATTTGTTTTTGTGGAATAAATGTATTACATTTATTTACTTTATCATAAAAATCTATATATATATATATATATATATATATATATATATATATATATATATGTATATACAGGGTGATTCAAAATAACCCCTGTGTCCGTAAAATGACACATTGTTGAGTCAATTCTAAGACGATTTTTCATTTTGCAAAATTTCGTCCGAAGCTTAGTTTTCGAATTATTAAAGAAAGAAGTTAACGCATGACGGGTCGGATACAAGAGGCAGGCAAGGGTGACGCGAGACCCGTCAGACGCGGGCGCTTACGCGGGGCGCCTGCTGCGATCAGCTGATCGCTATACCCACAGACACACATGCGACACATACATTCTCTGTCTGCTGTCTGTCTGTCTGTCTCTCTCTCTCTCTCTTTCTCTCTCTCTCTCTCTCTCTCTCTCTCTTTCATTCGCTCACTCTCTCACGTGTATTTTTTTTTTTTTTTTTTTTACGAGAGGGGAAAATGCATTTTATGCATACCCACCGGTCGATCCAGTGAGTTATGTGGGACTCGAGTACCAAGTCGAATTACCAACTCGGTACTCCCTACCCACTAAAAACCCCTCTCTTTTCGCGAATTTTCTTTGACACACTGTCCCTCTGTCCTTCCCGAGATCCGTTTTCACATAACGTTAAAAAATAGTTATTATTACCTTGTTCGATGACTTCTGATGTATTGCTGTAATTGCTTGAAGGAGAAATGAATTTTCCGATAGATCGTACGTTCTCAAATTTAACGTAGATATCACGTTGCACAAGACAGAAATCCACACTAAATTATTAACTGAAAGTTTTTCTTCTTTTATGAACTGCATTCTTTTATAAACTTTAACGTAATCACATTTATTTATTCACTCGATGAGACGAGAAATTTACTGATGACTCTATCACTAATCACTGTCGAATAATAACTGTTGGCGATTAAAAATCACTCGATGAAAGAAACACGCGCGGACACGTTACTACACGACGCGACAATGCGACGATAATTACTCGGCGACTGCAAGTACCGCTGCTTCCTTGTCATGGTAGGTTGCGGTAGGTTAAGGTACTACTGGCGCTATCGAACGCGATCATGTGTTCGATTGAAGAATGCGTGGTAGACGTAAAGAATAAACATTTAACATATTAATATTATTATCATGAATGTGTGTGATGTCCATACATCGTATGATATCTATTTAAAAATTAATTAGATTAAATAAGTATTTTTAAAATATTTATTACTTTTATACACCCATATTAAATATTAATATTAAATATTTATTTAATTATTTTATCTATATTATTTACTATTTTATTTAACTATTTTATTTAACTATTTTATCTTTAACTATTCTATTTATTTATTTATCTATTTCATCTATTTATTTTTAACTATTTATTATCAATGACCGATTTTCGATCATTGATAATAAATAGTTAAAAATAAATAGATGAAATAGATAAATAAATAAATAGAATAGTTAAAGATAAAATAGTTAAATAAAATAGTTAAATAAAATAGTAAATAATATAGATAAAATAATTAAATAAATATTTAATATTAATATTTAATATGGGTGTATAAAAGTAATAAATATTTTAAAAACACTTATTTAATCTAATTAATTTTTAAATAGATATCATACGATGTATGGACATCACACACATTCATGATAATAATATTAATATGTTAAATGTTTATTCTTTACGTCTACCACGCATTCTTCAATCGAACACATGATCGCGTTCGATAGCGCCAGTAGTACCTTAACCTACCGCAACCTACCATGACAAGGAAGCAGCGGTACTTGCAGTCGCCGAGTAATTATCGTCGCATTGTCGCGTCGTGTAGTAACGTGTCCGCGCGTGTTTCTTTCATCGAGTGATTTTTAATCGCCAACAGTTATTATTCGACAGTGATTAGTGATAGAGTCATCAGTAAATTTCTCGTCTCATCGAGTGAATAAATAAATGTGATTACGTTAAAGTTTATAAAAGAATGCAGTTCATAAAAGAAGAAAAACTTTCAGTTAATAATTTAGTGTGGATTTCTGTCTTGTGCAACGTGATATCTACGTTAAATTTGAGAACGTACGATCTATCGGAAAATTCATTTCTCCTTCAAGCAATTACAGCAATACATCAGAAGTCATCGAACAAGGTAATAATAACTATTTTTTAACGTTATGTGAAAACGGATCTCGGGAAGGACAGAGGGACAGTGTGTCAAAGAAAATTCGCGAAAAGAGAGGGGTTTTTAGTGGGTAGGGAGTACCGAGTTGGTAATTCGACTTGGTACTCGAGTCCCACATAACTCACTGGATCGACCGGTGGGTATGCATAAAATGCATTTTCCCCTCTCGTAAAAAAAAAAAAAAAAAAAAATACACGTGAGAGAGTGAGCGAATGAAAGAGAGAGAGAGAGAGAGAGAGAGAAGAGAGAGAGAGAGAGACAGACAGACAGACAGCAGACAGAGAATGTATGTGTCGCATGTGTGTCTGTGTGTATAGCGATCAGCTGATCGCAGCAGGCGCCCCGCGTAAGCGCCCGCGTCTGACGGGTCTCGCGTCACCCTTGCCTGCCTCTTGTATCCGACCCGTCATGCGTTAACTTCTTTCTTTAATAATTCGAAAACTAAGCTTCGGACGAAATTTTGCAAAATGAAAAATCGTCTTAGAATTGACTCAACAATGTGTCATTTTACGGACACAGGGGTTATTTTGAATCACCCTGTATACAGGGTGTTTTTTCCTTGTGTAAGTAATACAGCTAACAGTATTTTCAACATAACTCCTGAAATAAACATTTCCGCACCTATGTCCATATAACATTTTTTCATCCTTCAGATGTAAGGAATATCTCCTTAAATTTTTGACATATCTTTTTAGAACACCCTGTATATATATATATCCATTAGGAGAGAGTGGATTAAATATCAATTAATTATAAATTAGGCACAATTATAATAATAGAAAATTATAAAAAATAATTAATATTTATATTAATATTTAATAATATATTTACACATATTCTATAAATTATTATACAATATTTTTTGATAAAACAATTATTCTTTCAAAATTAGTATTTTTATCGCATGCGCATCAGACGCAATGAAAAGCAATGATACGCTGATTTTACAAACCTTATTAAATCAATTTAACTCTTATTCTATAACAAAATTAAATCTTTTTCTAGCCGAACAGTCTTCATTTCCATATTTGCACTGTCATTTCGCCAAATATCTTAAATCCTTATTCATATCAATTAATTTTTACATTTACTTTTTTCATTTATTATGCAGATTTTTAATTTTAACGCTGATTTTTAATTTCAGTTATAAATAATGCTGATAAAATTTATTCTTAACATTTATTAATAATTATATATCATTTTAACCTAAATCAAAATAAGAATTTGATGATAAAATCTTTTGTATTCTTTTATCAAAATATGTACTGCGCAAAGATTTCTTATGTATTTATTACACTGCAATTGAGGAAGTCAACGGAATTATACTATCATTGTATAATCTAATAAATGCAAGAATTTGAGGTCGTGATCTAGAATTGAATAAAGATCCCTGCTTTTGCTCTATGCGAAGACTTTGAATCTATACAATAGACAGATATACAGAAAGCACATATATATATTTTTTTACTATCTTAATAAAAGATATCAAATAAATATACAAATTTATCTTTCAGGAAAAACGAATTTTTCCAACTGTATTGTCATTTTTAAGCAATCTATCTTATAAAAACTGACAAATAATCACACAAAGAAAATATAACTAAATGCAATTTTTTTCACATGAAAATTAGAATAAAATATTTATCTATTATCTAAAAGAAAAAAAGATGACTTGAAAAAAATCACATAAAAAATATTCTGAAATTAACAAAGAGTTTATATTTAATATTGCAGCTTTTATAAAAAAGAATGTTTTTTTATAATATGATATTATCATTTTTTTTAATTACATACGCCTTATAAAACAATAAAAATTTAAATTATTACAAACTATAAATGTCGTGTCATCGATTGATCTTTCCGATAATTTTCTTTCTTTTTATTATATATCGAGTAGTTCTGTATACGTATTCATATGAATTAATATATATTTAATTATTTATTTGATATTCTTACAATTCCTAAGATTGATATTCCTACAATTCGTTACCTAACCTACATATACATAACAGGGAAGTTTACGAATACATTAACATCAAATTAATTGTAGGAATGCTATTAATTTTAAAATAAAACATGTACTATGACGCAATATTACTAACGTATATTCCGATAAAAATTCCAATTATTAATATAAATTATATAATAATAAAATAAAATTATTTTAACACATTAATATTACTAATATATTATAATTGCAGTAAATTTTTTATAGATCTAAAATACAGAAAATTAAATTCCAATCTCCGTATTTTGGCGATCACATAAAAACAATTTTTAATACGAAATATTTTCAAGTAAAGATTCTTTTATGTTAGACTTTATAAAGATTCTTTTTATAAGTAGTTTTAAAAGAATGCATTTTTATATGTTTCATATCTTTATGATATTTCAAACATAAATGTATTCATTTTAACTGAAATCGCAAAATATATCTAGACTGAAGCGCAAAATTGCTTATATTTTTATCGTTTAAGAGAAGTATTTCTCTGATAATCTGTATTATTTTTTTCCAAATGTGTCTCTTTTTTCTTTCTATATATCTTTCTTTTTCTTCTTGTCAATTTTCCTTATTATTGAAAATTTACGTATCTTTTTCGTCTTAACGATTAAATGTCTCAAGATTGCACAATTTATGATTAAAATAACTTATATTTCCTCCCTCTGTTCTTATATTCTCTAAAAATTTTAATTATTAATATAATTGAAATTTTATTAACATTAACGTCATGCGTGGAATATTAAGTATATTATTAAGTATATTATGTGCATAATGTAAGTAGCGGCACATGGTTAATGAACACGATAAACACTAATGATTACTAGTTTCTTTTCTAATTTTATTTTTAAAAATTGATGAAAATAATAAAATAAAACAGAGGAAAAAATATAATATATTAAAATATAATGTAAGAAGTTGTAAGAAATATCGAATATTAAGAAAAAGTTATTAATCGACAAATGACATTACACACGCACGTACGCATTTATACATTATTCGTAATTTTTTTGAAATTTATGTGCAAACAACATTGACACAATTATGAACAAAAAAAATTTAAATTTTACAAATAAATATATTTTAAAATATATATGTACATATTTACGTTACATCTTATATGCGAAAGATTTTTTATTGTTTATTATTATAAAATTTGAACACAAATATTATATAAAAATAATGATTGTTTAGAAATTTTAAATAGTCGTAGCTCTCATAAGAAAATATTTGTAAATTACTTTTTTATTGTAGTATTGCTTTTTTAGAATTATAACTGTTTAATTAAAACCTATTATTAACTTTTAACTTGATTTTTGTTATTAACTTTTTACTTGATTTTTTACATAATAAACATAAATAATATAACGTAAAATAACTTAAATTATGATTATTAAGTGCGTGCGCGCGTTTTATTAGAATTAAAATATTATCATATAACAGTGATAATGCATAAAAATGTCACTTACTGTTCGTGATATTTCCGAGATGTAGATATTTTTATGTAAATAAAAATGTTAATATTCTTTAGATGCGGTCGATGATTGTATATTGTATGTTAATTGGCCTATTGATTGGTAAGAAACTCAAATTAAATAATTTTACATAAAAAAATCTTTTCTTTTATGTGATTAAAAATCAATTTGTGTTTATTTGAAAAAAATCAATAAAAAATAGATAAATTAATATTATTAATATATTACAGTAAATATAAATATATATATATATATATATATTTTTTTTTTATATATATATTAATATTATATTATAATGATCTCGAATATGAAAAAGATAATAAAATTTGTGGAATTTTTATTTTTTTCTATTAATAAATTCGTATAATATAATGTTTTTCATTAACAATTTATATGCTCTTGATTATTATGCAAGACGATCGTGTATCAATAGATATTTATCTATACATAAATATATATATATATATATATATATATATATATATATATATATATACTAATATCGATAACGCATAGAGTAAGGAATTTTGTAATTCTTGCTATTATTACGCAGAAACGACAATGTTATAAAAGTTAAAAAATGTGCATATTTCCTCTTTCTCGAATGTTACTCATGATTGCTGCAATGTTTCATATTCATATTCTTAACAATGTGTCTGAGCATTGTAAATGCAATTATATTGTAATTGAGACTGAATACTAGCCGGGATCATCTGCGAAGAAGATGAAACTGAAGAAGTGTGTCTCCAACAAAATTAGAAACGTAACAAATTTCGAAAACTCATGCCGATTACAAAACTATTAGCTATTAGCCAAACTTTTAGAAGAAATATGCCAATATTTTTTATCAGAGAAATTATGATTTATTTTTCTTAAATATGTGCAATATATATGAAATTATATGCTAACAATAAACCGACAATATTATATTACAAAAAATAACAATAAATATTATTTTCTATAAATGTTAAATTTTCAAAAAATATATCTTAAATATACAATTATTACATATAATTATTATTATAATTAAAAAAACCAATGTGATTAATGTGAAATATTCTTTTTTTATTAAATTAACAGTTAAAAAGAGATTCGCGAAATTTTCATAATATTATTGTATTTCTATTTTTCTAGTTATAAAAATGTTATTCTTCAAAGTGTGTAAATATTTTTCTCACTTAGATTATATGTCCTTTACAATATATATCGATCATAATTACTGCATAATATGACGTAAAAAATATACTCGATTCCAAATTGATAAAATTAATCAAATATTAGACAAATAATAAGAGATCGAAAAAAGATAAAATGTAAACAAACTTCTAGATACTGCTGGAGCAATTTCTTTTCGATTCACAATTACTTATAAATATTCAATATCTTTTTATTATGAGTTAAATTTACTGAAAGGTCACATATTCTAGAAGGAATAAACGTCAGTGCGACATTTGGAAGACCCCTTATATTTGTTAAGCAAACGTGCCATAATTATAATACAATGAGAAAGAAATTTTATGACAGAGCGGAAATACGTCTTTGCAGTCGATTCGCGAGTTTCATAGTGACTAGTCACATTGAAGTAGATTGGCGACAAAAAGACTAATAAAAAGACCAATAAAAATATATCTTCATAACTGACCGAGTGAAGTATTCAGTCTCAAATTCGAGATAATCAATTCACATAATAATCGAAGATAACTCAATAATAATTTCAATTAAAGAAGTTGAAGACTAAATACAAAACTAAATTATTATTTTTCCATCGCAATTATATTGTTAGAAAACGCATATAATATCTATATTATTAGAAAATGAGGATATAGTTAACTAATATTTTTATTTATTATTTGTGTGAGCATTACGACAAAAAGATCGTAATTAGATAATAAATTTTCAAGTATATATATAAATAATATCTAAGTTTTATTTATATGCATCATCGTCATGGCTGCAATTATAGGAAAATTCATAGCAGGATATGAATATATTAACGAAAATCTGGCAGGTGAGTATCTCTTATCTTAACACTGAATCAATAAACTAAATTTAAAATAAAAGATATTGTGAAATATATAAAAAAAAAGCAATATTTTGTCGTGTCATTAAATTATAAAAAAATAAATTTCTATGTAGAAGAATTTTAATTTATTACAGAGTATTTACAAATTTTGTTTATAATAAATTGCGAGTAACAAATAAATGGGCATACACAAATTCTTCTATATTCTTTCTTTTTATTCACAAAAACTATTAGAGTACGTATCATGATATTTATTTATTTTATTTTATAATATTACTATTGTGATATGTATTCTTTTATCATATCTCTCCCCCCTTCCGTCACTCTCTTCCTCTCTCTCTCTCTCTCTCTCTCTCTCTCTCTCTCTCTCTCTCTCTCTTTCAATTATTTGTATACACAATTAGCACATAATTATCAAATTATCTTATCACATTTCTGCAGTACACATATGCATATAGCATAAAAATAAGTAGCATTAGGTTATTTAGTCATATATTAAAATTTCACTATTTTTCATTTATCGTAGCAATACTAAAAAATTATATAAAGGTCTCAAAAAAAATGATACAGTACTATATAACATTGTTCCCAATACATGCATTTATTTTTCTGTTTAATCAAAATACATTTTTTTTCGATATTGAATCCTTTTATTCTCCTTTACTCCTTTAAATCTTTTAACAATTTAATAGTAAAATTAATAATGAAATACAAATATTCAATAAAATAAAATTAAAATTAAAATAAAATTCAATAAAATAATTTATCTTCTTATATTCAATAAATAATAATAAATATAATTTTTATATAAAAAATTTTTATATATAATTATTTCTTATTTAATATAAGTATATTTCAATGATAAATATAATATGTAATTATATTATATTATACTTATTTAATATAAGTATATTTCAATGATAAATATTTTGAGGAAATTTTTTCATTAATTTTTTGGTAAATATATAAAAGAATTAAATAAATATACACAGTTCCAAAAAAAAGGGGTACACTTGAAATTTGGAAAAAATCACTAAATTTCAAATAACGATAACTTTGTAAATAATAAAGATAGAAAAGTTTATAAAAAATGAAAATAAAGCTTGAAATCTCTACTTTAAAACTAGGTTCCCCGAAATGTTGCGAAATAACATTTTTAAAAATGACGGATGACGAAACGAGAACATGCAAAATTGAAAAATAATTGTTTGAGTTTGCCATGACACGTAGCGAGAATCAAATGTCGCAGGTCAATGGAGTCAAAAGCATATGATAGTACAAAGATTCCTCTTTAAAATGCTTTTTTGTTCATCTCATAAAAAAGCTTAGTAAAAAGTAAAAAATCATCTTATCCACATTTAATTCTCGTCATGTGTTATGGCAAACTCAAACAATTATTTTTCAATTTTGTATGATCTCGTTTTGTCATCCGTCGTTTTTAAAAAATTGTCGCACACAATTGCGATATAAAATTTCAAAAAGTAGACGTCTGGACCTTTAAAATGCCTTTTTAAAAATCTTGCTAGCTGTATTAGATGCTGAAACATTCAATTTTGAATTTTTAATAACGCTGAATTGGAAGAATAAGAACCTTGTGGTTCGTCAACTCCACAGTAATTTAAAACTCTAAATTCTCCTTGTAATGTGTGTGTGTGTGTGTGTGTGTGTGTGTGTGTGTGTGTGTGTATGTGTGTGTTTGTATACCATAAGGACCCCGTGTTTCATCAATTCCACAGTATTTTAAGACTCCAAATCCTCCTTGTGGTATGTGTATGTGTGTGTGTGTGTGTATGTGTGTTAATAGTGAATATGACCTCCTCGTACGCGTATTACCTCATAAAAAAGCTTAGTAAAAAGTCGTTTTTTTCTTCAAATGTGTAAAACTCGGTAAAAAATCATATTGAACAAAAAAGCATTTTAAAGAGGAATCTCTGTACTATTATATGCTTTTGACCTCATTGACCTGCTCGTGGTGTTAATAGTGAATATGACCTTCTCGTACGCGTATTACCTCATAAAAAAGCTTAGTAAAAAGTCGTTTTTTTCTTCAAATGAGTAAAACTCGGTAAAAAATCATTATATCGAGATAAACAAAAAAACATTTTAAAGAGGCAAACTCAAACAATTATTTTTTAATTTTGCATGTTCTTGTTTCGTTATCCGTCATTTTTTAAAATGTTATCTCGCAACATTTCGGAGAATCTAGTTTTAAAGTAGAGATTTCAAGGTTTATTTTCATTTTTATAGACCCTTCTATCTTTATTATTTACAAAGTTATCTGTTTGAAATTTGGTGATTTTTTTCCAAATTTTAAGTGTACCGCTTTTTTTGGAACTGAGTGTGTTTAACAGTTCTCATTTAATCGCAATATGAATTGTGACGAACAATTAAAAATGTCATATCACAAAATATAAAACAGACACAGAATCAATTATATAAATTTCATAACAATATTAGTCATGTAATTATTTTAGTTGTTATAATATGTTCTCAATCTTAAATTATATATTTAAAAATATTTTAAATAATTATTTATATAAGAAATTTATCTCTACTTACACAATATGTATAATTAATTAATAATTATCTATTATAATAATTAATATTTAACTTTTCTTATATTGCAAGATCCACGTACCAAAAATTATTTTATGATATCCACGCCATGGCCTTGTATAGCTCTACTTGGATTTTATGTATATTTTATTTATGACTTGGGACCAAGATTTATGGCAAGGAGACAACCTTTCCAACTAAATAGAATATTGCAAATATATGATTTTTCACAAATTGTATTAAATGCATATCTATTTTATAAAGTAAGTTATATTTTTAATTAATTTTTCTATTCATTTGTTTTATTATTATAGTTATTTTTCAAAAACAAGAAGAAAATTTCATTTTTCATTTGGAATTTTGCACAAATTTTTAAAAATTATATTATATGATATTTAAAAATAACATATGGACAGTAAAAATCAACAAATTTATATTTGAACAAGATTTGTACCTAAATTCTATTTTTGCAAACTTCTTGGCATCCTTAAAAAATTTAAAATAGGAATAATTGATATCATGAGACATTCTCCGTACTATAAAATTTGATCGTTTCGATGTAGAATATGACTCAACTGATATATTACTAATAGATTATGCATTAATTAGTTCATTAATACAGTGCTTATATATATATATATATATATATATATATATACATATATATATATATATATATATATGTATATATATATATATACAGGGTGAGTCATTTTAATCAATACACTCGAATATCTCGAAAACAGCACTCTTCAGAAAGAAATGTTTCAAACAAAAATTGTAGGGTGTGAAGGGGGACATAAGATGGTAGCATTGGTTTGACCTTGGAAAGTCATTTGAAGGTCACATAAAAGTCACCTTCAATTTCTTAAATTGAACCCACTATTTTTCATTACATATTCTTGTAGCTTATCTCGAGAGCTTTCCAAAACACTACAGACAAATGTTTTTTCATTAAGTACTTTTTGAGTTATAAAGCTTCAAAGTTTGCAGTACTTCGATATAAAATGTAAAATATCTCGTAAAATATTTAATTTTCGGTAGTCTTACCCTAATACTTTTATGCACAGGATAATGAGACAAAACTATTGGTGCAAAGAAAACGCATGATTGTTTATAACAAAAAGTGCATTGCAAATTACACATTTTTTATTATAAACAATCATACGTTTTCTTTGCACCAATAATTTTGTCTCATTATCCTGTGCATAAAAGTATTAGGGTAAGATTACCGAAAACTAAATATTTTACGAGATATTTTGCATTTTATATCGAAGTACTGCAAACTTTGAAGCCTTATAACTCAAAAAGTACTTAATGAAAAAACATTTGTCTGTAGTGTTTTGGAAAGCTCTCGAGATAAGCTACAAGAATATGTAATGAAAAATAGTGGGTTCAATTTAAGAAATTGAAGGTGACTTTTATGTGACCTTCAAATGACTTTCCAAGGTCAAACCAATGCTACCATCTTATGTCCCCCTTCACACCCTACAATTTTTGTTTGAAACATTTCTTTCTGAAGAGTGCTGTTTTCGAGATATTCGAGTGTATTGATTAAAATGACTCACCCTGTATATATTTCACAGGCACTAACATTGGGGTGGTTACGCGAATACAGTTTCTTTTGCGAACCGATTGATTTTTCGTATTCACCAAAAGCCATAGAGGTAATTATTTAAAATAAATAATAATTAATTAATTAATTAAAAATTCAATTTAATCTAAAATCTAAAAAAGATTTTGTTATCAATTATATTTATTCATAAAATAAAATTCTTCAGGTAAAAAAAATGACGATATTATTATAGCTATTTAGCTAGTAATATGAGAATATTAACATAATATGTATATATAATATAATAACATATATATATAATCCGGCCCAAAAATCACACATTAAATGTCATAAATATCTTCAGTTTTATTTTACGTTTACATAGAAATAAGAGACAACAAAAAAATCATTTATATTTGACTAAACAGATTACCAAAACAATATGGATGTATTTCATGATTAAGATATTGGATTTGTTGGAGACAATTTTTTTCGTACTCAGAAAGAAACAAAATCAAATAACCTTCCTTCATATATATCATCATATGGGCATGGTATTTGGTGCTTGGAGTGCCACTAAATATCTACCTGGCGGTCATGTTACGTTCCTCGGTATAAATTTAAAAAATTGCTTTGCAATTATTATAATAATTCGTGTTTTTCTGTTTAAAATATACAATAATTTTACAAATATATGTAATTGCAAGATAAGAAATTTTTTCTTACTTATTTTTTTGATATGAAAATTATATTTAATATAAGAAAATAGAATGTTTATGTTATATTAAAACTCAAAGAATTTTATTCGTTAAAGTTAAATAGAGAATTACTGAATGAGTTTCTTTCTTCATAAACGAGATCTTGTACTTTGCAGTTAATTAATTATTAACCTTATATTTCAGGATTGCTCAATACATTTGTACACTCAATAATGTACACGCATTATCTGCTATCGACTATGAATATAAATACAAATTCATGGAAGAAATACATCACTCAGTTGCAAATGATCCAATTTTTCCTGATTATTTTACATTACGCACAATTAGCCTGGGTAGAAGATTGTGGCTTCCCGCTTTGGACAGCATATGTAATGATCCCACAGAATTTGTTTATGATAACATTATTTGGAGATTTTTATTATAAAACGTACATTAAAAAACGGCCGGCAATACTGAGGAAAATGGAAACAAATGGCGTTTCCGCAGAAATTTCGAAAGAAAATTCAAAACAACAATGAATTTAAAGCATAATATATTGTTTACTCTATTTTTCTCTTTCTCTTTCTCTATTATCTATCCATCTATCTATTTATCTATTTATCAATCTTTTTTCTTCTTTTTTATACATATCTTTTTTTATATTTGGCACTAATATTAATATGCTTCTTAAAATAAGATAGTGCAAAAATCTTTCATATGCCGAACATTTAATATAATATTTTTGTAATATACATTTTCTTAAATCTTTATTTTGATAATTCTGAGAACTATAATTATGTGGTTCTAATTATGTGGTTCTTCTGATTATTAATATTCATTACATATAAATATTTTAGCATAAAAAGTATACATATATAAATAAAAATCTGTATAAAAAGAATACATATGTAAAGTATAGTATTTTGATATCTGAAATTGCAGAACCGTTTTAATTATATTTTTGAGTTTATGTATAATACGACAATCAATTAATCAAATTATTTCTCAAAATTATACTTAATTTCAAAATTTTATTAAGTCTATAGCTTTAATATTATAATAAATTCTAATGGTAAGTGTGTATTTTCTTTGAATAATAATATCATGCAAAATTTTGTGTAAGTTAAAAAAATTTTTATGAGATAAATACAAAAATATTTTTGCAATAATGTAAACAATGTAAAGAATGTATACATTTTTTATTTTTTTATTTTTCTTGAAAAATATGCATTTTACATTTTATTTAACATCATTCTTCGATCGCACTTGCCTACTTTGCATTTATTCAATTATTTTAGTACAGTAAAAACAATATTAAAATTTTTTACAATATATTATATTTAGAATAATATAAATGCTAAACTTTCAAAGTTACGGAATATGAGGAGTTTCTATTATAATTTTTTTCTACAGACAACTATATTTAAGTTTTAAGCTACATGTGAAGTAACATTAATTAATAAGAAATTCAATATTGTTATAATAGAAACATCAACATTATCAGCATTATCATTCACATACATGTAATCATTAATATAATCAAAATTTATGATATATATATATCATAAATTATCATACATGTTATACATTATTTATATTATACTTATGATATAAATAAAAATTGAAGTGTATATTTTTATAGCAAAAGATAAAAAATGATAAAATTTTTATAAATATATATGTGTAATATTTCTATTGCTTATATTATTTCTTCTAAATGGAAAAAGAGATTTAATGAAATATATAAATTATAATATATACAAATATACACTCTCTAAAAATATGGATACGCCATATAAACCATATATATTAAACCATAATTTTATATATGTATTTATATATTTTATATATGTTATTCAAATATATTTTATCTATGCATATTATCTATATACAATTTAGAAGAAATTTTATAAAAACTTATATATATATATATATATATATATATATATATATATTTATATATATATATATATTTATATATATATATAAACTTATATATATATATATATTTTTTTTTTATTATGCATATATATATATATATATATGCATAATAAAAAATTACTAGTTAAAATTATATAAATCTGTTATTATTTATCTCTTTCGGTTATCATTAAGTACGTTAAAAGTGAAAAAATTAATCGTTTTATTTTACGATATTGTTATCTCGATACTGCTACAATGTTATTTTAATAATAATTGAAATGGTTGTTAAAAATTTTATAAAGATTTAACAAAATATAAAAAGTTGCAAAATTAAATTAGCCAATTTAATTCTGAGAATATGATATAGAAGATTTTATCCAAACGACCAAATATGCTTTGTTAGTTTATTAAAACTATATAAAAAGTTTCTTGTGTACTTTTTCCATCCTTGATATTGAAATGTACCGGTAGTCTTAACTTCTCTCTTTCTTTCTTTTTTTTCTCTTTTTTGACGTACCCATTTCTCGTGGTTGAAATGATCTTGCGCCAACACTGGTTTCTTGATTTTGTTATCCGGTTGACCGCAGGCCAAATAATTAATTGTAGCCATGACCGTGGACGAGATGCTAATGACCTACTTTTTTGAGTACATATCCGAACGGGGACGAGCGAGAGGAAAAGGACAAACAAGTGGGGAAGTACCGAAAGAAGCGCATATATCCACAGCAAGTTCGGTTTTTGTTATAAGATGCCGTTATATTTGATTTTGGTTCACGCTCTCGAAGATCCGCACATAAAGATCATCAAAATTTCTGTTTCGATAATGGTACTTCACAATCGGACAGAAATGCATGATTAAAAGTGTTTCGCTTCCTTTGTTATATATAATAAAAAATATATTTATTAAATATCTTGAAGTTTTTGTCTAATTTTATTTCATAGAATTTTTAAAAACAACTTCTATAAAAAAATTATAAAAATCTCGAGCAAGGCACTGAATTAAATCTTTCTCAGCTTTCTTGAACACAGAACTTTATCTTTGACTTATCTCTAATTTCACTAATTTTATTTTTTCACTTAGTCAGTATAAGAGTCTATAAGAAAATAAAGCAGTTATTTTTCGAATATTTTTATTTAACAGTTAACTGGAAATGAAGAAACCGGTTAATGTTTTCAGTATATTGATTAGTATGTCACGATATAAACGGTTTTAGCACATTTTAAACAGTTTAAAACATATGTTGAATAAAATAAAATAAATTAATAAAAAAATGATAAAATAAATTAATTTTATCATTATTTTATTCAAAATTTGCTGTTTGAAAATTTATATAATTTTAGTCTGATTATTTAATAATCGTATATTATAAATATATATTTTATGTTTTATTTCATGGAAATCTCTCAGTTTTACCTCTAAAAGGAAACCATTGAGCTATGTTTATTGCCACATATAGCAATAAAACCGAAAGCAGATCTTCTATTTGTACAAATCTTTGTGTACATACAATGATATGATTTGTATCTCTAAAGATATTCTAAATCCAGATTTTCAACCGCTAACGTTTATACAATAACATTTACAATTTTCAATTTGCATACTTTTTTGAGATTCAATGATAAGACTATTTTTACATATCTCGACTATTTACCGTCTTCCACATTTTTTCAATTATGTATTTTTAAATCTTCCGAATCACCCAAAAACTTATATATGTAATAAGTAATTATTTAAAAAACCTCTATTAATATTTCGAATGTTTGCATCGCGTTTATCCTAAGTTTTATACAGTACTTGATCATTTACTCTTTGTTTCATTCTGTTTTTCCAGCGATATCAAATTTTTATCTCTTTTAATTGACATATTTTATGATATGTAAGCTCGATAATAATGAAATTTTTATAGTTAGTTTACTTGACTTAAAGCTTTAAACAGTGCCAGTCGTTGATAATTAACATTTACACACAAAAATTAGTAAAAATCAATTAGTTATTTAATAGCAACATCATGCAATAATTACATAATTGACGATATTATGGCTTATACAAGAATACTTTTTAGTATATAGAATACTATTTAATATATTTAACTATTTAATATATTTAATATATTAAACTATTTATTTAATATATTTACTATTTAATATATATATATATATATATATATATATATATATACTTTTTAATATATTTTAATATTTAGTACAGTATTTTCACAATAGCAGCCTCGGAATGCGGTAATATTCGCGGTAATCGCAATTACGTAAAAATGACCATAAAATTATACAAATGGATATAAACATAATTCTGTTACAATATATTATTTTTAACTTTATAGAGTTAATTTATTGTAATGTAAGAGCTTACACAAATGAGAAAATTTGATGAATTTATTTAGTGATCTCTTGAACTAAAATGACATACGCGTAGCACATTAATAATTATGTTTTTTAAATGCTATTTATTTCAACTATAGGACTGATGTACGTAGCAAATCGTCTATTTTACTATATGACATAAGTACGCGTTTGAATCAACAAACATCTTATTGTTTCATATACAAATATATGCATTTATAAAAACTCTTATTACAGAGTATTTTATTTTAGTTTTATATACATTATATTATAATTAAGTAAGTATTATAATCAAGTAAGCAAAAATTAACAAAATAAATTTTATAAAGTATATTATCTTTAAAGTATATTATTTTTATTTAAAGTATATTATTTTTATCTAAATTATGTACTTTTATTAAATTATCATACTTATTATTATTATACTTATTGCGCGCAATGAATTTAAATTTTTATAGAAATTATTTCAAATAAAAACAGTTCACTATGAATTGTTTAAAACGGGTTAAATGCGTATCTATAAATTAATTGCTTGCATAAAATAACTAAACATAGTAAATAAGTATATTTTTTTATCTCGTTTTTTATTCTCTTATCGATTTATAGGATTACATAGATTATGTTCTCTTTTTAGTCACAAGAGTATGACGTAGTTCGACGTTTCATATGTGTCGTCTTTAGCGCATAAATCTGAATTCGCTACAATCCTGTTGAAGATATTCCGACCGCTTAACCTACTACAAAGAGTATATAATCCTACTTCTTTGCTGAAAATCGTTAACTTACTTCCTAGTTAAAAATGATGGAAAGCAATATTGAACATTCCAGGTCGATTTTATTCATAACACTCGTGTCCCTTATTAACCTGGTTGCCATCAGCGTCGTAATTATTTAAACATGTCGGCTGGTTCGCTTACACAGGTCTGTTTTTAAACGAACAATAAATTTTTGTCAGTTCGTTAAATATATGGATAATATATGGTATTGAAACAATGCAATGCCATATATTATGTAAATAACGGGAAACTATCGTAAAATTTTTTCGCGTATCACGCTATGCAGCTTTAACGAACTGACAAAAATTTATTGTTTGTTAAAAAATTATTAAAGACACAAGTCTTGGAACTGCGATTTTATGTGAAACTCTAAATTTTAAGAAATTCCCTCCATGAAAAAATATATTTCTTTGCAATATTTTAATTTAATTAAAAATTACAATGACTTTGAATTTAAAAACCGACATTTCTGCTTAATTTTATTATTAATAAACTATTCGATGTCATAAACTTCTTAGATGTATTAAATTTTTTTTATTAATTGAATATAACAGAATAAAATAACGATAAAATATTTTTTTGCTAACATAACAATTTATTATAAAATGCTCTCCTTTACATCATTTATATCATTAGCTACATAAAATAAAGAGTGCATTACAATTGTATTATAATTATTATTAAAGCACTATTATAGAACCCATTTTGGCTTTTATGTAACATTGTATTTGCCTCGATAACATAGTAGGAACTTCTATAGGTATTTTATGGGTTATACAATACAATTGTAAAATAATTTTTCTATCGTTAATGATCGGTATTCTTGAGAGTTTGTTGCAATAAAATGTTTTAACGGCGCTATTGTCTAACGGTGTTATCAGTCAGTTTTCTCTACGAACATTAAAGACATGAAGGCTTCTATGCGTTTTCCAATTATAATAGTTACAGTTTAGAATAGTTAACGTCAAAATGCGATATTTCCTCGTTGAGAATGCGATATTTCAGTATCATTATCAGTGGGTTAACATTATAGTCAATGTCCCTGGGGAAAAAATAAATATCGGAGCGTAAGTCGAATATAAGGAAAGAGTAACAGAAGTGTAATCGAAGCTTCTAGAAGACGTAAATTGAAACAATGAAACGTAAATGAAGCGTTAACACTTCTGTTACTCTTTCCTTACATTCAACTTACGCTCCGATATTTATTTTCATCAGGGGTTAAATAAATGAAAATTTTTTCTCAAATAATAATAACTAAAAATTAAATCAAAATTAGCAAATAAAGCCACAACGCTGTAGTTGGAGCATAGGGAAGAAATAACACTTTCTTTTTTCTAATTAATTATATATTTCAATTTAAAAGTAATTATATTAGCAAAAAAACGAACGTTTCGGGTCATATTTGATCCCTGTTCAGTGCAATGTTAATAAAATATATTACACAGTGTTAAATGCAACGCATTAAATTATACAAACATATCTATTATTGACACGCAGATGACGTTGGTGTATCACGCGGGAATCCACATTTTAAAATATAATAATTTTAATGTAAAATTTTTTTACATTATAATTTATGACATGTTTCAAGATAGAATTTTGTTTATTATTCAGCATATAAAATATAAGGAAATATCTCATTTTTATGACTATTGTTTAAATATTTCCTATTTAGTAAAATTAGTAGAATTTTCCCTTTAATTTTGTACTATTATGCAATATAATTATATCGTTGTCCATTATATCGACCATGATATCGATTCAATCACAATTTTAACTTTATTTCAACATTTTGGTTCTCTACTTTAATTCAAGGTGTCACAACAATTATATATTTCTGACTGGGTTATATTCAAAATTTAAATTTTTACTATGTATAATTTTTACTGTATAATATTTACATTCGTCAGTTTGTATCATATTTATTATTGATAGTAATAAAATTACTTATAATGAATTTAAATAACCACAAAACATTTAAAAATAAAGTACAAAAATAAAAATAAACACAAAAATAGACTTTTAATTTGATTCAAGAGATTCTCAACTGTTCAAAATCGAGTCTGACTAATTTAAGAATATACAATGAAATGCTTTACTCTTGTTTTGATTCTACATAATTTATGTGAAGTATGACTTTTTCTTATTTAACATGATTAAAATATCCCATTTCAACCTGATAAATATGTAGATGATTCAATAAAACTAGTCTTACATTATATTATTCATCCAATTTTCAATTTTTAATGGATGAAACAGACGCAGTCATCATATTAGGATAAGAATAATTTTTTTTAAATAAATTGTATGGTGCAATATCAGCGAATTTTACTATTTTGTAAATCTGAAAAAAAAATAGAAAAAATGAAATGTGATGATCGATATGTATCTGTCATGAAAATCAATTACATTTTAATAAAGATGGGCAAACCTAAGTTATTGCATTGTCCGTAGTACCATTACGTTTCTTAAATATTTCTCCTATATGCGGTTATATCTTACTTATTCCGGTTAAATATATGGTGAATAAACATTCAAACAAATTCATAGCTTCATGCGACTTAAGTTTTCTTCGAAATGTGTCCATAATAATTAACCAATTTACATAAACGTTCAAGGAAATAGTCATAGGTTTTTTATGCAAACCATCAGCGTGTACATGATCTGCATTGTTATTTTTTCGTCATTTCAAGGTGACCTTTTTTTAATCGAACAATAAGATATTAAAACATATGTAAATCTACGAAACGGAAGCAGTGTCGCAAGGAAAATACTGCTGGCACTTCCTTTCAAAGCAGAAAGTAAAATCAGTAACACTCATGCGGGAGACAGCGTCGAATTACATCGACAAGTTCCAGTGAGGTAAGTAACTTCGAGAGCATTTAATAATAACAGTTTATTTGACACCATTTCGTCTAAAGAATTATATATTATATTATATTATATTATATATATATTATATTATATTATATTATGTATAGAATTATATATATATATATATATATATATATATATATTATTTCATACATAATATAATATAATATAATATATAATTCTTTAGACTAGGAATTATATATATGTTTTATTATAAATTAATATTTGCAGACATTTTAGCAAACAAAATTTTAAGCAAGTTTTAACAAAATTTTAGTTTAACATTCAGTAGTTAAGATGTTTATAATAAAATTTTATTAAAATATGAATTATAAATCTAAAGAGATAAAACAAGAATATTTAATGTAAAAAAATTATATTTTCAATTATAAAATAAAATATATGTAAATATTTTATTGTGTTATTAACCGTTTGAGTGCCACTTTTATAGAAACTCGATCGAAAAATGCCAAGCGGGCAGCCTTTTTAATATTAAAAAAAATGTACACCTACAAAGTGTTATATTATTTCAATTTCGTCTTACTTTGCCTATTATCAAACAATAACGTCAGTAAAAACGAATGTATCGATAAAAATCGAGAAGGCAGTTACTGTGAATTTACATATTAATGCGCTGGAACTATTAAGCACTGGGCAGAAGAAACGCAATCGATTCGCTTGGCACCCAAACAACTAATATATCCATATTCTTATTATCTAATGTTAATGGTTATAATTGTCGCGATAAGAATGTTCACTTACAGCGTTATATATTTATAGCGTTTTGGCGACTATTTCGCAAATTCTTCCAGTGTTCTCTTTTCCTTCGGCGTGTTTTTTTACTGTTATCTTTACCGCTCCCATATAAAGATCTTTCGTATTCATATACCTTCTTTCCTTTTTTTATTGACTCGCGATTGAGAATCAGTCAAATAAAACTATACCTTTTATTTCTATTTACTTATATTTATTTCTATATTTCTTCAACTATTCATCAACTATTTATCGTGTTATTGGAAATAACGAAAGTTGACAAACGAGGTGGGGATTGCAGGATACGTTTGTCGAACGGTAATTTTCTTCTTAGTGGGCGCTCACCACAGTGGACGATCAGTTTTTAATAAGACGCGTCTCTCTTCCCATCGCAAGCGAGACGCTCCTGAAGAAAATTGTATATCGGGGCTTCCTCGTTCCTCTTTTTAACGTGTCGATTTCAAGAACGTGAAAAATTTCTGCATTCTAAAGCTTGTACAAATAATTACAAGATAAGAATTTATCACTCGTTAAAGAAAGAGTGAGTATATTATAAAAAGAAAGAGTGAGTACATTATAAAAAGAAAATTCGAATTTCTCTGTTGTGAACGTGAAATCAAATCAACGAGACACTTATATCGACTGTTTTTTACGCTTGTTCAAATTTTACATTAAATGATACATAATACCGTTAATAGTGTTACGAATTACACAATTTATGTGTGATAGATAAGAGTATTTAATTAAATATAGATATATTTTTTATTGTGCTTGTGAAATTCACACACACACACACACACACACACACACACACACACACACACACACACACACACACATATATATATATTGAAAAATTGAGAAGGACACATCAATATTTTATCCGTGTAAAAAACATACTTAAAATATTCGAACATACTTAAAATGCACGAAAAATCTATAATATATATTAAATGAAAAATTAATTCATCTTACATGCAAAATTTTTATATTAATGTATTGCAAATCGCAATAAAGTTGAAAAGTAAATATAAGTTAAAAATAACTATTTAGATCTTAGATCATTTTTATTTAGTAGAAGAAGAAAAAAAAGGGAAGAATTATTCATCTTTTCTTACATACATTTTTTTTTAAGTTATATAAATGGAAAATAATGAGAAATAAAAACTCAACCTTCAAATTCAAATGAGCATATAATAAGCATAACAACATGTTTTTTAATTATGTAAATGCAAAATAATGAGAAATAAAAACTCAACCTTGAAATTCAAATAATAAAAGCATAAAAACTAAACAAACTTAACAAATATGTTTTATACTCATATTTCAGATTTTTGAAAGCCTGAACATCATGGCCAGTCTTATACGACTCGTTGTCAGCAATTATAATGAAGTTTTAAAGAATATTAAAGGTAAGCTTATTAGCACTATAAAAGAAGCCATTTTTTTAAAAAGTTATTTTATTTAAAAAAATCTTTTGAACGAGATAATATATTTGAATTTTTAAAAATTTTTTTCTCTAATAATAAAACAATAAATTGTTAAAATTAAATTATCAATGCAAATATCAATTCATTCATTTTTATTATTTAGAAGTTTTCTATTCATGTAACAAATACAACATCTATTCATATAACATAAAACACTCACATATTCACGGAAATATTAATGCTATTCAGAATAATTATATCAAATTTCTCCATTATGAGTATTATATATTTCATTTTCATAATAATTTAATTATATAATTTGTTTTATACTTGCAAAGAATAAAAGAAACAATCTTCACACAGTAAAATATCTTTACAAATGTAGATGCAGCTTGAACAATTTTAATGCTATTAATTACACTTGTAGAAAAAAGTTTTTGTTATCTTGAATTCTCGCAAAAAATTGTGAAAACTAACAAATAAAAATATACGTGACCCAAAATCAATTGTTAGACAAATTTTATAAATAATAAAAAGATGCAATATTAGATACAAATACATACTAAATATAGATAGAAAAATCTTTTCATTTTACGCGTATAACATTTGCACAGTTGCTCATTTTATTTTTAAACAAATAAATTCTTGCAAATTAGCTTCATATATTTCAATGGATATATATAATTTATCTTTATTTTTACAGAAAAAAAAGCGTATTATTATTATTATTATTATTATTATTATTATTATTATTATTATTATTCACTCATTTAATATTGATCATAAATATTTGTAATAATGGCATTTCTTGCAAACGCATATTAAATATCATTATGTATTTTCAACATTTTCATTATCTGATTTAATATGAATCAGAATTAGCTAATAAATAGCGTACAAATAAATGAGTTTTGCATTGATCATTTAATCATAAATAATCTAATTTATTTTCATTACTTGGATCTTCACTATTTACAACTAATTACAAGAATGCTCCAACTAACAGATGTATATAAATAATAATGAAACATAATTTTGTTTTATTTTAGCTTATTATTTAATCAAAATAATAAATATTTCAAATTTAACAACTCATTTATTTTAGAAATAATTCACACAACACAAAATTTATACAATAATTTATAAAATATAATAAATTATTTATATTGTGTATAAATGTTATTAATCAAAAATTTTTGATGCGTTTTATAACTTTTCATAAAAAGTAGTCGAATTATATTTTCTTCCCCAACAGATCCAATAGTAGACACTTGGCCTTTAATGGGGTCTCCGGGTCCTATGTTATGTATCGTCGGCACATATTTAATATTCGTGTTGAAGGCCGGACCAAAAATGATGGAAAAAAGGCCAGCCTTTCAACTAAATACCGTTATGATTTTATATAACGCGTTTCAAGTGCTCTTCAGTATCTGGTTGTCATCTTTAGTAAGTTTAATTTTATTGTGATTCTCCGCATCTCTTTATCATTAAATGCGTAACAAATTATAACATTTGATACAGAATAATTTGTAAAAATTATTCGCCTATTTCAGATATTGAATATTGATATGAAATATGTGTTCTCTTCTCATGGATGCAACTTTCGATTTGATCCAAAAGCCGAACTTATTCAAAAAGCGGTAAGCATTTTTTTCGTAATTTTCAATAATTGTAGATTAGTAAAATTTCAATTTTCGATAAATAGTAAATACACTATTTTAACAATATTATATGTATGTACACTATTGTAACGATATTATATATGTTTCGGACAAATAGTTATCACGAAGCGCATGGTGGTATTTCTTCGCAAAAATTATCGAACTTTTGGACACGGTAAGTATTTATATGCAAATTTATATGCAAATAAAATTAACTAAGTTAATAATTAAGATGTTTAATATGTATTAATTGATTTACAAAGATTTCACAATACAATATGCATTAATTCTTATCATACTTCCGTTCGAAAGTTACATCATCGATATCGTACTTCCGTTATCGTTCAAAAGTTACACATCATTTCGTCATTTAACCGACAAAAGCAATCGTAACCAATGGTGTTTTGAAATACGGACGAAGCGCTTTGTTAAATCGACAATCGTTAAGTATTTGTGAATTTCACACATTGTTTTGATTATATCAATAACTACAAATGAGTTGAATTCTTTTTATCACGCACGTAATATCAGGAAAATATCACGTGTTATAAAATATAAATTTAAAACACAAACTCAACACAATCACTCAAGATATTCAATTACATACTTAACAAAAATTTTATTATGTTATATATAGTTAAATTTATTTTCTTTAAATGTGATTTTTTTTAATCGCGCAATTTTATAATAAGATTGTAATAAAAATTATTGATAATGCCACAAAATAACAATTAAATCAAATTATTAAATATTAATTAAACAATACGTGTATATATAAATGTATGATATAATATGTATATATATATATATATATATATATATATATACACACGCATATACATATACATATATTATTATAAGTTAAAAAAAGATTTCATAAGGAAAACATCCCCTAATATAACATTTTGTTTTTGAAGGTATTTTTCGTTTTGAGGAAGAAACAAAACCAAGTGACTTTTCTTCACGTTTATCATCACACCATAACAGCCGTTTTCTCATGGTGTTACTTGAAATTATTGCCTGGTGAACAAGGTATCATTATAGGTTTCTTGAATTCTATAGTTCACATTATTATGTACGGTTATTATTTCATCGCGGCACTTGGCCCCAAATACAGAAAATATCTCTGGTGGAAAAAATATATGACCTGGATTCAATTGGTAACTATCTCTCAAAATATTAATTAAATTATCAAAGTAATTTACAAATTACATAGAAACTCATTTTATTATTATTTTATCGATCTATCAATGAAATTATGACATTTTTAATAACAAAAAATAAATCTTATAGTATCATATATTTTATTTTATTTCTTTTAAATTTCTTATAAAATATATAATACTATAAGATTTATTTCTTAAAAATAAATCTTATAGTATCATATATTTTATTTTATTTCTTTTGATTATTCTCTCTTCAATTAACATATATCTTGTTGCATGCTAATATTTATGCTAAATGGATTGTAATTACTGATTTTTAATTTCAAAAAGAAAAAGATTGCAGAAACATTGTTTATATAAATCACATCTAATAATTGTTTGTCATAAATTTCAGATACAATTTGGAATAATATTATTCTATCTAATATTAACATTGGCCATGGATTGCCAATTCCCGAAGATTCTGACCTACTTCTTCGTAACGAACGTGATAATCTTTATTTACTTGTTCAGCGATTTTTATCGAAAAGCGTATAAAACTAAAACGGCCTAATAATGAAAATTGATTTCGCAAGTTAATTAAAAAATACGGATTTATATTCGAATTTATTTATAAAATAAAATAAAATTTTAAATAATAAATGCATTTTTTGATAAAAGTTAAGATATATTCCGCTAAAATGTAATAAGACTGCAATTTACAATTCAACAATCTTCTATAATTGTGTCATATACTTTTACAATAAAAAATAATATCTGTATATATAGATATACGCGCGTAAATATATAAGATACAGGGTGAATCATGCAATTGGAACGGATTCAAACATCTATTTTAGATAGAAAACAGATAGAAAAAAATGATAAAGATAAAAAAAGTGGAATGGTAAATAACAATACACGTTTTGCTACGTTCCAATTGAATCGCCCACTTTATTGAATGACCCACCTTATATAGTTTATAGAACATATATGTTGAAGCTTCTGCATCTGTTATATATGTTCTGCAAACATTTTAACAAGAAAATTATTACATAATCATTATGAATCTTATAACCAATTATCATTAATTGTAATTAATTTTCCATAATCCGTTGTTGTATTAATTATGTATCACCGATTGTATTAATTACATATAAGAACTATATTATTTTAATATATTTATCTTTCAAAGCACATATTAACATTTTCATTACTATATGAAGAAATATTAAAATATGAAAGCAATTTTAAAATGCATGCAGTCTCGCGATTTCCAGTGTTATCAAGATTTAAGATTTAAGAATTATCAAGATTTTATATTTAAGAATCTCTTTTTTGGATGTCAATAAATTTACCATTGACAAATATTATCAAATATGTACATTAAATTAATTATATATCGAAAATCTATCCGATAATTGAAAGACTAAAAAAGAAATAAAGAAAGAAAAAAAACGTGTTTATTTAGACGCAGTATATAAACTCGAAGCAAAATGTGTGACATGTGCCAAATTTATATATATATATATATATATATATATATATATAAAGAAATTTTAAATATATGTATATATATATATATATATATATATATATATATAAAGAAATTTTAAATGTTATATGTATTTAAATTTTATATGTATATATATATATATATATATATATATATATATATAATGTCAAATCATGTCATTTGTCATCAAAACGATGTGCACTTATTGCTTAAGTATACATACATTGTAATTATTTGAATCAATTAATTATAGATTCATAATATATCAAATCTACGGTGTATGTATTGTCTTTTTCACTAGATACATTTTAAATGAAAAATCATATATATATTTTAATACTAAAAAAATGTTGTCTATATCTTATATTTATTATTAATTATCACGATGAATGTCTATGCAACATTTTCAATATATCTACCATATAACATATAAAAATCCCAGGTAGCAAGATGACGTCTCCAGATGTCTTAAGGACGTACAATGACGTCAATGACATTAAAACGTTATTAAGATATCATTTGACGTCACTCTGCTACCTGGGATATGTGATATTGAATAAATTAAATTAATTAAATTAATATTTCTCTAAATTTATATAAAATTAAGTACGTCATTGATTTTATTTTCTTTAAAAAAATTAAAAATATTAAAAATAAAATTTCGCTGTTAAGTATCAAAAATAACATTGTGGATTACAATATTACTAATATCGTATTAATGTATTAATATGTTACACTTTTATTTTATAATAAAAATTATACATTATATGATACAAAAAAATGATCGATATAATAATCCATCCATTCATTCGAAGTCGCGAAATTTTTGATCGAAGTTTTTTGTGCAATCAATCAACAATTTTGAAATTGCGACTCTTCGAAAATAAATCATTTGGAAGACTGTCTATACTATACTAAAAAAGATATAATATTTATAATTATAAATTGTGTAATAACTATTTACATTAGAAACCCCAGTAGTTTAGTATCTCCAAAAAATAAGACTTCAATAAACCTTAAAATCTAGAAACATATATTTTATTGTCAGTATCTCTAAATACGAAAGTATTATCAATATGTAAAATTAGAAGAAAGATAAAGAGGGAATCGTGGCATTTACCACGGAATATTCATAGCAATTAGCAAACAAGCTTAAAGCCATTTTCTTTGGATTCATTATTTTAGCTATCAATATTTCTTCCGACGTGAATTCCGATATTGTGTATAATATATTGTTTTTTACATATTTTTATTTTATTTATATTATATTTAAATTAAATAAAATTGATGAAGAAATAAAGTAACTAATAGAATATTCGTTGAGCCCTCAAACACACATTTGTGAATTAAGATGATTCAAACGATATAAAAAAACTTTTTTAATAAATATATAATATCATATAAATAATAAGTTTATTAAATATTCAATTTTATTAAAATTTATTCAATGTTTTATTAAAAAAAATAAAATAATCAAAATTTAGAAAAAAAATTCCGTAAGATACAAAATTCAAAAATTATAATCAAAAAATCATATTTTAAAAGTTTTTTCTTGTAATTACATTCGTTTAATTAACAATTAAGTTTCATAATCATTTTATCTATTACTGCTACTTAATATTACTGTGTATTATTCTATTCGAAAAATGACAATTATATTATATTATTTATGTATACTTTTTGTTCCTAATATCTACAATTATTTGATATATATATATATATATATAATAATATATATAAAATAATATATATAAATATATATATATATATATATATTTATATATTATATATATATATATATATATATATATATATATTTGATTATTAACTTGTTCCGAACACATTTAATGCGTTATTTCGAAAGTCATTTTGCTCATGCGTATAGTGCACGCATATATTTATATTATGTATGAACTTTTACAATCATTCCTAGCGCAGATAAAAATTCTAGAAAGACAAGGATTCTAATTTTTTTCGACCAACTTAATTAAGAAACTCAATAAGATCTAATTTGAAAATTTCTTACTTTCGAAAATTTAATTTTTCAGAATAAATTCGGCAGTGTTCAAACGAAATTTTCCACAATTTCACAAGGAGTTTAAAACTTTGTAAATTGTATAATATATAAAAAGAATATAATATATATATGCAAAATAGCAAAAAATATCATTGAATCTCTTAAAAGTGCTTTTGATTGACATGTTTTAATTAAATAGTATATTATGTCCATATATATCGATATGATTAACTATAGATACACTTTTTGTATTTTGATATAAATTTTTGGAATACGTTCTTTTAAATATCGTCTTAAACTTTTCATTAGCATCTATAAACGATTGATAGGATTTTTATTCGTTAAACAACTATTGTAAAATTGTATATTTAGGGCATACGGTATTCATTAATATCTTAGTGCTGTAATTAGCTCTAATCGAATGATTAATCGCATTAGATACGTATTGCGATTAATCACGTCGCGAAATACGCTGCAAATTTGAAAGTATAAAAGTACTTGCTTGTCATCACAATGTATTCTGTATCGCGTATCCTCTTTACGATTTAAAATCGCAATTCAACTCGCAATTATATAATTACAGCTAAATCTGCATAATCTTATAAACATTGTCAATGAATTCATCGGACCTCTCGACCAAGCGAAGATTACGATAATAGCAAGGCTTTAAATATGTGTGAATATATTTTTTAGCATTTATATATGATATTTTGTTGATTTCTCGAGATCTATAGAATGTTTTATCTGGCTGTTATTGTGTAAAAAAGCAATATGATTTCTCTTAAAATAACGTAATACATATTATATATTTTGCTGAAATTATGAACTTCACGTAGCAGAAAATTTTGTGATATTTATCATTTTTATAATATCCATGATTTGCAATAAGATAATCCATATAGATAATCTATGACAAAGTGTAACACGAAAACAAATGAAATAAAATATTCTTTCGATAAAAAAGCATATATAACCTATCTATTATTAACAAAGAAATATGAAAAATCTATGTTTTGAAACATTATTAAAAATATCATTAATTTTTAGCTTTTAGATATCTTGCCGAAATTATCAAATGTTAAACAAAGTATATTTCATCATGCGTAGCTATGATATAATCATAAGTGAATATTCGAATATTATGGCTGAATTATAGAATAGATAAAACACGATTTTACGTATTTCCTCATGAAAACAACACTATGTGGAAGAGATTCTAATTGAGCGAATCTAACTAATTGTCATACATACAATGTATTATTCAATTTGAACTTGTTAGTATCCAAGTATATATGCAATAATTGCGCATACGTTCTATTGTCGTAATATTTTAAACTGTAAATTTATAAATAATACATACACAGAAGAAGAAATAATAATGTTTGCATTATTTATATTTAAATCATATATAAAATAGATGTATTTGAAATATTACATACTAATTATGCACAGAAGTTTGACATTGACTTTGTTGTCAAAATTTCACTATAATGTGAAAATGCACTAAAGATAAGAAGATGCAGAATAAAATGCGCAATAGATGGATCGCTTTAGCTGGTATAAAAAACAGACTAAAAAATCAATCAATAATTAAATGTATTCGATCTGTGTCAATATCTGGCCATTTCTACGGTTGTTACGATTTATTTTTGCATTGTGCGCGTTTGATCTTTTTTTTCAGCACTGAATGTTCTTCACAGTTGTAACACATCGACAAAATTAATTAATAGAGAATACAATTGCGATTCAATTGAAAAAACAGAATGATAGTGGCCGTATCGCGTTTCATTGCGGTCGCAATCATCTTCTTCCCTGGCCGCTCCCAATTAGTCGCTTTTCCCTTTTCCGTTCGGTATCTCGTCGTTGCTCACTTTCTCCGCGATGCCGTTCGCTCTGGCCGAGTTCTGGATCGACGGCGTTAAGCTTTTATTCTTCGAAGTATAAGCGTTATTATAAAAGTCCGAGAATAAAAAGTAAAAGAACACCGCATTTGGTAGGACGAAAACCAGCGAAAATTTCGGATAGTCGCAATCGTAGAACAATAATTGGCAGTTGTGCAGGAAGGCCAGACAGAATTGAGCCTGTAGATCGAACGAAAATTGCCACATTAACAGTTTTCATAAATATATGATGAAATAGTTTGTGTCAACGAACGGTCGATGTCCAATGAAATTAATCATTAAAATAGACGAAAATAGAAATTTTAAAAGAAAATTTTAGTGAAATGAAAATTTTATCTTTTATTTTATACACGCATTTATTTCTTACCATTTGCAAAGTGGTAATGTACTTCTTCCACCAAAGGTACCGTTGATACTGGTGATGAGGTAGCAACGCTGCCAATAGATAATAAGTGTACATGATGATGTGCACAAAGCTATTAATGATTCCTGTAAGCGAATATCGAATCAGTACGTATATATGATTTGATTCTTGATTGTTAAAACTGTGGAAAATGAATGATACAGAGATAACTCTATTAGAAGAAAACGAAAGAGGTGCATATTATATTACTCCTTACCCTGACATACCTATAAAAATACCGTGGCCTCCGGGATAATATTTCGTAGCACCCCACGATATCATTGGCATCACGGTATGATGATACAAATGAAGAAACGTGATTTGCTTTTCTTTCTTGCGCAACACAAAGAACACCGTGTCAAGGAGCTCCGTGAGTTTCGCCAGAAAATACAAGTGAACACCTCTTGCGATCTACAATAAACATCACGCAAGACGCGGATAAAGATATAATTGACTTCAATCGTTCCACCTTCATTCATTTATGACGTTAAGAAAATTTAATTGCATTATTTTTGTGTATATAAGTACTGCGTGTATATACATACTGCGTTCTACATAGACATGTGTTAAATAAGTTTTACTTATCTATGTAGGATGCAATGCGCAGAACACTTTAATATGCTGCATTAGAGAAAATTACAAAACTACAAGCTTGTAGTAGTAATCCTTTAAAACGCAATGTGCAAACATATTTCGAAAGTAAATCACGATTGATTAAAAATTAATTAGAAATATGCAAAAATTTAACAAAACTAATAATTAAATGTTTTGAATGCAACATTTTACGCACTCTAAAAGCGTACGGAGAATATGAATAGTCCACCGGTTCACATCTCCAATTGTAGGAGTTATTGAGCCATGCACCGGTTAGGCCTTCCCAAAACAACCATATGCTAATGAGAATCTGTAAAAAATTATAAACGACTAAGGTATTTTTTAATTGATACGGTTTTCGATGTTCCATGTATTTCGGGCCCCATGATAATGTGAAATATAGGTAGCCAATTATAATACTAGCGCCAGGTATGGGTGATGGTATGAGAAACCAGTCTCTAGTTCGAGGATCTGAAAAGAACAAAATATGATTAAATCAAATAGCAATCTTAATTTATATTTTGTATTGACATTATTATGTAACTTTTTATATATTATTCCAATATAAATTGAAATAAGTTCGCTCTATTTCATTATTATCAAAAGGAATTTTAAATATAAATATTTTACGTAAAAGATTATTAATACAGAGAGATTAATACAGACTTACTTCTTTGAATATTTTCTCTTTTTCTATTATCAATCAATCATGTACAATTAAAGCGCAATTTATCGTCTCCCCTTTTCAATTTTATAAATAATAAATTTCATGAGATAATATTGCGTGATTCTACTCTATATTTCGGAATTACATATTTGTGTAACTATATATTATAAGAACTATATATTATAAGAATAATACAAGATTAATAAGTAAAAAATCAATCAAAGAAAGTTATATTAGCATTAGACATTAAAAGTTGTCAGATTAAAGTACGATACAGTAAATAAAGTTTTATACATTACAATTATAATATTAATTATTGCTTTATATATTACAATATATATCACATGATTCTGTAACATAATTTAGATCAATATTTCATGCAACAATGGAAAGGAATATCACAAAAGGATATCACAAATAATAGAATGTAATTATATACTGTGGAATAATTATATTTTGCGCGAATGTCCTCCGAGGACCGCTCGATGATGCCAAGGACGCGTTAATTTTCTTAGCAACAAGCAGTATGTTTTGACAACAGTTCGGCGGCTATTATAATTTTAAATTTAACGGTAAGAGGTCAGAAACGCGGATGCGAGAATTGAATAAGTCAGTCGAGACAAAGCGTTGATCGAGAAAAGTTGCGAAGAGATCGAAGGGTGACGATAGTTATTGAAGGCGCGATACTTGTTCTTTATTAATTATAATATTAATTGATCCACTTTTTTCTTTATAAATATATCCATACTCATTTATTTAACTAAAAGTTTCGAGTGATTCTATTGCTACCTCTACAAAAAATTATTAAAAACGGCTCATACCGATGAAGAAGTCGGCAATACTGTTTCATGTCATTGTCATTATATGGATTAATAGTTTAATAAACCTTTTCAAATTTAATAAATTTCGCATAATGTAAACTTGCCAGATAAATCGTGGAATATATAGTGCCAGAAACGCACTGCTGAATTGTTGTAGATATTAGACATCCTGTCGATTGTCGGTGGCGCACTGATATTCATGGTAGGAAGTTAACTGAAAAAATCATTTTATTTTATGAGCGTTAAGTTTTTAAATTTTAATAATATATATAAAAAAAACATTTATAAACAGGATGTTCCTAAAAGGTCTCGTCAAACTTTAACCATAGATGCTACGTATCAAAACAAAGCAAAATATCCATATAAACATGGATCCGGAAATGTCCCCCTTTTGAGATAACACAGGATGAAGTCACGTATCTTCATAGGCCTACTTGGCTCACTGTAGTAATGATTTGCATCAGATAAGAGCTACGTAATCTCCTATGGAATGTTAGCTTTTTGCTTTGTTTTGATAGCGTAACATCTATGGTCCACAGATGTTGATAGTGAAGAAGTTTATTACTGTATGTATTACGTACGTATTAAGTACGTGTTCACTATTGCTGCTCATGGCGGCCACTTTGAACATCTTATCTGATGCAAATTATTATTACAGTGATTGAGCCAAGTAGGCCTATGAAGATACGTGACTTCATCCTGTGTTATTTCAGAAGGGGGACATTTCCGGATCCATATTTATATGGACATTTTGCTTTGTTTTATTCGTAGCATTTATGGTTAAAGTTTGACGAGACATTTTAGGAACACCCTGTATATTCATTATATATTCTTGCACGCATAAATATATATACATTAATAAGTTTATATATATATATATATATATATATATATTAACATAATTTTTAATTACAATAATGCTTATTTAAAAAGTCTATGCTCTTCCTTCTGAATTAAATAAAATGCACATATTAGAGATTCTCTGCGCATATAATAAATAAGTTTTAAGGAAAATTTTAACACACACTGCGCATCACCTTATAGATAAATTGCTAAATTTTATTACAAACATCGTATATCCATGACATTTTTACTCGAAGAAAAACTCGCAATTTGTCATAAAAAGAAATTTTCACTTTTATATCGCCATTAAAACAAGGTCCTAATTGAAGCATGGAATTTTTAGCATGGAATTTTCTTGCGCAAGATGCGTGGTTTGCCGATTGCTGAAATCTGCATTCTTCCCATAAATCTGCGTACGAACCGGTTCGCACACGTCTAATATAATCCGATGTGGTCACAACGAAAAAAAAAGAAAATAAAAGAAAAATAGACAGGAAGAACCCGCTCATTTTCGCAGCCTCTAATGACAGTTTGAATTGCCATTTGGCATTACTCAATGGCAGTGAGTACATCGTTAAAAAAAAAACATGCGCAATCGCAAACACTTGGCGTGACGAACTCCGATTAAACTTGTTTCTCTTTCTCGTCGACTAATCTACAGTTTGAGATTGCAGTATCCTTTTATAAAGTTATTTTTTTAACTTTATAAAAATATATTAAAAATGTTTTAAAAATATTTTTCTATTTGTCTTAACTGATTAATCGAGTAACATATGTATGTATTGTATAAATGTTATTTTGCTAATATTTTTTTCTTCATAAAGAAATAAGAAATTTCTTAAATATTATAAAGTCTATTTTGTCTGCTTATTTATTATTCTATATTAATCTTATCCTTCCTATATATTTACTACAAAGAAATCCACGTAAATCATTTCTTTTGTCTTATGTGAATCGAATATGGTAAAATGTCATTCTGCATCATCAGAATTATACTCACCCGAACATACCTTCATGACACTTATCGTCACTGCAGTGATTTAATAATAGCGTTTTCTCACTATCAAATACAATTTCTATCAGTGCCGATACTCTTTCATATCTGTTCAATATACGTTCGATTTTTTATTAATATTGTTGATGTCATTATCATCATCTCGATAAAATGAAATTGTCTTTCCGACTTTTCACACGGTGCGACGGAATCAAGCTGAGGTGAGCAACGGATGATGAACGGATCGTACGTCGGACTTTTCACTGGAAGAGTGAGAGCAAAGCCGAAAAAAAGGCTGGAGTGTGATTATGACTAACGATTCGACAACTAACAACTAACCGTATGATTCCATCACGCATGAACGATCCCTTGTTAGAAGAAGCAGTCCCATATATGTATGCAATGCAATTTCAGACAATAGGGAGGTGTCGCCACAAATTTCCTTTCTGTCGAAAATTAACCATTTTTTTCACGGTCCAATCATCTGTGAAACATGCAGATTATCTAGCATGGCGCGAAGACAATTGCTCATAGCCACAAACAAGTATAAAGTTTAGAATAATTTTTTTCAAATTACATAGCTTCTATGTATATCTATGGGAAGAAGTATTGTCTTCTACTTTTTACGAGAGAGTACGTCTTTTCGATTGTAATTATTTAATAAAATTATATATAATTAAGTAGCAATATTTTGCTATTTAGAAAATACATATGTTAAATTACATAGTTTTTTTTTTAATATTTTAAAAATATTTATGAAGAATTCTCTTTTGCAAACTATTAAAATCAATGCTTAAATTTTTATCAATTATTAAAAAATATATTTTCCGCAACACTGTAATATTTTCTTTCTCTTTTCGATGATAAGCAACGTTGAATCATTAATATATAATTGAATTGTGAACTGATCGAAGAATGTTGTATTTTAATTTTCGCTAATCATATTCTCAATCTTAAATATCTGGAAATGTATTTTCTTCATAATCGCATGGTGTTTCATAATAGTTTTTTCTTGTCACATTTAGCATCGTCCCACATTACTTTTCACATATACCTTTGTATGTGCCTTTTCACGCTTGAACGTTCAATTACTATCAGATGTTTCACAGATTCTCTTGCATTGTTTATCGCAAAAATATGATATGCAATCAGCAATACATAAATTTTCAATTATAATTCATAATCTCATCCCACTAATTTAATAACTCGAGTAATATATCGTTATTTTTTTGTTATTATTGAAAAATAGATGCGAAAATCACTGCATAACGTTATGTTTTTCGGCACAGTGCGACTTTCCTCATGACTGCTAAATATAACTGTTAGATTTATTTTATATTATTAAACAAATCAGTTTTAATGGCAATACAAATCAAATGTCTATCTTATAACACAGTTATTTATTATACAATCAAATAAGTATGGAACAAATTACAAAGAAAAGTTAGCGAACGTTCCGACCTTATTTTTGAGCCATCTTCAGCGCAAATGTGATGATGTGATAAAAAATAACAAAACGTTTTATATCGAAATCAATTACAAAGTGCCGTCTAAAGTAATAATAAATGTATCTTATTATTTTGACGATGTCTGTAATAAAATCAATCAAATTTGTCAAAGAAAAAAATTATATGAAAATAAAAAACAAAAAGTGAAATAAATTAAATAAATAATGTAAACTAATGTGAACAAAAATAGAAATAAGTAATAAAATTTAATTTAATTTATATTATTACTCGTCAAAGAAAGAAGAATCATAGCTTACGTAAAATTGCGTGAACTTTCGCAAAACCAAACATTACATCAATTGTATAATGATTCTTGGGATATGCAATGTCGATGCAATGTCATTAAAAAGTGCTTTTACATAATATTTCTTATTTTAGAAAATAACCGGTTCCTCGATGCTATCATCAAAATAGTATTCATTCAACTTAATTTAGCTTTACTAACTTAGAACTTATAATTTAGACTTCTTCTTAACTGTTTTATCATTCAATTTAACTTAATATCTCACAATTTACAATATTAAACTACAATATTAAGTAAATCGTAAAATGTGAATAATTCCTGCAAATAATTTACTATCACCAAACTATCTATAACTATACTATCATCAAGAATAAAGCGAGCGTAATATTTAAATGTAAAAAGTAATGTTTGAAAAACAAACGCAATTAGATAAAAAATGTTCGATTTAATAAAACTATATACAAACTTTTGTCTAAATTTTATTTTAAGTATTTTTACAGATATGTTATAATACATTTTCCAACTGAAAAATTAAGCGTAACTGAATAAAAACGCAGCATCTAGATCTTTTACTACGTTTTATCAAATTTTCATACTGAATTCCTCATGATTCATATTTCTCTTTGACTTTATTTTTATATTCTAAAACAATGAAACAAATTAAATAAATTAATTAATATTATCGTAAAAATGTAATGACAAAATCAAACGATAAAAGATAACTAAGTAAAGATTTTAATTAAACAACGATTAATTTGAACACGCAATCGATCAATATAAAAATATACTCTCCTTCTGTTTATTTTGTTATATAATTTAAAACTTTTCTCAATTACATTGTGCATGTGTGCAACATGTAAATGTTTTGTATATTTATTGAAATCGCACATCTCTCTCTAATCGTTCAGAATGCAAAATTAAAACTCTCGAAATAATAGTCACTTCCACTTTGCGCAATTATATCCAATTATTCTCATTATTATCGCGTATGCAAAAAGAGTACAATGAAATGTCAGTTTGCAACAGCCAGACATCCTTCTATTATCGGTGTCTCACATTACGCTTCATTGACACATGAATTATCGACCCGCCAAGTTTTACATAATAAACCGCCAGAGTTATATTCCTACACCATTGTCACACATATATGTTTTCTAGAATGAACGACCGACTTTGTGAAACCAACAATTGCTTCAGGATCATGCAAATGACCGTCAATAAATTCGCCTTGCGAAATATGCCACCGCCTGCTGGCGATTTGTCCTTTTAACGGCGTAATTTCAGCGCATCATCCCCCCTATTCGTTTTGGAGCATTCATGTACGTATTTGTACACGCGCGGACACGTGACTCGCGTGCATCTCACGCGCGATTCTATCAGCCATCAAAGATCCATAATACCCTAACTGCAGTTTCACTTACTATTGCGACACATGCTTCTTCGCTATTTAACTTTTCCCAGCACTTGTTCTGATCCTTATCTCTCCTTCTCTTCTGAAAAGATTATTAATTTAGATTTATTGTTAGTCACAGCATTCTTGCAATGCTACATCAGTATTATCTGAATCAAAAGCATGTAAGCATCAAAAGCCAATAAAATTTTCCTCATATATAAATTTTCGCTTTCATTTATTATGATAATATTTATTCAATTTTTATTTTATGTTTTATTTCATTTTATGTGTGTGTTACTTAATATTTATTTATTTACAACACAGCACATGTAAATTCAATATGACAGCACTGGATGTCTTTTCTTCTCGCATAATTTTTTACTAAGTCCACTCTTTTTTTCTTTTTTATCTTATCGTATAATTTTACTTTTTCTTTCTTCGTGTCTGATTTTAATCATATTTTAGACTGATATAATTTTTTTTGTAACTTATTCTAGATGCTCCAAAAGAAATGTTTAATAATCACGATAAACTTATTTATCTAATTATTTTTTTCTCACTATTTCTTTATTTTGTCCACTTATAACAAATATTGGAGATATAGTGTTTGTTTTCATTTTCTTCATTGTCAATGCGCTTCAGAAATGAATAATTGCTAAGTAATTTAAATAATTGCTTATTATACATACTGAAATCGTATTATCTCAACATTGCATCATACATCGATGATGGATAAACTTGAGTTGGAATATTATGCATTATGTTATTACTGTTCGTTGCGCCTTATTTATGCGAATTGCAAATTCTGTTCCACGTCAATCAAAGAATGAAGCATAAGAATTGTTTTCTTTTAAAGAACAGTTTTCTTTTAAAGAAGAATTATATTATAAATTTAAAATGTATACGTAGCCATGAAAAAAATGTGTTCGAACTATGTATGCATATATATATTTTTTTAAATATTCCTAAAAGATTTGAAAACAAATGAGATTTTCTTCACAAACTTTTCCTGTTCACATGCTTTTTTTGCAATGCTTGATTTAATCTTTGCATACATTAAGCAAGTTTAAGTAAACTTATTAAAATCGATATTCTTAAAAGAAAATGTATCAATGTAGATGTCAATGTATATTACCATATCATTATACATATACATGATAATATACGAGAGAATAAATTATACGAGCTGCAGCATTAATGAGCAATTACACTGTGGTTTTTAACAACAGATTGTGTTACCAACGTTCACGGTCAATGGCACAACCATGATTATCTCATATTGAATGCAGCGTATACAACTGTACACATTGATATTATTTTACAATCTACTTGACAATTTATAATAAGATTATTATCAATAATGTTATTTTATGTGCTGTATTTATTGTTCCATTTTCTATAATTATATGAAAAATAATATAACATTGATTGTAATAGAAATCGAATTAATATTATGTAATATCCTAATATGATCTTGATAAGGAAAGTTCTTGCGAGTACATTAGAAGCGGGAAGGAGGTATAACATTTCGAATATGTCTTCCGATAATTAATTCGTCAAATTTGCTCTCTCTCTCTCTCTCACATATTGTATTAATATCATCATTCAAAATAAATATTAAAATATATATATATATATATATATACGCGCAAAAAATAGTACTAAAGAAAGTAAAAAAAGAAACATCGAAAAGAATATATAAATTTCAACTTCATCACCTTTAATTTTTAATTTTTCAAACGCAAAATTAAATGTATGCTAGGATATTTAAATGTATGTCACTAAGAGCTTATTCGACTTTTCTCTTCCTTCCCGACGTGTTTCTATGCCACATCGATCCAAAGAACTCGAATACCGGTTCGCCAAGAAAGTCATATACCTTTCGCGCATAATGCGTTTGCTCTGTCTGCCACGACATGTGTACCATGAGTTTATTGACCAATGACGAATGCATTCAGAGATGGTATATCCCGCGACTTCAAACAACTTACTTGCAGCAATAGGAAATCACGCAATATTCATTTTCTCATGATGATTAACATTCGCGTGTCGGTCTCGTTAATTGTTAGCTGATTACGTATATTTTCCTAATAGCAAACAAGGCGAGATATAGGAAAGAGAAGGAGGGACAAGAAGTGGAGAAGAAATTCTCACAAGAGAAATTAATATTTTCTTGCATTATTATATTATATTATATATATTGAATGTATATATAATATACTTGATTAATTCATAAACAGTGAGTCTACAAACGCGAAAATATGTGCAATCAAATATCTACTTTGTGCGTAATTGCAAATTAAAAATACATGGTTATTTTCATTTCTAATACTTAAATATCAAATCCTATTTATTTAACTGAACATGTATTTAACATAAAATATATATAATTAATTGTTATATTAATCCAAGCATTATAGGAAATTAGAAAAAGTTATGCAAAAATTATTATAAGTTCTCGAATTATAATCAATTTAGTAATTTCTCAGAATATAAGTAGATCTTTCGCTTTTTCTTATACCTTAATTCTGTATGAGTCTTCTAAAAGAATTTGCAAATACTTAAGATCTTTTACTTTACGCAAGCTATTTCAACAGTGACCCATTGTATCGTTCATCTTTAAAATTTTATTAGTAGCGCTCTCTCTCTCTCTCTCTCTCTCTCTCTCTCTCTCTCTCACACACATACACACACACACACACACACACATTTTCTCTCTCTATCTATTTTTGCACTAATGTCTTTGAATAGAGTTGCCTGAATGCATTCATCGCTACTATGCATCGGTGCTCCATCATGAAAACATATACGATGTAGTATTGCGTTATCTGGTAATTTTACGGCTGTAAAATCGGCCGTTGTCTGTTTCGAATGTTTTATACGTCGCAACAATTCTCCTTGTGTGTGCGAAATTATAAGATCGAAAAACTTCCAAGTGATTTATTGTCAGCTACGTTTCTTCGTGCAATATCATCCTCGAGATTTACGAGGCGCTCGGATAAAACTTAACTTCGCAATTTATAATTGGCCTTTAATTAGAAAAAAAAATTAGAAAAAAAGAGTATTAACGAAGCTTATCGAAAATCGAGAACCTAGACATTGCAATCGAAGAAAAACTTATTTAGGATAATTGCGGTTGTTACACACGCAAATGTCATCGATAGTGACCGTTTTCATGACAGCGCAATTGCCAAATTATAGAGTAATAATCTTATGACTTACAGTGAATAGAAAGGAGCTAGCAATAGTTCATACCTTGCAGTTTCATGATAAAGAAGGAATATAACGAATGTGACGCGGTACAATAAAAAAAGAACATTAACATTGATCGTAAAAATAATTCTGCAATAGAAAATTATATAGCCGCAAGAACTTGACATAGGTGCTGCAACAAATCTGAGAAAAGAATAATCATTGTAGGTTATGCAATTTTTACAAAGATATTGACAAAACTAATATGTGGTATTGATAAAACTAATCTAGTATATAGTGTATAATTAACATGAAAAAAAGACAATTATTCTTGTAAACGTTAAAGTTAAATGAGGTCTTACTAATTTTCTCCAGAATGTCTAGTTGACTCGAAAGGAATTCTAACGACAATAATTTGTACGTTTCAACTGATGTAAGCAATGTCAAGTAGCAATTCTTGACAGAGAAAAAAAATAGAGAAATCGATTGCTCAACGAAGTTGCAATCATTCATTCATATATATATATATATATATATATATATATATATATATATGCTGTTTTAATTGTTTTATTTGAGATTGTATTTATGTATTTTCCAATCTGACAATATATTTTGGAAAATAATATAAAAAAATAATAATATAAAGAAACAATATGTGTAAAAAATAATATAAAAAAACAACTGTTTTTGAAAAAGAAAAATGAAGAGAAAAAGAAAGAAAAATAAATAAAATTTCTATTAAATCTCAAAATATTATATTTTCTTAAATTCACATAAATACTCAAATCAAATTTCTCAAAATGTTATTATTATTTATTTTGATAAATTGTAATAATTTTAATTGGATTTATATCTCCTATTTTGATCATGGTGATCATGATAAAGTGAGAGATATAGAAGAATAGATTTTAATTTTCTTTCAGCTCTTTCTTATAAATTAAATATGTATCACATTTATATGTATTACATACATTATACGAATATTCATTTTTATATTATACGTGCATGCATTTCAATAGTTTCTTTTATATAAAAATTATCATTATTAAATTATTATAATGTATATGTTGTTATATAACATTATAAATGAATAAACATAAACTACATTGTAAAATTCAAATTTGTGTTTATAATTATAATTATATAATCCATCATTAAAATAATTATTTTACACGTTGAATCCGATACTAAACAAAAAATTGAAATATCATACATTGACAATTATAGAATAGTAAAAGCTCTACAATATATGCATAAAAACAATATTGCATATAAACAATATCTTCTTAAGACTACATTTATGCGCGCAACGGCATTAATTATTTTAAATATATTCGCGCGTCAACAATATAATCAAGCTCTTTGAAAATAACACGTTTTTGTCATAAACTTATATTACTGTTAACTTTGTTTGAGCTCTGGATTTTTAGTATTTCGATAATTTTTATATTTTACTTTCTTAAATAGGTCAAACAGACTATAAAACTAACTATAAAACAGATACGAATATTGTCACGTAATAGTGAACATGTGGACTAATAAATATCTTTTTCTACAAATTTTATACAAATAAATAAATTATACATTGTAAATATATATATTTTATATAAGATGATTTATAAATGCATAGCAATATTTCCAAAAATAAAATGTACATTTTAAAACAAGTAAAAAATATTATTTGAACAAGAATCGTACATATTATAGTTGAAAAATTTTGTAAAATGTTTAAATATCTGTCTTGCACCTCCATATATGTTATAGCTTCTTACCGAGTATTTCATATTCGTTGAAAAATATCAATTTCGCATAATCTTGTATATATTTTGCATATTTTCTAGCAAGTCATGAATATGATTAATTTGTGTGCATGCATATAATAGATTTTAAATAATGACAAAAGTAAAAATCGCAAGTCATAAATATAATTAATTTGTGTGCATGCATATAATAGATTTTAAATAATGTCAAAAATAAAAATCGAATGGATTTAAGTCAGAAGACCGATTATAGTGTCAAGATTTCGATCTATTAATCTGGAGAAAAATTGTTTTAAAAAAATGTTTGAACTGCAATCCCAAAAAAGTAAAATTAAATATTTTCTTTTTAATCTCCAATAATTCAATTCAATTCTATAGTAAATTCTATATGCACAATTTACCGAAATTAATTATTTGAATGAAGCGCTTAATGAATATCTTGAGCGGTGTTCGATCTTGTGATATCAACCTTGCGGCCGTGTATGTACATTCAGGATCACTTATACTGTCTTACCAGTGAAGTCGACCAACGTAACAACATATTATTGGTTTCCTGCTACGCTTTCTTCCCGTTAGCCATTTCACCATCAATATATAAATATATGTATATATATATATATATATATATATATATTTACACACTATACAGAAAGTTCATGTGCAATAGAGCAAATGGATGTTCAACGACATTCACGCACGCGATCGCGTGCATGCGTAGATATGCCCATCTGTATGCCACGTGTGCCACGTGACTATTAACGAGAATCACACCATTGACAATGAAATAACTTCGCAAATAAACATATGATAAATCATGCTCATTTTAGAATCTCATTGTTCAATATCGCATTCTCCCATATTGTACATTCGAATCTGTATAATCAATTCAATATTCAATAAATTCATTGAAAAATTTAAATTTGCAACTGCGATTCATCGATAAAAAAATGTTACTTCACAATAGTTGCATTAATATTGAAAATAACGGTAAAATACAATTTTATACATTAAATTAATTGTGAAAAAATTCGCTTTTTTCATATATGTATATAATACTTTTAAATAACTAGAAAAGGATAATTTTTTTTAACTTTATACAATACAAACTAAGATAAATCTGCCCGTTAATCTTAAAATAATACACATACACACATACATATAAACGTTCCTCAAATCCTGAATTCCCTTCTAAAGTGCCTTACTTCTTTGATATACAATCTTTGTGAAAGTAAAAGCAGAAAATATTCTCACTGAAACTCTCTAAGTTCTACACTGTATAATAATTTGTGCAAACATGAGTAAGCGTAAAATATGAAATATAGGCAAATTGCACAAACATGTAATCTGCATAATTTTGTTTGATAATGACATAAACGATTTCTTCAATTCCATTTTGATTATTCAACATAAATAATATTACGTAATAAATTTTAGAATTTTTATAAACGAAAGAAATAAAACTCTTCGTTATTCTTTATTATATGTTAAATTTAAAGAAATTAAGATTAGCAAGAAAATGATATAATTTGAATTCTCGAATGTGTGTATATATATCGAAATTCGAATTTCTATTTCATTCCATCTATTTAATTTCTTAATCGTTACACAATTTGATTACTTAACTCGCAATTTCTGTATTTCCCACCATCCTACAAAGTGCGCTGTAAAATAAAAAACCTATCAAAATAATAATAATGTATCAAAGCGAACAAAGATATACATCTGTGAGCTCTTGATTACTAGCATATGTGCGAAGATTGAAAGAAAAATAATTCACAGTATTGCAATATAGCATTAAATCACGGAAGGCTGTATAGGAAAGTATATTACTTCCGCGTGACATACAACTAGTAATTTTGATACATGTTTTCATACATGGAATTTATACAACAAACATAAACAACGAAAGAACGAAATCGTTTGAAAAAAGGAAAAAGAGAATGTCAAGATTATTGTTACGACTGTGTCACGATTATTTTCGCTCATTTTTTTTCCACTCATTCCATCATTGTTAAAAAAGACTAGGTCGCTGTAAGAATCAATGCAAGAAAGTTGTATATCAAAGTTATAAGCATAATGGAAGATTTTTTTTTACATCTTTTTAATACTTTCACTACCAAGTGAATTAGTAGGAAGGACATTTCCTTACTGCAAAAGCATATTTGATCGCGATATTATTATTTCCAAGCCTGTTATTCGTGAGAGATAAAAGAAATCGAAACTTGGTAGAGAAAGCGAAGTTGAAGTGAGAAGTAAATATGTTACAGAAGATTTCCTGTTATATTTGCATTTTCTGCCAGAATTCTCCTCTCTCAACCCAATTTCTCTCATTTCGCCTCGATTTAATAAATAATTATAATAAATGTAATAAAGTTATATGCATTTAATGAATATATAATAAGTTAAAAAATTATTTTCATGAAAAATTCCTCTCGTTGTCGTTGTGCGGGAACAAATTGTATAGCGTGTCAAATAAGTTTTTCTTTTTTTTTTTTAATATCAGATAATTTTTCATTGAGAGTGTAACTTACACGGGTAATATTTTTCGCACATGTCAATGCCCTTACATATCGTAATCATAAGAAATGAAATCACTATCGTAATCGTGGCGCTTGTGAAATCTATATCAAATAAAATCGACTTATTTTCAATTCTCTTCTCTCTTAATAATGTAATGACGAAAGTAATGACGTTTTGTAAAATAAATGGGAAGAAATCAAGAATCTCTATTAAATGAAACGCGACACTTTCCTTCCGGAAATACTAATCCACAGAATAGTGGTTAGTGGCATCAGCAAAAACTAACGCGTTGATCTCTTAGAAAATGATAAATGTTAACAACTCTTAAGCTACTTCGTGGATCATGTAAAGAAAGTAGTAATCAATAATTTCAAAATTTCACAAATATAGAAAAAAAATCGGCCGGCAGAGAAGCTTACCTTTGAATTTTACACGTATAGCAATAGAATTCACTAGTTCATCCTCTAGGATCGTCACGGGACGCAACCACGCGATCTTTTTTTCAATTCCGCAAGCTCACAACGAGAATGACAATTACGTACAACACGACGATTTTAGGGTATATCAGCAATTTTAATCCAAGAAAAAAGAGAAAAGCGTCCCTATTAATATATATATTTTTAAAAAGAAATTAAAATGTCGCCAAAGCACGCACTATATAAAATCGATAAGAGGACCGATCCTCCTACGATAATCTACAGTGATTTCACAGCAATCGATCTCGCGCGATCCAATGTTTCCAAAAGACTGAACGACCGATCGCAATACGCTTGAAGTAAGCCCGCGGTGTGCTTTCCACCTTCAGGATCGAATAGTTGTAAGAAGTGGGGTGCGAAACATTTAAACATACGGTTTCTCGTAAGCACGACCACCACGATACCAGTCGATGTGATGGTGGGGTGCTTCCGAATGACCACAAAAGAAGTTCCCTTTCCCGCAATCTTTCAACGGTCCAGTTTTACTCGATCTTTCTCTCCTCTCTCTTTTACGGAATTACCATCGGCTGTTCTCGTCGTAATTACGTCATTCAAACTACGAAAGTTGTATGAGATATATGATTTCTTTCACGACAAGACGTATCTCTCCTTCCTCCTATAGCATAAATGCGTAATACTATTTAGAAGAAAAAGGGAATCGCGAACGCATGTAATCTGTGTATTTATAAGAGAAATCTGTGTACTTATAACAAAATATGTACTAGTCTATAGTTTTGTAATAAAGATCATATAAAATCGAAAGATGTATAATACTAAAGTGTGATTAAAAAATTTTTCAATATTTTTAGAAAATTATCTCTTTTTTCTAAAATTTAATTTATCGAGTGATTTGTTTAGTTTTTTACAAAAACTAAAACAAAATGATTTTTGAAATTTCCAAAATGCGCGAAGTCAATTTTAACCTGAAATTATAATTTACAATTATTATAAAAGGTTAAGCAGATACTATAGTAAATCATAATTAGGAGAATACTCATGAATAAAAAATTAATTTAATGTATATAAAAAATAATTTTCTCGAGTTTCTATAAGATATAAAGAGAAAAAGATTGCGTAAAGTTTAGATTTCGTGAAGTCAATGCAAATCTGCATTAATATTTTAGAGAACTTCGTGATTCTTTAATTTATCATTAAAATACTTATAAATAAAGCTTGTATAAATAGAAATATAATAATTATATTAAAAAACATTTTTTAATCAAATCATTTTGTTTTAGTTTTTGTAAAAAACTAAACAAATCACTCGATAAATTAAATTTTAGAAAAAAGAGATAATTTTCTAAAAATATTGAAAAATTTTTTTAATATACCGAATACAAAATATTGTTGATCATATATAATTCGATTATAATATATAATTAAAATCTAAGTTTAATATGTCTATAATCTAATAAGATTATATTAAAAAAATATTCCTAATATAATATTATCATAATAAATTGATAATATTATCACACAAAATCTCTGTCTCTCTCTCTCTCTCTCTCTCTCTCTCTCTCTCTCTCTCTCTCTCTCTCTCTCTCTCTCTCTCTCTCTCTCTCTCTCTTTCAAAATAGAAAAGAAAGTAGAAAAAAATTATTTCCAGCATATTGTTTATCGAAAATTTACAGTTCGTATTTCTTTTTAATCGTATAATACATCCGATTGTGAGAAAAAAACATAATTAAGTTCCGAGTGCATATTGCACTACTTATATTAATTTTATACATTTAAATATGTAATAATATAATTGCCTCCTTTAAATTAAAATTGTAGATTATTCGTGCATTATGTAACTTTTTTGTTATTTATTTTGATATCTGCCAAATCTTAATTACAAAAATTTATGTTTATTGGTAAATAAAGAATGCATATATCTTCCAATTTCTCTTATGAAAAATATTTTTTTTTCATATATATTATTTTTTCATATAAATATTTGAGAAAAATTTGGTAATGATTTGTAAATTAATATAATTTATTGTCTAATCTGCTTAGTAGTAATTGATTTTTATCATCAAAATTCTATCAAAATTTCTATCAAAATTTATTGATAATAACGCAAAAAGGTTATTGTATAAATTGCCGCTATTCTGCCAATATTTACAAAAATCTTATACAATATAAAGTAAAATATAATATAAAACTATAAATTATAATACAAAAAGCAATGCAAAAGATATATAAAATATACATTACTTAGCCAGTGCTTATACAAATTGAAAAACGCAAAAGCGCTTCGTTAGTAGCTAGTGTATTCTTAGTAAATTAGTTTTAGAGAGATTCGAAAGTAGAAAGATTTCTATCATATTGCCAACTTATACCGCATTTATGATCCATTTAATCTTGATTACAATTACAGATCATATATAGTATAGGTTTTAGCATATTTCGCAAACTATTTCTATATTGTTAGAAAAAGAAAGAAAAGATCCTAAAAGAAAAAATAATATATTAATAATATAATATTAATTATAAAATAATATATTCTTTGCTGAATATAAGATATTCATTTAATCTTTATATTATTTTAAGTATATTCACAATATAATATAATTCAGATGTAACAGCAGAATATTACGATATTATAAAATATATATTAAACTTATATTAAACTATATATTAAACTTAAAATATATATTTAAAAAATTATCTTTACAAAATAATTATTTTTTTGCGTAAAATTATCTCGTACAAAATTATTAAGATGTACATATTTAAAAAGTACGAACACTTTCTTAATCATTATGTAACATTGATAATTGGAAAGTTTCAGTTTTGTCTTGTCCAACATTCTTATAAAAAATAATTGGCTTAAATTAATAAAAGCATGATTTAAAAAATAGAAAATAAGATGCTCTATACATATATAATCAATTAATGAATTGATATATTCATGTATAACTTGATTACTAATTGTAATCTGCTCATTTTCTCGAGACGCAAAATCCTTTCTTACTCGCAAAGACCTTGAATGCGATACCATCGCGTCGGAGAAAGAGTAGGAGAAAGAATCAAGCGAGCTATTAAGGCCAAGAGAGAAATCGCGAGCGTATATAGTAGGTGATCGTAAGTCAGGAAAAAAAAAGGAAAAAAGCTCATCAGCCAGAGCAACGACTCTGAGGATGAAGATAGATCGTTCATTCTCCAAGGTCATTTATGCGAAGCACAAACGATTATGTCACTGGCGTTAAATGTCGAGCCATGATTCAATCTACAGAGCTATGATTCTGAAACAACACAACAGCCGCACATAGCATCAGGGATAAATATAAGTCGGTAAATGTAACAATCAACACTGTAATCACGCCGAGATTGTTGCTACAAGTCAACGTTCTTTAGGAGTATATTATATTGATATTTCAATCCATACCATAATGTCAGGTTTACGATTCACAATGTGAAAGTATAATTTTATTAAACCCATAATGTTGATTAATGTTATTAATAATACAATCGATTAGGTTAATAATGCAAGCGGTTTATAAACATCGGAAAATAGATTTGAAATTTGTTTACTTCAAAGTAAAATATCTTGAAAATTACATTACTGCAATGCGCTATTTATTTATGGAGTTTTCATTCATTTTCTTTATCATCATATTTATCATTTCTAGTATCATTAAATTAATTACAACTGTGCAAATATGTAAGTATACAAATAGCAAGAAACGAAATATTTTATAAAGAATTTCATATATATATAAATTTATCTCTTTAAAAAATAAAAATTACATATAACTTAATATTAATAAAAAATATATTTGTGTATAATATTAACGAAAAATTTTATCTCATTGATTTATAAGCCATAATATATTTTAACGAAACTTAATATCAAAATTTTGAGAATAAATCTTATTACCAAAATCCTTGATTCTTCTGTGATTCAAACTTTGTTTTCATTTTTTTACTCATTTTTTAAATCAATCTCAGCTTTATATTGCTGCATAATTTGCATATGATAAATTCTCCAAAATATCCTTTTAATCTCTCTATGTATTTAACATTTCAAATAATTAGAGATTAAATGAATATAAAGATTGAACGAATAATTTCGTAAGAAAGCGAATTATTAGTTGAAGAAAAGTAAAACTTTGAAGAGCTTTGTTTTCGTGATTTTTGTGAAAGAAAGTGAAGTGTGAAGTAATGATTTTTATTACATATATAATTTATAATTTTTATAAATAATTTCATTAAAATATAAATAATATACATAATAATGTGCGCGAATATAATATAAATAATATACATAATAATGTGCGCGAATAAAACGAAATTATTTGCACAAAGAGCCATTTCCGGTATACGTAGAGAAAACATACTTTCATTCATCAATGATGAATTTAGGTTAATTAATGCCTTTAGCATACCAATTACTCGGTTACTACGATGCATGTTTATTAGCTTCGAGAAAAAATATATACATATATTAATAATATATTATAAATATTATCAGTGCTATTTGTTACTTAATTAGGTAATCACACTATATTGCAATTATTATTATAAATTTCTTACAATTTCTCAATAATCATACAGGTACAAATTATGTGTGACATGACTTATTGCGTGTTACAATGGATCCTTTACATTTTCATATAAAAATATGATATGCACACCTGGAAATCACATACATTATAAATTGTTAGTCATAAGACGAGAAGTTAAATTAATAATAAGTGGCTCTTCAATATGAGGAAAAATAGAGGAAAAAAATTCATACATGATATTAGCATTTTTTCAAGTATGCATGAAAGACTTCCATTTTCGGACAGACATACACATAAGAATTCACTCATTTTAATTTCACTCATTTTAATTTTAATTTTACAAAAGCATTCCTGAATGTTTATATCATATTTAACGCGTACAATTTAAATAAACTAATTATACTTTACACAATAAGTTTTAGATATATATTTAAAGCAAAATGTAATCTTAAATGTAATTTTTTTCAAAAAAAATAACAATCTCTTATTCTTAATAAAATATAAGAAATAGTAAATTTCATTGCATCAAAAAATTACTATAATAAAAAGGTAAAAATTTTAAAGTACATCATAATAATAGATTGAAAAAGAACTCGGAGGATTAAATTTAAAAGTAAATAACACTTTTGTAAATTCGCATAAATTAATCATATAAAAAATAAAATTTTCATTCTTTATAAATCACATTAATATCTCATGTAAAGCAGACATTGGTTTTTACGTCAGAGGATAAGTCATGCGTAACGTATCTTAAAAATCATTTTTCTTTCGTCAGACTCAATAATACCTTGAATGAAACATAGTTGATATTCATCGTAATGCACGTGTAAACTTTTTGCACCTGGGCTACAATTCGAAACCGATTACTTACTTAACTGAATTCCGCGGATCGAATTGCAAAATCGGTTACGACCAATTGCGAAATACAACATATATTTCTGCAAACTCGCAAAATCGCGCATTTGCAATATCTCGGGGGAACGATATATATATATATATATATATATATATATATATATATATATATATATATATATTGATTATGAAAAACTAACGTAATAAAAACGCAACAAGATTACGCCAACTTTATCAAATGCAGTTTAATGAATAATTTGATAACATATTTGATAATTTCAAGCTAAATTAAACTATTATAAATGATTAAATGAAATTAATAAATACAGATAGCGTCGTCCTTTTTCTGCAAAAACAGATATATTTTCGCGCATTAATAAATTTAAACTTCTTATTTCTTAATTATAATATATTTTATTTTAATTTTTTAATATATTATTAAAAAGATATATTGTTACTATGAAATAATTAAATCAAGACATAAAATACTCAACAACGTAAATAAATAAATAAATATAAATAAATTTATAAATATTTCGTGCAGAGTTTCCAACATATGTTTTACAAAAAAAAATTTTACGCGCAATATAAAATCATGAAAATAATAAGAAAATCATAAGAATATACGGAATATAAGGAATCTCATTATTACGAGACGAAAAAGTGCATAATATTACGAACGTCCGGTATGACATAGATTTTGCGTACCTCAACAGTTATTCATCGTAAAGAAACCGTTAATGGAGACGAATAGAAGATCAGCAGGGAGAAGACAGCAATCGACATTGCAATCTGATGAATGACTATATATCGACGAGCAAGATCGTTGCTTACTAATCACAGGAAATCTTACAATCACCACCAGTCATTCGACGTGGAGCAAATCAAACATGTGTGAGTGAGGGAGCAAATGAGGCAGGTAAATGCATGCTTTCTCTGCATACTCGCCTCTTCGGTATTTGAACGAGTGTTGCAATTTCGTTGTTGGTGTCATCTTTTATGCAAAATAGATTGAAAAGAACGCGACATTAATTCTGCTTTAATCTGTCGTAAAAACCACATTTTTAATCTAAACACTAAATTTTTTTCATATTATGTATAAACGTTGATTAATAATCAGTACAGTATTGCTAAAACTATCAGAGTTATAAATAATTTAAAAATAAGGATATGTGTGTGTGTGTGTATTAAAATGTATAAATATATAAATCAATAAAAAATTTGAATGAGAAAGAGAGAGTTGAATAGTATTCAATATATCGATAGAAGAAATTTTGATATATTGATATTCTTTTTTAAATGTATAATATTCGCAAGCTTTGATATATTGATATTCTTCTTTAAATGTATAATATTCGCAAATGTATTTAAACGTATGCAGACATTTATGCGAATGTAGATAATTACACATTAAGCATCAAGTGAACCCTTTCCGTAGGTATGCCCGAGTGTCGATAATGGTTGATGACCACAAGCCGCTTATATGTATATAACACAGACTACAATCGATAATGGATTATTCTTTGGCAAATTTTATTTGCAATTAATTTAAAAAAATATAGAAAAGCACTACCACAATCAAGAAAAATGAAACTGTAAATCTAGAATGTGATTCTAGATAATCTTTCACAACATTAAATAATCTTCACCAATTCATGATTGAAATCTGCAGTAAAAAAAAAATTGTCGCAAAAAGCATTAGATTTCGAATAACCTTATATAAAATATTCGACTCTTTGTATTATTTTTTAACGAGAGAATTTTTAATATAATTTTTTCATAATAAAATTATCGAAGTATCAACAATTTTCAAATTACAAACGATTAATAAAGAAAGTTGATTTGTTTGATGATTAAATTTCGAGAACCCAAAAAAATTATTCAATAAATAAAATTAATTTTTAATTATTAAATGGGTAAAATGGGTTAATTTTTAATTATTAAAAGGATAAAAAAATATTCAAATTTAATATTTTAATTACAATGTTCTTTTTACGTTTTTATTTCTACATATAATGACATCATCCGCTTTGATTTGTCTCTTAATATATTATATATTGAACTTTTAACTCAAGACTGTATTGTTAATGCAATTTAAACTAAATGTATTGTGCAAGAATATATATATAAATTCTTATATAATATATAATATATATAAATTTTTTTATAACATATATAAATTTTTTTAATTAATAATATCTTTCAGTATTGTTGCTAATGCAATTATGTGTATTATAAATCAACAATTATATAAACTGTAAATCAATTTTCATCTACAAATGACTGATGATTTTTTGATGTTTAAGATATGCTCCATTTTCTAAGAATAGTGATCAAATATCAATGATCAAATAAAGTTCTGATATTATTAATATTAATCAAACATATAATTACAATCCATCTTATCAATTTGTTATATCGCAGCGTCTAATTAATTTTATTTCGTGTAGTAATATATTTCGCATTATATTACTGAAGTTGGAAATGTCCTCGATAGGAAAACGAAAATGTCAAAAAGTCACGGTTTATACACGAGTCGTTTACTCGTCGCGCAATTTATGAAAATGGCAAAGATATGACAGACACAACGCATCGCATATAACTAATTTGAAAGGAAAACTTTTGTAATATTGTATTTTTTGTCGGAATAAAACGATTAATTATTATCGAATATTTATCAATTGCACTTATTGTCATGTATATGCTTTTGTAATGCAATAAAATTAATATCAACTTAATCGCATCTACTTGGAAATTTCATTTTATTATCACCGAATAATCCATTAGATCATTATTTCTTGATATATGCATTTTACGTGATATATTAAATATAGAAAAATAATAAAATCTACACATTGGAATAAGCTAATATAAATTTGCTGATATCTATGCAGAGTTGACGCAAATATGATAGACTATTATTTGAGCTTTATAAATTATGAATCTTTCATAACTTTATATATATATATTATATATATATATATATATATATATATATATATATATATATATTAATGTAGCAATTCAACAAAATCATTATCGAATATATATATATATATAAGATAATGATTTTGTTGAATTGCTACATTAATATTTATATATGTATATACAGAGTGTTCGGAAATTCAACCGATAAATTTTCAAAGATTGTCGGGAACACCATAAGAATCACTTTTGCAAATGAATCTGGAGTCGAAAACATATCATTACATCGCTACGGTATACGGAATGTTTGAAAGAGTCGGGACCTCAAAATATCACAAAAAATAGAAGTTTTAAAAAAAATTGTTTCAAACAAAAGTTATAGGGTGTAAAAAAGTCTATTTACTGCAATTAACAAATACATATTTTTTCTTAAAAATAATTATGTGTTTTCTTTACACCAATTGATTCCTCTCATTATTTTGTATATAAAAGTATTAAGGTAAGATAATCGAAAAATGAATATTTTACAAGATATTTAACGGTTTATGTAAAATTTAAAAAATGATTTCAAGCCTCATAACTCGGAAAGTACTTAATGAAAACTAATTTAATTATAGTGTTTTGGAAAGCTCTCGAGATGAGCTACAAGAATATGCAATAAAAAATAGGGGGTCCCGTTTAAAAAATTCTAGATGGCCTTGTCGTGACCTTAGCGACGCCATCCAAAGTCAAATACATGGCACCAGTAAATAGATCTTTTTACATGCTACAACTTTTGTTTGAAACAATTTTTTGTAAAACTTCTATTTTTTGTGATATTTCGAGGTCCCGACTCTTTCCAACACTCCGTATGCCGTAGCGATGTAATGACACGTTTCCGACCCCAGGTACATTTGCAAAAAATGATTCTTATGGTGCTCCCGACAATCTCTGAAAATTCGTCGATTGAATTTCCGAACATGTATATATATATTAACATAGCAAGTCAACAAATTATTATCGACTTGAGATCATTAAATCGATAATAATTTGCTAGATTTTCATCATTATTTATTAATGCAGTTGGCAAAAACAATATCATGAGTATAAATCATCATCGCATATCATTTAAATCGAAATGAATTAAATCTCTGCAAATAACGCACAATATTATCTTGAGGCAAAGTTTAAAATGTTAAAACTTTTTCTATTACTAGTTTGCAAAAAGTTGTTATTATTTAATATCACTCAGTTAAAATAGTTAGAGCAAAAAAATAATTGAAACTAATACATGTATCTCTTTACTGTTTTGCTTATTTGCTTTTCGTATGAAAATATATATAAACAATATATAATCGCTTTTCTATTTAATCGATTGACGTTCACTCTAAAAAATCGATTAAAAAAATTTCTTCTGTGAATCGATATATTCTGCAAGTTTATAATTATGCGAATGATCAAAATGATTAAATGTGGATAATAAGTTTACGATTAATCAATCATCGCATACATCAATTGTACTATTATTATTAATAATCCATTATCCTTTATATATCTGAAAATAATCTTATAAACAACAAAAAAAACTTGCAAGAGAATAAATTAAAGAGAATAAATTGAAAGAAATTTTTTTAAATAAAAATAAGTTAAAAAAAAGCTCTTTTCTATTAATAAATTATTAAACCGATTATTTATTTTAAAGTTTATATATATTTAATTAATTTTTCAATCAATATAATCAATATTTTAATAAATATTTATATCATTTCATTTAAAAAAGAAATTTCGTAAATTCATATGAGAGTCGACGAATTGAATGCGACCATAAGCATACAGACACGAATAATGGTTGCAATGCAACAGGCGTTACATAGCACAATACTCTATATAAATGCAATATAAAATTAGCTATTGATTTTAAAAATATCAATCTTTTAATAGATCTACACATATCTTATTATGTTTTTAAAATATATAATAATGGGATCATTAACTGTCTGATATTTTCAGACATATAATTATGTCAGAAAAAATAAATACTAATAGACAATATTTTTCATGTTTATATAAACTAATCATAAATTTCAAAATTTAGTTACTATATAAATTTATTTATCATGTAAAATATTATATCATCTTTTGAGATTATATTCAATTACATCAATATTGCACTTATAATTTCCTTTAATATATATATATATATATATATATATATATATAATATATATATATAATATATATATATATAATATATATATATATAATATATATATATATATATATATATATATATATATATATATATAATATCTATTAAAGAAAAATAATATTAATATTAATATTATATATATATTTCAAAATAAACTTTTATTTATTAATTAAATATTAAATATTAAATATTAAATAAACTTAAATTTTTAATCTTAAATTTTTAAATATTAAATAAACTTAAATTTTTTAATTCAAATTATTTATGCCTTCTCAAAAAATACAATAAAATGAAATAATGTAACACTTTAATGTCAAGGTCATTTTATATGTTGAGAACCAGGAAATATGAATGCTGAGTCTAATCTGTCAATCAGACTATTTTTTTACCAAGTTACAAAAAGATCAAATACTTGTAAGCATTTGGCCTTTAAGAAAAATCACATATATGCTTATTCGGAAAGAATATTACAGAATAAAATAAATCACACTCTCGAATAGTTTCTAGTCTTAGAATAAATTAAAATAATTAATTTCCTATAAATTACAGAAATAAAAGATTATAAACTTGTCATATGATTAAGAAACATAAATTTCGACAATATAATTAATTAATATAATTAAATTTCTTAATGAAAAGAAATTTATTAATACATATCTTTACATATGTATGATAAAATTAAAATCCGATAAAAATATGAAGTTTTTGATGCCCTTGACTATATAAAAACAGATTTATCATCATGCTACAAACAAAAGAACGTCAGCAGTTTAATATTGATTCTATGTATAATATTATATAAATCAAGAAAAATTCAGTATATTTTTTCAGGCCTCAATATAATTTTCAGGCTTTTACGTCTAAATTAGACATACATATTTATACGACACTAAAAATTTAATCCAATTTTTACTCTCTAATAAATTATTTCTTACGTTAGTCAAATATCCACGTGTGATTTAGTAATTTATCAAATAAAAGCATTAATTTGTTAATTTATTGAAACGATACGCAAAAAAATAGTTCAATCAAATATGTATATTATATGCAAACAGGAATATAATTGCACTATAAAGACATTAACATCTTTAGTGTTTTATAAAGTCTGAGACATCTGTTCCAAATGGAATAATTAAATTTGTTTGATCGAACAAAAAACTGCGCTATTTTGCAAGTTTCAAAGTTTAATAATAAAGTTTACACATGTATCTAAAAATTCAAAAAATCAAAATTTTTTAAAATTTCATTCGCGACATTATAAATTAAACATTTTTTCTTTCTAATTTCGTAGATTTATTGAAAACTTTTCCAGTCCTATACAATTTTATGTATTTCCTTATACATTTTTTGATATTCTATATGTAGATATTAGTTTTGAATGTAATTATGAAAAATCAATATTACATAGAATGAGGATATTCTACAGCTACAACTTTAGAGACGTAACAATCTTTTTCTATCATAACATAACAAAAATACTTATTAATTCTTTTTTCGCATAATGAATGATGGATTTGTGTTATGTTATGATTTTTTCAAGAAGATAATTGTTCAAAGAAAAACTGAATATAAAATTAATCTTACTTATTATGTAAATGTAAAGAATACATCTAGAAATATTCTGAAAAATAGAAACATAAAGTCTGCAACATTATCTTAAAAACAATAAAATATACAAAATATCATGTATCTATAAATGTATCAAAATATAAATGTATTTAAACTTACAATTAGGTATATCTAAATAAAAAAAAGATGAACAATATAATATAATGTGTGATTTAAAAAAAATGCCGAACTTCTTGTATATCAACATAGTTCGTATAAAAACGTACGTATAAAAACATTGTACGTCATTTTCGTTGAACAAATCATAATACGTAACTGTGACAAATTATCTTGCAAGGAAAAATTGGATCATCAATCGATTATTTATAACGCTTTCTAAGAAGCTCGATAAATGAAGTTAATATAAAAGATTGAAAGATATTTTTAAAAATATTTGGAAAATAGAAGTTTTGCTAAGCCGGCTGCTATATATTTTATATATATATGATAAACAAAAATAATTAACAAAAACAACAAATTAACTGTAAATTACCACCTACATAAATTTTTATAAATTACATAGTTTTAATGAATTTTATTTATATCAATAATAGATAAATAAATAAATACATATATATAAGGGAATATTTTCTCTTTATAAAGTCCTTCAAAATAAAATTTTTTGCGTTGAAGTTTGAGAGCCTAAAATATGCGAATTTGATTTTTTTCTACGAAATTCATTGGATATGTTATATGATTATAAATCAAGATGGAAATTTTGAGATATTTATTGAATGATCTAATTTATTATATAATCTTTATTATCGTTTTAATTAATAGTGCTGAGTTGCAGAAATTGTCTCAACAATGACGTCAACCATTTAACTGTAATATATGCGTCTTATATATGTAATGTGCTGACAAATCGGAATTTTTACCGTTGCATTACGTCGCGAGCAAATTATTATTCTTTTCATTGTAATTCGATCTTACGAAATTCGATTCTAGATACACAATCTGATTTTTGACTACTCGAATTCCTTACAAGATTCTTTGCAAGCTTGCAATGTATATTTTGAAAGATATAATTGAAAAAATATCTCATAAAAATTTTTAATGTAAAAAATATTAAGCAAAACATTTTAAAAAATTGCAATTGGTAATATAAGATAACGTCAACATAGATTTCTCTAACATTAAAAGAATAGTTTAACAATTTATCAATTGTGCAAAGTATTATTTATTATATTATACTAGCATATTAATCATCCCTGATAATAGTTTATTCAGTAAAAATCATCGAAATCGCAACTTATCTAATCTGCACTAATACATTTGCCTAATGCAAGGTTGCATCAAGAATGCTTGATTGCGTATAAGAAAGTCATAAAACGTGTAATATTGTGTAATGTATTTGTGGCTAACAGAGCGAGTGACAGATACTTTAGCGAATATTTTAGAGTACATCCTTGAGAATGCGTGTAATATTATATATATATATATATATATATATATATATATATATATATATATTTGGAAAGTTAATATATATTGCAAAACCCCCGAAAAATTTGAAGAATATTTCACGTGATTATGCAACAATCAATACAAATGTAAATTATTAAGTTATTTTTATAAAAATTTTATAATTATCTTTCTTAGTTTGCTACGTTTTTATTCAAAAAGCGTATAATATGATATAATATAATAATAAACTTATAAGTAACTTTTTCTCTTGTTAAATTTATATTACTTTGTTATTCAAACTAGTTTGTTATTTTAACTTTGTTATTTTAACTTTATTATTTCAACTGTATTATATAAGTATAAAGAATGAGTAAACAAGTTTTTTATTTTCGTATATTACGCATAAATTTTTTTTTTTAATGGTTCGTATATTACGCATGAATTTTTTTTTAATGATCGGTATATCGATTATAAATATAACTTCTCTTCGATTAGACGAGTTCAAAGTGACACTATATTTTATGTCAATACAAAAAAAACTTAAATAAAAATCTAATATATCTAATATATAGAAATCTAATATATATAAATACATTAAAAATGCCTAAGAGTTGTTTGAAGAATTGGTATGCCTCTTAGGTCTCAAAAATACTGCTATTTCATTGAAAATAAAAAAATCACAAGAAATTCTTCTCTATAAATACATAACTGGGAGATTATTAACTATAGTAATAAATTAAATTTATATATATATATAATTTAAATTAAATTGATGCAATAGTTCAATGTACGGAGTGAAACAGCAAGATTAATTCAGAATTAAATTAGTGATGTAAATTAATTCAAATATATTTTTAATTAAATATATTTAAGTACTGTTGGCTCTAATGCTGTTACGTCAACCATAGTACACGGTCCAAATTACACGATTTGTTCTTACAGCACCGATGAGCGCGATTTAATTACGATTGCTTTGTATATTGTATTTTTATAAATCGTAATTTTAAAAGAAAAGATTATATAAACCAGCCAATAGATTCTTTAGACGAAATTCAAGGATAAATGATTAATTTTCAAAATTAGCTTTGTGTGTATCGATGTGTTGCCGAGATAAAAGAACATTCAATCTCAGCTTTGAAATGTTACGTGATGAACGTTTCTCTTATATACTTTACCTGTTGACTTTTAAAGCAAAGTTCATTTTAAATCCACTTAAAAAATCAAATCTGGTTTCAGTGTCGATTACTTCATCCTGTCAAATATATGATTCATATAACTCTTATATATTTTAAGAATAACCAGTACAAAGTCTACTTAAGAATTATACACTAGATAATGTATTCTAATCAAAATTTATATAATCAAGAACAGTTAGAATCTCTAATATTGGATACATTTCATTTGATTCATGATAGATTTTTTCAATATTTAAGAAGGAATTAGATTATTAATATATGAAAATTTGTATATTATATTTTCAATTTATACATATGTGTATATTAATTTTGCATATTTCATAAATTATTTTAATTAGATGTCGTATAAGATTAGTGCATAATATTGCCATACAATTATTAATTATATGAACAAAGAGAGACTTCAAACATTATTTGTTAAATCATTAATCATCGGATATATAATTGAATATAAATAAAAAATATTGAACAGACATCTATCAAGTAATATTTATTACTCTTTTCATATAAATTTGAATATAAATAAATTAGTGAGAGAGAGAAAACAAAACAACCAAGTAATATTTATATACTTTTTATACCAATTTTTTGTCTGTAAGTACTCTCTATTATATATTGCAGAAAATGATGTATCATGCCGTATAAGGATTACTTGTTGTTAATACCAATGTCTTTTCTCTTACAATTAATAATAATTTGAAAAAAAACTCTTATGTAAATAAAATGTTATAAAAACATAATTCTCTATCTGTTGTGAGAAACAAATAGAAAGACGTCATGGAAAGATATTATTGAAAAACAAAACGCTGTAGAGTGGAATAACACTCATAATAATCTCTAAAATATAATTTTATCAATAGGAACTCTAGAATTAAAATATTAAGGTATAGCGAAATCTTATTTAATATCTAATAATTACACCGCCAATATGCATTATTAATATATATTTTTTATTTCTGATTTTTCTAATATCATCATTATTTATGAAAACTTAATATTTTTATATTAATATTTTGTATTAATAATATTTTTATATTAATATTAATATTTTGTATGATTTTTTTGTATCCTTTTATCTTATTTTTTATGATAATTTGCTTTTACAAGTCTACTAACATACGTTTGTACATACATTAATCGTGTGTAGATTATTATTAGATTAACATACATAATTGCAAAATATAAAATATCCTAGAATTAGCAGAAAATATACAAGATAATATACAGAAGCAGAAAATATACATTCTTTACGTTTCTTTTCAAGATGATATATTTCTTCCTAATAAAAATGTTAGTTATGCATTGCAAAAGTAAAATCGTAATTTTTCACTGTATTTGTCAATATCGAAATTATTTCAATAATATCTAGGAAATAATAATTTTAATAATATTTTTATTTCAATACCTTTAGCAATTAAATGAAAATTTTATTAGAATCGAATTTATTTCACATTTATTGAAATCTCTTCGTTTTCGAAATTTAATTAAGAAAGACTTTATTTATTATTTTCATTAACTTATAGATTTAAAACTATTGGCACTTTGATATTTTGACGATTTCAAATATAATACAAAATACCATATCTTTTTACTTCTTTTATTAATTTTAACATATTTTATATTATATTAATAAATATATAAGACTAATGAAAAATATAATTACGTTAGAAAAATTGCGACTACTTCAATATTCTCTTTTATAAGATAAGTAGAATTAATTATATACGAGCAAACTTTCACTGTAACATCAATTTTTCAAAAAAATGAAATTAATCAAATGTACATTTTATCCGTTTTCATCCTATTGAAATCCATAAGAGCGATCGCATATCCAGAAACCGTATCTACGAGAAAAGAAAATATGAAAGATCGTTTCGAAAAAAAAAACCAGTATGAATGACGATAGATTTTGGGGAATACCAGTCCGTTTCTAGAATCGGCCTCGACGTCGTCGGTTTCTCAACGGAGGTGCGTGTTTCGAATGGTATGTGACCTTGACCGAAGGGTGTCGCGCCCGTGATACGGAGACATCATCGAGAAGAAACACCTTTCTTCTCCTCCAGACACAGCCGCCTGAAAAGCGACCTTGACTGAGCGCGGATTTTGCAGACGATCACCTGGTAGAGCCCCGATCGGTGCAGCCCCTCCTTGCGCTCTCACGCGCGCTTAAACCCCACTTGGGTTAGCCAATACTTAAACCGCGGGCTTACCGTGCCGCAGACTATTCTCGCAGCATCGTCTGGTTAGACCCATAAGCGCACATCCGCACTGTACACGCGCGTACACGCGTTTCAATTTAGTGCGCGACCTCACGACCTTTGTTAGGACTAATCATTGTGCGCCGCGCGAATCAGCACTGATCGCGCGTATGCGATCGTGGGAGTATATGTAGCTACCTGCACGCATACAGGTGTTTTTTTTTGACCCCGCGAGAAAAAGGAAAGTCGCATGAGCGATCGGTGGACGGAGTGACGAAAGCCTCCCTCCGAGTCTCCGCGACCCTTTGCTCGTCGGAAGGGGATCCCCTCGCGATCGGTATCCATCACCAGTGTTCGTAGCATCGGTCGACGACGCGTTTACCAGGTTCGAGGGAAGTGCGCGAAAGTCGAACGAGCGAGTCTCCGATGATCCGTTTGATGCGTCGCTCGGTTTGATGCAGCATCGTTGAATCATCGTAGAGATTGGTAACTTCGGGTAACTTCGAAGTAGCCAAGAGAGCAGGAGTGGTGAAGTGCCCGGCCAGTTTCTGATCGACAATCGAATCCGGCGGACCGTGAGCGGAAGGTAAGCGGTTTTTGGGAAATCCCGTGGAGAGTGGAACGCGAGCGAGCGAACAATCCGAAACAAATTTCCGCCGCGAGAAATCGGGCCGATTCCTTAAACGGATCGATGCACGTACGCGTGCGAAAAAAATTATACTGCAAAAATCCGCATCTCTAACGAGTCCGCATCTCCTCGAGTGCATCATTTAAATTCTTTTGAGGTATGCTGCACATTAGAAAATTAGAGAAGATGAAGGAAATTTGACAAAATAATGATACGAGACTATCAATATCGGACTAGGAAGACAAATTCTGTGTCAGAAAAATTTTTTCCCATTATCTTACATGTTTTGCTCAAATAATGAAAATATGATATCGTTGTTAACACATATATGCATCCTACATCCAAAATCGCACGCGTGACCTGGCCACAAATCAAATAGTAGAGCAATACGCTAATGTCGTATAAAGGATTCATCCTACTATGTCTGTTTCACGAATCAACTAATTATAGTTAAAAAACAATATAGATACAGTAATCAGCCTAATACGAGCTAAACTGCGGATGATAGGTCAGTTAAAAAAAACAAAAAAGTAGAAAAATGTCGATAAGTCGCACTTATTAAGAGAGCAACTAAAAGTGAGACGTTTCAATGCTTACTTGCATCTCTTCAGTCACGAAGTGTTATAATTCAAAATATGGTAATTGCATCTCGAATATAGGAAGTCACACAACGTGTGTTGTGTGACAACTTGGTTTCTTTCTCTCTAGTAAAAATTACATACACAAAACATAAGAAAATGACTAAAAAATAAAAGAAGAAATTTGCGCAAAAAGTAAAGAACCGTTACAATTATATATAATAATCATTAGTAAAAAATCTTACTAAATCTCCTAAAATTTGAAACCTCCACACAGACTCGAGTCTTAATATTAAAAATTAAAAAAACAGTGTTGCGATAACGGCAGACAGTAAGACTATGAGAAGATACGTTATTCTCAACGCAATATAACCAGTACAAGATGAATAATTCCAGATCAATAATTACAGATTTAATACAGAAAAAACGATTAAAAAGCGAAAAAGCGAATAAAATAATTTCATGCACTGTAATACCGATGATGCAATAAATATCGATTAAATCGTTTATATTTTATATGCCAGGCTTATTAATATTCAAAAGCTACATTTAAATATTGACAATATCATCAACTCATTATATAATATATTTTAGCCCGTCAGAATATATATTTTGCACATTAAGGTTTTCTCCCGGATATTAATCGATATCACGTTTTGTTAATTTCGATCGATTTTAAAATGAATTTCGAAAAATAGAAACAATTACTTTAATATGAGATGACAAATATTTCCGTCAAAAAATTTCAGTAAATTTTTGTGAAAATATACACAAAAAGTTAAAAATGCAAAATTACAATTATTTTATTAACGCATAAACTATTGCAAAAATAATTATCGCTTCGCTATTTAAATCATATCCTGTTCATATTGATAAAGTAGACCAAGTAAATTTTCTTCGACGCAACTGCACAATTTCACCGTGTCACATGTATATTCTCATATCACAGTAAGTTCTTCGAAAAAATGTCACATTCATCATTTTTGACATTAACTCTCTCTCTCTCTCTCTCTCTCTCTCTCTCTCTCTCTCTCTCTCTCTCTCTATCTCTCTCTCTCTCTTTGCCATAATATTTTAATAAAGTATCTATCAAAAAATGGGTCAAATTTGATCGCATCTATACACACACACACATACAAATGTTTAAGAAATGTAGGCTTTTCTGAAAAAATTTACTTTAAAGAGATTCTACAAGAATATTGAGAGAGAGAGAAAGAAAGAACAAGATTTCATTAAATAAATGATCGCAATTTATCAGTCTGTTTAATATTTGAATATGTAAATGTACAGTCTTTAAAATAGCTGCGCACTTTTCATAACTAAGATGAAAAATATATACATTAGAAATGTCGCAGCTGTTTTAACTCAAAGTGTCTGATCCTACTATAAATGCTGCATATATGTTGTTTCGACAGATGATAGAAAAGAAGATCCTTTCTCGAGCTCTGTAAAAATTTGGCTCGTCTCGCAAAGATCTTCTCGCTGGTCTGTGTACACGAACGTGCATTCGCTTTGTATGAGCAACTACTTGTTATAATGTAACCCCTACGTATGTATGTCCAGGCACGTGAAATGCGTAACATTACACAACTGTCTCGAAACACGTCGTAATATTCGGCACAAGGTCGCTGGACCGTTTTCGAGCCAGTTTCTTAATAGCGACGCGATTTCGCGTATCCGAGGAAAACGAAATCTGCCCTTTTGAAGCGACATCAAATAAAATATAAGTTGCACGTAATGCAAAAAATTCTAGAATTTTTTAACAAAATCTTTGACTCAATTTGTAGTATTCAAATCTAATTAGATTCACAAAATGAGCAGCAAGAAATATATTAATTAATTTTTATGTAATTCACAAATATTCATACAAGTATACAAAATATCCATAAATAATATTAAATATTATATATAATACAGAATATGGTAAATTAAGTGTGCAAATCATATATACACACACAAATCATTTAATTGATACTTAATAATTGAATAATTATATTATGTCTTTGCTTAAATGAACAATAATGATATCCTAATAAACGAGAATTAGTCATTATTATATTACCATTAATAACAATATATCTTTCATGAAGCGAATAAAGTGAGCAAGATCAAAATAACAAAAAAAAATAAACTAATTATCTGAAATTATTATTTTCAAATACGTAATTAAATAACTATGATTATGATCATTTTCCATATCTTTTTCGAAATATTTATAGACTATATTTACCTTGATATTTACATCTAATCATATAAAAAATAAGATTTTTTCTTATTATAAAGATAAGAATTGTCTTATAATAGTACAGCATAAATTAAATATAAACATAAAAAAACGATTATTAACGAATTCTAATGTTTTTACATTCTAAATGAATACATTTGAATCGCAAAATCTTCCAATCTTGGATAAATCATAAAATATAAATATGCGTTTTACCAATCGAAAACATCATAAATGCCAATTTGTTTTGTAAAAACAACTTGGCCGATTTAAAAAAAAAGTATCTTTTTTCTTTTTTTATAGAAATTTATGGAAATTTGTTTTCAGTGTACAATTTTTATAATTGAATTATATCTAATATATTTATATCTATTTATATCTAATATATTTATATCTATGTTTATATCTAATAATATGTTTCTATATATAATATAATCAATTTCTTAATAAATTAGTTTGTTCCTTTAGAGATATTATATGTATGTAAATCAAATAAATATTTTTTAAATAAAATATTATGACAAAAACTTTTAAAAAATTAATTTTAATGTACAAAGAAATCAATAAAAAATGTTTTAAGCTAATTTATGTAAGCATCTTTCAAGTTCATTAATTTTAATAGTATCCCTGAAATGTTTATTACAGCATTAAATTTTAGACGAATAAAGATGAATGATAAAGTAATTTGATTAAATAATAATATAAGCTTCGTTCTCTCTGCCGAGATGAATGATCATCGCATGCAAAAGGTGTTGAAGCGACGAAAGAAATAAATCTCATATTTACACTAAAGATTAACGCACGATTTCATATGACACAATATGTGTCTCTGTAAAACTCTGAAGATATTTTGCGCTAGTCAAGGCTAAGATCTCTCCAACGGAGATTGCAGAATTTCGAAAGAGCGTTAACGTATCATTGCTTTTATCCAAATCGAGGACATTGAAGCACTTGAGAATTGCGGCAATTACTTTCAAGTTGTTAATAATAACGACATTTTCCTCTTCTTCATTCTTTCAACCACTATCTTCTAATTTATGCGCTTAGCATATTAGTTGATAATCTCGATTTATATTAGTGTCTAATCTAGTCCAAATAAGAAATGTATTCAGAACTCGACATTTTAGTGAAATCCATAATAATAATAATTCGCTGGCTGGAAGGAAAATCGAAATAAAATGTTAGAATGCGAATTGAAAACTGCGCGTCTCATAATTAACTCATCTAAAAGCCCTAACTCTAGATGAATAGCTGACAAAAAGGAAGGGACTACGAAAATGATGATGAGATAAAGTTTCACGATGTAATTGTTATACTTATAAATTATACCTCATTCTTTGTCAAGCAACTAAACAAAGCCATCACATTGAGCAATAAATTTCAATTATAAATGCAAGAAACGCGCGAAATGCTTTGAATTGTTTCAAATCGACTATCACAATCAAAATCTGTAATATTTATAAAAGAAAAACAAGATTGTAATCGATCGGATTTTGTGGTTTTACAGAAATGTTGAAACTTAGGAAAACTGAGAGAGAAATAATCTAAAGAGGAGAATGTACGTAATTTTCTATTGATTTAAAAAATTATTATAATTATATCAGAATAGAAGAAATTGCAGCACATTTATATCTTATCATTATTTCGAATTATTTCCGTCATTATTCTAATCTTTGACATTTGTGTATATAATTATATTATAATTTTATTAATTTCGTACATTTCAACTATTTTCTAATCCGTACTATACCATCATATAATTGATAATGTAATCATAAATCTACGCTTTTACTTAGACATTTCTAAGTAATGACGTTGTTATTCTCATTTAAGAGCGGTGAAAACCGTTTTTAAAAGTCGATAGATTTCGATCGCGCAAAAACAAACTAGTAGCACGGAGAAATTAGCGAATAATACCGGGTTTTTTTAATATATACAAAAGATTGCACGATGACGTATAATGAATAAATCGACAGAAAGAACCCGTTCTGAGATATAGGACATACATTTCCGAGCTGCGGGCAGAAATAATGCAGGAAGAGAACATCGAGAACAAATAGCAATGAGTATATGTTGTTAAAGAGAAATTTCACAAGAATGAGCGAAGAAGAAAAACTAAAAATCAATATAAAAATCTGTAATAATTATACACAAAATATTGCGCTCTATTTCTTTGTTTCGACGATAGTTAATTAACTCGAATAAGTGTAACAAACGATTGCATGAAGCTATAATATCTCGAATCTTTAAAAGATAATTAACTGTTTACTTTTTAATTACACTTATCTTGTTCGAAATACATAAGATGAGAGAACTTAAGAAATACATGCAATGTTATAGATACAATCGATGATACATATTTATCAAGCACGCAAAAATATTAAGAAATAAAATAATAGAGAAATAATAAAATCAGTTCACAAAATACTCGGCGAAAAATGGAATTGTTGTTTATCTTTTGTCGCACTTATATTAATGTGAATGCTACTTCTGATAATTTATCATTTATGAATGTAACGTATAACTTTCTTGACACAATTGTAATCCGGTCAATATAACCGGAATTTCTTAACCGCAATTTCTTAATTTCCTAGTCGCAATCGAACCAATTGCATTCTTCTTGCATAAATCAATGTCGTTAAGTAAGTTCCATTTAATCGATTAACTCTCGTCAAAAATATTGCTAAACGATTATTATACACAGAAAGCTGACATAGCAAAATTTTTAATCGGTCGAGAAAGCGAGACGAGAAAGAGAAGTGCACTGCAAATCTTTCGTAAAATTAGAACATCATGCTCAACATATGCATAAATATCGTTAGAATTTGTTAAAAAAATAATAGCTTTTTAACTTTATTTCCAAGAGTTTAAGTACATGAATTGAAAATATAAAAAATTAAAATATAAAAAATATAAAAAATATAAAAAATTTTTGCAAAATAATGAATTAAATTACAAAAATTAGAATGAATACTCTCTATTCTTTTTAGGCGAAATGTCACGGAAAGATCAAAACAATCTCGATAATGCTGAGCAAAAGTGATTGACATACGCGTTAAAGTTTTGATTGGAGACGATTAGTAGCACGAGATCAGAAAGTAACAAGAAATGCGCGCGAAAGGGAAGAGAGTAGTCGCATTCGAGAAAGTGCGAAGCGGAAGAAGAGATCGAGGAAGAAGAGAATAAAAGGAAGAAGAGTCACCTCTCCTGGCATGACAAATGTCTCACGTTATACGGCCGATCCCGGCAGAGGCCGACCTGCAATTAAACGGTCGAGACGACCCACTTACCCACTAAACTCAAAGAGCCATCCCGCCGCACGGATGTTACCATCACATCATCGGAATCCTCTCTCATTGAGAGAGAACTCGCTGACACTGGCTACACGGCATTTCTCTCTTTTTCCATCTCCCTCTGCTCGCCGATTTCATCTTCTTCGTATTTTCGCGGTCGTGCGAGACTTTCTCTATGTAACGAGTACCGTTTTACTCTACGGATCGCGCCGTCTGAACGATGTACCGAGAGATGAGACGTGAATCAGGATTCTTCATATAAAACGTGCCACTATTAACCTTGCCGAATTAATCCACCGCTCTCCCCAATAGATAAATTTAACGTTTAACATATTATAGTGATATCTTAAAGTAAAATGACAGGTGTTAAAGGATATATGATCCAAAGATATATATTTTAAATTATGTACAAATATATATACACGGTATCCCAGACCATCGGTACACCCCTTTCAAAATGAAAATAAATGGCTTTTATCAAAAATCGCGAACAATTTTGAAATACATCGGGTACGCTCTATCAAATGGTGATATTTTCAATTTTTGATTCCGACCAGAAATACGTCATCTGGATCGGAAGTTGAATTTTTTTAGGGGAACATGATACTTTTTATTAGAGATTCGAATTGTACATGAAAAAATAAGAGACTTTTGTATCAAACGTTTTTTCTAAAAGTGTCTCTGTCAATCTTAAAATTGACCCTCATTATTTCATCACAGTTACCTTCAAGATCAATTTTTAGATTGACAGAGGCACTTTCAGAAAAAAACGTTTGACACAAAAGTTTCTTATTTTTTCACATACAATTCGAATCTGTAATAAAAAGTATATTCCCTATATTCCCCTAAAAAAATTTAACTTCCGATCCGGATGGCGTATTTCTGGTCGGAATCAAAAGTTGAAAATATCACCATCTGATAAAGCGTACCCGATTTACTTCAAAATTGTTCGCAATTTTTGATAAAAGCCATTTATTTTCAATTTAAAAGTGTACGGGTGGTCTAGGACACCCTGTGCATACATACACACATACACACACACAAAGACATCTCGTTTCCTCTCATATATATAAATATATTTAAGAGATATGATTTTCTTCCTTTCTTTCAAAATTTTATTTCTCGTAAGAGAAAAATATCTATTTTCATGATTGAAAACAGATTTTTCGTTCTCAATAACGCATAATATAATTGATATAGACAAACTAATTTTTCTTACTCTAAAGATTAAAAAATATTGAACGTATTTGCGAATTCTCATCTGATACAAAAGCGCAACGAAAATAAAATCAATAAAATGAATAAAAATTCAATAAATTTTTATTTTAAAATTTAACGAAAAATCCACGTGTATAATACTTTCACTTAAACAACGTAAGAAATATTTGTAGAAACTTAGATCGTTAACCTAGATTCTCTCGGTAAACAGTGCAATGTATTTTTGCGTAATCCTAATCATAAACAATATTGACATCGCTGACATGACATGATTGTGTTTAAATAACCGGGCATCCGGTTATGCAAAATCGGAGGTTCATTCGTTGCGGAATGTAACGAAGGTTGCTCGAGAGTGCAAATGACCGATGTCTTTCCGTTTTGACACCCACATCATGTACATATATATGTACGCGCGCGCGCTATGTAAAAGATAAAAACCGATGATAAAAACTGACCATTGTATGGCGTAAAAAGGTGAAGGGCCACGTAACGACATTGGGCAACCTTCAGTCGCGTATAGCCGTTACTCCAGTTTTCGCAGTCCGGGCATTGCAATTTCAATTACGCAAACGCAAAAACTCTCCGCTAGCCTTAGAACACCGCACAGGCCACTGAGGCGATGATCGAATCGCGGCTCGTTTATTTTTCTGGTCTACTTGCCACTTGTTCATCCCCCGTGTCCATTTTAAAACACGTATTAATTTATAAGCGTATTTCGATAACCACACGCATAGATAAAGATGTTACAATAAACAATGTATTCCCTGTTCGTATAATTGGATATGATTGTGTGACTTATTTAGGAAAAATCCTTGAAATAATCGTTTCTCTAATCACTTGTTATTTGAAATCCTTGATATAATTTACTAATGATTTAATGTTAATCGCACAAGCGATTATCCCAAGGAATTATTCTTTTTAAAACAATGAGATGATACATAATTGAAGATAACACAAAAGTTCGGGAAAGTATCGTTTTAATTTATCAGATGTATATTTTCTGGAACTTGGTTTTTTAAACAAATTTTAAATATTAAATCGAGATAATTTTAGAATATGTACAATAAATTTCTTACATATACACGAAAACGTTTTTCAAAGGATTCAATGCATTTTGCAGTTGCATCACGATTACGGAAACCATGAGTAATCAAATTGTGAGACTATCGTAGTTACGATCTTTTCTCCCTCGTGCAATTTTCTCTAAACTGTGTCTTCAAAAAATTGCAATACTTAATTCGCATGTCCGCCGAAAGTATCCGAGTTACATCATAAATACGGAAATCATAAGCAATCGACTGTTACGAATCACGAAGACGCAGTCGCGCTATTCTCGCGATTCCATTCCATTCGATTAGTCGATGTCACCCAACATGACGAAGTGGGAAAAAAATCAGCGAGAGTCTCCGAAAGATGATTACATGGAGTTCCCTAAATCGAGCGCGGAAGTGAAAATCGATTGCGAAAATGATTTAGGCGATTACGATCTCTTACGAGAACAGACTGTCTCCTTTGTCGCGTTATACAAATTGGTTGTCATGCGCGAAAATTCGCACGACTCATGTATAATAATCTAATACAAATCGTCTACGGGAATGTAATCTAATGACCATACGGTAAAACGGTATTGATGCACGGTAAGATATAAACTTTTTTCGCGATGAATGACGAGAAAGTGTTATTCGTGAATTAGTGCTGTTCATCGGCAACATTTACGACTAATAATTTGCTAAACATTTACGAATAATAACAACAAGCTCTAAATCTCGAAAAGTGCATTACGTGACATGGCAGCGACAGAGTGCTGAACATGCGACGCACATCCTCAATTATTATGCACAACATGATTATCCTGCAATTACGCAAAAAACTTATCGGAAAAGGTCAAATATTCATAAACACGATTATGTATGTATATATAATAAAAAATATGAAGAAAGATGTAGCGATGATATTCGGAAAAAATTTATTCTTTTTATGTTATTGATTTTTTTATCTTCTTATCTTCATATATTGCAGATTCACGTGTGGAATGTAATTATAAAATATGTACATTAGATAAATATTTAGTTCGTTAAAAATACAGAAATAATTAATTTAGATTAAAAATATATACTTTTAATGTAAATTAATTATTTCTGTATTTAAAAAATATATATTTTTAATGTAAATTAATTATTTCTATATTTCCAACGAATTAAATATTTATTATTGTATATATATAATATTTGTATTCGCAATCCTGACATCATTGCACTCGCTCATAGGGACAAAGATACAGTGATTTATTCGTGTGCAAAACAAGACAAAGAAAAAATACGAGGTGATTAATGGAGACGATAAAAACTAAAGAGGGAGGGAAGGAAAGGAGACCGGTTGACATCCGTACATAAAGTCACAGCGAAAGCGTGGCATGATGACTTCGCGATAACGCGAGAATTCTTAATGATGTCCTCGACGAATTCCCTAAGCCATTGCGTTCATACAGGCTAGATTCGCTTCGATCGATGGTTAGGATTATATGTATAATTGCGCATCAACGTGAGCGGAAAGAATTATTCGCGAATCTCGATTGCGAAATTGCATCGTTTGAGAGAATGCAATTTAGTCAGTCCATGATGCACAATAAATGTATATGCATAGAAAGAAGACATATTCGTGAAAAAAATAAATAAATAAATATTAATTTTCTTAAATAAAATTAAAATTTATTAGAATATTAATAATTTTAATTTAAACTAAAACACACATATAATAAAATTTAATTTATTTAAAAATTAATATTTATTTTTTTATGAAAATGTTTTTTTCTTTTAAAAATATTTTATTAATTTTTCATTTCAGAATTCATTATTTTACATCAAAAATAACAATTTTTTTTACTTCTAACAAATTTCAATTTATTCAATTTTTTTAATAATTTATAAAGTGTACGATTTGCTCGATCAGAGATATTAACTGTAGATGATCTGATAAAATTGAATGCCTTACTCAATAAAAATTGCAAATATCGAAATCTGATTCAAACAATCAATTCAAATGAATCTGATTGTAGCTCAGAGCGCAACTAAGCGCAACCTACGCAAATACATATATCCGACAATGAATCGAATCAAGCCAATATTTATTAATGATATGCAGAGAATTGAAAATTTACAAATCTTTATTATCCTTCTATCATTAAAGAAATGGTTTATTGTTCTTTCACATTCTTTGTAAAAAATATTGATGATTTTAGCATATATGTCTTAATAATATTCGGAAAAAAAATATATTTCTCTCGCGTTTGCATCTGTATCATTCACAAATTAAAGTATTTTTCCCTCGTCACTCAATCTGATAAATCAGCATTTTGCGCACATATTGCACATATTATTTACTCTATGTATTATAAATCAAAATATTCTGAAATTATTTAACATAATAATTTTTATAAAATTTCTGATTATATTTAAAAATTATGATTTGATGAGTAATGTGAAATTTTGGGAAAAATTAAAATTAAAATTAAAATTTAATTAAATAAAGTTTATTTTTAACAATCAATAAAATTTAAATTTAATTAAATAAAGTTTATTTTTAAATTTAATTAAATAAAGTTTATTACTTAAATTTAATTAAATTTTAAATTTAAATTTTAAATTTAATTAAATTTAAATTTAATTAAATAAAGTTTATTTTTAACAATCAGTTTTCATAATCTTTTTTCTAGAAATGGCATCGGCGGCAGCGGAGTTAGTAGCGGAAAGGGAGCCGGAGCTCATTCTCGAGATGACGGACTCAAACAGAACCTTCGTAGGCGCCCAGGGCTTGGTTAAGATGGCCTTAGATCAATACACGGAAATTCTCGCGACAATCTCGGATCCTCGTGTCGGTGACTGGCCACTGATGGACTCGCCTGTACCAACAGTTCTCATTGTACTCCTTTATATGTATGGCGTTGTCATATTCGGCCCGCGTATGATGGCCAACAGAAAGCCGTATAAACTCAGAAATGTCCTGGTAGCGTACAACGCATTTCAAGTTGTCTTCTCACTAGGAATGATGTACGAGGTAATTGAATTTTTTATAACTTTCTATTATGATTAATCGAGGATATGATAACATTAATTTCATCTTTTTAAGAAAGTAAAATAAATTTATGATTCCTCATCAATATAAAACCAACATATGTATGTGTTGTTTCCAAATAATAATAAATGTATAATAAATTCAAAAAATGACATATTTAGTCTCATCTAAAAAATCTATAATATTAATAATCCCGATAAAATTTTTTAAATATCTTATATGATTCAAAATCTATATATTTTACATAAAAAATTAAATATCTTGCAATGTTAAAAATCGAAAATAGATACTATTAAGAGACTAACAAAGATTTTTTTTATTTACGCTTTAACGTTTTAAAAAATTGAAAATTTTTAAATAAATATATAAAGCAAAATATATGTATTGTACGTAAAAAAATGTTGAAGAAGATACAATTAAGTTATTAGGTAAACTAATACAAACTGATTATTGAGAGAATCATGAAAGTAGAATCTCGATAAAGAGGCACACGAGCTAGAAATCGTATAATTTGTGATCATACTACCTTTAGGCGGAAAAATATGTTCACGAGGAAGAGAATAACAAAAGATAAGAAGAAAAGGAGAGAGTACGTGCATGCGAGTGACTAAAAAAGAGAGAGAAAGAGAGAGCTCGATATGACCTTGTCCAAGTCACCCTTGACATTCACGTCTTCTTATAGCCATCATTAGATCCTTGCTATACAGGAAAACACATACACGACGCACAAAGTTCACGAACGCTAACGATCCGTCAGGATCTAAAGACTCGGCAATCGAAGCCAGTCAAGCAACTTCTGCCTCGTTATATAGGTCACGATATAAGTATGCCATCGGTATAGTACGTATTCGCGAGATCGAAAAGGATTGAATCGCTAGTCGCGGAGATGACGATGAATCGAAGCGAACAGTATACGAATTCGCAAGATTGCTACGGTTAATAAAGTGTGACGGTGAAAGGAGATGCTGAATAATCGCGTAATCATTGACAAAGAGAGAAAGAGAGAGATCGAGAAAGAAACTTCGACCTAGAACTTCAATTATGCTGCGCGAAAAGTCTATGTAACACGCGACAACCAAATGCGATAATTCCCATAAGATACGTATTATAATTACGTATTGTAATTAAACGTCATCCGATCTTAATTAGATATGTTGTACAGTATTTAATCAATCGTAATACGTACAATAAATAAGCGACTTATATCACTATTATCGCGACGCTCACATAAATCACTGTACGCTCAAAATTCGCTAAAAAATAATGTGGTGACCAGATCAGAAAAAAACGTGAATTAATCAAAATGAAACGAGTCAAATGACCAGAGACAGGAATATAAATTTTGTACAATATTCTCAATTAATTTTCACTAAGCGAAAATGAATAAGAAATGAAGAGCAAGATTTAAAAAATAAAATATAAAATTTGACTCTTTGATTCTACCATGTTTTAAAAACAATAAATTAAAAAACAAATTATATAAGAAAATTTATATTTTAATCAATTTTTCAATTATTTTGAATTAGATTTAATGATCTTAATTAATTTTAATCGTTAAAAGTTTTATTTTCTTTCATAATAATATTTAATATAGTTTAATACAATGATTTTTAAAGCACATAAATTATAGATTTTCTAAATTAATAATCATAGATATTAAAAACGATAATAATTATAAATATGAAAGATTATACATTCATTTTCTTAATGTTATCAATATTAATATTTCCATAAAAATGCACTTATTATTGTAAGAAATTATATAATCTTTTAAAATAAATTTTTAAAGTATGCATAAATCAATAAGAACAAATGAGTATTTAAGAATTATTAAAAAAACTCATCATAAATAGAAATTATTAAACATATTTTAACTGAGTTCCATTCATTCCTCGAGAGTTTATATATTTAATTTGATTTCAAACAGACAGCAGTATAAGCTTATTATAATTTCAAAGCGAAGTTTCAATAAAAATTCTAATAACAACTAAAATTTTAAATCAAAAGTTGTAAATTTCAATTAATTAAGAAAATTTTAAATTTCTGATAAAAATTTTTAATACAGATATACAGTCTCTCCAATCAATATCATTTCCAATTCGCGCATTTATTTCGGATTCGAGAAATATATTTAAAAAATGTAACTATTATGTGTAACTATAATAATTTCAACATTTTGAAATTTCCAATAATGTAAACATAGAAATAAGAAATTATATTCCTTATAAATTTTGAAAAATTTCATTTTCTCGTAAGCTATTAATTGGATATAGCGCATTAAAAGTTCTGCTCGTAAATTTAGTGGTAAAATTGCTCAATAAAGAATTTACAATTTTAGAAACAGAGATTACATTTCTCCTTCTTTGATAGTAACCTTGACCTACTGATTACCGCATAACTAGGCGTGGTCAATATCTTTATTTAGCAACCTTGTTCTGAACAAGGTTATCAAATACGAAGCATCCGCTTTGTAATAATGTAATTAAAATATTAATTTCGCAACTCTCTTGTCTTTCCCCATTTATTAATCGTCTATTTCTCAAATGGAAAGATATTAATCAGGAACTAATTTATATTTTGTAGTTATATCATTTTTATTATCATATTTTTAGCTAACATATTTTAACAGATTTCTTCTGTAAATATAATAGAAATATGGCTCTTATCTTTTTAATATTTTCGCAAATTTCACATATCGATACAATGCAATTTTACATGAATTATTAATTGCATGCATTTTTATTGCAATCCTTAGAGATAAAAAGACTTAAAATATATAAATATTCACAAAATTTCGTGTAAATTTTTACGTCGACAGCACTAAATACTTTTTGTTAAAATTGTACTTAACATTTTATTTAACTATTGTATTTGTAGTAAATGCAAAATATATACGTACGCATATTAATATTACATATTAATATTACAATATTTGAAAATGTTCTTTCTTTTCGTATCATCTATATATCGATCTCAAAGGTGACAAGAAATATGCATAAAGAGGTATAGTATTTCATAGCGACTACAATGTTGCTTAATCGGTTTATGCACTCGTACGCATTTCGTTAGCAACGAGACGTCCGGTTTTCGACTTTCCAGTGCTTTCCTTTTCGACTTTAAAGTGCTAAACCTCATTCACTACTCCCACGGTGCACGAAAATACAAAGTAAAATTTCGTGTGGAAGAACAAGAAACAACAAGAGACGATTTTTCATGCGCAATAGAATGGATAATAAACGGTTGCAACTACGCGAAAGTTTATTTTACAGAAGCAAGTAACCGCAGTAACTGCCGTTTCTGTTAGAGAGTCAATCGGAATAGCTTTTTATGTACGAGATGGAATAACTTTTCAAGATATTTCTATTCGTTCAGCTATGTAAATTTTAGTTTATTCGACACTTATAATCTTTTAACAACTATTCTTTTTATATTATTTACTAAGTAAAATAATACACGTGAGTCATTGTCAAGATTACATGAGGCTTACATAAACAGTTTTAGAATAAAACTGTTTATTTTATATAAATATATAAATTATAAATTTTATATATTTATATACTTTCTAAAAATAAAAATATTTAAAAAAAATTTTTTTTCTCATCAAATATTTCGTAAAATTTTCTCACGCATATTGCTTAAACCGTTTAAAATAACAAAATATAATAAACTAAATAAAAAGTTATTATAAAAAAGAAGATACATATCAGTAGGAGAAAAATGTATTTATGTAGGAGAAAAATAGATTTATTATGCAAATGTTAAGCAGATAAAATATGCAAAAATATGCGAAACGGAACATGTCGGCCTTAAAACACATAGTTTCTCCTGAAACTATTTTATGCTTAGTCACTTACTATATGAAAGCTAATAATGTGCAATCTTCACGATAAACATTTATAACTGAATCTAGAACAACACACACAAATCAATGAAATAATAATATATTTACTCAGAACGCAATTAGCAATTAAATGTAGCGATTACATATATCTGTCTAAAGAGAATATAAAGAATTTTTTTTAGTATTTTTTATAAAATATATCTATTTAATCTAAAATAATAAATTTTATTACATTATTATTTTTCAATTATACTGATTCTGCAAGGCATATTTAATTTTATTATTTATAGAAAGTAGAATTATACTAACTCTCTGTTTTGCGCGATCCAATATGGTGAAATACAACAAATGTTTGCTCAAACCGATAGTATACAAAATTATATTTCATCAACTTATGTTGAAGTTCTTATACGTAAACAGTTCTTATAAATATCGAAATGAATGAATTGAGACATCAATTATTTTTAATTGACCTATGAGGTCACTAAAGAATCAAAATTGTTTTATTGGAACTAATTGATATTGAGTGACATCTAATTAGATGTTTTTTGTTTTTTTATAGCACTTGATGTCCGGATGGTTACTTGACTACAGTTACAAGTGTCAACCGGTTGACTATTCCCACAATCCATCCGCTCTGAGGATGGCAAACCTCTGTTGGTGGTACTTCATCAGCAAATTTACGGAATTCGCTGACACGGTATGACTCACTTTCATACATTCGTGTGACATATATAATAATAATAATAATTAAAAGGTCAAATCAGCAAATTTAAAGAGAAATTTCTTTGGACTTTAAGAAAAAATTAAAAACAAACTAACAAAATTAAAAAATATATATATATATATATAGATGTATATTATTAATAAAATCAATATATAATCAGGTACGATTAAACAAAATGTTATAATATATTAAAATAAACACAATATGAAGAAAGTATTACGTAGATTTTTAAATGATAAGAATCACGCGCAAAAAGTCATATAAACATTTGATAATTTCCTTTGAAATGGTGTTACATTCAAAACGTTAAAACAAGAAACAAAATTATCGTATCGAGACGCACTTTCTAGATTTAGAATATATCTATTAATAAAATATTTTTAGTATATATCTTAAAACAGTACTTTTTCTTTATAATAAATAAAAAATGAATAACATGCAATTATAAATGTATCTTTATGACATAAACTAGAGATCTATACTCCAACTTATTCACTTCGGACAGAAACAAAAATATTCAATATATCACGTTATATATTCAATAATATTTTTATATACTGTGTTATTCACATTATTTTTAATGAAAATGTCGTCACATGATCAATTTTTTAAACAATTTACAAACTTCATTATTTGACATTTTAATGAACAAGAAAATTATATAAATCCAAATTATATTAAATTATAAATTATAATTAATAATTATTAGTTATAAATTATAAATGTACAAACTAAAAGAAAAAGACTCTATTATCTATTTGCACTTTCAAAATTTATTTTTTTGCAAAATTTCTCTCTCTTTCTCTCTCTCTCTCTTTCGTTTTTTCTTTTTCTCTTTTTCTCTATCAAATTATGCTATCGATTAAAAAAAAAATTATTACCTATTTTTTATTTCATCACACACGATCTAGTGAACCCTGTACTTGCGACAGATATGTATATGCATAAGAAATATAGATCCTGAGTAAAGAAAGAGGCGAAGTATATATGGTTAGCTTATTTCACGAAAATCGGATAATCACGTACATATATGCTCGTATATCCCTTCTCTCGATGCAATAACCCTTAAGCAATCGTTTCCATTAGCGCGAGCGAGCTGCGCGGGCAGCACCGAATTACTTGTCGAGCACGCAATCATGCTGGCGGATAAAAGGAGCAGATAAGATTTAATCAGGCGATCGCTGATTTGTTAGACTCTGACCGAAGGAACCAACAATTCGCGAAGTGGATGTTAGCTTACCTATCTACCCTTGCAAGAGAGAAAGTGCCTGTTAGTCTTTCAACAGCATGCGTACGAAACCCAACCGAACATAGGAATCATCGCAAAACAGATTCTTTTATTGTTCATTGCTCAATTTTAATAACGATGTATGTTGCCACTATTAAGATATTTTCGAAAAGATATACGGTATAAGAGCTTAATTTGCCAAATTATTACAACAGTGAAAAATATTATCCACTATAAATATACTTTATATTAAATAATTATATTAAATATGATTAGATTATTTATATTAAATAATTAATAATTTTTTATTTATTTTTTCATGTTGAAAAATATGACTTGAAATATATGTATATATAAATATATGATATAATACGAAGATATATTTTCATAATTTATGACAATGTAGTCTAAAGAAAAGCAATTCCTTAAACTCATTCCTATCGGAACTGAATTTTACATAGTTTAACAATCAATTATTTTCTATCTATTTAAAACGTGAGTCAGCGAATCTAGACCTAAGCTGAATAACAGGAAATTATGACCTCAGAAAATGTCGTAACGTTACTCGTTGAAATTTCAGATATTCTTCGTATTACGCAAGAAGGACAGCCAGGTGACATTCCTGCATTTGTATCATCATTCTCTCACACCTCTAGAGACGTGGATATGTGTGAAATTTATCGCGGGCGGTCATGGTACTTTGGGTAATCTTATTAATAACGCAGTACATGTGATCATGTATGCGTATTACATGTTAGCAGCCATGGGCCCGGAATATCAAAAGTACTTATGGTGGAAGAAGCACTTGACCACAGTACAACTGGTAAGTAAGCGAATCTAATTAAATTACACATTCTTTTGTAAATGTTCATATGTTGTTTCAAAAACGGAATTAAAATTAAATCAAGTCGAAATACATGTAATATTTTTTAAGTGGCATATTAAGGTAGAATTTAAAATCATAAAATTAACAACAATGCAAAAATTTTTATCTGTAATTATATAATTAAAAACGCAGTATAAAATTATAGAAGAAATAAACTTCCGAATTATAGATCATGTTTAATACATAAATTATATATTTCATAAATAAGTTATTTGTTTAAAAAATGGTTTCTTCAGAGCTCTCAGTCACTGTTACCATAAATGAATCTTATTATGCGTTCTCCGGGGATAGATTTTTCCTCTCCCTTTCAAGCACAGTGTATGCAATGTATAATTTACAATGTACAATTCGATTTAATGCCTATCGGTGATTTACAAACACAAGAATGCTGAGCGAAATTCTGGGCGAGTATGATATAGTAAAAATGCACACATGATTCAATATTTCAAATGCGATTGTTGTACGGTATTAAGCGATTTTCTCAATGAATCAAACCGATTCGTGATACCTTCTTCTTGCTCAACACAAGTTTCGCGATAATAATTCGAGTCGTTGAAAGTGAACGGATAGAAGCACTACTGACCCGTTGCCTTAAAGATTTAAAGGGTGTGCATCGGTAACACGCAAAATATGCTAATTGTCCGTTAAGACACGTAGCGTATTTGCTTTTCTCCTGTAAGTCCGCTTGTCAATACAATACCTGCCTTTTTCATCGCTAAGAATGTTAAAATCAACGGTTTTTTAAATAAAAATTAATGAATATTAATTCCGGAATAATATAAAAAGAAATAAATGTATGATTATTTTAATAAAAGTAACGTTCTTTTTTTAAACAAAGAGAAAGAGAAAAAATAGGAAATTTTAGTAACTGTCTAAAATTGTCCTCGCTTCGCGCCAGTAACTAAAGTCTACGATAGAACGTACTTTTCATTGCCCGTTTTTTTTGCGTGCCACTTTACTGGTTGCGGTTTAGGATCCAAAACTGGTCTCGCAACATTCGGCGTTTTCCGTTACAATAATCGTAGCGATTTTAAATCAATCGTTTCGGGACATTAAATTCGTACAAAAATTCTAATGAATACTATACTCGAATTTGCATTTACAATTTGCATTTACAAAAAACTTATAACGAGACATGTTTTTTGCGTAAAATTAAAATAAATTGTACGAAAATAGCATATTCATGAATGTAACGTATTTTTAAACAAAAAATGTGATTCTGATTATAAACGTATGGAAACGACGTAAGACTATTAAGATTTTATTATAATTCCTTTTTTATTCGTTAATCCGTTAAATCAAGTTCAACACTGCTAAAATTTTTTTACTGTACCGATACACTCTCAAAACATACAGGGAGTATATTTTCTCAAGTATCTATCTCTGCCTTTTTTTTCTCTCTCCGCCCATATTTAATAGAGATATATTCATGACTTAAGAAGATTCTTTTAATATTCTCAAGCTTTTGCACATCATGGCAAAATTGATTCGTTCCCATCGACGATATCTTTTCAAATCGAGAAATATGAAATACCTAAGATTGATTTTAATACTGGGAAGAGGACAAATTTTTGACAAGGTATAAACGCCTTCGCGACACCTTCCCCTCTCTCGCCGGATATATAATACGTTGCTCGAACGAACTCGCCATCGCGTTCGCGGATTCTGGGCCATCGGCCTATACATTCGTGCTCGTTAGAGATTAGTCGGTCTCTACCCAGGCAAAATTTCATACGTCGTATGTGCACATGAAAGGTAGGGGTGAGGGAAAGTGAAAAGTACAACGCGCGTTGGGCAATTCGACTTGACTAGACCTCGCTTTAAAGCCGGCCATCGGACCCGGCCAACCACGCTGGCGGTGGCGCAACAATTTGGCATTCCGATATGTCGTACTGTGGCACACTGTCTTGTACCACCACCATTGCCCTACCCCGACACCATCATCATCATCACCGCCGCGTTGTCGTTGTCATTGTCGTCGTCGTCGTCATCGTTGTCAACGTCGTCGCTGCAACCGGCAGCATATCGCGAAAGGTACCGCGAACCGGCTGCATACCTATGAAGCCTCACCTAAATACTTACTTATCCCGGCTTACCTCGCAAGACCCTCGATCCGCTACATGCCAGGTATAGGCACAGGTGTATTCGCTTCTGTTCGCCTTTTTCCCCACCCCCGAGAAGTTCCATCTCGCGAAAAAACGTACGGATAGATAAGGATATAACCAGCCACCATTTGTAAAAAAGAATTTCATCGATGACGAAATTAAATCGAATGGTAGATAAATAGCACGGGTGTGTTTTATTACGGACGGTAATTGCTAAATCAATTATTGCGACTATAGAGAACTTGAAAAAGTATGTAATTGTTCAAGTAAATAGTAATTGAAAAATATTCGATGATAAGAAGAAATTCGAGAGATATAATAGAAACATATACATATGATTTAATTATTATTTAATAATTAATGAGCACTTTTATTTGCAACATTTTAAAGTCAATCTCATAAAGAATTAAAGATTAGATTACAGTAATAGAAAATATTTTCACAACCTTCTTAATAAATAAATTTAATAGCAAGATGCCTGACATTTAAGTAAGTAAAAATGAAAGAAGAGGTTTTAGCAAGTTTTATCTAAGAGATTCTACACGTACGAAATATCAATTGTAAATGTTAATTTATATATTGCACGATATACTAATATGTACATAAATTATAGAAAATTTTATAATGATATAAGTTACTTCAATATCAGTTGAAATTAAATGATCTCGCATATTTTTGTTCCTGATTAAATATTAGATTATTACAACAAAGAGATCTTTTCTCTCGAATTGATAATAATCAAATGAGGCATTTGACATTTAAATACGAACAGAAATGAAAGAGCTTTACAAAAGTTACAATTCAAAAAATCCTACACGCATTTCATAAGATGCAAATGCAAATATCAAATTATCACGATATGAAAATAATTTTCTCAGTTAATTCTGATTATATCCTAATTATATTTATTTTCTGGCTATATCTTTGATTTAATTTAATTAACAACATCTTCTAACATATTTTTTTAATTAATGAAACTATTAAAATGTTCAAAATATAAGTTTCTTAGAAGTAGCATTTGCTCATGAAATATAATCATTCGTTCGCAATTGTTTTATATACTTTAAGCAGAAGAACGGATTAGAATAGATTGATATACCGAAAGTATATCTCGATAATAAAGCATGGCAAGTTTTTACCAAATGAACACGCGATAAATTTAGCTATCGGCTCGCGAAAACTCGGCCACACACATACATCTATATATACTTTCTATAAATCGGTTAACAGTGTCTGACTTTATGTATGATGATTCGCCCTATTGAATGGACTTTTTTTTGTACAAGCCCTCAAAAACAATTTATGAGAAACATCAGTAGGTAAACTTTAAAAAGTTTTTGCCCGTACTACTGTTGTTTCATTCACGAATCGGCCTCTCGATCGTTAAGAGAACGAACATGTGGTAAGCAATGGATTTATGAGCAGTTATTGCTACATAATGTATATTGGCGCATTTTCTTCGAATTGCTTGATGAAGTCAATCGTGTTGAGCGAACTAATCGCAATACGCAACACGACTGTGCAAGAGGCTCGAGAAAAAGATCTTTGTATAGAAGATATAATATATATATGGCTTATGAAATATGACGAAATCAAGAGTATTAAACCAAGTAGAAGTACAAGATAGTACAAGATAATATATAAAAAAGACGTAAATTTATGTTAATTATCTTGCCAATTATAAGTTTTGTATATTCGAAGCTAAAATTCCCATACTTCTAAGTTTCCGTTATTAGCTATAAATTATATTCTTTTTCTTTACTCACCAAAGTTGTTCATGATTTATGGTGTCCGGCTATATCGCTATTTGCATTAATTTTCAGGTACAGTTCTTCGTGGTATTCGTGCACAGCGCGCAGGCCTTCATTTTTGACTGCGGTTATCCGAAACTGGTAGCGGGTCTTCTTCTACTTCACTCGTTGATCTTTATCGTGCTCTTCTCTGACTTTTATAGGACTGCTTATCGTAGAGGAAAATCTGCGAAGAAACTTAAGGCTGAATAGAATACATGAAGAACATATGGAAGAAAAAAAAATCTTCGTTCTTATGTGTTGGACAGAATATGCGTACACATACACACATGTCACGAATTCGTTCAAATATAGCTCCCTTCTACATCAGTGAATCAACTTCCAAAACCTGTCTCTGTATATCGACGAATAAGTGTGTGTGTGTATATATATATATATATATATATATATATATATATATATATATATAATATTCAGAATATGCAGTTGTGCAAAAGGAAACTTCAAATATACGCAATAGGAAAAATATCATAATTCTTAATGTATTAAAAAAAAATGGTGAAATTTTATATATATGTGTATATATATAAAAAAGGAAAGAGAAAGAGAAAGACAGATGTCAGATGAGATGAGTAAAAAATCCATTGCCACCACTTTCACGTCAACACACTTTCATATTTATAAAATTTTCCCGTATATATAAAATAATTCTACTTATTATTTTATATATATATATAAAATTTTTTATGTATATTATATGTGTGTAATATGTATATATATATATATATATATATATATATATATATATATATATAATAGATAGAGATGTATAGATGTTTAAATATAACAATTATAAAGTTGCAAGTAATGAAAAAACTTAATGATGACAAGAAAAACTGATAAGTAAAGAAGAAGAAGATGATCAGTCGGCCAATGGGTTAATACTTGTATCAATCTCTCGCATCTTCTTATATCCATTTGTAAAAACAATATACAGTGAGAAATCTAGGATGACATAGGAAAGAGTGCATTAGAAACCTCCTTTTTATTCGTTAATGCGACTATTTCGGTCGCATTTGCACAGACATAAATCGTATTAGCTTCCGATACAACTTTCTGGTAAGACGATCGAGGTCAAACATTTCACTAGTTGCGAAGCAGTAGAAATTGCTTCTCTAAAGAAGAAGATTCTTATTCGTTATACCTATCGTGTCCTTCGCAGAACATCCCAAATCTCGCGCACACTTTGGACCGGCATTTCTATCAATTTCAAAAATATCATCTTTATCATTCTTTAATTGGCGTTCAACATTTATTTTTATATTGTTTGTATATAATTTACTATTTTACTATTTTTATGTTGTTTAAAAACATTCAACAAGTTAAAATAAATCTACATAAAATAAAGTCTAGAAAAAATTTTGAAGTTAAAAATTTAATAAAATGTAAAGAGAGCAACATTAAAAACGAAATGAAACAATAATAAAGCGGAAATGTGAAATTACATTGATTACAGGTATAATTCAAGGATACGCTTTGTCATATTAGAATTATCTATCTTGAAAATTATGCGTATCTCAGAAGCTCGGAATCATCGTCAAGCATGCCTTAGTGTCCTTAGTGTGTGTCGTAACTCTTTTATCATTTCATAAAAATTACTATGTTTCATCGTGTAAGTAGAATTATTGTAAATATAAAAGTAGTTATTATTATGCGTGCGCTTGGAGTCTTGTCATCTCCAACTAAATAATTACAAAATGATTGATTCCGATGGATCTATTTAAAAATATTATTCACATAAGTTGTAAAATGCACGTTTATAATATTATCGCGAGCACTTTTCATTCGTGTTTTTTTCTTTATGAATTTTAATTTTATGTCAAAAAATCCCTTGCACAACTTGAATCTTTTTTATATAAAATCTTTATACCAAACAATTGCTCAATATAATATCGTCATATTGCATCGATTTATTACATAGTGAGAAAAGTTTTTGTTAAATTAGTTAAAGAATATTTCGTAGAAATCCGTAAATATCGATCTATTTATTATCGCAAGATATTTTGTAAATATTCAAGCTCAAATATATCTGCCATTACAAATTAATGTACCTGTCAATTATCCAAATACTTATTGATAAAGATTAAAATAAGTATAACATATAATCATATGATTCAAAAAGCAATCAACGCAATATATTAAATTAAAAATGTGAAACTATTTTATACACAATATATATATTGTTTGGTATAATTTTTATAATAAATAATTGTAAAATCGATTAATACTATATGCGTAAATTGAAGAAAGATATATAGAATTTAATAAGTTTATATTTCTATTATGTTCAAAATATAAAATCAAGACACGCTATCACAAGATTTCGCGATATCGCAATGCGGGTTACGCGAAATCTTGTGATAGCATGTCTTAATTTTATATTTTGAACATAATACAAATATTTATTATAAGCAGTCATTGCAAAACATTGAATACGCGAATGGAATTACACATCGTGCACTTGCAATAAATTCCGTTTACATGATTCTCGTCTGAAAAACTGATGATTAACTTGTAAAGAATGGAGCTTATAGTTGATCGAAATTGTTCACGTATACACATAGCGAAAGAAAATCTAGTTTACTATGTTTTATTGCTCCTTCTGTCAAACTCACCATTCCGTGAGGTACAGAGAGAGATGCGATATAGAGGGTATATTTGTTATTTCAGGTAATTCAATGTATAAAGAAGAAACCCCAGGCGATCTTACGCTACGTAATATATTTCACCACTGTCATTACTATGCTTCTACAGAATATTAAGCGAGACGCGAGATGAATACCGCGACGAAGAGAGATTAGAACCGGAGCGAATATACACGGCCCGATGCCGTCGAAGAGGACCCGCGGAGTTGCACGTTCGCGGCGCTTTCCGTACTTTATCGATTGCCTCGATAAAGCTGCGCGACTATAAAGGGCGCCGAGAGCGCGCATCCTGCCTATAGCGATCGTCGCGAATGTCGACACACACACTCAAGGGGTTTAACAATTGTAATTAATGAGATAAGTTATTAAGTCTCGAGACGCGAGACTCTAATTTTACCTCCAATCTTAGGATTACCGCTCACTTGCGTATGACTTGTGCGCTGACTTGTACATATTGTATCTTTCTTTTTTTTGTAACAATAAATAAAATATTATCTATAGATTCTACGTTCGTGTAAATCAATTATCCTCCCTGCTACATAAAAAAGAAGTTATTGTATACATTTCAGAATAATTAGCTATGAAAATATTGATTTCTTGCCAAATATTTTCGAAATTATGTATCAAAAAATGCGTCATAGAAATAATAGCATCGTTAGTTCACAAGAAATAATTAAAGTTATTTCAAACATAATGTACCATGTCATATTTTTCAAAAAAATCAAAATAATTTTTTATGTAAATCTGATATCAATCTTCTTAAATTATGTATATTGAACGTCTTATAAAGTGAAAAATCTATCATTATATATTTTATTGATATAATTTATATACAAGGTGGACACAACACCTTCGTGCATCCTAAATTACTGACGACAACAATCAAAATTCATCAAAGCTCTATACAAGATTTTCACGCTGCGGCTGCTTGTTCTATCCTTTTTTGTCTCTCGAGCAAACGGCGTTCTCTTTCATATTCCTTCATTCTTAGAACATAACTAGAAAATTTATCATAATATATCTTGATATTTTTATATTTATATATTTTTATTATAATTATTACTTACTCCTCGACATAGCATTCATAATACTCATGTCTTTTGTGTGCACACTTTATCATGAAGGGATAATGAATTCTCTTACAGTCGTGTAACTCCAAATATTTATGGGCACAATAATCACGTTGCTTAAGTGGTATTCGTGCAGCTATCATATCTTCTTCTGATACTTTCATCTCTGTAAATCCAACACACTAAGCAAAATTTAAATACAGCATACATCTTCTAAATAAACATGATCATAAAAATCATTAGATATTAACATATAATTCTTTAGATAAACATCATAGATTTATACTCAAAATTTAATACATCATAATTTTTCAAATTTTTCTTTTTGATAAAGCAGTAAAACATTGCGGTACATTATAAATCAGCCAAATAAAATAATTATTACCTAATTTAATCAGATATAATTGCAATAAAGTAAAAAACACAATAATGTTAGAATTTATAACTCGTTTTCTATACGCGATGAAAACAATATAGACATTTAAATTATACTCCTCATAGCAAAATTACATATATTGCCAATATACATTTCTCATTGTAAATAAGCCAAATAAAACAGTTATTGCCTAATTTAATCAGATATAATTGCAATAAAATAAAAAGCACAATAATGTTAGAATTTATAACTCGTTTTCTATATGCGAAGAAAACAATATAGATATTCAAATTATACTCTTCATAGCAAAATTACCTAATATATTGCCAATATGCATTTAAATGTAATAGCAGATGTAAAGCAACAATATATGAAATCGGAGTAAAATCATTATTATATCACAACTTCTGTTTGTGACAGGAAATTATAAAATAATTATAAAATAATTTAATGACGAATGCGACGTAGTATATATATATATATATATATATATATATATATATATATAAATTTCGATATGTAAATTTTATATCTTCAAGTCATTTAATCAAATAACAATAGGATACTATTTAATGAAAGTACTTACGCATACGAGGTTAAGTGAGGTTCGAATGACAATACTTGCCTCTGGGTTTCCGACCGTTTGAAAATCCAAACATTGGATCAAATGTTGGTGGTCCACTGGAATTGGGCATTGTTTCAGGATGTGTTATGTAAGTAGCAATGTAATTACCCATTTCTCTTTAAATTACATTCAACGGAGCATCTGATCAAAGACTTAAAGGACACTGTTACGTACCGCAACGACATCTATTGATTTGACTTATGTAACATTGAACATCGCTCGAATATTAAATTGCTTCGAATAATAATAATAATTTATATCATTATGTGCGATAAATTAAAAGTTCAACACAACCGTATATTTTGATAATATGTGAACTCAAATTCTCGTTACCATTGATCTTGTGCATTTCCAGCATTGATAAATTGAAAAATTTTTCATAAACTACAAGATTTTAGGAAAATATGCAAAAATAAATATAACGAATCTTCAATTATTTATCGAGTCAAATTTGCTCAAAGTACGCTCCTGAATTTTTGTCTCGTTAATTCAAAAGTTTATATAAAGTATAGTGCATATAAAGTATAATATAAAAGTATATATAATATAATATATAAATATTTATATAAAGTATAATATAGGAGATTCAATAATAAGATGAATTTCTTGAAGAAACTTTTTATTCGGATCTCACTGAAATAAACATATCGATATATTAAAATTATTATTTACATGTAATAAGGAACAATATCAAAAATCGCTTCAAGGCTATATTCTTAATATTTTCATCTTTATTTATATCAAGAAAATCAATATGTATATGTATCAATTTGTAATATTAAAAAAAAATAATATCTGTGTAGTACAATTTCTTATCAGCATCATATATATTGTATCGCGTCCTATATTATCGCATCAGATACTTACAATGTGAGGTCCCTTCATGTTTTTCAGGCTTACATTATAAATATAACATAGAAAGCTAGTTACTCAATCATCATCCTCTTCCATAGGTTCCACAGTTCCGCTCCCTAAATTATCATATGAAAAACATCATTATATGTACAATATGTATAGAAAATGTATAAAATTATACTTTAAAACTTATATTTATCTCGTTATATTATTTTTAATATTTATAAGTGCAAAATTTATGTTTAAAATGTTAAAAAAAATGGAAATACTATGCAATGCAAAACTTTCAAACTCACATACCATTTTGCATTCGTTCTTCTCCTGGAATATGACCAGATTGCAGGAATTTACTAAGCCTTTGTACCTCTTCCAAGGAAGAAGCATTTGTAATGGCTTCGCGAATCTTGTTACGTTCTTCAGGAGTAGTCAGAGGTTTATCCATAGCTGTACCCGCCGTTTGAGCCTTCACCTTCTTTGCTATTTCACGTGTCATTTCTTTGCCACGCTGACTTCTGAAGTATTCTATTGCTGCATTGCGTTCTTTCATTTTAATTTTTCGAAAATCAAGTAATTTGAGCTGTGGAAATCTATATATAACGTATTGTCGATACTGTGGCTTCGCCGATACTGGATTTTGAAGCAGGCACAAACTTGTAAGATTTTTCAGCTGTATCAGAGGCTCTAGATCAGCCAATTCTTGAATCATATTACCAGTTAACATCAACGTATGTAAATTTGGTATACAATGCTCTAATCCATCAGCAATTCGGACAATACGATTGTTATTGAAAAACAAGGTTTGTATTCTTTTCAAAAGTGGAAATCCATCCAGTTTACGTATATCATTATCAGAAAAGTCTATTGTGTCAAATTGATCCTATATAGAATAATAAATAAATATATCTATCATAATTATAACTATAGGGATTTATAATTTCATATTTTTAGTCCAACTATCATAATCATATCATAAATCTATCAAGGAAAGTATATTTTATATATTGAGAAATTTTAATGTAATATAAATATTGCTTCAAACTTCGTATCAATAATAATAAAAAATCAGTTGCAAGTATATCCATACGTAATATAAATATACATCATTTTGTTAAATTCAACTCAAATTTTTTGCAAAGCAAACAGTAAATAGCAACATTCTATTATGAATATAAATATATATAGCCACGTGTACTTACCAAAGTCGCCCCCAGATTCTCGATGGTGGGTATTTTGTATCCTGTAACATACAAACAGACCAAGAAAAATGTATAATAAACGCAATATATAAATGGCAATAAAGGATTTAGCACATTGGAAAACGCGGTTTCTCCCACAAACCTCTAAGATCTAATTCCCGATCACGCACAGGATTAATGTATTGCATCGATTGTTCTATCAATTCCGGTGTCAGTTTCACCATTGTGAGTGAATTACTGATTAAACTTTTACTTTATAATGAAGTTCTAATTCGTTTCGTGACCGGCTACCCAAGTATACACGTTTTGATTGTCGACACGAGACAAGTACAGATGATAGACGATATGAGAACATATGAGAACAAATAAGTTCAAACGATTGGATGCAGCCCAACAGAGAGACGAATGAGAGGTGTCGTGGCCCGCTTTTGAAATGATCCCTGAAAGCGATACGTCCTCTATGAACATTAAAAACAAGGACATAAACTACGAAGCCAAGTCCACGAATGTTCTCAGAGGATAACATATAACGTGCACAATTTCTGGTTTTGTTCCGTGCTATGTGCACGAAATGCCGATAGCACTGTAATGCTGTATAGTAAGATAAGTATATATAAGTTATAATACATATATAATTTAAATACAATAATTTAAATTACAAATGATGCTATCAGTATCGAATAATTTCATATAATATCTATTTTATTAATATATATTTAACATTGCGAATAACTGACAAAGATTTTAAAATAATAATAAAAGTGCAATATTTAGATTAAATTAATTATAATAATAATATTTTATCAATTTAAGTAAACTAAAAATTTTAAAAATCTAACAAATTATTTATGTTAAATATAATATAATTTATATAACTAATATAATTTAAATAATAAATTTTATTATAAGTTTTATTATAAGTTTAATTATAAGTTTTATTATTTATATATTTATAATAAGTTTTACTATTTTATTATTTATATATTTATAAGTTAAATAATAACTTTTATTTAATATTACCGAAATTATTAGATCAACATTTACATCTGAATATTCTGTAAAATTTTTATAAAAACATAATTTACAATGTAACATAATATTATATATATATATATATATATATATATATATTATATATATTAACTTTAATACGTATATTAACTTGAATAGTTCTTTTCAATATATAGTAATAGAGCATCTTAGGAATGCAAATTTAAAATTAAATAAATATAGAAAAAAAATTTTAATTTTTTATCAATTCTTTATTACAGTTAATTATTTATTTTGTTTAATAAAGAACATGCTATTAATTTTATTAATATTTTATATAATAATTTGTTTTGATTTTGTCTTAATTTTTCGTAGTCCATCTCTTTATGTAGTATAGCATATCAGAAACTTTGCTTTGACTATTATAAATCTAAGTTACTGATTAAGTAAATCATATATAATATTTTAAAATCATATATAATAAATCATATATAATATTTTAAAAAATTAGTGAATAAGTAAGTAAATATAAAGAAAAAATACAATGAAAAATATAAAAATGTATGTTCAATTAATTTTATTTTATTATAAGTTTATTATAAATTTTGTTACAAATATTTTATATATATACGTATAACATAAAAATTTCAATGAATCAATTTTGATGAATGATTTAGTATTATATTAGTTAAAGCAAAGTTATATTAAAATGACAATGGTCGTTACAAATTACGACTATAAATGAGCGTAAAATTACGCTTTATATATATATATATATATATATATATATATATATATATTACAACATATATATTACAAATACATATACAATATATATATATATATATATATATATATATATATATACAACAAATTAAACAAATTACATTTAATATATAACATTAATATGTAACATAATTTATATATTACAATCAAATTATTAAATATTCACATTACATATAATTACATGATTCGCAATGTGGATATTTAAAAAAAAATCAAGAATATCAAAAATATTATACATCAATCTTGATTGTATAGCATTGTAAAAATGAATGTGGAAATTTACTCTCATTAGAAGTTTTCTAGGTCTTCTTTGATAGAAACAAAATGACAAAAAATGATTCGATTAGTAAGTTCGCAGTGAATTATATACGACATAACGACATCACGAACATGACAGCGAATGTATGTAATTGTAGTTGTATAATAAGTATGTTTTGCTACAAGATGTAATAACCTTTTTCCTTTATCTCGGAAGATTGCAAGAGAAGATGAAAAAAGTTCTTATATTTACGTACAATTTTTCTATTTTACTCGATACGCATATGAAAACACATATTATTGAGGAGAATGAGCAACTGATACACAACCTTCAGGAAGCTATGTTTTAAAAAAAAGGTGGATAGATATGAACTTCGTGCACTGCGTATAATCTTTTTTTTATGATTTTATCCACATATTGTGATTCAGCATTTTAATATATTAATTTATGAATTTATAAATACGTGATATTACATGACTTTTAATATGCAAAATAGTAATATCTAATAAGAGTATTTGTTGAATACCTAATAAATTGCGCGATTATTAAATACATATGCAAAATGCAATCAAGCAACAGTATCCGATTTTCGTCTTATTGTATAGCACATATGAGTAATGAATGTTATACTACTTTAATATTTATTAAATAGCTATTTATCGCATTAAATTATCGCATTAATTTATGAATCATATCTATATAGGTATTAATTTAAATTACAATTAGTTGTAATAAATAAAGTAGGTAAACAATGGTAAATGAATATTCAACAAGCCTAATCATATCATCTTATAAATTTAATAAAAATATATATTTAATTTCTCTATATAGAGAAAAAGAAAAGATAATAGAAAGGGACAGAGAGAGAGAGAAGATTTATACATATAATGGATTGGATATAATATAATATTTGCAAAAATTAATAAAAAAGCATCAATATCTCGATCAATTATTAAATATTATTGATGATTATGACAATATTTAATTCATAAAATAAAAATAATCCAGAAAATAATTCAATGTAAAAAAATTAAAATAAAAGTAGTAAATTTAATATGTGCAAAATATCCTAGAGAAAGTTGCTGAAAAGATCAATTATCATTTTTAAACGCACATAAGGAAATTAAAATATTTCTAATAGAAAACATTTCACAGTTTTATTTACATATGGATTAAAGATAAGATGTTTCCATCATTGTTTTTATGAATAAACATTCATAAAAAAAATTCCAAATATCGATAATCTTAATAATAAATATTTTTAATAAATAATAAATATTTTTAAAGTGCTCACCGTTATAATTAAAGCAGAAATTAAGTTTCTTTAAAAATTTTTAATAAACTTAATAAAATGTGATTTTAAAAAAAAAGACACTATATAAAATTCTTTACAGTTTTCGAAAACTTGGTTTCTATTTCTATTTTGACAATACGCACTTCGAAAATATATTATATTATTAATATATTATTTTATTATTATTTTATATTATATTATTAAATTATATTATAATTTTATAATATTTTACCGGTATTTTACTTTTTCTTCTCTTTATTTACGTTTAAAAATAACCAATTAGCAGCAATTTTTTAATGGGACACAATATCGTGTATGTACTGCCTTTCTGTGAAGTAGTCAAATCATATTTATTTAAAGTAATACTTATCCTAAAGCTATTATAAAAGCTAATGTTAAAGTAGATAAATGTAGATGAAGTAAAGTAGATAACGTAAGTAAAAAAAGAAATTACAGAAAATTGATTTCGTCCATTCCGCAAAATATGTTACACAAACAACATTAAAAATGTCACGATTCCAATTTATGAATATCAGTTATTTAAAAAAATATATAATTATGCCAAACAGGAAATTCTTCTTTTTTTATTTCTTCTCAAATTCAAAATTAATGCATCGTCATATTTATTTCTTCTTCTGTATTTTTCCACCTTATTTTTACAGTTAGCGCCGTATTATCATCAGGACAAATTTCATTGCAAAAATATGGTTAATATGTAATATTATGCAACAAACAGTGATATTCAACCAGTCAAAATCAAAGATAAACTTGAAAAAAGACATTTTTCTGCAAATTATTACGACTTAATGTCGCAATTCATTTTCCAAACGTCTGCATGTGTGTTTTGCAAAATTATAGTACATGGTTTGGCTCGCATGACTGTTTCTAACAATTTTAACTTTTAGATAAAAAAAACATTTGCTTAACTATAACATGTTATATATGTGTTACATACAATTATCAATACATTTTTAATACCTTCGAAATTATTTAACTTACGACAATACAATAACAAAATAATAAAGCTATAATTATATGTATTTATTGAGAATATCTCTCTCTTTAAAAAAAAATTATTATTATTATTCATTAATATTCTTTTACAGACAAAATGTTTAGAAGGGTAAAAAATTGAATTGCATATAATTGGCGGAATAAATAATTTCCATTTAAATAAAATATAATTTTTAATGTCTGAGATTTAAGATAACGTTGGATATTGACAACACAAATTCATTAACTCGCATGATATATGACTTAATTCACAAGTATATACAATAGCTTTTATTCAAATTACTCAAGTGGAAATTGAAGATAAAAAGTTGGAAAATACCTACATCGCAATGTGCATTTACGATAATACTTGCAAATTGCTTCTACCTAATTCTTTTTATGTGACTCAGTAATATTAATTCTTGTTTTTATAAATTACTGACGTACAAAGATGTAAAAAATAATATCAAATTAATATTATTTTTTACATTTTTTATGTCAGTAAAATAATATCAAATTAATATTATTTTTAACATCTTTTTACGTCTAAGTAATCTTATCTATAAATAATAATAATAAGATTGCAAATATTATATAAAATAGATCTAAAAAGCAAAACGTAAATAAGAGATCTCTTCTACGTTTTAAAAAAAATGTATCTTTTTTCAAATAAATGTTGAAAACTAGATTGAAAATTAGGTTTTATAAATCTGTTTAAAAATGTAATAATTAAACAATTATTTAAATTTTTATTTAAAAAATAATTAAATGTTTTTTGTATATTATTTATAATTTGTTAATATTTTAATTAATCACTAATGTACATATAATAAACATGTATATAAGTACATAAACATATATATAATGTATATATAATAAACATATATAAGAAAAGACAAAATAAAATCAATAGTAAAAATCAATATCATGACATGAAAAAATCAATAAACAGATGACAGATCGACACGCGTGTATATATGTATACAGGGTATTCAATTTAAAACTTTCCACCCGTTTCTTTCTCATAAATCACTATTTTTGCGAAAAATGCCAAAACACGTCAATTTTGTTTTTGAGGGGAATATTTAAGTATTAAATATAACGAAATTTTTTTCTCGGGATTTTTTATCCTTCGTCGGGATAGCTACTTCTTCAAAAATTTTAAATGCCAATAAGAGTCAAGTGATATCATTTTAAAGATCTTTTAATTCTCTGTACAATTCTTTCTTTTTTTATTTAAGTGAATATTTTTCGAGAAATTGTATTTGCAAGTGTTTTAAGTGATTTCAAATTTTTTTTTTAAGTGATCAAAGAATCGTTAAAAAAGAAGAATAGGACAGCCAATCTCTGTCACTTTCTATTCAACGCTTAGAAAGAAAGAGAAATGACTTCACACTATTTCAATTTTTCTGATCACAGTTTAGTACACTGTTTAGTACACTGTTTAGTTACAAATAGCGCAGTCCATGCTCTATCTCGAAAAAAACAAAATTTTAAGAATTATGTTTAAAATCATTTTGAAGAGAAAGTAAAAAAAGAAATAGAAAAGGGAAAATCATATATAATTTTCAATAAAATTATAAACAATTATTTTTTTAGATATTTAAATAATTCTAAATTTTTTAGATATTTAAATAATATATTAAATATTAAATAATATATTAAATATATATATTCAAAAATGCTTAATTATTATTAAATAAATTATCAAACTTTTTAAAATTTGCAAACATACCTAAAATATTTGCGAGTTTATTTACATCTCATAGTGGTAAATAAGTAGAATAATATATTATATTATTACTGCTCACTGTGCGCAGCGCTTTTTAAAAAACAATAGGAAAAAATAGTTATAACTTTAATATTTTTTAATATTTTATTTTTAAAAAATATAATTACCTCCTTAATATTTGTACTTTTAAATAAAAATTTATTTACAAAAAAGAATTATTATACTGTTAAAAAAAAATTAATATTGCTAAAGTAAAAATACACACTCAACAAATTAATCTCCTTTATTCAGTTTTAAACTAGTTCTCTCTCTCTCTCTCTCTCTCTCTCTCTCTCTATATATATATATATATATATATATATATATATATATATATATACATTGTTATATATTATGCGTTATTCCGACATTATTAAACACGATTATACATTATTATGTTATTATAGAAGTGAAAACATATTTCCTGATTTTAATAGCATCATTTGCATAATCATTAATAGAATTAGTTTACATACATACATATGTGTGTGTGTGTGTGTACATTCCATATATGGAATGCTCTTCAATGTCATTAATATTAAGAAATAGACCTATTTAAAAATGTGAAATAAAAAATATGTTATATTTTACAATCTAAGCTCTTTCTCTTTACTGCTGAAATTCAAGTGTAATTATTTTCACATGTGATATAATTTAATTTAAACAAATCGACTGTTATTATGATGGGAATCATTGAGGTCAATAGGAAAATGACTTTGAATCGGTAAAAGGATTGAAGAAATAGGCTCTTATAAAAATTCATGACTTTTTGCATAATCTTTACAAATATTAAATTGAGATTTGTATGAAAAAGAATCATTTCCGTTTTTGTACTGATGCATTAACCAGAAAATATTTTCATAATAATTATCAAACCAGAAAAAAGATGTATAAGATAACATTAGAATATTTGAGTGGGAAAAAAAGAAATTGAAATGTGCTTTGCTTGTTTTAAATATTATTGAATCTCATTACAGTTACTTGTTATAAGAACTAGAATGACAAGCGAGAAGTTATCAAGTATAAAGCAAAGTAAAATAAGTAGAATTTTGTGTAGAATGATAATTTATGTTACGTAAATAAGCAATTCACATTTGAACATTTGCCGGACAATGAACGCCATCGATCGTGCATTCATTCTTGCCACATGTATAATTCCACATTAACATGATTCCGCGTATCTCTACATCGTCAGACTTCTTAGGAGTGTATAATTATTAAATGAGATTTTATTATCTAAATGCATAATTGGAAACATTTCTATGCAAGAATGAGCTGTTTATGATGGAATTTTATTGCTAACGCCTTGACATTAAATATCATAATGACATAATGACATAATCTTTTCCTTAAAACATACGTTATTCTTAAAAATATATTATTACATTTTTTAAAATAAATGTATATACGAAAAAAATATGAAGAAAAATATGATATTATATAATAGTTTATTTCTGGAAAATTTTCGCACATTATTTCCGCGCAAAGGAAAACTACAAGATTCTTGACAAATTAATAAACAAGAATAGAATAAGGGAAATCCCAAGTATGTTGATATCTCGAGATTTTTTAAATATCAAAAGATTTTATTTTAAGAATCTCGAAAACAGTATTCAACAAAGAGTATTCGATGTAAAATATAATAGCAGAAAATTATAAATATCTCCTTATATATTCTAGACATATTCTATCATTATATATTCTATATATTCTATCTCCTTATATATTCTAATGAAGTTACTTTAATATATATTTACTAAGAAAAAAATTAATTTCCCTACGTTCAAAATATTATGTGCATAAGCATGATGAATTTTAATTACAATTTGTTAATGTAAGAGATTATTTTAAAAGCAGAAAAGTGGTGAGAAACTTGGATTTCAACCTTAAATACTCTGAAAAAAATACAATAATAATAATGAAAATAAAGTAAAAAAAAATTGAAGATGAAAAAATAATACTTTTCTCAATGATGAAATTATTTATCAAAATATGAGAAGGAAAAAAAATATATATATATATTTAGATGTTATTTAAATCGCAATCGTAAAATCATATTACATGTTGAAGGTTAAATAGATATAACCTTGTATTTTTACGGAAGACCTCTTATGACCATTTTGAGTACAAAGTGGATTTATATGTAGGAAATATGTATACTGATCGCCCATCAGAAACCTTGATTTCTCGACCGCCGAATACATAGTGCGTAAATGTTGCACAGAGTTTGAAGGTCAATATGCAAATAAATTGCTTTCAGATGAGACAACTACATCGACACATAACCATGAACTTACATACTTGAATAAATTTTAAATTCATAATTTTAAATAAATTTTCAAATCGTAAAATGTACTATCATTAACACGATTTATTTAAAGAACATTGAAAATGCAAAGCAAATGAAAAAGAACATTATATCCATTCAGATGATCTATTATATCTTCTTTTAATTCTCTTTATAAAATGATTAAGATAGTGTGTATTGGTTGTCTCATTGCACAAATGAAAGATCATTGAACGCGGCATAAATATCGAAGGACAACAAGTTTCTACTGACCAAGCTCACCTTTCGGTGAAACAGGTAGGACGTGAATAAAAATTCCTTCATAATGAGCGGCCTATTGATGAAAGGGTCTGATTCTTCAAAGTCCTTTTTGGCCACTTTGGGGGCATCCTGAAAGAATCAAACATTAATTTTGCAACCCTCGCAAAAAACAAGACTGATGAATCAGTGGAATGATCAAGCCGAAATTTCTGCATAGAAGAAACCGGTAAAAAATTGAAATATTTCCTGGAATAAATAACATTTTATAAAATCGTAGCATACGTTTTTTATTTCCTGTATTTAATTAATTCTTCCGATGATTAAGCATTGTGAATATCATAGGAAGTGAGAATTCAATTTTTCGATGCCGAAAAATACTTTAAAAACAAGTTCAATCGTAAAAATCTTCCTTAATATTTTAAATATTAATTGATAATAAATTGGAAAAGCCATATTATAGCAATTTTTTTGTGAAAACGAAAAACAATACAAAATATATTTATAATCAGGAGATAAAAAGGAAACAATTTTATTTCTTAGTAAAATATAAGTAAAAATATAATATAAAATATAATATAAAATTGCAAGTTAAAAATTAAATATTTTTAATTTGTCCGATTTTTTCCGTGAAATCCTTGTACGAAATCGTAAATATTTCTATTTCGATTTTTTAAAAATGTTTCAGATGAAGTATAATCGGATTTGGAATAAATAAAATGCTTTAACTATAATATGTTAACTTGGCTCTTATTATTCTGAAACTAATTAACAGTTTTCTGCTATTTTAATTATTCCAAAATATTGCTTGCAACAATAACAAAATTATCAATTTAAATTAATTAAAATTACATCGATTGACTTTATCTTTATAAAAATATATTTACTAATAATAATTAAATATATTGACAAAATTGTCTAAAATATGATTGAAATATTATAGAAAACAATTGATATATATTTGATTAATATATTTCATCGAACAAAATTGATCATTAAAATAATTGCATTCAATGTTTGTATAAAAATTACATTTCATATTTAATTTAAAAATGCAAAAATTTACACTTATAGAAATAGTTTTAGAAAAACATAATTTTCTTAAAACTATTCTTAAGATTCAATTTTTCCATTTATAATAATTAATTATATTAAATATACAAACAATATCCTCTTTTTATTATCAAAACAAAAAATTTTATTTGAATCTATTTTATATCAATTAATTGATCCATGTGTGTATCTCTTTCTATAAAGCACACACATGTACAAAAATTGTACTAATTTCAAATTAAAAAAAAAAAGAAAAAGACTGCAAATAAGCAAATATACAAGAGGAATATCTTGAATGTTTGCGACAATGCACAGGTTGTTGGCTCGAGTTTACGCGAAATAAACAGTAAATATCGACGTAGCAAATGTGCGTGTACACCATTTGCGTGCAAACAGTGTCTTAAATTCGAACGCGCGCACTCGTCATCCTCGCGCCATGCGAATTTTAATTCCGTGAACGATAATCACTCGTGGTATGGCAATTAGTGAGTCGTGGAATGGCACGGCCAAGGTCATCCAGACCTGGTAGTAACCAACGTAAAATTTTCTTTGTAAGTTCAGCCTTTGTCTTCTTTATCTATAGTCTCGATTCACCATCGCAAATATAATAAATATTATGTGGATGCAATGTCACTTCCCTATCCATTCAATACTCGTATAGACGTATAAAAATATAGACATATATTTTATATATCTATGGGTACTTGTGTTGTTATTTTTGCATGTCTTTTTAATTACAATTGCGTACTATTAAAAATAAAATAAAGATATGCAAAGTTATTGCATTCACATAATATATAGAATAAATCTAAACTAATAATAAAGATGAAATGTTTCTATCATTTATTTTTGGATCGTTTGGAAAAATTCAAGAAAATATCTTCATAATATAAGTACTTATGTTAAAGAATAAACGAAAATTATGCATTTTTATTCCGATAATATTCGATTCATAATATACCATTGTATCTAATTTTTCATATTCCAACTTTATTCTGGAGCTACGATAATGTTTCTTATCGCGCAAATTCTTATCTTTATTGTTACAAATACAAATCACTTTCGCTATCTATATCTAATCTCATAATCTCATGTTATTTTTCAACTTCGGTCAGATACGCGACTCGAATATTCAACGGATAGAAGAAGCAGTCAACATTCGTGCTCATTCGCATTACGCGCCACGCCGATCGTAGGCTTGTTTACCGTGCATGCTCCCTTACATATAAGGACCACCCAGTGCCAAAGTTCGTTGTGCGCATCGCGAATAATAGTAAATTATATGAATAGCTAATGGCACTTGTCTCGATTGCGTCTCGATCTTACGGAGTGGTTCGCTCGGATGGCTCTCGCACGCAACTTGAATGCCGATTCCTAATCGATACTGTATACGTCGTTTACGATCGTTAACGTCACGGACACTATCCAACACCCACTTAAAGACATCAATTTAATCAACACAAAAATGCGACGTTTTAATCTACAAGTATGATCAAGGATTCAAGAAACGATATGACCTTCTCAATCTCTTTATTTTCAGTCATTTGGAATTTATATATCATTTACTTATTAATCAATATTGTCAAATTTGATAAATAATTGTCACAAAATAATTAAATATGCGCATTTACTATTCATTAATGTGCGCATTAAGGATAGATAACATATATAACATGTATAACATAAAAAAGATTGAAAAAAATTCAATTTAATAGAATATATATATATATATAATGTGATCACGAATATTTTATAAATATTAATAAGGAAATTAAAAACCTTCAAAGGCAAAGAATCAAAGAGGACAAATTTTTTCTTCCTGTATATCATCATATAGATATCAGACTTTCGCATTTAAAAATAAATTGACCTTCCAATATTATCATTTTATTTGTAAAGTGATCAATTTAAAATGATTCATGAAAAAATACAAAGTTATTTCACATGATATTATATCAGTTATTTACATAATTTATTCAAGAAACTAGAAATAAAAAACCAGAAACATTTACGTTAAAAAAATATAATTTATACACACGTAAATTTGACCAAAATACACATAATCTGCTATTGTTGTATATCAATGCAGACGTTTCTATATTATATTTTTGCTCATTGTTGTAATTGTATTGTGATTATGTGAATTATGAGTATATGAATATATGAAGATAATAAAAATTATAATATTATCATATGAAATATATGAATATAATATTCGTAAATTTCCTAAATGACTACGCAAAAGTAATATGCTAATAAGTGCGAGTCAAAAGTTCCCTACATACATGTGTATTAATGACTAAATATATAATATTAAAATAAGTAATAGAAAACAAAATATAAAAAGTGCAAAAAGCGAAAAACTAATTAATATTTTATTTGCAAGATACATCATATTTCTATTATGTAATGTGACGGTATATTACTTAACAATAATATTTAATAAAAACTGATATATATATATATATATATATATATATATATATATACACTTGATGTAATGTAATATAAATAAATCTAATTAAAGAAAAAGAAAATTATTACATATAATATAAACTATAAGCTTATTTTAAATATATTAAAATTTAATCATACAATATTAAGCTTTTGCAAAATGGGTAAATTATCATAGAAAACATTTAATGTCACAAAATACTTATGATTATTGGCACGTAAAGAATAAATCGTGCATTGATATAATCCTTATGCAAGATTGTTAATAGCACTTGCAAAGAATAAAATATTTAGGTAATTAGGTCATCTGTGTCATGAACTTTGAAAAGAAATATATGTACATCTTAATTATATGACTTGTGTTTTCAAAAAAAAATGTCCTTATTAAGCATGCATGTATGCGTTCGACAGGAAAATCAGAAAAATTGAGTGTCATCAAAATAAGTATAAAAATAAAGCATTGTTAAAATGGAATTTATTCATCGTTGCATTTGATTTGAAACAAAATATCGGTAAAAGTTTCAAAGTTAATAACTATAATTTTCAATTGTGCTTAATAATTAATCAGAAATTAGTAGAATTTAATAATTAGATAGAAATTTTATCTACATTATACATTATATATTTTTTTATATTTAAGGATACATAACATTTTTGTATATCTTTTGTATATCTTGAATCATTTAGAAGAGAAACTAATTTATTAATATTTTTTCAAGTATTTTTGCAAAACTCTATGTAATAAATAAGTAAAAATTTTTTAATCAAATATTCGTTTCGTATTTAAAAGATTGATATGTAAAAACTTTCTTGTAGATAAGACAGTTCGCGGGATATATCATTTATTTTAAAAAATTGTTTGCTCAAGAATCAAGAAATTCCAATGGAAATAAATCGAATATCATGTACATCGATTAGAATCATAAACGACTGTAATCGTATTCCAAATACTTATAAATCAAACATTTAAATGTTATTCAAATTATATGTTAGAATTAAAATAATAATAATTTACATAATACACAATTTTATATTATCGTTATGAAAGAGAGAGAGAGAGAGAGAGAGAGAGAGAGAGAGAGAGAGAGAGAGACGCATGCAAATATGAGAGCTATATCTTCATCTTTGATATTTCGAAATAGATAAATAAAAATAGATAAATCAGTCAATATATAGAGACAACAAAAAAAAGGAACCAAAAAAATTCTTAATATTTGTTAAATTAATAACAATTGAAACAACAACATTTTATATAGAGCCGGTTAGAGTCCAATTGATAGAGTGGACGAGACAAATAAAAATATATTTTCTTTCAAGGATATGTAAAAAAATTACAAGAAATATAATATGAAATTAGCATATAAGCGTCCTCCAATAATGCATACAAACGAAATAATATTGACACATTTTACACACTTATACATTATATTTATCATCCAAAGATTGTAATCTATTTATCCAATTTGTATTTTTCAATTAAATTTTTACAGGGCACAATACAACATTTTTCACTTGTCAAATAAATGCGCGGAAATAAAAAGCAGATTTGAGCAGATTCCATATCCTTCGTATATCATTGTATAATTAATACTATAATTCTATCCAATTGTAAAGATAAAATAACTCGGACGTTCACGTGTATAGGAATCGCAGCCGGATAACGTACAATGGTGAAACCGCATCATCACTCGCGACCGCGGAGCGTTTATTCTCTTTTTCTTCATGGGGATGATTGTAAAAGAGTGGATCTGCGCACGGAAGTGGATGGGGAAGGTGTGTAACCTACAACATGCTCATGAAGGTGTTATACAGGTAGAGACGATATAAGGCCTCTGCGATGACGGTGCGGCCTCAGTTTGTCGACAGGTGTCTCGCGACGGAGATATTCACCTATTCTCATTGGTTCTTACGATTTATTTATTTTGTCGGGTGTATTGCTCATAATTATCACTCGTGATCACGACTCATTCACAAATTGGACGTCGCCTCCGCGGTGAACTTCTGTATAGATTTATCTTCCTCTACATTAGGGATTTCATAACGATAGAAGAATAACGAACAGTGAGTATTACGCATAATTTCACGTGTTCCACATATCGCTGTTATTTATATATACCACATTATTGCTGTGTGTTTACACAGTTATTATCTATGAGTAGGCAGACGATTGATATACTTATTAATTAGTACGTCAAAGTATGAACACGCGATAACAATAATGCATTCCGCTGCGCTTCACATTATCATACAGAGATTTTATACATAAACACATTTAATTTATAGATTTTTTTCAAAATTCTAAACAATCAAATTATACTATCTAAACGATAACATTCTCCATAATTCTCTATATTTTTTTATCCTTTTCTATATTTAAACGATAATGTTTAAATATTACAAAGAAATTTAATTAAATATAATGGTATCGGAAGAAATTAATTGTTTTGATACTCTTATAATTATCATTATAAATATTCATATATTTATTTATTTATAAATAATATTGAATTTGTTTTATAAAATATTAATATAATGTGAGAAAATATAACAAACAAATACACACACATTGCATTATGTGGGAGATTATTTATCGAATCATCTATTATACTTGAATTATACATTAGGATAGGCAAAGTAAATTGTATTCGGGAATATATTATTAAAAGTAACAGTCGCGAGAATCATTCCTATGTAGAGATGTCCGAGTCTAATGTGTTTTATTCATGTATGTATACAATGCAAAGCATACATACAACAACAAAAAGCAAATTAAATATAATAATAAGCAAATTTACAAACAAATGAATGCAATGAATATCACTAGAAGATTTGTATTTAAAAACCTAAAATTAATATTTTTGTTTCAAGTTCCTTTTAAAAAAAATAGCTTATAAAAATAAAATCATTTAATTATGAGTAATGTGCAAATTTAAAGATCTCTTTCAATCAGAATAAATAATAAATAACCACAAAATCTCTCTTATCCATTTGTAAAAATTTCTAAAATTTTATAAGAATGTTTAATAACTTAATAAATATTAATAATTCATTTGCTTTTATCGCATAAAAATATCAATGAATTATTTATCTTTTCGAGAATTTCTCAATGATTATATTTCAACATAGGTTGTAGACAAAATAAATTTTCGTCAAATTAAATGCAGAAAATTTTAGTAATTTGTTAATCATTATTACCTTAGAATTGTTAATATTATTGTTCAATATTTACTGTTTTATATAATCAAAAAATACACAGTGTATGTAATTAATAAAATATAATAATAAAATATTTATGAAATATTTATGAAAGTAATAATAAGTAATAATAAGTAATAATAAATCTTTATAAAAGAATCAAATTTTTGGAAAAGATAAGATATCATAAATTATTGATTATTTAACTCTTTCAATTTGCCGATAGATAATTATAGATTAATTATTTAAATCATTTTTTTATTATGCAAAATTTAGCTGCATTCTTCAGCCTTGATACATCAAATTTTCTCAAATATTTATTTGTTTTTATTTCTATTTGATTTAATAATATCATTCTATTTGCAATTCTATTTATCATGCTATTAATAATTTAATATTAATATGAATACAAATTATTTAATAAATTCTCATAATCATAATTGTATATTTGTAGATATTGAAATGAATATGATTTGTATTTAAATAAGATTCATCTTGACAGAAATTGTGAATATACATAATTTATATGAACATAATAAACATATAGAATTATTATTAATGTTATAGAGATTATAATTATAGCATCTTCCTTCTAAAATATTCATAATAACAACAGAATTATATAAATCTATAAATAATATGTAAAATGTTTTTATGTCCAACTTATAATATGTCTCGTTTCATGACTTATTTTGAAATCAACAAACATATTACTAAATTAATATAAAATTATCATGCATAATATTTGAATCTAATCAGTTATTTCTCAAATTGAATAAATATACTCCTTTATTTAAAAAAGAAATAAGAAAAGAAGTTTGTTATTTCTTGAAAACTTCAAATATTTTTAATATATTTAATATTTATAAAATAAATTCCCATATTATAAAAACATTCTTCAAGACAAATGCATAAGTATTTGTGTAAATGTATGTGTGTAAATTCCTATTTTAGCTATTCTATTGTTATATTGCGCCTATTATTAAAATATTGAAATATTGATTTAATATCACTATAGTAGTTGTAATAATCTGAAAAAGATTACAGCGAACTATTGGTTGTCCTTCACTTTCTAATCGTTCTTTTTCTTCGATACATACCACACTTAAGAAAATATTTTTCTTCATTTATCCGAAAGGTCGCGAGCGAATTCCTTTGATTGGACATAAAAACACGTATCGAAAAGGGGGTTAACATGAGAAACGTGCTTCATAGTTAGGCAATGTATCATTATTGAAAACGCATATCTTAATGGAACAAAAACGCGGTACACTTTCGTTATAAAATAAATGTGGCAAGATGCACTTGACTCGTCAAACAAGTGGCACTTAAAAAGCGCGATGAATCAAATTGCATCACGAGGCAAGCGTGTAACATTACTGTTTACATTATAAGTCCATTTTCTCATATTTCTATCTTGCATATTCGTTGAAGTACATGTGACGATAATCATCGGGAAAACGCACAAAAGAGTAATTTGAATTTTATGAGATCAGAGTCCGCGCGTTTGCGATCGAACGAAGGCAAACTCTTTGGATATGAATGGGAAAAAAGATACTCTCAGAGGCATATGTACATGTAAAAAAGATACGACTATATTAAAGACAATATCGCGGAAATTCCACGACGTGATTATCGCATTTTTCAACTTGATTTACGATCGTGCCTCGAAGCGAATACATTTGCAAATTCTATTACGTGTTCCGCCGTCAAGAGATAGAGATTATTCGACAAATGGTTTCGGAATAACGGTGCCCAGAAAATTAGCCGTAACATTTAGATCGTCAATCACGAGAAATCTTTCCAAGGTGTTTTACGAATCAAAGTATTTGCGAATGAGTTAACGATAGAAAAACTATTTCTTTATTACTTTTAATGATCACTTACATAACAAAAGAGCAACCTATAATCAAGAAAATTCGTTAATATTACAGAAGAAAGTATTAAAAAAAAGCAGATATTGCACAAGTTGCAAAACTGTCACTCTACATCGAGGCACGTGATTATACAAATTTTTATAATGTTTAATTGCTTTAGCACATATCACGAACTTTGTAGATTTTGGTAATACAATTTTATTAAGTATAAAAAGAAAAAAGAGAGAGAAAAAATATAGGTAACATATACATGTAGATATATATACAACATTTTATTAAGAAAAAATCATTTTTGACCACATATATCTACTCGAATGCACCTAGCCATAAATAAGCTTCTTTTCGTCGCCCAATAATTAATAAATTAAACGTCGACGCCTATGATTAGGTATTGCGTATCTTTTAAAACATTCGTTTGGCATTAACCGCAACAGTCGCTGCAGGTGCAAGCGGTCATGATGCGGCCGAGCATCGGAGGAGCAAACAGGATTACGAGACGAGTATCGTGTGACTATGAATCCAGGACGCATGCGAAGGACCGCATTTTTACGCGGCAAGAACGAGTTATTTAGCCGCATACAGTCTTTGGTGAAGCAGCTTAACTTTTCCTTTCCGCAGCGAATGCGAAGATTGCGAAATCCCATGACTAAGTCGCGACGCCGGTCGCCGCACACGTTTGTCGTTTTTCGTGGGTAATGAGTTTCATTTGACAGTCGAATCGCGAAATCACAGAGAAAGGCACGAGAAGAATGCTCGAATTTTTAAATTTCCCTAAAAATCCAGAGTTTCTGAATCAGGGAGAAAAAAAAACAATGTCGAATCGAAGCAATTGAGAATGAATGGTATGTCAAGTTTCGAAACACATCGCAAAAGGAATTAGACCGATAAATTCCGCAACAAGTGCATTCGCGAATGTAGATATCGTGTAAATTATTGTCGTTTAAATTAATCAATCATGAAAAAATCAATTTCTAATCTACCAATGAACGACAGTGTGTGTTTAATAATTTTTACACCTCAAAACTTTGTCATTTGATTCTGTGTGAAAAATAAAATCACACACACACACACACACACACACACACACATATATATAAATTTGATTTAAATCATTATAAAAAATTAATTACGGAAAATAATTTTTCTTTATATTATGTCTTTATTTTCAATAGTTAATTGCTTAAAACTTATTAACGTTTTGACATTCTCGTCAAAGAGAGATCTATTACAATTTATTTAAAGAAACTTTAATTAGTAAAATCTATTTGATGCATCTTGAAGAAACCTATTAAATCATAAATCAAATGCTTGTCATAATGTTGCACGCTAAAAATACAATGTATGTATGCTTTTACATACGTAATAGCGTTAGGTAGCATTAGCTTTTTCATAAAAAATAAAAATCAAATATTGACATGTGTATTTTTAACGCGTCAAAAATGTCGAGAACATAATGAGAAAATCACTTACAATCGCAAATCAATTTTTGCAGAATATTCTATAATATTAATTAGATAAAATTGTGATAATTACTGCAACACTACGTATTACAATTAATCATCGAAATATTAAAAAATTCGATGTGTGAATATACTTTATAACATTTGTTTCTATAATTGCATAATCTATAGTATAAAATTTAGTATAACATTTAAGTACAAACATACATAACATTATAGTATAACATTTAATAATTTCAATACAGATATTTTTAAAAAACTAAATGTAAATGTATTTTTTTCGACGTTATTAGTTTAAAATTTTTTGCAAACGAACGTGATAAACTTTCAGTTATTTTAATTACAGAAGTAAAAGAGAATCACGTCTTTCATTCGATTTATAAAAATTTTATATCCGAAAATTAAAAGAGTCACGTCTCGTAAAATCTTTATTTATTATTACTGTGACGATTTACGAAAAGAATTACATAAGATACAATATTGCCCTTGACATTGCTATATTTTTTTAACACTACAGAAATAAGATTTAGACTTCCCACGAGAATAAAAATTATAGCACAGATGCGCTTTTTCGTACATTGTGAAACAATATGATAAAAATATCGTTGGTGAATTTATAACAAGTTTTAACAGATAAAAGAATAGAGCCCTAATCTTTCATCATCGGAGAGACGCGATTTGTAAATTCTCAATCGTCATTTGCACCGTAAATCGAGATCAAGTCGCGTATTTCATGATTTAACGAGGCCGAGGTCGAGAGTTCGTTGACATGCAGAAACTGTTTGCTTTCATTTGCAATTTATCGAGATAAAAAAAAATTTTAAGGTAAAAGTCGTGCGTAAAAGTCATATACGTATGCGACATGACGATGTGTTTTAAATAATAATTCTAAATTGCTATTTTTTAGTAGCTAATATACAGATTTTACTTATAATATATATGAAATCAAAGTGTTAGATCTATTGATATTATAATTAATAATATAATAATAATATAATCGATATTAGAAAAAAAAATTTTATTTTATATTAAGCGTCTATCTAAATAAAATTTTTTAGTGTGCTTGTATTATATTATATTATATTATGTATTTTAAATCTTGAATCAAAAAAGCAAGACTCATTTCAAAACGTTAAATATATTGTGTCGTGTAATTTAAATAATTTTTGCTATAAATTAAAATGTTTATGTTAGATGTGCTTGTCATTTTATCTTTCAACTCGTATAATTATAATCGATTAAAATAATATAATTTATTTCATCTGCGTTCATAATATCGCGGTATAAAAACATTGAATCCATTAAATTACTGATGTTTAATTACTATAGTATAAAAATCATAATCAATGTCAAAATCGATGTCAGCTATTTTATTCCTAGTTCCTAGTTTTGCAATAATTATGTTACGCACGTGTTTAAAACATATACTTAAGCTATTCCCATACAGCACAGAAGCTTGCTGCAACGTTGCTGCAATGTTGCAATATTGCTCACTGCAGTGTAATGTTGCAGCAATAATGCAGAGACATTATTTTGTAATATTACTTTGGCAATGTTGCAGCAACATTTTAACATAGCAAAAATGTATAACATCCCTAGTAGCACACTTTATTTCCATACAGCACCGAAAGATTGCATACACCTATCACGGAAACATTGTAACATTGCATGGAAGTTGCGAAATGTTTCTGCAACATTACTGCAAGCTTATAGCAACGTTGAAATGTTCGCCCTCAAAAATATTACAATGTAAGATTGTAGTAATGTTACGGTACAACGTATTTGCAATATTAAAACGCGTTTTGCTACAAATGCAGACCGTTTTAAATTTAATAAATAAATCTTGAAAATATGAAATGTTTAAGAAAGATAGGAAAAAAACATTTACCGCCATTGAAAAAAAACATCTATTAGTGTTTTTTATCAAATGTATCTTATTAAATATTTATCTCAATAATATACATACAATTATTTTACATACATTCGACACCCAAATGTATAACATGTGTTTCTTTACTTGCCGCTACGCGGCGACATCCAATTTAACTAACTCGTAACTTCGAATTCATCTAAGATGGATATAAGGTCTACAAAGGATTAATGTAGTAATTATATTTCTTGTCTTGTGTCAGTTTAATTTCTGGCGATAAACTGACTTGATTTACTTAATATTCTGAATTCTAATGAGGGATCTAGATTATTAAACAAATAATTTGTTTAATAATCTGAATTCTTCATTGGGTTTCAGAATATTAAATAGATTTTTCTTAATTGAATGAGTAAATAGGAAATAATTCATTTATTGCACGTATTAAAATATTCTGGTGTCGAATGTATGTAAAATAATTGTATGTAATATTATTGAGATAAATATTTAAGAAACATCTAATAAAAACATTAATAGATATTTTTTTAAAGGCATTTTTTCCTATCTTTCTGAAACATTTTTTTATTTTTTCAAAGTTTATTAAATTTAAAACGGTGTCTGCATTTGTAGTAAAACGCGTTTTAATATTACAAATACGTTGCACCGTAACACTGCTGCAATATTGCATTGCAATATTTCTACAAGCGGACATTTTACCGTTGCTGCAATATTGCAGCAACGTTGCAGCAACATTTTGCAACATTTCTGCAATGTTGCAATCTTGCAAAGAAATATTTCTGCAATGTTGCTGCAATATTTCTGTGCCATATGGGTTTGTTGCTCAAGCAGTTAAAAATAGCTAAATATAGTTATGTGTCATGAACGATATATCGATAATATACTGGACAGTCTTATTAAGAATCTTATATAATAAAATCAATGGTATTAGATTACTAAAATTAAATTGATACTTTTCTTTTATTTTCTAATTTCTTTGTCTACTTTCGCGCAAAACAGTATCAATTATATAACTAGATTGAATTGTTACATATTTATATAATCTAAAAATCAAGTGATGAAAATAATAAAATATTATTCAAATAACATAACAATAACGAAGTATTACTTTACTTTTAGATGGCGCAGTTAATACAAATAATATACGATGGTTATCGAGACTTAATGGACAACAAAAGTGATCCGAGGGTCAATGATTGGGTTATGATGAGCAGTCCATTCCCCACACTAGCAATTTGCTTATTTTATGCCTATTTCGTTAAAGTCTTGGGACCGAAACTGATGGAAAATCGAAAACCCTTCGATCTCAGAAGAGTGATGATATGGTACAATATCTTTCAAGTAATATTTTCGTCATGGTTATTCCACGAAGTAAGTGTTTGTATACGTATTTTCGAACATGAAGAAAACTTGTTGAGATATTTTGTATCTTTCATTTCGTCTCTTTGCAGAGTTTGAGTGGCGGTTGGGGTAAGCACTACTCCTTCAGTTGTCAACCGGTCGATTACTCCTACAATCCAATCGCAATGCGAATGGCGCGAGGTTGCTGGTGGTACTACATCTCCAAGTTTATCGAATTTACGGACACGATTTTCTTCGTATTAAGGAAGAAAAATGATCATATTAGCACCCTCCATGTTATTCATCATGGCTGCATGCCTATGTCCGTTTGGTTCGGAGTTAAATTCACTCCCGGTAAGCGCTCAATATATTTTTTATTATTTTATTTACATTTAATTAATCATCTTGAAACTCAAGTATATGTATATTTTACTATTTTAGATATATGAAAAGTCTATTTTTTTTAATTAGTCTATTTTTTAAGTGCTCTGATTGGCTTTGACATTAGGAAAAAAAATTTAATCTTCGTCTGTAAAATAGATTTAATCCAATATCTATATTTTTTTAGGCGGTCACAGTACCTTCTTCGGTTTCTTAAATACTTTTGTACATATAGTAATGTACTCGTATTATCTTCTGGCGGCGCTCGGCCCACAAGTACAACCGTATCTCTGGTGGAAGAAATATCTGACGACACTGCAGATGATCCAGTTCATTCTCGTAATGATTCACGCATTCCAGCTGCTCTTCATCGAGTGCAATTATCCGAAGGCTTTTGTTTGGTGGATCGGTATGCATGCTATAATGTTTTACTTCCTTTTCCGTGGCTTCTATAAGGAAGCATACAAGAAGAAGAATTCAGCAAACACATCGGGCAAACGAAAAGCCTTCAAAGCCGATAAGAAGCAGGATACGCAAAATTCTCAGGATGACATCAAGGAAAATGAAAACGGTGTGATATATGCGAACCAATATAAAATGGCTACCGGTTACATTTCGGACAGTGGCCTTAGAAACCGCGTGTTCATCGACAATCGAGGCTTTGATGAATGATGACAAGCCAATATTCAAAGAGACTTCAATTTTCAAATGTATATTTAGCTGTAAATCATCGTATATAAAACGCTCATGTTGCATCGAACTGTTATCCTCTGATAGCGTGATCAAATATGAAAAAAATCGAGATTCAGAGACTAAACTTAAAAGATATTCGAAGAAATGAAAAAGAGAAAGAAAAAGAGTACGAACTTTCTGAAATTTTTGAAAGCCTGAACTATCATTCTTTTTGGATTTTGAGATGGTGTCTTTTATACATGTATAGAGAATTTATAAATGTATAGAGAATTCTTTCGTACTTTCTTGTGTTGATATGAATGCCTGTGTTTGTTTGTATTCGTTAAATATCGCGAGAAGTGGAAACAGACTGGAAACAGACTAAATCGCTAATGAAATTGCCAAAATTAACAAAATACTGTTTTCCTTAGTTGGATAGTGAATCAAAATATCCCGATTCTTTTATAAATTATTTTTTATGAATTATTCTTTCCCCCGAAGAGCGAGATTTCTAGATTTCTCGTCGGTTATACATATCATATTTATTTTTTGACATTTTAAAAGAATTTTTAATCTGCATCAGATCGGTGATAAATTTTAATTACAAGTTAATATAAAATAATAATAATAATAATAATAAAACATTCTTTGACGAAGAGCTTCCACTAATTAATTATTTTTAACTAATAAAAGTTAAATTATTTATTTACACCTCTCCATTAATTACGAAATATATTTTATATGTCTTCGAGGAAATCTTACTTATATTACTAAGTAAATATGTAATATAGGATAAAAATATAAGATAAAAATATCTCATCATATACTGTATTTCTCCAATATGTTAAAAAAAATTAGAACGGCATTTTTGCTAAATTTCTTTCTTAAAATAAAAATTAAGCAATTTGCTCACATCTTTCAAAAATAATGTAATAAAATATAGTAATATTTTACCAATGTTATTTATCATTTACTAATGTTTCGCATTAAATAAATAAATTTATTTTTTTGTAAATGCCAATATGAGCAAAATTATAATATGATTATATTATTTTTTATGTTATTTTTTATGTTATTTTGATATAAATCGTTTTCAAAGTTGAAAGCTAAATGTTATGTAATATAAAACTCTGATTTGCAAAAGAAGTTTCTTTAATTATAAATAAGAAAATATCTATATATTTACAATATATTTACTAATTTTTAAAGTGATTAAACTGTACGATTTATTATTCAAAAATGTTTTCTTTATGTGCACAAATTCTATTATATTTCTATAACAGGATTGTGCACATAAAGAAAACATTTTTGAATAACAAATCGTACAATTTAGTCGCTTTAAAAATTAATAAATATATTTGTATATTGTAAATATTTTATAAATATATATGTATATATGTGTGTGTATGTGTGTGTACATATACACATATATATACACCTAACGTAAATAACTAGTATGACAGAATTTCAGATTTTCAAAATTTCTTATATAGTCGGATTAAATTTAATTTTAATATAATCTATAAAAGAAAGTGTTATATTTAATATAAGAATTGTTTAGCTAACATTTTACTCGGAAATCACATATTCTACTGTTGATATTTCTGCAGAACTTTCCTTTTGACCATTTGTAGATCAAGAGTCGATACAATTGAAAGATATTATAAAGCTATAAATTAAAAGAATATAGTCGGTAACTAATTGGTATTTTAATTTTAATATTTATGCGAAAACTGTTTCACAAATATAAAATAATAAATATTTTTAAGTAACAATCTCTAAAAGACATGTTTTATTATGTAGAACAGCAATTATTTTTAATATGTTTGAATAAATCTTAACTCTAATACCTCAATCTCCCAAACAATACACATATCCAAAAGACAGCTAAAAGATGAATTAAAGACGTCTTAAAGTCCTCTAGACGTCTTTTGGCCTTCTCTTTAGACGTCTTTTGGTCTCCTCTTTAGACATCTTTTGGCCTTTTCGTGCTGTCTGAACTATTGTCATATAATATTTAATTTTTACTGCATTTATTATGTAAAGTTTTAGAAAAACATAGCTAGTATTTTAAATAGATTCTGTAAAAAATTTTATAATACAAAGTTAAATATTTGAATTAAATATAAATCTAATTCAATAATAATAAATTCAGTAATATATATAATAATAAATAATTATCCTTGATATGTATAGAAAAAATCTTTAATAAAGAGTCAATTAATAAATTAAATAAGAATATAATTTAATCCAGTAATTATTATTTTTGATAAATAACTCAAATATTTGTCTAATTTATTAGAATTGTAGTAATTTATTAGAATTAAATAAAAGAATATGCCTGTTGCCAATTCGATTCGACCTATTATTTGTGCAAAAAAGACTCAAAGAAGATTTTACATGTAGAAGTGCAATTTAAAATGATAAAGTGATAAAAAATATCAAATTAAAATGGTAAAAAAATATTAGATTCTAAAATGCTGTTGTAAGACGTAAAGCAGAAATTTACCTGCACCAAAATTTATTTAGCCCGAAATAGAGACGATCTTATCGCGCGTGTCTCCTCTAAGAATGGACGAAAGAGCCGGTGCTAATTTTCAATGGTGAAAGTACACGAACGGTGAAAGTCTCTCGAGATGTAAAATAGCCAGTCAAGTATTACTGAGCTTGCATATAACCGGTCGCATTCCGCACGCATAAATAACTCATATACATCCATAATATGTGTATGTAAAATGCATCTCATCTGTAAACCGACTTTTTCCTCTGTTTTAATAGCGACGTACAATAAATCGAAGCTGTGCGCGTAGCTCGAAAAAAGCGCGGAGATTTCATTATGCGATTACAGTGAAAGTACATCAACAAGTTAAATCATTCTACTATGATTGTGTAATATTATATGAATAACATTACATTGGAATATAATTCGAAAAAAATTTCAAATTTAGCGAAATTAAATCTCTTATCAACCTTCTTAACGATTTTTTTTATTTGAATCTTTTTATTTGAACTTGTTTTCATCTATTGACTGATATTGAGTGTATAAAACAAATACTTATAAGTTTAAAAATTAAATCTATATCATTATTTATTAAATCAATTTATTAAATTCCATATATATATATCTCATAATAAAAAATTCTATTCTAATAGTATTATTATACTGAATGTGTATTATAATAATTTATTTATTATTATTAAAATTCTCAGAAAAAAGTTTATTTTTTCCATATAAGTTCTATAAAAATAACAGGAAATATATGCTCACATTTATAACTTGAATAAATTAATTTCAATAAATATTTTAGCTTCTTGTTTCTAGATAAAATTATAATATATTTCTGTGACATTAAAATAATAAAAAAAAAATAACTAATAAATAGTAAAAAAATAACTAATAAAACTAATACATAACTAATAAAAAGTTTGCATATTTTTAGAGTAATGCCTATTAATATAAAAAAAATAAACAACATCTATCATTTTAATTTCTTCTGTTTAATGGAATGTATTTTTACAGTTGTCATCTTCGACAAAATAAAAATGCATTTTAATTAGAAAATAATTGAATATAATTACATCTGTTATGGATTTATATACATCATCGGAAATAGTGAAAATAAACAACAGTAGAAAATTTTGAGAAAATAACATAAATACATTTTAACTGTCTGTAACATGTTCGCTCGTAAAATTCCAAGACAAATATCCTCGCATATGAAAGTAAGCAATAAAACTGTAGCTTATATCATTTGAAATATGTTTTTAATAATATTTGCTTTCGTTTTCATATTTTTATACTCTTGCATAAGAAAAATAATAAGAAAAATATGAGAAACCTGTTTAATATAATTTTCAGAATTATCTAATTGTAAGTTTACGACATATTATTCTCTCTTTCTCTCTCTCTCTCTCTCTTTTCTCCAAAAAAAAAAAATATATATATATATATATAAATGTATATTTTCTTTATTAAAATTATTATTTTATATATATTATTTTATATGTATTTATTTGTTATTAAAACAGATGCAGAAAATACGTCTTCTTAAAAATGAATTTATTATGTAAATTTTTTTCCGAGAACATGAAGATATATTTTTAAAAGAGTTTGAAAGTGATTGATAAAACTAATCAATTAATGTACATCGCATGAAAATTATATTACAGATAATATTAAGATATTATCTTAATATGTTTGAGAAAGAGAAGAGAGAGAGAGAGAGAGAGAGAGAGAGAGAGAGAGAGAAATATATATTCAATCCGTATAATATATCACCAAATGTACTCAACGGTTACAAAATCTTGTCGCATTCTCGAATACATAAACCTTCAATTTAATTGAAATCTTCATTCTTTTTAAAGTTTTTTGATAGAAATGATTCAAAGGTGAGAAATGTTTGAGCTACTCACTTTTGTATATTTTAAAACTGATGTTACAATAATTTTGTAAATAATTTTTTTATTTTTCTTTAATCTGACTTCACGTATCTATTTTCATAAATTTTTTTATTCAAGTATTGACAATAATTAATGCAATAATGTTTATAAGAAAAAAATAATTACTTATTTTCAAATAAAATATACTTAAGAAAGAGAGATATCAATGATTTTTTTACTTATTTATAGTTGCTCTATGACAAAGATAAAAAATTATCAATTCAAAATAAATTAATTATGCTAATGTTATTTACTAATGTAAACATTTTAATATGCACATACAATGAATAATGGTTTCTAATAAAATTTTATTTTGCATTTTTGCAAAATGATTTAGCACTTCATATTCATTTAAAATAAAAAACATAAATAAAAATTCATTTCTTGTAATCCGCATGTATGTATATTTTTCAAGCATTTTTTTTTAAATAAACGATATGCTATATCAATGTTAATAATAACGCTATAAGATAAAACTTATAACTTCTTAATGTAAGGAGAAAAAATATTCTTTCTTAAACTTAATATCTCTTTCAAAATAACTACGTTTGTAAAATTCGCGCGCTCTTTTAATTCAATATGTGAATATTAATATTCCGAAATCTTAAAGACATATTTCTCGTTTTAATATATTGATATTATTAATATTATAAAAGTACATTAACTTATCGTACATTATTATATTATTATTAATAAATATTTAGTATATTAAAACTTTAGATAAACTCAATATTATTTTATACAGTTTATTTCTATATAATATTTTATATATTTTTGTAAAAATTAATATTATTTCAATATGATAAATCCACATAAATATGATATTTATGTATGTTCATGATTTGTTCAAAACTTGCCATAAAATTACACAAGAAAATAATAGTATTACTTGTTAGTTTTATATATGAATCAGATATGAATATTCTCATTATGTTATCACATGATATCAAACATTAGCTTGCTCAGAAATTAATTATGGATTTTAGTCTCATGTAAGATCTAATTTATATAATTTGTTCTTTTCTTTTTATCCTCAAGTTGCCAAAATTGTTATTCTTATCATAATAATACTTAAAAAATAATAAATTATAAACGAACACGTTGCTAAACATTAGCTTTTTGCATTTATAATACATAATACGAAAGAAAAAAATTTACACGAATATTATAATGATCTCATAAAAAGAAAAATTATAATGAAAATCTTGTGAAAGAATAAATCATAGATTTGCAATTAATTTTCAGATAATTTCATACCTTTTTGCACTTCTATATGTGTTTCTATCAATTTATACTTAATTATTCGCATTAGTAGCAAAACCTATGTAAAAACACGAAAAGAGCAAAATACCGAAGTTGTATTTTTCAAGGAAAATTAACATATTATGACGGACGGACTATGCAGCATATAAAATAATATTTAAAAATGATTAATGCTGTTATGTGAAGAACTAGTGTAAACAAGGTCAAGTAATGTAAAATTGAAAGATATAAAATGAATGCCTGGCATCATGCTGATGTAGTTGCGCATTCACTAGTTTTTGAATTGAAGATTGAACCGTTCAAAAATAGATTTAAAAATAGATGCAAAAATAACTTAAAAAATGAGTCGAGATAATTGATGGTCTAATATTGTTTCATAATTATGTAATTCAAAGCTTAGAAACCATACATATTTCAAAACAATGATTAAACTTTGTGACTCCAATTGAAAATTGTAATTATCATTATCCATAAATAACCGCCAATGTATTTATGTAATGTTAACTAATATGAAAGTTCAAGTATTAAAAAAATATAAAAAGTTATGCCAAAATATATCTTATTCACTTAAAAATTTACAAGAAATAGCATTTGCTAAAATACGATGCTTTCGAGGAATTGTACATTTCCTATTCAATATAAAAAATTAAATGTCTAATATAAATAAATCTAGTATAAATCCAATGTAAATAAAAATCTAATATAAATATTGCACATTATTAATTAATTTAATTATTAATTTTCAATCCTTCTCTACTTTAGTCTGCGCGCAATGCATGTATATATACAGGGTCTACCAAAAGTGTGGAAACCCCTAAATATCTCGGAAAATATACGTTTTACAGAAAAGTGTTTCCAACAAAAGTTGTAGGGTTTAAGAAGATCTATATACTGATTCTATCAGTTTGACCTTGGATGGCGTCGTCAAGGTCAGGTCAAGGTCACATTGACTTTTTTAAATGACACCCCCTACATTTGATTGCATATTCTTATAGCTTAATTCAAGAGCTTTCCAAAACACTATAATAATGTTCATTTTTATTAAGTACTTTGCGAGTTATGAGGGTTGAAATAATTTCTTAATTTTACATAAACCATAAAATATCTAGTAAACCATTCATTTTTCGATTATCTTACCTTCATACTTTTATGTACAAAATAATGAAAGGAATCAATTGGTGTAAAGAAAACATACAGTTGTTTTTAAGAAAAAATATGGAATTGTTAATTGCAAATTACATATTTTTTCTTAGAAACAACTATGTGTTTTCTTTACACCAATTGATTCCTCTCATTAATTTGTACATAAAAGTATGAAGGTAAGATAATCGAAAAATGAATGGTTTACTAGATATTTTATGGTTTATGTAAAATTAAGAAATTATTTCAACCCTCATAACTCGCAAAGTACTTAATAAAAATGAACATTATTATAGTGTTTTGGAAAGCTCTTGAATTAAGCTATAAGAATATGCAATCAAATGTAGGGGGTGTCATTTAAAAAAGTCAATGTGACCTTGACCTGACCTTGACGACGCCATCCAAGGTCAAACTGATAGAATCAGTATATAGATCTTCTTAAACCCTACAACTTTTGTTGGAAACACTTTTCTGTAAAACGTATATTTTCCGAGATATTTAGGGGTTTCCACACTTTTGGTAGACCCTGTATATATATGCATACACATACATACATATATACTTATATATACACAATATCATGATTACTAAAAAGTTCTAATGATATACTAAAAAATTTTAACAAGTTCTCGAAAGAATGCAAAGAAATAATCTTTATAATAATCTTTATAAACTTTATGTAGATTATTGTTTAACGTATTAGAGTGAGTCTAAGAAATGCATTTGTGTCTAGTATGTGTCAAGATCATTCATTATCTAAATATCTCATTATTGATCGCGCAATCGCACTACTATACGAATATAATGAAATTTTATGCAAGCGAAAAATTGAATTTACATTTGATTATTTGCACATTGATAGAAATGCGCGTAATAACTTCCGAAAAATTCGAAGGCTATCTTTTAAATCATCATTCAGACATCTCATTATTAACTACAAATGTCAATAAACATTATTAATCAAGTATAGTAAAAAGTGAAAAATAGAATAAAATATGAGACGTAGCGTTTTTATGATAAAATTATTACGAAAAAAAGCGATAATTTACATATTATTTTTTTTTACATACTATAAACAATATTAATTTTAAAATTTTAGAGAGACTAATATTGAGAAAAAAATATATGTATTCATATATTGTGCTCTTGCTGTTTGCACTGCTGTTTCCTGGAATCGTTAAAAATTTTATTACATCATCGAAAATATTGACAGTATAAGGTACACCTATCATCTATGATATATGACGTTTGCGACGATTCAACTTCTCCAAAGTCGAAATTAAAATTCAACGAAATGACGCGTATGTCACATTCATTAATTTTTATAATAGATAAGATCTAAGCAAATATTGATATGTACGCAAGTTTATCAATGCGCAATAAATAAGAAGAATGCATCAAGTCTGCAAAGTACTTTGAAATATCTTAAAATGAAAGGTTTCCCATTAATCTCAACAACATTAATCTATCTGAAAAAGAGCTTTAAAAAATAGGATTGTTATAGTATACATAATAGAGTAGATATATAGCAAAGACATGTGCAAAAGAAAATTATACATACAATTAAGAAGAACGCACATCAAGTCTGCAAATTGCCCCGAAATATTTTAAAATGAAAACGTGAAAAAACGAGGAAAAAAATGATGTAATCAGCAGGTAAAATCATATCATCTTCTCGTATATATCTATTCATATTTTAAATGCATGTAATATATGATATATATATATATATATATATATATATATATATATTTGATATATTTCTGCTGTTTTTTTTTATTTTATTTTCCGCAGTTCAGGGATCAGTTTGATATATCCATATATATGTGCGCACTTTGAATCAGGTAATCGTAAAAAGATATTCGCCAGATGTTAGGAACTGCTGAGCCGAAAGATTTTTGAGAAAATCGATTTTTATGGAGATAATCCACAACCATTATTGCCCGCGGCTATTTGTAAAGGACCACAGTAAAGATCGCTTTCGCTGACCACCGCTACAACCAATACACCATCGACACACATCGCAACTTGCGTAACATTTCACATAAGAAGACTATTACGTAGGAACCAGCGGTACCGCTCTTTTCGTAGCCGGAATCGCGCGCTCATTCCGGTCCACTTATTTCACTTTCTTCTCTCGATTTCATGCCGAACTTGACGCGACGAACTTGTATGAGAGTCGCTGGTAAAGGTAACGCCACGACGCATATAAAGAATCTAATACGAGAATCGCATGATTCGACTCGATAATCTCCACATTTAAATGCAATCGATTTTTAATCTCGATAATCGATAATTAATTTTTCTTACTATTGTCAACTTCCTCTGAATTTTTAATAATAAACGTATTTAATAATAAATGTAATTTAATAATAAATTTTTAATAATAAAATTTTTAATAATTTTAGTTTTAATAAAATATTTAATTAATTTTGATTCATTAAAAACGCGAGTTTTATTTAATTTTATTTAATTATATAAGGAAAAATTCTTCCTCTTCATGTGTTTCTATGCATCAAAAATGTTTCAAAAATTTTTAAACAGATTTTGAAATTTAATTTGTACTCAAGCGTATTAAAAACACAAATATAGTGATATAAAGTGATTTAAATTAAACTCGAAATTTGTGGGATGAATCTTAACTATAGAATATTTTTATAATTGTATGTATAAGAGAGACATTATATTCTAAATTGTAAAAAATATATTAATAGAAGATGAAATAGATATAACATATCACTGTTCATGTAAAATTATTTAAATCCATTTAATCTTAGATTCTTGGAAAATAAAAGATTTTTATGTCTTGAAATATTCATTTCAATTTAGCTAACTTAAAATTCAACAACTAGGTACATATAACGATATTCGGCAAATAATATATGTGATAAACGAATATATAACTACGAAACATATGAAACACCCATAATACTTTGAGATAATAATTGAACGAATTATTTAAATTATTTAAATCCATTCAATCTTAGATTCTTGGAAAATAAAAGATTTTTATGTCTTGAAATATTCATTTCAATTTAGCTAACTTAAAATTCAACAACTAGGTACATATAACGATAATATAATCGGCAAATAATATATGTGATAAACGAATATATAACTACGAAACATATGAAACATAATGCTTTGAGATAATAATTAAACGAATAAAAGAAAAAGAAAAAATTTGATTCAATAAAGTAAAGATATCATAATTAGTCGGTTCAAAAATTTTGGAGAGATTTCTGACACAAACATATATATATATATATATATATATATATATATATATATATATATATGAAACACACAAGTTTTCTCTTGCATAATTAAAAAAATTGATGTTTTTAATTAATTAAAATTTTCTTTGTCAGTTCCATAAGTAACGACATATTTGTGTATTTACTTATTTATTTTTAATAATATGCTTCTGGACAAAATTAACACAGTTTAACATAGTTTACTTTATTAAATTATTATTATTTTTACTTGATCTTTAATAATTTATTTATTTACATGCTCTCTATTGCCTATGTTCTTCCATTTTATTATTAAATTTAAGAGAGCTTTTTCCAATATTTGTAAAATTAACACGTAATTTTTTTCACTTTTTCTTTACAATTTAAAATTTAAATTTTTCGTTAAAATTTAAATATCAGCTTTTAAAGAAAAAGCGAAAAAAAATTATGCATCAATTTTGTCCAATAGTATATATATATATGTATATATCTTTCGCAAGAGTTTTATAAGTTTCATTATGTAATTGCAATGTAACGGGCAGACATCTTTACCCCGAATATTTTTTGTACTCGAAATATTTCATTTATCATATGAGATATCTTCATTAATATTTATTAATATTTATTAATATTATAATCTACATTAATATTTCATTTATGCTTTTTTTCTCTAAATTAATTAATAATATAAATTAAATGCTTTTCTTCTCTAAATTAATTAATAATATAAATTAAATAAATTGTAAAAAAGCAGAAATCGATAATGAGTAAATGATAATGAGTAAATAGATGAATATGTCAGAACTGATATATATTGCTTGCACTTGTTTCATGTTAATAATTAATTATATGTTAATTATATATGATGTGTTAATAATGACATGTTATATATGAAAAAGTTTTTACATTCTTTGAAAAAACTCAAAATTGTAACATATTTATATACAACTGGATAAAAATCACAAATATTACAATTTATACCATATTTGAAGTTACATATTTAAAATATAACGTTCTAAATTATAGCTAACTCTCTTTTTCAAGGGAATATAGTTGAAGCAGAAAACAAATTGTAACACAAGTAAATCCGAGATATAATAAACAAACGAATCTCATTAAACAGCATGTAAAGTTACCTAAATTAATAGTTAAATATAGAAAAGAGCAGCGCACGAGATACATGCTCTCCTAAATTAGGCAAATTTTACACACTTTGCGTTTCGCACGCGAGATCGAGGATTGAATCGCGCACCGCAAGATGGCGCCTCATTAGCGGCGCGCCTTGCCGGCTTCTCGCCCCTGTCGCCCCTCCCCCCGTCCCCCGTCCTCGTGACTTCCTCTTTCATTTCTGTACGCGCGTTTACAGATTATCAATCCGGCAATTGTATCGCGGTTAAATACGAGAGAGGACCAAGCCCTCTTTCGAACGAACGTCGCGTGACAGGGGAAGAGAAGGAGATAAAAAGAGCGGTGACGCGAGAAAAGACGAGCCGGTGCGGAAGTGCGCGAGGACGAGAGGGGGAGAGGATGTAGACGGGATTCTGCGCGTAGACATTCGTGGAAGCGGACAAGGCGTAGACGGAGACGGCGATAGTAGCGCGCGGGTGGAGGGACACGGGCGGCGGTCAGGGGCGGCGGGAGAGGGGGAAGGCGAATCGACTATCTTCAGCCGGTGGACGAGCGAGCAGCGGCACGCGGCATAGACGAGGAACTCGTCGGCGGCAACGGAACGTCGGAGTGTCAAAAGGCGTGGACCGTCCATCGCTCGACCGCGTGCTAGCTTGGCAGCGGCGCCAGTTTCTCCAATTTTTTTTTCTCCTCCGTCCCTTTTGTTCGAGGCCGCGCCTCCCTCTTTCGCACGTCCGTCGCCGGGAGAGGAGGAAGAAGAAAAAGGCACTGTCGCTCGACGGCGACGAGAAAACTCGCGATCGACGCGGGACGATCCTTATTCGAGCTTACCGAGCCACGACGGCGCGAAGTGACGGCATTACGCGCTTCTCGCGTTACTCGCTCGCAGATCGTCGGCTCGCTCGTAGCGCACTTCATCGCGCGGGAAGGAAGGAAGGAAGCCGACCGACCGCCGAGGGGAAGTAACGACGATCACGGAAGAACAGGAGGAGCTCCCGAGGTTGTTGCCTCCGCGCTTGCCGTTCTCGAGCGCGGAAGGTGGTGCGTCGCGTGCCGCGCGTTTATGTGCGCGCTCAGGTGACAGGAGGAGAGACGAGGATAACCGTGCAGTATCGCTGCTGTCATTGTTGTCGCTGCGAGGTTACATAGTCGCCGACGAGCTGCTGCCGGCTGCGTGGTGCTCGAGAACGAGGGGTCGAATCGGAGTGGACAGGGAGGAGGAGGAACATCGCGGCAGGCTGAGGAAGAGGACGAGAAATAGCAGGTGGGTGTGACAATCCCCGCGTGTGATCGTCCGTGCGTGTCCGCGTGTACCGGCGTCCGGGCGAGCGCGTTTTGAGGTTAAGTGACGCATCCGCGATCGATCCACCCCGTCGAGAGAGATCCCGTACAAGTGACCAGGAATGCCGAAACGGGGAAAACCGCTTTTTCGATCGGTGCCGCGATGAATTCCGTCGAACTCGTTCGAGTTCGAGGAACGTGACTTCGTTTTCGCGAGGCCCCATTGTGCTGGACGACGCTCGCCGAACACCGGCGTTCTCCAGGTTAACGATAAACAACATTGATTTATTCCACATACACGCACACACGTACCGTCCATCCATCTTCTCCCTCTTCCTAATCAGGAAAGTCGCCACCCGATCCTCTCTAATCGATCTAATAATTCATACGAAATCTTAGATGAGTCAATTTCTTCATACATTATCCACGTGTGTCACCTCGTTACCCTTGAAGGTGAAAAATTAGAGAATAATCGTGAAAAGAATTTGATTAATAAACTGATTAATTAACTTGCACTGATTAATTAACTTGCACTGATTAATAAACTTGATTAATTAACTTGCATATGCAATAAGACTCGAGTAAAATTGTAGAGAATAAAATGATTCGAATAAAATTGTAGAGAATGATTCGTATCAGAATTATAATAAATTTGTATTAAAATTGACGTAATCAGAAATAAATATTTAGCACACGCACATGTAAATATGTAAATATATTAAATATATTATATTATATTTAAATATATAAAAATCATATCTCTTATATCTCTAATTTTGTAATAATACATTTTATCTTATTTCTTACTCTGTTTATTTTTTTTATTCCTTTTGCACAATTTAAAAATTCTAATAAATTCTAAATCTAACAATTATTGCATTACGCAAAGCGGATCCGCAGAGTTAATGTTTCTCTCAAGGATAAGTGACGCAGAAATTATCTTTCCTATCTTTTCTGAATAATTGTGGTTATTACAATTATAGAGGCAATTAAAGAAGCAAGACGATTATACATAAAAAATGTGAACGTTCCATATTATTATTTTCTTTTTTATCTCACATATTTGCAAACATGATCCTGTATAAACAAGTGCATAAAAACTTTATATGAAAGGAAGATAAAAAGGTAATAATAATTATGATAATAAAAGTAAGAATAATTTAAAATTGTAAATAATTCGTATATAATGTTTAATAAAGTATATGTCAATGAATTAATATTACTCAATCATTTTCTTGTCCGCGTTTGCAATCACCGCATAATGTAACGATTCAATTAACATATTCTATATAAAGCTAGAATATATGTAACTTTATGGTTTAAATAAAAATAATTTACTTTCGTTGTAATCGTCGAGTCTCGCTACTGACGACTTGAGCATTCATTCGACGCTTTCTCTCTTACGTTAAGCAGCATGTTTTTGAACTGTCATTGATTCGTTAACCGCATTGAAAATGAAGGTGCCGCGTTGCCGCACAATCTCATCACATTAATTAAATCGACGAATTTTATATTTCTCTCCGGGAAAATAAAAAATATGCTATTGACTGAGAATATATAACAATTATGAAGACAATAATCCGTATGTGATCTTATTGATGTCTTAATTCTTTTATTCTCAATATAAATGTTCAATGATTTAATATCAGTTAAATATTCACTTAAATGAGATTCGATTGTATTTGATTGAAAATTGTATCTAAATTTTGTATAAAATGATAAATCGCTTGAACAAAAATTCTCTCTTCTGAGAATATTTTTATATTACTTTTATATTTTAATAATCAACATCGAAAACATTAATCACTAAATAAATACCGCCCAAAGCACTTCACTCTAAAAATAACATTCTATTTTTAAACGGATTCTATTTTCAAAGTTGAAACTTTATGAATATAATAATGTGTATGACGCATCATTGCAACTCTATGCGAAAGTTAGTGAAACACACGTCCAAAAAAACATTAGTCAAAGAGAAAGAGAGAGTTTGTATTTTATACAGAACATATAAATTCAATGCTTCTCGGATTTTGCAATATTTTTCTATGAAATTCTTTTCTATTCTGAATATATACATATATATATATATATATATATATATATATATATATATATGTAAAAGCATCGCTATTTCTCCGTATTTAGGAGCATTTAATACTTGGAATCCTTGCGGTTAAATGTAAGAAAATTGACAATTACTTTTTTAAAATATATTTTGTCCTAAAAAAATATCGCAAGATGTAATCGAAAGATTCGAAAATATCGAAAGATTTAAATCAACCTTAATTGAACCTTAATGGAACCTTAATCCTTCAGTACATACTGCGCCAATTTCAGTATCGCGATTTACGATACTCTTTCAGGAAGAGAGCTGCGTAAAAATTGATTTTACATTTTATCGATTTAAATCATGATTTCATTACATTTTATCGATTAAAATCATTTTCTGAGAACGGATCCTGATAAAGAATAATTATCAATTTTCATATAAAATATGACACATCAATATTAGTCAATGTATGTTTTCGAATCTCTAATTTTCCTCCACTTAATCGTTTAAAAACTAATTAAATCGTGATAAATTGTATGCAAATATTCAACAATCCGTTCTGCTTCTGTAAAATCAATTTGTTTATTTGTAAGATTAGTCGTAAATTTTTGTGTGGATATTTGTCTCGCATTGCGAAAGATTAGATGATATTTCTCGCGGATCGTTTCCATTAGTAAATAAAAATATAAACAATATATACACGCAGTTTCCACATGGATTATTGAAAATCTAACTATGCTTGCTTTTGCTTTCGGACTCCACAGCGCATTCCAGTTAGTTATTCAAATATTTACACTGAAAAAAGAATTCTAGGTAAATCTGTTAGATGCATTATTAAATGCATCTCATAAAATTTTTTTTCAATGTAAGCAAATCTCTTCGAATGGGAATGCCACGAGTGCTCATATGCACTCAGATTAATCGAAATGATTACGAGCACAGTCGGAAAAACACAAATTATACCATGTAAATGTAGAATACACGCTTTGATCGCATGCTAACTCTAGATGAATGATAAACGTCTCGTTCTTCGATTACGTTCGATCGAATGTGAGTTCTTACACTGGAGGAAAAAATTATCTTGAAATAAAAAAATAGTACTAATCACGTATTTACTTGTATTCAAAATGTCTGTTTAAGTTAAGTATTTATTTACAAATGTTTAAAAAAATATATATATACTTAAAAAAATATAATTTTTAAATAAATATTTTTAAATAAATATTTTTATTTTAATTTTACAAAATATTTATTAAAATGCATTTTTTATTCCCAAAAATTTTAAATTTTTTAATTTTAAAAAATAATATATTTAATTTAATAAATTATAGTATATATTTTACGAAAATAATATTTAAATATATAAATGATATATAAAAAATATACAATAAATGAAAATAATGTACTTAATATAGCATGCATATTTAATTAAAATTAAATGATTTTGCTTAAATGAAATAAACAATTCCTTCCATTTAAAGTAAAAGTTTTAAGGAAACAAATTTATTTGATTTAAAAAAATTTTTCCCTTAGTGTATAATACAAAGTTTAATCCTTCGCGTTTAGACAACGAAACTCGTAGATTTTACAACTACACAGAGAAAAATGTATACTGTATTCAAGTAAATATTATTTATTTTAAGTATATCATAAGTTTGTATATCCGCAAATATATTATAAGTTCACCACAAACATTAAATTTAATTGAATATATTCTGAATTTTAGTAAGTGAAGTATTTCAGTCAAGAATATTAAATTAAAACAAAAATTTGATTTGCTTACCACAAAGTAAGTTTGATTTTTCTTTGATACAACTACAATATTCTTAAAGAGAAAATAATTTCTTCTTTTGAGTACATGATAATGAAATTTTCTAACACTTGTGATGAGTATATTCTAAGACTATTATCAAGAATTCTTTATTGAAGAAAACTATTACTTAAAAAAAGGAAAAATAAATTGAGTAATCGCTATTTTGGCAATAGAATGATATTTTTCTCTGTAGCCAACGAAATTCGCCTAAATAATATCTAAAAAAATTATCGATATACGTTAAGAGTTGAACTGTTGTTTGTTTATGATTATGTATTTATGTGATTATTTAAAATTTTGACCAATATTATCTGAAATTGAGCAATGAGAAAGATCCATTCGAAGAATTTGCTTACGAAAGAATTAAGAGAAAGTGTGTCTGCATGACCAGTTACGTACATAAGTTTCTAACAATTCGTATGACATGCATTTTTATGAGAACTAATTAAAGCCCGTGCTAGTTTTTGTGCTAGTTTTGTTAACAGATTCATTGTGCGCTGTCTTGTTTTTTGCTCTGCATGCTGCTGTGACAGGAGCGCCGCTATATTTGATTTGACCTACGAAGTTTCATAAAAATTTGAAAACGAAATTTCATCAATTCTTTTTTCATAATAGATAATATATGAGGGAATGTTTTCCTTACTGTAGTCGTTCAACAATAAAACACGCAAGAAAAATAGCACCGGACCTATTATCAAAAATCAGCATGCTAACACGCATAGCAGCATGATCGCTAATAATACACTTCGCGTATGATTCAACGCGAAAAATTGCATCGTATGTCACGACCTTAAGATAACTAATTAAAAATTAATCTATCGCCAAATAGAGTTTTACTATAAATAAAGTCAATGAATAACTATGGAAAAAAAATTGTTACGTAATATCTTTGCGAAACATGTCATCCATTTTCCAAACTTTGCGCGTTTAATTTTGTTTAGTATTGAATATTAAAAAATGACACGTATTTCTAATAAGCAAAATTCTTATCAAATAACGTTTTTTTTGTACAATTCACGATTCTAGATCATAATCATTGCAATCGAAATGTGAATTTGTAAATACGTATGGCATTGTCGTGAGCGATAACATTATTCTTTGTTTATAATTTTAAAATGTTGAGAAACTTTTGATAATTAGCACGATCGATATGGCTTTTTGCAAAATTTTGTTTTGCCACAAATTGCAACATTACATTAGCGATAAAAAGATAATAATGTAATTATCTTTCCAAGGATCGTTGAAAAAAGTGTAGTCGATCAAACTAGCCAGAAATTTTGTTTATTAATACGACGTTTCGACAATATGGTTGTGGTCCTTATCAAGTATATACTGGAAAAGATTTATAAATAAATTAAATAATTAATTTACGGTTTGAATAATATAACAAGCACAACGAATTAAAGTGTGAATAATTTTACCGATGTAATAATAATCAGGAGACACACACAGGCATAGACGATAATCTTGCAAAACTGTACAAGTCACATTAACAAAAAACGTTATTTAACTAGATTCGAATTTGAGAGAAACTGATGTGTCCGTGTGAGACTTCGTCAAGAAACTAAACACAACCAGAGGAAAAACGAAACTACTGACTGGTCGAAACCCAATATTTTGCATAGCGAAAAGTATGTTCGAAAGAGAGAGATCGCTGAGATGTTCTTTATCAAGAGATTTAATAATCTAATCAACCTACAGAAAGACACGGATAGTTTAAACAACATTTATGACAAAATAATAAAGGTCACGTAGTTTCGTTTTTCCTCTGGTTGTGTTTAGTTTCTTACGAGTCTCAGGAATCAGTTTAATTCTGAATTATTAAATAACGTTTTTTGTTAATGTGACTTGTACAGTTTTGCAAGATTATCGTCTATGCCTGTCTCCTGATTATTATTACATCGGTAAAATTGTTCACACTTTAATTCGTTGTGCTTGTTATATTATTCAAACCGTAAATTAATTATTTAATTTATTTATAAATCTTTTCCAGTATATACTTGATAAGGACCACAACCATATGGTCGAAACGTCGTATTAATAAACAAAATTTCTGGCTAGTTTGGTCGACTACACTTTTTTCAACGATCCTTGGATTATTTGATTAGCGACATTAAGTTATTATAGTAATTATCTTTGTTATCTAACTTTATCGTATAATTAACTATATAAATTGCGATAAGAAGCGAATACAGTTTGTATTCATATAATTGTGAACTCCATAAGTATAACGTAAAATTATTTGAAATCCATAAAGTGCACATCGACTGAATTCGCGCTATAATTTTAAATGAAGGATTTTTTAAATGAAGGATATTTCTTTGCTCTTTGCACTTTCAAGTCACGAAACACTGTGACGTGTTAAATCTCTTTATCTTTTAGATTTTAATAAATTTATTTATATTATTTATATATTTATCTATTTATATATATATTTATATTTATACATCATTTATACATCATTTATACATACTAATTACTAATAATATGTTTTGCATTAATGATTTATAATATTTGCACGATCGACATTTGCAATGTTGATAGTAATTATTGAAATGTTAAATATTTATCAGCCTAATCCACGATTTCTAATAATACTGTTATAATACTGTACTAATAAAAAACATTACAATATTAAAATTAATTTAATATTATGAGATATTGCATTGTGTAAGTTAGGTTATAAAGTAAGTTAATATGTAAATTTTCAAACATCACATTCAAATCAACTTGATCGACAGTAAATTTGATAAAAAATTCGAATTGATAACATTCCGATAACGTATCATAATTCATGAACAAATAATCGCTTTACAATGCGATTAGCCATGTATTACGCACAATATGCAAATTAATCTCACTTTTTTTTTCTCAGAATTAACCTTGCTCTTCAGATAATTTAAAATTTAAAATACATGTTATGTAGGACAATTTTTTACGAGCTATTAAGTATCAAAATATAATTAATTTTTTCCTACTTGTCATTCGATGATTGATAAAACTAATGAATAAACAACGAAAAGAAATAAACAGAAATAAAAAAATTATAGACTGATTAATCTTATTTAATCATTTTGTAGATTTTTAATTTTGTTAGACAAATATGTATCTCTTTTGCGATATTTATCTTTTAAAATCAATCTTTTTTTTGTGCAACAATAATCCACAAGTTTATATTACAGTGATTAACGACTGTAATTTGATGAAGATATTTCATTTTATATACTTATATAGATAGATAAATGGATAAAATAAATATGGCAAGCTAATGAAAATATTATTAAAATTCTCTCACGAATATTTTGATATAATAATAATAATAATAACTCTGTGTTTAGCATATTGAAATAAAAAATATAATAATTTATATAATATATTGTGTGTACATATATATATATATATATATATATATATATATATATTAATTTTATCAATCATCGAATGACAACTAGGAAAAATAAATTATATTTTGATACGTAATATATATATATTACGCTGAAAGAAACAAATGCTAAATTTCTGCAACGCAACTAAATGAGATAAATAATTCAGGATTTACATAAAAGAATTTTCAATTCAGCATATATTTGATTAATAAATGACATGTATATCTTGACGTTATAAATAATTTATAACGTCAAGATATACCTGTTACTTATAAATCAAACATATGATGAATTAAAAATTCTATTATATAAATCCTGAATTATTTATCTCATTTAGTTGCGTTGCAGAAATTTAGCATTTGTCTCTTTCAGCCAAATGAAACAAATAATTCAGGATTTACACAATAGCATTCTTAATTCATGTCTGATAAATGATAAGTAACATGTATATTTTAATGTCATAAATTATATATATATGGTATTTCATAAGTAGTGGGCAAAATTTCAGGAGTGGATTCCTCATGCTTAGAGAAGAAAAAAAGTTAATCAACATAGATCCGGAAATGATTAGTTATTGAGTTATTAAGATTTTTGTAATACAAAATTTTGTCTCATTTCTCGTCTTAGAAGTCCTTTTACAGGCATCAACAATGTTGCCGAACTTGAAAAACTTGGAAACTTCTAAGACGAGAAATGAGATAAAATTTTACAAAAATCTTAATAACTCAAAAACTAATAATTTCCGAACCTATGTTGATTATTAACTTTTTTTCTTCTCTAAGCATGAGGAATCCATTCCTGAAATTTTGCCCACCACTTATGAAACACCCTGTATACATATATAAATGATTAATGTATTTATTTATTTGATGATATTTATAGAAATAAATAAACGAATAAAATAAACGCTAATGTTTTTCATATTTATAAGTAGAAACTTTTTGAATGATTTAATATATTTAAATTATAATATTTTACGTTTTCTTTTTGAATCTTCTTATTTTTTTAGAAGTAAATAAATATTTTTCATATTTATCATTTTTGAAAATTGTTATTAGTTAGTGTAGTAAATAACGTCGATATACACAAGGCGGAAGATGAAGAGAAAATTATAAAGCTAAATTATAAGCCATAATAATCTTGTAGAAATTTCGACATTTCTCTTGCACAAAACATTGCTTTCATAAATTTTTATTATAGAGTTTGTCAGAATCAAACAAAAAGTGTAAATATACACAAGGAATATTATTTTGGAAATATCTCGTTGAAAGATTAAATCTGATGATGAAAAATATTTCTACAATTATTAATATTTTTTAGTAATATTTGGATGCAGAAATAGTATATAATTAAATAGTATACAATAATATATTAAGTTAACGAAAAGATAAGTATAACTTTTAAGGCTGTTACAGTTCGATTGTCAAATATTTCTTTAATTTACTTTTTTTATTGAGATTGTATAAAGTAAACCTATCAAAAATCATTGCATCAAATCTTACCTAAATAATATTTAGATTTTCTGTATAAAAATGTGGTTTATTTCTTATGTCTATTTTAAAATTAAAAAAATTTCAATATTAACAAATTTTATCTCCAATTATTAAACGTGTTACTCAAAATTCACTATGGTAGAACTAACAAAAATAAATTTTCTTTATTTATCAGCGACAGAAAATTTGTCAATTTGACGTTTTACGAGCGTGTTTTTAAGCATTTTGTATACAAGAATATGGTATAAAAAATTGATTTATTAATACAATGCTTAAATTACACGCTCGATTTGGACTCATCAATATAGATATTTTTTTTTTTTCATTATTTTTAATTTTGTTACATTTAATTTTTTTTTTGCAAATATAAAAACATTTTATGTAATATGAACTCTTTTATGCAATATTAATTAAGAAAAAAATCGTATTTTTAAATACTTATCTATTATATTTAAGTACAATATTACGCGTAAATATGACATAAATGTATAAATTACTTTAATGTTACATTTTTTTATTCTGTATTATCGTATAAAAACATGAACCAAAAAAATAAAATGCGATTTGATTATTACATATATTTTACATATATTCTCATAATAACTATGTGTTTTTTCATCTTTTTTTTTCTTGTATGTTACGAGAATATTAGAAGATTATTACAGACATGTGCAATAAAGTGCAAGGCAAGATCCGGTCAATAAGATATCTATAATCAAATACATCGTTTACATCCTCCCATTTAACTATGTATTACGTTACTGTCTGGTGCAATTGATTCTTACGCGTTCATAATCATATGTTTAGTAACTTTCTCGCGGCACACTTTGGTGCCAAGTTGGCCTCTTTCATATCACTTTCGTATCTATCTCCTTTTTTCTCTCACTTTTTTTTATTTCGAAGGTCTATCGTCGACACCTACTCATTGCATGTTACGTAAAATGCGTAATCATCTGAGGAAGAGCTGCGTCCTAAAAGAGAGAGGGAGAGAGAGAGAGAGCGAGCGGGAGAGAAATTTATCCGTCTCAATAAGTCGTGACTATATCATGATTTTTTTCCTTTTAGCACATTGAACATGCCACATTGTCGCATGCGATCATGCATTATTCCTCTTAATCATTCAACGGCATAGAGCAGAGAAAAAAAAAATGAAAAACAAATTGATATGAAATCTTGTTAATAGGAAGAAATTCTATATGAAATATTGATATATATACAGGGTGTCCCAGTTATATTCCGTCATCTTTCAAAGACAGATTCCTGGGATCATTTGAAGGCGATTTTTCCTCAGCGAAAATGTCAAGGCACTAATAATTTTCGAATGATCCCAGGAATCTGTCTTTGAAAGATGACGGAAGATAACTGGGACACCCTGTATATATATATATATATATATATATATATATATATATTTTTTTTTTTGTTAAATTATATATAATATGATCTCTCAATTGAATACGAACCGAGATTTTAATGAAACATCGATTTGTAGTCCATGTTTCAATTGAATCTACTTAATAAAAATCGTCAATTGTACATTAAGCTAAAGTATTATAAGTAAAAAGCGAGATAAAAAAAGAGTCGATACGTCATTGTTAAAGTTATCAAATCAATTCATGGCGAATTAAATTTTAATTTGCGTCAAACTTTTGAGTATTAAGAATGTTTTACATGAACGGTTTATTATTTAAAGACATGAATATATATATATATATATATATATATATATATATATTTGAGAGAATAATATCTATTTAGACTTGTTATATCGATATGTACATCAATATATCAATATAGCAATCTATATCTTATTGATTTCTTTTTAAAATCGAAATATATATTTCAGTAAATATAACAAGAATAGCTAACAAAAAATTTGAAAAACATATTTTTACCAATAAAATAATATTATATCAATTTGTATTGAAAGAAAATAGTTATTTAAATATATTATTAAGTATTTAAATGTACATATACATATACATATGTATATATACATATATATTGAGTATATTGGAAAAAGTGCTAAAACGGAATTAAATTGAGAGTTAAATAAAAGATGAAAAAATGACTATGAAAATTTTATCAAGAATGAATCTTAGTTTTAATTTCAAGGAAACTTTAAATTGGTTAAAAATATCATAAAAACCAGTTACGACAAGTTTATACATCATTCTGCCTATGCAACTGCTCTAAAAAGAAATTCCAACACATTTGTTTTTAATCTGAATATATTGCATGCAATATGTTAAATGTTTTTTCCGTATTCTGTAAATAAAGGAGCTGTCGAATATATTATCTTTTTATATTCTATAATAAAATATAGATACCAAACATATCAAGTTTCAAGTAAAAAAGAAGGTTAAGAAATATAAGCAGTTTATAAAAAATCATTAATGATGTATCGAAAAAAGTTATTATTTGTTGCAAGTATTTATTCTGTAAGAATAAACAATTAATGAACTACTTTTTAAATTGAAATTCTTGATAAATTAAAGAATTAAGATTTTATTTATGACAAATTCGTCACTTTAAAAATGTTATTGCATCTACAAAATAAATACATTTCTTGAGCCTTTCATTAAAAAAAGAGACATCGACAAAAGTTTAAAAGAAACATTATGTATAACGATTACATCGCCAACATAATATTTCAACGTATAAGATAATTTATTCGCGGCATAAGGTGAAAAGTCAAAGTCAACGTCATCTTAACACCGTTTAAACAATCATCGTATCTGATTTGTATGCACTAACTGCACTTATCAAATATGAATTGACTACGTAACCATACACGTACGTCGTATTCAGTTTAACACGATCGACGCGCGTAAATACGCCTACATAGGTATGTATAGTCATTCGTACTCAACTACGCCTACCTTCCTCGTGATTAGAGCTCACTATGTCAATGGCAACTGTCATTTGGTCAACAAGCAGCTTTCAATGTGATCGTTGTCTTGTGGTAAAGAGATCTGACGAAATTTTTAATCGAGCTCGATTTTGTCTTTGACCGTTACTTTGACCCACTAACGAACAGAACATACCGTGATATTTGGCGTACAAATTTAACACGAGGCTCATGTGATCATATATCAGAAAATCGCGTGTGTGTCTATATATCAAGTAAAGAGTAATTACTATCTTAGAAACCAGTAAACTGTTACAAGATACAATTATTTTCATATTTACGCTGTGTGTGTGTTTTTATTATTATATAATATAATTAAACCAGAAATTGAACGATTAACTTTTATCTATGGATAAATTTGCATACTACTTTGCAGGCTATAGTTTTGACAAAGAGTCTTGAGATTATGAAAAAATGTTTCTTTGCAATTTTCAGGGGCAATTTATTTCAGAATCCCGTATAATAAAGTGGGAATAAATTGGCACATAAAGATACGAAAACTTCTCTTTTTTTTCGATAAATATCAATTAAAATATATATATTTTCGCACAATTTTAACAAAAATTATTGAGTTATAAAAATCTATAAAAATAATGATTGATTTCTTGGCGAAATCTTTTTTTTTTCTTTTCATTTCTTTATGGAAGTTCTTACTAATACAAAATATATAAAAAAATATATAATAAAAAATATATATTGCTAAATTTTCAATAAAACTATAACCGAAAATGATATAAATCGTGAAGTGTGAGAAAGTCAAAAATATATAAATGCTGTATATATTTGTTTCTCGAGTATTTTCGAGAACACTCGATAACCTTTTAAAGTACAAACACAAAATGATTATATTTTGCTTTCAGATCTTATTCAAGATGACGAGCGCAGTAACAAATCTGGTGCATAGTTATAAAGACCTTATGAACAATCAGTCCGGTAAGTCTTATATTTAATTATATTAAAGCTTTTAATTATTTAGTTATATTAAACCTTCTTCTCTTTATCAATTTTGCCAAAATCTCATTATATTTTTATCTCTTTTAATAATTCTAACAACTAAAACATTTCTTCTTTATTGATATCACCAACGAGTTCTTTAGTCAGAGAAGAATATATATAATATTTATATATATACGATAACATTTTATAAACATGTTGCTTTTTATTCGTATGTAACACATCGAGACCCATGTTTTTTTGTTTTGTTTTTTTTCCCTTTCTTTACATTATCCATGATTAAACCTTCAAATATATTCCACTTCAGCTTCTTTTTTTTTAAATATTATTCGATATTTTTAAATTATTAAGAAGAAAAAGAATAGCAGAATATCATAGATATTTTTGAAAGAACACAAACAGAACATATATCGTCTTAAATGTAGTACGTACACTTAAAGGCATATATACATCAGAAATTTATCGAACACGTGCTAAAAACTTTTAAATCGCAGAATTAAATGGTATAAGGTCTGTTCGTGTCACTTTTATAGAATTTGTTAAACTCACGAAATTGGAAAGTAATTTTTTCGTATTTTTTATCACATTTCCTTTTAACACATCGTTAATGTATATTTGTATTTCGTTTTGCGATAAAATGTATTTGCACACGCTATCCATTTCTTATTACTGCGTAACATTCATAATTTTGTAAAGATCGACATAACATGATGTTTACATATCGATATGCCGCAATTTTTTAAATAATGTTCAAAGAATTTGATTAAACGAATGGTCAAAGTATCGGTGTGTTAATGAATGAAAAAAGAAAAATCGCATTTCATATATTTGCAATATTGCTCACCAATCGAAAGACTAAGAGAATATAAGAGAAGTATGCAAATTTACTCACAAATACCAATCCAGAGAATGATGCGAAGCTTCTTTCGCCGGAAATCTCGTGTATTACATCTCTTGTATTACAACCAAAATATTTCAACAGAGTTTGTTTACCGCGCATATTTTCACGATGACGAGAAATCTCCTTCGCCCTCACAAATTCTTTTTAGCATGACGCGAGTCAATAGTGTGTCATAAAGCGAGCTTGTTGAAGTTTGGAATTATTCGCAAAGTGAATATTTAAAATTTGCTAATACTAGTAGAACCTACAAAAATAACTATTTATAAATGATTATATAATACATATAACATTTAAGACGCACTGATATGATGCACAGAAATAAAATAAAAATGTAAATATAATGTACAATATTAATATAATGCAAATATGGAGTTATTCGAATTATATATATATATATATATATATGCACACATATAATTATATTATTATATAATTATATAATTATAAAACTATATAATTAATTATATAATTACACAATTACATAATTATATATATATATATATATATATATATATATATATATATTACAGAGTTTAAAATAACTAATATTTTCAAAATATACATATTTATTATACGGAATTTTTCATTTGATTTTTAAAAACAGGTAATAAAAACATTACATATAATTTCCCAAAAAAAGTATTTTCTATAAATGCAAATTCTTTTATAATAAATATAATTTTTTATTTAAAAATAATTTAAATAATTGTAAATTCTAAATAATATTACATTATATAATGATAAATATTAAACAAATTAAAAAATTAAATATTAAATTAATTGTGCATATTTTATTAGAAATACATTTTAAGAGAATTTTTAAAAAATAATATACTTTTTATATGTGTGTATATGCATTACACAATATACATATATAATATAAAAAAATAAAGTATAAGATTAAAAAAGCTGCCGCAAAAATAAATAAACAATTAATTAAGTAATAATAAATAAATTACAGAAATTTTTTATTCACCTCACAGAATTTGTTGTTCCGCCTTCTCTTCTCTTGTTCAGTTTTTACTGCTTCTTCATGGCACTTACAAAACACTCGCGAAAACACGGTTAATTTCAATCGCACGCGCTAGAATACGCGCACTACTTTGTACAGCTCTCAGATATTACTTCTCACACGCTACGTGTACGTTATATTATAATATAATGAGGGAACAACGCGAAAATTACAATTCGATATATTTAAAATTATGCGACATTTCAAGTTCACGTATATTTGCCGCGACAATGTTATTTTTATTGCTAACAAAATATGCTCGATAAGAATAAAATTAGTAACGTGAATGATAAATCAAAATAATATAAAATAAAAGGCTTAGGACCAAGGTGTAGGATGACAGTACGAAAGATAAATCAAAAAAATGTTCAAGTTTAATAAATAATAAACTAAGACAATAAGGACATACGCACGTTTCGATCCGTTACGGATCCTTTTGTCGCAGATTACAATATAATAGATAAGAATAACAAAAGAAGTCAGATGGACCTGAAACGGTGATAAATTATTTGAAAAATGTAACAGTTAATGGTCGAAATAAATTAAATTAAATCAATTACAGCGTTGATTTCTATTATATTATAATCTGCGACATTGAAAAGGATCCGTAACGGATCGAAACGTGCGTTTGTCTTTATCTTAGTTTATTATTTATTAAATTTGTAAATGCGTGATTTGAGATTTGTCTTTGAACATTTTTTGATTTATCCTTCGTACTGTCCCATCCTACGCCTTGGTTCTAAGCCTTTTATTTTATATTATTTTGAATTATTGTTTGAATTATTATTTTGAAAATATGCTCGCATTTAAAGGCAACTCAACACAACTTAAAATCGACTTTGTATTCACAATTTTTATTAATGATACGAATGATAAAAAATTTTAAAGTAAAGCTGACTCAAAAATAAAATTGTGCAACCTAATGTATCACGTTATATCACGCTATATCACGCGAGTCGAGTTAGTAATTGCTGATTTAAAAAAACGACAATAATAAATAGGAATTAATGAATCACGCAAATTGATAATCTTTAATTGTGTAACCAAGAAAAGAAAATAAAGAATTTAGTACTTCTAACATATTGCAATTTTTCGAGAGATAATATACAGTATTATACAATATATATGAGAGCGATATAATAAGAACACATATCCGGAACAACCGCTACATCAGCGGTCATCGCGCAAATGACAAGACGACCGCGCGCGTAAACAATAACGCTCTATACGTCATAAAAAATGTTGTTAAATCTCTGCGATGTATAATACGTAATACTTTAAATATGGTCGTCTTGTTGTCATTTGCACGACAGATCTCGAACGAGAAAGTAGTCAGACGCTTCATGTATCGTATTATCTTTCAAAGTATAATCTTGGTATGTCTCAAATGTCAAATGCTATCATTATAATTAGCGATTACCAAGCCCCAGAAATTAATTCTCGCAATTATGATCTTTAAAACAATTAACTTGATTTGTATTGTACGGCAAAGTCACAATAAAATTTCCAAACTTTAGTTTAAAATTTTGCAGTAAATTTTTTGGATATTAAATACGTAACGAAAATTCAGTATCATATTTAAAAATCGATTTATTAAGATGTTTAATTTAAGACGTGATTTCTATGAAATTTATCATGCAAGCAATCAACAAAACGACGACATTTTTAAATATTTCATCATTCCGATATTTATCTTTAATTTTAACTCGTAGATCATTTAAAAGAGTGTGTGTAAAATTACATTAAAATGCAAGCGTATTTGTTAGCGACAAAAATAATAATGCCGTGATAACTGGTACGTGAATTTGCAATGTCGCATGATTTCGAAATTCGAGCGAATTGTACATAATTTTAGCGTTGTTCTCCCATCATAATATAATAAAGCGTCGTATGAGATTAATATTGGAAATGTTATGCAAAGTGGCACACGATCGTCGCATTCTGGTGTATGTTATTATAATTAACCGTGTTTTTACGAGTGCTTGCAAGAAATGAAGAAACAGTAAGAATGAAGGAGGAGGAAAGCGGTGGAACTGCAATATAAGCAAAATTTATAACTAATTTATTATTTGGAAAATTGCTCATTTATTGCCACACTAGTGATTTTGCATTATTATGTAATATAATATGTATAAAGAAAATAGCTAGATTTTATTTTCAATTTTTTTAAATATTTATGATAAAATATTTACAATATTCCAACATTTTACGATTTACTTCCTTGATTATTCCTTAGATTATTTAAATAAAAATTAATTAGAATTTTAGAAATTTGACTCCAGTTTTAGCAAAATTGTCAGACGTCCCATTTTCAATCTTGTTATAATCTATTCAAAATTTCGTAATCTATTTAAAATTTTTGACCAGAGTCCCTAAATATAATATAATATTATTCAGGAATATTACTATTCCGATACCTCGTATGACCTTCGTGTAAAAATATGAAAATAAACAAAATACCAGAAAAATATGAAAATAAACAAAATACCAGATTTTTTAGCAAACGATTAATTTGTCAATCCTCTCGATAATTTTAATATAATTTATTCGTTTGACATTTTCAAAATTTTATTTCTAAAATATTCGTTGTCAGTCACTTATAATTTAAGAACTGGTTCTGCAGGTGTAGAAAAAAAGGTCAATCAAAAATTAACTGGTGAATAGTTCCAAAGAAAAATATAAAAATAAGTACAAATAATTCCAAAGTTTATGTTCCTGATTTTTTGAGACATTTATTTCCACGAACAAATTTTTAAATAAAAAAGAATCAAAAAGTAAAAATATAGAATTATAATGCCTGTTCTCTAAAGAGATCGAAATTTATTTGACGTAAATAATAGACATCCATAGTATCAATACATCGTTTGATACGGGGTAAGATCTGTGTCATCTTTAATTGGGGCGTGACGGTAGCAAGTAAATTGACGTACGATCGTTTGACGTTTCGTCGCGGCGTCTTGAAATCGATGGAAGCATCGGTCGTTGATGCAGAACGAACGATATATATACATTTTTTTTTTTTACTATTACAACGCAAACTTTCGTGCGCAAACTTTCTGTGCGGAAAACAGGGTCGACGAAGCGGCGTCGAAGTGGCAGTTCGTATTTTTCACTAATCATAGGCTGTATAGACATAAAGGCGCCCGCGCCGTGCCCGACCGTAACGATAAACGCCCCCGTTGCGTTACTGATTTCATCAGTCTTCGTAAAAGTATTACGTGACGCTTGTGTGTGAATGTACGAGTACACGAAATTCGATATAATATTGCCTGTTGCCTAGCATTTCGCTTTGTGATTACAGTTGCATGCCTCGTACATACTTGGTATATATCTCGTCTGTTTACATCCACTTTCCTTTCCAATATTTAACCGGCATACACTGACATCAATCTTACGTTTCGTTATCGATTCATAAATTCTCTCTTATGCATATTTTTTTTATGTGCATATTTTTTTTTCTAGATCAACATAAATTTAATTTTTTTCCCATCGGAATTTTATACATATATACACAGAAAAAAAGGACATTCTTGTTTTGAAAATATATTTAGTTTTAACATAGAAATCTTGAAATGAGATTATATTGCGTTAATTAAAGAAAAATATAATTATATAATTATATAATTATATATAATTATATAATTATATATAATTATATATAATTATATAATATAATTATATAATTGCTTGAATAATTGCTTACTTGAATGAAGCCATTTTATACAGTTCAATCGAGAAAAATATATTCTTATGATTTAAGATTTAATTTTCTTAAATGGAAAAGAAACAATGTTAGATAAAAAATAACATTTTTAAATCAAAGATTATAATTTTTTAAAAGTAGAATTAAATAATTATATATTCTTAAAGTGACAATTATAATATTAAAATAAGACTATAATATTGTTAAAATTCAAAATTATTAAATTCTAAGAAGATTATAGATTGAAAGAAACAATGTTAGATAGAAAATAACATTTTTAAATCAAAGATTATAATTTTCTTAAAGTAGAATTAATTATATATTCTTGAGGTGACAATTACAATATTAAAATAAGACTATAATACTGTTAAAATTTCAAATTATTAAATTTTAAGAAGATTATAGATTGAAAGAAACAATGTTAGATAGAAAATAACATTTTTAAATCAAAGATTATAATTTTTTTTTAAATAGAATTAAATAATTATATTCTTAAGGTGACAAATACGATATTAAAATAAGACAATAATATTGTTGAAATGTAAAATTATTAAATTCTTCTAAGAAGACTATAAATTGTTACGTATATACGAAACAATAAACGCGTTTAAATATATAAGTTTTCATTTGATATTTCTTTTTTTTCTGTGTATGAACAGGTCGTCGACATTTTTATATTCGCAAACTAGACGCTTAAACCAGTTCATTAATCAACAATAGCGTGAAATTAAAATTAAAATTAAAGCGTACAAAGAATGTGGCGCGTAATATCGACGACAGACCGCGCCGCATCGTCAGCTCATAACCGAGTCCGTCGACCAATCGTGTTATGACCGAGAACTGAAGCCTTTCGCTGAGAATGAAAAAAAAAAGGTGGAGAAAGAGAGACAAGAGGAAAAAAAAATCGTTCCGTGTATCGGTCTCGCGTATCCGTTAGGTCGCATGAACGCGAGGCTAATTTACCGGAAGGCGACTCTCTGCTCGCTCGTTCGCGCCTCGTGCACGCACTCGGCCTTTTTCTGTTTTCTCTCGGTCATCGAGGGTGGATAGAAAAATTACGATGGCGTTACTAGGGCGCTCGCGAAAGAACGAACATGTTGCTCTTCGCTCGGGATAATAATCCTTTCTTTTTCTCTCTCTCTCTCTCTCTCTCTCTCTCTCTCTCTCTCTCTCTCTCTCTCTCTCTCTCTCTCTCTCTCTCTCTCTCTTTTTCTTCATTTTTTCGGCATTTAAAAATTTAAACGCGCTTAAAAATTCTCTTGAGAAATAAATACGCAGCGAATGAAATAAATATGCAGCGACGGCGGATTCGATTTAATTGTTTGCTAAATTTTCGTTTGGTTGCAACATATCGACAGCTTCTAATATTAATTTGTTGACGATGACGTAATAGATTCCTGCTGCACAGCGTTTCCTGCCGCCAGTTTCGAACTTCGACCCCGTTGCAGGTGCGCGACATTACGTAATGCGAGGACGACTTTTAAATCGTACTCACGTGTGCTCTACTTTCGAACTCGCATACGATATACATACATTACGAAATGTCAATTGTTTTCGCGAGAACGAAATTTCAGGGGGAAGGTTTTGCTTCTTCACCCTTGATCTTCACTAAACAATCTCGCTCATTTCCTTTTTAAATGACTTTTCGCACAGACTCTTCATCGAACTCCTGCTTCACACTTGTGACTGTCTCTTATATATTTTTATGTGTTCTTTTGTGCTCTTAAAAACATATTTTCTTTATTTGTTTCCAGACCCCAGGGTGAACGATTGGGTGATGATGAGCAGCCCCTTTCCGACTCTGGCGATATGCCTGTCGTACGCTTACTTTAGCAGGGTACTGGGACCGAAGTTGATGGAAAACAGAAAGCCTTTCGATCTTCGCGGGATTCTCATAATATATAATCTCGTACAAACTCTATTCTCCGCTTGGATATTCTACGAGGTTCGTTTTTACATATCTTGATATCATTTAATTTTATTAATGCATTCCTGATAAAAAATGCTTTGCTCTATTGTTAATAATTTATAAAGGAAAAATAGAAAATATGAATTTAATCATCAAATCGAATCATAAAATCGAATTTTGTAATTTAACCACGATTGTTTTTCCGCTCGGCGATCGACAAGAAGCTGTTTTCAATTCCTCCTCTCGCGTATCCTTTCAACATAATCAATAATTGCTTTAGCCCGAGCAAGCAACAACACGCGGTTCCTTAAATCGAGGGTAAATCATTTTAAAGGGAAACTACGATCTCTCCCGAGAATTAAAATAACTCTCTCCACAGAAAAACTTTCCTCCAGCCACTTATAATAATTGTTTGAGATATATTATTAACCGACCTTTAAAGTCTAAATAAATTCTTTTTACATTATTAATCTTTCCTATTTCTTAATTTATTCACATTTACAAATACCTAAATTATTAAAATGACATAAAACAGTATCATATTTCGATACCATTTGAGCTATTATCATGATAAAATTCTATGAATTTGTATCTTAATCAAATGAAATTTTGTCGTTTTGTTGTTGGTTTTGCGATCTTAAAATAATAAAGTAATGGAATTCAATTAGAAATACAATCGAATCGTGATCATTTATCGGACGAAAGTTAAAATGTGAAATTATGTATACAATATATATATTTCACTTTATTGAATGATAATCAAATTATTAATTAAATGTACATATTTATAAGTACGAACTTACGCACGAACTTGATTGCAGCGGCGTATTTTAATAATCGGTCAATGTTCAGTGTTTTGTTATGGAGAATACCGCACTTGACTTTGTGCAAATGTCAAACTTTAATTCAATTCTTATCACGAAACGCGATAAATTTGCGTCAATAGAGATAATTTTTGCGTCTCAGTAAATAATTAGAATGATTTAAAAAAATAGGTAAAATGTATAAATTTTTGAAACTCTTAATTAATGTCTTAAAAATTAAGAATTTAAATCAAAAATTATGATTAACATACTGTATAAATTTACAGCAAGTATCTAATTGTAAAAATACTTAATATATTTTTATAATACTTAAAAAAATAATTCAAAGAATCTATAAAATTTTGCTTTTTAATAAGAGGATGTTCCAAGCAAATATAAAATACGTCTGTTTATAAAATAAAATCAAATTGTAAATAATATTATAATTTTTTAACCGAGAAAATATTAGAACAAATAACAATAGTCATAAATTATTTACATTATCGGTTTAAAAGTTAAGGCCAATGTATCAGAAAAAAATTATATTTTTACGTACAATTCATACTCATAAAATACTCATAAAACATTGATTATCTTGCGTATTATACATAATCTATGTTCCGTTTTTCATCTATATTTTATTTCCTATTCACACAAGCGAATATGAACTGATACTTAAAAAGATTCTTAAGACTCATATTTAATATTGCGTACGCGTATTGCGATACAGTTACACGCACATGCGTCAATGTTAAGCGAAAGTAAAATTTTATCACGTCAAGAAAGATATAGCAATGACTAAAATAATTTGCATTACAAATAAGTATTTAAAAAATACATCATACGAAACGTGTAATACATGTTATATGATGATTATGAAAAAAAGCGAAAATAATTAATTTTGGCATACCTGCTTCTATTTAAAATTTCTCCATTTCTTTTTAATTTGTACATTTAGCAAAATTTCTTGCAAATGAAAAAATAATTTTTTAATTTAAAATGTTGGGCTGTGCACTTGAACAACGTTACTACATAATTCAAAATTCATTATCTTAGAAAAAAGTTTATAAATTTTTCAATTAAATAAATGTACAATTAAATTTTTTCCTTTAGTCAATTTTGTTTTTATACGAATTGATTTTACTCTAACAGATTCTCTAATTTATTTATGAACATAGGTTCGTGTAATTCTTTTGAAGTAGCATACATACGGTAGCTCATTTCTTGTAGGTTCTAAATTTAGAACTTAATTGAATTTAAATGAAACCTTTAAACATGCGCTGAATGTTTACAACATTAATCCACTTAATTAAAGTTTTCCTATACAGGATACGTTTGAACAAACATTAAATTTAGTGATAGTTTCCAGATTCTCTTTGTTGATAAATCGCTTGTCTTTTGCCTTTTGCTGACAAATCGACTTCTAGAGAGTTTTAAGAAACTAAAGAAACCACTAAAATATATACTATTAATTTATGTATGTTGTTCAAAAATAATAAAAAAGATTTCTAGAAAGTAAAAACTTGTATTACAACTTGGTTTAACTACAACTTATTCGTTTTAACGTTTAGATCTTCTCAGATCTAGGCAGTAACATAATATATTTTTTTAATTTTTTAGATTAAAAATAGAGCGATATGTTTCCGTTGATGATAAATTAAAAATGTATGAAAAACAAATTATAAATATCAAATTAAAAACGTATAAAGAACAAATTATAAATATTAAAAATGTGTTATTTTTAAATTAATAAAAGATGAAACAAAAAATATATCGAGCAAAGATAACACTTCTTTTATTATGTAACTAGTATCTAATTCAAGCAAAATATTAAGCAGCTTATTATATTATATATATAACATTTTATTATATATTTTATATCTATTTTAAAACATAATTTCATATTTTATAGTATAAACATTTTATTAAATATTTAATTTTATATTTTATTGTATAGATATTTCAAAGAATCAAAAAATAAATCAAGGAATATCACAATATCTGTGTCAGGTTTATTAATATTATTAATACTACTATGAATTATATTAAGAAATCATGAACATTATATAAAAAAGAAATTATATAAAACAGATTATGTAAACCAAGTGATATTTTCGGTACACGTTTTTCTCTTTCTCTCTTTTCTTTATTTTGTATTTTTTTTCGAATGTAATATTTTTATCTTCGCTCATCATTTTAATCGTCTTCTATATTTAAATCTCGATTAAAAAATGGATTGTAACTCAATCTCGATTAAAAAATGGATTGTAACTCAATGGGCGTGTAACTCGATGCAATTAATAATACGAATTGCTATAAACGCGAACAAGGAGTGTAAGACTAATTTACTCCGCAAATATAATGGTTAGGTCGCCTTTTCGACGCGCAACAGATTATAACGGTATTGCAACTGCTGAATATAAATGGAGCCACTTAGCGAATTACTTATACTTTTAAGGACTTTGTGAATATTTGACGCCTTTCGACAACGCAAAACAATCCTTAAATTCGAGCGAATTGAGTTTAAGCGAACGGTTAACGCGAAAATGACACACAATGATCTTATGAAAATGTGCACATATATATTTTAGTCTTTCTTATTTTTAAATACGAGATCGTTAAACATAAAAGTACAATGATTGCTCATGAATCAAAATACAACGATATTACATGAGAAACTTTATCCTGATTTTGATGAATAATTTTTACAAAAATAATGAAAAAAATTTATTATTGTTACATTTCAAATAATATAATCAAATGATTTGAATGATTTGATGTTCAGTACTTGATGAGCGGTTGGGCGAAAGGCTATAGTATCCGATGCCAGCCGGTGGATTACTCATCCAGTCCGATGGGCCTTAGGATGGCGAGAACTTGCTGGTGGTATTACTTTAGCAAATTCACCGAATTCTTTGACACGGTAAGCATCGATTTTTATTTCATTGTTGATATTGACTAGACTATATGAAATAAATGTAAAACGTGAATCTTATGTCTAATAAATTAATTTATAATTTTAGACAACATTTCTGAACTTCAGATACTTGTTGGAAATTCTTTTTCAATTACGTACAGAAAAATAATTCCGTTTCTTTATAAAAGAAGTACACTTATTATTACAATATTACTGTCAATCTCATATTTATAATATGCATATATAGTCTATCAAGACGCAAAACTTTTCAAAAACTTTGAATTGAAGAATATTTGTTACGTTGCAAAATTAGAAAAATAAATTGTTAGAGAAATACTTGAATTAATCAAGATTATCGAAATGTCTAATAAATTAATTTATAATTTTAGACAACATTTCTGAACTTCAGATACTTGTTGGAAATTCTTTTTCAATTACGTACAGAAAAATAATTCCGTTTCTTTATAAAAGAAGTACACTTATTATTACAATATTACTGTCAATCTCATATTTATAATATGCATATATAGTCTACCAAGACGCAAAACTTTTCAAAAACTTTGAATTGAAGAATATTTGTTACGTTGCAAAATTAGAAAAATAAATTGTTAGAGAAATACTTGAATTAATCAAGATTATCGAAATGGCGAGAAAAAAAGAAAATTTAATTAATCGAAATTTTTATTGCATATTTTTTTAGCTATTCTTTATTCTGAGAAAGAAAAATCAACACGTTTCAACGCTTCACGTAATTCATCATGGGGTAATGCCCTTCTCCGTATGGATGGGGGTAAAATTCGCACCGGGCGGTCATAGCACTTTCTTCGCTCTCCTAAACACCTTTGTACACATCGTAATGTACTTCTATTACATGGTAGCCGCGATGGGACCACAGTTCCAGAAGTATATTTGGTGGAAAAAGTATCTCACTAGCATGCAAATGGTAAGTTCAGCATCACCTCATGTTATTACGAATTTAGAAATAACAAGTGATCATCAAAAATTATAACATGTGTATACTTTACGCGAAATTTTTTTTCGCAAATAGTATTTTATTTGATTTTTGTCGGTAATTAAATATTTAATGACTATTTTTTAAGTATGTGTTATAAAAAGTCAATTTTATTTCAATAATTTAAAAACTATGATACTCTATAATACTTAAAAAATATTATAGTATGATGTGTTTAGATATATATGTTTTTAATCGCTTCTTCAAATACATACAATAATGAATAGCGGGAATGGGAGACCGGTTTCACCGGATACAGTTTAAAATTCATACTAGTAGAAAAAAGTATAACACTTAATCACAAATATAATTGCTCTCTGAGATCCAATAAAATTAATCAAATAAATGAAATCGGCAAAAATGAAATAAAATCGTCGTAGAATCGTTGATTGATTTTCCAATTTGAAATCTCATTCGCTTTATAATTCTATTTCGTCAGCAGTATTACTACTGTTTCTTTAACATTTGAAACGTATTATAATATTATATTTAACATATAATATTTTAATTCCCGTATTGAGACGGTACAAATTTTATATATCAGAATTTCTGTTATCGCTTATAGTTACTTACCTCACTGCTTGTCCGGATTACAGATTCAATTCGTAATGATCATGTGCCATCAGTTCCAATTGCTCTTCACCGAGTGCAATTATCCGCGAGGTTTCATGATCTGGATCGGTTTACACGGTGTTCTATTCCTTGGACTATTCTCGGACTTTTACAAAACGAAATATGTAGGTGGTCCTGCGAGCAAAAACTCCACGAAGAAGATGCACAATGGTACATCTGGTAGAGCTTGTATGCCAATTCTGGACGAGAACGGTAGTGCGACGCATAACGGTGTGTCTTCGTACGCCACGATCTATAACAAGGAGTACAACAGCTGTTATAGTAATGGCACGAACAATGGTTATGTCGCCAACAATAACATCACGGATAAAAAGCTCGCTTAGGACATGTCGCGGCCTCATTGGAAGCTTGAACATTTTAATCGGTGTGTCGGTCATTTGTTCGTCTCATCGTATCAGTTATTATTTGTCTATTATGAAAATATATCTAGCAACATGTCTACGAATTCACACGTGAAATTGCGGAACCAAATTACGCTCATGTGTAAAAAGGATGAAGAGACGATGAGATTTTCGGACAAAAGAGCAGACGTATATAAAGCGAGACACCTCATTATAAATATTCTGCATTATTAGCAGAGCAGAAGTTGTGTTCACTAACATAGTGTCATCAATAAGACAGCTGTTATATCTGTGTAAAAAAGAAAAAAAAACGCGATTCAACTGATCACTAGAAAAATGCGCGATCTTGATTTTCTAATAAACTACGTAAAACGTGGTGCAATCTTTAAATTAGAGCCTTGTAATATTTACGATGACATTATCGAAAATCATTAATGATATTAATGATAATATAAATAAGATAATTAGAGAAGAGAAAAAATTATTTTATGATTTTCATATTTAACATTATGAAATTATGCTGCAATTTTTAAATTGCAAATAGAGAGAAGCTGAACTAATTAAAGAAAGATCACTATAATATAAAAATAATAATACGAGAGATAAGCTGGATAAAACGCACACATACGACGAAGAATGCAGAGCATTCATCATCGATAATTTAATTGTTCGTGTTTGCTATGCGTACATTTTTTGCTGGTTGTATACGAATGTTGATGTTGTTTATACGTAATTTTTTCAAGTTACTTTCCATTGAGACACGCTGCTAGAACTAAATTCTTTTTTTCCATTATGATCGATTCTCTTTCTTTTTCTTGTCCCTTCTCCCTTCTCTTCTTCTCTTTATTTGTCTCTGTCTTTTTCTTTTTCTATAATTGTAATAGTGTTCAATTTTTTAATATTCTTAAAAATTTATGACATTAAATTATACAGATCAATTCGTCCGAAATATCGTACAGAATCGTTATATGATTATGTTGGCAATCGTTAATAATTTGTAGTTTCTTTTAAAAAATTTATTAATTTTGAAAAATTGATGATTTTTTTCTATTCTTAATAATGATCATCAAATTCACCAGAATAATTATATATCTCGTCATACTTTTCGATCACGATAGACGACTTACGATTGTGAATTTGTTTGCCCTATATTTTTCATTTGAGCTTCCTATTTTGTTAAAATAATATTTATATTTATATCTTATATGATACGAAATTAATGTAACAATTTATTCAACACGACAATTTTACATATATATGAATTTATGTTTTTTATTGATTGTTATTTTAAAATAAAGTTTCATGAGAATATTATGTATTATTAGCGACATGTGCCAACTTTATCAACTAAGCCTATGTATCTTTTTGTATATTATTAATTCATTATAATAGCTTGATTCTACCATTGATGGTGCGATAATATCTGCGATAAGTTGCCGAAAAGGAAGGATTTATTCGTCGCTTCGATCGCTTTGGTGTTCAATACGAGTGGCTTCAATAAACCGCACTGCGGCTCGTTATCATTGTGCACAACAGAACACGAACGCTTTAATCGATCGAAAAAAAGTATACGATATTCAAGTTACGAAAGTCACGAAGCTCTGTTGTCGTAGAATCAAGCTTCAAGGGAACTGAGTAATGAGTCTTTCTTACACGCAATCCGTAAGTTTGACCATAATGGTCGCACTAAACAAGTCGTACGAATACGAACAATGTCTCAAAATATATACACATACACGCAAATAATACTATATTCGAGGGAAAGGGCAAATCTTTAGAGATCGTAATATTTGCACTATAAGATTAATATATTTGTACACTTCCTATTTTTGTGAATATATTATTTATGATGATCCAAATACACATAATAAAAATCTTTAATGATAAAACGTTTTTCTCGATTGTAATAAATTCAACCTCGGCTATTTTTACAGGCGGATAAAATAGCTCTATCGAACGAGAGTAAAATCTAAACGTAGAGTAAGTCTTACGCCGTGTTCATCATAATGAGCTCCTTTATGAAAGTATACGTACAATTGAGATGAGAATTAGCGACAATTAGCAGAATAAACTGGAAACGAGTATCATCGAAAAGCGTTCGTGAAGTTTTCATTTACACGGATAACGAGTTTCATATTTGTGAACGCAGGTTTTTTTTTTTTAATGCAATTACTTTCGATTATATATCTCATATGAAAATGTATTCTCGAAATATTGTTCAAGTTTAATTTATATATTGCCGCACTTTACGCCAATCTGCAAGATTTCAATATTGTAATATCGTAATGTGCTATTATAAAAGACATATTTTGCAGCAGGTAATTTCTTAAGTATTTTTTATTTAAATCAAAAACTAGAACATTAATGATTAAAAATTTTTTATTTTAACAAAACAATATATTTAATATATATATGTAACATTATATATTATATATTGATATATATAATAATAAATATTATAATATATTAATATATATAATATTATATATTAATATATATATATATATATATATACATATATATATTAAATATATTTTATATATATATATATATATATATATATATATATACATATATTGTGTGTGCGCGCGTGAGTGTGTGTGTGTGCGAATCACAAGTCAAGCTTTCGTTTCCTCTCAAAGATTGTTTTAAATATTTCTTCTAAAATTATTAAAAGATTATAAGTTTTATCTTTTATAAAATAATTGCAATTTATACAACTTTTGTGTAAAATATGTAAATTCAGAAAATTGCGGAAAATTTTATGTATAATGACGCTTGATTGTAGATTTGCATAGTTTATTTGTGTATATATATATATATATATATATATATATATATATATATATATATTAATCCGAATATAATTGCAAAAATATTTTAAAATTATATTAGACATATATTTGCATAGGTTGCTAAGTGTACTAGAGTTAATTTTTAAATGCACGAACACAATAATTTAAATTTCCGATTTATTGCGATACATTCTCGGGAATTGATACTACAGTTGACATTACAGATTTTGCATCGTACAAATTTGATTATTTATTATATGTATATTTTGAATATGTACTTAGCTTTGCTTCCCCGGTTTAGCATAAGCATAAGAGAATAATTAATATAATGAAGAGTAAATGGCAACGCATACGCATAATCTAAAAAAAAACTGCCATAATTGAATGACAGAATATGTGTACAAAATTTCATATGAATGCGAGGAAGGCGAGAATTAAAAATGGAACACAAATTTAAAAAAATATTCAGCTCTTGAGTGTTCAAGAAGATAAATTTTGTGTGTGGTTATCTTATAATACTGCGATAAAAAAGTTAAACTATAATTAACAGTTAGATCTATTATGCATTATCACAATCTTGTTTAATTTGTGATGCTATGGTATTGTGAACATATAATAATGTTATGCTAATTAAACATTTAAGAAAGAAACATTTTGATGAAATAGCATTACACAACAAAGTAACATTTTATTAGTGATTCGAAAATTGCAATTTTTTATAAATATTACGATCTAGCCGTTTTTTAAAGAATCATACTACAATTTGAGATATGTCAATGAAGGATCTTATCGATTGACGAAACATGAAAATGCGAACAATCGAAAAATTGCGCTACGCGTTTATCTTTGTTCCTCACCAGCCAACTAATAAACGAATGGGAAAACTTTGCTGACAAGACGAAGAAAAGCTTCCGATCTTTTTGTACTAATATAAATGCGATAGTTTTTCTATGAAGATATCGTTGCTACTGTATTTTTTATTCGATTATATTTTATCAATTTAAACAAACGAATAAAGATTCTTTTTTTTTTTCATTCTTTTCGATTGTGAATGATTTCGTAATGCAATTTCAATTGTTTATAAATCTATGTAATTTTTTATATTTTATAAAAAGTAATTGTCAGCGTGATAAAAAATTAATAATAAAGCGTGTTAAAAACTCGTAACTTTCTTATATTTCCAACACAATTTTTAATACATACATTGTCATTTTTCTTCCTTTTTATTTTTCTTTATTTAAAATATAATTTATTCTTTTAAGAAATTAAAACTTAAATTTTTTGTAAATTAAAGATTAGTAAAACAAATGTGTTAAAAAATGTCGCAAAGATATCTTCTGGACATTTTTGTGTCATACAATAGATTTTGCGCGAATCGCAAACAGCCATATAAAATTGCATGACACAATGCTAATATTAAAACTAATAATAAAACGATACTTTACGTGTTCATAGAAAGATGATTTGCGCATATTATTATTGTGTAATGTACTGTCATGTGTCACAATTTCATATTCTCTGAGCGCACTTCAAAGGATTTAAGGAAAGCGCGAAAGGCTGCGACAATGAAAAAGCGTATCGCGTCGTGTACCTAAATGTTACGAACTCTGTAATGATTCTCATTATATTTTTGTACATAATTGGGAAAAATTTTACGAGAGAATAAAGCGATTGAATAAAGTATCTCGACTTGGCATATTAGAAAACCATGAAAATTGAATGATTCACTTAGAGAAAGAGAGAGAAAATATATATGTGTAACTGATAGATGCAGATGAATTTCTTGATTATATATTAATTTCATTTTTATTATATGATTCTTATGTAATTTTTAAGAAGATTGAAAAATGTAAAATATACGTATAATACGTATATTTTACATTTACGTTTAAGTGTGTAAATATACGTATTTATATTTTATTTAATAAGTGTGTGAAAAATTTAGATATACGCACAAGATATAATCACAATTTTGAATTTTTTCTTTATTCTTTTACAAAATCAATCCTTGTGTTCGTGCTTATTAAAATTTAGAAAAATGCAGAGAGATATAAGATTAATTAAACATTTTGTATGAATCGCAAAAATGTGAAAAATTTAATCTCGGTTCTTCGATATTAATAAATGAGGTATTAATAACGCAAAAAGCGTTATGGATGCACGATACGATGGCTTTAATTATATTAAATATTTGTCGAACACTTCACAGAACGACGTACATACCTGGCAATGATCGCAGACAATGATTTGCATCCATTGCATTCCCGATTTATGCGAAGATGACGCGAAATATGCAAAATGGATTTCGATTTACTTTGAATACGAATCGTTGAAATCGCGATTAATAATGAGATAATCACACGCGATGTTCATTGCACTCATGTACGACACTTTGACGAGAGATACTCTATCGCGGATTCACTCTTAAATGATGATAATCGCAAAAAATAAATTTAATACGAAGCGCGATCGACCTCGGCAACTTTATCGCGACGCGTCTTATGATTAACTGACGATTCAAAATCTATCGAAATATTGCGATTCCCGCCAAGTATCGCCTAAGGCAGCGGGCCAATCACAGACTTGTTCTTTCGTGTATATAATTACACTTCATGTGCAACGTGTTGCTCTTAATTTCTCTCCAACACTAAAATATATTTCTATTTATTTCTATTTATTTCTATTATTTATATATTTATTTCTATTTATTTCTAATATATTTCTATTTATTTCTATTTCTATTTATTCTCGCGATGCAAAAAGAAATAATATAAAAAATGCAACTGTAAAGAATAAATCTCGCAGATCAGTTCGTTTGTTTTTTATAAACCTAGAGAGAAAGAGAGCGAAAAATGAATATTAAGAGTACAATTGAAATAAACAGAGCTCGCGTTTTCATGCGGAAACAATCAAGGTATTTTAATAATATCCGAAATTATCCGAAATACACACATATATATACATATAAATTATATTATATAAATTATAATAATATTTATATATTTAAATTAATATAATAATATTATATAAATTATACCGACAAACACGTTCGTGATTGACGCGGATGATTTGACGAGAGACATACGTGCACGTTCTCTTCGAGGAGGGACACATTTCAAAACCGGAAGTGGTTGCGCGCGACTTCCCTCGCGCGCCGAACCGGACGCTGCTCCGACTCGCGTAGTACGTGTGAAAACATGGCGCCCGAATGAAGGACGCTGAACGCGAGTGCCTGCCAGATTTGCCGTCGCGTTTGTACACACGCACGCGTATATATCCTCACAGAGGTGTCTCGACAAATCGGCCCGATCCTTCGGCAAAATGAGCAATCTGTCACCCTTTGGCGGCGGCAAGAATCCGCCGTGGGTCCGTAATGCAGGTGAGTCGTGTAACGCTTGCTTACTTTCCGCGAACGAGAACGGGATCACCTTGGTCGTCGTCCCTTGTGCAATACGACCGCGACGAACTGTCGCCAAATTCCTTTCCGCTGGCGATTTACGCGAGTTGACGGACCACTTTCGAGCTGTCATGCGTTATGTTGCTCGCGACGATTCGTTCGTAAATCGTCGTTCTCAATTTCCCGATGACCTTTAAAGTGTAACGAGTGAAACGATGAGACACCTCTAGAGAAATTGTTATTTACTCCTTTTTTTTCCCTATTGTTTTTCTTTTCCTTACATCTTCGGACGTTATTAATCGTGTCTTTCTCGCGAAATTTTAATTTCAGTAAAACTTCTGTTATTATGCATCGTCATTGAAATAAAACAATGTTAGATATTTGTCTCTCGGTATCTTTTTCTTATAGCATTTTTTATGTATAATTATCTCGTGTGACATTAATTAAAATTTTGACCGATTTATGACATGTGATTTGTATTGCGATGTATAATTTTTACTGTATTTGTGGAAGGTCAAGGTATACAGAATATCCAGCAACAAATGCTAGGTCAAGCCATGGGTAGCATTGGAGGGCAACCAATGGTACAATATCAACAGCAAACTCAACAAGTGTACCAACAAAGTCTGGGACTGCAGCAGGTAGATATCAAGAATTAGTATTCCCATGTAGTTAAACATGATTAATCATTTTTATTGAAGCAAATATAAATGATTCTACGTTACTTTTTGTTCCTAGCCCAATATTACTATGGCATCAATGGCAACTCTCGGTTCAAATTTGCCATCGGGTATAGCGGGACAGTTATATCCACAAGTTGCTACAGTTTCTTATCCAACGCCGCGAGCATTGAACACAAATGCTTTTCAACCTTCTGTGACTGGTGTTCCGCAGCAAGTGCAACAGAATGTACCTTCATCGTCTACAAAGCAAAGAGTTTTCACAGGCACTGTTACCAAAGTGCATGATAATTTTGGCTTTGTAGATGAAGATGTATTTTTTCAAACTAGGTAAGCACAGATCTAAGAATAATCTATTTTTTTCACATCTATGCATTTATAAATTTTAATAAATTCATCTCGCTCTCTCTTTTTCTCTCCAGTGCATGCGTGAAGGGGTCTAATCCTGTAGTAGGCGATCGTGTACTCGTGGAGGCGTCATACAATCCTTCTATGCCGTTCAAATGGAATGCCACTAGAATACAAGTGCTCCCTATGAGTAATAATAGCAACAATGCAAATACTCAACAAACTAATCAATCAAATCGTCAACAACAACAGCAACAACAACAGCCAAATAGAACATCAAGCACTTACAATGCTGTACCTCCTCCTACAGAAAATCCCAACAACAGGTAAATTTTATTATTGTATAATTTATATCTATTTTTTAATGGCATAAGCTAGTATTTACTTATCTATACAGTTATCCAAATTATAAATATTAAATATTAGAGTCAGTTAATATAGCTCGTATAGTTGATACTATGTTAAAGTCCAATAATTCATATTTATCATAAATATTATAAAATTTATGGATTTGTTAGTTAGAATTCAAATCTGAAATAAAGTTCAAATTTTAACAAATATTGCAGATATCTGGTTCAGAAAACTTTATATATGCAGAATTACTTTCCTATGATATGCAATATTTTATCATTGTTGAAACATTACATTATATTATAGTAGGTTCACAACAAGTACAACAAATTCCAACACTACCAGCAATCGTAACAAGATTGGTAGAGTAAGAGAAAGATCTCCACGCGAGCGGAGAAACGATGACGAAGAAATAGAACGAAAGAGACGTCGCGAAGAGAGAATAAGAGAACGCGAGAAGAAGGAGGACCGAAGCCCGTCAAGGACTAGAAGAAGCAAGTCGCCCAGACCTCGTCGGCGTACAAGAGTCGTACCGCGTTACATGGTGCAAATACCGAAAATCGCACTTGACCTGTAAGTGTAATATATTGTCTATTTTATATAGCGGACATGTATCCATTAGTAGAGTTTTATTACTGCTTATTATCACAGGCCTGAAGCAGATGTTCTTGAGATAAGAAGACGCTATCAAAATATGTACATTCCTAGCGACTTCTTTTCAACTAACTTCAGATGGGTCGATGCCTTTCCACCACATATGCCATTTACCCTTAATAAACCATGCTCCTTTCATGTTACGCATAAAGATGTCGATCCGTGTATTGAAAATACAGCAGTACTAGAACCCTCGGATGCTGATTACCTGTTCTCTGCAAAGGTCTGTCAAGAAGTTGTGTTGCGATTGTCATTATAGGACAAGAAACGGGCGATTTCAAATTTCTATAATCTATGCGCCGATACTTGATAGGGATTGCCATACATACATGCATGCATGTCAAAGTGATTTTGCGTACTGAATATTTTCTAATTGCTTTTTAGGTCATGCTCATATCAATGCCTGCCATGGAAGAAATATACAAAAGATGTTGTGGCGTCTCCGAAGATAGAGATCCCGATCGCGATTACGTTCATCCTACGCGCCTTATAAATTTCTTAGTAGGCTTAAGGGGCAAAAATGAAACAATGGCTATAGGTGGGCCATGGAGTCCCTCATTAGACGGGCCTAATCCTGAAAAAGATCCGTCTGTATTAATCAGGACGGCCGTGAGGACCTGTAAAGCGCTTACTGGCATAGATTTATCCAGCTGCACTCAGTGGTACGCTTTTTCCAAGTAGCAATACTTTTTGTTGAATGCATAATACTCTAAAGTACTTTTAAAAACTGCTTCTTTAAAGCCTCGGTTCATTACAAAGAACAACGTAATATCATTGAATTTTTCTTTTCGTATATATTACACATTTTACATTCGAATACTATTTTGCTAACAAATACAAAAGGTCACAATTGTGGAATTCTTTACATTTTTTTAAAATTTATTATTTTTTTTAATTTTCTTTTTTATTGTCTTGGTTATAGTTCCAAATTCTTATTTCACATATAACGTAAAAACAAATCATTTAAAAAAAAGAAATCAAGCAATAAAACACTATAGCATTAAGGTGTATCCATGATAGGTATATTATTCACTATTTCGATAGAGAGAAACTTTTAATATCAGTTCTCTTGATAAACTAAGATTGTAGCTCGATTTCTCTGCGGTGGAGGTATGTATTTGTTCTGTTAATACGAGCGACCGATGGAGATTGCTGCACTGGATCCCGGTTTCAAGCACACCCTTCCATCGACGACGATATATGAGCAGTCGCGCGGCAGACAAATCATCACTATTGTTCTATTATTATTAGAATATGAATTAAGTTGTGTTTTCTCTCTCTCAAATGGTCTACGTTGTGCGCTGTACGTGGCTTTGTATGCAGTGTGTGGGCTTTACGAACAAGCGAACGAACACTTAGCATATAAGGCAACGCTAAGCGCCATTAACCTGAGTTGACGTTTGGGTATTGTTTTTCCTTGCGGCACAGGTACCGCTTCCTGGAACTCTACTACAGACGCGCAGAAACGACCCACAAGTCCGGGCGAGTGGTACCCTCTCGCGTTGAAACCGTCATACTATTTCTCCCAGATGTTTGGAGCTGTGTACCTACCAGATTGGAATGGGACGGGCTACAACTCAACTATAAGAAACAACTGGAGCGAAAATTGCTGCGTGCCTCTTCTAACACCGACGATTTGGATGCTGCCAATGAGACTGATGAGGCTGCCGTCGCTGATCAAAAGGCACTGCCAACATCATGCCATACTTTATACTTTTTTATATTTATATATATATATATTTATTATATATATATATTCGTGCCACCGTTTCTTCCCATTACTAAACTGAATTTTCAATAGGTTATACTTGTCCATCGATCCTATAATAAGTCAATCTATCGTGGGCACTATTTCTCGTCTTCGTTTTTTTTTCTTTTTTTTTTATACAATAGATTGTATTTACTGTCAGTTAAAACAAATAATAATTTAGATTATATTGGGTTGTAGTGTACAGATATGTTACTGTAACAGTTATATTATGATACATATCGTGACGGCAATTTTAAAAAGCAAATATTAATGAATGATTAGACTGTGAGCTTTTGGAATGAAATACATGTTTATAGATTTGACTTTTTCCATAAGATAATACATTTTATTTTATGGAATAAGTATTATTTATATTGTAAAATTATTAATAAGGCAAAGTTTAAGTGTACATATCTCATAACTTATATTAAGATTATTTTATTCTACATATAAGTTAGTGAGAAATTCTCAATGCAAACACTTTTAAATGTCAAAAAGGATCGACGGATAATGTATCGCTCCCTTAGCCAATGGCAGTCACATTGCATTAACAAGAGAAGCAAGCAAGCCTAGCTCGGAGAAGAGCGCAGCTGAGCCATTCCCTTTCCTGAAACCTTCACCAACATTGAGAAAATCTCGTTCAAAAGTTTTCATTTAATCATCGTTATATACTACAACCTTATTGATATTATCCATAACACACAGACACCAGAGCCAGGACACTATGAGATTCTAGCAGTTATTGAGTCATATTTGACGGTCATCGTGAATGAAGATATGTTTATATCGTTATAATGCGAGAGAGAGTGTTGAAAAAAGTAGAGAGTGATGAAAGAATGAAGAGGGAGTGGTTTCGTTCCGTTATAGGGGCTGCTTCTGTTTTGTAGTTTTCTCTCCGGGTTTTTTATTTCTGCTTCTTACTAACGTGTGTTTTCTTCTTTCAGGACGATTCTATGCCTGAGAAGAAAGATCCTACGCATTACTCCGAGCTAGATCCGAAATCGATGAACGTTAGTACTTAAATGCATTTAATAAAACTTTTCTATTTTCTAATTTTTTTTAAATCGAAATGCATCTTATTCTAATATAGGTGAATGAATTACGTCAAGAACTGGCAGCTCGTAATTTGAGCTCAAAAGGCTTAAAGTCACAATTGCTAGCAAGACTTTTGAAAGCTGTAAAGTCGGAACAGGCCAAAGAGGAAGGTCGGCAAGATGAAGATGACAATGAAGAGGCTGTCTCGCCGCCATCAAAGGAAGAGGACGATAAAAAATTCAGAGATGGCAAAGATGTAAACAAAAATATTAGATATATTTGCAGAATTATAAATTATATTTATTTTTATTATTATTATTACAAGTATTTTGTGTTAAATTATGTCTTGAAAATATCTGAGATTTTTAATATTCATTTATTTAGCATGATGAAGATAAGAGAAAGCTCTATGAACGTGAACGTGCTGTACTTGAGAAGAGGTATACGTTGCCTGATTCATCGCATATTATCGTTCATCCGTCTAGAATGGCCAAGAGTGGGAAATTCGACTGCACAGTTATGTCTTTAAGCGTATTATTGGACTATAGACCAGAAGATACCAAGGTTTTCCTTCTATTTAAGATTATATTTGTTATTATTTTTGTTTATTTTAAGAATAATAATTAATATATAAATTTATTACACATAGGAGCATTCTTTTGAAGTATCTCTCTTTGCTGAACTGTTCAATGAAATGTTGATGCGAGATTTCGGCTTCCGCATCTATCGTGCGTTGTCCAGTCTCCCCGAAAAAGTTAAAGAGAAAGATGAAGATAAGAAGAAAGATAAGAAGGATGATAAGAGAGATGATAAGAAAGATGATAAAAGGAAAGAAGATGAGAAGAAATCTAATAAGAAAGATGAAAAACGCGACATGAAGAGAGAAGAAGCCAAAGATAAGAAAGATGATAAAGACGCAAGAAGTAAAATAGATGACAAAGACAAAGAAAAGGATAAAAATGATGATGAAGAGGAAGATGAAGAAGATGAGTCTGATGTAAAAATTTATCTTTTATATATTTTATTATATATTTTGTATAAAAATTATTATTTTATGACATGTTATGTAATTACTTGTACAGGATGACGATTCTGTGAAAGATGGTAGAAGGGACAGAGACAAAGATGGAAAGAAAAGAAAAACAAAACTATACACATACGATCCTTATCTTCTGCTATCATTTGTGTATTTTGATCAGACACATTGCGGATATATATTTGATAAAGACATAGAAGAACTTATTTACACTCTAGGATTGAATTTATCAAGAGCTCAAGTACGAAAACTCGTACAAAAGGTTGTTACAAGAGATTCTTTACATTATCGCAAATTAACAGATAAATCGAAAGAAGATGATTTAAAGGATGAGAAGAAAGACGATAAGGAAAACGATAGAGGTGAATCGGCCAAAGCTGAGAATGAGGAAGATATATTACGTTCACTTGCCCTCGGTAATGCATTTTTTATTAACATAAAACATTATTACAATATAATATGCCAATTAATATGCAAATTATTAAGCCATATATATATTTGTAGGAAATAAAAAATTATTACCTGTATTTGTTGGAAGCGGACCGCCTTCAAAAAGGGCGCGAAGAGAAGACTGCATCTTGGAAAAAAATGATGAAGAAACTATTCCAGAAGGTATTGTTTTATACAAAGGCTCCTTATTGGATGTAGAAAAACTCGTTGGTCAATTGAAAAGATCTGAGAAAGCACGTTTAGACACTGAAAATCGCATGATGGAAATTCAACATGAACTAACTATAGTCAATGAAAAATCCATAAAACAAACCAATAATATTAAAAGTCTTTCGGAAGATCTAAAAATGTACAAAGATAAATTGCGAAGCACAGAAGAAAAGCTCAAGAAGGTTTCTGTAAGTATATTGGTTTTTTATTATACATCCCAATTCACAAGAAAATAGAATTACAATATTATTTTATTGTGTTTACAGACCGATTGCCACAGTTATCTAACTGCAGTAAAAAATATATATCACATAGCAGCAAAAATGATGCAAAATGATACAAGAAAGGTAGAGATAGTAGAAATTCAAGATGAAAAAGTTGGCAGTGAAATAAATGGTTCAGAGATGGAAAACAAATTTAAAACTGATACGAGGTGGGGAGATAACAAAGTTCAAGTGAAAAAGGAACCCACAGACATGGACAAAGATAAGAAATCTGACAATAAAATTTCTGTCAAAAAGGAGATTACCGAAATGGACAAAGAGAAGAAATAAAAGCACATCTATTTATTATAGTATGCACTGACACGAATAAAAGTTTGATCTTATTTTTTACTTTCACGTGTATGTGCATGTGCATATGACATGTAAAAAAAAAAAGCAAAGAAAAAACTAACAAAAAATTTATGCTACATGAAACTATCAAAAGAAGACTACATTTTATAACTTTTTTCACTCAATGATAATGTGTGATGGCATCTTTAATTAGTAATAAGAGAAGCACTAAAAATCATGCATAACAACATTTATCATTGTTAAATTATCTTTCGTTAAATGGAGATATATATATATATATATATATATATATATATACAAAAGTTGAGTTTCAAAATATGATTGCAAAATATAATATCAACATCTGCCATTAAATGCCAAATATTAATCATTTTTATTATTTAAAATAATTCAAAAAACAATAGATATTCCATTCGCATTGTTATTACGTGAATATAAAGTAATTTTTGAAATGAAATTCTTATGTATAGGAATATGTTTTTAGAGCTGTTTTGCATGCTTTAAACTTAAGTTATAATAATTAATATTATATTATTTACATTACATTTTTGTTGTCGGGTCTTTCATCATTCTTTAAATATATTTTGCAATAAAAAAATATATTGCAAATTGGTACTTTTTTTAAACTAATCTTGTATAATGTATAATTTAGCACAATAAACAATATAATCTAATGCATTAAATGTGATACCGATGATAAATTACACCAATATTTGGTTTCTAGGATATCTATTCTTGCATTTGTATTTTGAATTCTATATTATTTTATTAGTGCTGATTTTATAGTATTAGCAGCATTCGTTAAATAACATTATATCGAAATAAACTATCCAAGAGCAACAAAATTTATCAATTATTTGAAAATGACAGATACATTTTTTACTATGCAGCAATACAAATTATTTTCGATATTTTCTCAAACAAGAAAATATGTATAATTTTAAAATAATTTAAATTTGTGAAATACTTTGAATAGCTTAATCTAATAGAAATTTAATAAAATCACACATAGGATTATAGAATATCCCTTAAATTAGATATTACGTGTATTTTCACCGAATGTGTTAGATATTTGTGTTCGAAAATTAAATAAAAATGTGTTCTCGAACGTGAACGATCATGCGTAATCGCACGTTCCATTGCCCAAGTTTATAATTTGCAACTCATGATGCCAAGGATACTATTTTGTACATAGTTATCTATATTATATGAAAAAAACTTTTTGTAGTTTGTTAGAAGAGGCCATTTTTATTGAAAAAAAAAGATACCAGAGTATCAAAATGCGTGAACAGTTCCAATTCTCTGTATCATTGTTATACAAATCTAATGAAAATTGTAATTATCTCCTTGGGCACACATGGTAGTCAAAAATATAAGAGTAACAATAAACATCTCGTTTCAAACAATATCTGTAACATGACAATTTCTATGATGCGCACCCACTATTGTGACTTCCATTAATTTCAAACAATCATTTTAATTGTACTTATTCAAATAATTTTTAGAATTTATTATTCAAGTTAATGAATATTTAATTTTTTCAGTCAATTCAAACTTGGTATCTTCCTATTCAATAAAATCTATAATAAATATAAAAAATTGAAAAAGAGAGAATTTTTTAATTATATTTTATGACATTACATTTATTACATTTTAGTTGTAATATATAAAAAAGTATATTAGAATCTCTCTGTTTCTCTCTTTACGTAAAAAATCTTTTTAGAAAATACATACAATTTTATTGTATTTATTTTGTTTTATTGTATCACTCATGTACGTAATATACATGGACTCCACACATGACCAAAAAAGTGAAGCCAATATATAAAGAGAAACAGATAATTTAATCCCTCTGTTCTTTGTCTCTTTCTATGAACGAATTACAAAAAGAGAAAATGAGATCCCCCTCTATTCTCGCTCTCTTTCTAGATGTTTGCTTCACTCAATTAGATAGCAAAACAAAGCATTCGAAGTCCATGTATATTACGTTCATGGTATCACTATATTGTATCATTATATTGGAATGTGAATTCTGGAATATAAAGAATACATGGTACATAGATAGAATGGAGCAAAAAGAGAAAATTAAATGAAGTTTTTTTTGTGTCAATATCGTCTATAACTCTTCAAAATTTACATAAGTGTTAGGTATTATACATATTTTTTATATAAATCTCTTAAAATTTTTTTATAAATCTATGTAAATTTTGAAAGTTTTTAGATGATAATAAGAATTAAACCGATTTAAAGTTATATTCATGCATATGAAAATTATTTTTATTTGCAGAAAATAGATAAATATTCATATATCAATATAGGTTACATGATATAGAAAGCATTAAACCTTTCATCTCTTTTTTATATTTTCTTTCAAGAATATAATTTTATCTTTAATCAATTTTGGCATTCTCCTACATAGAACGAGACAAGGGAGCAAGTTATTCTGGACATTTTTCTCCCATCTTTTCGAGCAATTCCTTATTGTCGCGAATCATCTTTTCCAGGCGTTCTTTAGTTGCCTGAGTCTGCCTCTGTTTCAGTGTGCGCTTAGCAGATTCTATTGCGGTCCGATATCCTGTGACATTACGAAAAATCTTGATGTGCTTATCACCAGCAACTAATAAATATTCTCCCATAGCATCAAAAGCCAAACATGTTATAGATTCTGTAAGAATAATAAGAGTTTATCGAGTTCTCTAAACGAATATCACATACGAAAATCGATAGGTGATATAATTACCGGCAAAAATGTCTTGTATAGTGGTGTCCAAAATACCGGTAATGGTAGAATAAAAGGATATAGACAATCCGTGCGCGATCACCAGGACTTCCGCATTCGGAGATAAAGCCAAGCTTGCCGCAGTTGTATTGTCCCAGGTTCCAGTCATCAAGAGGTGTGGATCTTCCCCCTTTTCAAATTCGACTAAAAAGAGAAACTTTGTTGTACTCCACTTTGTTCAAATTCCATGGTTTCATGAATAAATAATACTGTACGCTACTTTTTATGTCGTAGAAACGATACGTCCCGTCCTTGGACACGGTGGCCATACGACTGGTGTCAGCGCTGAAAGCGAAGTCATAAACCCCGGATGTGTGCCCAGCGAGATCGAACGCTTTTACCACCTGTTTAAATTCTCCGGATTTGCCGAACACCACTTCCCACACTTTCACTTCCGGTGTAAAGCCTTGCAATATACAATTTCATTAATATAACTTTGTATACCTCAACTTGTACTAACGAAATTCATTCATTTATCTTGCAGCGAAATTTGTATCTTTACCAGAGGCAGCAACAAATCGACCACAGGGTGATATACGCGCACGATGAGTAGATCCCAGATGCATCTCCACAGTTGCCAATGGTTGTCCTTTCAAATCCCATATAATAAGATCGTTTGCTGTACTACACGTGATGATGTACTTTCCAGTGGATGCAATATCCATTCCGACGACGTCTTCGGTGTGACGCTAAAGATAAAAAAAATTGATATAACAGTATGCACATACATAAATACAAGATAACGGATTTATACTACAGAGTAATTAAATTTTTAGCGATTAAAACAGTATACGATACATTTACATTTATTCGCATTATTTTATTATAAAAAAATTTTACCAATGAAATATAACAATGAATGAAACAAGTAATATTATAATATACCCGCGGAAATTCCAGCGCCTTGGTTGCAGACGCAAAATAACCGTCAGATTTCTTTGCGATCTTATACACCTCGATAGTATTAGCCATGGCTTTGTGAATAATGAATGCCTTTCCATCCGGGGACCAGCGTATCAAAGTTGCGTGATCAAATTCTATATTAATGCGCAAAGATTTACGATTTTTCGACGTGAAATCCTTCGTGTACCACAATAGCACAGTGCGATCTGGAATACAGAACAGATGCAAAATAAGTTTATTTTAACAAAAAAATTTTTAGAATTATCTGACAATTATAATTATAACGCTAAAATTTATCTATAGCTAGAATTTTTCAGAAATTCCATAGAAAAATTGATATCGCAAAAGTATAATCGGTGTACTTTCTTATTATTCTAATATAATTCTTCCTATAATTAATTAGATAATGAAGGATATAAAAAAATGTACATAGGATAAATAATTATAAAGTAACAGTATTGCAAAGCTTTTTTATTCAACAATATTGATTATTAACAATATTGATTTTAATTCATCAGAATATTACATTACAAAGTTGTATCTTGAATCAAATTGAAATATTTCAGTAAAAACATATTTTTAAAGTAGAATTTTATATATATATATATATATATATATATATATATATATATATTTCATAATCACAAATCAGATATCAGGATCTAACAAGCGCATTCCATTACTCTTCTGAATTATTTTTTATCTTTATTCCCTATTTTTTTCAATAAAGAAAATATATGTAAACTGTTATTTTCAATCAATACATATTAACATTCTTGAAAACAAATCACTTTAATTCGATTAATATTCTAAAACATACAATATGAAATTTAAAATCAAGTCGAGATCCTTTACGAATTGAAAAAAAATATCTATATTTTAAATAAATATAGATTATTATCATGCTTTATTTTGTCCATATGTAAACAATCTATTTAAGACATAAAAATTACGCGATCCTTATACGATTAAAATCTCATTACATAAATACAAGAGAGAAAAGAGCTTTACAAACATCTAAAATTATCTAGGTCTTTTGTTCGGTGGTGGCATAAGATCCGAATCATCCTGTATAAATCTATATTTCTCGATAAATTCCAAAAGTCGCTCTTTTGTAACCGGCTTGTTGATACTTTTGTACACAGAATCGGCGGTATTACGTGAATTAGGAAATGATTTGTCCACTCGTTGGCGCATGAAGATCCATTGACCATTGTCGAATTTACACTCGACAATTGCATTGTCCAACTCTTTGAGTTGCTTAGTAAGCTTTGGAAGCACGCCATACGGCGTCTTCAGTCCGCCTACATAAAGATGCCCGACTTTTCGCGGCAGTATTCCTACGCCTGTTTCCGTAACGATTTTGAGTCGAAAGTCGACAGAATTCAACGATTGCGGTTTCCATTTTAAAACTTCCGGGGATACTCCCGCACAATATTTTTCCTTGGCGGGCTGAAATATCAATCCGTCAGGTTCGTGAGAGAGTTGCTTAGCGAATTTTTCGCCCAATAAATCTTTGCTCAACGTTACGTCCCAAAAATATTTTACTCGCACTGAGAAAGGTTCCCGTTCCTTTACTAATCGTCCCTCTTTCATAGCCTTTAATCTACCAGCAATTATTTTACTTTCGATAATGGAGTAACGATCAGGATGAAACATTAATTTACTAACGTCCTGTCCATCGTACATAATAACATCATATACTAGATATCTAGGAATATTCTTGCCCTTGTCTTTGTCAATCACCATTTCCTGTAAAATTAAAATTCTCTAAATTAAACAATTCTGTAGAAAATATTTATATTTTCTTTAATATTTTTTACAATTCTAGAAAAATAAATATTAATAAAACTATAACTTACACCATCCATTAAAGTATCCCTCAAACATCTATTTATGTCTCGTACATGTGGAAATTTCAATCCATTTACTTCAAAGACGCTATTATCTCTATCTATAAAGTACACTTCTCCATCTCCTTGTACTAGCATCATATACCTAGGAAAAGTATATAACCAGTATATAAGTTTCAATATTTTTTTTTGATAGGCATTTAATTTTTTTTCATAAAAATTAACCTTGTGCCATCTGCTTTCCAGGATACTCTATATGGTTTTGTGTGCAATAACATTATATTATCAACATCCATTGATACAGGTTGGGAACCGGGAAATCCTGTAGATTTCCAGCCACAAATTTCTTGGACTCGCTTTTGGATTCCTGACAGTCTCATTTTCTCTAAGATAGGTGTAACACCAGGTACACCTGCCATGAATACTGGATTCTTATTATTAAATTCACGTCTCCTTTTCTTGCCTTGTCCTTCCTCATGACAATTTTCATTTTCCGTGCTCGGTCCCTCGTCGACATCCTCAATGTTTGAATCATCGCATTCCAGACACCAGGATGGTCTCGGTGGTGGAGGAGGAGCATCGTCCATATCATCGTACCGCCTGTACAACTCTTTTATATAATCATCCTTGTAAATTCCAGGAGGTCTTACAGTAGCGAATTCAGCTAACGCAGCATCGACGCTGCTACCGTCTATTTCCACTAAGTAACTGATTATGAGAAATCCAGTTCTATTGAAACCATGTGTGCAATGCACACCAATAATCTCCAATGGATTGTGCGCAATAAAATTTCTGCACACCTGTACAAAAGTGCGAGTTTGCTCCTCCGATGGAGTCTCGCCGTGGCCTCTGCATTGCAACTTTAAATATTTGCAGTCATAATCCTCTACAGTTTTTCTATCGTAGAATCTCGTTGTATTCGTTAAGTCTATCCACAGACCTATCTTTATTTTCTGACTCTTTAGATTTGCAAAGAACATATCCACGCTGAAGCGACATTCTTCGGGGACTTGGTTGTCGTAAGCCGAAGACAGTGGCGTCTTGAAGGCCAAAAACTTGCCTTGAATCAGCCTCATCGCCTTACGTGGACAGTGAAGCCAACGAGGCGGAACAGGTCCTCTATTTTCGTTTGACATTTTCGTTTAATCGTTGTTAAATGTGGGAGCACATGCGACGTGACTTGAAGTTCTGCGATAAACAATCCAGCATTTCACTCGCTTAGACTCAAGAATGAAAATATTCACTCTGAAATTTTACAATCTAACCTACTTTATTTCCTTTCCATCCGTTTCTCGCTGGCAAAATACATCACTTTCGAAGCACCTTCATTATGCCCATGGAGAAAATTATATTTAGCTTGGTGCACTGGAAGCTATTTTGAAGACTAAAAACTACAAGTAGATATTAATCTGGTAGAAATTAAAAAAAGAAAACATGCGGGAGCAGTGTCAACCATGGTATCTGCCATTGTGTGCTTGACGATTCCTCTTTCGATTAGTCAATCTGATGGATATCGATTAGTCGAAAGAAACGAGAAATATCGAAAGAAGAGATTTATAATTAATAATATCTATTATATGAAATTATATAAATCAAATACAGATAGCATTGTAATATCTGCATGTCGATTGTAGAACAATTTATGTAATTTCATATTGTCTAATATTTTCTAATGTGTAATATAATGATACGCTGTTAAATTTATTTTCTAAATACGATCAACATCGGAAAATTATTTATTATAACAATGATTAATTAACTTTTATAAATAACATAATTAATATCTATATATATCGCGACGAAAGAATCCCATATTTCGTAATTTGTTCATTTAATCAACTAAGAATCATAGTAACAGAAATCTAAAATAACAAATTATTATTTCGATATGAAATCGATTTTTACAAGCAGAAATCATTTCTTTAACGATATTTATAGGCTGGAATATAATTCGTTCGCGATGCTTTTTCTATTTTTTGATCATTTAATTCGGATTGAAAACGCGTAGTAAAACAATCGAATCGTAGATCTAAATAATTAACTTAACGAAAAGCTTCATAAAAGATATATTAATCCTTTAATAAATAATATCACATGATTAATCTATATAAAAATGAAATATAACACAAAATATTCTAATTATCTATTTATTTCTAAATATTAAATATTATAAATTGAATAATTATATATGAGTAGCACATGAATTTGAAACTTTATACAAACATCAAGTGAATCGTATTTTCCTTGTGTTTTTTATCCTTTACGATATAATAAAGTTTCTCGTTTATATGATTATTTCGCGATCGGAAGTGCCATGCAAAGAATATCGATTAATCATTATTAATCGTGTGAAAGTCGGAAGTGAATGTGAGTGCCATGAAGAAATAGCAAAAGACGAACAAGAAAGGAAAAAGAGATTAGGAAAAGCATCGAGCAACAATCGGAGCAACGAAATATGCGGCAGGGGATTTATAAATTATTTATCATTCATTATTTTCATTATTTTCAGACATCAGATTCAATTCTTGTTCTTTTTTTCATTTTCTTGAAAGTAATTTATGCTAAATTATTATTTAATATAACGCATATATAAAATATTTTAATTTCTAGTTTTTCTTTCAAAATATTTCAAATAATACAATAAAAATTTTTTGTACTGATTAATATTTTTATATGTAGATAGTTTAATATTTTATAAAATATTTCACATTTGTTATAAAATCGCATAACAAACATGATGAAAGGCTCCGTGATATAAGATCAATTATTTAATAAATATTAAATGATATTAAAATACTTCTATAATGTAATAGACCGCGTATGTGTGTTAAAGTACCTAAATATTTCGGTGATGACGTTATCAAGTATATTCGGCCTTGGCGGAGTATACCGCGCTATTGTTTACATGCTACGGCCTTATTATCATTCGTATTCGTGTCGGCGACACTTGGGCAACAAACTAGTGATGCGAAATGCTTCGTATATTATCGAATTTTCTTTCACAACGCGATTCCGATAGTGAAATATAATTTGCTATGATTATTACACTTAATGATTATTTAACTTATAACATTGCTAATATCACTATATCATTAACTTTTATTATTTTAATCTCTTGATCTTATGATTCGTATTATTATGCGTATATGATATATATATAAAAAAAATATATAAAATATATATAAAATATATATATAAAAATATATATATATATATATATTTTTTTTTTTTATTTTTTTTTTAATTATATTTAACAGGAATTTAAAGATGTGGAGGCCCTGGGACAACGAAGAGGTGGAAACTCCTAACCATTTTTAAACCAAAATTAAATAGAAATTTTTACGTTGTTTATAATTAAATAAGTTTATAGTTAAATAATTTATTGTAAATAATAACAAAGTCAAGCAATATACATAGACCTTGTAAGTATTGTATACAATTCGATAGGAAATTTTACCCAAAAATTTGTGTTGTGGAGGCCCCCTTCTTGTGGAGACCCCTGTTGCCCCCCACTAAATCCGGCCCTGGTAAAATATAAATCATTCGTGACTCTTTATCTATTTTTCGATTATTTAAATGTAATTCAGATTAAGATCGTGCAATAAAACGATTTTTTCAACAAAAATTTAGCAAAATAAAACATTATTTTATTTCGTTTATTGTCGTCATTATATTTCCTTAAATTCATTTCATTACAATAATATTTTTTATATATTCATTATTCGAACATATACTGACTAAGGTATAGGCACAGATAGTACGTCATGAAACTATCGGAGAAATATATTATAGCATGTTAGTGTAACAGAGAAAGCGATTCCAAATAACGATGGCCTTCGTCGCACAGGCAGGCTCGGCTTCTAACAAAGGAGCGCTCATTCCAGTTAATTCTATAGTTCAATGAATGTAATGAAAGTGATCCTTCAACAAATAATCATATAATTAAACTATATCATTTAAAATCTAAATTTCTATAAAATATTATTATTATAAAATATATTATAAAATATTATTATTATAAAATATATTTCTTTAAAATATTTCGCGTATATATTTGTCTAAATATATAAAATATTTCAAACAGACAATAACACAATGTTTGGTCTTGAGGGCGTATACAATAGCGCGCTAATGTTTACATTCCGCGGTCTTGGTATCATTCACACGGTAATATTGGAGCAAGATAGTGGTGCGAAACGATACTCTTCATATATTCGAATTTCCTCATGACAATTTTCATTTTCCGTGCTCGGTCCCTCGTCGACATCCTGAATGTTTGAATCATCATTCCTGACACCAGAATGGTCTCGGTGGTGGAGGAGGAGCATTCTTCATAACATCGTACCGCCTGTACAACTCTTTTATATAATCATCCTTGTAAATTCCAGGACGTCTTACAGCAGCAAATTCAGCTAATGCAGCATCGACGCTGCTACCGTCTATTTCCAGTAAGTAACTGATTATGAGAAATCCAGTTCTATTGAAACCATGTGTGCAATGCACACCAATAATCTCCAATTGTCCGCAATAAAATTTCTGCACACCTGTACAAAAGTGCGAGTTTGCTCCTCCGATGGAGTCTCGCCGTAGCCTCTGCATCGCAACTTTAAATATTTGCAGTCATAATCCTCTACGGTTTTTCTATCGTAGAATCTCGTTGTATTCGTTAAGTCTATCCACAGACCCATCTTTATTTTCTGACTCCTTAGATTTGCAAAGAACTTATCCACGCTGAAGCGACATTCTTCGGGGACTTGGTTGTCGTAAGCCGAAGACAGTGGCGTCTTGAAAGCCAAAAACTTGCCTTGAATCAGCCTCATCGCCTTACGTGGACAGTGAAGCCAACGAGACGGAACAGGTCCTCTATTTTCGTTTGACATTTTCGATTAATCGTTGTTAAATGTGGGAGCACATGCGACGTGACCTGAAGTTTTGCGATAAACAATTCAGCATTTCACTCGCTTAGACTCAAGAATGGAATTATTCACTTTGAAATTTTACAATTTAACTTACTTTATTTCCTTTCCATCCGTTTCTCGCTGGCAAAATACATTACTTTCGAAGCACCTTTATTATGTCCATGGAGAAAATTATATTTAGCTTGGTGCACTGGAAGTTATTTTGAAGACTAAAAACTACTGGTAGGTATTAATCTGGCAGAAATTAAAAGAACAAAACATGCGGCAACAGTGTCAACCATGGTATCTGCCATTGGGTGAGTCTGTTCTTTTCAGCTGCACTACTGCACTAGTGCAATTAGTTAGAGTTAGAGTGAAAAAAACATGGACGTAAGAAATACTTCTAGTATTTCTTACGTCCATGGAAAAAAAGTATGTTTGTTTCTTTCTAACTGATTGCCAATAAGTTAGAAAGAAACAAACATACTTTTTTTCACTTTAACTAATTGCACTAGTGCAGCAGTGCAGCTGAAAAGACCCATTGCGTGCTTGACGATTCCTCTTTCGATTAGTCAATCTGATGGATATCGATTAGTCGAAAGAAACGAGAAATATCGAAAGAAGAGATTTATAATTAATAATATCTATTATATGAAATTATATAAATCAAATACAGATAGCATTGTAATATCTGCATATCGATTGTAGAACAATTTATGTAATTTCATATGTTATTGTCTAATATTTTCTAATGTGTAATATAATGATACGCTGTTAAATTTCTTTTCTAAATACGATCAACATCGGAAAATTATTTATTATAACAATGAGATTAATTAACTTTTATAAATAACATAATATCTATATATCTCGCGATTAATATCTATATATATCGCGACGAAAGAATCCCATATTTCGTAATTTATTCATTTAATCAACTAAGAATCATAGTAATAGAAATCTAAAATAACAAATTATTATTTCGATATGAAATCGATTTTTACAAGCAGAAATCATTTCTTTAACGATATTTATAAGCTGGAATATAATTCGTTCGCGATGCTTTTTCTATTTTTTGATCATTTAATTCGGATTGAAAACGCGCAGTAAAACAATCGAATCGTAGATCTAAATAATTAACTTAACGAAAAGCTTCATAAAAGATATATTAATCCTTTAATAAATAATATCACATGATTAATCTATATAAAAATGAAATATAACACAAAATATTCTAATTATCTATTTATTTCTAAATATTAAATATTATAAATTGAATAATTATATATGAGTAGCACATGAATTTGAAACTTTATACAAACATCAAGTGAATCGTATTTCCCTTGTGTTTTTTATCCTTTACGATATAATAAAGTTTCTCATTTATATGATTATTTCGCGATCGGAAGTGCCATGCAAAGAATATCGATTAATCATTATTAATCGTGTGAAAGTCGGAAGTGAATGTGAGTGCCATGAAGAAATAGCAAAAGACGAACAAGAAAGGAAAAAGAGATTAGGAAAAGCATCGAGCAACAATCGGAGCAACGAAATATGCGGCAAGGGATTTATAAATTATTTATCATATTATTTTCAGACATTAATTCTTGTTCTTTTTTTCATTTTCTTGAAAGTAATTTATGCTAAATTATCATTTAATATAACGCATATATAAAATATTTTAATTTCTAGTTTTTCTTTCAAAATATTTCAAATAATACAATAAAAATTTTTTGTACTGATTAATATTTTTATGTAGATAGTTTAATATTTTATAAAATATTTCACATTTGTTATAAAATCGAATAACAAACATGATGAAAGGCTCCGTGATATAAGATCAATTATTTAATAAATATTAAATGATATTAAAATACTTCTATAATGTAATAGACCGCGTATGTGTGTTAAAGTACCTAAATATTTCGGTGATGACGTTATCAAGTATATTCGGTCTTGGCGGCGTATACAGCGCTATTGTTTACATACTACGGCCTTATTATCATTCGTATTCATGTCGGCGACACTTGAGCAACAAACTAGTGATGCGAAATGCTTCGTATATTATCGAATTTTCTTTCACAACACGATTCCGATAGTGAAATATAATTTACTATGATTATTACACTTAATGATTATTTAACTTATAACATTGCTAATATCACTATATCATTAACTTTTATTATTTTAATCTTTTGATCTTATGATTCGTATTATTGTGCGGATATATATATTATTATATTTAACAGGGCCGGATTTAAAGGTGTGCAGGCCCTGGGGCAACGAAGAGGTGGAAACCTCTAACCATTTTTTTTATTTTTGAACCACAATCAAATAGAAATTTTTACGTTGTTTAAATAATTATTGTGAATAATAACAAAGTCAAGCAATATACATAGACCTTGTAAGTGTTGTGTACCATTTGATAGAAAATTTTACCCAAAAATTTGTGTTGTGGAGGCTCCCCTCTTGTGGAGGCTCCTGGGCTTCAGCTCCTGTTGCCTCCCATTAAATCCAGTCAAATATAAATCATTCTCTTTATCTATTTTTCGATTATTTAAATTTAATTCAGATTAAGATCGTCCAGTAAAACGATCGTAAATATAAATACATATTTAACATAATGAAAGTGATCCTTCAATAAATAATCATATAATTAATCTATATCATTTAAAATCTAAATTTCTATACTTTAAAATATTTCGCGTATATATTTGTCAAAATACGTAAAATATTTCGAACAGACAATAATACAATGTTCGGTCTTGAGGGCGTATACAATAGCGCGCTAATGTTTACATTCCGCGATCTTGGTATCATTCACACGGCGACACTCGAGCAAGATAGTAGTGCGAAACGATACTCTTCGTATATTATCGAATTTATTATTGATTGGACGATTATCATGATTTTCAATTAGATTAATCTTTCGATTTTATAATTCGTGTTAATATAATATTAATAAAACGGAGCATTTGTAATGAGTAGTGTATGAATTTGAAACTTCATATAAACTTCATATCGAACGAAAATAGTACTTCTCTCGTGTCTTCTGTTTCTTACGATATATTAAAAAGTGCGTTTCTCATGTAATTATTCCGCGATCGGGAGTGTCATGCAAAGTATCTCGCGATCGTTCCACATATAATTAATTATTATTATTCGTATTTTCGGAAGTAAATGTGAGACATACAAATTATATAAAATTATATATAATATAAATTTCTCTCTTTCTCTTTCATATATATAAATTATATTATATTATAAATTTATATAATACAACCCCCCACGGGTACACCTTGACGCGGTGGGGTGGCTCAGTACTTGGATGGTGCCTTGAGGTTTATTTTAAATTTTTTTATTTAGGATAAATCTCAAGGAGCCTGAAGGGGAAGCTAAGTACCCAGCACAGCTTTGCCACGAGTCGCACAATGGCTCATATGTGGCATGCGTTGGACGCATTGCGTCGTCGACTTTTCGTTGTCGGTGCCGTCAACGTGTCGCGGACGGCGGCGTCTCGTATCGCGTTTTCGCGATTAGCTCTCTCGTGTCGTAAATGAAAAGGCATTTTCGTTCGTACCGAAATCGGGAGTGTCGTTCGAAGTATATATATATTAAGTATATACATCGCGTGATTAAATAGAAAATTTTTTATCGTTCCGAAATAGTGCGGAAAGCGCTTAGTATCGCGCGTAAAAGTGCGAAAATAGCGATAAAAATATCGCTCGTGAGTGCGGGAGTGCCGTAGAGTATCGCGCGTCCAAGACTGAGAGGAGGAGGAGGCCTAGGAGAGGCATCGGGCTCCGGCAGAGCAATCTTTTGGTAAATAATTTATTTATTTGTAATGGTATATTAAATATTAAATATATTTATTATAATTTAAATTAAACAATTAATTGCGTAATTTGATTTTTTATTTATATAATTTAAATAAGAGAGAATTTTGAAGAAAAAGATTTTTATATAAAATCTATAATCTTATAAAATTAGCTATACCTAAGCTTTTATAAAGTATTAAAGAATTATTGGTAATGTTTTTTTCTAAAATTTATAGAATTATTTTATTAATCTGCTATTATTATATGTATCGAATGTAAAATTCAATACATGTAATAACTTCTGAAATATTAATTATTTGGATGTTATTACAATTTAAATCTTCTATTTGTTATAGATCAACCTAACAATCCTAATGATCTGAGAGGAGGCGCAGGCCTAGGAAAGGCATCCTGCATCGGCGGAATAACCTGATGGTAAGTACTATTTATATTATTTATTTATATTAATTATTATATCGCGTACACGTACTAATTTGAGTCATTTATTTGAATGATGAAACAAGAAAGATTCAAAAAAAAAAGGTTGTATGTAAATAATCCTATAAAATTTTCTATCTAAAAAAATAGGTTTTTCAGAATTTAAAAAAATATTACATATTTATTTATTTGTTTATTATTGCACATATCGGATATAAAATTCGGTGCGTACAATAATAATTAAATATAATGAAAGATTAATTATTTTAAGAGCTGCTAATTATATGAATTTTATATTTGTATGTTACAGACAACGTAGCTTCAATACTGACAACTCCGCTGTTGCGCATCAGTGTCGGTGAGTGAAAAAATTTTATTTAATTTTAAGGTAACGGATTTGTGTAGAGCTTGTAGATGTAGATTGTAGATTGTAGGTCCGTTATCTTAAAATAGATGGACTAGAACAAATTAAATCATATAACTTTTTAAAACGTTTTTAAAGTTTTTTTTCAATATGCATATAAAACATATTAAAAATAAAACTTAAAATATTAATTTTTAAAAAATTCAATTTTTTATTAATGCAATTCTTATCATCTTAATCAATTTTTTATTTTATTTAATAAAGAACATATTAGTAATTTTATTAGTACAATATAATAATTTATTTTTGCAATGCATACTGACATTATTTTAATTTTTTATAGTCCATCCATTTCTTTGTAGTGTAACATATTAAAAAACATTTTGCTTTAATTGATATAAATTTAAATTATCATCCAATTAAACAATTTGTAATTTAAAAAGATCAATGAATGATATTATGGAATAAATAAATAAATAAATAAATATATATATATATATATATATATATATATAAATGTATAAATGATATTGAATTTATTTTATTTTATTATCAATTTTTATTGTATATTTTTTATTATCAATTTTTTATTATAATATTATATGTTATAAAATTGACTTGGCACTATATTAATTAAAGCAAAATTACATTAAGACGACAACAAACGGTCATAATTCTCTTGTTGACGAATAATCCGTCAATATATTAAGACAATAATGGAGAAAATTTTGGAAAAAAATATGGGAAAATCATCACCCGAACCTGGATAGAGTTATTCGATCTTTCGATAAACGAATCGCATTTTTAATCGACATTAGTCATCAATGGACATTTCTTTCATCTAAAATACAAAAGTGGAGAATAAGTGGAGAATGGCAGAATTCAATAACAGGGAAAATTGGTGCATATTATCGCCAAAAAGAAATTTGAAATTTAAATTTTGGATATCTTATCCGTGCTGCCATAGCTGAGGAGTCATTTTTAATTGCGCAATTCTCCAAGTTGTATGTTCATCAAGAACGTTGCATGACAACAAATCAAACTTGAAATTTTACAGCGTTAATTTTAATAAAAATTTCTAATATTTCAAATTTATTTGAAACACACATACACACATATGATAGAATTTAAACAGGCTCGATACTTAGAAGGATGATTATCCTTCTAATAATTAATATTATTAGAGTCTTTTTAGATAGATCGTTGCATATTACTTTTACTCGTTTAAAAACTACGAGAACTAGCATTATCTCCATCGTTTGAATATCATAATAAACGATTAATAAATCTCCTAGACAGGTGAATCGCAAGGAGTTCGCGAAATGGATAGCTAGAATGAAAAATCAGTTGAATCTTTATCGTATTACATTTGGCGATACATGCCTAAAAAAGCACAATCGTGGCTCGCAGATTTTTATATATAAAAATTTTTGCGCATGCAAAAGCAATAATCATGCAATGATTTGTCTCTAATATTATAAAGTCTATAATATTATTATTATATATAATATTATTATTAATAATGTAACACCAGATATGAACTTTATTATGAGAAAATATAAATGAGAATTTTTTTTCAACGAATATTATAACAGAAGATATAAATATTAAGTGAAAAGAAATTTATATAAATTTATATAAGAATTTATTTATACTAATATAAAACGAAAAGAGAGATAATAAATAAAAATTCGTAATATTTTGATAAACTTAACCAAAGGACTTTCGCGATAGGATAAACAGCTTATCTTGGTGGAAGTAAATAATCGTAGTTTTGCGAATAGACAGTTTTATTTTATCATTGTGTATTTATCGTTGTTGTTTTACGATATAAAATACGGGGGACTCGAACAAAAATTTGGCCTAAAATTATTTTACTTATTATGTGATACAAAAGATAAAGAAAATTTGTATTTTTTGATACATTATTATTAAAGGCAAGTTATATTTATTACTATTTCACTGCAATTTCATGCGAAATTGTTTGTAACAATTATTAATAGGCGTTAGGAAGACCTAGCCAATGGTCTTTTTTCAATAGTTTCCCAACTAGTATTTTATATACGGTCCGATCTTCCCCATGCGCGCCACATGACAGCGAAAACAATAAAATAATAGACACACGAATGGACGAGTCATAGATTTATGACATTCAATATTCAAAAAGATTTATTCCTTTCGGATATTAAATAAAAATCTCTAATTTTAATTAGTCTTTAGAAAATATATTATTTTATAAGTATAATATATCATATGTGATGTAAATTCTCTTTAACCATATTGTGCTCTCCCGATAATGCACCTTCTTCTTCGAATTTTTTTCTCTCGGAAACGATATACGATATACAATACCTTCTTTTTCTCATGGAATCTAAAAAATATATGAGAAAATATACATAAAACCGTTTTTCAATATTTGCTAAATAATAATGTTTATAAAATGACACAATTTCATGTTCTTATTGTGTACATATTTCATTTTAAATATAATGAAAATTTCATTCAATAAAACCGGTAATGATTCTCAAGTTTGCCGAATATATGAAAGTAATTTACATCACGTATATTATAGATTTTCAGAACTGGCAATAAATAATTGGAACGTAGCCTAAATAAGAGATTTCTCTCTCTCTCCCTCTCTCTTTCTCTTCCCAAGAATTTTTAGGGGGAAAAAAGAAAAAAGATGAAGTAAGAAAAATTGAAGAAAAATTTTAGGATGCAGCTGTTTAAAAGTAAAAGAAAAGAAAGTAAAAGTAAAAAGATTATCGTAATGTATAAAATATTAAAGTAAAGTATTACCAGCTACAAAAAATTCTTTTCACATTTCAAATACATTTTGTTAACTACATTTTCCTCTGTCTTTTCTAGATTATAAAAAAATAACATGTGTTCAACAGAAAAAAAATGATCAGTTACATCATATTGTCAAAGTCGGTGCGTTAATTTTTGACCTGGGATTTAATTCTTAAAAGTATCACATGAATGCGGAAAGTATCACACAGTCTAATGGAAAGAAAGTTATAAAAGAATTTTAATACACTTCACTCATTCGAAAACACCATTTCTACTATCATATGCAATATTGCGACATCAAAAATCGTTTCAAGAATTAGGTTTCAGTATTGGATTAAACTTGACAAAATGAAGGCAATAAATTTCAAGTTGTATTAATTAAATATTATACATATATTATTATACATATATTAATATGTAAGGATGTATTACACAAGAGATAAAAAATATCATAAAATTATCAGATGACAAAAATATTCTGACTTTTGCTTACTTTTTCCTTGCTTTAATTTTATTAATATAAAATTAACTACGTAGAACAAATTCGCTATTTAAATGCGTATGAAAAGTTAAATTATTAAGATGTTTGCATTAAAAATATTATTTATTTAACGTGTCACATGCCAGATATTTCGTAATTTTTGTTCGCAAAAATTATAAAAATTATTCCCATCTGTAGATTCGGGTAGTTAACAAAGCATAAATCTCTCTCTCTCTCTTTTGCTCTCTTTCTATTAAAAAAATAAATGATAACAATGATAATGATCTTGGTGCAGAGCGTGAATTTGCATAGATCTCAAGAAGTTGCAGAACAGTTTAATTCAAAGATTAATATTCATGGGGAACCCATCCAAATGTCACACTCAATCAAGCTAAAATACGATTTTGCAAGATTTGAAAATACTGCGCAACTACACACACGCCCAATGTCCATATTTCAGTCTATATATAGACATCTTATAAAATACCATCAATAAACCATTAACAAATATACCATTATATCAAACACACATTGGTTGACGGATTATCTAGCATATTTGGCTGTAGGATTATTTAGCACTACCGATTATTAGATAAGATGTTGATGCAAACTTTGTCGTAATATTCGTAAGTAGACGTAATTTTATGTAACATCAATTTCAACAATTTTCTTTAAATAAGTATCTTATTATTCTTAATAAATTTCCAGAAATTTTCAATAATAAACATCTAATGTGCACACGTACATTTACGCGTACTATATAAATAAAAATGCGTTGTATCAATTATGACGTTATTTCGCTTTTTAAAATATAATTAATGCAACATAATCAAAATGACAAAAGTGAAAGCTGTCCGTGATAATCGATTGAGAATAATTTGTCAGAATAATTCTATAAATGTATTAAAATATATTATTATTGAAATATATATATTATTATCAAAATAAAAAAATAATTATAGATACTATCGTATTATAAAGAAAAAAAAACAAATTTTTTTTCTTCTAAATTATTATATAACAAAAAATAAATATAATAAATATTATAAAAAATAGACCTACTAGAAAAATAAACCATACACCCATTTTACATTCAACATTTACATAATCAAAGGGAATTAAGTATTCCAAGAATTAATAATAGAATGAATTTTTATCATTAAATTGTTATAGAATCCTTAAAATTTCTCGGCCAAATCTTTTAAATCGGCATTCACACAAAAGTAACTTTTGCATATCCTCCCAGATAGAATCTCATGGTCGAGCATTCACCTCGAGAAGCTTCGTATCTCAAAGATAAATTCAACAAGGTTCAACAACCTTCGTTCATATGAAGACCGTTAATAACAGGTATACTCGGAGAGATGGCCGTGAAGGATTTAAAAGATATGTTTTACGACGATGTTCATGACCTGCATAAAGCTTTCATTTATCAAGTTATGATATAAATTATTACTAAATCGATGATTATCAATCAAAACGTTCCGGGTTTTTTTTTTAGACTGCTTCATAGCAGTCTAAAAATCATAGTGTGTTCTAGAAAAATCTTTTTAAAATCCTTATATATATATATCTTTATATATATATGTATGTATATCATGCATTATCGCATATGTTATGATTTCCCAAACGGAACCAAATGTTATGATTTTCAAACTTGACGTTAGAATGTGACAGACATAAATAAAAAATAGTTCCAACAATTCATTATACATTTTGTGTATCTTTATAACAGCTATTATAACAGCTAAAATAAAGAAAAGAAATCTTTTTATTATATTGTGTGTATTAAAGATTAATAGAAGATATACATTATTCGTGTTTGTAAAATACAGAAGTATTTCGATATTTGTATGAACACTCTAGAAATAGCTACGAGATGCGTTGATCTTGCTTACAAAATATACGTGAGACTTAGTTATCTATTTACGTTCTCGTGAGTAAAATATCTTCACTAAATCAGCGAAGTAGCTTCAGTCACAGTCAAGTTTATTCTCGACAGAAAGAGATATTTAAACGTTAATCAAGAACGTGAATCTCAAAATGACTATTAAACATCTGATTTCTTAGCGCTAAAAGTTTAAAAAACTTTTTCGACTTCGATTTAAAATTATTTTTTTTACATGTGATGCTGACACACGCTCACACATTGCCAAGTATGTGTATTAATGTGTTCATGTGTAAGAAAATATATAGAGAGATACTAATAGAAATCTCAATTTGACATTTTTTTACAATTCTTATTTATTTATCATATTATCAAATTATCAAAGAAATTCTTGAAACCAATACGATTTTAAAATTAATTAAAATTTAGTAAATTTTTATTTTTATACTTAAAAAATATCAAGATTCTTTTTTATATTTTTCTATATCTACAAAAATATCTATAAAAAAAGAAAGGCTGAAAGTTCTGAGGAAGTACACATGTATTTAAAATTATTTGTATCAACATATTGCTATGCCATTTATTTTAGCCATTTATTTTAGCGAATATAACAAATCGATATATCACCTGACGAATATAACAAATCGATATATCACCTGACTTAATTGTATCTATTAAGTAACAGTGAAAATGAGTTTTTTAAATATATTAATATTTTTTGCTTTTTGAGTACGGTATACGGTATCTAGATATAAGATCGAGATTTTCTTTTCGTTAATCAATTCTAGATAAGCGTGGAAAGCGCGTCGAATTAAATTTTTCTAATATGAAATTTTCAGGAACTTGTTACAAAAATGATTAGCATGAAAATATAAATGTTCATAATTCATCAAGCTTTTTAAAATACATAATTACTTAGATATACAAAATTAATTAATAATTGTATAACTTTAATCAAGTTTAAATTTATGCTAATTAATTCTTAACGAGAATAGTATATTCAAGCGGTAAACCCTATTTAACGTGAAAAATGATGTAAAAAAATGCTAATAAATTTTATAATGTTTGTTCTTCGGATTTATCGATAGAAAATCCTTGAAAGGTTGCAATATAAAACGGAAATTAACGATTTTTCTTTTTTTGATGAGTTCAAGATGGCATAAAAATTTTTAATTTACACATTTAAAACTATACAAACATACAAGCGTTTAATCAATTCACACACACAAATGTTAATCGCGAAATACATTAAGTTATTTAAATAAATAATGTTGACGCCGTATAACAATTAATTGAATAGCATGATTGAGACTATTATAATGCATCCTTCTAATGAAGCTATATTATCTATATAATATCAATATTGATTATGATTATGTCATCGAAAATGTAGGTCACTCACACACAAAGTTCGCTAATCGGCCTAAGTATTCGTTGTGATACGACTTCCATTCTAGATTTATCTAAATACGTTTATAATTTAGTTAACTATTTTATCTAATTTCTTATCTAATCTGATTCATTTAAAAGTGCATCGTATATAATCGTGTTTAGAAGTACACATTTGGTAAACATTTTAACACATTTGCCCTGAAATAAAATATTTAGGAAACTATTGTAAGAAACTAATCAGTTGATCAGTTGATTATCTATAATCGTTTCACTTCCGTACATACATATATTCATATATACATACATACATACATATATACGTACATATATACATGTGTCATGTGTGACATGCGCAAACACACACACACATACACTCACGTACACATGTGCAATATATATTTGTATATATGTATCTATATATGTAAAAAATTTTAAATAATTACTTATAATTGTTATTTATATAAACTAACGATAAAATTGAACAAATAAAATTGAAAGAAATCGGGAAAACTTATTTAAGTATAAGTAATGTAAAGCAAACTATAAAGATACGATCATTAAGTATGAACTTTATCAGATTGCAATAAAGAAAAGAAAAAATTATAATTGTCACGTATAATATCATCCCTGACTTAAAATGTACTATGATATAATGAACTATCAAGACGAACATTGATGTAAAAGAAGTTTTGCAAAAACGGTTCCGATGTAAAAAGCTTTATCTCTATTTTTAAAAATGTCACTTTTAAAAGAGCAAAGAATATCTTATGTATACATAATATAAAAATAATAAAGTAAGTAATAAAGTCATCTGTAATAGATAATAACAGAGAACAAATTTTATGGAAGAATTGCTGGAAAGATAATTTAAGATCAAATTCAATTAAGAATAAAAAATGGTTCAGGCCTTTTCGACTCGGTTTTTAATCAAAAATAACGCTATTTGCTTAGTGGGAGCTTTTTAAGATACACCCTGTATATATAAAACAAAATTTCAGAAAGATAAAAGATACGCTGAGAAAGAAGAGACAGAGAAAAAGAGAGAAAGAGAAAGAGAGAAAGAGAGAGAAGGAGGGAGGAAGAAAGTGAGAGAGAAGGCTGCAAGAGTATTTTAATTTGTTTCTTTATTTCAGGATTGATTATGTAACAGAAATACGAAACAGAAAAGAAAATGCAAATCGATCTAATTGACATGCTCTATTTCATTAAGATGATTTTATCATTTATTTTTATCTTAAAAATTTTAAAAACTCTATCATTATTTTTTTATTATTTTTAATGAATATTTATCATGAATGACACGATTTTTTTTTTAATTCCAATAATAGTGTTCTTTATTAACATTATTTTTACGATATTATTTCGTGTTCATCGCATCTGATAGTATGAAGATCGAAATGTGACGATCAAGGTGTGGAAAATGTTTGTCAAAATAAAAAACGGGGCGGGAGAATAATGACATGAAAATTTATGACGAGTCACGGATTACAGCTGTGCTAACGATATCTAATCAGTTATCGCCTTGTTTATCGACCTATGAATCATTACTTTGGGCATGTACAACCAATGTGAAATGTGTGACGCAAAAAACAGCAACGTAGTTGTGAACTATAACCCCGTCAAACAAGACAGTTTACAACTGCGTCATCGATTACGGATCTTGAATAAAAAGAAAGACAATAATAATATTGTTTAGCATAAACACGCAAAATATTCAATATATATATATTTTGACAAATGCTGTTGAAATTCCTGTCATTCATTATTCAACTTACTTTTATGTTTCGTCATTGTTTAAATGTTAAGATAAAGACAATGTTGTTATTACTGTCTCGTCGAGTAAAAATAAAAATGATTAAATTGAATAATAATTACCCAAACTAATGACTCCGCTGCAAATGTTAAGAATTTTTTGCTCGCATCGATGTAAACTAATTATTTGCGTTTGAGAATCTACATAATATAAACGAATCCGTTATCCTCCTACCTACCTTTGTTCAAAGCTTGATTTTTCAAAGCGAAAACAAGAGATAAAACAAATTAAAAAAAAAAATGTAACAAAAATATGATCAAAGTTTCTACAGATATGCTTTATGAAAATATGAACATTGTTTTCTTCATCGTATGTTTAAGAATATAAAACATGACAACATAGAATATATCAGAGAGCTCTTAATTTCAAAGAAACTTTTAAACAAATATATTTTTAAACAAAATACGATATTTTGATGATTTTTAATATCGAAAAATTATGAAACAATCAATTTTAATTTCCAAGAATTAATTTGCTTGACTTTTGAACTTTTATCAAAACAAAGATAGACCGATACATATTTAATAATAACTATAATAATAATATTTTTTCATTTATTTTTCTTTTATTTCTTTTTCTTTGCGCGAAAGAATATCGTTTCGTTGGATGAACGGGTAACTTTATCTCATAATGCACTTGAACAAATACGGTATAACAGTATTTATAGGACAGTGTATATATATATATATATATATATATATATATATATATATATATATATTGGATACGCAAATATTGTTGGAAATAGGGAGAGGGCGAACAATAAAAATGCATGAGGTAATTGAAAATAATTATTCATGTATTTATACAATTTCATTGTGTTGTATAACAATCCTTTCAATCTTAAAAGAGAAGGTGAGACATCCGTGAACTCCTTGAACTCTTCTATTAACATCTCGCTTTTAACATTTTTCTTTTCAGAATCTCAAGATTTTAAAAATCAACATATGACAAAAAAAATAAGAAACATTGAAATATGTACATATTTATAAGAATTTTTTATGCAAACTTAAGAATGCAACGAACTTTCCTTGTTATTCTCCTCTAATTGTAAAAATTATCACATTTTAAGATTAAGCATAGTACTGAAATACAATAAATTTATCAATAAAATTATAATATAAGCGTTACGTTATGAATAATAAAGTGATTCTCCATCACAGAATACATATTAAGAGCAAAATGCCGAGAAAAAGAGCAAATAAACGCGTTAATTTTTTTTTTGTTGCTTTTCTTTATAATTGATTACTATTATCGTCGGACTTTAAGTGGCTAAAGCGACGAGAGTAAAATCTTATTAATTCAATTGTATATATATTTGTATATATATTTCCGTTGTTAATAAAAACTTTATTTAAAATAGAGATTCGCAAACTTTTGCATGATTTCATTGTTTAAAAAAAATTTTTAACCAGTTTCATGTAATTTTGCTCATTGTTAAAGGAATAATCGGATAACTTTGCTTATATTATTACTATAATTAAAAAACTTAGGGATATATAAATATGTACATCGATATATGCGAGGATAGAAAAATATATTTTACAATATTATTTAGTTATAAAAGTCCTATAAAACTAGCCGCGATCACAAATATATATATTAATATATATATATATAATATATATATAACCTACATAAATATATACAATATTGTATAAACATTAATTTTTATAAATATAAAATTCGTGATTCGTCTTGTACAAAATATAAAATATTAGTAATGAACTCTTATACAATATGAACTGTACATGCGTGAATATAAAAATACCAAAAGCAGAATTTCAATAATATTCCGATAACTTTATCTTTCTAACGATGATTAAAAATTGATCAGAAACTCTTTACAGTCAAATATGATTATGTTAGAAAGATAAAATTAAAGGTTAAGGATTTTAAAACGCAAGATTAACGGAGATTCTTTTTCTTTACACAGATTTTTTAGTTGTCGACGCGATTTTTACTTATTCGTACTTATATAATGCAGCGCCAGATCCAAAGCGGCCTGGGCATCCTCGCGGGAATCATGCGTATTCTCTTGTATGTTTCGTTGGAGCAATCTCCGCGCCAAAGCCTTTAATCCTAAAGTATAGGGGAATCCTCTAGGATCAGGAATAAGAACTGTCGTATCGACAACTTTTTTATGAATTATATGTAGTGCTCTAAAATCACTCGCCAAATTATGACCGATCACGATTGTCTCGGCGCTGATCAAGGTTAACAATTTTCTTTGAACTTGTCCGAGAGTCAGGGTGCTTTTCTGCTTCATATGCTCTTCCGTGATACCGCTGAATCTAGTGTTGTAATCTAATATTTGGCTATTTGGTTTAACGAAATCATTGCATATTACTTTGCCCTCCAGACTGATAACAGTGACTCTAGTAAGCTCGAAACCATATTCTGTGTAACACATCTCGCAATCTAAAGCACAGATTCTATATTTATTATTAAAACGGTTAAGAGGCAATGTACGGACATAGCCCTTCAAAGGTCCGTTGAGTCCGGGTGACAAGCCGACCGACACGTGTACTCCTGTCTCGCAACCGGTCGAAAATTCCAAGCCTTTACAGCATGTCCAATATTTACGATCCATCTGGCCGTTGGTCCTTCCGTCGAATAATTTGCCCCAATGATAGATGCAACGCTGTTTATACAAACATTTCCCTGTGCTATCGATGCAAAATAGCTTATGGCATCTCGCACATTCTCTCTTCCGCTGCTGCGACAATGAATCGCACTTCTCCGCGCTGTCTGAATCATTATCGTCCGATTTTTTCATCTTATCCTTAATCTTTTTCTCCCTCGTCAAATTTTCTTGCTCATGTTCGGAACTACTATTGCAATTAGTGCTGTCTCGATCTTTCTTCTTTTCCTCTTTACTCTTATCATTTAGTATGTTAATATTTATAAAGCAGAATGTAGAATTGTTACTATCAGTCGGATATGGTGTATAGTCTATCATTGCACAACCTGGATGATCAGGCCTTTCCACTGGAAATCCGCGTTTCGCTAAGTCATCCGACGACAATATATGTTTTTCGAGTGCATCATACCAATAATCGTTGGTATACAGAGATATAATTTCCCGCACGTTCTCCTTATCCAGTTGCGAGCTCCAATCTTTATATCACAAGGAAAAACAAATGTAGTAAGTTTATTGTATATTGGATTTTTTGCTAAAGATGTTCGCACACTACACGTGCATGCAAATCCGGCCTTCTTTCCGTCCTTCTTTCTTTCATTTCTTTTATTGTTATATCATTTAACTAACGAAAAGGACTAGATTTTTTATATTCGGCTTATATATAACTAAATGGGAGGAGGATTAAAAGTTTATTTATATATATTTTGATAGTCCAATATGAAAGAATTCTCGCGTGAAATTGAAATTTCGAAAAATTAAAATCGATAAGCCATCTTTATATCTTTAATTTTTTCGAGACGAGGTGAGAGACAAAAAAATCGCGAAGAAATTCATTCATACGCTAATAACTTTTTTATGAAAGTTTACGCGAGGCACATTATTATCATACTTTTGTAGTCGTTAAAATCGCGACACAGAAGCAGAGGATAATTTTATTATATTTCATAAGAGGGAATTCCGGAGAGGTGGGTAAATAATATCACGCGGATGGCTGTGTTCTTGATCCAAAAACGGCCATTTTTTTCGGTTTGTACAATCAATTTATACGGTAAACGTTGACACGATTTCACTTATCACTCATCGAGTGCATGCAATAAAAGATTTTAATACACGATTGTTTGAAAAACAATAAAAGCTTATCGAGATTCTTTTTCGAAAACTGATCACATCTCGCTTTAGTCAACAAATAAACGGAAGTGAAATACGAGGAAAAATAAAAAGATAAATAAATATGAAAGAGAGAAAGAGAGAGAGAGAGAATAATAAAAAAATTTTAAAACAACACGTATTATATACAACGCATATTCTAAAGAATTTTAAAAGAATGTTAAAAGTGTATTCATAAAAGCATATTTCGTCAAGATTTCCATTTCAGGAAGCATATTCAGAATATTTTTTCTAAATGGTTTCCGGCTTAAAGAAAGAAAACGTAAATAATAAGATATAAAATAGATGTGAGAAAATTGTAGAAAATTATAAGAGAAGCGTTCACACAAAAGACATTCAAGAAATCAGCATGTTTTTTTCCCTAAGTATTTGAATTATTATCTGTAAGTATATAATCTATTTGTGTAAATAGACTTCATTAAAGGGGCTTGACGAATATCTTTAAATACCTTCACTTCTTTAAAGAGGCTTGCAAGAAGAAAGTAAAGTCAAGAAATTATTATGATGTTAAACGAAAGAAACAAGATATTTTAGATACTTATTTTATTTATTTTATTGAAACCAGATACCTGATACCAGATACCTGATTCTTTTATTAAATTATCAACTTAACGGTAAGAAAATAAAATTATCTCGAAACAAGAATATATTTACTTTCACACATGAAAATAGAGAAAAAGAAGTCACCTACATGATATATCCCAGCAGGGTGAAACAATGGACTTCGTCCATCTCTCATTGAACGCATCGCGCAGTAGCAATGTTCCTGATTTCGTATTACTCGATTCGTAGCAACGGAGGCTATTAACGCAGATCATGACGGTGAGAGAACATCCAGGAGACTGTTGTTTTCACGGCGTTAATTATACGCGAATAATTTCGACAAGACGGCATTTCATGGCAGCGCGTTGTTTTTATCTGCACTCGCGTTATCTTATACAAATGTTTATGTGATGTGCCGCGATATTTCCGAAGGGGGACATTAACCAGGGACTCGGGATTTGCGGACTGCGGATTTACTTATTCGTCGGCTTCCGTAAAAGAATGACGATTCGCATGATTCACGAAATTCGAGAAGATGTCATTTTTTTAGGAGTATTTGCTCGAATGACAGCTGCGCTTATTTATATTTCAGTAAAACATACATTCATCAATCGATTTCGAATTAATTATTTATATATATGGCTCTAAATGCAACTTTATTTCATTTTACTTGCAGTATAATCTTAAAAAATATATAATTTTATTTTAGAATGTATTTATTCAATCATTTTTGCTTTCGGTATTTTGTACTTACACTTGACTTTCTTGCAAAATTTTTTAAAAATTATGATTCGCATATTTATTTCTCTTAGAGACAACTTTAATTACTGCCTCATAAATTCGAGATCAGATTCAGTTACATGCGTCAGTAAAAGATAAAGATTGCGATACGGATGCTGGAAATAATGTTCAGATACACCGAAAATTTCATCGACATAGAAATATTTCAATAATTTATTTTAAGCCAACTGCGTCTCTAAATAATATATAGTATATAGAAGATATATAAAGATACCGCATTAATAAGAAAAAATGATTAAATGATTGATCGAAATGAATCGATATCACAAAAGCAATGCATACAACAACGACGAAATAAGGGAGAAAAAGCCAGACAAACAAAGAAAGTAAAGCATATAAAAAAAAGTCGTTTGTTGAATTAACGAAATGTGATAAGGCGATATCGATAATGCTCTAATAATCTGATCATATCGTATCATTATATGAAACAATGTTATCATATACTATGTTTTATATGTTTGATATTAAACATATATTATATATCTTTAAAAATATATAAATATGTTTTAAACCACTGTTTCAAGTTTAATATAAATTTCCTTTTTATGTATAACACTCGCATTGTTATTAATCAATTATTTATTCACTGGAGTGGTTATTTATTGGAATGTTTTAATATGTGGATGTAAAAAGTAAAATAAACAAAAAAAGAGAAAAGAAAAAAGAACTTGCCTAATTTACATACTGAAAATATTTAAGGGAGTTATTTATCTTTAGCCTATAGACACTGCCGGAAAAGTCACTTTTGTGATTCTGAACAAATCTCGAAATTGTCCTGCGTAATGTATGTTATTTATACAGAAAAATTTTTGAGAAAAAGAAACCACAATAAAACAATTTACTCAAGCTAAACGAATTCTTCAAAAAGGTCATTTATCTTTCAATTTATATACTTTATTAAAAAAAAATCTGGCAATAATAAAGTCATGCTATGAATGATTATTTTGAAGCACTCCTTTTATGGGAATGACCATAATAAGTTGAAAAAACTAATGATAAATTTCGGTTTTATCTTTATCCAATGGATATACTAACAAAAATTATACAAATAACTAATATATATATATAACACGAAAATATCTTAACATAACTTTGGAGATATAAAAGCTTCTAAATTTTATATTAATTTTAGTTTAAAAAATGTAATAGTAAAAATGTAACAGAATTAAAAATTTTTATGTTAATCTGGTTCGGGATATAATTTTTTTCTCTTAGTTATATTTTTTTCACATCGTATTATGTCTATCGTCTGAAATTGGTTATTTCAAATCAATTAATTTATTCGACATAATTTTTTACCACGATACTTTTACAGTGCTATCGCATCATCGCTTTTATTTGCAGAATAATGAAAGTAAAAAAATAAGTAAAAAATGAGCAATATACATACATATATATATATATATATATATATATATATATATATTTTAGATTATATATTTTCTAGTTTTGCATAATCGCAGATTAACTTTTATATTACCCATACAAATAAATAAATTTTAATTTTTAAAAATCTTTGTCTTGTATGCTTATAAGAGAATAAAATTTTAGAATATTTAGAAAGCATGAAAAATAACAAAAAATGTTACGTGATTATAAACCAGACAATGCATTACGCATCATGATTGACATGTTTTTTATATATGTATATTTTTTATCTATATCTATATATGAATTCCAAAAAAAAACGTGGAAAAACGAAAAAGAAAATCGAATTTTTGTTTATCTTAATAACGCACTTACTCACACCCACGTCAGGGTCAACTATAACGCATTCCTTGATTATATTGCTTTCCTCTAATGTATTAACGTGAGATCGGTTTATGACAGAATATTTTTTTACTTAATGATAACTATTGATCTTTTTAAGTATATTAACTGATCTTTTGATTCGGTTAGATTATCTCCGCATTAATCCATATTATATTTCTATAATATTTAGCGGCATGGTATCTAACTCAAAAATTTATAATTATACATAAAAATTTTTTTATTGTCCAAATTTACAATTATTAATTTTTATAGATGAAATATATATTATAAATTTTTAAAAGACAATGGGACGATGAAATATTAATTGACTTTAATTTTAAAAAACGATGTATCTTTTACTGGATCTCTTTAGAGTTAGTTTAATGTTCTTTCCTAGGAAAATTTAATTTTAAATACAAGTATCTATGATATATGCGTGAATTTAATTTTTCGTTGATACTGGATTTATACCACGAAAAATTTACGATATGAAGAAAATGTGTGACTATCAAAAGAAAAAATCCGCCAATAAAAGAAAGAAGGAAAGTTAGAGGCGATACTATGCCGCTATATTCTACATGCAACATAACATGAGCACATGCACATAAAAAAATTACATACCTTCGGCACTGCTTGCAACGTATTTGCCATTGCTGGAGAAGCTCATGTCGCTGATAAAGTTAGTATGTCCTCTAAACGTACCACAAAACCAGGGATGAGCAGGAGCTGGATTGACCTGTCTACTTTTTCGTTTGAGGACTGTACGTTTCCCATCGTGAAACGTATTAGAATATATTGGTGGTTCTTGCGCTATCGGTATATAATTCAATGGTGGTGCTGTTGGTATCCACGTTGATTGAACCGGATCTGAAACAATAAACATAAATTTTAAAAATAAATACTTTACACATGAAGAAATATGATAGATATTTCGATAAACATTTCTATTACTAATATGATAGACATTTCTATTACTAAAGACTTGAACACTTCAATACTTTGACCTTTTTATAGTAAAGGTAGGGAAGAAATAATTTATAAAGATAATAATTTTTTTGCGACTTGTGTACTTACATTGTTGTAATATATAATAAAATACAATAAAATAAAAAAATAAATAAATAAAATAAAAGTTCCGAATAAGAATAATACTAAAACACTACTCTGTATTAATAATAAATATATAAATAACATAAAAAAAGGATAAAAGGATTTTTTGTAATAAATTTAAAATGCCTCAAATCATCTAAATTAATCTAAACTAAAATAATCTTATATGATGAGAAAATCATATATGAAAAATATTAGTCATTTATATTTTTTTAATAAAATATTATATTTTTATATGCATATGTTGATTATACATATATAGGTAGCTACATTGTCAAACTTCGATGACACATAACACAGTATTATGGAATCAGTTTAAAAAATCAATTAAATAATACAAACACATCACAAACAACAAACGAAAAAAACAAAATTATTATTCTCCAATTTTCTTATAAATACAATTACGTATAAAAATATTTATTTCACATTTTTAATTTTATTTCATAATAATTTCATAATAATTTCATCATAATTTGTAATTTTATAATTTACTGTAATTTTTTTATTAAAATTTACTCCTATCTTATCTACTTCAATTTACTCCTATTTTATTTACTTCAATTGTGCCGTCAATTCAAAAACACTCCGTATATGCGATCGGGACTATGAATGCAAAAATCAAAGTATTCACGTAATAAATATTATTAGGCTACACAGTTTGCTTGCATCAATCGTGAGTAAATATGCAACTATGTTGATATTTTCATCATATCATTACATTTATCAAATTTGTGTAATGCATAATATTTCGCGTGTAAATACGCGTATAAGCAGTATTATCTCTTAATTGCGCGATGATAAATATTGATGCAATTTAAGTTTTACCACGCATTTTATTAACGTTATAAAAACATCGCCTTTCATATAAAAATTCAAGAAGGCATTAAACTACTTAAATAACAGGAAAACGCGTGAGATGAGAAGTATCTCATAATTAAGAAAATATCTGCAATTGAAAAATTAGTGTTAAAAATCAGCAAATTATTTTTTTCTAAAAGAAATCTTTTTTCCCAGAAGATAATATTCATTAATACAGAAACCAATTCTAAATTTAGATATAAAAAATGAGATATTTAAAATAATATTACGTTCTGAAAATATTTTATTGCTTTCCTCGAAATATGCGTCTCTTAACGATTGTTTCTATCACGCATTACATGTATCATTACGCCTAAAGAGAAACTCAACAAATCACATCATTTCCTATTAATTGTTAGGTAAATTGATATGTATTGTAATTATCTGATTTTAATGTACTCGCACTAAGATAAGGAGAGAGAGAAGGATATTTGAAGTTTAAGGACCACTTCAATCAAAATCCGATTAATTTAATTAACTCAATCAATGCTAACATAGCAAATCATTTTAGAAAGAGAATATTATACAACATTTTAGAAAGAGAATATTATAAAGAGAAAGAAAAAAAAACTGATCGGCAAAAACATTGTTAGTAACACTAAAAGTCACGTTAAGCTGATAACAAAAGTCATGAAGGAAATGATTCAAAAAATAATTTGTTTGTTTTATTTTTTTTTTAAATCAGAGTTATTAAAATCTGAACGAAAGGATTTTTTCCTTAATGATTCTGATGTAAATTGAAGCTGAAATCATTAAAAAAATTCATTTGTGAAAGGATTCAGAAAATAGTGTCTTTTATTATTTTATATTAATCAGAATCATTAAGAAAAAAAATTATTTCTTTTGAATGTTGCTCTTTTATGTCTATAATTAATCCAATTTTTCTCGTAATTAAATTATAGCATAATTTAATTTCTATAATTTAAAAAAACGCGCACATACTTCTTTTTTTAATTTTAATACTTCGCATTTATTGCATCTATAATATAATTTACATAATTTAAGAATATTGTGGTATGTTATATATATGTTTATGTATTTAATTTAAAACCATATTAGAAAGGTGATTAATTTTTCTACAATAACATTATATAATTACGTAGATTTGTCCAGATAGATGCTAACTTTCGAAACAATTTGAAATTCGTAATACAAGATAACTCTTGTGATTCTGATAATTTTGTACAATGTATGACATACAGCCATGGGAAACAACCAAACAAATATTATACATATAATAATTGCGTCATCATAAAGCATTATCACCAAAATTATAACCGTCAGTTAGACAAAGAGGATTCTTAGCAAAATAAAGAAAAAGGCTGCATTCCAAAGTTCTAATAACGCGAATATACCCACTTGCGCATTCCACCTATTTACCAACTTTTCCGTTAACTTATCGGTTCTGAGCGTTTCACTTGGCACTGTCATTAAATATAAATATATATGCACATGAAACATTAGCTATCTTAATGTATGTCTTCGTCATCCCTTGATGGATTAGCTTTAGAATTTTATTTGTCATAGCAAAGGCCTCAAATTAAAAATATTTTTTAAAAAACTTTTCATTTATCAGTTATGAAAAATGGAATTGTATTCTTTACAAATTCCGATAAAAAATGATTAATATTTCCATGGCAACATTTATTTTAGCAATAGATTTCTAGTTTTTAGTAGATAGAGGCTAGATATAATCTGTACAATTCACAATATGCGTGATTAATTACAATAACAATACAATTTTTTTAAATTTATTACGAAAGCAGCTTTATTTATTCTAAAACAGGAATCTTTTGTTTTTATCTCTTAAAGATGTTGTCAGTGTCACATGTGGATTCATCTGATGAAATCGACAATTTCTATGCTTCAATAGAGTTTTTGTATTTTCTTCCCCTCAGAATTATTGTAAAATTTTTGTTATTTACATTCATAAAACAGACAACGAAAATCATATGTAAATTATAAATTTTTGACGATTGATAAAATTGCGATAAAATGATATCACTACTTTCTACGAGGGGAATGTGAAAGGTTATAATTTTAAATGTAACTTTCAATTGTAAAACTTTAGAATAAAAGATCGAATAGTTGCGAATAGAAGTAAATGAAAATTTCTCCTAAATGCATTCCATGAAAATTAAAATTGTTAAATGAAAGAAATGAACAAATACATTGTATGACGTAAACATATTTTGCATCGTAATTTGCATGTGTGCAATCGTCAATTAGAAAGTCATGCCTTCTAAAACTTACATAAATCTCTTTTCTGTTTTCTTGCTTCATTTTTATATTCATATAAAATATCGCTATATTTTTTTAGACGAATAATTCATTGAAAATCATTGAAAAATTAATGCGGATTGTCTCATAAGATGGTAAGAAAATCAATATTTTTCTTTTTTAAAAAAAAATAAAAAAATAAAAATAATGTAAAATGTATGAAAAATATATAATTAGTTACAGAATTCTTTTTCATGTTTAAATACCGCACAAATCATATTTTTTAAGCGCAAACTATATAATAGATTCGCCGTAGATAGGATATTTGTTCGTCTTTAATGAGAGAAAAGGATATCTCATCGCTTCGCGAAAACGGCACTGTATCAGAGCAAAAACTATATCGAAAAACATATAATATGAAATCCATCTTTTTCTTTTACAAAGATGTGTTCATTGTTGATTTGATATTTGATGCGCATTTTTTCAACCCCGACTTAATTCTTATATAGCATCGTATTTTATAATGATCTAATCCAGTATATTTGAATCATTCATATTTAATCATTTTCTCTTAAGATTTTGAATAAAAAAATTATAATTAGAAATTATTTTAAATAATTTATATCTCTAAGAAAATTAGCTTTTAGACAAAAACTTTTTAAATATTACATAATAACAAATATAGAGAAATATGATAAAAAAGTCAGCATCATATTATATATATCATATATATTGTTTGATTTCAAATAAAAGTAATGGGAAAAATAGCTTTTGTAGTCTTTTACAGTTAAAATATGAAAAAAAAAAAATAATTCAAGAATGTCAGTTTTCAAAAGTGATAAGTACTATTTTGATTATTATTAATTTAAATCATATGTAGATAAAATAATATATATAATATAATTATAATATTAAAAATATTATATATTACTATATTAAAATAATACAAAATATTATTTATAATTATTATTATTATATATAATTATTATATATAATTATTTATTATTATTAATATTATTATTATTTGAAAATATATTTTAATAATACAATAAATGAAACAATCAGATGCAAATAATCTAGATGTGCCACTTTTGTGGATTAACAAACAATCGAAAAATATATCGGAAGAAAAACGCCTAATTTTTCTATCGGAAACATGAAATGTTTAAACCAAAAATTTATTAGCAAGTACCTAGTTGTTATAAACTTATGTGTAAGATTAAAAGATTAGATTGTAAAGGTTGCTTGCAAAAATAAATTGACATACTTCCATCGGAAAGATCCATCCAAAATATTCCTGTCCTATTTAATCAATTCCTATTTTCCCGCAGTCCAATTGTACTCAGAGCGATCGTTTTTTCATTACCTCGATTATTGAGTTCTGTGCAATCGGAACATGGATAAATGAAATTCACCCACATCTACCTTCACACAAAAAAAAAATAACAGAATCGAGCAAATTTCGTTGGATGCATCAGTATTCAATGATGCACATTAAAGACTGTCGTATAAATTTTCAATAGCATAGTAGTAAGTAGTAATTATAATAGTAATAATTAATGTTAGGAGCTCTTATCTAGAAATTATTAATATTATTTGTATTAAATGACAAATTGTAGTATTATCTGTACTACTTGTAGTAGCTTTATCTGTTTTAATTACTATAATTAGATACTTTAATTACTATTATTAATTAATATTATTATTACTATTATTACTATTAATATTATTAATATTATTATTAATATTATTATTGCTATTTTTACTATTATTAGATATTTTACTTACGTTATTAAATAATAATAATAATTCGTAGTATTAATTCTCTATCAATTACTGAGCCTTTCAGAACTTTAAAATACTACGCGCATGCAATGTGAACGAATTCCTAAGTGCAGTCCGCTGCGCATGCATTTTATACATCACGTGTGCATCGACAAGTGACGGTTTTTGACAGATTTCAAGATTTTAAATATGAAAATGCATGTGTTTCTCCTGACTCTGAAGAAACATTAATCCTCTTTCTTCCGAGCAATCAAAATTAACAGAGATATATATTTACTTGCGAGATGAATCATAAATCTCTACACGATATTTTTTTATAAATCAGAAAAAGGCACATCACTTGGCGTTCCAATTACTTCGGGACTTATTTATTAAATAAATTAGAACAAAATTTTTTTTTATAAATCAGAAAAAGGCACATCACTTGGCGTTACAATTATTTCGAAACTTATTTATTAAATAAATCAGAACAAAAGAAAGTTTTAATTATTTTGAGTCGTCAATTAAAATGATTCGAAATATTTGTCATATCATGTAAAATTCAGAAGTAAAACGGGATAATTTCGATAAAATGATACAAATGTTTCAAAACAATCCGGCGTACGTTCTTCGAAAAGATGTTTGACATTTAAGGTCAAAGTTTAGCGCGAAATACGTTCTTCTCGATATCGAGAATCATTGGAAAATCGAAAGAATTCTATCGAAATTATAATAATTTTCATATTTCTATTATTAAAAAAAAAAAAGAAAAGAAATCATACAAGAGTGTGTGTGACACTCGACTCACAAAGTGCACGCGGGCAAGCGTCATATGGAGGGACATTCAATAATAACAATTTTATTTTGCAGAAGGAAATCAATAGAGAGGCATGACAGAAGGTACGTTCGTCTCACTTGCATCTCTGCACTCAGATCTCTTATCTCCTCAACGAATATGTAATTATCTCGTTTAGAATGCAGTTTCTGATTTTCGGAGGGTCGCAAGCAACACGAATGTACCTATGCGTATGCGTGCAATTAGAGTGCAGTTCCACGAGAAATGATGACTGGAGACGCTTACTTTTCGACGAGTCCTGCTCCAGGCTGGACCGCGATCGCCGGTTGACGACATAGCGTATCAGGAGGACGATTCCGCCGGCGATCAACGTCGTAAGAAACAGCAGCATGGGCGGGCTCACGTTGTCCAGCATGCTTGTCGAGACCGGCGTGGCTTCCATATTCGCGTGTTACCTGTCCGAGTAGCTTGCACACGTGATATACACACAAACGCGCGCGCACACGATCGCCCGGGAAAAACGGAAAAACAGCGGGGAAAAAGCACCGTGGAGCCACGCGGTGTCACGATTCGCGATAACGAGAAGTCATCATACGTGTGTACGTATGTGTGCGTGTAGGTCTGTTCGTGTCGCTTGCACTCGCTTTCCTCCTCCTTCCAATCCGCGAATATAGGTTATAGTCTAATTTCTTCATTCAAACGCGGTGCATTCGATGCCCGAGGAGATCCTTGTCTCATTTCAATCTCGGGGAAATTTCGGGGCGTTGTTGCGTGAATTTTTTTCACCGACACGAAAGTTATCTACAGGTTTGCCGTAGATACCAATGGGTCTCCCATTGGTCTGTGTTTGTATTTATTCCCGATCGCGAGAAGCACTGGATGCCAAGTGTGTAGAGTCGGACTCGCTCGAGTCATGGAACACGTGACGGAGATAGATGCGACTCTCCCGCGAAAATTCAACCCGTTCGTCGACAACCTTCGCCAACGGATCGCTAATAACGCTAATAATCGGCTATTCTTGCTCCTTTTCCTTTGTTTATAAAATTGCAAATTTCGCAACGCGTCTGATAATAAATACTTATGCGCCTTCGAAAGCGCGCGCGCGCGCGATACTTTGTTCTCACGTGATAAATTCAAGCTCTCATCGATAAGACCTCGCTCGGAACAATACATGCATATTTTTACCGGTAAAATTTACTCGATCGAAGATTTACATAAGGATGTTTTGTATTTTCGAAATATTGAGAATTTAATGAAAATCGTACAGAATGTCCTTACGTATGTTTAGAATCTTCGGTACAATTTTTAAATCGATTCACAAGTTATAAGGATTTTAATTTGCACCGAATTCACATGTGTTCTTATAGGAAACGTATAATCACGTCGATTCAAATGACAAAAACACTGAAAATAATATTCAGAATTTGTTTAAAATTTGCAAAAGTTTAGATACAGAGGAAATATTTGGTCAAATAATATTATACAAGTACTAACTGGTTAAAAAGATTTTAATATAATTCAATGAAGTTAGCCATGTATCTGTCACAAGGCGAAATTCTTTGCCAAAAGTTAATCAATTCGATTAACAAAATTCAAATGTAATAAATATTTATTATTATTATGAAATATAATTCAACGATAAATATTAAAAAATTCATCTCTGATCAAATTGTAATATTCCACACAATTTCTTACTCAAAATACACCAAAGTGGATATATTCGTCAATATTGATTTTCAGCTACTTTTTGCTGGGAATGTACATACAAAACATCCTTAAGAATGCGCGCGATCGCATCTTCCTCCGATTTTCGATCATCCGACATACGCACATCCAGAGAAGAGGAATTACTGTTCCTCGCGTTGACGCAAGAAAACGATCGGTTCATTCGCCCTTCGGTTTCACAAGACAATAGTACCGCTACTCTCGCGAGATAAGATAAGATCGACCCGAAATTTGACGTCGCCGAATTTTGACGTTTCACAAATTCAATGGCGCAAGCGATCTCGGGAACTCGGTGCTCGAGTCCGTCACGTGCAACTCGAAATAGCCCGCGATCTGTATTTCGCGCGACGTGACGCTCCTTCTCGGCGTGACGCGTGTTTGCGATTCGCGGGTAATTATGTACCGGTATTATACCGTCTCGCACGCTTCCCCGTGGGATCGAGCCGATGCGTCATCTCCCCCACGCGTCATCCCCGTCAGAGCGTCACGAATCGCGATCATCGCCCGATGATCGATATTCTCGGATAGAGACATATGTCGCGTCGAATCGTCGTCTCCACATTTATTAAGGATATTATTATCGATAAAGAAATGTCAAGCCAATATTGTGATAAAAATTATTTATATTTATTTATTTATAAATTCGTTGATCGATTTATTAAGGATATTATCGATAAAGTATTATCGATAAAGAAATATCAACTTAATATTGTGATAAAAATGATTTATACTTATTTATAAGTGCATTGAATTTGATATAAAGAGAGAGACTAGAGTCTCAGCAAATTCCCGGAAGAATTTCAAATATTTATGAAATATGTTTGAAATGTTATCGATTTTATTGTCTTGATCACATGAATACTTTTTTCCACAATCAGATAGGTATTTATAAAATTGCTAATTTTTCTAAAAATCGTTTCTTTCACGAGAATCCTTATTTAAGAATCAAATTTTAATCGTGATGTTTTTTTATTCTATTATATATAATTCATTTTATGATGCTGATTTGAACATTTGTTCATGATAATTAATCAGCTTACTTTATATTGTCAATAGTTTACGTAACGAGCGTAATAACAGTTGGTTACATAATAGGTTGCATTGACAATATATTCATTTATTCCATTCCAGCAGAAATTCTTTGCATTTATTCAATAATAAATTCTTTATAATAGAGAAAAATTAGAATCGCTTATGTGACTTTAGTTGAAAAGGAAGTAGATCTTTGTTCGAATGCGCATTGTCGATTCGAGAAACATCGGGTTTTTCAATTTACTAGATGAAAATAATTAATCATGCTACGTCAATTAATAATAAATTGACAATTGGAAATAACAACACCCATTATCTTTTGTTGTTTTAACGTAACGATTATTATCGACGAAATCCTATTATAGTGATATCGACTAAGGAAGACTTTTCGCGGAAGTGTAATTGTCTTTTCCGGTGTAATATACTGAGAACAAGGCTTTGCCTATTCGCCAATTTTTATACATTTATTTTTGCAAAAAAAAATTAGATGTAGAATTAGAAATAAAATGATTGAAATTCACAAATCGGAAAGTTTTCCATCGGGATAAACATACTTAAAGAAAGAATTTAATTCCCAATTATAGAATGGCAAGTTTGATAAGTTTTGTCGTCGTGTGAAGATATAAACAACGACTTTAAAAATTAAAAATTCGAAAAACGTCTGTACAGAACTCATAAATCTTCCAAGACTTTGATCAGTAAAGAGATCTGATTTAAAATAATTGCTCTTAATAGAAGACATCCGGTTTAAATTCGCTGGGCGCGGGATCAGTCATCGTAAAGTGATTTCTCGAAACAGCAACACGTGGCAGGATGTATTAAATTCAATCCGTTACTTGCCCCGTTACTCTTTTTACTTTTCTCTATTTCAAACGTCTTTACGCCCTCTTGACGTCTTCTTCACACTCGTCCCCGGATACCGCGTATCATGATTGACTACAAAAATAAAATGATTTTACTCAATTAAAATAGACGTATGCATCCATGCAACATGTACAGGATATTAGAATTAATAAGTTTATTTATTTCACATATATTATTCATCTCAGAATCGATCAATTAATAATTCAGCAATCAATTCTGCGAATTTCTCATATCGAGCGTCAAATTATTGAAAGCCAAGTCGTCGAATTTATATTCGATTTCTTTGCTAATCGTTAGTCTGACCTTAAATTCTTCATCATATCATTATTCGTAAAAACGTGTGCAATTTCAACCGATATACCGAGTGGAATTGTGATAAGACATTGTGGATATTTTGATAGGATCGCTTATTATGATGTAAAAGTATTTTACGCTTGTATTTATAAACAAGTTTGACTTGATACAGAGTTTTGAGTTGATACATTTGAGTTAATACAATATGAGTTGTCATTTGAGTTAACACAATGAGTTGTCATTACACTATCATTAATGTTTATCGCTTTTTATCAGCTGAATTTTTTATAAAAACACTTGTTGCTTTTCAATGCATTTTTTTTAACAAATCAAGAATGGCATAATATTTTGATGTTGATTACAATATATGTAATGTTAATAATTTAAATATGAAAGAGAGAGAAAGAGAAAGACTCAAAGAAAAACATCTGTTGCAATATATCTATTTCAAATACTTTGCAACAGTGATATAAAAAAATTCATTACTTATTAGAATCAATAAAGCATATTCAAAGAAATAATATTCCTTTAAAAAAACACATTTCATGACATTAATATTAATTATTGACACAATAACGATATGAAACTCATCAATGACATCATTATGACGTCACCTAAAAGTCATTTTAGAAAAATCATAATGATCTCATTTGATGTACTTTCGACAATGTTTTGCTGACTTATTTTTGATATTAAACAATTCTAGCGAACTCTGTTGGAGAATATATATGCTTCGCGTATGAAATCTTAAGAATCAATCATAATAATATCATTTTTTATATATATATATTACGCAATTACTTGTTTATTTAATTATTCATGTATATTTTAATTATATTTAAGCAACATAATCTTTTTAAAATTATATAATGCGATTATTGAACTTAAAAATTTATGATTCTTTTTGTCATCTTTAACTCATTTTTTAATCATTTTTATTTAGGTAACTTTTAAGTGATAAATAAAATCATGACGTCATTATGAGTTTCATGTTCTACCTGGGAAAACATATTCAAAGAAATAATATTCCTTTAAAAATCACACATTTCACGATATTAATATTAATTATTGACACAATAACAATATGGAGAAATATTTTATTATATGCATTGACATTTTAATAAAAAATAAAAGCATATGATACACGAGGAATAAGAAAAAGAATATTATAGTGGCATAATGTGATGATAAAATTGTATATTACGTATCAATATTTCCTATCTAGAATAATGTCATCATGTTACCCTTTGAGAAGTTTCATGGGCATGACTTTGTAGTTCAATGTCCACGTTTTGTGGACATAGAGGCGCTTCAAAATTACGGATTCCATCTAAATCAGGGACATGACCGCTCTCAGGATCTCTGTAGTTATAGACTTTAACTCGACCGCTTGATTGGTTCAATGAATTTCGATGCATTTTCTAATTTCAATCAAACCGATTATTCTAAATTTAATGAGATTATTTGTTGATTACACGAATTTGTTTAGATTTTTTATTATTTTCGAATTACATACAAAATTGACGAATCAAGTTAAAAATGTATTTATTGATTTACACGAATTTGTTTAGATTTTTTATTATTTCCGAATTACATACAAAATTGACGAATCAAGTTAGAAATGTATTTATTGATTACACGAATTTGTTTAGATTTTTTATTATTTCCGAATTACATACAAAATTGACGAATGAAGTTAAAAATGTATTTGTTGATTACACGAATTTGTTTAGATTTTTTTATTATTTCCGAATTACATACAAAATTGACGAATCAAGTTAGAAATGTATTTGTTGATTACACGAATTTGTTTAGATTTTTCATTATTTGAATTATATTTATATTTGAATTATATTTCATTATTTGAATTATATTATTTGAATATTCCGAATTGCGTAGAAAATTGACGAATCAAGTTGGAAAATTATTTCTGAGCGGCTAGAGATTTTTACTACCGACAACTAGGGAGCGATAGGGAGAACTCGTGAAGAGAAAACGGATTGGTCGCGGAGACCAGCTGGAAAATATGGCTGTCGATTGGCCGTGGTCGCGATACCATATTGCCATTCGACGAAAGCTAGCTCGTACGGTAGGAAACTTTCTTTCATTACATAATATTTTGACGAAATAACCGGCGAAAAGGCCGGAAAAAGCCGCTGAAATCGGCGTCGCGTTGAAAAGGACGTGGATCGCGATCGCGCGGGATCGATTTCCGGCGGATTTCCAGGAGCGTAGAATGGCGTTGAGATCGATTTGCCGGCTGTCAATTGATTCGACCTTCAGGCACTCGAGCCATTTCGGAGCCACCGCCCGGCCGAGACGACCGTCCTTCGACACGCTCCTACGAAGCTTCGCTGCAGCAGCTAAGGACATGGCACTGCCACGCGTTTTCTTCGACATGACCGCGGACGACAAGCCCGTGGGTCGCATCGTGATGGAGGTGAGTCGGAATAGGCGCTCGCGAGCAACGGAAACATCGGCCGACGTCTCTCTCACCCGACACCGCGCTCCTTCGCTCCGGCCATGCCTGGCCATCTTGATTTTTCCGAGCCGTGCCGGCTCGCAAATTGATTTAACCAGGCTTTCGTCTCGCGCGATCCGATCGTCGTCATTCGACGGTGGTTCGAACGAGCGACAAACGCGATCGGCGTTTGTCATCTCGCGAAATTACGCGGAGCCGCGAGCGATCGACTGCGCGTTTGTTAGCGATGCGTCATGATTGCGTGAACGTGTGCACGCTCGGCCGTTGCAAAATTTTCCATTCGCAGAATAACGCGTGCGATTATCTGAAAACTTTTCCCGACAATCGTGGCGAGGGGAAACGCGAATTGCGTCCCTTAAAGGAAAATTTGCGTCGAAATTTCAATAGGAAAATCAGATTAGTCGTTCGCCTGCAAAGATAGCGTGTAAGAAAAATAATATCGTCGAGAAAAATTGTTGAATTTCAGATAAATGGCCGATAAAACGAAGCGTGCTTATCGCTTATCTTTTATTAAAAATTGTACATGAAAATGAGCTAATCTATATTTTGTATAAATTTTCGTTAAAAAATTTATTATTTCTGTTTATCGAGAGAAATATGCTGTCGAGTAAAAATAATGTATTGATTAACATGATTATAACTAACACTTTGCACTTTGTAAGATATGTAAATTTTATTTTGTATTTTGCATAATTCAAAGACATGAAGAGCATATGAAAAATTAGTTTAAAGTTTTAAACACAGATGGCGTGAGCTTGAATATGTAGTAATCTTTATATATAATATAATCATAATGAATTTTATTTTATTTATTTTATTTTATTTCATCTTAGACTCTCGTTACAAATATTGTAATTTCGTGTAAAATGAAGTATAAGAATAACTCGTTAACAAATGTATAATAGCTGGATAGGTAACCCCCAAGCTTTCTTTTATATTCTAAATAAAAAAAAAATCTTTATATTTATTCCTCATCTTTTAAATCTAAATTTTTTTTATGGGTAATATTTTTTTAATGAATTTTAGACAATTTTAGGCACTTAAAAATTAAATGCTTTTCATGCTGCTTCATTAATATAATACATAATACTGCAATTTAAATGTGTATTAACTAGTGACATTTTTTTATTGTTAATATACAAAGAATAAACAAATAGAGATTTTAATTATAATTATCATTAAATTGAAATTTTTCAGTTGAGGAAGGATATTGTTCCTAAGACGGCAGAGAACTTTCGCGCTCTCTGCACCGGAGAAAAAGGTTTTGGCTACAAGGGTAGCAGTTTCCACAGGGTGATTCCAAATTTTATGTGCCAAGGTGGCGATTTCACCAACCATAATGGTACTGGTGGTAAATCCATCTACGGTGCCAGATTCGAAGATGAAAACTTTAAGCTTACTCATACCGAGCCTGGTATACTTTCTATGGCGAATGCTGGACCCAACACTAATGGCAGTCAGTTCTTTATCACTAGTGCCAAGACTAGTTGGCTTGACGGAAAACATGTTGTGTTTGGAAAAGTTATTGAAGGAATGGATGTTGTTAGAAAGGTATGATTTTGTATATCTCTAACTATATTGCATATTTTTGGCAAGAGTTATTTTCTTCTTAAAGAATGATTTTTATCATAGAAAATTATGATAATTGAGCAATTATTGCAAAATGTACAATAATTTTGTTTCAGTTGGAGGCCATGGGTTCTCAAAGTGGCAAGACCTCCAAAAAGATCATAATAGCGGACAGTGGAGAATTGTAAATCAACTAGATACTATAACGAAGGCATTTTTATTTAGCTGTTGCATACATATTTACTCTCTTTATTGCCCTACTTTATCCATTTTCAATGATCACAATTCTCTCATCGATACTAATTTCTTCGATCGAGCACAGATTGAAAGCTTGTTTAATGTAGAAACAAATGAAATTGCCTGCATTGTTTTTTTTTGTATTAATTTAAACAAGCTTATTTTAATTTCTACTAGAGGATAGAAAAACTATTTGCTGATTTTTTTGATGAAGCATCTACCAATTTCGAGATCTTTTCTATGCTTGTTGATATGATTAATATAACCTATGTATTTTTACAAAAGATTTGTTATGCAGTGATTTTTGCAAAATCCATATTCTTCCACAAGTACACTCGCTTAATATCTTTGAGTGATTTAGCAAAAGCACATAAGCAATGAGCTCAAATGTTTCCATACCATCTTATATTTTAGTGAGTGTTAAGAATATGAAAATCTTCAATAATAGAATAGACATTTCAAATTTTGAAATCAATAATTGATGTATTGATTCCAGTGTTAACCAATGTATTTCTCCTTAGCGTTATATCATTCTTTGACTTTGCATACATATATAATACATATAGATATATCACAATTAGAATTCTCATTATATGTTTTTTATAAATGTATACCATTCCTCTATCAAATTATAAAACAGATAATCCTATTTGTTTATCGTAATGCAGGCAATGCCTGAGAAAACGATATCATCTTACTGTAATACAACACCAACAAATTAAAAAATGTAGTTGCAACAGTCTGAATAGTTCCGATTTCTTAAAAATAAAATTGTTTTTAGAAAGAAAAACTGGATTATACATTATTTGCGTGATAATCTTGTATAAAGACCATTAAGATCCTTAAATAAACCAAATCAATATAAAATATCTTTTGTTCTCGATATAATTTTTTTTTAACGAATGATATTGGCAACATATAGCATTTAATTTTTTTCTGTCTTATTACTGTTCTTACATATTACACAATAATATTTATAGATTGTATTTAGGTTAAAAAATCAATTACAAATAATTCACATTTTTTGCAACATTTATAGTCAACGTATATTTCATTTTTTTATATTTATGTTTTACCAATATGCGCGGGAACATTGATAGAACATACAATACCAATACTATTTACAATTTTGCGATTATATACGACATTTTTCTATAATCTTATTAACATGGAGGCGAGCTGCATTAGTCGAAAACAATATGCAAATGGATTTCATTTTCTTTATAATAAGAATTATAACAAGAATCATTTATCAACTGATATATAATTTTTTTCATTATTGTACTTTTTACGTTTGTATTTATATTCTACTTAGAATTGATTGATTTGAAAATTTAATCGTAATGAACAAAGAATCAATGTTTTCTCTCTTACTGGATTGAGGTATAATTTTTTTTGATATGTGTATGCAGAAAATGTTTACTCACAATACTTACTTTCTGAATATTCTAAAACTCAATTTTGTTAATAATTGATTTAAAAAATTAAAGATTAATTCAGAAGATTATAGAGTATTCAAAGAAGAAACAAATTTATTATACTTGTCAGAAATTATTCGTTAGCATTCAATCCAATAAGATCAATAACACATAATTTGTTCATTCATTTGTTTTATATTTGTACTACCGCCTTTGTTTCGCGTTTATTTACGCTCTTTTATTTTTCTTCTCATTAGATAAATTGTATGTAGTAAAGAAAAATTATAAATTTTCTTTTTGTATAGGTCTTAATTATTTCAACTCTTAAATATTGTCATTCTATTTATACATCACATATTTCTAAAAAGTAAATTATAATATTCTCATATAGATTTCAAAATTTTCAACAACGATTATTTTTGGAATCTTTATAATGATATATCAAAGAGACGTGTAGATAAGTACGTGTAGATAGGTGTGTAAGTAACGCGTAATCTATAAGTTACACACCGTTTTATTCGAATGAATCATATAACCGTAAGTCTCCAATTTTCTCGATTTCTAAATTTCTTCGATTGCAGTTATCTAAAATGACACATAAAATTCACATTTATTATGTTTTAAAACTATTCATGTAATACAAATCGAAAAAGCTGTTTTAACGCTGAGAGAAATTTCTCTTAATGAGAGAGAGAGAAGCAGCATAGAAGATATAGATCACATCTATTGTCAGTCTAATTACATTCTAATCACACCGTAACAGGCGAGACAAGATCAATTAAAAGACGTTGTTTAAAAAAAATTTCAACATACATGTAAGAAATATTACAGAAAATTATATTTAATATACTATTAATTTATTTAGCTATTTTCACACAAAGATGTTATTCAAGGAACAAAATTAAAAAATCTTAATTAAAACATAATTACGTAGAAAGAAATTTGAATATATAAAGACATGATGAATAGTTATATAATAAAACAATGCATCTTTTATCTTTCAAATTTAAAAAAAGAATTCAAAAAATAATTATCAAGAATGACTAATAAATGCGATCGAAAAGTTGCCAAAGAAAATAAATTTGCGAGACATTGTCACGGTATTAATTGATTTTTCATTTATGGCTGCTCCATATTTAATTCGTTTGCATACTCACAGTTGTTTATATTCTTGAAACACAAAATTCTCGAGAGGCTGCGATACACGAATATTTTTTCTCTTTTTGAATTTGACGTACAACTCCATGTATATTGTTGCATGTCATTATTAAACGTACATGGCAATTTTTACACACATAGCTTTATATAATATCATACATATATCTCTACATCAGTGACACTCGTATTATGATTGAAAATCGTGATGATATCGACGAGCTGCCGATCAGAAAAAGCTGGAAAACAGATAGAAATTCGATCAATGAAACAGGAAAAAGGATGGCAGATAAAGTGCCAACTTACATTATGTCGTAAGTTTGCATAACTTACCGGACCAGCCGTTCTCTATGTGTTTGCCTCTCTTTAAGAATATATTTTATATATATATATATATATATGTATATATATATATATATATATATATATAATTAATATTTTCTCTCTTTCTCTCTCTCTCTCTCTCCTCCCTTTGACCCGCAAAGGATAGACATTAACATTTATTCATATTATATTCGTTAATATACTTACGAAACACACTTACATAGCACAGAATATATTTTTTACGTCATAATCTTACTCTTAGAATTCTTTTACGCCAATATAATATTATCTGATCGCAACAACTTAAAACGATACATCATTAAAAATAATTGTTTCATATGAAAATAGTTCTATAAACAATCTCTCTCCGATTCGCATTCTCTCTTTATTAATAGAAATTATAGAGCGTTGTATGTGCAGGTGCGTTGATTCAGACAAGAATCGAGGATAGACAAGAACAGATTTATCATAGCGTTATCTATTATCTCCTATCTATTATTTCACGGTGATTATAAGTATAATCATTTGCGACAAACATAAATAGAGGATAAAATCTAAAATAATTTGTATACATATATCGATGTATACGTACTCATCAATGTTCGCATATTGCATTACAAAAAATAATTTAGCAAAGGCCTTTAACTTCGTAAATCACCGTATTTAACGGTATAATCTGTGCAAAAATTAAAATTGCAACATCTATTATTGAATATTAATTTTTCAAATAAAATTTTACAAACGTATGAAAACCCCATGTTGAAAGATCCAAATATTCCTCCGATAACGAGTCTGACAATATCTTTTATTATTTTTAAGTTTTAAAGAATTTTGATAAAAAAGACTTTTTAAAGCTGCTATAAAAAATAAACGTGCGAGGGTGTTAACGTTCCTTTCTTCGAGAAAATGTGTAAAAAAGGAAAAGAAAAAATCATTACATCTCCGATAAAATATGTTTTCTTTCGCAATTTTCATTTCTCTCTTTCTCTTTCTCTCTCTTCCTATTCCTCTCTCGCGCCCGATTTTTCTCTTTCCCTTCCCAATTCAAGGAGGCAAACAGGAGAGAAGCCGTTCCAACAAATCTCTTCGTATTTACACAAGAAGTTAGTTCGAATAATAAAACTCATTCGGCGAAAACGAAAAGAAGATAAATAATAGCGGTGCAACGAATACCTCGTGCTATCAAACCTCAATCCGGTATATCTTGATGTAACAAAACGAAACAGATGACGTAATTGTGAAGAAACGGTCCGACGATGATGCACTACTTGACGAAGAGGTCCTTGAGAGTGGAGCAAATCGAATCGCAGTCCGCTTGCTCCTGCTCCTTGTTTCCGCTCGAGAACCAGCTGGTGACCTTGCCGCCGCGCGACTTGTTCGGTGACACAGATGGTTTTCCAGATGAACTGCCCGACATTTCCGCATCGTTTCCCCTGTGGGTTGAGGTAAGAAGCTTCTCGATGGCATTACCGAGCACCTGTCAATAGACACGAGAAGTTACGCCTTCGCGTCGCGCGAGAAAACTTTAGTTTCTTTAATGTGATTCACTTTTCCCATACGCGAGAATTAGGGTTGCACAAGACCCAATTAGGGTTACACAAGACAATATTCGTAAAAATATTGTATTGGTATTGAAAATTTTCAAAAATTTAAATCTTGTCTTGGTCTTGAGTGAATATTGGTAGCAAAAATCTCGTCTTGTCTCGATTTTATTAACAATTTTTTATCTAATATTAAAAAATTATTTAAATAATATTTAACATAATTTTTGTAATATAATTTGAAATAATTATTACTATTGTATTATATTTTAATTGTAATTATTACTATGTAATCGATATAAATGCCGTTTATTTACATAAAAAAACATTTACTGTTTGGAAAACAGAAATTAATATCTATTTACAGGCTCCAAGGGAATGTGCAAATATAAATATTTTGGAGTAATAAAAAATCAGGTTCATATTTATCCCACATTGTCAAAAATAGCTCGAGACATTTTAAGTTCAACTGCCTCGTCCATGCCAGTAGAAAGACTTTTCTCAATGAATGTTTTTAAATTTATTAATATAAATGTTTTTATTGAATTAAATTTTTTTAAATTCGTATATAGTGATTTTTTTCATTTACAAATATAAATATTTTAGTTCTTTTGAGAACCAATAATCTTGACAAGACTAATAATCTTGACAGTTTTAGCCTTGGTATTGTCTTGATAACTAATTAAAAATCTTGTCTTGATCTTGACATTCAAGATAAGACAAGACAATATCAAGACTAATCTTAGTATCTCGTGCAACCCTACAGATAAAAATAGAACTTTATTTTAAATTTATAATTTTTTAATTATAATTCTCGTGATGCTTATAAATGCCTACTAGAGAAAGATACACGCAATTGACTCTATGATTAACATGTTTAACGTTAGTCTTCCCTTTTGAATAAACAGAACGTCACTACGTTTCGTTTACCTGAGCGTCCACTTTGGTACCGCTGCTGTCATCCCAAAGAACCTTGTGCCTGGTGTCCACGTTCTTCGCCAGCGTATCCTTGACGGTTTTAACTATCTTTAATTTGTCGAGTTTGAACGTCGTCGCGTTCTCTTCATCCAGGTACCTATTCTTTTTCGAGATAGGTTGATGACGCTTGGTGAACCAATTGCTCTGTGCGACGAGCGAGCCTACGGTACCCTTGCTGCTCGATGTTTTGCTTTTGGTGCTATGCAGAATGGACACGTCGAAGCTGTTAGATCGTGTGCTTTTGAGTCGATTACGTCTCTGCTCCGCCGTCTTCGAGGACCAGCTCGATTTTTGTTCATCCTTTGCGTCCGATGTGCCGCACGTGTTTATCTCCGATGCGGACGACGTCAAGGAACTCAAAATGGATATCAGGTCTGTGTTAGAACATGTAATGCCCGCCGCTGTTGCCGAAGAGGGTACATCGAGTTCGCAAATCGGCTTCGTCATTTCAGACGCACGTCTGCGTAGCGCCGATGTCGACGCCGCGACCGATGCTGAGAACTCAGAGAACCGACGTTTCTGATGCTGTATGTATTTTTGCGTGGTAGAGCTGCCATTGCCTTCCAGAGGCTGGATCTCGCATACGCGTTCGCGAGACGATGTCTTGTACATTTTTAAACGAACCTGAGAAGGTACGAGTATTAAAGCGCTTCTCGTTTGAGCAAAGTTAGAGAGCAAATAAGAGATGCGTATGAATTAACAATTTAAACAATTACAATAACATAAACAATTAAATAAACAATTTAACTACAATTTTAATAACGCTGCATATTTTTAAATTATTTCTGCCGGAAACTCTTTGATCAATATGTATTTCAGTTATTATTTTATTGTAATTTAGTTTTTGGTCTTGTGAATCTTATGCTTTATAATATAATATTATTTCACAAAAACACAAGAACTCTTGATTTTTTTTAATCTGAATTTTGAAAGAAGGCTTTAATTTTGAAATTGAATTTAACAATAAGACATGCGATTCAATGTATGTTCAAAGTTTTGGAGACTTTTAGTCAAAGAGCAGAAGAAAAATAAAAGTGATCTAAATCTTTAACCGTCTAATGAATCTAATAGTGATTAAGGAACTCGGTCTTGCCCCTCATTCCAAGTTAATCAGCAGGAAGATATACAGTACAATAAAAAAGGACTATCGTATCGTTTGAGATATACACAGAGTGTCTCTTATTTTAACTCTACTTTATCTATGTCATTTATAAAATTTATACTATTACCTTTTTGGCCTTGATCTCGGCGATATCGTCCATAATGTCGAGCTGCAAATTGTGAGTGCTTCCACTATTACTGGGCGGACCGGTTATCCCGGTGGACGAGTCCCGCCGGCCTTGCAATATCCTGGTGGCGCCTCCCATGGGAAATGCGGCGATAGATTCTCGACGATTGCGACCAAATAGGGTAGTCGGCACCTTGGAAATCGTGACGACAGAGTGTCGTCGACCGCCTGCCTGCGGAGCCGGCGTCTGCGAGAGCGTCGCCAGGAAGGCAGCTTCTCTCGCTGATGGACCGGATCCTTCTCCGCCGCGTTCGCTCAATCGTCGCACCTGTTCGTAATTTATATTGATGTAACTTTAACTGCGACATTCAATATGTGTGCTTTTATCTTATCACTATAGAAGAAGAATGAGCTAAGCAGCCTCAAAAGAAAATTTATTCAATCGCGATAATAAAATTATTTCAATCATAACATGTCCGGTTCGTGTGATATATTTTTAACGTGATTACCCAGGTAGAACATGAAACTCATAATGACATCATTATGACGTCATCATGATTTTATTTATCACTTACTAAAAGTTACCTAAATAAAAATGATTAAAAAATGAAGATGACAAAAAAATAAAAAATGATGATAAAAAATGAAAAATTAAAGATGACAAAAAGAATCATAAATTTTTAAGTTCAATAATGGCATTATATAATTTTAAAGAGATTATGTTACTTAAATATAATTAAAATATACATGAATAATTAAATAAACAAGTAATTGCGTAATCCATATAAAAAATGATATATCCGAAGACGATTTTTCCTCAACGAAAATGTCGAGGCACTAATAATTTTCGAATTATAAGTGATTGGAAATAAGGGGTTTTTCGTAAACTAAGCTTTGTAGAAACAAAATATTAACAAAACCACATTCTTTGATTAATTTTAAATAGAGTTTACTTTAGTTGAGTTTTAATTTAAGACTTAATTGGAAAGATTTATGATGACAAAAATCGGGAACATGTAAAAAATGATGGCCTTCATTGATATTTTCGCTGAGGAAAAATCGTCTTCAAATGATCCCAGGAATCTATCTTTGAAAGATGACGGAAGATAACTGGCACACCCTGCATATTCTCCAACAGAGTTCGCTAGAATTGTTTAATATCAAAAATAAGTCACCAAAACATTGCCAAAAGTATATCAAATGAGATCATTATAATATCATTATTTTTCTAAAAGGCTTTTAGGTGACTTTTAGGACGTCATATTGATGTCATTATGAGTTTCATGTTCTACCTAGGTATTCTTAAACCTCTTTACCATAGATTTTTTAAAACCTGTCTGCCGATATTAAGAAAAATAATATACCTCATTAATTAATTTTAAATTAAAATATATGAAATTATAATAAAATCCAAGAAATATAATATTAGACGATTTCATCTCGTTATTTATATCGAGAACAACGCTCATTTTATCGCGATTATCCTGAGCTGCAAATAAGTTTATTCTAACAATATATTTCGTGCATAACAGCATCAAAATTATCATTGTTTGCATATCAATATCGCCGTAACCGCGAAAGGCTTCCTGTGCACGCGCACACATATATACCTGGGATGCGGTTATCCCGGATGTGCACTGCGGGGTCGGTAAGGAATGCTTCCTGGCGTCCCTCCACGGCGAGAGCAGATAGGGATTCAAGGATGGGGAATCCGGATCGACGCAACGCGGCGGTGATTCCACGCGACAGCGATCCGCTTCCTCCTCGCCGACCGTGCTTTCCTCGACGACGATCAGCGGCTCGGCACCACCGCTCCCGCTGCTCGTACTCGGGCAGAACGATTGTCGTCTCATGCTGATATTTTCTGCAAATATTATTTATTTTTCAAATTTCCCCCATCTTAATTCTCATTATTTGTAAGTCAGCTCTTTGCATAACCAGTTACATAAAATGGGAGAGCAGATTCTCACAGGTTGCACGCATCATTTAAAATCCCGAATGGATCCGGCGAGCTTTCCGCGTGTGGGTGTGTGTGCGACGTCGAGATTAAAGGAATTCCCGACGAGACTTTTTATTTTTCACGACGGAATGACATCCGATAGATGCATGTTTCTAGTGTGAAAAATATGGATAAAGCATTGCACGTAATACATCGTCTTATACGGCTCGTGTAATTCAGGACACGTGCAAGCATTTCGATTTGATATCCAAGCTACACCCCCGCCCTTCTGAGTAATGCGTTACATAATGGAGGAAGAGGAGAAATTTCAGTGTTAAATTTCCATAAATATATTTGCGTAGGATGTGCAACAGCCTATAGAGCCGTAACGCCCTGGATTACGAAGAAAAAAAAGAATAAAAAAATATCGCCGCTGTTGAGAATGACATACTACACGTCACATTGCGTCGCTACGCAAATATTAGCGTTTGCAGAAATCATATTTTCGTTCAATATCTGGGTCAGCTGTTATGGAATAATGAAATTTGCGATCACCCGCGAGTACGCGTTGCAGCACGCGTGCATTATTTTCCGCCATTGAATTGTTTATTCGCAGCTTAACCGATACCGTAATATTTTTCATAAAATTATTAACTTAGAATTATTAACTTTCAAGATTCTTGCAATGTGCGAATATTAATCGTGTTTATTAACGTGCGAAGAAATAAATCAATAAAACTTATTAAATATGAAAAGCAATTACAATATGGAAAATATTATTATTATTATTTTGATTAACTTTTGAATTTCTTTTCAATTTGATAAATTTTAATCCTTTATGATCGCAGCACACGCACGAATTATTTAATCACGAAAGATTAAATCTGTAGTAGATATAGTCAGGTATTGAAAATTTCTTATTCATAATTTTTTTTTTTAATATTTATATATTTATATATATATTAAAATACATGTATAAAATATTTCTTTTATTCAATATTTGATGTATCTCGTCAGTCCCTCGGATTATATCGGTACGTCGAAGATAGGATGACAGGATGAAATCTAAGAAGTTTCACAATATCGTTTACTTTCGAATATTAAAATTTTTCGATGAATACCTGTCAACTTTTTTTAATTCACTTATTTCTCGCAAGCTATAGTCACGTCGACACTTTCGAATAGAAAAGCTGCAGTCGATCGACCAGCTTTATCGCCTCTCCCTTTCTCTCGCAGTCGTCCCGGTAACGGTGATAATACCGGAAATTAATATTCGAATACGTAGGTCAGTCGGCTGGAAATAGCAAACGCGAAGCCACGAGAATTCCGGTGGCGGGACATTAACAAGGAAAATCGCTCCGTTAGGCGAAAGAGGATGTTCTTGGTGGCAGCGTCGAGATATATAAAGCGCTCCACATCCTTAAGGATATCGTCATTTCAGGGGTATTCGAGTGCACGTGAAAACTCATTTTGCGATCATGAAGCTGCTCGTTATCTTCGCCACTTTTGCTGTACTAGCTTACGTTTCGGCAAACACACTATCGGCTGTTTATGACGGACCTACTTACGAATTGAGTAAGTACGTTTTATCGTAAAAGAGAGGACGACGGAAAAATTTCTCGTAGCTCAAATGAAAAGTCTCTCGATAATTGAACAATTTTATTAAGCTTTAATTAATTTCAAATAATCTCTCTGCTTTTTTTTATCGGAGATTTTTTGCGGAGATATCAAGAAAGATATTTGAAAGACAGAGAGATATTGTTAAGTATTAAAAATACTAAATATTATTTTTGTATTATGAAGAAATTATGATGCAAATATTAGTGTTTGTTGTTGTTATAGCCTTATTTTTCGAGGAGAGTAATATTGCATTGTACAATATAGGGAAACTTTTCAACTTTGATTAATAAATATCTAGAATGCATTATCTTTTGTCAATAATAATGTGTTATACACATAAATACATATATTCTCTGTCTCGCTCTTTCTCCTTCTCTCTCTAATCTTTTCTTTCTCCAATGTACCCTTTTAGCATACATTGATAATACATTGTCGATATCCTTTCAATATGACACGACCTTTCTCTCTGATGAATCATTTGACTTATCGCATCATTTCCGAATGCTAAATTAGAAATAGTATTTACTTTACTCTCTGAAATATCATTTAAATATTAAAATTCAATATTATTTAAAATTAAATATTATTATTAAATATTATTTAAATATTAAAATCAATCTTCCGTAATTAAAGTCTCAAATAAAAATTAAATTCTCTTTAAAAACTCGAAATTTATTTAATAAAAATAACTCCCAATATAAGGTAATTCGTAAAAGAAAGAAGTGCTTTCAAATTTCCTTCAATTTCTCACCTTACTTTAAACGAAAAAGACAGCGCAAAAGGAAGAATTAACTCTATTCTCGTGAGAGAATGTGCATTCCTGCTACAAAATTCTCTTTTCGTTCGTCCCGTAAATACGATTTCGCATTGTAACATACATGGTGTCGAATATATATCCTGTGTTCGTGTAAAAATTCAATATACTCTGTGAAACGCGGAATTTCGGTCTTATTATCGCACGAGGGAAAATAATGGGAAAATTGCTCGAATTGTTTCAGCCACCATCGACGAGCCGCAATACGACGAGATGGCATCGAATCTGTCGCCCATCCGACACCGGCGCGTAACCTGCGACCTTTTATCGTGGCAATCCCAATGGTTGACCATAAACCACAGTGCGTGCGCGGCTAAATGCCTGGTGCAGCGTCGTCGGGGCGGCCGCTGCCGCGACGGCATCTGCGTCTGCAGGAATTAGACGTCGCGTCTCCCTTTGAAACGTATCATCATCCGACGCACGTCCCACGGATCTTGCCTCTCGTTCGTTGTCCCACGCCATCGACTACGTTGGCGTACGTTGTTGCATCGTAATCCAGATTAATATTCATGACGAGGATCATGACGGGACATCGCACCAGCTTAACCGCCACGTGATGGTCTCGGTCGATCGATCGTAACGCGCAAATTCTCGCCGAAAATTGATAACGCTACTATCAGTGGAAATTGTCTCGATAATTTTCATCGTTGTGTCATGTAATTTGATAAGAATAACGGCTCTTATCCGCCACGTTTCGCGAGAGATTAATTAATTTAATTAAATTAAAATTAAAATGTTGGTCATTATTAATGAACGGTGATTTATCTCGAGTAATGAGGGTATAAGATTTGTGTAACACTTTTTAATAATGTCAATTGTTGAATAATTTCACTGTGGCAAACACACAATATTGACTGAATCAAATATAGTTTTATGAAAATTATTTTAACATATACACGCATACACACACACATATGTTTGGATATATCGAATATCTATAATATTTACGTTTCAAGTAAAATAATCAATTAGGCATTGAAGAATAATTGTACTGATATCTTTGAAGTATTTTTCAATGCTATTAAATATAATATAAATGTATTTAAGCGATATTTAAATTAGAATCTATATTCTACGAACTTGTTTTGCAAGATACCTAATTAGCGGTACTTATCATAATTAGCACTAATCTGCTTTTTTATAATAAAATAAAAGCCATCCAGTTAGTTTAATTTCTCAATCGCAATAATTATATAAATTTGCAATCACAATATTTGTAAAAAAAAGAGACATAAAAATTTGACCAAAATAATATCTTTGTATAAAATTCGACACAGATTATGCAAAATATTTGACACAAGTTTATCCATTATTTGTTATATTGCGATTTTATCGTATAATCAAGATTGATTTTAATGATATACGATATAGAAATAAGTGATAATGGGATATAGAGGAGCAATTAATCGAACAAAACGTAACATACCGCGCCGGTAATTGATAATTGACCTCCGTCCTAGCGTATTCAAAATCTATTTCCGGATATGAAAGCAACATGTGAGTCCGGGCTGATAGTTCCACATTGATGAATCCAATCACTAACGTAATATCTTTCGGCTCACTGTATATATTGATTCGTGCGTCGCAAATATCCACGGAACACGTATCACTGCTGAACTGAATAAGCTGTTCAATCTGTCTCCCGAGACGGTATTTCAATCCAGTTTAAACACTTAAACAATCGTACGTGAATCAATCTCCAAAATTAATTCGATGTTTTATCTAAGATTTAAACCTGTCACTTCTTCAATATAAAATTGTACATCTTATGTCGCGAAGCATCCCCTTTAATATTCGAGCAATCAATGTTGGCCGAATAATATTTCTGTGATTTCAATCCCAGAAAAAAATCATCAATGTAACTACATTGATCCTGACTACGTAATTACATACATATTGATTACTCTTAATTTATCAGATTTAATTCTAATTTTTCAAATGCGTTTTCAGATTTTCTTTAGCGTTTAATTCGAATAATACAATGCACTCGAAATTCATATCATTTCTGATTACGTATGTAAAATTCTTTCGTCGGAATACTCGTCTTGCTCGACCTTTAGTTTCCCTCTACTCGCACGATAAGGGTCATTCATGATGGAAACTTTAGAAGAGCTCTCTACTCGAAATGCACTCTCGTAGAAAGATATTAGTGGGAATGGATTAAGAGCGGATTAAACGGAAGTGTCCTCAATAGGAAGATAGGAGTTTCTACAAGAGATCCTTCTCTGTTTACGACATTAATATATTGATAAACATTTTAGCATTGTACACCAGGCGTCCCTGACCGATATCAAGTGTTTCTTTTTGTCGTTGCGACTTTACGAGTGATGGGTGGACTCGAAAATTTGCGACGTGCTGATGGCGATATGAAAGTTTCCTCGATAAAACCTCCGATACACGATAACCAAATGGAACAGAGTTTCGCGACCTGACGCAAAAATTATCGATTCGCAAATATTCGATATTCGTTTTTTGCAAAACCAATTTACGTGCAATTTCCAAGGTAATATAAAATAGAGGTGATTCGATTCGCTCTCTCTTTCTTTCTTTTTTCTCTACATTTGAGGAAGATAATTTGTCGGTCGGTTCACAAGTGCCAGCAATTTATCCCGATAGAACTGACTGCTGGGACTCTATCGGGGGAGAAAAATATATAATTCCTCAAAGAACAGTTCGAGGAAAGATCGCTTTGATCGGAATGCCACACTTAATTCGATTCGATGGCGGCTCGAGCCGAACGATCGACATCAGCATTTCAAAGTTGCCGACTTCTCGTGGGAGGAACTCTCGGTTCTTCGTGTCCTCCAGGCGACTTTGAACTCTCTCACCTATCTACCTCTGTGTCTCAGAACTTGCCGTTAGCTGAAGTCGGCAAATGAAACGATATTCGCCGAACAATGTATTGGAATAAAGTCCAAACTGTTCGCGGACTATGTATTGTCCACGTAGCTGTTAATATTGTATGACGGCACGGCAGAAATAGAAATACTCGCACGATACAAACAGAGAAGAATAACTTCGTCCATTGAATAACGGACATTAATCTCGTGAATGCAAACATTAATCTCACGGAATTTTCCGAGCGTTTGTTGCCGGAGGTAATAAAAAGAACATTTTATTACTTCAGTCTTCGAGATGCTGCGCGAAAACATTAACAGGCTTATTCTTGTGAAGAGAGAGAGATATTCTCGTAGATTTTTTAAAAGTTTCTCCTCTCTTATATAAAATAGAAACAGAACAAAAATGATAAACTTCATTTAAGGACTTTTAACTTTGGAACATGCTTGTACGCTTCTGAATAAAACGAATTATTTTGCTCCAATAATTATTCTACGATGAAAATATTAAAATATATAATATTTACATTTTTCCATTTTAAATTTAGAAATTATATTTTGCCTGTATTTTATATTTATTATACGGTATCTTTAAACGTAAGAAAATTTAGAATGTGCAGAATATGTACACTGAGGGAAAAATTTTTTTAAATCAAATAAATTTGTTATCCTGAAACTTTTGCTTTAAATGCAAGGAATTGTTTATTTCATTTAAGCAAAAGTATTTAATTTTAATTAAATATGCATGTTATATTAAATACATTATTTTCACTTATATATTTTTTATATTTAAAAATTATTTTCGTAAAATATATACTATAATTTATTAAATTAAATATATTATTTTTTAAAATTAAAAAATTTTAAATTTTTGGGAATAAAAAATGCATTTTAATAAATATTTTGTAAAATTAAAATTAAAATATTTAACTAAAAATTATATTTTTTTAAACATTTGTAAATAAATACTTAACTTAAGCAAACAGACGTTTTAAATACAAGTAAATACGTGATTAGTAGCCATCAAATAAATAGCTTTCTTGAGTTAACTAAAATTTTTTTATTTCAAGATAATTTTCTCCTCAGTGTATCATTCAAGATTCGCATATTGCGATATTTATTCAGCATATTTACACGTGCAATATTTTTGGACATTCGATCAACGCTGCCTGCATACACGGTTGCTTGAAACATGTGCAACAGAAGCAGAAAGCAAAGGAATTTTTTTCAGTCCATGCGGAAAACGTGCAAACGTAGACAATGCAATCAATCAGATCGTCCCGAATAGATACACTTTAAAACTGTCAAGTAACGAACCGCGCTGCGAATAGCGGGTTAAATTTAAGTCAATTCACATGAGGGTAAGAGTTTATGAAGCGAGAGCCAATTACAACGTAATCTCGCAAAGAGGATTCAATAACGAGCGAAAGGAGAAGAAGGGAGGTCAGCATTTCCATCGTATTCGAACAAATCACATTGTCCTTCTCTCTCTATCTCTCTCTCTAATTTCCTCTCTCTATTTCTTTTCCTCCCTTTGTATTCGATACCTATCGAACGTTACCGTGTTGGAAATTTCAGTATTGGCGATTCTCAAATGAGATTCATTGGACGAGAAACGTTGCGCGACATCCGATAAACCAAAGAGCTCGTGAGTGCACCTTTAGTACTAAACCCTATCGATCGATGGGGGTCACTACGAACGTGACAGCTTGGCTTTTGAGCTTCAAAGGTAGTCCAGCTACCGAGTTGCGGTAAGATGGAGGGAGATTGCTTCGAATAGGGTTAACGTTGCATCGTCGCCGTTGGTATATTAGCGTCACACCAGCGAAACGGCCGTAAAACTGGCAAGCTTGATATCTGAGAAAGGGAGAAAACAACGATATATTTCGTTTATTGCTAGATGCAATCGTCTACTGTCGAATTTTTTAAAGAAAGACTGCATAATATGTCCTTTAACGATAGCAGGCAAATTGAAGTTTATTTCCTTGTTTATTTATGGGCGAAACAATAAAAAACGCGCTATATCTAACGATTTGAAATGTCAACTAAAGGACATTTTATATGAAAAAGTGGCCTCGATCAAATTGGCTGAAATTGAAATATTTTGTAGTTTAGATGATGCTGATCAAAAGTCTCCTCGGCCAAAAAGTCCGAAAATCAAAAGTATAAAAGATACGATGATTTAAAATGAATGGTATTGAAATTTAAAAACGCCAGTTTTTGAACACATATAAATTAAATTAATATATATATATATATATGTTGTACAACTCACTTCAAATCATATTTTTTATATTTTTGATTTGTGGACTTTTTGCCCGAGGAAATTTTTGATCAGCATCACCTAAACTAAAACACATTTCAATTTCAGCCAATTTGACCAAAACCACTTTTTTCATTAAAAAAAGCGGAGCCCTTTCCGATTGAAATTTTCATCATTGTTTGTATATAAGGAATCGAGAAAATATATTCTGTCTTTGTTCTCTCTTTTTCTCTAAAAAATACTAGAAATCCGTTACCAAATAAAACATAAAATTGAATCTTATATTATCACACGTGCCTCGAGCTTCGCGCGACTCCCACGTATGTGGCAAAGATATCCGGCGCAGATTCTAGATTTAAAAATTTCTCTTACACACACGCATAGACTTAACCACGTGTTGAAGTAATCTCGAGTCAGCTCATACGCCTCCGGCGATAACAAAGGGATTTTCTCACATGCGCGGCGATACCGCGACGCGATATCCCCTGCTCACGACGGTCGCCGCTGACCGCCCTTTACGCCCTGCGTGACGTCATACGTGTGCAACGTATTTGACGTCACGTCGTAGCCTTTATTCCGTGTCTCGTGCAGAACGCGACCTGCGCCGAGCACATAAACGTTTATATAAACGGCACCCGTTGATGTTTCGCGGTCGCATATGAAAATTGCCGGTCGAATGATTTAATGGCGTGCGGAATAATTTTGCCTTGGCTGACGGTATAACTGTATCGTGGCACACACGAGCCACGTGATCGATCCCTCGTTATAAAAGCCGCGGTCATCATCACCAGCGGCCGCGAGATCATCGATATTAATGGTTGTTCAATGTACTCTGTTGGATTTTATAATATTGCTTATGAATACGAAAGGCTATTTGTTGAATGATCGTTGTCCGCGCAAAAAGAGGATCACGTAATGGAAAATGAAAATCCAGATAGAATAATAATGGAGTACACATATTTTATCGGTCGGGATGATTTTTTGATTATCCATTAACTTTTTTAAATACTAGGCTGTATTGTACGCAATTCCGAGCTTATTTATCTCAAATCCTGGATTATCCCCGCTTTCCATATTTCGCTATATTATTGCCGAAATATTTCCAAGTTTACAGCTTGGATTTTAAACTTAGAAATAATAAAGAAATTTTGACAGTAATATAAAAGAATTATTAAATTAATGCATTTATTCTCGAAAAGATTTCAATGAGGTTCTGTGTTTTACTTAAATTCGAATGCATATCGGCAGAAATCTTATTTATAAAGTGCTCAGAGAAATTACATTAACACAAGATTTAATCAAAAATTATAACTTTATTGTTTTCCCGTTTTAATATTATTTGTATTATTTTATTCATGATATAAATGTTACTACTTTTATCATTTCTAATTCAATTATTACAAGCGAGTTACCTTTTAAACCACCACCCCAGATTTTTAATGAATTATTAAGATTGGATATTATATATTCAGATACTTATTCTAATGTTAATTAATATTAATTGGCAATTAGTTTGCCCGTTGGCGCAATTTAAAAAGGTTAAAAATGTCATAAATAACTAGAGGTTAGTTAAATAATTACATCCCCGCGGGAGAAAAAGAAGATGGAAATTCATATTTTTAAGTCCCTCTCATTTTCTCGCACAATCCGGTGTGAAATGCGCGAGGCGTTTCCCATAGCGCAACGACAGAACAGCTATTAAAGACAATTCATTTCGGCCTTCTAACTCTCGTGCCGACATCCCTTTTACCTCGTTAACTTCCATTCTTTTGTTCAATTAGCAACCTCCCTCTGTGTTTGATGGACATTTAGTGTAATTACCCGCGAAACGTGCTACCCTGTGTATACCACCATTACGTAAGTGCACCTGTGCACCCACAACAGGAGGAGATAACTTGTCGAAAAGCTGCGTAAGCGATAAATCGAAACTTCCGTGGGAATAAAAACCTTTGGAATTTCTTCAAAATTAAATCGCCCACATCCTCCGCGCCGATAATGAATTTTTCTTATCGTAAAGTAAAGCTCGAAGAGAAATCTTTCATGAGACGTATTTCCTTTCAGATCGAATCTTTCCCTGTGAAAATGTGTTTTCCTACAAAGATACGCGTCCGCGTAAAGCACAAGGACATGTAACTGCGGGACTTTTCCTCCGGACTTAATTAAATACTTCGAATGCCGACCGACCGTCGCAAATATTTCCGGAGGATCGGTCATCTCGGCCGACATGCTTGAATTCTACCCTTTTCTCGTTTTTCTATTTCTCCTCTGTTTTAACCGTCTTCTCAAAGGATTTACGGTACAAACGAGTGTTACGATTTAATCCGCGGGCAACCATACTCTTCCAATTCCTTCATTTATTTCACGCATAACAATCCAGGATTTCGAGAAATTAAACGAAAGGGGGGGCATGAATAGCGAGTGAAAATTTATGGTCAAAATTAATGGTACGAGTTGTATATGATGTCGTTTTACATCAGTATTTATTTTGTATAATATGTGTATGTGTTGTGTGTACATATCTGTATAAATAAATCATTGTACTTTTCATCCAATGTTTGTATTCGATTCAATCTAATCAATACTATTAAATACTTGAATAAATCGCGTAATATCTATTATTTGCAAATTGTATTTGCATATCGTCAATATTACGAAATTATATAATGCGTATTATGCAAGTTCTTACTTGAATTATTTAACACTCGTTAAACATTCATTAATGTCGTAACTCAAATTTTGTCATCATTATCGTTACATTTTTTTATTATTAATATTATTTCGTTTTACCAATTTTTTTTATTATCACATTTTTTCTTATTATTAATATGTTATATAAGTGCGAAAGTATATACCATCTATGAAATTTCATATTTTGTATTCTCGCAGTTTTAATTTTATCATATTACGCGATTCGTTCAAGTATTTAATAGTCTTGATTAGATTGAATCTCATTAGACTTATATCGGATATTAAACGAAATCTTTTTAAATTCTTTTTAAAACCTTTTACATTTACGATATGTAAGTATTAATAATCGAAGTAATTTAAAGCATTCGGGAGCTCATTTTAAAGCAAATTTATAATTCGAATCATGTTACGAATGCAATCAATGTCATTACAAAATGTCGATACAAAAAAGTCCTGTTGCAAAAATATCTTGATCATCATTATTTTTATTTTAATATAAAATTATTTTAACATAAAATTAGTAGCATATTTCACCACTGTTATTTAATGTTTTGTTCGTTTTATGTAACAAATAGCGCAATATTTCATGAGTAAATTTTTAACTGAAACAACAGGAATTATTCACAAAACGGAATTTAATTATTACGTGACAATAAAATGATGGAAAATTCGAGCGATTTTGATAGTGTAAATGGCAAGCGTTCGTTTGATCATATAATGCGATATTACGCAAATAAATCAAACGAAAAAAATAATCATCTTAAAACATACTATTTAGAAACAAATTCGCAAACATAATTATTCCTACTACGATTATTCGTTATTCTTTAATTGTAACTTTCTCTCTCTCTCTCTCTCTCTCTCTCTCTCTCTCTCTCTCTCTCTCTCTCTCTCTCTCTCTCTCTCTCTCGCTATTTATTATGCTCATAATTTAATTAATGATCGAAGTAACAGCATGATTTAAAATTAATTGAATAATAAAATTATTAAATTATTTATTTTAAACTTAAGATTATTGATTTTAAGTTTAAGATTAAGATTAAGGTTTTATTAATTCCAGCATGTTTTAGATTTAATTTTGCTGTTGAAAACTATGTTCGTACATCGATCAAAAGTATCTCTGAAAAAAATAAAAGAACTGTTCTTCCTCTCGACCTGTTCTATTCTGCTAGCTACAATAAGCGAAGCGATTCATTCAAAGCGCAGCAGCAGAAGACCGAAATTACCGAGGGCAATTATTCGCTGCGAATGCACAGCTACATAAACCTGCCGAGGCTTGTAATTGTCAATTAGACTGGTAGTCAAGATTTCATCGATTCGTCAATAATCCTGATATTCGACTAGTATTACTGGTAAAATGCGAGGATTCAATATCTCTCTGGAGAAGCGTCGTATTTTGAAGAAATAAGAGAAAAAAATCTCCTCCTTGAAATGAATAAAATTATTCAGCAATATAATTTGTTTTCGACAAAGAATTTTCTTTCTTCAATCGCAAAGTGAAGCAAAAAATAAATATATTCTCAGATTGGAACAAAGATTTTAAATATATCATTTCTCAAAAACACGAGGCTCTTTAATACAATGTTATTTTAATTTTGGTTTATCAATTTTTGTTTTACCGATCTATTTGTAATAATTATCTGGCGCATTTTATATATTTATTTTCTATTGTCATTTTCTATTATCACCTAGTTCAGGTTAATATTCCTTTTATCACTTGAAATATTAATTCTGATATATAGTCTCTCTTATAGTATACACTTCGTGATTATCAACTCAAGCAACTTCGCACACGTTAGTTTCTCAAACGCGTTTATGTAATTACTGCGTTAATTTACACCTAGTAACTTAGAAAAGGTAAACCACGCTACTACCACGTAATTTATTATTTAAATAAACTTATAAGTCTATTGTTTATCATTTCAGTTACTATCCATAGCATTTAATTTTTCGCTTTATAAAACTTGAAATAATCAGTTTAACAATTAAACTCGTGAATAAAACGAGCATAAACAATTTCGCCTTTATAAAAGCTCATAATAATTATTATGTAAATAATAAAGATAATTTTACAAAGGAAACTTACGACATAATTTTTCCAGTGTATTGCAGATCAAATAGATAGATAGCTAATAAAATTATTGTTATGAGTCTCTGTTTGAACAGAAGCGTATTTTGCGAATAAATAATTCTGAAATGGAAATTTGTACATGGCTTATACTTCTTATATGTTAATAAATTGCTACAATAATATCGCGCTTAAAAAATCATTAATGAATCGCTCGAAATAGTTAATTGCTCGTAGAATAATTATTCGGAACATAACGATCGACCTTAGGGGAATTCCGTGATACGAACTATGTACATGAGTTATGATTATGTGCTCAAGGGTTCCTGAGCCCTAAAACATGATATGGGTAATATCGTAAATATCTGTCATCGATATTATCCGATCATCGTTATCCCGGCCTAATTCCACAGCCAATTAAAGCGCAAGAAGGTATCGACGTAAAATTTCGAGAGTCTCTTTCGAAGCTATAAAAAATCTTTCTATCCCTCATAGACGTCCCGTAAATCCTCAATATATTCAAAAAGTCATCAAACGTTATGCGATCGAAGATGAGACACGAGTAAACATCGCGAGTTGACGCGCGGTGAGTGAGTAAGCAATGAAATCCCACTTACCGCGGAGATTGTCGGCTGCCGAGCGATGTTAATCTCGGAAGGGGAGGTTTGTTAATGCGACCGCATCCACGATTCGTCTGTCGATCCACTCGTAGTGATGTACCACCACTATCTCAGCTGCTGCTCCTCGTTGATCCCACGGTGGGCGCACTCACCACTCGACAATATCAGGGATGCTCAGTGTAATGACCTCGCTGCACCTATAATAGTCACCCTTACACATCGATCTTTTCACGATCGTTTCCCTCGATCGGTTCGCTGAGGGTTCCGCTGGCTCCGGGATAGCGTCGCGATCTTTACCGATCCGAGATCATCGGCTAAAATCGGAGATGTATATGTGATGTTGATGGATCTCTCTCTCTCTCTCTTTCTGTGAGCGATCGCGTTGGTGATTCTTACCAGGTAAAGCGACGACAAGACGGCTACTCCAGCCGCGACGGTGGTCAGAGCGGCACTACGAGCTTCGTGAACGACCCGGCGCCCCCTCTCGCCATCGACCGGGCTCGCTCGACCAATCGACGCGTACACCTTCTCGTCGCTTATGTACATTCCGCTGGATCCTAGGGGATGGCTCGACTCGCGCAAAGGGGTGGCAAACTACGGAGCGGAAACGGCGACGGTGGCGAAGGGACCGTTTCACGTGTTGCTTCGATGTAAACACTGACATCTCGAAGCATAATTGAATGATGCCAGGCCAGCCTCGAACCGATCGTTGCAACGTTCATCCGAGCAAAGTTGATTACGCAATCAACACGACGGAGCTTCCCCGAAGAAGTAATGTCGATTAACAATATCTTGAAATTCGTAAAATGTCAGAAAAGTTAGCTCTAGTATTTCACTCCTTTTCGAACGTAAACAAAAATTTTTAATATTAAAAAGTATTGGCAAAATTAATGCATGTTCAAAATTATTTTAGCTTTAGAATTGTTTAAATTATGAAGTAGAAAATATATGAAATATATTGAATATTACCGTTGAAAAATCTTCTATATTTTATAATACAATGTTTTTGTAATATGTATAATATGATATTTTAATATTTCACGATACAATGCTTTGTGATATTTTATAATACAATGTTTTGTAATATATTCTCCCAACATGCATCACATTATTATATGTATAGCGAGTTGATGACGTTGTAATGCTGCTATCGAATTTTGTCATGCGATATTCTTATATATCTCACGTTATATTACATAATCTTAGATTAAAGAAATGCAAGAAGTAGCTAATCTAACTTTGCAGCAAAATCAGGAAAGATTTTACAAACTTTCTGTATTAAAATTTGAAAGGAATCAATCAAGAAACATACCGAAATTAAAGAATGAAATCTCAAATACTCAAATTTTATTCAATAATTTTATTTATTTTATTTAATATTATCACGAACAGCGACATAATATTCATCACTGCAACAGGAACACCTCTTTTTACAGGATTGTTATCGCAAAACTATATTAAAAATTCAGCTTAATCAGAACTCGCAAAAGTACTATACTGGTGACGAAATGCTATCACATCAGATAGATTCATTATAAATTATTTTGAGGAATCCGTTTTCACACAAAATTCAATTATTTATTTATTCAAGAATATACAACAATTATCAAAAAGATTATTAAAGAAACACATTCAAGCCTTTTCGAAATATTCAACCCGAAATTTTAGGGAGAAATTTAAAAATTTTTTTTCAAATATAATACAAAGACATTCAAGTATTTATTTTATTTAACATCTATTTTTTAATTACATTAATTAATTATTACGATAATTGTACAGTTATAAAAGAATTGTTATCAAAAATACAATACTTTTACTTTAATTTTAAGCAGTCATGCAATTCTTTTAAAAAAAATGAATGAATATTAAATGAATAAATATATAAAAAAAATATACGCGTGTAGTAGCAATAAGTTTTACATGTCTTTAAAATTATGTAGCGCTTGAATGTGTCAGTAACAAAGAGATGAAGTGCGTGCAATAACAAATTATTCACTGTTTATTTATTTAACTCTCTCTCTCCTCCCTTTTTCTATTTGTATATAGTGACCCCGACAAGTGCTTCTACCGCAGTTATAGAATCTCTCCCAGATACGCGATATTTGTTGCCAACAATGCAGCGCGTGGAGGCAATCGAAACTTTATGCGATTGTTAAATGACAATAGCATCGCATTTCGTTAAGTAGATAAACAATCCAAATGCAAACGAAGTGCTTAAAAGGGAACAACATCGCTTTAGATGGATCTGTGAGGTTTAAAGCGTATTATACGTTCCCTGGTGCGCGAGCTACGTCGTTTATTGCATCTTATCGCAATTAATTCTAATGCGCATTACAAGACAATGATTATCAGCTTTACTTAAGAATGCCTACGCTAGTACAAAAAGATTTGGATAATTAAGAACGCATGTCTCTTACGCAAAGTAAGATTAAGACTATTCAACAAAATCAGTACTTGATAAAGTCAGTATCCAGGTAGAACATGAAACTCATAATGACATCATTATGACGTCATCATGATTTTATTTATCACTTAAAAGTTACTTAAACGAAAATGATTAAAAAATGAATTAAAGATGACAAAAAGAATTATAAATTTTTAAATTCAATAATCGCATTATATAATTTTAAAGAGATTATGTTGCTTAAATATAATTAAAATATACATGAATAATTAAATAAACAAGTAATGGCGTAATATATATAAAAAATGATATTATTATGATTGATTCTTAAGATTTCATATGCGAAGTATATATATTCTCCGACAGAATTCGCTAGAATTGTTTAATATCAAAAATAAGTCACCAAAACATTGCCGAAAGTATATCAAGTGAGATCATTATGATTTTTCTAAAATGACTTTTAGGTGACGTCATGGTACTGTTGACGAATCACACTTTGAGAAAAAATGCAATTACGACCAAAGATTTCATTATTTAATTATAATATAAAGAAGATTGTGTGTACTTATTCACTATATCTTTTCAGTAATATGCTTTTCAGATATTTAATGTTAAACATTACAAGATCGCGCTAAATTGCTTTAGTTTTTCCAGAAAAAAAACAAAATATGTAATTGTTTTTCAAAAGTCTCATATACGTCAAAGATATTTTCCGTCCAATTTGATATAACAAGCTAAAATGCGCGCGCAAAAATTCGTGCCATAAATAATTTTCATCGTTCGAGAGTTACATTTGCTCAGTAAGACAGTCCGTGAACTGATACTGAAGTTACAAACTTATGGTTCAACATTTCTCTTCGAAGTGTCGTCTAAATAGCGTGGTTTCTTGTGCATCTCGCGGGACACTCGCGATTTATCGCGGATAGTTTATTCGATGTATCAAAACTTGTCGGAGCGCGAGCTTTACTCGTCTGTAGATCAGCTGATTGTACGTCGTAGATATTCCTTCTCTTCGATCGGACAAATTTTGTTATTTGTTCGTACTTTTTATTTTTATTTCACAACACACAATGGAAACATGGAATAACGCGCACTAGACGGATTATTCCCGCATGAAATTCATCCGTTGACATTAAGCTCTCGCTTAACTTGTCTACGTTGGTCATATTCAACGACACAGAGTATGTCATCGATTTGTAAACCGTTGTTGACATTCGTTCTGCAAATATCAAAATTTGATATTTCGGGGATGATGAATATAGCGTACTCGTATGAATGTGCATACACGATGTAACACATGTGTTACTTGACAGAACTTACATTTTAAATCAAAAGGATCTGAAAGGAACATTTTATTTCATGATGTAAATGTAAGTGTAATGTTAAAACTAAACAATCTATACATTAAGATAATAAACAGAAATTTTAACTCAATTATAAATATTATTGAAAAAAAAATTGCAGAGAAAATATTATAAATATATGATTATTTATAACCACACTTAATCAAATTTACCATTATTATATTTCTTATAAAATAAATAATAGAAATTTATAAATGTTACAACAAAACAGCAAAAAATAAATGCCGATAATACGTTTTTTAAATAATAGTGGAGATTATTTTGCATTATTTTTCGAATCTATGGAAAATACATTATATTATGAAAGACATTTAAAATCCTCTCAATCAGTATCGTTTTTGTCTACGCTATTTATTAGGATATATTTAATATTATCTAATATCTAGTATTATCTAATATTATCTAGTATTATTATCATTTCATATTCGTCTTTAGTTTCGATTCCCTTACATCTTAATGTCGGCTTAATATTTGCTCTCTATACATTCTTTGAAGAGAGGTTCGTTCGCCAGTAAAAGTCATAACAGTCGCTGTCTGGGAAACTGAAATCGATTCCCCTGCGGGTATTCACCCCTGCAATGTGCAGGTGCACAATAGACTGTAGTGAGTACATTGTCTGAAATTATTGGATGTTATATCTCAAAGAAAGCGTGTTCCTTTTTAAATAACCACAATTCCAATAACAAATAATTGTTTAATTGTTAATATTTATCATGTGCTAAATTATTGCTAACTATGTATATATAATCAACACTACACATCGATTTATGAAATGTTATTGGAATAAAAATATTCCATTATGTTTCAATATTACAAATGATTGTAAAATATATGTCTAATAATAAGCCTTATAATAATTATTTTTTTTTAATAATTCAAGAAAAATTTCCCGCATTTGATATATTTATCGTTAATTTAAAGTTTTACTAACATGCTATATAATCTACATGTAGATTAAATTAAGATATATGATAATGTTATATAAAAAATTAAAATTTTAAAACAATTATTTGAAATAAAAATAATTTGTTAAAAAGCTAAAAATTACTTATATTAAAATACTTATATAAATTAAAATCTTGTTCTCATACATATTTACGTAACAGCTATTACACATAATTATTACATAATAAGCTATTCTCGTAATGCTATTATCTTCTTAATATAATGTTCTTCCAGCACATGTTTTACATTATTATGTTATTATATACGTTAAAGAGAGAGTGCATGAGAAGTATTCTGGCACGAGTAAGGAGTAAAGAGAAAATATTCACGTTTATCTTGCATTGAGGAAATTAATCATTGAATAAAGAAAATGTCGATATTTTAAAAATTGAAGCTGATAAATTAAAAGAGATATCATAACTTTGTATGAATAGTCTAGTTTTATTCAATGCTTTCATAAACCACAAAAATATATTCGTTACTGTAACGCGAGCACCCAGTTGGGTCAATTAGAACTTTGCAGAATTGTTAGATCGTTGCAAGACCACAACCCTAAGTGAGATCCATTTAACATGATCAGAATACCCAGAGAAATTAAAGCGACGAAATGCTATCTCTCATCGTGTGCAAATTCGTTGTAACTTTTATGAAAATTTTCGCTTTCAAATAAAATTTAAATGTTTACTCATATAAGCCTCTTTTATGTGTAAAAAATATCAAAAAATAAAGATATTATACATTGGAATCACTCGATCGTGGTTCGCAATTGTCAAAATATTCGAAAAAAGAAAGTTTGTATAAAAAATCCTCTTTAAAAAAAATATTTCTCTGTGAAAAAAATACTCCTCTAGAAAGACATTAAATGATAATAAAGTTTAAAAACCATAAGAAACTTCTCACCATCTAGAAACTTCTCACTAACACGAAAATGTACTTTCGGTAATTCTGAAATATAACAAGCAAAAAACGAATAGGGATACAATTTTCAGGTAGAGTAGGCCGTAAATGATGGGAAACCTTGGAAAGCCACTATCGCTAATTATCAAATTTCTAGTTAGCCGTTTCATATAAATATTCAATGAAATCGTATAAAATGATATCAAGTTGTGCTAAAACGAGAAGTTGTTAATGTATTTTACATATTTATCACTTCTTTTCACCTTAGATGTCACTATCTTACATTCTTAATAGCAGATATACATATACAGCCGAATGGGTAACCCCTAAGCTATTATTCTTTATATTCTAAATAAAAAAAGTATATATATACACATACATTATCGAAGTATATATGGTTTGAAAAAATGTTATATATATATATATATATATATATATATATATTGTATAATATAAATGTTACATATATATATATATATATATATATATATATATATACATGTCTGAACGAAAAAATAAGATATGTGAAGTGTTATAATTCTCTTTTTATTTATTTATTTTTATTACGAAAAAGTGAATTTTTTCATTATAAAAAATTAATAGCAGAAAGCTTAGTAAGAATATATTAAAAACTTTTAAACTATAATCGGATCCTAAAAACTGTGTCGTAAGTTTCAAGTTGTCAAAGGTCTCTTTTGATCGTCAATTTTGAATTAATGAAACTCGTTATCCTCCGCGTAATCATCATTGACAACGGTAATCCTTACGATCGTTAACAATGATATGTTCTGACTATGAAGCTTTTGCTTCTAAAATTAATCGAGCGTCGCGCGTAGACGATAATGGATGACAAGGGGGAGGATACACTGTTTAAGGTGCGTTCGTCTCTCAGGTGTCGTTCAAGATTTTTCCCGACAACGATCGACGGCGTCGCTCACGTAACGACTGTGACGTCGAATGGTCGTGATCGCGGGGACAAATCCCTTCGTTGGAGGATATTGATTTTCGACTTTCGAGGTTTCTGGAGCAAGTCAGCCTTGACGCAGGCGCTCATGCCGATGCAGCATGGCGTCGGAATCAAGCGCCGTCTCTCTGGACCAGCGCCAGGATCCACCGCGATTCTTAGCGTAAAGTTGACGTGCGAATTTCCGAGAATAGCTCTGCGAAAATGTGATGCACGCATGTCGGATTGTCATTGCGATTAGTTTCGCGACGTAAGCGGGAATCCAAATCGAAGACGAGATGGACGTACGTTTCCCCGTCACGTGCTTTCTGCTTATCGCGATGATAACCCTCGCGGGTGGTAAGTGTAAATTATCTAAAATACATCGGTCGGACGTTAATCACGATGCACGATCATATGCCGTTGAGAGTCGTGGTTGTTTTTAGAAATGTATAATTTACATAATAAAATTTATTTTACTTGAATCAATTTAATAAAAATTGACAGAAAAATTTAGTAAAATTGACAAAAATTTAGCGATTCTAAAAATATTGTAACTTGTAGCAGACAAAACACAATTTTAAGATTATTTTTTATCTAATTTTAGCATGTTGCTTGAAATGTTTCTTTTTTTTTAATTTTAGTAATTGAAAAATGTATATTATATTGTATAACATTATGTCCGATCACAATTATAGATAAACGAGAATTTTCAAAGTCAATCTAACGGATGCAAATATTGCATTGTTTTGATGTATTATTTAGAATCAAGTATTTTTCTTCGAGATTGTAAGATTAACTTATAATTTTACTTGCAAACAATTATATATATATATAAATGAGAGAGAATTTCAGATAATTAAAACGGATTCGCATAATTGACCCATGCCACGAACATATAAGTTTTACAGCATGAAGCGAAAATTGACAGCAAGCATCTGAAATAGAAAATAATAATAAATATAATAAATCATACATTTGTAATATATAATATGATATCTTAATATGATATCTTAATATAATTTGATATCTTTTCTATTATAATTCAAATTTATATTTCAACATGTTATTTTTAAACTACAAGAATATTTCAAGCATTAAATTTGACAGCATCTGCGGAGACAAATATAGCACGCTTCACTTAAATTTTCGACAAATTTTTCACATAATATAAATACATAATTCGAAATTATATGCTTTTCTCTATATAATATGTGGTGTATTTATGATGAAAGCAGGTCAGCTATCGATGAAAGAGCATCGAACTCAGGCGGCTTCCGAAAAAGCTAATGACTTATGGTGCTATCAGTGCTTTACAATGGATGACGGTGAGGAGTGTACCAATCTAACTAACAATATCGGTAATTCCAGTACCTTCAGGCATAAATGTACGGATGACAAAAGAATGTGCATGGTAAGACTGCTTAATACGTTTCATTTTAATTTTTATGGAACAACGGTATTTATGTGACAGTATCATCCTCGCGTCATGTTTATATTAAAATTGATCGTTATACGTTAACATATTAACATATGTAAACTGTATATTGCACGAAATGCAATATTGCGTAGAAATGTGACACGGTAACCGAAGTGCTACGAATATATGTAAACCAGATTGTAATGAACGGATGGCGTGGCAAATTCACACGCGCGCATTTAATATGAATCTGTCAAAACAATTTATATCATGTTACTTGTTTACCTAGGCGAATTAATATCTATTTGTTTATACACATCACGTTTATAAGCACGCACCTATCATGTAGCTAAATTATTACATACATGAGATACCTCGAATCACGATTATTTATTTATCAGTTGTGGCAGTTATGACTTTCATCGAAAAATATCAGATTATATACATTTTAAACAGGATCAAAATAGGATTTAAAATATATTTGTCACATTGTTTTTATTAACACAATAAAAAATAAACGTATAAAAAGAGGAAATTAGGAAATTATTGCATTATATACTCGTATTATGTTACTTTGCATTTACTTGTGAAACGTTTTAATTTTCTAAATATTCACTTAAAATATCCTTGAAATCTTATTAATTATTTCCGAATCATTATTTTTTAATACACATATATATGCGTCAAAAAATTGATACGCGTGCCATTTTTTGCAATATTCGTTTTTTTAAAAAAGAATTAATTATGCGCAAGTTTACAAAATACATAGGATGTTTGTTATTGGATTTCCTTTGTGATTTGAAATCTTACATAAAACCACAATTGAATTTTCTGTATCAAAACATCGCTTTGAGAAATTTTAATATAAAATCTTTCAATCTGAATTGATATATATTGATATATATATATATATATATATATATATATATATACATATATATATATATATATATATATATATATATATAATAATAAAATAAACAATTTTCTATATAAACATGAATAATATTTACATTATAAATATTTGTGTACGTTTATGTATATAATTGATAAATTTATAATAATGTATTATATTATTGCCTGTAAATTTTAAACCACAGAGGTTAAAAAAAAGGATCATGTGTCATCGAATCGAGTACTTATTCAGGAAAAGATCTCACGTAGATGCAAATGTGACGCCAATTATGGCGACATTTGAATTAATCTTGCATAAAAAATGAATTTTGAGATACATTCGATACGAAATTTTGAACGAATTTGCAGGTGAAACGATTTTCCTATACATTGAGCACTGAGAACTCGACTTCCAATCCACAAACGTGGTCCATGGAAAGGAATTGCGTCAACAAGTGCGAGCCAGGATGCATCGTGATCGGGGAACGCACTAAGCTCTATGCCTGTACTGCCTGTTGTGAGACCAATTTGTGCAACAACGGTACCGGTACTGCTAACGACCTAACGATCAAAGAAATCGACCTTCTACTAGCTCTTATGCTCCAAGCTATCTTGACCGTTATCATGTATCCATCGTGACAGTATCAATAAAGTATTTCTAGTTATAATTCCTCCTACATCTGCGGAAAATCTAAAATAATATAATAAAAATATAATAAAAATATAATAAAAATCTAAAATACTCTGCATCTCCTAATATTCGAATAATGAAATACAATCTACGTAAAAAGAAAAAATTAACGTATTCTCGAGCTTTTTGAGATTTATTTCTCGCCAAAAAGGCAACAAAATCTGAAATTTCTCATTCTTCTAATATCAAATTTAGTTGTAAATCTAATCTTCATTTTAATCTTTAATTCGTTTAAGATTAATTGTTTCAAATCGTTTTTTATATAGCTATGTTTCACATTAGTCTGTATTTTAAGTATGCGATAAATATATAATTATCATTCTATCTACTTTCTGTGTCCATATTTATAATGATGAAACCTACAATTAATTTTACAATTAATTTTAAGAAATCAAGATATATAATCCGTGATTATTAATTTAAATTTATCGACTGTAAATTGCGAGTGTAACGTCATCTAGTGCTATGTAATGCTACTTTGACTTCAATTTAAGTATCGATTGTGTACCGGTAAGATTAAAATTGTAATGTAAATATCAAAAATAAAATAGTAAAAACAGATGGATGCAGTATCTATTTTGAAAAAAAATATTTTTTAAACAAAAACAATATAAAATAGCCGACAAATTGAATGATATCGATTATTGGCTAGTTTTTTAATTGAGGACTGCGTATATAAACATTGAATATACTCGTACAGACAAAAAAAAATAAAAAAAATAACATAGTTCAATAGATAGTTTAATAATAGTATATTTTATAATCTGTCTCTCTCTCTTTCTCTTTCTCTCCCTCTCTCTGACTCTCTCTTTTTCTCTCAATAATTTTTATTCTTATATTTGTATTCTTTAATTGAGAGCTGTTATTTATTAAATGTTTTTAAATAATTTCAACAATGTAATCACGTGCACACAAATGCCCAACTTTTTGTTTACTGTCAAAATTTCGCGTTTAATTTTCTAAAATTCATTTTCACGACAATCATTTTTTTTCTTACAATCATCTTTTCAAAAAAGATTATAATTTACAACCGACAATCTCTTCGATGTATAACGATAAGAAAACAATAAGAAAAGTTACATCTGCTGACACACTACTCCTGCCGTACATATATCACCCTTTCTTTCTCTCCTCCGGATCTCCTCTCTCTCTTCTCCCCCCGTTTTCTTCCACTAACGTTGACCTTCACGCGTCCACGTTCTACACTATTCCGCAGCAGCTCGAGATCGTCGTCCCGATACCTCCGTTGCAGAAAATGAAATGGGAATTTACTACGTGTAACAATTACATTACTTGTGACGTTAAAGTCGTTTCTCCTAACACGTCGGTCCGCCTCGAATACCGGGAAATGTATGACACCAGAAGAAAACTTTGCATAATTGGCACGTTGTCTGCATGACCGCGCGTTCAAAGTAGCCGCTCGTTTGCTTTACATAAATATGCTAAAATTCTTTGATAGCTCACGATTAATTGATCGTAAAGTAAATTTAGTGTTGTCTTCTCGCAGCACTACGTCGCAAATATTTAGTATTTCGTATCTCAATAGTTTGAAAAAAAAAAAGAAAGCCATAAAGTGTCTAATTATAAGTATGAATTTATGCTTGTCTAACATTATGATTACATCTATTTTAAAAATCAAAGGATATATTTAGATAAGCCTTTAAATTATATCCAGTTATTTCTCAAATCAATCGTCAATTAAAAGTAGTGAGGTTAATAATAAATATAAATGACGACAAAATATTGATACATGTCATATAATTGTTCTTTTAATTAAATATATATTTAAAATATAATTTAAAATATATTTAAAAAATAGAATATATCATCGTATATTTATTACTAATATGTGTCTTTCTTTGTATTTCACTATTAAAAAAATGCCTCCTTTAAGATAATATATTGCCTATTTATTCTTACAATATTATACGATTATTCCTACATTAATTATACGATTATTACTATAATTATATGCTTTCATAGACTCTTTATGGAAATTTTCATCAATTTCATAAAATCCCCGAATATAATAGCAAAATATTGCTATTGCGAAAACTGACCGCATGCAATATCTGCGACCAACAGTGATAATCAGTGATGTCGTGGTTTGAGCTTGTCTCCACTACTACTTGCGTGCGTCTTCCGCGATAAACACATACCGTGGCATGGCTGCGTCATCCAAAAGAAACGGAAGAAAAATGCGACAGTGATATTGCAACGGCAAGACGCCGGCTAGACACAGTCGGTCCGGTTGTTTCCGACTTGTCAAACATCGGGAAAGACACGTCCGCGATCGGTCAGTGCGAAGAAATCTGTCGGGCCAGGATGCACGCGCCGAGATCGTCCGTCGCGATTCTCCTATTATGTCATATTTCGATCACCGCGACCTACCCGACGACGACGATGACGATAACAGCAACGATTGTACACGAAACAAACACGCCGACAAAGTGCTGCATTGCCGATTACGCATTCGATGAAAATCTCGAATGCGTCCACGTGGAACCGAATAAGTTCAACTACTCCACGCACGACTCCTGGCAAACAATGTCGTCCGAACATCTCCAACAGATCACTACGGTGCTGGCGTCGGTGCCTGGCTTGAGCTGTCATGACAAGGACGCCGACACGAGCCGTCATCTCCTGCGCGGCTACGCGACGTTTCTCACATCGAAGGATTATTGCATCGAGCACATGATCAACGGTACGACAGTGCTCGTCAAGTGTGCGGAAATGACTTTAAAGAAGGAAAACTGGAAAACTGAAATGATAATGATGACGAAAACTACGATGATCATCACCGTAACAACCATCACCACCATCACTACCATCGACATGGCTTCGAATGTAACGAGGGACGACAGAGAGGAGATCGTTCGTCATAGTAACGACCTGAGAATGGTCTTTTTTTGGGGCGCGCAGACTTATATGGATACCAACGTGGCCCATGTAATCCTCTGCACCATCGTCGTCGTGGTATACCTGTCCGTTCCGAAACTGGGCAAGAGTATTTATAATCGCGCGGTGCTGCGTCACAATGTCTGTCTGTTACTGCAGGGATGCATTCTGATGTTCCTCGGCTTCTGCGAATTATGCGAGTGTCCGATGAGCGATGACTTCGCTACATTTCTATGGATAATGTTGCAGTATTTCACAAACGCCACCGTGTTTTGGCTCAACGTCATCTGCTTCGACATGACTCTGTCAATTACGCGATTTCGCTGGATGGTGGGATCCGGTCAGCAGACCAGCCAGGAAGAAAATAGGCGACTTCTTATGTACGGCGTTCTTGCCTGGGGAGGCGCACTCATCCCTGCCATCTTTGCCTTCATCCTGGAATTTTATCCCGGAATCCCGGACGATTTTCCATTGAAGCCGAATTATCGCCAGTACCGTGACGGACCAAACTTTATAGTAAACCTCTACTTCTTCGGCATACCGTTGTTGACGCTCTTCTGGAATAACGTGCTGTTCGTGTTCACCACGTACAAGATCATACGGATACAACAGAGCACAGAGATAGCGACGAGGAATAACACCAACGCCCTCAAAAAGAAGTACTTCCTCTTCCTGCAGCTGTACCTGCTGATGGGCGCGCCCTGGTTCTTCGGCCTGCTCCTCGCCTGCCTGAACAAGCTCGTGATACTCAAGATATGCCGGATGATATGGCCGATACTGTGGCTCCTGATGCTCGCCACCCACAAGAAAGTACGACGGAAGATCGCGAACAAGTTGCGATCCATCAAGGAAAAACGAGAAGCCGCGACAAATTCGTAAAGAGAACTATTTACCTTGCGCGATTAAAATTCGTGTTTTGAAAAAAATTAAATACAATACGTAAGCCATGTAAACCGGCATTGGTCGATCGCGATTGGTACACTGAGAAAAATCGTTTGATTGTATCAACAAGATGTATATGATTGAAGGCATTTTGATTAAATCAAACAAGAATTTCTACACTGAGAGAAAAACTATCTTGAAATAAAAAAATTTTATTTAATTCGAAACAGCTATTTATTCGGTGGGTGCTAATCACATATTTACTTGTATTCGAAACGTCTATTAAATATTTATTTAGATATATTAAAAAATTTATATACTTAAGAAAATATAATTCTTAATTAACTATTTTTTTATTTTAATTTTACAAAATACTTATTAAAATGCATTTTTTACTTGGAAAAATTTTGAATTTTTTAGTTTTAAAAAACAATATATTTAATTTAATAAATTATAGTATGTATTTTGTAAAAATCGTATTTAAAAAATGTAAAAATATAAAAAATAATGTACTCGATATAATATACATATTTAATTAAAATTAAATGCCTTTGCTTAAATGAAATAAATGATTCCTTTCATTCAAATCAAAAGTTTCAAAAAAATAAATTTACTTGATTTAAAATCATTTTTCCCTCAGTGTAGTTCTCATGATAAGATTCGATTTTTTATAACTAGAACGTTTAATAGATTTTACTATAAGAATTTGATTAGTATCTTCTGGTTGGATCTATAAAATTTCTTGTTACATTAATTTCTTTGCTTGCTTCTTAATTTAACTCGTATTCAATATTTGCCATGAAATGTATATAAAGAATTAATATTAACATTAAATCCAAAATATATTTTTTTTCTCTTACGAGCAGTAGTGCAAGAAAGAGGACGCTAGCTCTCTAATTGTGTGTGTTTGAGTTGCATCCTCTTCTTGCATCACTGTTTATCAGTTTAATTTCTAACAAACTAAATTTAAAATAATTTATTCAATAATCTGGATTGAATTTATCCAATAATCTTGTTGAAATTTAAAATATTAAACAGACTTTTAAGATTAGATGGAAAAAATTTTAGACGATTTGGTGCTAGCAAGTTTAGTATTATTAATCAGAAAATTTGACAAATTCAACAGGAAGAAATTAATCAGATTCATCTGCAAATTCCTACACGAATTCTGTTTCGTCCATTTTCCAACAGACATACTGGTTGAATCTACCAGAATTCTAATTAATGCAACCAGATTTTTTTCTCAGTGTAGAACTCTATTTACCTTGCGCGATTAAAATTCGTGTTTTGAAAAAAATTAAACAACACGTAAGCCGCGTAAATCGGCATTGGTCGGTCGCAATTGGTAGAAAATCACGGGACAAACCGTCTGTCGTCATCGTTCTTGCGCAATTTTGCGGCGGCGGCAAGGCTTCTCTTGCTCATCGCAGCATTTGCATTATTTTCTTGCGCAAATCGTAGGAAACCCCCCGCATCGAGGAAGAAAAACAAAGGAAAGAAAGGAAAAAAAGGCGAGGAATCAACGGCCGTCGCAATATCCGATGAGCGCGGGCTGAGCGATGAGTCGCGCCGCGGAAAAAGTCGCGGCGCCGAGACGCGAAGCGCGCGGCGGATAATAAAGGAGTCGCGGCGCGACGTCGCTTCCTGCCGGAGCATTTTAATTACCGTATTCGCGACGCGCCGCCCCCCGCCCCCCGCTTCTGTCTCGCGCGGTCGTATCTTTTTTTATGACATGTAGAATATTAATCCGTTAGTTGTGCTACGCGGGCGATATATCAGATGCGCGCGCTTTATGCGGGTAATCTTTTGCGCCTGTAAAAAAAAAATGCAATAAGAACGCGATGTCCCTTCCTCTCGAGGGAAGAAAGTGATGCTCCTCTATACGTGCCGATGGATTAAACTACATCAATCATAATCAAAATATGTTCGAGAGATTTATTCTGCTTCTGTCGTGTACGTCAACTTTATGTCCAGTATTAAATGGAGGCTCGCAACGGCATGTAAATATCGATATTATAGAAATCCCGGCATCTAGTCAATGGAAGAATAAACAAGTCAATTAATAAGTGTAAATAGTACTTGACGGAAATTACCTCGAATCGCGAACCTTCCGACAGCGCAATAATGATCGTGCGGAATCGATAAGTGATCGGCCTACGGGCAACGACTTATTGAAGACTATTGATTCGGCGTCCTTGTGCGCGGCAAAAAACGAAATAAAAGAGTATCATAATTCCCTTAAGGCAATCGCAATGCCGCAAACAGGTATTTCTGAGAATGCGATGGAGAATATGAGATACATATCGCTTGTGTGTCGATGTTTAGGAGAGATAAAAAGATTATATGATAATTAGCTTTTAGTACGTGTTAGACTTGATAATTAAAGGTAGATTAATATATGTAAATGTCATTTGTACGCTCTAACTTGTAATACTTTATTGTAAAAATAGAATAAATGAGAAATTTCTCTGAAAAAAAAAGAAAAAAAACAATTTAGTCAGTGTTGCTGTTTTATTTAGAATGCAAAAACACGATTTGGAAATAAATTTACTGCAAATTGTAAAAAAATATTCAACATTTTTTCCACTCGGGAAATCTATCAAAATCAAACATCTATGACAAACATTGGAACAACTGAAACGAAATGTAAACAATTTGTAAAAATTAAAGTATATATCTAAATTAACGATTTTTTTATGCTTATATATTTCTGATCATAAAAAGCTATATTTCAATTTTTATGTCACTATTTTTTAATACATTATTTATTTTGGATACCTTGCAAGAGGATATATGTATTAGCAGACTACTTATTGAGATAGAAAAAATTTGATATTTTATATTAATTTCTGTATTGTCTAGATTGTAATATTTTAATGGAAATGTTCAATAATTTTCTTGGGTTTTCCACATAAAATCGTTAACTAGAAAAGCTTATAGTTTACAAATCTTTGCAGATATATACGTGACATGAGTCATAGCCTGGGTATCGCTGTCATAGATTGCATATTTATACCTTACGGTTACATCACATGTGTGCAGATTCGCGCGTGTATTTTATTTTGTAAAACAAAAGCTAATTCGTTCACGTCAAAATTTTTCAACGTTCAATTTACTTTTATATTCGACGAATTTCTGTGACGCATCTGCGATTTCACATGAATAAATATAATAAAAACACACATACGCAATAATAGTTTATAAAATTAATATCTGTAAAATTATGTAAGAAACGTTACAGTTCAATTCTCTCATTTAAGCGACAATCATCATGTCCAACCGGTTCTTTAAAGCCAAAAATGCTTTCCATCCCGCGGATCCGCCGCACGGCATGCAAAATTATGATATAGGCGCTTTAACGAGAGATCAGAAGCAATCTTTGAACGAAATGAAAATGTCTACTCGAAGAGAAAACGAAATTTACTTTAACTTACATCCGGAAGTCAAAGGTTTAATCACCATTTTGTTAAGGTCAGCTCCCACATGCCTCTGGTATTTAAAATTGACTGGAAAAAATTCGTATATTTCTCCGTATATTTATATATTTAATTAGTTTTTATATATGATTACGATAAAATTATTTGTAATTGACAGATTGAAATTTAATTTGTATCCGCTTTCTAACGATAACTTGATAAAAATCGTCTGGAGTGCCAATTATAATACTTAATATGCGTCGGGGAATATTCGAGATTAATGATATGTCATTAAAATCGTTCTCGCAGACACGTCCTATCGAAGCAGCCGCTCATCGATATTCCCGAGGTCGTAGGTACATTTTTCAACAGACCGCGTCGTGAAATTGTCGCTGACCTTTTGGATTACTTGTCGTCTGTCGATAAACGACCGGATATAATAGACAGTCTTCGACAGGAACTATTTCGAGCGACTGATGTCGAGGCTCATAATAGCAACGATTCAAGCTCACGATCCGATTATGACTCTTGCGAATGTAATAGAGAATGCGACCCGTAATTTTTAATGCAAAATTTCAATTTTAATGTAAAATTAAATATATACACATATATACATATATCTCATTTTGTAAGATTTAAGTATTTTGTAAAATTTGTTCGATCTACATATATGTATAAAACTGATAAATAATCTCTAATAATGATTCGATTAATTATAATTCAATCAGATATGCTGGGTATAAATTCAATTAGGATTCAATTTGCTTGATTTTTATCGCAAGGAAATAATCCCTATAACTCTTCATAATAACTCGATTCAATACACAATCTGGATGTAATCTTTATAGAATGGTAATATATATTTTTCTCGCCTCCATTAATATCGCTTCATCATCAAAACTATTTCAATCTCCCTGCTTAGTCTAACGTTTGCTTTGCGAATGTCGATGTATGATTACGCATACGTATATTTCGCGATACGCGTACACATTAATATCCTGCGACTGATCGACTAATTAATCTAAGCCTTATCTTATTTATCGAACTGTCGAACGAGCGACAGTGCGAAAAACCATTTACCTGTAATTAATACACGAGCGTAGGAAAAGCAATACATGTAACCGCGTATAGATAGATTAAATAAAAATGGAGTGCGAAAATGCGGTTACGCCCGAGTTACCTGACAATATTCAGCGACAATATTTATCTGGCTGTGCTAACGACAGCGGTTATCTCGCAGGATAATATGATGGGCGGTTAGGACCGGTTATGGCGATCCCGATCGGCGCTAACCTCGATTAATTAAATTTTGTAACTTTATCTACAGGGTGTTCCACACAACTGTTATTTTAATGGCACAGTCCGCGACCGCATCCTCGTATCATTTTTCTTCGATTAAAAGCCACGACGCGAATAGCTCTCAAATTATGAATAAATAAAAACTTAACGTGGCTATTTAAAAGAATCTAATGAAAAAAAAATATTATCAAGATTGTCGTTACTTGTTTAATATTAATGAGCAATAAATCGTGAACGAAATATCCCGAAATTATCCTCGAGAAAAAATCAACTGCGGATTTTTAGATTAAAAAAGAAGGCGCCACTGAAACATTTCATTTAAACTTCTTCTTGAGACACTGTGTATATTTTAATTGGAACTCCGATAACATGAGAGAAAACGGGGAGCTAGTTAATCATTATTAAGAGTCGGTTAAAGGATGTCAGTGCGATTTATCGTAGCGAGAAAATTCGAGTTCGATCGCCGTTTTTGTCGTCATCGTTCGACTTGATCGGTCGTCGTGCGAATCATTAGTCGCGAAAGGAGATTAATCAGATCGCACAAAGGCAATTACGATACTGGTAAAGGCAACAACGTATGTCACGTCGCACTTCCGACGTACTTCCGTCGATGAGTTTCCAGTTACTTGAGAGCGAGGGGGCGAGGGGGCGATTATTCGAGCAGTCGCTCGAATTCCCGAGGTACGAGTATTACACACAGTCTCCTTTTATTCGCGTATCTCTTGATACCACCACCGGCTGCACGTGCCTTCCGATTGCACTGTAAACACGACGACCGCGGTACTTTTCCCATTTTTTGCAGGTGTCGCGCATCCTTGAGCCTTCCATTGTGATACGTGACTATGATATTTGATAAATTTACATTACAGAGAAATTTACATCTCAGATAGGCGAGTTTCACATAAATTCATGCGAGAGGAAGTGATTATGATATACGTTTAACAAATACTTCTCTCGATTGCGATACAAATACATCTGTCAAAAGCAAATCCGCCAACAAAGGCACGCGATAAGCATGAGTCTAAAAAATAAATAAATTTTAAAAAATCCCTAAAAAATATTTATGCCACATTTTTGTTAAATATTCTTTGATAAGGATAAGCCGATTAATTCAGCAGTCTGCTTTTATTATTTTTATACGATAATTCTTTGATGAAATTTATCGTATAATATAAACGCGTATTTACTGTGGAAATATGTTTTTTTACAAAATGCATTTATAAACAAACTGTATCAATTGAAAATTGCTGATTTTTTCAATACTAATATAAAATTCTTTCGTTATTGATTACAATTTCAAATTTAGAACAAATTTTGAATGCAGCGCACGATATATATTTCAAACCATGGGAAAATAATGGGACAAATCCCGCTATTTTCATTAATGTTTTAATTTCAAGCATTCATAAAAGCTTATTTTTTTAAAAGCGTGCTTTCGATCCCCCGCAATTTTGTATAAAAACAACGCAACATATCGGAGAAATCAAGATTCGATATACAGGAATATTTAGTCGCGATTTCGAGATACATATACAGATGAGTGCTCGGTAACAATGCACGCCAAGGTGCGAATGAAATTTATATAATAAATTTATATTATATTTTATTTATATTTTATTTTATACAGTACTGGACAAAATAAATCATACACCTTTCAACAAATTTAACTTGTTAATATAACTATTCTTTTAACAAGCAAATAGTTTATTAGATACAGGAAAGTCGAAGCATTTCAAAGTATTTAAATAAAGAAAATAGGAAATAATAAAAATTATGCTCAATTCTTTTATAAAAAATTTATAATTCAATATTGTTACATTTTGCTCTGGACAAAATAAATCATACACTTTTAGAAGTAATAGTTAACAAATAAATAAAGTTAATTCTAATGGTGATTAGTACTTGGTATGGCCACCTTTGGCTTTTAATACCGCTTCCAGTCGGCGAGGCATACTTTTGACTAATTTCTTTAAGTATTCAGAATCAATTTCCTTCCGAGCCTTCTGGAGTGTTGCATAGGATGATGTCTTGTCACTTCGTTTTATTCACGTTCACGTCCAAATGAGTCCACATAGATTCAATTGGATTAAATCTGGTGGTTGTGGCGGCCATTCGACCAGTTTTACCTTATTAGATTTGAAAAATGCAGTGGTTTTCTTCGCCTTATTCTTCGCTTAGGGTCTTATCTTGCTGAAAGATAAAGTTGTTTTCTAAACCTAATTTCAAAAGAGATTCTTTCAAATTCTCGCACAATACATCAATATATCCTTCTGCCCTCATGATGCCTTTCAATTCGAGCCAAATTATCGATACTAGACCATGTAAAGCATCCCCATACCATAATATTATCGCTTCCATATTTTGCAGTCTTCTGAATATTTACTTCTTTAAAAGTCTCACCAGATTTTCGTCACACTTTAGACCGCCGTTTTTGTCCAAATAATTCAAACTTGCTCTCATCAGACCACAATACTTTTTTCCAAAAGTCTAGAGACATATTCGCGTACTTCTTGGCAAACTCGAATCGGTTTTATTCAGAAGACTGTAAAATATGAAGGCGGTAATATTATCGTATGGGAATGCTTTACATGGTCTGGGATCGGTAATTTGACTCGAATTGAAAGCATCATGACGGCAGAAGGATATATTGATGTATTGTACGAGAATTTGAAAGAATCTCTTTTGAAATTGGATTTAGAAAACAACTTTATCTTCCAGCAAGATAATGATCCTAAGCATAAGACGAAGAAAACCACTGCATTTTTCAAATCTAATAAGGTAAAACTGATCGAATGGCCGCCACAATCATCAGATTTAATCCAATTGAAACTTTGTGGGTTTATTTGGACGTGAACGTGAATAAAACGAACGTAAGAGACAAGATATCGTCCTATGCAACACTTCAGAAGGCTCGGAAGGAAATTGATTCTGAAAGAAATTAGTCGAAAGTATGCCTCGCCGACTGGAAGCGGTATTGAAAGCCAAAGGTAACCATACCAAGTACTAATCACCACTAGAATTAACTTTATTTATTTGTTAACTATTACTTCTAAAAGTGTATGATTTATTTTGTCCAGGGCAAAATGTAACAATATTGAATTATAAATTTTTTACAAAATAATTAAGCATAATTTTTATTATTTCCTATTTTCTTTATTTAAATACTTTGAAATGCTTCGACTTTCCTGTATCTAATAATCTATTTGCTTGTTAAAAGAATAGTTATACTAACAAATTCAATTTGTTGAAAGGTGTATGATTTATTTTGTCTAGTACTGTATTTATATTTATTATTTATATTTTATTTTATATTTATATTTATTATTTATATTTTTTTATTTATATTTATAAGCTTTCGACTTCGCGAGAAGAGTCGCGTGCTGGAATCGCAAATAAGACGGTTATTACGACGAGAATCTGTCGAGAAATTTTCTATTAAAGCGCGATCGACGTGCTCGTCCACGTGCACGCAATACATATACACGTGAGACGTCACGGTTCATATTCTTACCGCGTGGTCGATGGGCATCGCTCTCGCCACCGGTGGGACGCTTACATTAGGTGCAACCTGGCGCAGAGCTGGCTCTACGTTTACGAGGACCCCCGCACAGGAAGAAAGGATATTATTGTTTTGAAAATATTATTTAGTTTTAACATGGAAATCTTGAAATGAAATTATATTGCGTTAATTAAAGAAAAATATAATTGCTTGAATAATTGCTTACTTGAAGGGAGCCATTTTATGTAGTTCAATCGAGAAAAATATATTCTTATGATTTAAGATTTAATTTTCTCGAATAGAAAAGAAACAATGTTGGATAGAAAATAAATAAGATATTAAATAATCATATATTCTTGAGATGAAAATTACAATATTAAAGTAAGACTGTAATATTGTGGAAATTTAAAATTATTAAATTCTTCTAAGAAGATTACAAATTGTTGCGTATATACGAAACAACGAACGCGTTAATTTAAGTATATAAGTTTTGATTTGACACTTATTTTTTTTTTCTGTGCGGTGATAACCGGGCAATCGGCGACGGAGATGTTCGACGCGGAACTTTGGCATCCGCGTAATTATGTGTTCGTCCAAGGAGAATCGGAGGAATCGATTTCACACAACGGAGAATTCTCTCCACTTTATTTTCTTCTCCTCTGCCTTCCCCTCCCCCTCTCGCCCTTATCTCCCCCCATCCGTGCTCTCCTTTCGCCCTATTCCCCCAGCTTTAAAGGACGCGGGGCATGCTTTATGAGACAGGCGAAATGTGCGATTTCCTCCCCCCCCCCCCCATACTCAGTCCCGGGCTACTTTATTGCCAATTTGTTTATTCGCGTTACTGCGGGGATTGAAACCGACTGTAATTTCGCTGCGTTTCGGATTTCGATGTTCGATATATGTAGACATACGGTAATGTCGATTTATTTTATTTGTGACACGGGAAACGTGAGCGATTGCGCGAGCGCACGTTTCTCGATGTGAGATTGAAACTTGAGCTCTAAAATTACAGTTTCAGCCCGTTTTACGGATATCTTGCAAAACTATGGCGGATGAATAAATAAAGAAGTATAAATAAAGAATGTGCTCTAAATGTGACATATATAAATTTACATGCATATTTAATAATGAAAGATAATCCATATCTGTCTTTTTATATCGTTTCGTAGCATTTGAAGCTTTCTCGCGATATCAAAAATATTCGAGAATTCAAATTCACATTTAAATATCAAACGAAAATATCTATCGAGCAGTTTTCACAAAAGTATTTGATAAATTGTTCAATATAGGGATTATATCGCCGCGCGAATTTTTTTGAAACATTATTTTATTATTTTTTACGTTTTGGGAAGTTACATCTGTTCGATAAAATTGGTAATAATCGTTGATTCATTTCCCTTGTACAATCGTGTTTATAAATGCCATAATTAACGTATATAACATTGTGCTATATTTTAAATCCGTATAATGTTGAAGAAAATAATTTATGTCTTATGAATAATGAAGAAAAAACCTATTTTTATAATAAGATAATTACATTACATTCATCAAAAATGTATGCGGTTCACGATGTAAAATTAACGACAACGTTTAATTGTTTCTCGATAATTCCATTAATACTTACTTTGATGATTCTTTCAATACTAATTTAAAGGGCGTCCAGTGGTGATTACGTTAGGTTGTCTCACTCACACATGATATGTCGCCAATAATGCCTTAACATATTGATGAAATTGATCGCATTCGGGATTAATAATGACTAATTATTATTAAATTATTATTAAGTTATTATTAAGTTATTATTAGTCTCGAATGCGACCAATTTCATATGTTAAGGCATTATTGGCGCCTACTGTACAAATCACACCGATACATGTTTCATGTTCATTTACGCATAATACGATGGTCATTTGACATTATTACACTTGCTACTCGCAAATAATATTTTTCTCGAAGAATTTGATTAATACATCTTGCGGTCTCTCTTGAAAATCACGCGAAATACACATTTGACAAAATGTCGTACGTTCGCGTTATGGACGCGAACTTGTACTTTACCCGACACAATCGCCCGAGATACTTTTCTCGACACTCCCGATACTTACACGCGCTCACTTAAAGGGACGATACTTATTCCCGGTGACACGAAATCGTCGAGCATCGCGCTCGATCGCGGTTAAAGCTTTGCCACAAGCGACTCGAAGCCACGCGCGCGATTTATCGCGGTTAACTTCGCAACTTTCCCGATTCTGCTGAAGTTAGCCTAAGATTATATCTGTCGTCCCAGGTAGAACATGAAACTCATAATGACATCATTATGACGTCATCATGATTTTATTTATCACTTAAAAGTTACCTAAACAAAAATGATTAAAAAATGAGTTAAAGGTGACAAGAAGAATAATAAATTTTTAAGTTCACTAATCGCATTATATAATTTTAAAAAGATTATGTTGCTTAAATATAATTAAAATATACATGAATAATTAAATAAACAAATAATTGCGTAATATATATAACAAATGATATTATGATTGATTCTTAAGATTTCATACGCGAAGTATATACAGGGTGTCCCAGTTATCTTCCGTCATCTTTCAAAGACAGATTCCTGGGATCATCCGAAGACGATTTTTCCTCAACGAAAATGTCGAGGCACTAATAATTTTTGAATTATAAGTGATTGGAAATAAGGGGTTTTTCGTAAACTAAGCTTTGTAGAAATAAAATATTAACAAAACCACATTCTTCGATTAATTTTAAATAGAGTTTACTTCAGTTGAGTTTTAATTTACTTTAGTTGAGTTTTAATTTAAGACTTAATTGCAAAGATATATAATGACAAAAATCGGGAACATGCAAAAAATGATGGCCTTCATTGATATTTTTGCTAAGAAAAAATCGTCTTCAAATGATCCCAGGAATCTGTCTTTGAAAGATGACGGAAGATAACTGGGACACCCTGTATATTCTCCAACAGAGTTCGCTAGAATTGTTTAATATCAAAAATAAGTCCAAAACATTGCCAAAAGTATATCAAATGAGATCATTATGATTTTTCTAAAATGACCTTTAGGTGTCGTCATAATGATATCATTATGAGTTTCATGTTTTACCTGGGGTACGACAAATTTTTGAAGCACATTGATTGGCTGCGGAATAGTAATTTTTTGAGTCTTTAGAAATTTTTTACTCCAGCCAATTAATATGTTTAAAAAATTTGTCGTACGATAAATGTAATATTAGCCTTAGGGCTGATCCGATTCCGAGATTCCCAGTTTATCCTACACTATTTTAGTCAAGCGTGATTGACGTGTCATCGATTATTTGAACGCTAATTTCTGTTAAATGTTTCATTAACATTAATATATGTATATATTAAATATAAAACCGTGTTATCAATGCTCGAGTGAGACTCACAAAAGACTCGAACCAACGCGAAGATACTGAAGAACTTTGGAAAAGTGGAGGCCGGGTGCAAGTGATTCTCGGAAAAGAGCTACTTTATTTAGTATAGGTAGTATAACTGACGCGAATAGGGCTACGTGTGTGCATGTGTGTAGTAATTTGTTACAAGTGTGGAGATGTATTATATTACTTACACACGGCCAATTTCGATAGAAATTGAAACAAGATAAGTGCGTCTTTAAAAGGAGAAAGGGTACAAGAGAAAGAGAGATGGACGGAGAGAACGAAGCAAAGTACAACCGGACTCGTTTCCGAGAATTTCCACTCCTCGTACACGGCATCCTCGCATTTTTCGATAATAGTTTCTCGCTTAGTACCATCTTGACTATCGCGAAGGTTAGTTTGACTCTTTCTCGCTCGTGTATCGCAGGCCTTGGTAATATTTAATATCAACAGATAAATTAATTCTCTAAATATCATATAATTTATCAATAACTATAGGATAATATATTATTATTAATAACTATAGGATAATATATTATAGGATAATATATTATTTATTATCAATTTATTATAAATTAATTCTCTAAATATCATATAATTTATTAATAACTATAGGATAATATATTTTTATTAATAACTATAGGATATATATATATATATATATATATATATATATAAAATATATTATTTATTATCAAGAGATAAATTAATTCTCTAAATATCATATAATTTATTAATAACTATAGGATAATATATTATTATTAATAACTATAGGATAATATATTATAGGATAATATATTATTTATTAATAACTATAGGAAACTTTATTACATGATATTTGCATCTATTCGATATATATATATATATATTAATGTCGCGTTTAATAAAAATTAGCTCAAATAGCTCATGTGGCGACAACTATATTCAGTTCGCGTAATACAAACTCGGAATTCGGAATCGAACCGAAATGTCGCGTCTCGGAACGCGGAACCGGAAATTGAGATATTCCGTCGTTTCCGCGTTCGTTGCACGCGATTATTTGTGACATCGGGATGCTTGTGGTGATATATAATTGCGATCTAATATTGTAAGTGTCAAAAAAACTCTGCGTAATCGTGCGCGCATAAAGAGTTCTTAAAAAACGTATTAATAAAATGAGGGGAAACTAAATTACCGAGAATATAAATATCGCGCAGTAAGCGTGTAATGTCGGGAATCGGGGAAAAAAGTACCGGGCAATTGTATCACATAAAAATATACAGTGTATAAGTGTATATAGTGTTAAATAAAAATATAAATATAGTGTGACAGTTGCATGCAATAAATTCTGCGAGACCAATCAACGTCGAGCTGTCATGTTGCTCCAGGTATCATTAAAGTAAGTGTTAAAATTGAAATCGAGGATAAATATTAGTAGCTAAAAAGTATAAGCATGCAATATTGAAAGTGCTGAAAATAAGAACCGAGTAATTATACGCAAAGATAGTATATCGAATTGACAGAATGAAAACGCGCGACAATTACGTCAAATAAAAAAAAATTCGTTCGTGTAGCTAAAAGCAATATGGCCAAACATATAACAGAACAGTTGATAAATAAAAATTGCCGTATCATTTTTTTTGACAGACTTTACGAGACACAAATCTATTCGAATTTAATATTATTTTTGTTCTGTTTTTTTTTCTTCTCTTTTTATAAACGACATTTTTCGAGCACAATAGGGTCTTGCACCTTGAAACGCTCCATAAAATATGCAGTTTGATAAAAATTGATAAGGAAACTTTTAAGCTGAATATTTATGGAACATCTGATAAGAAATTAATCAAGGAGGGAGAATCGATTGTTAAAGACAGGGATTTGCACGTTTCTAAATACAATCCTGTACGCGTTCTAGTCCCATATCCCCGAGCTACGCACGAAAATGAACCGAAGATGGCCGATCCTAGTCGAAGAGAGGAGAGTCGCGAGTCCCAGGGTGTTTCGAACGGGGATAATAGAGCTGCCAGAGAATCGAAATCTCGTCGATATTTTCCTATTTTAGATGACGTTATCAAATATTACAAACGCTCGCACGAAACGCACATCGATAAATATGATTGTCGGCGGGCAAATCTGTCGCACGCAAAATGTCAATGAAATTTCACGCCGCGGTTTCAATAATAAATCAAATAATATTGAATGATGGTTCATTTATGAGGTTGGATTTAACATCGCCCATTTCTATTCGGGCAGGGCTCGATGATGCGTTATATATCTCTGTACTTATGTTAGCTGCATCGTTGAAATTTTCATCAGACCATAGGAGCAAATCCGCGTCGCATGAAATATTAGTAAAGTATCGCATTATGGGGCTTATTTGTCCTACTTAATAAATGAATTAATAATTTGACACACATTTGACGCAACATCTGTTTTTAAATTTCGTTTCTTTACATTTAAATATGAAAAAGGTGCATCTTTAAGGATGTTTTGTATGTACAATCTCAGCAAAAAGTAGCTGAAAATCAGTATCGACGAACTTTTGGTGTATTTTGAGTAAGAAATTGCGTGAAATATTACAATTTGATCAGAGATGTATTTTTTAATATTTATTTATTGCGTTTTTAAGAAATATTCCGAATTTTGTTAATCGAAATGATTAACTTTTGGCAGCGAATTTCACCTTGTGACAGATACATGGCTAACTTCATTGAATTATATTTAATATCTTTTTAACCAGTTAGTACTTGTATAATATTATTTGACCAAATATTTCCTCTATCTAAACTTTTGCAAATTTTAAACAAATTCTGAATATTGTTTCCATGTGTTTTTGTCATTTGAATCGATGTGGTTATACGTTTCCCATAAGAACACATGTTAATTCGGTGCAAATTAAAATTCTTATAACTTGTGAACGCTTTAGTGAATCGATTTAAAAATTGTACTGAAGATTCTAAACATATGTAAGAACATTCTGTACAATTTTCATTAAATTCTCAATATTTTGAAAATAGGTACAAAACATCCTTAAAATGTCAGACTCAGAAATGTCGATTCTTCTTGTTATTCGCCAGAAAATAGACATTCTTTTTATGTTTCAATCCACCTCGATGAAATAATGCGAAATATTCGTCTTTATTTCCTTACCACTTCATCTTGGTATATATATTTACACGCAGAAATGAAAAGCTTCGACTTAAAGAAAAACACACAGGGTCCCGTTTAAAGAGATAAGGCGATCTGTCACCTGTTTTCCTCTTTCTCGCGTCTGAAAAATCCGGCAGCGGTATCTCATTTATTCCACGAAGAGCCTCAACGAGAGACCGAAATACCGAGAAATCATTTTTTCGCTATCTCTAATAGTTTCCGAGAAAAGAGATGCTTCTAACATACACTTTACATAGTCCGGCGTATACACGGAATTACACATAAAATCACACACACACACACACACACACACACAAAATCACCCGCTCGCGCGCCCGTCTATAGCTCTGCTTCTTCCCGACTCGGTAGATGGCGCTGGACGGCGCGCTATATTCTCAGCTTTTTATCCGGGCGCTTGCGTGCCCCGCGCCAGTCGTGCATCGGCCTTCGCGTCAGTGGTGTCGGTTACACTCGCTTTTTTTCCCTGTCCGTATCTGTTTTCGTTTGGCGCAAACGACCGACCCGAGGCGGTGCTTGTGAAACATACGCACAGTTGGCAAACCGTCAGTACGCAACATGCGACCGAGCGACCCTCGAATCGCGACGGGCGACCGCCGGTCGTCCGGGTGACGTCTCGCGACCGTCCCCCCCCTCCCCCCAATCGCGAGTGACATCAAACGCGGCGGTAAATCGCGATCGATCGAATCGGCCGAGGATCGTGCTCAATCTCCCCCTCACCCTCGATCCTCTCCAGGAGGATGGATCGTTTCTCGGAGCGACGACGCGCGCGCGACTGTTGACATCGCTCGCTCGCGAGACCGACTCCCGGTTCGACGTGTGCCCGGTGTGTGCGCGTAGTGCGGGCCTTCTCCTCGTAGAATGGACACTCGCCGTCGCGACGACGGCGTTGTCAGCGGCGCGGTGCGCGCATCGATCAACCCGTGAGGCCAGGCGAGGGCGAGACAGAGAAACGTCAAGTTCGCCGAGGGCTCTCTCCCGGCCGTTTCGTCCTCGCGTCGCGATATACCCAGCTGTATTATAAGGCCCACGAGAAGGAGGAATGGACGTGACTCGTCGCCGCGTCCTCCCCGTGCAATGGCAGACGCGGATCGCCCGACGGCCGACGCCGCTCCTGTAGACGACGATCGACGACGGTGATCGACGACCACTCGTATCGATACGCGGATACATCGTTCGAGCGCGCGCGCGCGCGCGACGCCGAGTCCCGCGGAGTTGTGTGCCTGAGTGCGTCGAGTAAATAAATAGGAAGAGGGAAAAACACGGGATCGCGGAGGAACGGAAAGAGCGTCGGATATATTAATGAAGATGCGCCGCGGATTGATCGATCGGTTGCTCCTGCTAGCGGCCTTCGGAATCACGGTCCAAGGTAAGTCATCGAGTCCCTCCCTCTCGTTCCTTCACCCCTTTGTCGAAACGCGTATCCCCCCCGGATCCCAACTATCCTCGCTCCCCTTTCCAGCGATTCTCCCTAGCGATTTTGCGGCTCCAGCGTCCCCTGTGTCGCGCGTAAATAATGTATACGGGGTGTCCTCGTTGTACGCGACGCCGATTCGACGCGTTTAAAGGAAATCCCGGATATTCCCACGGATATTCTCTCGATCGCGTTTACGGCAGATGCGAGCACAGGCTCGGGAAGCGATTCGATCAGCATCGCTCTTCGCGACGGCGGCTGCGGCGGCGAATCCTATTCGCATAAATTGATTTGCGCACCCTCCCCTCCCACCCGTGTTGTTTCACCGATCTCGTTCCCGTCGAATCCGCGCGAATCGAGTTGGCAAGCAACGAGGACGCACTTTGCGACTTTGAGATTTGCTGGTTGAAATCGACGAAAATGGACTCGAAGCTCTCTCGCACTTTTTCATCGCTTGATCGAACGTTAAAAAAAGTTGAAAGGAACATGATTTTTTACTCCCGTTCTTTTCTCGTCGAGCGTGGAACGTACGGTGCATCCTTTTACTAGTTTCGGGCTAGTATTTATTTACGAGTACATTAGCTTACGTCTGTAGCCAAACATTTGCATTACGGATGAAACAGGGGAGATAAGATTCATGTGGCGCTAAACAAGAAGCATGAGCGAAAGATAAACAAAAAGTAATTAATATACGTTCTGATTCCGATCAAGAATTATTGAGATATATTTGCAAATACTTTTTTCATCTGATTCCTTAATAATAAAAAAGAAAGAAACATATGAGAGTGATTCACGTATAAATTATACACAGAAAAAAAGGACATTCTTGTTTTGAAAATATATTTAGTTTTAACATGGAAATCTCGAAATGAGATTATATTGCGTTAATTAAAGAAAAATATAATTGCTTACTTGAAAGAAGCCATTTTACATAATTCGAGAAAAATATATTCTTATTCTCTTCTTATTTAAGATTTAATTTTCTCGAATAGAAAAGAAACAATGTTGGATAGAAAATAACATTTTTAAATCAGAGATTATAATTTTCTTAAAGTAGAATTAAATAATTATATATTTTCAAGATGACAATTATAATATTAAAGAAGACTATAATATTGTTGAAATTTATTGCAATGTGAATGTTATTAATTGCATTTCCGATTGTGTAAAAAATAATACTCGGTCGCGATCAAAGTACAAACAACTTTAAATCGGTTTAAACGGGGAACGATTATTAAAGGTCTCCGAGGAGCGCTTCGATTCGTGTCTCTACTAATACTTACGTACGAGCCCCGAGTATCATTTCGTTCGAAATCAATTCTGTTAACCCTCAATTACTTTGATGGAGGCGCACATCTGACCCCGATGCAGATAGCTTGTGAGATATCACTTTTATCTTGAACTCTGACTCGTTATATTGCTCAAATGATTTTCACTTTTTCCCCCCTTTTTATCCTGCGCCTAATTAGGGCGCAGGTTATTCCCTTTGATGATGATACACGCTAATTTCGACGAGTTTATTAAATTTTACCTCACCCGATTTTTATTTCACGTAGAGATTTTATAATCAACGCGGTATATCGAGTTATTTTACAGACGTATATTCGCCCTCTGATCGTAAATGAAAAATTCACATTACATTTTCGAATGGTAATCATAAAAAATACAATATTGTTTTTCATAGTTATTTCAGTATATTATAATTAAATCGGTAGCAGCTGGAAACTTTCTGTTTCTGACAGGGCGAATTGTGCATGTGTGTGTTTCTGTTTTTGTTTGTTTTTTTTTTTTTTAATCTACGTAATGTAGAAAAAAAGCACTCGGCAAATTTTGCTCTCCGTTCGATATCAGATTTATGCTTAAGATCAGATTTATGCTTAAATGATCACGAATATATAATTTACCTGGCGCGTTATACGCGGCTGAGTATACCGCGCTCCACCGATATCGGGTGTAAGAAAAACAAGATCCGAGGAATATTAAGGGAAAGTTTTCCGACGCGGACGGGTTATTTATTTTAGTAGTTTCCGCGCGGCGACCGTCTAAAAATAGACGGTGATACGGCTAGAGGCGCGGTAGGCTTTTTTTTTTCGATGCTCTATTTTTGTTTGCGACGCGATGTTTATCGTTATTCGAGCAAAACTTTACATCTCCATTCTTATGCGACCGTCGCATCGCGTTCTATGTATGCGATGCAAACGAGCGTTTCAAGATATTTCGCGTCTATTTTTTCAGAGCGCGTTTATTTTTTCAAACGAATAACGTAATAATTTTGTCGCGAGCGCGCATCAAGCTGGATTAAGAATTAAGTGGATTTTCCGTGGATTGCTCGCAGACAATATTATCGATGTTTGCGATATATACACTGAGAAAAAAATTATTTTGAAATAAAAAAATTTTAGTTAACTCAAGAAAGCTATTTATTTGGTGGGTACTTAATATAATATGCGTATTTAATGAAAATTAAATGCTTTTGCTTAAATGAAATAAACAATTCCTTCCATTTAAAGTAAAAGTTTGAAGAAAACAAATTTATTTGATTTAACAAAATTTTTCTCTCGGTGTAATCGAGGGAAAAATTTTGTTAAATCAAATAAATTTGTCGAATCGAAGATTTTGACAGTCATCGTGCGATCGCAAAAGTCGGTCAATTTTTGTGCAACGCACGATGAAGAACGGGCCGTTGGGGTTTATTGTGGAATTTCGAATGAAGTATAATATTCATTGCTCGGTCAAAACTATTTCAATTTCCCCGAAGAGGTATGCGGGAGCAATTCTCTGTTGAACGCAAGACGTTATATTGATTTCCATGTATAATTACGCGCGTGTGCTGGAAATAAGGGTGAGCGGCACGCGACACGATTATGCTAGGCACATTGAACAATGTGTAAATGATAAATTGAGCCAAGTTTATCCCGTTCCGTAAATTCTCGTATAATTCCGAGATTCTCTCTCTTTCTCGTTCCTCGATCGTGTGTGCTCGCTCGTGTTTCGCTGTCTTTTTTCTTCTCTTTCTCTCTCTCTTTTTTTTTACCTCTCGCGCGCGATCGTTCACCTTTTATTACGACTCTTGATGTAATTGTTGCCGTGTTATTGGTTATTACGTGGCGCCGAGGCACGCCGCCCTCGATAGAAAATACCTTTTAAATGTCCATTACGTGCGCGCGCGTGGACAACGATTGATCTTTGGCGCGCGACGCGATTAATCTCCTTCAATCGCCGCCGCCGACAATGCATGACTAAGAGAAAAAAAGAAATCGCAGTTTATACAACGAAGAAGAAAGGCCGTTTGCTTTTGCAGGTGTCACGCGCGTAAGAAGCTATCCGTGTCCCTCCGACTATTCATGCCCCTTTAGAACTCCTTTTCACGCACAGGCGGTTTTCTCTTTCAGCCTCGCGCCATATTTGCCGGCTCCCAAATGAGCGATGCGTTTGAGCCGGGATGTACAAGTGACAGTTTTGTAAGACACGAGCCAACGTATATATATATATATATATATATCTTGCTAAAGTCGCTTTTACGGCGGCCAGACACGGATGGCATTTTTTTAACATCTTTTTACTGCCGTAAAGATTATCGGCAGTAAAAAGCAGCTAAAATCTGTGTTACGTAGGATATTTTATATACGAATATAATATGTGCAATTTAAAGATTCATGTACAAAATATATGTTAGAACACGTATCATGAAAAACGTGATTCAGTTGAATTATTTTTGGAAGATTCCTCCAAGGTGCATGTGTCAAAAGTGTTTTTATATATATATATATATATATATATATATATATATATATATTGTAAACTGTATTTTTGTATTTTTTATATTTTCATATTTCCCATATTCCCTTATTTTTTATCTCAAAATATAATATATATCACGCCCTCGATATACATATCTTCTTTTTACTTCTCTCACGCGGTATGTTTTCGCAAAATTAGCTTGCGGATGGTGCCGTGGACGGAAAATTTCGTCAACGACACGCGAATATTGGCCCGTGCGATCGCGATATGAAAGACGCCAGCATTCGAATTTTCGCATCGCGTAACTTTACGAGGCATTTTCCCGACCGCGGCGCCGAATCGTCGCCGTCGATACTCGACGGGGAAAGGGAAGGCTCCCTGCCTTTTATGCGGGAGACATAAAACGCGTTGCCGCACATTTTTGCCTTTGCCGTTGATATCCCTCCCAGCATATTTGCGATGAAAGTGTTTGCAAACTAGAAACCGCTTCTCATGCGGCCAACTAGGCGTGGTTACTCGCGATTCGCGATGCACGATGCTCGATGGTATTCTTTGTATCGTCGTAATAAATCGTACCGTCAATCATACCATTTAGCAATAATATTGTGTTCGTGTGCGCGCCTAAAATTTGTAGGTTTATCGTTAAATATAACAAGATTACGTAAGTTGCATCCTTTCGCATACCTTATATATATAATAATTATTGCTACACATTTTTTTATATTATATTACATTTATTGGCATAAATACTTGAATTACGCTCAATTCCGAGACTTGACGTTTCATTTATCTTTTTCACCTAAATCTATTTAAGGATGTTTTGTAGCTATTTTCAAAATATTGAGAATTTAATGAAAATTGTACAGAATGTCCTTACATATGTTTAGAATCTTTAGTACAATTTTTCAATCGAATCACTAAAGCGTTCACAAGTTATAAGGATTTTAATTTGCACCGAATTAACATGTGTTCTTATGGGAAACGTATAACCACGTCGATTCAAATGACAAAAACACATGGAAATAATATTTAGAATTTGTTTCAAATTTGTAAAAGTTTAGAGGAAATATTTGGTCAAATAATATTATACAAGTACTAACTGGTTAAAAAGATATTAAATATAATTCGATAAAGTTTACCATGTATCTGTCACAAGGCGAAATTCTCTGCCAAAAGTTTATCATTTCGATTAATAAAATTCGGAATATTTTAGTAAAAACGCAATAAATATTAAAAAATACATCTCTGCACTGTACACTGTAAAAAAGTATGTAAAATTACACATATAATCAGTGTAACAATTACGCTATTTATACAGGAAATATATAAATTCATGTACTTTTACAAAAATTTGTTTTTTTACTCTTTATTGTGTAAATATTCGTTTATATTTGATGAGAAATTACAAAGTTAAAAGTGCAATTTTTGGATTTTATGTAAATGTACAATTTTTTGTAACATTTATATAAAATTTAAAAATTACACTTAATAAATATTTACACAATAAAGAGTAAAATAACTAATTTTTGTAAAAGTACATGAATTTATATATTTTCGTTATAAATAGCGTAATTGTTACACTAATTATGTATGTAATTTTCAATTAAATTTAATATGTGAAATTGTATAAATACATATATAAAATGTATTATTACAGAAACATTTCCAGAAATCTACTTTTAACATGTAAATTTATTAGTACATTTTTAAGCACAAGATGCTTACTTACCATTTAAAATAATAATTTTATGAAATGCAAATTTACTAATGTATGTAAATATACACCTTTAATAGTTGATCTCAATATTACCCACTATAATAATTGTAAATTTACACCAAAATTTTTTACAGTGTAGCTAAGATCAAATTGTAATATACCACAATTTCTTATTCAAAACACCAAAGGTGGATATATTCGTCAATACATGATTTTCAGCTACTTTTTGCTGAGATTGTACATACGAAACATCCTTAGATAAATTTAAAAACACACAAACGAGATGTATATGCCTCCAAGGTAACTTTCGGAGCAGTTAACGTCGGGACGGAAATTGTAGCCAAACCGTCATGGATATCCGACTCGTTTCATACTCGGTGCCGAGTATCGTCAAAGGTTACCACGAATGCGCGGCTAACAACAACGACGCGATGGGATAGAGAAGGAGAGAAAGACGAGGCTTCGCTCTTCGTGAACCAGTTCCAGCTTTATCGATGCACCCGCACTCCCGGGATATCGCGTACGCGGCCGGCGAAACAAAAACGGCACGCGGATGAATAATTTATGGCGAAGACGACCACCACTAGGTTGCAGTTCCTCTCCTTTCTGTCCCTCCCCCCCTCCCCCCTCTCTCCCTCTCTCTCTCTCTCTCCCTCCCTCCCTCCCTCTCTCTCTTTCCCTCTCGTTGTGTCGGACGACAACGAACGCGGACGCGCACGAATAATTAATCACCATCTATAGCAGGAATCTAAAGATAGTGTTTCGCGACTGACTGACGTGTACATATGGTCTTTGTTCCGCGGCATCGCGGCTCGGTCGTAAAAACGGCAAGTGGATAATGCCGAGAGTTTCAGTCTCGCGACAACGTCCCCGTCGTCTAAAAAAAACGAGTACATCTCTCTTTCTCTGTCGGTGAAAGTGTGATTTCGCGTAAACACGCTATCGCGCACACCCCCCCGTCTTCCCGCCCCGCTATCTTTTTTGCGGGACACCGATACCCATGAGATGCAATTAATGCATGTCGCATGTCGCATTGAACAGCGTGATAAAGTTTGATTCACGCTCGGACGAACGACTTGCTTATTTGTCTCGCGATTATTGCCCGCGATTGATGTGTAAATGAAATTCTAAAAGATTACGGAAACTAATAGGCAATATTAATAGAATCTATCGAGGGATTTGCGATTGAAATGTATCGCGATAGGCGCCACATCACGCTCGACCAGCTGGCATAATGACAGATATTATAGATCGGATTTTCCGTATATGGTCTTTAGCAAGCTATGTATAGAGTTTGAATTATAAAGGAACTCTCTATGTGCATTACAGTCCGTATCGTGCAGTGTATTACAGTCACGTCATTTATTAACTTTGGTTCATCCATTTCTATTCTGTCTAAGTAGGAAATAGATCTGATAAAAAATTATGAGTTTTCTATTAAAGAGGAAAATATGATATCGGTTATAATAGATATAATAGTTTTCACATGTGTATATCTAAGATGTTTATAAAAGAGATAGTTTTTATTAGTCTGAAAATAAAGAAACGCGAAGAAATCTCATTTTCGATTACGACTAAAATGTCTGCTCGATGTTTGAATATTTTATAATTGAATATAAGAGGAATCGAATTAGTCAATTCAACGAGGTAAAATTAAGTTAAATTTCAGGAATACATAAGATGTGACAGGCTTAATGAGTCTTAAAAGTTTTATTCTAGCCTCAAATAGAATTTATATTTTAATGGCAAATTCAACTGTACATCTATGTCAGAGAATAATTTCAATAATAAGCTTTAAAAGATATGCTCTATAAATCTTTAGAATAATCCCGACTTGGGTCGAATCTTTTTCAAGAGACTTAATAAAAAGTACAAAAATTGCCAAGGATATGATCAATGAAAAATTCAAGTCGAGAGAGAAAAATCTTTTCCAAGTGAAGAATCTAGTTCAACGGTTGTTCGATTCACTTTTTTGCGAAAAGATTGATAGATTTAATATTCAAAATTGATAAAATAAAATCTAAAATCTCTTGGAAATGGATAAGATAAAAGATAAAATTCTTGAAAAATTCTCAGCGGAAAGTGGATTAAAGTATTATCGAGACCTTTAGGAAAAATACGGTACCGAAGTTCGATGCAAATCTCGCAAAACGTAAACACGTGTATCGAGAATGCCAAGACACGACGAGGGAAGCAGAAGTAACGGAAAGACTGTACGTTGTCATTCGTATATTGCGGCGTTCGCGAGTAGAATGTTAGTTACTTCATCACGCTCCTTCGCCTCGTACCTTCGCGTTATCGTACCTTGGCACGTGTGCGCGAATGCATCGGGCACTCCGATGAAATATGCCGCATGTCGTTAGGATGCATTCTCACGACCGATTCTCCTTTTTTTTCTCTCTCTCTCCCTCTTTCTCTTTCTTTTACTCGTTTCTTCTATCTGCGCTCGCTCACGTTGCCGGCGAGAAATCCGAATGAGGACTAAAAAGGGCCGATCAGAACTTGCTCGAGGTCCCTTCTCTACCTCGAAATGACAAGTGACTTCGCGTTATCTTTCACGAGCCGCGACACGTACGCGCCAAGATACGCGTATCCCGCAACACCCGTGAATTCGGGCCTGGGGAATTAATCGTGGCGATTATGCGCCTGAGAATCGGCGAACGGTGTCATGGAACGTCGTATCTGTACGATTCTTTTTTTTCTTCCTCTACGTTTTGACACCATCTCCTGGCCCGAAAATATAAATGTTCCGCGAGATATCGCGTTTTATTACCTTCTTTCCGTAACGAAAGATTATTTTAATGCACTCTGTTTCCCTAACTGTCTTTCGAATGAGGAATCGAGCTTATCTAAATAGTTTTCCGAGCAAGATCTTACCGCTCGATGCATAACGTATCACGCACTGAGAAAAAAATCTGATTGCATTAATTAGAATTCTGGTAGATTCATTAGTATGTTTGTTGGAAAATGGACGAACCAGAATTCTTGCAGGAATTACCAGATGAATCTGATTAATTTCTTCCTGTTAAATTTACCAAATTTTCTGGTTAATAATACTAAACTCGCCAGCACCAAGCTGTCTAAAATTTTTTCTAATCTCAAAAGTCTGTTTAATATTCTGAATTTCAACAAGATTATTGAATAAATTCAATCCAGATTATTAAATAAATTATTTTAAATTCAGTTTGTTAGAAATTAAACTGATAAACAGTAATGCAAGAAGAGGACGCAGCTCAAACACACACAATCAGAGAGCTATCGTTCTCTTTCTGGCACTACTGCTAAGAGAAAAAAAATATACTTTGGATTTAATGTTAATACTAGTTCTTTATATACATTTCATGGCAAATATTGAATACGAGTTAAGTTAAGAAGCAAGCAAAGAAATTAATGTAACAAGAAATTTGATAGATCCAACCAGAAAATATTAATTAAATCCTTATAGTAAAATCTCTATTAAATGTTTAGTCATAAAAAATCGAGTCCTATCATCATAACTAGAAATTCTTGTTTGATTTAACCAAAATGCCTTCAATCATACACGTCTTGTTGATACAATCAAACGATTTTTCTCAGTGTACAATTGCAATTATATTATTATATTAAAATATATTGATAAATTATATTGAAAATAAATATTGATAAATTATATTAAAATATATTGCAATTTATATTAAATTTATATTAAAATTTTTCTCAAACAAAACCACACATACAATTGAAAAATCCTTACATCCTCAAATTTCCTTAAAGCAAAGAAATAAACGTTCTAGTTATAAAAAATCGAGTCTTATCATGATAACTAGAAATTCTTGTTTGATTGAATCAAAATGCCTTCAATCATCTTGTTGGTGCAATCAAGCGATTTTTCTCAGTGCGCCATTAATAAGAAAGACGTTGCGGTCGTGCTGAGAGGTCAGCGACCTTGACTTAAAAAGTTGGCGAAAACGCTATTTTACGTTTCACGATGCAGCAGCCGTTAAATTTAAATAAACTGTTAGCGCAGTCTAGCGAGTACACGGTTAAAGTTTTCCACCGCAAACACCTCCGTTGTTCTCTCGTTCGGGATTTAATGGGCGAACGAAGATGACGGACTTTGAAGGGCGCGCCGTCAGAGGAGCCGAGAGAGGCGCAACGACGGAGGATTTTCCGTTATTTCATACGGTACAAAAGCGCGAGATCCAGCGCGCTTTAACCGTGGAATGTAAAACAGCGACGGGACTTTGCACTCGCGGCCCGCGACAAATCCGAGAATATAAAGCACATAGCGACGGATCTTGTCTCCGTCTTGCTAAAGCACCTCGTCGTAGCCAGGATAGGAGGAAATGTCCGTCTCGTTTATTCGACGCGTAATTTGATTCCCTCGTAATAGGGCTAGTATTTGCCCTGGCAAAAGTCGGAAATATATAATATAATGCGCTCGCGCTAGTTTATTAAATACACACACGTTTACGCATCCGCGTTACGAACTTTCGCGAGTTTGTTCCGCTGCAAAAATTTCTTCCCCTCCCTCTTGCGCTCGGCGCGCATTGTACGTAAAATACGGTTTCATAATTTTAATCAACTTTATATTAAGGCGGATCTGCGGCGCTCGCGCTTCAATAGTAATTCAATTTCACGCCTAATTTCCGCGATATTTAACGGCGACGGCGCAACAACGAAATTATCTCCGAAATAATTGCGACGAGAACGACGGCGATTTGCGGCGATTTTCCACAAGTGCGCGCTCTCTCGCCAATTAAAATAGACGTTCGGGAAACGGCTTATTTTCAAGCTGAAATTCTCCACGGGCTATTACGGTGCGCTGAAAGAAAGCACTGTCTAAAGTAGCGCACGATTAGGCTGGAGAGCGAAAGAGAGAGCAAAAGGGAGAGAGAGAGAGAGCTCTCATGACACGTATGACACATCAAAGAGACTAATTTAACGAAACCGGGCTAGGAGGCTGGGTGGACCGCGACAGGAATCGGTTGTTTGTAAGAGCAACAGCTAACGTTTTGTTGCCGGCCGCGCGTAACGACGACGATGGCGACGACGACGACGATGAGCGACCGAGAGATCGCAAAAGATCGCGCGCGATATATCGGACAAAGGAGTCCGTTGTTCGCGCTCGTTGCAGACCTTGCTTCCTCGCCGGCCGAGAAATGTTTTCTGAACTTCGCTCAGCAGCCAGCTTCGACGTGAGACGCGCTCGGTCTCTCTCTTTCTCTCTTGTTCTCTCTTCTCTCATTGCGCGCTACTCATCGGCGAGAGGCATTTCCGTCAGAGTAGTTCGTCGTATTTCGAAAGGGCGTATTAGGTCCTATTATTTCGCGCGAGTACCATTACGGATATAATACCGCGTCGGCCTCTCTCAAGATGCAGCGAGTACACAGATGGCCCGCATGAATGTATAGAAAGAGAGAGAGAGAGAGAGAAAGAGAGAGAGAGAGAGAGAGAGAGAGAGAGAGAGAGAGAGAGAGAGTAGTTGCGGAAGAAAAGCACAAAAGGAGCCCGGACGGCGCGATGGTCTAAAAATTTCAATGCGGTTAGATAAAGATCATAGCAATATCATTAAATGAAACGCGAATGCTTCAAGTATAAGCTAAGCTCTCTCGGGGTCTCCCTCTCTCCCTCTCTCTCTTTCTCTCTTTTGATTTGTTTCTTCGGTTAATTCGAATACACTGAGAGAATTGTTTTGTATCAGCAATGAAAATTTTGTTATTGACTAGGGTTGCACGAGATACCAAGATTAGTTTTGATATTGTCTTGTCTTGAATTTTAAGACAAGATCAAGACAAGATTTTTAATTAGATTTTTAATTAGAATTTCAAGACAATATCAAGATTAAGACTGTCAAAATTATTAGTCTTGTCAAGATTATTGATTCTCAGAAAAACTAAAATATTTATATTTGTAAATGAAAAAAAGAGTCACTATACGAATTTTAAAAAATGTTATTCAATAAAAACATTTATATTGATAAATTTAAAAACATTTAATATTAATACAATAACATTTTTATAAATTAGATATCAAACTCGCAAATTTTAGACATTAAAGAGCATTTCACCCAGGAATTGATGCACATTAGTACTTTTAAAGATTTACTTTGTAAACTGGTTCTATTTTTTGACATAGTCAGAGTTTCTATTGAGAAAAGTCTTTCTACTGGCACGGACGAGGCAGTTGAACTTAAAATGTCTCGAGCCATTTTTGAATGTGGGATAAATATGAACCTGATTTTTTTACCACTCCAAAATATTTATATCTGCACATTTCCTTGGAGCCTGTAAATAGTTATTAATTTCTGTTTTCCATGAAACAGTAAATGTTTTTTTAAGTAAATAGACGGCATTTATAGATTGCATAGTAATAATTATAATGAAAATATAATACAATAGTAATAATTATTTCAAATTATATTACAAAAATTATGTTAAATATTATTTAAATAATTTTTTAATATTAGATAAAAAATTGTGTTAATAAAATCGAGACAAGACAATACAAGACGATTTTTGCTACCAATATTCATTCAAGACCAAGACAAGATTTAAAATTTTGAAAATTTTCAATATCAATACAATATATTTTTACGAATATTGTCTTGTCTTGGGTCTTGTGTGTGTGTGTGCAACCCTATTATTGACGCAAAAACTAATTGTTGATATGCGACCAATTAAACCATTGGTTTCCACGCCGATTTTAATTCGTTGAATTCATTTATTTAATAACTAATTACACAACTGTTTCGTATGATGTACAAAGATTTTGAAAGTAAAAAATAGAATATTTTGTTGCTGAAACAAAACAATTACGTAAGAATATAGCTAAAAAACTTTTTTGTTAACGTAAATAAATAAAATAAATAATTTCTTTGGAAAGCCCAATGTTTTAATAAAGTTTCAACTTTTCTATGTATAAAGAAGAAATTTTGAGAGGAGAGAAAGAAACTTTCTCGAAAAACTGAACGGTCACTTCAAATGTTTATCACTTTATTATTTATTAATTATTTTACTGTGTTTTTACACTTGCTTTTTTCACTCAGTATCTAAAACAAACCATAAATATATTTTCTCGTTTTGAATCAAACAAACTAATACGTTTACGTTATTGTGCATGGCTCGCACGAGAGCCCTCTGTCGAATCAATGCTCTGTACAAAATATTTAATAATACTGACCAACTTTAAATATTTATTAAAAAATTGTTTGTTTAACTCGATGTCATATATCCTTCCATACTACATTTAACAAAAATATTTTTTATTACAGTAGTAGATTATTTTGTTCAAATTACTAAAAGAAAATTTATTTTATAACTACGATCAAATATCTACTCACAAAATGTGAGTAATAAAATAATATCGTTTTGTTAATTCAAGAAATTTACCAAATTTTTTGTTTATCTAAACAAAAAATTATTACACTTTGCTATCTTTACAAAATTTTCTTATTAAAAACAGCTATTTGTGAGTAATTTTATTTTTTTGCTTATTTTATTACTATAACTTTTTTCTCAGTGCACTCTGCTGGCAAAAGCGCAAGCCGTCCTCTTATTCATTCCCCGCGTTATAGAAGCGATCTCGAAGTAAGATCTCTCTATTCAAGGAAAATTTGAACTTTTATTACTCGTATTCCGCGTGATTCTCCATATCGTATCTAAATTAATTTCTTAATGTCGATCCCATTTCGTAATTAAGCATGCCATTAACTTTTCATTGGACGCCGCGATGGAAATCTCATTCCGTGCATATTCCAAGCGTCCCTCCGAGATAATCCCTCCACATGTCACGATATTCTCCGCGAGCGGAGCGAAGGGTAGAGTCTCGATATTCCGATATCATCTTATTATTGTGCTATTATATCCCGTCTCTCGCGATTAGGGCGCCTTTAATATTCGATGTTGCGCGCCGCTCTGTCGCGCCAGACAATTTCGATGCTGGCACACGCGGCTGGCTCGGCTGGATTCTCCATCTCTTCTCGACGCGGATATCGCGCGGCAGGACTCGTGAAAGATGTACGGCCCGAAGGTGTCTTCGACCCCGTTAAGTTCCCTTTTTCGGCCGTAAGGGCCGAAGATGTGGGGTGCGAGAAGAGAATCGCAAGGGGGAAAACGCACGATCGATAAGAGCGCCTCGTAAGACAATTTCTTCTGGGGCGACGAGATAGAGAGACGGAGATGGATAAAGAGAGAAATAGAGAGGGAGAGAGAGAAGCGGCTTCTTTCCACCCATCGCCATTTTAGGTACAGGTGTATGCGTGCGCGCGCACGGGAAAAGAGGGCGAGAGGGTGCACGAGGAGCCAAGGGCGAACGGGAGGAGGGGGAGAAGGTTCGGCCTGGGTGGTAGGGAAGAGATGAGCTCCCTCGTGCGCGGCGGGAAAAGGGGACCCTTTTCCGAGAAACGACGATCCTACGTTAGTCTCCCTGAAACGGTCTTATTTTTTTATAAGTTTTCGGCGACCCTGCCGAAGAGCAGTCCCGAAGGGTACGCGGGATTCCTTCCCTTCGTCGACGAACGAACGACAACTGTGCCCACACGAAGGCGCCTTTCCTCCTGGAACGTGACTGCTCCTTATACCGGGTGATTTCGCCGCGACGATCGTTAGTACATGTCGGACGTGGTACAAGGATAAGGCACGAGGGAAATGCGAGGGACAAATATATGAATTGATGTAAATATATAGAAATATATAGAAATGAGGATTGCACGAGGATACCAAGATTAGTCTTCATATTGTCTTGTCTTGAATTTCAAGACAAGATTTTTAATTAGTTATCAAGACAATACCAAAACTAAGACTGTCAAGATTATTGGTTCTCAAAAAAACTAAAATATTTATATTTGTAAATGAAAAAAAATCACTATATACGAATTTAAAAAAATGTTATTCAATAAAAACATATTGATAAATTTAAAAACATTTAATATTAATACGATGTAATATTTTTATAAATTTTTAGAAATCAAACTCGCAAATTTTAGACATTAAAGAGTATTTCACCCAGGAATTGATGCACATTGCTGCTTTTAAATATTTACTTTGTAATCTGGTTCTATTTTTTGACATAGTCAGAGTTCCTATTGAGAAAAGTCTTTCTACTGGCACGGACGAGACAGTTGAACTTAAAATGTCTCGAGCCATTTTTGACAATGTGAAATAAATATGAACCTGATTTTTTTACCACCCCAAAATATTTATATCTGCACATTCCCTTGGAGCCTTAAATAGTTATTAATTTCCGTTTTCCATGAAACAATAAATGTTTTTTTATGTAAATAGACGGCATTTATATCGATTACATAGTAATAATTATAATTAAAATGTAATACAATAGTAATAATTTCAAATTATATTACAAAAATTATGTTAAATATTATTTAAATAATTTTTTAATATTAGATAAAAAATTGTTAATAAAATCGGGATAATACAAGACGAGATTTTTGCTACCAATATTCACTCAAGACCAAGACAATATTTAAATTTTTGAAAATGTTCAATATCAATACAATATTTTTGCGAATATTGTCTTGTCTTGGGTCTCGTGCAACCTTAATAGAAATATATATATTAGTATTTTTAAATAAGAATCAATAAATATAATCGAAAGAAAAAGAAAATCCATATTTTGGAATAAAATAATTTTAAAATAATTTTAACAATTGAAACAAAATAATTTTAACAATTATGTAACAAATTGTTAAATAATTTTAACAATTATTTAACAAATTGTTAAATAATTTTAACAATTTGTTACGATACACATTTATTACGTTTTTTCGTCGAGTTATTATTTTGAACGCGTATTATGTGCACGTTGCTGCTGTCTCAGCTGTTATTAAGTCCGCGATCGATGAACTTGAGCACGGATTTAAAGCTCCCGGAACGCATACCGGGTATCGATAATACGCAATGCGAAGGTATTGGTATCCGTAATACGCAATTGACTAGGGGTCCGAGTATTTCGAAGCCCATAGTGGGCATTGATAATCGATATCTGGTAGATATCAATCGCCACTTTGAATTCTTTTGACTGGAGTTTTTTTTATCCATAAATGTAGCGCGATTTGCGCGACTCGCGTATTCGACCATGCGAAACAGTATTTCAATTAATCATTTGCGCGATATCGTTCGCCAAAGTACATACAACGAATTCTCTCTCTTTCTTTTTTTTTTTTTTTTCGTTTGCTTTTGGTAAATAGCGATATCTTGAATGAATAATTGAGCATAAATAGATAAAATCTTTTTCTCCCTTTTTCCCCTTTTATTATTTAATTAAATCCGAGATTTTAATGTCAAGATTTAAACTCTTGCTAATTATCAAATTAATCAACGTCGAATATAAAAAGATATTCCCATTTTTACTACCCAAACTTCAATGGAAACGTGACGTCTAATTAACTCGTTGAATGCCAGTCTTTACCGCCATTTTCCGCGCAAGCAAAAATGCCAGACCATTTTGCGTGTGTATTCCGCTGGTCAACTTAAGTATAAATATTTCAACTTTTTCTCAGCCCGAGGCTGTGAAATAACACATCGCATATACTAGAAACTTGAAAGAACAGCGTCAGCAATTCCGGCATTTTCCGCAAAAATTCCGTTAAAGAATTCCGATATTTTTTTACAACGTTATTACCTGCCACGCGAATTACCGAACACCTTTTAAAATTCATTATCCATTAATAATCAATTATTAATAATAACATTACGCGAGATTAGCGCATATAATGTTTCCAAGTAATACACGGAATTAACTTATAAAATAACAGACTCGATGTTATCGCAGGTAAATAATTAATCGCGTTATCGAGAATTAATCTGTAACGCGATAAATCTGCCGACAGGGTCGATAAACCGATTCTTCCAAAGCGGATCCCTCGCTTTAAATCTAATTGTGTGCGACGCGCGGCGCATTCCGTTGCCTCTTCCACTCGTCCTCGGAGGAATCAGCCCGTTCGTTAGCGAAGGCGTCGTGGCCCGCGTGATCGTAATAATTTCAGCCGCACAAAAGAAGAGATAACGATCGAGAAGTGGAACTAACCCGGAGGCCACCAAATTAAAATCACACTAAACTACCGGCAGCGCCGTAATTAAGTATTTCTCAGGCAAAAGATTCTTTGGAAGCTTGCGGAGAAAGAGACGGGCGATATTCTCTCTCTCTCTCTCTCTATTTCTCTTCCAGCCTGCGAGCCCCCCTCGGCGCGATCACCCACGCGCACGCACACGTGCGTGCGCTCGCACGCGCACGCATTTAGCTGCGGGGCCGGCCTCTTCGCGTCTCTTTCTTTCGGCTCGCGCGCGCGTGAAATGCGCGCGCCGAGTCATCGCGCAACTATTCCTCCGTCTATGGTAGCCGCTATCGTCGTCATCAAGCAGCATCGAGGAGGGTGAGAGAAAGAGAGAGAGAGAGAGAGAGGACGAAAGAAAGAGAAACCATCGCCAATCTGCGAGCGTACTCCGAGTGTCCTCCTTCCCTCCGTAGATCGATCTAACGGCCGGCTCGCCCGGTCTTTCTTTAGCCTCTTCCCGCTTTGGGGCTCTCCTCCCCGCAGCAGAACAAGGGAGGAAATGGCGAATTAGAGCGAATGGGAATGATAAGCGCCAGAGAGCGCGGGAGAGAGAGCGGGGGGGGGGGGAAGAGGGATCGGAGAGATGAAGAGAGATAGCGGGGCCCGGAGCCACCAAACCGACGGTAAATCAATACTGACATCGCGGTCGTGACGCCATACGCCAAGTCATCGGACGTACAACGGATGGAACGGCTATTAAGACTAGCAACGCCGGTTGGGAAAACACTCGCTCCACGTATCATTATTTAAGGATTAATGTTTATGCCCGAATCGATTATCCCTCGCGATACGATAACGTTGTTCAGGTATCCCGGACAACGATCGATCTTAATTTTACGGGGAGTCTCGTTCGCAAATTGTAAAACGAATCTCGCAAATTTTGCATGGTACTATTATTAATAGTAGTAATAATATTATTAAAAATTGTCGTTTAAATGAATAGTATTATTAATAATAAAAAGTAAAAAAATAAATAGTATTGTAAATACTATTAATAATAATAATATTATTATTATTGTAAAACGAATCTCACAAATTTTGCATGGTACTATTATTAATAATACTATTAATAATAATAATAATATTATTATTATATTATTAAAAATTGTCGCTTAAATAAATAATATTATTAATAATAAAAAGTAAAAAATAAATAGTATTGGAAATACTATTAATAATAATATTATTATTATTATTGTAAAACGAATCTCACAAATTTTGCATGATACTATTATTAATAATACTATTAATAATAATATTATTATATTATTAAAAATTGTCGCTTTAATAAATAGTATTATTAATAATAAAAAGTAAAAAGTAAATAGTATTGGAAATACTATTAATAATAATAACAATATTATTATTATTATTAATATTATTATAATATAATATTATTATTATTATTATTATTATTAATAGTATTTCCAATACTATTTATTTTTTACTTTTTATTATTAATAATACTATTTATTAAAGCGACAATTTTTACCGAATAACTCTCCGCATTCTTTTTCCAAAATTGTGAAAAATTTCGGAATTATATATTCGCGATTCGTTAACCGATATTATAGGCAAACATAAACGCGTGCGGATTTCACGCGTTTGAAATTCTGAAAACTCTATTTGCGAAATAAAAATGACAAAATTTCGTTGGCGCATGCGATATTCAAAGAATTCAAGTCGCCTGAATCATTCGAATATTCTAATATCAAGCCCGACTTGCTGCAGCGATATCCAAATATCGGAGTACGTACGGAATTCGGAATTGCATTTGCCGTGAGCAGCCCGGTGTACCGATAACGTTAGATACGTCCGTAAGCGGTATATGTATATACTTTAAGTAGCGAGCGCGAGATTCGGAATCTACGACTAGGACGACGGCTCTATTTTATATCGCGCACGTGCGTATTTCGACATTCCTGCCGAGCGCGAGAGCGCGGCCTATCCGCTTTAAAAACTTATCGATTGCCGTCCCTCGCGGCGTAAAACGCGCGGAAGTGCCCGGCGCCTGTTATGTACCGACAATGAGAATATTACGTCTCCGGCTGTCGGGAGTCGCATACGCAATTCCTTCCTGTCGGACGGATATTTCCCGGCATCTCGCCGCGGCCGGCGCCACGTCGTACGTTCACCACAGGAGATGAATTCGGTTTTTATCCCGACGGGGTAAACCTGAAGAGCTCTATTGTACCGGACGAATCAACCCTCCATTGAATCGCGTTGCCTTCCGGCTACAAATCAACTAAATACAATAAATCGTGCTTTATTAACGAAATCCGACATATCTTTTTCTTGCTGCACGAGGAAACAAGCGTAATATTGTTGGGAAAATTAAAATTTGCCGGTGTCGTAAATAACTCGGCCAACGCGGATAATAAATAGCTAGCTTCCCTATTTTCAAAATATTTTCAACGATTCAATCTCGCTAATTTGTTCGAAAATAAACATTAATTAGCCGCGTGTCAGATATTTATCTATGATGTCTTATTTTCGTCGACGAAATCAAGTATTTGTAAGACACGGAGATAAAATGTCTTGTGATAGAAATATCTCGTAAATTTAAACTCTTCAGATACTTGTACTCTTTCGACTTTGTCGATAAAAATCTTATTACGAAACTAACGCATGCAATCGTTTTAAAATCGTATTTTTAATCATTTTAACTTTGGAAAAAAAATTTTCCAAAAATCTATTTCAAGTACACTGAGAACAAATCTGATTGCATTAATTAGAATTCTGGTAGATTCAACTAGTATGTCTGTTGGAAAATAGACGAACCAGAATTCTTGTAGGAATTACCAGATGAATCTGATTAATTTCTTCCTGTTAAATTTACCAAATTTTCCGGTTAATAATATTAAACTCGCCAGCATCAAGTCGTCTAAAATTGTTTCCATCTAATCTCAAAAGTCTGTTTAATATTCTGAATTTCAACAAGATTAATGAATAAATTCAATCCAGATTATTGAATAAATTATTTTAAATTCAGTTTGTTAGAAATTAAACTGATAAACAGTAATGCAAGAAGAGGATGCAGCTCAAACACACAATCAGAGAGCTAGCGTCCTCTTTCTGGCACTACTGCTCGTGAGAGAAAAAAAATATACTTTGGATTTAATGTTAATACTAATTCTTTATATACATTTCAAGGCAAATATTGAATACGAGTTAAGTTAAGAAGCAAGCAAAGAAGTTAATGCAACAAGAAATTTTATAGATTCAATCAGAAAATATAACCAAATTCTTATAGTAAAATCTATTAAATGTTCTAGTTATAAAAAATCGAGTCTTATCGTGATAACTAGAAATTCTTGTTTGATTTAACCAAAATGCTTTGAATCATATACGTCTTGTTGGTACAATCAAACGATTTTTCTCAGTGTACAATTGCAATATATTATTATATTAAAATATATTGATAAATTATATTGAAAATAAACATTGATAAATTATATTAAAATATATTTCTAAATTATATTAAAATATAATTTAAATAATAGATAAATTATATTAAAATATATTGCAATTTATATTAAATTTATATTAAAATTTTTTTCAAACAAATCCACATATACAGTTGAAAGATCCTTACATCCTCAAATTTCCTTAAAGTAGCAAAGAAATAAACGTTCTAGTTATAAAAAATCGAGTCTTTTCATGACTAGAAATTCTTGTTTGACTTAACCAAAATGCCTTCAATTATATACGTCTTGTTGGTACAATCACACGATTTTTTTCAGTGTAAACAAGAATATCTTTGCGATATTTTTGTCTTTAAATCCGACAAAGAAAAACATCTTTAAATTTCCGAACGATCTGGCGAGGAGTCTCAGCTTTTCTCGAGTGAAAAAGACGACGCCCAAATATCCGTGGAGAGAAGCGAGCGAGGGACGGACGCCCCTTATATACACGGGGCTCTCGCACGTAGCTCTCGTACGCGGCTCTCGTTTGATACACGCGAGAAACTAAAATGAAACGAGGAAACGCCTAGGGGCGATTTAGCGCAAGTGAGCCACGAGCGAAGAAGACTCCGCTCGTCGTCGCTCGTCGACGAATATGAAAAGTCCGTAGGCGGTTTTAATTTCGCCGCGAATACCACCATTGTTTCCCGTCTCTCTGCACGACGCGCGGCGAACAAAAGAAAATCGCGGAGCCCCTGGCGAGGAACGGTGTGGCGTGTGCGCGAGCTTGGCAACGCTCGCTCGAGAACGGCGATAGGACCGACGAGATACGCGAGGAAAAGGGCCGGGCGAGAGCCGGCTCCGACCCGGCTCGATTCGAATCGAGTCGAGCCGGGCGTGAAAGAGCGCCGAGATATCGGGAGAGAGACCGCCGCGGCACCGTCCCATAAATCACGTTATTTAATAGATCAACGGCGAGATGACATCTGTTGCGACGTAGGTGTAATGTAATTACTGCGCCGCGGGCGGAGAATCGGGGGTGTGAAAACAAAGTTTTCGACGGCGAGCGCCGGGATTAAAAGCGATATTGCCGAAGAATCGATTTTTTTTTCTTTTTCATTTTTGCGTCGCGAGGAGGGGGAGGGGAGGAGGGGAGATGCAGATTCGGACGGTTCCGATTCATGATGAAAATATAAATGCGAATTTTTCGCCGCAACTTTGCTTTGGAAAGTTGACAAATTACATATCCCCCCGGGGATCTGATACATCTCCGGTGAGATTATTATCCGAATCACGAAGTCAATATTTGCATTTGATATTTCGTATTGTATCGCGAGATAATTTCGGATATTCGAGAAAGAAATAAAAGCTATATTTCTATTAAAATACCGAAAAATTAATCAAAATCGCGAAGGGGCTTTGTTCGATTCCTCCCCTCCGCCCCCCTCCCCCCCGTCGTCCCCTCCCCGTACATTCTATCCCCAGGGCGTGGATATTTCGTTTCAACTCGGAATTGATGAGAATTGTTGGTTTTGCGAATTCAGCGCGTTTTAATAAAATCAAAGCTAAATGCTTTTTTTCTCGGTATGAACGGCGATGCGTTTCACTCGCGTCTACTCGCATTACGGTTGATATCTCATACGCGAATGTAAATGATGGATGGTAACGATACGGCGTTGCGAAATGAGGGTATAAACGATGGATCCGTTTATAATTGCAAATTTCATACCGTGTTTCCATTGTGTAAAACTGCATTATTCCGCGCTTATGCAATTGACCGCGCGCGCACGAGAGCGTCAAGCAGTTCTTTGTTAGGTTTAATAGCGCCCATCGATTTTTGTCGATTCCCTCGAGCAATTTCTCATATATATTAATGCCAATAGAGAAAGTGAGAGAGACGGAACTCTCATCTTCTCCCGATGCGCGCTTGTTCGGGGCAAATCAAACTCCGTGGCAAATAGGTCTCGGCGCTTTCTCTCCGTCTCTTTCTCTCTCTCTCTCTCTCTCTCTCTCTCTCTCTCTCTCTCTCTCTCTCTCTCTCTCTCTCTCTCTCTCTCTCTCTCTCATATACACTCATTTTGTCAACATACCCCTTGAGGACGAGCCGTGCGGGACTTCGATTTCCAGTTAGTTAGGGCAGTTGCGATTTAAATGGCGCCATCGGAAATGGAGGAGGAAATGAACAAGCGCGCGTATGTACATCCACGTGTGGGTTTTCCAAGTCGCCAACGCGTTGTTGTTTTGCAGACCCGTGTTTAATTCGTCGCGCGAATATCGAGCCCTTTTAACTTTCCCCCAGCGTTCAATAGCCACATAAAATCTAATATATATATCTGCTCCATTTATCGAACCTTCCGAACAATTTTATTTCGTTTATTAATCAAGCGATTTTATCTCGTACGTTTCATCAACGAATAGTTGCAGAAAAAATTATCGCTTTTCGCTCGATGATTTAACATCTACGAAGCGCTTAATTCGTTGATTAATTCCGTAATTTTCATATAATTCGCGATATGATATTTTTGCTGGCGAAGAGATAAAAACGTGAGTGAAAAAGTTTCGTTAGATATTTGTTAATTTTTTTATATAGGCCAGGTGGAAACTTGTATCGACTTTCACAAAAATTTGGTGAGTCTTTAAACCACTTGGATTTTTTTCTCAACATTCTTATGTAGTCTCGTAAAAGTATTTATAGTGCGCATGTGAATATAGATACAATGACCCTGCACCGAGCGCATAATCGGTTAACGTCGAACTCGGTCATCGATGCATAAATTACCGAGGCAGTCACGCGGATCGAGACAAATTTAGTCGCTGCAACTTACAATCTTAATCCTTCCAATGTTTAAATATAGCTCATAAGCGATCGTCGCGACGATTGTTTGAGGGAGGCGGGATAGGAAAGAAAAATTGCAGTTTCCCCGATCAAAAGTGGTATCTCGATAACACGCGAGTGAAATTTTAACGGCTCGCTCTTTCGCGAATTGCAAGTCGATATTTTTCGGCGAGAAAATAAATTCTATCCTATTTTAACGATTCGAGAAGTACCACACACAAATGCAATTTATCGGTAAATGCGGCGCATACGCATACGTGACCAATATAAATCTGCGCCGTTGGCATAACCTAGCGCACTATGCTGATTTATAGATATCGAGCGATTCTGCACGAGCATTCGCAGCGACAGAAATCCGATTATGGTGGAACGGCGGTGTTACGCGTCGGAATATCGCGCAATTTCGTGATCCCCTGAAATCGAAGGAGTCGCGAAAAATCCGAAAAATTGATACGCGCGCAAATGATTTCCCGACTACGCGATTGTTCTCCTCGAGAGTGTAATACCTTCGTATCGGGATACCTCGCCTTGGCTCGCGGATGGCACGTGAACGTATTTAGTTTCGTTTGCATATAAAGCGGGTATCCGTTTTCTTTTCTGGAAGTGCTCGGCGCCCATGTTACCGCTACAACATGCATCTCTGAATAATTCAAACAAAGGATTAAGCGTTGTGCAGCTAGTGCTGTGTTGCCACCGGATGTCTAACCGATGTTAGAAGCGGCATTCGACATCCCGAGCACATTCGGATCCCCGTTTAAATTTTATGGACCTGGGAAAGTTACGTTAAATTGGAGATCCTCGTCGAAACATTGGTATGCGAAACGCGGGGCGTTTGTAAGGCTCCGAGTACTTCCAGAGCCGCAGAGAAACGAAGCGTAATTAAATAAAACATTCGAGTGTGAGAGCAATTAACTGGCGATATTTCAACAGCAATCATACAGTCGACGAATAACGTATATTTACAATTTTTCAGAACAAAACTTTTCAATATTACGCGAGAAATTGTTTCACGTTTAACGTTTAAGATGTTTTACAATCCCAGCAAAAAGCTGAAAATCAATATTGACGAATATATCCACTTTTCGTGTATTTTGAGTAAGAAATTGTGTGGAATATTATAATTTGATCAGAAATGTATTTTTTAATATTTATTGCGTTTTTTACTGAAATATTCCGAATTTTGTTCATCGAAATGATGAACTTTTGGCAGAGAATTTCGCCTTGTGACAGATACATGGCTAACTTTATTCAATTAAATTTAATATCTTTTTAATCAGTTAGTACTTGCATAATATTATTTGACCAAATATTTCCTCTATCTAACTTTTGCAAATTTTAAACAAATTCTGAATATTATTTCCATGTGTTTTTGTCATTTGAATCGACGTGTTTACGTTTCCCATAAGAACACATGTAAATTCGGTGCAAATTAAAATCCTTACAACTTGTGAACGCTTTAGTAAATCGATTTAAAAATTGTATTGAAGATTCTAAACATATGTAAGGAAATTCTGTACAATTTTCATTAAATTCTCAATATTTTGAAAATAGGTACAAAACATCCTTAATCGAAATGATTAACTTTTGGCAGAGAATTTCGTCTTGTAACAGATACATGGCTAACTTCATTCAATTATATTTAATATCTTTTTAACCAGTTGGTATTTGTACAATATTATTCGACCATGATTTATTATTTGATATATTATTATTTGACTTGTATAATATTATTTGTATAATATTATTTGATGTGTATCTAAACTTTTGCAAATTCTGAATATTATTTCCATGTGTTTTTGTCATTTGAATCGACATGATTATACGTTTCCCATAAGAACACATGTTAATTCGATGCAAATTAAAATTCTTATAACTTGGGAATCAATTTAAAAATTGTACTGAAGATTCTAAACATATGTAAGGACATTCCGTACAATTTTCATTAAATTCTCAATATTTTGAAAATAGGTATAAAACATCCTTAAATTTCTTCGCTGAGTGCCTCGGAAAAAGAAGGATTTCGAACACCAAGATTGTTTCACGTTTTACATGAATAATTTACTCGTGTCTCTGTTTAAATAAAATACAGAAAGGGATTATAGCTACGTTAACCTTGTGCGACAAACGCACGAGAAAGCTAAGTGAATACACAATGGCAACGAGGTAAATGACTAGTGAATATAACGCCCGGCTGGCCTTCTTCGTACACGTACATACACACACACATACATGCATAGTGTGCTCTAGAGATAGCAAAAGTGGAAACTGGTATGATAATGAGTTACAAACAGCGCAAATCTCCTTGTATTTTGCTTGAAAACGCATATACCGTACAGCGAAGTCAAGAAAATCGCGCAAATTACCGAGATAAAGGCCAATTTAAATCTCGACAGTTTATATTTAAAGGTCAATTGCTATCTAATCATTGATATCATGAGCTTGAATTTACTGCTAAATCGAAAAAGGTAGTGAATCGAATAATATGCGGTTCGTAAAAATAGATGGAATTTATTTGTTAAAATAACTGAGAAGAAAATTTTTCAATGTCGAGATTTCTAAAGGGGAAAATATTTTTCAAGCAGAAATATTTTTCTAATTTTTGCCCAATTTTTATAAATTATATTTAAAAACTTTTTTCTCTTGTACTTTAAAAATAAGTTCTGTATATTTATTATTCAGAATTATTCCATGGAGATATAAAAAAATCGTAGCTTTTTGTTGCTTCCGCCGAGGCTAAGCGAGCTCCTGCAGTTTCGCTCTTGTGTTATTGAGCTGCTTTTTTTTATTATTTTTCGCGCGCTTTCTGATTTCGGCGGGATCTCAATTTCTTACACCAGCGAGGTTAAATCGCTGTAATAAAAAAAAAAAAGAAGTCATCCACCGGCCTTTATAACGGGCTAATAGTAGGTACACTTGTGTAATTTGCTTCGTCACTTTTCTCCTTCTCCTGCATCGTCGCCCTTTACTCGCATTAGCGAAAGATTGCACCTGCGCTTTTTTTGCACTTGTGAGAATCATCGGCTCGATAATAGCGCGATAATTCGCGAAGGAGGGAAAAAGCGCGTCAAATTTAATTATTTAAAATGAAAAACGATGGAAAAAGTTTTTTAAATATCTATGTCAAAACGTTAGTTGAATACATTATTAGCTGAATATAAATCACACACTAGATTTATTTCGACCTGATATTAAAATTCCATTTCGAATATAAATTACACGAGATTAGAAATTACACATTATACATCGCTGAAAATTGAATCGTTGTCGCATCATCCGATATCATTTTCCCCGAGAGAAACTTCAAGTTTCTCTCTCGATTCCGCCTATATACAGACATCGATTCCCTTTGTGCACACAAAAGCCGCTCGATCGACATCTTCTCCTCTCGCATCGACTAAATTCGGATACACGCGTAGTACGTGAACAGGCACTTCGCGGAGGAATGCCCGGACTAGACAGCAGTACGATGCGTCGATCTAATAATGCGTGTAACCACAGGTAATCCGAGCTACTATCGATGACTAATACCCGTCTGCCTCGCTTACACCGACGCGACGCGACATTCACGTTCACGTTCACGTTCACGTTTCTCGCGTGCATCACGTAACGCTGCACATATAGTATGCGCGTATGCGAGCGAGCGCGCACGCATAATGCATATGGACGTTCGGCGGGCGACATATACCACCAGGCGGCCCGAAATCTCGTGGCACGGAGATAGGACGCCAGAGGCGGCGATATTATCAAATTATATACCTGCACTACGTATACACCGGCGGCCAATAATTCATCCATAATTCAGTTATCTAAATAGGACACCCGCGTCACAGACGCGTACATACACGGGTGACTTTCGCGGTATGCGTGAGTGTGCGTCAAAGCGGGTTGGATATGTATACGCGGAATGCATGGACGGGCGCGATCTCTGGTAGCTGTTGGAGCGAACAGCGAAAAATTCGCCGCACGGTCGCTCTCGTTTGCGCGAGTGTCGGGAGGCTCTGTCGATCGGAATTATATCGTCGGCTATTGTCCCGCCTTTTACCAAAAAGCAGCCCGCGCGGATATAGTCGCGCCTACGCGCGCGTAATAGTTTAGAGGCGTTTAATTATTCCGTGAATTATTATTTAGCGCGTTATATTAATTTCGTCTCTTATCCTCGCGGTTTTTTCAAAATTGTTTAAGGATGTTTTGCAGCTATTTTCAGAATATTGAGAATTTAATGAAAATTGTACAGAATGTCTTTACATATGTTTAGAATCTTCAGTACAATTTTTAAATCGATTCACAAGTTAAGAACTAGACATAAGAATTTTAATTTGCACCGAATTAACATGTGTTCTTATGGGAAACGTATAATCATGTCGATTCAAATGACAAAAACACATGGAAATAATATTCAGAATTTGCAAAAGTTTAGATACACATCAAATAATATTATACAAATAATATTATACAAGTACCAACTGGTTAAAAAGATATTAGATATAATTGAATGAAGTTAGCCATGTATCTGTCACAAGGCGAAATTCTCTGCCAAAAGTTAATCATTTCGATTAAGGATGTTTTGTAACTATTTTCAAAATATTGAGAATTTAATGAAAATTGTACAGAATATCCTTACATATGTTTAGAATCTTCAGTACAATTTTTAAATCGATTCGAGGTATGAGGATTTTAATTTGAACCGAATTAACATGTGTTTTTATGGGAAACGTATAACCACGTCGATTCAAATGACAAAAACACATGGGAATAATATTCAGAATTTGTTTTTAAAATTTGCAAAAAATACAGACGAAATATTTGGTCAAATAATATTATACAAGTACTAACTGGTTAAAAAGATATTAAATATAATTCAATCAAGTTAGCCATGTATCTGTCACAAGGTGAAATTCTCTGCCAAAAGTTAATCATTTCGATGAACAAAATTCAGAATATTTCAGTAAAAACATAATAAATATTAAAAAATACATCTCTGGTCAAATTAATATTCCACACAATTTCTTACTCAAAATACACTAAAAGTGGATATATTCGTCAATATTGATTTTCAGCTATTTTTTGCTGGGATTGCTGGCAACGGCTTTTGCACACGCCAGAAGGGTATATATCTCAAAGTAGCTCTTGACATTTTTTCCGAAAGGGCAGAAAATGCGCGAAATTGGAAGCCATCGATAATCAACGCGATATGCCAAATGTAATTGAAAATAATACTTTTAATGGGGTTGTTGTTTTTTTCACGCGGCTGTCGGGCTGCTTGAGTTATCGCGATGCATAATTTGTACGTTCGTTATTTATAAAATGTCACGGCATATGATGCTATATAATGTTAGCGGGGCTGGAAAGCGTTGCACAGAGTGTGTCAGGGAAAATCGGTTTATGATTTGTTTATACCGCGTTGATGAAAATGCACGTTGTTTCGCATTTATCGATAAATCACTCTCTTCGGTCACGCATAAAAACGAGAATAATTGAATTAAAATTAATTAACGCTAGAAACGTGGTCCCCGCATATGCGTCGTAAATGTCCTGCATTATTTGAATTAATTCCTAGTAATACGATTCTATATTGCCGCTAATTGCGGTGACTCGTAAACATGTCGAATCGAGTTTACGTGGATTTAATATCATCGCGCTGCGGATACAAATTACGGATCTCGCATTAACATATTTTTTACTATATAAACGCCAAGCTTTACCGTTCTGCATAATTCCTCTGTTTATGCTGTGCGTGGAACAAGCATTAAATACTGAAAATTTTATGAGACGGCGCTTAAAAATAAGGCAGATTGAAGCCTGATTTAATTTTTCTTTCCGAGCTGGTTTACGACGACGTGTTAGAAAATTAACGAGATCACGGTGCGCACCTTCGCGCACCGCTGTTCCATACAAAATTGAGAAGAGTCGAGAAATGGGATAGTCAGCGCGAAATAAGAGGAAAATTCATGGCGCGGTGAAGAAAAGCTTTCGATCGCGCAAGTACATAAACATCGGCTTTGTATATTCTATTAATATTGGCAAGGCGGCAGCTTCCTCGTAAGATTAATATTGGCGACGTGCCAATAAATTTATATGTTGCATGCGGGGTTTCGAGAACGGGAGGTGGGGCGGGGGGAGGGGGTGTATATCAGACACGAGAAACAACGGAAAATTTATGTAACTTCCGTTAATCCGCCTTTCTTTCCCATCGCGAAAAATTAAATTCGAGTGTGCAGGATAATTGAGCGCTAGTTTATTGGTAATTTGTTGCTTTAATCCTGAATTTATCGTTTCTATCAATTAGCAGGAAATTGATAATAAAGTGAAATCTTTCAACATTATGCTAGTTATTTAAGGATGTTTTGTACCTATTTTCAGAATATTGAGAATTTAATGAAAATTGTACAGAATGTCCTTACATATGTTTAGAATCTTCAGTACAATTTTTAAATCGATTCAAAGCGTTTACAAATTATAAGGATTTTAATTTGCATGCGAATTAACATGTGTTCTTAAGGGAAACGTATAACCACGTCGATTCAAATGACAAAAACATGTGGAAATAATATTCAGAATTTGTTTAAAATTTGCAAAAGTTTAGAGGAAATATTTGGTCAAATAATATTATACAAGTACTAACTGGCTAAAAAGATATTAAATATAATTCGATGAAGTTAGCCATGTATCTGTCACAAGGCGAAATTCTCTGCCAAAAGTTAATCATTTCGATTAACAAAATTCGGAATAGTTCAGTAAAAACGCAATAAATATTAAAAAATGCATCTCTGCACTGTAGCTAAGATCAAATTTTATAATATTCCACGCAATTTCTCATACTCATAATACATCAAAAGTGAATATATTCGTCAATATTGATTTCAGCTGCTTTTTGCTGGATTGTACAAAACATTCTTAAAACGAGAATTTTGCAAATCATAAACAAAGAGCGATCATGCCAGAATTAATTACTAATTAATTATTTACGAAAACGAGATGCTGCAAATAGATTTTCAAAATGTTAATGTTCTTTTTAATTTTTAGACACATCAACGCTGAGATAATAGTATAATTATTATGTAACAGTGTAAAATGATTACCAGTAAAAAGTTTCAACTCGATATCAAATTATTTCTGAATTAATTGTTACCGAAATATCTTAATTAATTTACATGCTTGCAAAATAAGCTTAAAACATGAGTTAATTAATATAGTTAACATGCGAGAATTAATTAATCTCATTGTCTGGAAATTTTTCACCCGTGAATATAATCATTGTTTGACATCTTTTACTCAGTTTTCATTTTTTCGTGTTCCTCTTTTCGTCGCTCGCATTTCGTAATTAACAATATTTACATTTAATGAATGCGTGCGTGCGTGATAAAATTATTTAAATGTAAAACTTGTCGAATCAATAATGTAAATAGTTACTCTAAAAATATCACGGGGGGCATTAATCATACGTCATTAGCCTTCGTGTTATTCTTACTCGAGACGAAACAATTCAACATAAAGGAAGGCAAAAATGCCGCGGCGAAAATATCTCCGGTTGAAGGGGTGAACTAATTAGATCGGCGAGACGAACACGACGCGCCGCGTTTGAGGAGGGATCCGCTAAAGAGTCACCGCTTGCCTTTTTATTTTTTCAGGGCAACTGAAAAGTCCACGGATAACCGAGCACCCGTCGGACATAATAGTCGCGAAAAATGAGCCGGTGACGTTGAACTGCAAGGCGGAGGGTAAGCCCGAACCGGTGATAGAGTGGTACAAGGACGGCGAGCTCGTGCAGACGTCGCCGGGCGACACCAAGTCGCATCGGGTCCTGCTGCCAACGGGATCCCTGTTCTTTCTGCGGGTGATGCACGGCAAGAAGGAGCAAGATGGCGGTGTATATTGGTGCGTCGCGCGGAATAAAGCGGGATCCGTCCCGAGCAGGAACGCCACTCTCACAGTCGCAGGTAAGAGAGCCCCCGACCGTTGTCATCTTCCTCGCCCTCGTCTTTCTTACATTGGGATTACGCGTACCGGGTAGCCGGGCCGTAACATCCCTCGTGAGATCACTCGTTAAACTCGGAACGAATCCCCGTGAAACGAGCTTCTCGCCTGGAAAGAATTCCACGACCCCCTCGCCCCCCGAATCTATCTCGATCAAACGGCGGCGCCTGACAATTCCGCCAAGAGCGACAAATAAAGCCGGGCATGCAAATCGGGTAGCGTCGACCTCGAGGTCGTTTTGTCGCGTGAACCGGCGCGGTATGGATTAGCCTTTGTCGCGATGCGATTAAGCGTATGTCCACCGGTCGGCCCGTAATTATTTTCCGCGCAGCTGTCAATTAGCTTAATCTTGTAGCGAGTATCGGACCGATAAGATACACCTCGGGTTTGTTCGCGTTATTTAAAAAATCGCCGCGAAATCGGGGAACGATACATTTGACGCGTTTCGCAAACGCGCGAAGCGGAAACGCGTAATTATTCGATCGCGATACACCTTTTCGCGCAGGTATTTTATTCGCGGGAATCACACGCTCGATGTAACTTTTCAATGTCGATTTATACGATTTATTTGTAAAGGCTTGTTAGTTTATAAATCGGTTCAGTTAACAAAATCGCTCTGAAGAATAGATATAATTTATCTGCGAAAAAAAAAGGGCGTAAAAAGCCCGATAAACGTAACTTTACATTCCACGGTATAAAAATTTCAAATTTTATATATCATCTCGTAATTTTACGCGGTGCATTTACTTATCTCGAAGTGCCATTCATCATAGTTTCCCTCTCTTTCCCACGATAATCTCATACACATTTTTCATCTACTCTTTATAAAATATACATTTAAATAATGGAGATTAATTATTGTGTTACGCAACAATGAACTTAACAAGAAGACAAAACATTCGCTTCTCGAGTATGCCACTTTTAGATTGCAAAAAACTGCACTCGTATTTAAAAAGTGATGCGCTGAATAATTAATGCGCGATGAAAAAAAAAAAAAAAATAATCGTACACAAATGGAAAATGTAATTCTCGCGCGAGGGGGGGCGAATAGTCGAATCTATTCTAGCGCCGGTTAACGAGCAAACGAATAAATTTCCCCCTCGAGGCGCGATGTCCGACAGCAAAAATTGTTGCATCCGCGAATCCATCCCCTTCTCGGAGCCCGATGTCTCTCGCCCGACCTCCGTGACCGAAGCGAACGCCGGTGACACTGGGCGACGACGGGGTCACCCGGACGAAAACGGACACCCCGTATATACGCGCGCAGGAAGGAATAACCGTGATTTATACGGGATAGAAGTCGACTCCTTCGACTAAAACGAGCCATGTTTGTTTAGAGGCGATCGATATCCCGGGCGACGCACCCTCGCCTCTGCCCCGTCCGTGGTATATGCCCGTCCGTCCGCCCGCTTGCCTGCCTTGCCTGCTTGCTTGCCTGCTCGCTTGCTCGCTGGCTGGCTGGTAACGACCGATTCGCTCGTCTCTCGCCTCTACAACCTACGAGCCTGACGATGCGACACCGAACGACGCCTATACTGGCGAAGAATGCACTTCGCCGCCGACGCGTTGCGTGTATATACGTGTATATACAAGGGTCCCCTACAGCAGGAGGGTATTGTGGCTTTCCTTCTCCTCGCTTCTCCCTCCTTTCGCTCTCGCGCTCGGGCTAATCCCGATTATGATCTCTCGAGAAAAGATGCCATACAAATTGAATTAGCCCGGGGAGTCGATGTAGCCTCCGAAATCGTCCGGAATACCGGGAAACATCTGTAAACTCGATTACTGAACGCGTCCCCGGTATAAAATGCGTCACGCGTTATTCGCCCGGTATGTCTCGCGTTTCGCGATTGAATCGTTTCCGCATTTTTACGTCGCATTTTCCGCGCAAAAAGCGCCGAGAGATTTATACGTATATGCGCGACTGTCGAAAAAAAAAAGGAAAAATGCAAATGCGCGGTACGAAAGATTTAAGAACGGTAATGGAGAATCTCGATAATGCAGAGCGCGAATCGCGCTCTCCCGCCGCTCGCTTTCATGTTATTACCTTTTCCGTAGGCTCGTTATTTCGAGTTCATATGTAACCGCCGTATATGTATTCCACGCGCACACGTACCGCAAGTGTGTGCGCTATATACGCGGATGCGCCCCCGCGCGTTTCACGTTTCGCGTACGCGAGCATCGGTTACGCCGGTGCATCCGAGCCTCGTAATTTATAGAACACGATATCGCTCGTTAATTGCTTATTGTAATACGCGCAGCTATCCGTAACGTGCATTTATGCGACAGCGCACGTTAAATATGCAGTCGTAATGGGAGTGCTTAGCGGGGAGCAAACCGGAACGGACCGTTCTATCTCGCGAAGCCCCGGAATCTCCAGAATATTGATATTGCATCGCAATAAAATTTCCGTCCAGGCATCTGTGCCGTAATTATTCGCGTGCCATAATGCGAGGTCCCCCCCCCGTGCGCATTCAAAGCGAGTGTCATAGTGCTAAATCTGCCTCGGATGATTTTCGTTTCCCCGCATTATATTCATTCTACGCGAAGCTCTTTCCCCCTCTTTTAGATTAATTATCGCACTGAGAAAAATCGTTTGATTGTGCCAACGTATATGGTTGAAGGCATTTTGATTGAATCAAATAAGAATTTCTAGTTATCAGAATAAGACTCGATTTTTTTATAATTAGAATGTTTATTTCTTTGCCGCTTTTTAAGGAAATTTGAAGATGTAAGGATCTTTCAACTGTATGCGTGGCTTTGTTTGAAAAAAATTTTAATATAAATTTTATCTAAATTGCAATATATTTTAATATAATTTATCTATTATTTAAATTATATTTTAATATAATTTAGCAATATATTTTAATACAATTTATCAATATTTATTTTCAATATAATTTATCAATATATTTTAATATAATAATATATTGCAATTGTACACTCAGAAAAATCATAGATTCATAGATTTTACTATAAGGATTTGGTTAATATTTTCTGGTTGAATCTATCAAATTTCTTGTTACATAAATTTCTTTGCTTGCTTCTTAACTTAACTCGTATTCAACATTTGCCACGAAATGTATATAAAAAACTAGTATTAACATCCAAAGTATATTTGTTTTCTCTTACGAGCAGTAGTGCCAGAAAGAGGACGCTAGCTCTCTGATTGTGTGTGTTTGAAGTGCATCCTCTTCTTGCATCACTGTTTATCACTGTTTATCTATAATTTCTAACAAACTGAATTTAAAATAATTTAAGGCCTATTTACACATATCCGTGACGTATCAGTGTCGTATCCGTTCAGTTCTGTGATTTTTCGTCAGTATCAGTGATGATAAATATCGTTCCTTTGTTTTTAGATGGACGTGTTTACGCAGTATCGTATTCGGATCGTTCAGTTTCAGTTCAGTATCCGCATAGTAATATTGTGTTTATTGCAAACGATATTTTTGTTTTTTCACGAATACATTACGACGGTCAGTAAATTTATTTATAGAGTATTGGATGCCAAGCATATCACTTGGATCAAATCGTGGATTTAGATAAAAGTGAAATATTATATTGTATAATTTTACGGTAAAAGTTTACAGTAAAATTATGCTTAATATAATATTTTATTTGCATTCAAATCCACATCTTGACTTGAAGAAAGTAATTTGCTTGACATGGAAAAATCTTTATAAGCTTATACCTATATTTATATAGACATTTTTAGACTTGTAAAAATGAATGATGAACAACTTATTGAATTAGTGCGTCAATATCCTGTGCTATACGATTTATCGCATCCTAAATATAAAAAACTCAGCCATCTTGAAAATCACTGAGTTCAAACTGATCAAATTACGGATATACGTGAATAATTATCACTGATACATTGTGGATGTTACTGACACGACACTAAACTCACACGTCACGGATATGTGTAAATAGACCTTTATTCAATAATCTGGATTGAATTTATGCAATAAATCTTGTTGAAATTCAGAATATTAAACAGACTTGAGATTAGATGGAAAAAATTTTAAACGACTTGATACTGGCGAGTTTAGTATTATTAACTAGAAAATTTGATAAATTTAACAAAAAGAAATTAATCAGATTCATCTGGTAATTCCTACAAGAATTCTGGTTCGTCCATTTTCCAACAAACATACCAGAATTCTAATTAATGCAACCAGATTTTTTTCTCAGTGCGTCTTCCAAATTAGACACCGAATATTAATAATAAATTATCGCGCGAGCAAGAGCACTATAATGTATCCAATGAAATTTGATCTCGCGTAAAGTTGCAGTCGAGGAAACGGTTAATTATTTTTCCCTCGTGAAAGGCGAAGAAAGACACGAGAGGAGGATCTCTCGCGTTGCGTTTCGCAATTTTAAGCGTCAAGCCTCGCCTTTCTCGGTAACTAGATTCGCCAAGTAGCCGTCTCCTCGCGTCCCTTTGTTGTTTTTGCCGCACAGCTCGCATCGGCCCTCTCTTTTTCTCTCCCCGTCTCCCCTCGTGCAATATAAATAGGCCCCCGAGATCGCCGCGCAACAAGCGAGCCCCCTTCTCGTCCTGCGCGGAACATCGCGGAGACAGGCGGACACGGCTTCTCGATTCGGGCTATCGCGTATAATGCATAGCTGCTTACCGGCGTTATAATGGCAGCTTACGCACAATAGTCAAGTACCCCGCTCGCCCCCATGAGGCCCCGGCCATGGGCGCCGTCTTTCTTTTTTTCGCCGCATCGGCGTGGAATTCTTTTCAGTCGGACCCGACTTTTTCTCTCGCCTCCGTTTATCCGCCTCGGAATGTTTCGAGAGATACGCCTCTAAGGCTCGAGATTAGAATATTTATGTATTCGCGCTCTCGCGCTTTTGCCTGCAATATTTTACAACGTATTTATCCGCTTCTTACCGCGTTTTATAACACACGCGATGACGTAATCTCGCCGCGCGCTTTCTCCAAATTTGCATAGATATACCGACTAGCAATGATGTCGATTAAACTACTTTGTTATTCATTTTCTCCATTTTGAATAACGCAAATGCTATCTAAAATTTCTTCATTTTGATAAATGAACCTGTCATCTCGAGACACCCGAGTAGCTTCTCCATATATGGTTCGTTGGCGTAGCTCAACATCGATGAGGGATTTATCGTTTAAAATATGCTTACGCTCGCGTACGATCTTTTTCTCTTAAATTAAGTAACATATTTATCTTTTATATCGACAGTGATTTATTTCTCGGCTGAAAAATTATTAAGGGCCTCTGGATACAGCTCTTCGGTATAAAGCTGTTGCGCGATTCCCTTTCGTGTATCCGAGAAACACGACCGGTGTGTGTGAATGACCTAGATATATTTTTAAAGCGAAAGAAGATGATCCTCGCTTGTGAGCGGTAGCTAGATTATCCCTAGACGACACACGATGCGACGCGCGGTGCATCAAGCGCAGCGCGAGATACATCGCGACGTAAGATAGCTCTGCATCCGTCTTCTTCCCTCGGTGGAGGAATATAAAGAAACGCGTTCTCTTAGCGTACCTTATAAATTTATAATTGGCTTTGGTCCAAGTTTTCGCGTCGGTGAAACTAAAGCTGAAATAAAGTTGTAGCTAGAGAGTCCGCTCCGAGTTGAGCGAAAGTTGGCGAATCGCAGTTCCAGCGGCATAATTATCGAAGTTCCTTCCTCCCGATGTTTTCGGAAATAAAAGTATACAAAACAGTGATTTTTATTACATATATATGAACTGAGAAAAAAATTGGAATTCTGGTAGATGCAACCAGTATGTCTGTTGGAAAATGGACGAACCAGAATTCTTGAAGGAATTACCGGATGAATCTGATTAATTTCTTCCTGTTAAAAATTTACCAAATTTTCTGGTTAATAATATTAAACTCGCCAGCACCAAGTCGTCTAAAATTTTTTCCATCTAATCTCAAAAATCTGTTTAATATTCTGAATTCCAATAAGATTATTGCATAAATTCAATCCAGATTATTGAGTAAATTATTTTAAATTTAGTTAGAAATTATACTGATAAACAGTGATGCAAGAAGAGGACGCAGCTTAAATACACACAATCAGAGAGCTAGCGTCCTCTTTCTGGACTATTGCTCGTAAGCGAAAAAAAATATACTTTGGATTTAATGTTAATACTAGTTGTTTATATTCATTTCATGGCAAATATTGAATGCGAGTTAAGTTAAGAAGCAAGCAAAGAAATTAATGTAACAAGACTTATAGTATGTACTTATAGTATGTACTTATAGTAAAATCTATGAAACGTTCTAGTTATAAAAAATCGAGTCTTATCATGATAACTAGAAATTCTTGTTTGATTTAATAAATAAAATCTTGTTGGTACAATCAAACGATTTTTCTCAGTGTACATTTGCAATATATTATTACATTAAAATATATTGATAAATTATGTTGAAAATAAATATTGATAAATTATATTAAAATATATTGCAATTTATATTAAATTTATATTAAATTATTTTTCAAACAAAGCCACACATACAGTTGAAAGATCCTTACATCCTCAAATTTCCTTAAAACGGCAAAGAAATAAACGTTTTAATTATAAAAAATCGAGTTTTATGATAACTAGAAATTCTTGTTTGATTTAACCAAAATGCCTTGAATCATATACGTCTTGTTGGTACAATCAAAGGATTTTTCTCAATGTGTTTGCGAGAAATATTTCAATTAGAATTTCCAAGTTTTCCTTCTCCCCTCGTTGCTCTAAATCATTTAAACCGGGAAAAGGGGAAAAGAGAATCACAAAACACCTTAATTCGATATCATTCCTCTCAAGTTAGACATCTGTCAACGGTTAGACGTCTCGCTACATCCGCTCTTTAGGATAAAATATCAAAGTACGCGAACGAGCTTATGCGAATATCCGGCCGAAATTGAACTATTCCCGTCGAGATAAATGCGACTGAATTTTGACAGATTAGCATCGTGACAGGCGGCGGATGCTTATCCCTCTTAAACGTTATCAGGTCTGCTCTGTTTATATTAATGCGTTGCACCTTACGAAACCAACGACGCTGGTGGCAACGACGACGACGACGACGACGACGACGACGACGACGACGACGACGACGACAATGACGAGAGGGAGTTTAGAGCCCCAAAGAATAACGGGAGAAAATGAAGATAAATTGGAGTAAATAGGTGGTAATAGGTATAATGTCGCTGCTATTTAATCTTCATTAAGGCTAACGTGCCTCCTGTCTCTTCTGACTCGTCTCGCGACGGCAGCGTTATCGGGATCGTCACGGAGTGACAGGATACGTTTTCACTGAAGCGTCACTCCCGGTTCGTCGGACTCGTTTGTATATCCGAGCTGCACGATTGTCAAAAAAAAAAATGGCGCGACGCATCGCCGGCGGCTGATTATTCATCGGACTATTGAGATAATAATTTTGCAGGCGTGCGACAACGTCGGATATGACGCGGCGTGTTTGTCCTGCCAATAAAATTGAAAAAGCTCGAGGGGATTAATGAAAACGGTGCCGCTACAGCTTCTCTCTTCTGTTCGCCGCCCTCGCGCGTTGCCCTTCATTTCACACTCTTGCCTTCATCCTCCCCCCGTCTTTGTGCGATGGCAGATTGTTCGATACGATGACGACGATCAAGTTTTTCGTATTTCTCTCTCAAGAATTTATTCCCCTCTCGCCGATAAAAAAAAATTAATTTGTTTCAAAACTTTGGTACGGGTTTAGAGTTTGAAGGATTCCTGTAATAGTTTAATAACTTGTTTTCATTTCACAGGAAATGCGATGTATTTTACATGAATTCTCTTTTTATTAAAATGCAAATTATATTATAGATCGATAGTATACTTGCAGTCAAAGTTTAACTGATGTCACGAAAAGACCATAGTCGTGAACACGGGTTCTCCTTGTAAGAAATCCTAGACGGAGGCGGTGACAGGCAATTATAGGTCTGACGGTAATTGATTCGATGCAGAGACGGTAAAACCAATTTGGAATGTGAAAGGAAATTAGAGAAAGGGCGGGAAGTAATGAAAAGAGAAAGAGAGCGAGGTTAAAAAAATTAAATTTATCGAGTACATTTAATTTTTTATTTTCGCATATAATAAAATATCCTCTTTGCGTCCTCTCTCTCTCTCTTTCTTTAAAATTGATTTTCGCGTATATTTCATTTATTTATAAACTATTAATTTTGCCTATTTATTCATCTCTTTGTGGAAATTATTATGGGGGAAATACGTAATGATATTTATTAATGATATTTATTAATGAAATATGAAATAATATTTATCAATATCATTTATCAAGATGTATATTTTAATCCACGATACATCAAGTGTACACACAACGTAAATATTATTCATTAATATTGAAAAAACATTTAATACGTAATTTGCATATTACATTTTATGACAACTACAACGGGAAATACAACAACATCTCAATCGATACGAGCACCTCCCTTTATTCGATGTATGGGATTGAGAGCCCCGGGGGGTTCCTTTAAAATCCGCTCACGAATAATTATACATCACGTAAGAAAAGTCTATCGGTTTTCACTTACCGCGCGTTACCCTCCGATCCTTTCGGGCTGCATGCATGCATACATGCATACCAAGGAAGGGAACGGGATAAAAGTGTAGCGGGAACAAATGCGCGGAGAACTTACTGTATGATCTAACGAATGGACTATTCGGGGGCACCCCATTTTCTGCGCCTCCGACACATACCGCGCCACGTGGTGCATACATCTGTCCGTTCCCTCTCCCCCCCTCTCCCCTCTCCCCTCCCCGCTCACCCCTCGGGCTCGCCCTATCTCGATCCCCGGACCAACGTTCGAAAACCAGGCTCTTTCTTTCACCAAACGCCACTCGCGCGCGCGCCTTTCGTCTTTCTACACTTTTTCTCCGACACGATCCATATTACTACTACAAAACTATACGCAACCCTACGGGCACCCCTCATTATTGGCCGGGCTATTAAATGGTTATAACCTTGCGCTCTTTACAACACGTGCCGCCCGCTCGCCAGTTTGACAAGTTTCGCCGCGGCGTAGTTTCCTTTGGGAGGCAAACCGCCGCCGCTCTTTGTCAAGCCCCCGCATCGAAATCGAAAATTATTCTCTCGTTAGGATTCTTAACGGCGGCGATTAACTCGTTCGAGCGAGCCTCGTAACACTTTGCCCATCGTTATTTCCAATCTTTTCTTAAATATGAATTATATTCATAATTATAATTTCAATTATAAAATTTATAATTATATTCGAAAGAGATAAATGATTCAATTTTTATATATTAAGCGTACATTGAGAATGAGTTTGATTGTACCAATAAGACGTATATGATTGAAGGCATTTTGGTTAAATCAAACAAGAATTTCTAGTTATGATAAGATTCGATTTTTTATAATTAGAACGTTTATTTCCTTGTTGCTTTAAGGAAATTCGAGCAATATATTTTAATATAATTTATCTATTATTTAAATTATATTTTAATATAATTTATCAATATATTTTAATATAATAATATATTGCAATTGTACACTGAGAAAAATCGTTTGATTGTACCAACAAGACGTATATGATTGAAGGCATTTTGATTAAATCAAACAAGAATTTCTAGTTATTATGATAAAACGATTTTTTTATAACTAGAAGGTTTAATAGATTTTACTATAAGGATTTGGTTAGTATTTTCTGGTTGACTATATAAAATTTCTTGTTACGTTAATTTCTTTGCTTGCTTCTTAACTTAACTCGTATTCAATATTTGCCATGAAATGTATATAAAGAATTAGTGTTAACATTAAATCCAAAGTATATTTTTTTTTCTTACGAGCAATAGTGCCAGAAAGAGGATGCTAACTCTCTGATTGTGTTTGAGCTGCATCCTCTTCTTGCATCACTGTTTATCAGTTTAATTTCTAACAAACTGAATTTAAAATAATTTATTCAATAATCTGGATTGAATTTATCTAATAATCTTGTTGGAATTCAGAATATTAAACAGACTTTTGAGATTAGATGGAAAAAATTTTAGACGGCTTGGTGCTGGCGAGTTTAGTATTATTAACCGGAAAATTTGGTAAATTTAAGAGGAAGAAATTAATCATATTCATCTAGTAATTCCTACAAGAATTCTAGTTCGTTTATTTTCCAACAGACATACTGGTTGAATCTACCAGAATTCTAATTAATGCAACCAGATTTTTTTCTCAGTCTATAAATGTATACTGATGCTGTACAGATAATCGTTGCACATTTTTCAAAGCAACGACGAGCTGCAACGTGAAAAATGTCGCGGGCATTAATAAATCCTTCTCTCTACTTATTTCTTTCCTTCCACGTCGCCCGCGATATCTTTTATGCGCGACAAAATTTTGGCAATGAATGCCGAGTTTCTGTCGGTGCCGAACAATGGTTGGCGATTTTCCTGACGCGACATTCTCGTCGGAAGAATCTATAATCTCGTCGTCGCACGCGCAATTTCGGTTGCCTTCGACAAGACTGACGTTCACCTGCGGGAAACTTTATGATAATTTTCTCGTCTCTCTCCTTCTCCTCCGTCACATTTCGTCCTGCTAACGTAACACGAGTTTCTCCTTCCGCGCATGCATCTGTTCTCTCTCTTAAAAAAGACGAACAAGTTATTTGCTCGGAATGTATTTATACAATTTTATATCGACGATTGAAGTTGGTTAACGATCGAAAGAGTAAAGTTACTTGATGAACGCTACGTGTTGACCGATGTGTTGACAAATCGATGGATCTTGCGCGCGACACGGGCCATTGCACTCGACTGCATCACCCTAGTTACACCCTAGTTACATCTCTGAAGCGCCCAACTTTTCTCGACTACTTTCCGCCGCGCGCGACGGGACTGGGGTAAAAGATTCCGTGATGTTTGCCCGACAACTGTATAAACAGGCGACGATAACGCCCAGTTCCTGTCGGAAATTTCGGTACCTCGTTGTTTGCGATGTCGTTCCGCTGCGAATTTCGCGGGCGCGTCCGAAATTAACGGGTGCGCGAACTGCGTTACAACATTAACAATGAGCCGCGCAACGGCAGTAATTATTTACTGCATTTTATTACCGCGTTTTACGAACTACCCGCCTACAATTTAGTTGTCCAATCCGTTCGGAAACATCGGATTATATAGATTTATTTAATACCGCGAGCCATTGCGTTAAGCTCCGATTTTGCGCCGATTCCCATCTAATTGCTTTTATCGCGCACAATACGAATCGCGTATAATTATATATTTTCGAGTTATTTTTAGGTACCTACTAAAAGCAGCGTCTCTTATTTATTGCGCAAAATAAACTGAAATTGATTTTAAAATACGTAGGATATAAGCTTCACGTTATTGATACGCATTTGCGTATCAATTTTAATCCGCGAACGACGTTCTCGAGTCTAGATATAGACATAAATTAAGTTTCAGAAAATTACCGTTATCAAGAAACTGTCAAGAAACTAAAAGATACTAAATCTTAAATTCCTAAAGAGAGAGATTTTGATACATACTGATAACTGTCATTTTCTAGTCATTATCTTTATTCAGGCTGGAAACTAATAAAGTATCGTAAATATCATAAGCTTAATATCATTTAAATAAGTAGAGCATGCAATTTCAAATACGCCAACATGTATAATTTATACAGCTAACATACTTTAAACCAATATTTCAATCAATCTTGCGAAACCGATAAAACTAGATGCGATCTGCTGCGCTTAAATTTTACGGGCCGGCAAAACTCGTGCCCGATGATTGTAGAAATTTGCGAGAGCGAGAGTAGCCAGTTCTTATCCAGCTGCCTCGTAGGCACCTCGCGTACGCACGGGTTAATAAACTTCTTTACGGCGATATATCTGCGAATGTTTTGCATAAACGACAGAGAGAGAGAGAGAAGGGAGAGAGAGAAACGGGCGAGCGAGTTTACCGCGATAATGAAAAGGAATGAATACCGGCGTTAGCCCTAGAATAAGCCAGCACACGACGCACAATTGCAATGTAATTTCGCGCGATATACGGCGATTAAACCGAGAAAGAGAGAGAGCGAAGGAAAAAGAAAGCGTTTCGCGGATTGGATTGTCACCGTTGTCATGTCCTCGTCCTCGTGATTGGGACTTTTGATCGTCGGCTATTACAGCGCACGCGAGTGCGTCTATTAAGCGCGTATGGCGCGGCAAAAATTTCCAAGCGGAATTCGTCAATTAGGCGCACACGCGCCGCCAGACGCTCGTTCCCGGGCCCCCCCGACCCCCCGCTTCTCCTCCTCCGCCCCCGAGTCTCCCCGGGCTCGCCTCCGCGTCTCTTCCTCTCGCTCTCGTTTTTTCTCCGCCGCCCGAAAAGACCGGGATAAAATAACACCTAGACACCCTCCGCTCGTCCGACCCTCTCTCGCTCGCTCGCTCGCTCGCCCTCGCTAGTTCTCGCGCGCGCGCATGTATCGATTAGTTAGCTTGACGCGCGGGGGGCGCGGGGCGTCGCGGCGCTCGCTCTCTCTCTCTCTCTATCTCTCTCTCTATCTCTCTCTGCCTATGGACCTGGACAAGCCGGCGAAAGGTGGGGATCTCTTGCAGCTTTTAATCCATCGCTCTCTCGCTGATATATCCTGCCTGTCGAGAGCCGTGCCACTGTAACGGCTCGGCGGCGAGAGCGAGTTTTATCGTCGTCTCTACCCTTCTATCTCACTTTCTCTCCGGGCTGATTCGCCGATATTCGCAATCGCCGATCGGCGAAATCGCGGAATCCGATCCGATCCGATCGACGGTTCACTCTTCCTTTCGTTTTCATTCTGGCATCCGCGGGATCGCCTCCCCCCCCGCGCTCTCGCGCCCCTCGTCATCTGGCCACCGCGTGCTCGTTCCCGCGCGCGATTTCCACGCAGCTACCATTGTTTTCGATAAGTACAAATGTAACTATGGTCTACAGTTGTACCTCTCAGACTCGTCGACGCGAGCTTTACAACTCTCGCGTATCGATCCTCGCGAACATTTAATTAATTGATAGTAATTATAGCGTGTCTTTCTACGTTAATTGTTGTAAGGTTTTGTGCTCAAAATTATTCGATAAATAACTACTGAGAAAAAAATCTGGTTGCGTTAATTAGAATTCTGATATTCAACCAATATGTCTGTTGAAAAATGAACGAACCAGAATTCTTGTAGGAATTACCAGATGAATCTGATTAATTTCTTCTTGTTAATTCCGGTTAATAATACTAAACTCGCCAGCGCCAAGTCGTCTAAAATTTTTTCCGTCTAATCTCAAAAGTCTGTTTAATATTCTGAATTCCAACAAGATTATTGGATAAATTCAATCTAGATTATTGAATAAATTATTTTAAGTTTGTTAGAAATTAAACTGATAAACAGTGATGCAAGAAGAGGATGCAGCTCAAACACACAATCAGAGAGTTAGCATCCTCTTTCTGGCACTACTGCTCGTAAGAAAAAAAAATATACTTTGGATTTAATGTTAATACTAGTTCTTTATATACATTTCGTGGCAAATATTGAATAAGAGTTAAAAAGCAAGCAAAGAAATTAATGTAACAAGAAGTTTGATAGATCCAACCAGAGAATACTAACCAAATCCTTATAGTAAAATCTATGAAACGTTCTAGTTATAAAAAATCGAGTCTTATCATGATAACTAGAAATTCTTGTTTGATTTAATCAAAATGCCTTCAATCATATACGTCTTATTGATACAATCAAACGATTTTTCTCAGTGTACAATTGCAATATATTATTATATTAAAATATATTGATAAATTATATTGAAAATAAATGTTGATAAATTATATTAAAATATATTGCAATTTATATTAAATTTATATTAAAATTTTTTTCAAACAAAACCACACATACAGTTGAAAAATCCTTACATCTTCAAATTTCTTTAAAGCAGCAAAGAAATAAACGTTCTAGTTATAAAAAATCGAGTCTTATGATAACTAGAAATTCTTGTTTGATTTAATCAAAATGCCTTCAATCATATATGTCTTGTCGGTACAGTCGAACGATTTTTCTCAGTGCAGTGTTACGATATAATGATAAAATACATTTTTCATCGTAATCGAATGTGATTGTTATTAATCTCAATTTCTCGCATCTTTAATCTTGGAAATCCTTAAATCTATTTGGCTAATCCGCGAGAAAGCCAACGCGGGCAAGAAGCGATAATTAATTGATTCCATATTTTACGACGTACAAATCCCTCAATCTACTTGAGTAATTCCTTGGCTCCGGGGATAGACGTACGATATAGAGGACTCGGCATATAGAGAGGAAAGGAAAAAAATTGGCACATGCACGGATATCTTCTTTATCCCGTGCCAATTTTCTCTATGCGTCTCAGTGTCTCTCAAAGCAGGGATCTTCTCTCTCTCTCTCTCTCTCTCTCTCTCTCTCTCTCTCTCGCTCGCTCGCTCGCTCTCTCTCTCTCTCTCTCTCGCTCGCTCTCTCGCTCTCTCGCTCGTAAAAAGCTTGAAATAAGCCGCGATATAATCAGCGCTAGGAGGCGAGAAAACCCTTCTTACTTCTTTCGGAGGAATGAAATCGAAAGGGAGGACGACGGCCCCTCTTCCTTCTCGATGACACCCTCGCGGCAGCGTTTCCTTCGCGCGCGCGGGGCGAAACAAAATGGTGGCTGTACGGGTAAATTAAGTTTGGCACGAAAGCCGCCGCTCGTCGTCGGGAATTTCATTCCGTGTACCCGAAGTGAATCTCCTCGCTTCGGGCAACGGGAAACGAAACAAGCGTGGCGAACGCCGCGCCTGATGCCGGATGGTAACGCGATACAAGTCGGAACTTCCGCGGTTTGGATACCTCTAACGAGGTAACCGCGCCACTCTCCACGTCCAACTGCTGCGACTTATTTAACGTACAGTCCCGGATCCCCGAGCTTCTCCCTCGCCGGCTCCGAAGCCGCATCGCGCCGGATCGAGTCGAATCAGGCGGACGATTCGACTCGGGAAGGAAAGGGGCGGGAAGGGAAAGAGAGATGTACGGGTCGACGAGCTTTCTCGTTCGACTCCGGACTAGACGGTCCGTGGCGCCGTTTTCCCGCGTTACATTGAATCTTCCCCGAGTTACATAATGGCATCTATTCTGTCCGTTGCTTATCCGAGAGACGGGTAATCAGTGATATATTGTAGATTTCCTTTCGACGAGTTACGAAAGAAATCGCCGTCGTCGTTGCGGGCGATCGGGGAGCCCGTGGAATCATCCGTCTGATTAATCGCTTACATCGTGTCTCCTCGCTTTATCTCGCTTTTGATGCATGCGCTTTCCAGCGCGTCACGAATATTTAATTCTTCCTTTAACCGTGGCTCCAGCTGACGCCAGATAAATCGCCTTGTAAATGATAGTCGCATAAATGGAACGATAAGAAACATTACATTAATCTTTTGATTGAAAAAGAATGGAATGAATTTTTGCCCTCTCTCCATTTTTCCCTCCCTCCTTGTTGTTGCTATCTTTTAATTTACGATTTTAGCTTACGATTATGTCTAAATAAATGTTTGACCGTTTGAGATACATGAGAGATATTTCGTAAAAAAATATCAGTAATTTATCGCCGCTTTCTTCCACTTTTAAGACTAAAATGCCAAGTTTGGTGGGATGAACGCCAACGTTTCGATGCATGTAAACGGCAGTCGCATGTAATGTAATTGATAATAACACCGTACGGTTGTGATACTCGCCGATACTGGCGAGGAGAGGATACCTCGTGTATTTGCACCGACGTCATCCGAGGGACTCTTCCCCTATAATTTGTCAGCTTTTAAGTATAGGTGTTGTAATCGCAAATAATGGCCCTTACGCGGGTTCTTCGTCGTGTTAGTCCGTACTAATTTTCCTCGGCGTTAATGCGTTAAGTGCGCCGAGTAAGAGAGCTGTCTGCGTATCTGCCGCTTGACGTTACGTTTTGGCGAATTTACGGCAGATTGGTCGGCGGCTCATGAGTAAGATTATGGTGCGCGCGCGTGCACGATTCCGAAGAGAAGAGCATGAACAAGATTACCCAGAAAATGAGAAAGAGGAGATGTATATATATATATACGAGGGCGAACAAGTTTTCGGGTGAGTAAAGGGAATATCACCCTCTTCTACCATCTCTTCTATTCGGCCGGGCGTGTATACCTTGCTCCGGCATCTCGGTTATGCTATAATAATAACGATAATTGCGACGAACGGCAAATAGCGGAAACGACGATAACGTTGTTAAATAGAGACGTGTCGCGGCTGCTGGAAATTCATAGCGGGCAACTTACAGGGGGAGGCTGAATGAACGGACGGTACCTTCTGCGAATCGTGATGACTCTTGATTACAGAGAAGTAGTTAAACGCTTCCTCGGAGTGAATAGCGACTCGTCGGAATAGGGACACCGAGACGGTTGTAACGCCCTAAAAAAAAATCTCTGGGATTATCTCGATTAGCCGCGTTCCTAAATGATCGCGATTTCATTGACGCCGTTTACACTTGTAGCGGATGAAAGCACTTTCTCAGAAAATAATTCTGCGACATGAGATTGATTTTTCGAGCTATTTATTACAATTTAAGGAAATTGAAATAATATTCATGACTCGTGTAATATATTGATTTGGAGGAACATCATTATAATTCAAAGATTGCTGTTTTTTAGTTTTCGACGGAAAATTAATTTTATTATTTAGAAAGAGAAATTTTATTATTTTATTATTTAGAAAGAGAAATTTTTATAGTTTCAATCATCATACATTTGATGATTGTTATTATTCTTAAGGATGTTTTGTAGCTATTTTCAAAATTGAGAATTTAATGAAAATTGTACAGAATGTCCTTACATATGTTTAGAATCTTCAGTACAATTTTTAATCGATTCACTAAAGCGTTCACAAGTTATAATTGATTTTAATTTGTGTTCTTATGGGAAACGTATAACCACGTCGATTCAAATGACAACAACACATGGAAATAATATTCAGAATTTGTTTAAAATTGGCAAAACTTTAGATACAGAGGAAATATTTGATCAAATAATATTATACAAGTACTAACTGGCTAAAAAGATATTAAATATAATTCGATGAAGTTAGCCATGTATCTGTCACAAGGCGAAATTCTCTGCTAAAAGTTAATCATTTCGATTCACAAAATTCGGAATATTTCAGTAAAAACGCAATAAATATTAAAAAATACATCTCTGATTAAATTGTAATATTCCACACAATTTCTTACTCAAAGTACACCAAAAGTGGATATATTCTTCAATATTGATTTTCAGCTACTTTTTGCTGCGATTGTAAAATATCCTTAAACATTTATTTATCAATTTTATATAATTTCTAAAATAATTTTAAAAATTTTAATAAATTTTAAATTTGGGAGTACAAGCTTTTTTCCATAAATCAGCGATATTATATCCATTAAAAATGTAAAGTTTTATAAAAAAAATGCTTGTATAAACAAGAATTGCATTGTATTTCGAGCTTCCTGAAAATTGCAGATTGCTTTCTATCTTCCATAATCGCTGGCAAGCAGCCCAGGGGAGGATACAATTAGATGGGACGTGTAGTGCTTTTCTCAGTGACAAGGGTAGCACAGTCGGGTCTGGCAGATACGCATTATATACTTGGTGTCGGGAAAATTCGACGCGATATTAAGAAATTCGACGGAAAACTTAACAGTTATTTCTTCCACTTTTTAAAAGAAAATCTCTTTCGAAACTGGAGAGAGAGTGCATTATACGCAACACATACCCGGTGAACGATATTTCGACACCATCCCTGATAACACATAGATAAGGACTAGAAAGGAACCGCTCTCCTCGTGTGTCGAAAGCTTTATATTCTCGCTCCCCGAAACAATCGAGACGCACAAAAATATAGCCGAGATAACCCACGCGGATTATCCGAGACGCAGACACATCGGGAATTTACTTTCGACGGCATTTAGAGCGCTTTCCTGCCGCCTCGCCGACAGAATTCCGACCAAATAAATCGTACACGCGCGACATAATGCTCTCCCTTGGCTTGGGAAGCACAGCCTGTACAACGTGTCACCGAACCCTATATTATCCTAGCGAATTCGCGACTCGGGGAAATACCCCGGGCAGAGACCGCGCGGCGAGGAGAGTCATGTAGTCGCGCTAAATATTTCCCGGTTTAATTACACTCGGGGAATACGGGTATGTATATGCATCGGGTGTACATATACACCTAAGAACATAATCGTAAAATTCGGCCAGCCACTACGGACGGTGCTGGTGTCGCTGAAACACGCGGCGCCAGGCGGCCTTTCTCCGCGAGATCTGGCTGGTACGCCTTCGCACGCATGCACGCACGCACGCATCCACGCACGCACGCACGCACGCACGCACACGCGTTAGCCATCTCCAACGCCTACGCACACGCGTATGTGCGACACGCGCGATACGCACGTGGACACGCACACTTTCGTGCTACGGAGCGCTTCGCTCGGCCGTAAGAACGGCCGAGGGGAAAAGGGTCGGCGGAACATTTGAATACAAGTGGCCCTCATTCGCCGTAGCGCACCCCAATCAGCCGTCCCGGGAGGGAGAGAGTCGTTTTCAAATAACGTTTTTGCGACGAAACACGTCCGCGACGGAACAAAACGGAGAGAACGCTGACGAAGAAAGGACGCAAAACTACTACTCTTGGCCGGCCGGCTACCGTCGACAATGATACTCGTCTCTCGCGACCGCCTCGATTATACTTACGGCCGAACGTTTATTTCCTTCTCCTTTCTAATCCCGATCGTCCCGGAGCGACAGGGGGGCGAAGGTCCGGTCCAGTCGCTCTCGAGTATCGCATTGTCTTGAATTATTTACGGTCTATCGTCTAGGTTTATTCTTTCGATAATCGAAAAGATACAAAAACGACGTAGCAAAATTTATCGGTTTTTTTTTTATTTTTTTTAAGGATGTATTGGAGATATATTACAATCAATATGAGATCGTGAATTTTTAATTTAATATTCTTAATAACATTCTAAATCGTTATGAATTATTTCAAATTTGTTTACTTGCTCCTTTAAAAGTTATTAATTTTTGAATTTTGCGATTTTAACATAGGATCTTATGTAAACGTTCAAGAGACAGGTAATAAATTATTCACAAACTATAAAAAAACAATGATAAAAATTTCATTTTGTAATATTATATTCTTCATACATGTAAAAATGTTGCCACAAAGTTTTAAAACGATTTACTTGCTCGTTTTGAAATTATTATTAAAAAATAACTGTGATTATCGGTTTGACGCAATATTGGTGATAAAACGTGGCAACATTTTCTTAGAAATTAAGACCTGTTTATATTAAAGAATACTTTGAAGTATGATTTCGTGATTTTTAAAAAATTTTTGATCAATTAGAATTCGTATTCTGCCCAACTTTAATTTTTTAGTACTTTGGATTAACTTTTGAGACAGACGGGGTCCGTCCAATACGTCCTTAAATTTATTTTTTTTTTATTTGACCAGGATGGATCTTGTTAGCGACGGAAAGTTATATTGTTTTTGATTTTTACTGTCTATCATTCTATTTATTTGCGCTGAAGATGGCCCAAAAAAAGGGCCGAAACGTACGCGTTATTTATTTACATTGATTAAATATAATCGAGAAAATATTTAAATTGATTTAATGTAAAAAGTACGAAAAATAGTACACTACTGCACATAATATATCTGCAAAAAACCTGCTCTTACCGCCTCCATTGTATTTATGTTTAAAATTTATCGTACAAAATTGCGGAAATAAAAGAAATAAAACGCGGGCACCGAAATATTACCAAAAAATTACAAACTTCTCGAGAATAAAAATAACTCGAAGAGACCACATTTCATTCCCACGGGCAAATAGGGCAGACCCGAGGTGTACGCGCGCTTCGACATTCTCATCACACGGGAGCAAGGATAAAATTATAGCCGTTCGCGGGCACGAACAATGCGGCGTGTCAATCGCGGAGACCGCAACGGGGTGACAAAAGCGCGCGGGTGAACGGGACGAAGGGCGGGGGGGGGGGGGGAACGCGGACGGAGCAGGCGAGTAGTAGTCGGTTTCCATGTTCTATTCCTGTCGAGCGTTCCCAGTGTCGGATAACAATGGCGGGCACGGATCACCTCTTCCTTGCTCCTTGGCCTTTCCGAGTCCCTTGAAAATAGAGCGCGACCGGGAACGTGCCGTTTCGGGAGAAACACGCTCCTCGAGCTTGGACACTCGGCTCCGAAAAAAACTTGGAGTCGAGTCTTGTCGCCCGCGGCGATTTTTTTTTCCCTCGCGATTCCGCGTTAACGATCGTCTGCGTGAAAATACGATTTCCGGGGCGAGGCCCCAGATTCTTTCGGGTGCATCTCGAGCATCATCATCATCGCCATCGCCCGAAACGATTGAACCGATCCCTTTGTAACGGATCCAGCCGAGCCTGCGAGCTGTACAAACATTCGATCCTGGCCGTGAATGGGACAAAAACGTTTACCATTTTTGGGTAGGGTGTATCGCGTTACGTGGGCGTTGTTTAAAGTGCGTGTCTGTTTGAAAGAATAGGAGAAGGATTTATACGAAATAGTTTCGAAATGCGTATTATGTGTGAGATACGCGTACGTGTTCTTTTTCCGAATTCCAGAATGTCATTATTAAATATAGCACCCGCGTGAGAAGATGTTAACTTGTTTACTTAGAAAAGACAACGTACAAGCGCGCTCTTACCTCTTCTTACTGTCGCTTAAATTGGATCGTTCCGTCGATTCGATCCACCGTTTATCCACTGTTATTTTTCATGTCTGCAGATCTTAATTCCACTTATTGATTTAAGAGTACCAAAGATAACACGGTGGTATTGGATTGCTTTCATAGGATCGCTTTCCGAGAACAATTTAATTTAATTGATTTGGGTCCAAATGGACCCGAGGGGCGGATAATTCTGGCCGGACTTTGAGATGCAGGACGGAAACTTGTAAGTGTACATACGTTCCAACTTGGCGGCATTACGACTCTTCCTTAATCATTCGATAATGCAACACGATTCACACTGAGAAAAAATCTGGTTGTATCAATTAAATTCCTTCCTGTTAAATTTACCAAATTTTCTCATTAATAATACTAAACTCGCCAACACCAAATCGTCTAAAATTTTTTCCATCTAATCTCAAAAGTCTCTTTAATATTCTGAATTCCAACAAGATTATTAGATAAATTCAATCCAGATTATTGAATAAATTATTTTAAATTTAGTTTGATGGAACTTAAATTGATAAACAGTGATGCAAGAAGATAATGCATCCTCTTTCTGGCACTACTGTTTGTAAGAGAAAAAAAAAATATACTTTGCATGTAATGTTAATTCTAGTTCTTTACATTTCATGGCAAATACGATTAAGGATGTTTTGTACTTATTTTCAAAATATTGAGAATTTAATGAAAATTGTACAGAATATCCTTACATATGTTTAGAATCTTTAGTACAATTTTTAAATCGATTTACTAAAGCGTTCACAAGTTGTAAGAATTTTAATTTGCACCGAATTAACATGTGTTCTTATGGGAAACGTATAACCACGTCGATTCAAATGACAAAAACATATGGAAATAATATTCAGAATTTGTTTAAAATTTGCAAAAGTTTAGATACAGAGGAAATATTTGGTCAAATAATATAAATTATACAAGTACTAACTGGTTAAAAAGATATTAAATATAATTCAATGAAGTTAGCCATGTACAAGGCTGTCACAAGGCAAAATTCTCTGCCAAAAGTTAATCATTTCGATTAACAAAATTCGGAATGTTTCAGTAAAAACGTAATAAATATTAAAGAATACATCTTTGATCAAATTGTAATATTTCACGCAATTTCTCATACTCAAAATACACCAAAAGTGGATATATTCTTTAATATTGATTTTCAGCTACTTTTTGCTGGGATTATACAAAGCATCCTTAAATGAAAATTGTTGATAACTGTGTTCCGAGTCAAAATTCTATAATATAAAGTAAACTTTATTTGGAAGAACGATTTATAATAAAATCTAAACAGTCTAGTTATAAAAAATCGAGTCTTATATACTAGAGTTCTTTTATTTAACCAAAATGCCTCCAATCATACACGTCTTGTTGGTACAATCAAACGATTTTTCTCAGTATACAATTGCAATATATTATTATATTAAAATATGTTAATAAATTATATTGAAAATAAATATTGATAATTTATATTAAAATATATTGCAATTTATATTAAATTTATATTAAAATTTTTGTCAAACAAAGCCACACGTACAATTGAAGGATCCTTACATCCTCAAATTTTCTTAAAGGAGCAAAGAAATAAACGTTCTAATTATAAAAAATAGAGTCTTATCATGATAACTAGAAATTCTTGTTTGACTTAACTAAAATGCCTTCAATCATACACGTCTTGTTGGCACAGTCAAACGATTTTTCTCAGTGTACAATTGCAATATATTATTATATTAAAATATATTGATAAATTATATTGAAAATAAATATTGAGAAATTATATTCAAATGCAATATATTGCAATTTATATTAAATTTATATGAAAATTTTTTTCGAACAAAGCCACATATACAATTGAAGGATTCTTACATCCTCAAATTTCCTTAAAGCAGCAAAGAAATAAACGTTCTACTTATAAAAAATCGAGTCTTATCATGATAACTGAAGATTCTTATTTGATTGAACGAAAATGCCTCCAATCATACACGTCTTGTTGGTACAGTCCACCGATTTACACGATATACAGATGAACCAGTAATCGCAATCGTATCGTTTGTTATAAATTAGTAAACTAAATTCCGCGTAAAACGGCGCAATTGCTTCGCTCTCTCGGCTACATCCGCCGAGAGCGGGCGACCGAAAATCCCGACAACGACGATCAACGGTAAACGAACAAATGAATAGAATTTCGAGGCAATTTAACATACATAACGTCGTCAGCGCGTTGTAATCGACTGCGCGGGACAGCGCTCGAGTGTACATCCGGCCATTATCGGAAAACGAAGCGAACGGGCCGTGCCTTGTTCGCGTTATACAACGCGCTCCGATAAATTTTCGTCGCCCATATTCCGGGACTGCGCTGGCTAGGAGGCGAAGGCGGAGCAGCGACATAAAAGTTTATTGGGCATCTTGTCGAGAAGCGCGCGGACGAGACGAGCTTACGCCAGCTCGGGACATTCGATCGGGTCGTTTCACGCCCGGGTTGCATGCCCGAATGTCTTATCTTGTCCCGGGGCCCGGGACTTTTTTGCTTCGGGAGAATCTCTCCGCCAGAGAGAGAGAGAGAGAGACAGAGAGACAGAGAAACGTTGCCCGAACGAACCGCGGGTCGTCCGAGATGAGAGACATGCGCGCTCGCTCTCTTGCATGGGAATGGACGGGGCGTGGGAGTAAAAATGGGAATGAATGTAGAGATGGGTTGTACAAGTGGGCGTCATATTCTATTCGCGACGCTCTTGGGAGCGCGCGCTGACAAGCGAATAACTTAGCGTTAGGATTCAAATCTGTCCGTGTTCCCTGACGCGACGCGACGCCCGGTGCTTTTTCCCCCCGCGCTCGTTTCCGGATCGATAATCGATCGTCGACGCGAACCCCGTCATATCGAGGTGAATACGACGCGACGATTTATCCGCGAAGAATGGTATTTTCGATTCGAGAATAACACGTAAAATACTCCGACTCGATGTATGCCGTGGAGCTCCGGAAAACTTTTATCGATCGCGATGATAACTCGATAAAAGATCTCCGAATCCGATTAGGATTTAGGACTCGCTAAAACTGCCCGCAAGATTCCGCGTAATCTCTCATCGAAACGAATACGCGCTTACCTCTCTGCATATTTGTACGTAACGTGACTTTTCCAGAAAATAATTAACGTTTCGCGCTCGGGAAGTGGGTTGACGGATGAGGGTTAAACCGGCGCGGGATCGGCGACAGCGCAACCGCTTTTTCTCGCTCGCGAGATCCGGAGCGGCCCTGTGATCGCGTGATCGTAATTGCCGTGCTCGGGGATCGCGCCAATAATATTAGCGATGCGAGAAAGGGAGAGCGGCGTGCACGTATCATCGACGACACGAGCGAGCGCCGGCTTGTAACCCGGCACGAAACATGCCGCGTCGCGGTCCGCGTATAATTGATTGGGCAGGCTCATTGTGCGACAGTCGCCTCATTAAGATGCGACCGTCGGCGCTCACTGGCGTTCATTTATTTCATCAAGGCCCGGACCCCGCGGCCGTCCCGGCACGATCGTCGCCGATACGTGCCGTGTTGGCTGCATCAAGCTCGTCCCCTGCCCCCAATATCCTCTCTCTCTCTCTCTCTCTCTCTCTCTCTCTCTCTCTCTCTCTCTCTCTCTCTCTCTCTCTCTCTCTCTCTCTCTCTCTCTCTCTCTCGTTCGCTCACCTCGTCCCTGCCTCCCCCGCTGTTCCGTTCGCTCGCCCTCGAGCCCATGCCCATGCTTATATTACACGATGCTCTTTCGCACCGCGCCGGACTCTCGCAGTTGTTGCGTCAGTGTCAATCACCGAAATCCGCGCGCCGACGTCCCCGCTGGCGCACTTTCCAAAGTGCTTCCAAAATATGAGCGTCGGACTGAATTCCAAATACGTCGGGGGAGCGCGGACAGAGAGATAGACGCGTACACGGGGAGAGAGAGAGAGAGAGAGAGAGAGAGAGAGAGAGAGAGAGAGAGAGAGAGAGAGAGAGAGAGAGAATCGCGTTTCCAACTATTCCCTATCGTCCTGAAACTCGCTCGGGATCTCGCGAAATTACAAGCGCGCCGCGCAAATTCCGTTGCGAATTTCGGATTTATACGTCACGCTACCGCGAGAGCTTAATCCGCGCTGCGTTTTAGCCGAGTTGTTTACGACGTGGCCTCTTTCGCCGAAACTATCTCGTCACGCGGATACGTTGAAAAATTTCGCGAAGTTGTATGATAATTAAAATTACCTGCCGGCGCGCGCGCGCGCTAATTTTTTTTGTATAAACAATAATAATTTAATTAACGATAAACAACACAATTTTCCGAGAATATACAGTGAGAAAAATCGTTTTCATTGTGCCAACAAGACGTGTATGACTGAAGGCATTTTGGTTAAATCAAACAAGAATTTCTAATTATCATGATAAGACTTGACTTTTTTTAACTAGAACGTTTATTGCTTTGCTACTTTAAGGAAATTTGAGGATGTAAGGATCCTTCAACTGTATGTGTGGCTTTGTTTGAAAAAAATTTTAATATAAATTTGATATAAATTGCAATATATTTGAATATAATTTACCAATATTTATTTTCAATATAATTTATCAATATATTTTAATATAATAATATATTGCAATTGTACACTGAGAAAAATCGTTTGACTGTGCCAACAAGACGTGTATGATTGAAGGGGCATTTTAGTTAAGTCAAACAAGAATTTCTAATTATCATGATAAGACTCGATTTTTTTTAACTAAAACGTTTATTTCTTTGCTGCTCTATAGAAATTTGAAAATGTAAGGATCTTTCAACTGTATGTGTGACTTTGTTTAAAATTTTAATATAAATTTAATATAAATTGCAATATATTTGAATATAATTTATGACTATTTATTTTCAATATAATTTATCAATATATTTCGATATAATAATATATTGCAATTGTATACTGAGAAAAATCCTTTGATTGTATCAACAAGACGTATATGATTGAAGGCATTTTGGTTAAATCAAACAAGAATGTCTAATTATCATGATATATATATAAGACTTGATTTTTTTTAACTAGAACGTTTCATAGATTTTACTATAAGAATTTGGTTAGTATTTTCTAGTTGGATCTATAAAATTTCTTGTTACATTAATTTCTTTGCTTGCTTCTTAACTCAACTCTTATTCAATATTTGCCATGAAATGTATACAGGGTGTCCCATTTTAATGCCCCACCCCAAATAACTTTCTTATTTTTAATTTTAGAAAAAGATGTTTCAGACAAAAGTTGTATGGTTTCGAGGGGGACATAAGATGGTACCATTAATTTGATCTTGAAGAGTCACATGAAGGTTACGTGAAGATCATTTTCAATTTCTTAAATGGAACACCCTATATATTTTTGCATATTCTTGTAGCTTATCTCGAGAGCTTTCCAAAACACTATAAATAAACATTTTTTCATCAAGTACGTTTCGAGTAATGAGGCTTGAAATCATTTCTTAATTTTACATAAACCATAAAATATCTTGTAAAATATTCATTTTTTGATTATCTTACCTTAATACTTTTATGTACAAAATAATGAGAGAAATCCATTGGTGCAAAGAAAACATACAGTTGTTTTTAAGAAAAAAATATGTAATTTGCAATTAACAATTCCATATTTTTTCTTAAAAACAACTGTATGTTTTCTTTACACCAATTGATTCCTCTCATTATTTTGTACATAAAAATATTAAGGTAAGATAATCGAAAAATGAATATTTTACAAGATATTTTATGGTTTATGTAAAATTAGGAAATTACTTCAAGCCTCATAATTCGAAAAGTACTTGATGAAAAAATGTTTATTTATAGTGTTTTGGAAAGCTCTCGAGATAAGCTACAAGAATATGCAAAAATATATAGGGTGTTCCATTTAAGAAATTGAAAATGATCTTCACGTAACCTTCATGTGACTCTTCAAGATCAAATTAATGGTACCATCTTATGTCCCCCTCGAAACCATACAACTTTTGTCTGAAACATCTTTTTCTAAAATTAAAAATAAGAAAGTTATTTGGGGTGGGGCATTAAAATGGGACACCCTGTATAAAGAACTAGTATTAACATTAAATCCAAAGTATATCTTTTTTTTTCTTACGAGCAGTGGTGCGAGACAGAGGACGCTAGCTCTCTGATTGTGTGTATTTGAGCTGCATCTTCTTCTTGCATCACTGTTTATCAGTTTAATTTCTAACAAACTGAATTTGAAATAATTTTTCAATAATTTCGATTGAATTTATCCAATAATCTTGCTGGAATTCAGAATATTATACAGACTTTTGAGATTAGATGGAAAAAATTTGAGACGACTTGATGCTGGTGAGTTTAATATTATTAACGATAAAATTTGGTAAATTTAACAGGAAGAAATTAATCAGATTCATCTGGTAATTCCTACAAGGATTCTGTTCGTCCATTTTCCAACAGACATACTGGTTGAATCTATCAGATTCTAATTAATGCAACCAGCTTTTTTTCTCAGTGTAATAATTGTTTCTATCGGGGAAGAATGAATTTGCCAATTTACATATAATATTATTACATATCGCGATGCGAAATTCGTCTCGGACATGTCGAGTGCTTCGAGAATAGATCTTGAAATGTATTTTCCATCGTTGGAAATCACTCGCAACGGTATTTGACCGGACAATCGAGGATGTCGAATTCGCTCGCGGCCGTTGTACGTAACGGTACGGCAAACAATAGATTCGATTGATCGTTTCGTGCGCGCTAGAATTACACTTCGGGGAAGATGACTCGTTAGGCCCGAGAGCGGCTTACTCGGCGCTCGTAAAGTTGGCCTTCTTCCTTCGTCTCGCGGCGTTAACCATCCCTCGCTTCTCGACGACCGAGGCACGGTCCATTAATTGCGAGTGCTCGCGGTGAGAGAAGATTGGATTTTCGAGAAAATCGTTATCCGCGCGAGCGCGATCGAGCTCTTTTCAACGTTAAATAATTCATTCGATTCGAAGGGAGAGGTGAAACTTTTACATTTTGCCAAGCTTGTATTTGTTTCGGGCTCGAAACAAATTAAACGAAACATAAAAGAGTGTCCATCCTTTCATTTATTTATATATTGAAATCGGTGCAGACGGTTTCTAGCGTATCATTTATGACGATGGAATGAATAGAAAGAGGAGAATATTCATGGCGGTAAATGGGGGATAAATTTATCGAGCGAAATAACGAATTTTCGAGATATCCATTGGAGATGTAATTTTTCGCGCGCGGAATGTCTAATGGTACATATAAAAATAGTAGGGTTGCACGAGATATCAAGATATTGTCTTGTCTTGTCTTGAATTTCAAGACAAGATCAAGACAAGATTTTTTTAAATTAGTTATCAAGACAATATCAAGACTAAGACTAAGATTATTAGTCTTGTCAAGATTATTGATTCTCGAGAAAACTAAAATATTTATATTTGTAAATGAAAAAAATCACTATATACAAATAAAAAAAAATTTTATTCAATAAAAACTTTTATATTAATAAATTTAAAAGCATTTAATATTAATACAGTATAACATTTTTATAAATTAGAAATCAAACTCGCAAATTTTAGACATTAAAGAGCATTTCACCCAGAAATTGATGCACATTAGTGCTTTTAAAGATTTACTTCGTAATCTATTTTTTGACATAGAGTTTCTGTTGAGAAAAGTCTTTCTACTGGCACGGACGAGACAGTTGAACTTAAAATGTCTCGAGCCATTTTTAACAATGTGGAATAAATACGAACCTGATTTTTTTACCACTCCAAAATATTCATATCTGCACATTCCCTTGGAGCCTTAAATAGTTATTAATTTCCGTTTTCCATGAACCAGTAAATGTTTTTTTATGTAAGTAGACGGCATTTATATCGATTACATAGTAATAATTATAATTAAAATACAATACAATAGTAATAATTATTTCAAATTATATTACAAAAATTATGTTAAATATTATTTAAATAATTTTTGAATATTATATAAAAAATTGTTAATAACACTCAAGACCAAGATTTAAATTTTTCAAAATTTTCCATACCAATACAATATATTTACGAGTATTGTCTTGGGTCTTGCGCGACCCTAGAAAATAGAAATTTCTACATTTCCCTAATGCTCGAGCGACGCGATTCAAACTCGATTGCCGCCCTAAGCAATCGCTTGATTTCCGCTACAACTGTTATTACGTCAAGTACATTTTATAGGTATATCACAAGCACGCGGCATATATAATCTTACCTCTGTACTATCATTTCAAGCGTGTTCGTGAAATTCGCCGCGCTCAAAGGATGTGCGGGCTCGCGCAATCGTGAGTCCGAGCCGGCCCCGCGGAGGCCTGTGTGCGTCTGCTGAACTCCGGGGTTAATCCCGCGTTCACAAACGGTCCCGGCAACAATAATACGCCGCGAGACGTATCGTTTGCGCGCGAAGAAGCAACCGCGCGCGCGGGTCGCGGCGGGGTTACCGGCTACGAGCGATGCAATTGGAATCTCTCGGAACGGTCTTTAGGCGACGTAAAGTAGTATCCTCCCGCGCGTGCTCGCGCGCGCGCGCCAGGAGAGAGAGAGAGCGAGAGAGAGGATCTCTCGCCGGAACAATAACCGGACAAACCGCCACGGCTTCGCCGTCTCCGTCTCCGTCGCCGTCGTCGCCGCTCACGGCTCGGTGAGCGTAATTTATATTCAAATGAGTATGCGCTGCATGCCGTCGCGCAGCCACGTTCAGGGTAGCGCTACAGCTTTCTCTTGCCTTTTGCAACGCCTCCGAGCATGGCGTCGAAGTCGCGTTATCGATACCCGGCTTTTACGGAACACGCGGCCCGATATGACGGATGTGGGGCGGGAGGGGAGAGGGGAATCGGAGCCGCACGTAAGCGCGACTGTCGGGGACGTGTCTCTCGCGGGATAAGAGCCCTCGTAATTACCCAGGTGGATTTATCGCGGCGCCGTGCGCGCGAAATCGAGAAAAAGTCGAGACGCTCTCGTCCGGGGGAGGAGGGCGGGAGGGTCCGGATGAATTTTACGCTGATACGGGACGGACTAATTGCCGTCCCCGACTATCGGAATATCGGGACGACGACGACGACGACGACGACGACCCGTTTTGTCGTTTTGTCCCGGGAAGCGTGATCTTTGACGCCGCGATCCATGTCGGGATGTTGTTTCAAACGGGTTTCATTGGCGACGTTTTTGCAGTTTCACCGATCGATTCTCCGAGTGCTCCGAGATTGTTGCGGAAAATACCAGAGTCGCGGAGCGTTGACAGCGCGAAGCTGTTCTTTCGGTCACGTAGTACACGATGTTACTTTATAGCCCCGAAGCGCTGAAAAGAAGCTCGGATGTTTATGCTTAAAGTGCTCGCTGACAAAACACGCCTGGTATTTTTCGCACGGGGGAGAATGACGGCAGAGGCCGGCACTCAAAGGATTAATCACGATGAGAACGAAAGGGTATCGCGGAGAAAAAAAATTGCGAGCGTCAGATTTATCGGATGTAATGTCAGTGTCAGGAACTTTACATCGAGATAACGACATTGTTATTACGTTGAATAACGCGCTCTAATAAATGATTAGTGTTACACTGAAAAAAATATCTGGTTGCATTAATTAGAATTCTGGTAGATTCAACCAGTATGTCTGTTGGAAAATGGACGAACCAGAATTCTTGAATTACCAGACGAATCTGATTAATTTCTTCCTGTTAATTTTACCAAATTTTCCGGTTAATAATACTAATCTAGCCAGCACCATGTCTAAAATTTTTTCCATCTAAACTCAAAAGTCTGTTTAATATTTTGAATTCCAACAAGATTATTGGATAAATTCAATCCAGATTATTGAATAAATTATTTTAAATTCAGTTTCTTAGAAATTAAACTGATAAACAGTGATGCAAGAAGAGGACGCAGATAAAACACACAATCAGAAAGTTAGCATCCTCTTTCTGGCACTACTGCTCGTAAGAAAAAAGTATACTTTGGATTTAATGTTAATAGTAATTCTTTATATACATTTCATGGCAAATATTGAGTACGAGCTCAGTTAAGAAGCAAGCAAAGAAATTAATGTAACAAGAAATTTGATAGATCCAACCAGAAAATACTAACCAAATCCTTATAGTAAAATCTATGAAACGTTCTAGTTATAAAAAATCGAGTCTTATATTATGATAACTAGAAATTCTTGTTTGACTTAACTAAAATGTCTTCAATACACGTCTTGTCATGGCAGAGTCAAACGATTTTTCTCAATGTACAATTGCAATATATTATTATATTAAAATATATTGATAAATTATATTAAAATATATTGCAATTTATATTAAATTTATATTAAAATTTTTTTCAAACAAAGCCACATACAGTTGAAGATCCTTACATCCTCAAATTTCCTTAAAGCAAAGAAATAAACGTTCCTTAAAGCAAAGAAATAAACGTTCTAGTTATAAAAAATCGAGTCTTATCATGTGATAACTAGAAATTCTTGTTTAACTAAAATGTCTTCAATCATATACGTCTTGTTGGTACAATCAAATGATTTTTCAGTGTACAATTGCAATATATTATTATATTAAAATATATTGATAAATTATATTAAAATATAATTAAAGTATAATTTAAATAATAGATAAATTATATTAAAATATAATTAAAGTATAATTTAAATAATAGATAAATTATATTAAAATATATTGCAATTTATATTCAATTTATATTACAATTTTTGTTCAAACAAAGCCACACATACAATTGAAAGATCATCCTCAAATTTCCTTAAAACAGCAAAGAAATAAACGTTCTAGTTATAAAAAATCGAGTCTTATCATGATAACTAGAAATTCTTGTTTAACTAAAATGCCTTCAATTATATACGTCTTGTTGGTACAATCAAACGATTTTTCTCAGTGTACGTTTATATCGAAACCCGTTGGTTTCGTTTACTTCTATTATTTTCACATTACGATAATAATTCTGCAGCGAAACGTCATATGAAATTTGACGCTTTTCATTCGCTCGCGAACGAAAACAAAGAGACAAGACTCTCTTAATGTAACGAGGGGATAATGCATATTTTAACGTTCGGGAAATTGTTTACTTTTCAAGATATCGATTCGATCGTACGTTTTATCGGCGAGTTTAAATGGTAGAACCATCGCATTTAGCGGAGCGCGCGTCCGAGAGCTGGCTTTTCACGGAATAACAATTCCGAACAGCACGGATTTGTCGTTACATCGCGTATTTTTAAACATGCGCGTAAAAAATACATTGCGTAAATCAGATCGTGGCTATATTTTAGCGGCGCCCTTCCACTTCTGCAAACGTACATCTCAATTTTACATCGCGGTCGTTGTCCCCCTTCAATTACAGATCCGCAGCGATAAGATTCGTGCGCCAGCCGGCCGCTGGGAAATGGCGCGATTTTACGAGTCGCGCAGTGTCGCGTCGTAAAATCATAGTATCGTGCCTCTCGTCCGGAGGACGACCGTTAAAACGACATCACGAGCGAATGATGGCTCGTTTCGCTAAACGGCCGCTTAAAATCCCTCAAATCTCGTACTTTTCGAGAAAGTACAATTGCTCGGTATAGCGCGATTACCGCGGACGCTTACCGAATTTGCCGAATTGCCAAGTGATCGCCGATCGGCAGCCTCCTCCCTCCTCTGTTTCGTTCCGTCGACGACGAATCGCGTTCGCGAGCCAATCGTACGCCAGGCTCACCGGCGGCCAAAGATAGAATCTTCGACTTTTTATATCGAGGCGAGGGAACGAGCGACCGGTGCACACATACACACGCGTGTCATTATCCGGGGCGCTTACCGTTGCATTATTCCGTAACGATATGCACGCTGCTGGGCGAAAAATTCCTGCAGACTACGCGTCGTCGACCGGCGCGGCAGCTTCGGGCCAAAACGAGAGGAAGAGAATGAATAAGAGATAGACGGATAGATAGGGAGAGAGAGAGGGGCGGGAGGGGGCAGGGAGAAAGACAACGAGGAGCCGCGGAGCCATTACCGGAGAGAGAAAAGGTGAAAAGGGGACAGCGGAGAGGCAAGAGTGGCCGCGCACGATGCGGAACACCGTGATTGCTAAATAATCGATGCCCGCGAGCAACTGTGCAAATGGAGCGAGATACACGATGCACGATGTACTGAATACTCGCCTAAACTCTCTCGCGCATCTCTCTAGATGCTCCAAGAGGGAACGCCGCTCTCAGCGACGAGAAGAAACGTCCCGAGTATCGTCGAACAACTGCCGCGCCCGTCCGTCGTCGTTAACTGTCATCGAGGCGACGTTAAAAAGTTTCACACAAGCCGCCTTGAAGATCCTTCAGAGTTGCAGCAGCGCGTTTTCTTTCGTCCACTTATTTTCCTTTATCCTTAATCATCTCTCATTCGAGAGATCAATCTTTAAAAAGTTCCTTCAGTTTCTACACTGAGAAAAATCGTTTGATTGTATCAACAAGACGTATATGATTGAAGGCATTTTGATTAAATCAAACAAGAATTTCTAGTTATCATGATAAGACTCGATTTTTTATAACTAGAATGTTTATTTCTTCGCTGCTTTAAGGAAATTTGAGGATGTAAGGATCTTCAACTGTATGTGTGGCTTTGTTTGAAAAAAATTTTAATATAAATTTAATATAAATTGCAATATATATTTTAATATAATTTATTATTTTAATTATATTTTAATTATATTTTAATATAATAATATATTGCAATTGTACACTGAGAAAAATCGTTTGATTGTATCAACAAGATGTATATGATTTCATCAAGGCATTTTGGTTTTAACCAAAATTCTTATTTGATTTATCAAACAAGAATTTCTAGTTATCATGATAAGACTCGATTTTTTATAACTAGAACGTTTCATAGATTTTATTATAAGGATTTGGCTAGTATTTTCTGGTTGGATCTATCAAATTTCTTGTTATATTAATTTCTTTGCTTCTTAACTCGTATTCAATATTTGCCACGAAATGTATATAAAGAACTAGTATTAACATTAAATCCAAAATATATTGTTTTTCTCTTAAGCAGTAGTGCCAGAAAGGGGAGCTCTCTGATTGTGTGTGTTGAGTTGCATCCTCTTCTTGCATCACTGTTTATCAGTTTAATTTCTAACAAACTGAATTTAAAATAATTTATGCAATAATCTGGATTGAATTTATCCAATAATTGTGTTGGAATTGAGAATATTAAACAGACTTTTGAGATTAGATGGAAAAAATTTTAGACGACTTGATGCTGGTGAGTTTAGTATTATTAACGAGAAAATTTGGTAAATTTAACAGGAAGAAATTAATCGGATGCATCTGGTAATTCCTACAAGAATTCTGGTTCGTCCATTTTCCAACAGACATACTGGTTGAATGTACCAGAATTCTAATTAATGCAATCAGATTTTTTCTCAGTGTATACGCAGAAAAAAATGGACATTCTTGTTTTGAAAATATATTTAATTTTAAGATGAAAATCTTCAAACTAAATATATTTTAGAGATTATATTGCGTTAATTTAAAACATATTTAATTATTTAAATAATTGCTTACTTGAATGAAGCCATTTTATACAATTTAGTCAAGAAAAATATATTCTTATGATTTAATTTTCTTGAATGGAAAAGAAACATTGTTGGATAAAAAATAACATTTTTAAATCAAAGATTATAATTTTCTTAAAATAGAATTAAATAATTATATATTTTTTAAGGTGACAATTACAATATTAAAATAAGACTACAATATTGTCGAAATTTAAAATTATTAATTTCTTCTAAGAAGATTATAAATTGTTGCGTATATACGAAACAATGAACGCGTTAGTTTTTTAAGTATATAAGTTTTGATTCGACACTTATTTTTTTCTGTGTAATTTTATAGTAAAAAATTCTGCATATTGAAAAGACGGCAAGTTTAAAAATTAAATTGTATGTCACGGAAAAATTTAATTTGTATACTAAAAACACAGATTAGAGTCTGACGATAATGGTGACACACGAGAGAGAAAATGTGATCGTAGCCGATATAAGCATGAAAATAAGTGAATACCGCGGGGCCTCAAAGAACCCGCGCGCTCCAAGGGTTAAGAATGTTATCACCGTCATCATCGTCGTCGTGCTCGTTATTATGTATAACGAAGCCGCCGTAAACTTGACGTCCATTAGATCTCTCTCGCGTGATCGTTGTTGTCACACAAGCGTTTCGTCTAAAGGCAGCCTGCGCGCACGGGACCGGTAATAGATATTATTACCATCCCGCGAGCGAAGGAGAGAATACCCGGAGTGATACTTTTTAGAAGGCGATACGAAATTCGATGCCGGGAATCGATCGTAACTCGACAAAGGACCGCACGATCTCCGAACGGAACGCGACACGATTTGCTTTTCGCAAACATGATAGTTCGAAAAGCGCGTAAAACCATCGGGAACGTCGGGAATTGTCCAAATTTACCGCCCATCCCTTCCATGGGAATCTCATTTTCGGAATGTTCGTATTGTAGATTGAGAGAGGACGCGAAAAGGGCCGGGCAGAACGAAAGAGCGGCCGAGGCGGGGGGAGGAGGGGGGAGAGGAAAGACGTGTGTAGGATCGGGATCGCATTTGTCACTCGTATCGGTTCGCGCGAACCGAAGACAGAAGTCTCATTCGCGTCCCGGAATAGATAGCTGGACCCTTTTCCACGGATTTAAACGACGGCGGAAACTCGATAAGCCGACGCCGTCGAACCGCCCTCCCAGGGGGGACGGAAAGGGGCGGGGAGGGGAGAGGAGGGGGAGGAGGATTGGATCGCTCCCGCGCTTCTTCTCTCCGGAAGTAGAATTTATACGCCGAGAGGAGGGAAGGAAGTCGGAGTCGTCCGGCCGGAAAATATCGATCGCGATTTCAACTCCGCGATTGTCCGATTGACTCCGGCGCGGCGGAAAGGAAGCGGTTTCAACATCGTAACGTCCTTCTCTCCCGTCCGTTTTCCGCGTGCCATTTAATTTTATGATCGGTAGGTCACGCTCCCCCGACTCCCCCCTCCCCCTCCGCCCGCCCTTCCGACTCGGTGAGAACATTCGTCCGATCGAACGAGAGAGCATCGGCCGCATCGCGCGACGCTTCTCTTCCTGTCGGCGGCATTGTATCGATATCGAATGTACTGCATTTTTCATTAGATCGATCGTGAATTCCGCGGCGTACGAGCTGCCGCAAAATTTCAATTTTCCGGCGATCATCGAGACTTTATTGCTCCTTTACTCGAGAGAGCCACCTCTCTATTATCACTTCATTTTTCGTACCTCCAATTATGTCATTTTGATCTATTTGTTGAGAAAAATTATTACCTCGCCTTTTTATGCGATCTAAGTGATTTTCCTCCCTCCCGGGATCGGTAACGCTTTCAATTGAACAGACATCGAATGCGTCTTATACTATCGAGCCATTTTGACATCCATGAACCATTCAATCGCTCATTTATACATTATACCAGTGAAATAACCTTGAACCCACGCATTCTGTTTAAGCATGAATAGCCTGCCCGCTGACCAGGGATTACCGGGGAGCGGGGCAAGGGGGGAGATTCCGATGAAAGTGTACAGGGGAAGAGCGGAGACATAAATATACCGCGCGCAAAAAAAAATATCGATGTCGAATCGCGAGAGCACCACCCTCCCTTTCCCTTGGTAATATCGGGAGGGGCGAGTGTGTCGAGCAGTTTTAGCAGTCCGTACATTCTCGCAGGATGTATGAAATAATCGCGAGAGACCACGCGCGCTCGCCCACCCTTAAATCGCGCGACAAACAAACTGCCGTGTAAGCGCATTTCGGTGTTCGCGAAATATACTACGCGCGAGGAGAGGGGCAGAGACGCCGGGCGCGTGCACGCGCGCGTAAATTCACGGTACGGCGGTGTTCAGAAAAATGTTTACCCCCGCCCCCCCCTCCTCTCCGCGCCCCGCGTCCCCCCCGAACAGCGGCGGCGGTTCTTTACGAGCTAATGCGTATAGGACGAGTTAATTAATCGGACGGCCTAGCTAAATTCATGGCGCGCGGAGCCATCGGCTGTCGGTGATCCAGAATGTCTGTACGTCCGCGCGCTGTTTCGAGGGGGGATAACTGGCAGAAGGGGGTCCAGCCGGTGGGAGCGTGTGCGGTCTACGGGGTGTCCCGGATCTACCTTTCGCATTTGTATTTTCCAAGAGTTTCGCTCGAACATTATCGCAAGTTGATAAAGCATCTTGATATCGGATCTTTAAAATTGTAAATTAATTTTTTTTTCAAACTTACACTGAGAAAAAATCTTGCATTAATTGGAATTCTCGTAGATTCAAGTATGTCTATTGGAAAATGAACGAACCAGAATTCTTGTAGGAATTACCAGATGAATCTGATTAATTTCTTCCTTAAATTTATCATTTTCTGGTTAATAATACTAAACTCGCCCAGCACCAAGTCGTCTAAAATTTTTTCCATCTAATCTCAAAAGTCTGTTTAATATTCTGAATTCCAACACGATTATTGCATAAAATTCAATCGAGATTATTGAATAAATTATTTTAAGTTCAGTTTGTTAGAAATTCAACTGATAAACAGTGATGCAAGAAGAGGATGCAGCTCAAACACACAATCAGAGAGTTAGCGTCCTCTTTCTCGCACTAGTGCTCGTAAGAGAAAAAAGATATACTACTTTGGATTTAATGTTAATACTAATGTTTTTATACATTTGATGGCTAATATTGAATACGAGTTAAGTTAAGAAGCAAGCAAAGAAGTTAATCTAACAAGAAATTTTATAGATTCAACCAGAAAATACCAAATCCTTATAGTAAAATCTATGAAACGTTCTAATTATAAAAAATCGAGTCTTATCATGATAACTAGAAATTCTTGTTTGACTTAACTAAAATGCCTTCAATCATACAGGTCTTGTTGGCACAATCAAACGACTTTTCTCTGTGCACAATTGCAATATATTATTATATTAAAATATATTGATAAATTATATTGAAAATAAATATTGATAAATTATATTCAAATACAATATATTACAATTTATATTAAATTTATATTAAAATTTTTTTCAAACAAAGCCACACATATAGTTGAAAGATCCTTACATTCTCAAATTTCCTTAAAGCATCAAAGAAATAAACGTTCTATTTATAAAAAATCGAGTCTTATCATGAATAACTAGAAATTCTTATTTGATTTAACCAAAATGCCTTCAACCGTATACGTTTTGTTGGTACAATCAAATGATTTTTCTCAGTGCATTTAAAATAAAAGACAAATTTATGTCTATTGGCGCCTCTTTAAAGAGCCGTGCACCTCTAATTATTTTTAATTATTTTTCAATAGTTATAATTTGAGAATTATTGATTTTTGATATTATCATCATGGAAAAAACGATTCTTTCTTTCGAAAATTTTTGTTTACAAGGGCTGACGTCGAGTAAGTCCGGGACACCCTGTACAAGGGCTCGTCGCCTATACCACGTATGCGTTGCATCCTCGCCGAGTGTCTCGTCCTCTGTGTGTTCGTCGGTGATATATGTGCACGAATGCGTCGGAGGGCCACGCCTACCAACACCGTGGCTTAATTGAGTGATCGAGTGGTCTTGCGATGCGTTGGCACCCCTGGACCCCGCAAACCAGATATCGTCGATCCACGTACACTGTTCCGGGAATCTAACGTACAAAAGGTCTCAGCTCTGTCGTTTGAGTGTGTCGATTCTTTTTGTCGTCTGATAGCTGAAGCAAGACTAAAAAAGAGACAGCTGCGTCTCGACATTGGAAGATTAGCGGCCAATAATTTTTTTTCCCTTTTTTTTTTGAGACGATTCGAGGAATATTTATTCGATTGATTAGACAAAGGCGAACGAGCTCATCGCGTACAGCGAGAAAGCGACGACAGTTTCACGATCGAAATGGTGTTTAGATTAAATTGAAATTAGATCAATCAAGAAACGGCGATATGTAGTCTCAAGTGGGACTGTGCAATACCCGACACTATCTAATGCACCCTATACTATTCCGGGAATTCGACGCGTAAAGGACTCCATTCCCATCGGGTTTCAGCTCGGGTGCCAATTGCTTGTTCACTGGCCTGGTAGCGCCTAGATCGGCTACGAAACAGCTGCGTTCTTAGAGGTACGCCGGTCAATAATTTTATGCAGAAACGGGAGGCTTGTATTACTTATTTTACATTGACATCTCACATATTTATAATTCTACTATATACAGATGAACGGAAAACGAAGCTGAATAAAAATAAAATTAGTAAAAATATCTTGAAACTGTCGGTCGTGCGTGTCTCCTCTTTTTTCTCTCGGCTTTTAAAATTTATTTCAGTTTTTCCAGTTTCATATTTATGATATATGATCAAAATTTTAATATATTTCACTTCGTGTATCACATCCTTCTCTCTGTTTTTTTTTCTTGACTTATTAAAACTTTAAATTCAACGTTGTACTATTAATAATATTTCGTTCAATTTGTCGTAATTTATTCAATCAGTATTGATGCGAAAAACATGAAATTTACGTATTTTTCTACAATATATGATACCCCGAATAATTGAAAGCAAAATATTTGCGATGTTAAAAATGAAAGATGCAAAAATGCGCCCTAGTTTTCGAAAACTGCAAATGCAGTTTTTTTTCTCGTATTTGCGCGCGAACCAGCACAGTCATTCGTTACACTGCACATTACGCTGTTCCCGAGGTAACAACCGTCGACGCGAAAAGCCACCTCCGTATGTGAACGTCATCGCGCATGAAACACAGACCGATGCATTGTTCTCGGGTCCTCGTCTTCCACGACACACGTGGGCCGTGTGTTGCGGCGACGTGAGCGTGAATTAAGCGATCTTGGGTCAGTAATTTGCCGCCGCTGCGTTTCTCCCTCTCTCTCTTTTCCTCCCGCGGAATTGTACCCTCCTGTAATGCACACGCCGAGAGAGGAAAATTGAGTTAACCAGTCTCACACACCGTTAATCGACGCTGAAACGCGTCTGTCCTGTGCCCCATCATCCCGCGTGCGTTGCCATTCAACAATGCAATCTTCATCATCTTCATAATTCAACCTCGGACGACGATGATACCTTGGCCATTGCCGCAGAAGTTGCGTCGCGATAAAATTCTACGTAAAATTACACGTTAGAAACATTACAGGCAGTTGGATAAGATAAACTGCGCTCTTCAAACTAACAGCGACAAAGAGAATACTTTTGCCGAGGGATGGCGGAGATCTGAATACACACTGAGAAAAATCGTGATTATATCAACAAGACGTATATGATTGAAGGCATTTTGGTTAAATCAAACAAGAATTTCTAATTATCATGATAAGACTCGATTTTTTAGAACTTTAGAACGTTTATTTTGTTGCTACTTTAAGGAAATTTGAGGATCAAAGGATCTTTCAACTGTATGTGCGGCTTTGTTTGAAAAAAATTTTAATATACATTTAATATAAATTGCAATATATTTTAATATAATTTATCAATATTGATTTTCAATATAATTTATCAATATATTTTAATACAGTAATATATTGCAATTGTACACTGAGAAAAATCGTTTGATTGTATCAACAAGACGTATATGATTCTAGCCATTTTGGTTAAATCAAATGAGAATTTCTAGTTATCATCAAGACTCGATTTTTTTATAACTAGAACGTTTATTTCTTTGCTGCTTTAAGGAAATTTGAGGATCCAAGGATCTTTCAACTGTATGTGCGGCTTTGTTTGAAAAAAATTTTAATATACATTTAATATAAATTGCAATATATTTTTATATAATTTATCAATATTGATTTTCAATATAATTTATCAATATATTTTAATATAGTAATATATTGCAATTGTACACTGAGAAAAATCGTTTGATTGTATCAACAAGACGTATATGATTCTAGCCATTTTGGTTAAATCAAACGAGAATTTCTAGTTATCACGATAAGACTCGATTTTTTATAACTAGAATGTTTAATAGATTTTACTATAAGGATTTGGTTAGTATTTTCTGGTTGGATATATCAAATTTCTTGTTATATTAATTTGTTTGCTTGCTTCTTAATTTAACTCGTATTCAATATTTGCCATGAAATGTATATAAAGAACTGGTATTAACATTAAATCCAAAGTATATTTTTTTTCTTTTACGAGCAGTAATGCGAGAAAGAGGACGCTAACTCTCTGATTGTGTGTGTTTGAGCTGCATCCTCTTCTTGCCTCACTGTTTATCAGTTTAATTTCTAACAAACTGAATTTAAAATAATTTATTCATAATCTGGATTGAATTTATCTAATAATCGTGTTGGAATTCAGAATATTAAACAGACTTTGAAATTAGATGGAACAAATTTTAGACCACTTGATGCCTGCGAGTTTAGTATTATTAACCAGAAAATTTGGTAAATTTAACAGGATGAAATTAATCAGATTCATCTGGTAATTCCTACAAGAATTTTGGTTCGTCCATTTTCCAACAGACATACTGATTGAATCTACCAGAATTCTAATTAATGTAATCAGATTTTTTCTCAGTGCATAATTTAATATTTATGGCTCCTAAATAAATGGTCGTATTACAAAAAAAATTCCGCCGTTATTCCAATTAAATGGCAAATAGACATATCTTTATTCTCGAAAGTAGCATTAGTTTCGGAGAATTGGAAATATAAAGACGGTAGAAGATGCAGGGCTGACACAGGGCTGACTGCGTATTCGTGAATTCTCACGGATTAACGAGCATATGTCGAGAGTGAGCCGCGTCTTTGATGTTTGGCGGCAAAGTGAGAAATACGGTGCCGCGTCTGGCGTTCACCTTGAAACTTTCCGTAACGTGCGAGATCCCGTTGACGGGTCTTCGTGGAATCCTTGATGAGGCAGTTATCCTACGTGATGACTGGGAGGCGCGCGATACATCTGACGTAATCACGAGTGCGTCTGGTTGACGACGACGACGAGGACGACGACGAGGAGTTACAGATACGCGTCACGCAGAGAGACATAAACGTCTGGTTGGGTCTGGTCTCTTTCTGTGAGGCGTGAAACGAACATCAGCGACCGTTTATCGATCACGCGATGGATGTTTATATTCTACAGACGGGCGTATTTATACGCGATCACGCACGGACGAAGATGTCCCGTGTTAACTTTTAGCACTAATTGAAGATGACAGTAATCATTTATATTACGGGTCTAGAAAATTGAAGGTTTGAATCTAGCAATCGGTCGAATATTCGAAAAGGACGTATCTATTTTCATGTTTTGACGAAAAAAAAATAAAGAATATAAATGCAGAAAGTTTGCACGTATAAAATTTTGTTCTAAAAAATTGTTTAAATTATTATTTGCAAATTTGATATATATAATTATCAATTTTAATAAATTTTATATAAATTTTATATAAATAAATTTTTTGTAAAATTGATAATTATGTATATCAAATTTATATATAAAATTTATATATAAATTTTATATACATATAAATTATATAAATTTGATACACATAATTATCAATTTTACAAAAAATTTATTTATATGAAATTTATTAAAATTGATAACTATGTATATCAAATTTATATAGATTAAAAAAAATGCGTCTATCTTCATCTCATCAATTTCACCCCGTATTTAGTATTTAAGGGAATTTTATTTTATTTTATTTTTTTTATTTTCATCTATTTCACACACAATTCATATCGCGCGACGCGTGATAATAATCAGACTACAGATTTCGGTAGATGCGAACGTGCAATTTTCTCTTTTATTTGGCTAATACGAGAATCGGGTAAATGTCAACGCGGGCCGACAATCGGGAGCCGGAGCGGCGTTTAACATTAAACACGTAGAGTACGCGGGACCGAAGCGCGATGCGGGGAAAAATGTGCGTTAATGGCGACACGACAGAAATCAATCCATCGCCGACGCGATCGCTTAGCGTGGGTCGATCGTATCTCATAATAGGAAGTCCGTGTTGCCCCGCTGCTAGGCTCTCGTACCTGCTATTCTCCGACAAGAGTCGGCATAGAGCGAAAGAGAGAGAAAGAGAGAAATGGAAAGAGGGAGATAGATACACAGAGGGGGAGTTTACGGTAGTCGTTTGTTTCTGCCCGAACCGGTCTTGCCCAGTGGATTCTCGTCCCGGCAACGTTATCGCGTGCTGACCCGACTACGAAACCTGGCGTGCCACGAGGGAAAGAGAGAGAGAGAGAGAGAGAGAGAGAGAGAGAGAGAGAGAGAGAATGGAGAATGGAGAACGCGTAATCGTAACAACAGCTTCTTCGGATAATCGATCGATTCGAGACCGGGAGCGAGTTTCCCGCCGCGTTTCCGCAAGACACGGCGAAACGATACTAACCCCGAGCGCGTGCGGCGCCAGGAAACGGGGGATGAAAAGATCCGGCCGAGAGAGACGGAGAACGGAAAAGCCGGAGAGAGCCCGTCTTCTCTCCTTTCCTTCCCATCCCTCCGACCGGGGCTCCCTCCCCGTCCTGTGGGGCTACCCACGGCCTCCATCAATAAACTTCAGCTACTTCGTTTTTCCCTCCGCCTCCCCCATTCTCTCTCTCTCATTCCGCGGAATGGCACCGGCGGAAAGCGTTTCGGGGGGGAAAAAGATATTTTCTCGACAACGCGCGCGCACACACACACACACACACACACACACACACACACACACACACACCACCGCATTCTTTCTCTGTCTCTCTTTTTCTCCTTTATCTCCGGCCTCTGGGTAATCCCCACAGGAGCGTGAAGTAGCTTCGGCACAAGGGGCGTTTCGCGGAAGGAACACCAAGAGTCTCGAAGGGGCGAGAAAAGAGACGCTGGCGAGGGGCAAGATGCGAGGGTCGAATTACAATTCGGCGAATATGCGGTCGCGTCGCCTTTCTTAATATCCCTAACTTAATCTACCTGCGCGCTCGCGCGCATCTAGAGAGAGCGTGGGCGTGAATTCATGTTGAAAACGGAGTTTCTTGATCTCGCGCGCGCTCAACTTGCTCCGGCCGGATTCTTCATTTCGATGCCTCCGCCTTCCTCGGCTCTCCTCCTCTCCGCTCCCGGAGATATTAGTAAAGGGATAATTCTTGTTCCACTCGAAGGAATTCCGTGTACGCATTAAGCATTGTCCGCCGTGCGGGATATTTCGTACGTGGCACGTGTATTTTTTTCTCCCCTCTCCCCTTTTTTTCCTCCCTTTTCGTCGCGGTCTAAAAAGTTATTCCAGTGAAAGCTTTCACGTATGGACAAATATTCTACATGGCTGTGTAAATTTGCTCAGCTCGCTTCTACCTTCGTTAATTTATGCAGTGTGTGTACAGCGCATCGGGTGCGAGATACCGTATTTATATTATATATAGCGAATATATATTGCGTTGTTCGATGAAAACTTTGAGTCAAATTTTATTTTATTTTTTTTTTATTTTTCGCTCGAAAAAATTTTCATCATTACTAATCAACATGGTACTTCCGACATTTGTTTGCATTTTAATTATAACGCCGGCCATTTAGAACATTTCTCAAATTCGACTCGCTAGAATGTCCTTTATCCAGAACACGTTTCCTTCGAAATTCCAACGCGTAGCGCGTTGGAAGGTTTGGGCGTATCGATATGAATAACCGTACCTAGTCATATGGATACGATAATCGTCTCATTCACAACTTCCGTCAGTTATCTCCGCGAGTGCCTCGGCACGTCAGTTTTCCGAAGGCGTCGGCATTCGAGCGGGCGAGGAAGCCGGAGGAGGAGTTGCAGATACAAATTGCCGCTTCCTTTCATGCGAGTCTACGTAACATCGAGGTGGAATATTGCGAGTCGGCCGAATAGTACCGATAAACGAATAAACGCCGAGAGATTCGAGATACCGGCCGCGTGCCGGTATATTTCTCGCCGGTGGCCGCCGCCCGGTGAATCTAGATAGGAGAGCGAGAGAGGTAAACGGGAAGAGAGAGGGAGCGAGAGAGAACTCGCGGCCCCGGAGAAAACTATCGAGATCTAGAAGACTGATTAGCCGACGCATTTCTTCCGAGAGCTTGCGCGCTCGCGGCTCGGCTGCTTTATTCGCGTCGATCGCGGCCCGAGGTCTTTCAATTATTTCCCTTCTTTTTCCTTCCTTTTTTCTCCCTGTTTTCAAAAGCAGCCTGACTGCCTCGATAAAAATCGGCACTCGCCCTCGTGCACGCGCTCCCTTTCTGCTTTCCTCTCGCTCGAGACGAGTAGTCTTGAATTCCGTCGCTTGAATCACTTAAGTATGTTTACACTGAGAAAAAAAATCTGGTTGCATTAATTATAATTCTGGTAGATTCAACCAGTATGTATGTTGGAAAATGGACGAACCAGAATTCTTGTAGAAATTGCTAGATGAATCTGATTATTAATTTCTTCTTGTTAAATTTATCAAATTTTCTGGTTAATAATACTAAACTCGCCAGCACCAAGTCGTAAAATTTTTTCCATCTAATCTCAAAAGTCTGTTTAATATTTCGAATCCCAACAAGATTATTGGATAAATTCAGTCCAGATTATTGAATAAATTATTTTAAATTCAGTTTGTTAGAAATTAAACTGATAAACAGTGACGCAAGAAGAGGATGCAGCTCAAATACACAATCAGAGAGTTAGCGTCCTCTTTCTGGCACTACTGCTCGTAAGAAAAAAAAATATACTTTGGATTTAATGTTAATTCTTTATGTACATTTCATGGCAAATATTGAATACGAGTTAAGTTAAGAAGCAAGCAAAGAAATTAATGTAACAAGAAATTGTAGAGCCAACCAGAAAATACTAATCAAATTCTTATAGTAAAATCTATGAAACGTTCTAATTATAAATAATCGAGTCTTATCGTGATAACTAGAAATTCTTGTTTGATTTAACCAAAATGCCTTCAATCATATACGTCTTGTTGAAACAATCAAAGAATTTTTCTCAGTGTACAAATGCAATATATTATTATATTAAAATATATTTATAAATTATATGGAAAATAAATATTGATAAATTATATTAAAATATATTGCAATTTATATTAAATTTATATTAAAATTTTTTTTCAAACAAAGGCACACGTACAGTTAAAAGATCCTTACATCCTCAAATTTACTTAAAGCAGCAAAAAAATAAACGTTCTAGTTATAAAAAATCGAGTCTTATCGTGATAACTAGAAATTCTTGTTTGACCAAAATATCTTCAATCATATACGTCTTGTTGATACTGATAAATTATATTGAAAATAAATGTTGATAAATTGTATTAAAAAATTATATTAAAATATATTGCTAAATTATATTAAAATATAATTTAAATATAATTTAAATAACAGATAAATTATATTAAAATATATTGCAATTTATATTAAAGTTACATTAAAATTTTTCTCAAACAAAGCTACGCATACATTGAAAGATCCTTACATCCTCAAATTTCCTTAAAGCAGCGAAGAAATAAACGTTCTAAAATTCTAAAAAATCGAGTTTTATCATGAACTAGAAATTCTTGTTTGACCAAAATGTCTTCAATCATATACGTCTTGTTGATACAATCAAAGGATTTTTCTCAGCATAAGATTGAATGTTGCACTGGAATTTCGAGAGTTGCAGGTGAGATTAAATCTCTCACGCGACGAGAGGACGCGCTTTGCGCGAGACGTGCCATCAGAAATATCCCCAACCTGTAATTAAAATTAAAAGATGTAATCATAAGGAATCATCGTTCCTCTCGTCCATTATTAGCGGAGTGGAAATTTCTACGATTATATTTAAGTGCTCAATTTCTTCGGGAGCCCGCGATTAAACGTCCCCCTCTAATCTTTCAAATGTGTTCTTTTCGCGTTCTCGAGCCTCTTTCATCACTCGCGCCGCATACGAGGGGTCACTCCGCGATCGCCTCCGAGAGGAATGGTGAAATAATCATTGCAGCGGTCGGTGAGGGATGGTGGCGCGGGAAGAGTAACGACTCTGGAGAGACAGTGATAAGGAGAGAGACGTGAGAAACGAGCGATGTGCCATATGGTCCACCGCGCGGTTGCGTGTTTTCTGCGCGCAAAGCGGAACCCGCGAGCGAACTAATAAGTCAGGAACCTGTACCGGTAACGAGCACGCCAGGCGTTATACACGAACCCGCGCTCATCAAGACAAGAGAGGGGGAGGGAGGCGGAAGAGAAAACTTCGATCCCGGGGCTTTTGAGTTTGTAAATTGCGCCAGTGAAATCCCGATTTTACGAGGCCCGGGAAGATTAGATTCTCTTCCGCTAAATCGAGCCACCGCGGAATCACTTTTTGAAGAGACATTCTCCCGTATTTGCTCTCGTATCTACGCGCACCTAAATTTCCAGCCGAAACTCCCGGATGGAATTTTGGAGTCGAATTTTGCCTCCGCTAAAATTTTACGGAGTTAATTAGAGAGGCGACTCGCATGGGAAATTAAAAGGTTATTGCGTATACGGTTATAAATGTAAAGAGATAACGCGTTTCGAGGGGGATGCCAATTAATTTTAACGATATTAAAATTATAAGAAACGCGTACAATGCCAAGTTTCTCGTATCGAGATAGCAAATGAATATTTCGAATTACAGGTCACCAAGTTTTTCTCATATTGACAGTCTCGAATCAATTATTTTCACGTTCGCGGAGTAACACGCGCGATGGGAATTTTTTCGAATAAAATATCTATAGAATCTCTCCCCATGAATGCGTATGTATCGGGAACTGAATAATTTCGGTAAAATAAAATGTTGAAGTGCGAGATAAAATCTGGTGATTTATTAGAACGCGCGATCTATATAGGCGGGTCGTACGCTCTCACCAGATTATCCCAAATTTCGTGCTAAATCTGGCTACGAGATTTACAACATCGATTTATTTTCATACCAAATAGGAGTTCTCGTCAAATGGAGATTTACTAAACCGACCGGCGCGGAAATGGTACGTTCTTTAGATAGAATTTTAGCCGGAATCGCGTCGGGGATACCTCGCTACATACGATTTCATTAAGCCGGGGGAATATTAAATTCGGAGTTCGCTTATGTACCGTACAACAACGGTCTTGCGCTTAATCCCTAACGATATAATAAGCGGTTTATAGTAATGCACATTTACGTCGTAGTAGCGGCTAAACCGATTTGTCAATAGTTTCAAGTATTCTCGATTTTTATCGGAACACGATTTATAATCTCACGCGGATAAAATGGTGCAAACTCCGCACGATCTCGCGAATCGGTGATCAAATCGTCCAAAGACCCGATAACGACGAGCGATTTGGCACGAACTAAAGGGGGGGTGCGCATGCGAGCCTCGAGTAAAGCAGCTCGGAGATAAAGTGCCGGACGACAGTTTGATCGCGAGACAGCTGTTCGCGTTCTCTCTCGGCGTTCTCCGCACGAAATTAGAAGACACTCATCGTCGTCGTCGTCGTGCTGTGTCGAGATCACACGGCGCGGAGAAACGCTCTCTGCGGATATTCTCTCTTGCATACGCGAGCACTCTCCTTGTCTCTCTGTCTCTCTCTTTCGAGTCGCGTCCGAGGGAAAGAGAGAACAGCTGTCTCTCGGAAGAAGGGCTATCGTTGTCTATTAGCCGACGTCGAGGCGGCGGCGTGGGGCCCCCGGGGGCCCGGGCGGATGAGAACCGCGCGCGGGCACGTCGTGCTGCTATTTATATCAAATCCGTGGGCATACCGGATCGGTGGCCGAGGCAGAACGCGCTTGTTCGCTTCTCGCTCGCTCCGATGGCCGAGCAAGAGAGAGAGAGAGAGAGAAAGAGAGAGAGATAGAGCCCGTTGTCGCGCCATTTACCAAAAAGCTAGCGAGAGGAGAGGCTGCGTCCGGCGACGAGCATGGCATCTCCGGCACTCGGAGATTGCCATTTTCATTCTCGGACCGTGAGATGAATTTTGCGTATTCCGGGCAAAGTTCGATCCGGAAACCATATCTGTTCTTTTCGGGTCGTCTCTGTAGAACTTGAAGTCTTACATTTTTTTATACTAAAAAATATACACACTGAGAAAAATCGATTTGATTGATATCAACAAGATATATATGATTGAAGATATTTTGGTTAAATCAAACAAGAATTTCTAGTTATTATGAAAAGACTCGATTTTTTTATAACTAGAACGTATATTTATTTGGTGCTTTAAGGAAATTTGAGGATGTAAGGATCTTTCAACTGTATGTGTGGCTTTGTTTGAAAAAAATTTTAATATAAATTTAATATAAATTGCAATATATTTTAATATAATTTATCAATATTTATTTTCAACATAATTTATCAATATATTTTAATATAATAATATATTGCAATTGTATACTGAGAAAGATCGTTTGATTGTATCAACAAGACGTATATGATTGAAGGTATTTTGGTTAAATCAAACAAGAATTTCTAGTTATCATGATAAGACTCGATTTTTTATATCTAAAAGTTTTTATATCTAGAAGATTTTTTATATCTAGTTTCATAGATTTTACTATAAGGATTTGGTTAGTATTTTCTGGTTGGATCTATCAAATTTCTTGTTACATTGATTTCTTTGCTTGCTTCTTAACTTAACTCGTATTCAATATTTGCCATGAAATTTATATAAAGATCTAGTATTAACGTTAAATCCAAAGTATATTTTTTTCTCTTGCGAGCAGTAGTGCCAAAAAGAGGACGCTAGCTCTCTGATTGTGTGTGTTTGAGCTGCATCCTCTTCTTGCATCCCTGTTTATCAGTTTAATTTCTAACAAACCGAATTTAAAATAATTTATTCAATAATTTGGATTGAATTTATCCAATAATCTTGTTGGAATTCAGAGTATTAAACAGATTTTTGGGATTAGATGGAAAAAATTTTAGACGACTTGGTGCTGGCGAGTTCAGTATTGTTAACCAGAAAATTTGGTAAATTTAACAGAAAGAAATTAGTCAGATTCATCTGGTAATTCCTACAAGAATTCTGATTCATCCATTTTCCAACAGACATACTGGTTGAATCTACCAGAATTAATGCAACCAGATTTTTTTCTCAGTGCACTTTTTGCTAATCGCACTTTTACCGATCGTAAATCGTGTTCTTTTCTTATTTTTTCCAAGAAAAAAATAATGTTTCTTAGATTGATCTTCTCGCGGAAGGTTTTCCTATGGAAGGTTATAAACATTGGTTTCGTGGCGATTTTTATGGGTATCCCCCCCGTTTCGTGAGGCACGCAGTATCACATTTCACATTCCCGGCTTTCAGCTTTTTAATCTCCCCTCTTTAGTCGTAAATTATCTTCAGGCTTTGGCGTTTTTCGATTTTACTATATTTTGCCTATATGACTTTTAGAGCGCGCGTATCCGAAATTTTCATATATAGTTTACGTTTATGTTATGCAGTTTACGTTACACAAAGTTTACGTTACAACAAGCTTTTTTCTAGTTCTATTTATTTTAAGATGCATATACAATTTTTTTCGAACATCGAACAACAAAATACCGATGCATTGTTTCATCTCGATACGGCAATGCACGTTTTTATTATCGATACCATAGCATCGTGTTACAACTCGGTCTAGATATAAAATAACATATGATTTTATACATATTGATAAAAAAAAAAATGTCAATATTACATATCTATCAATCATATACGTAGCGACGAGATGTATTTTTTGCGTCATTTCGTAACGATGAAATTTTCGCGGCGAGGAAAAATTCGCGCGCCGTCAAAGTTATTCGGGAATAAAAGCCCGCTATTTTCCCGCGGAGAGAAAGAGCGAGCGAGCGAGCGAGATAGATAGAAAGGTGGATAGGGAGGAGAGGGGGGGGGGACCTGTCGTGTATATTTCTCTCGCGAATATTGCCGCGCGAGGATACGGTGCACGTCCCCGGAGCGCGTGCATACTTTTCGGCGAAGCGGAGACGAAATTCCGTAACGTTCTTCTCGCGCGCAAATGCGACGTTTTATTACGAACGTCGACGTGCGCGCGCGCGAAGCGTGGAGCCGAAACGACCAAGTGCATCTATTTTTTGTCCTCGTCAACGCGTTTCTTCCTTCTCGCCCCCGACGCCGCGCTCGTCCTTTACGGGTCGCACAGGCGTCCCGATGCATTAGTCCCGTACAACTGTGTTTAGTCTCCACTCGTAAAAAGAATTGTGCGGTCGGGTGAGAGAAGAACTTTTCGAAGGGGGAGAAACGAGCTCTCGTATCGAGGTGCGCGAACGAAAATAAAAAAAGAGGGGGGACAGGGGGAGGAGAGCTCTGCCGCGCGCGGCAGCTCTATTTCCGTCGACAGGATACCGAAACGTAAACGAACCCCGGCATCTGCCCCCATCGGCGGCGGTGACGGGGCCCTTTACGAAGAGCCGAGACGCGGATCGCCGCGTGTTTATGTTCGCGCCACAATTTTTGCCGCGCGACGTTGACGCGCCGACCGACCAACGTTGGATGCGCACGTCCGACTCGCGACGTCATCCTGTCGGATTTTCACGTACCTCGGACACGCCCCGCGTTGGAGGAGCGGTGGAAATAAGATACATGACGCGCGACGTGTTTTTTAACCGCGTGCCCTAGAGCGGATTTCGCGGGGGAGCGAAAAAGGGTGGATCGAAAAACAAGCCCGCGAAACTAACTCGATCTATTTCATTCTATATTATATTTTCGCGAGAGAACCGTAAGATGGATGAAAATAAAAGCTCTGTTTCCAAACGAATTTCATGTTTTCGAAAAATTCTGTCTACCCTGTTTGAATTTCCGAGAGAAAATTCTCTCCCCCTCTCTCTCCTTCTCTTTCTTCTCCGAGCTTTGTCGTCACAGGAAATAGACAGATTTAATTATACAGGGTGAGTTTTTTACCTCGAGACATATTTTATCTCGAAATATCTCGTGAAGTCTAAAGGGTACGAAAAAATGTTTCAGACAAAAGTTGTATGGTTTCGAGGGGGGCATAAGATGGTGTCATTAGTTTGACTTCGAAGAGTCACCTGAGGGTCACGTTAAAGTCGCCTCCAACTTTTTAAAAACTACATACTTTTACATATTCTTGTAGCTTTCCTTAAGAGCTTTCCAAATCACTATAATAAAGTATTTTTTCATTGAGTACTTTCCGAGTTATGAAGCTTGAAATAATTTTTCAAATTTACGTAAAACATCTTGTAAAATATTCATTTTTCGATTATCTTACATTAATACTTTTATGCACAAAATAATGAAAGGAATTAATTGGTGTAAAGAAAACACATAGTTATTTTTAAGAAAAAATATGTAATTGTTAATTGCAAATTATATATTTTTTTTCGAAACAACTATGCGTTTTCTTTACACCAATTGATTCCTCTCATTATTTTGTACATAAAAGTATTAAGGTGAGGTAATCGAAAAATGAATATTTTACAAAATATTTTATGATTTATGTAAAATTAAGAAACGATTTCAAGCTTCATAACTCGGAAAGTACTTAACGAAAACTAACTTAATTAAAGTGTTTTGGAAAGCTCTCGAGATAAGCTACAAGAATATGTAATAAAAAATAGGCAGTTCCGTTTAAAAAATTGAGGGTGACCTTCGCGCGATCTTTAAGTAACTATTTAAGCTCAAACTAACGACACCATCTTACGTCCCCCTTGAAACCATACAACTTTTTTCCGAAACATTTTTTCGTATCTTTTAGACTTTACGAGCAAAGGCGTCGCTAGGATTTTTTCTAGGGGAGGGCATGATCCAAAATATTTTTCGAATTAACATATATGTATATATGTAATTTTAAATTAATACACCTCTTAGTTATAAAAGCTTTCTCACCGCGACAAGGTAGGTGCAAATCGAGAAAGGTATTTTTTTGTATTTTTTTTGAAATCTATTGAAACAATTTTTATAGTGGAATAGGCCTACTGGGTTATTATCGTTTTGAATTTGGATTTGATTTATTTGTGTTGCTCTTATTTATTTGTGATTTGGTTCTCAATTATTTCTCTGATTCAGGGGGGGGAATGCCCTATCTTGCCCCCCCCCTGCCGACGCCTACTGTTTACGAGATATTTCGATAAAGTCTCGAGATAAAAAACTCACCCCGTATAAATTCACACGTGAAACTACGGTGGTTGCGGGGGGTTGTTGTTTTTTAATCCAAATATGCAAACAACTAGGACGATGAATAAAACAATAGCGCATATTAATAGAGCAATAATAAGATAGTGGTCGTTATCGTTCGTGCGTGCGTGCGCGCGCGCGTGCGTGCGCGTGTGTTTGTGCAACCGCGCCGAAATGGCGTTAAGTAATGGCGTGCCATTATACTCGGCGCTCTCTCGTACGATGATAACGCACTTCATCGAGCCGCGGTATGCACTCCAATAAAACAATACTCGCACGCCTCGATTACCGGGGAAGATTAAATAAATGACCGGACGGGGACAATCGCGCGTCACGCTGATGAAAAGTCCACTCGAAAGCCGACCGTCCGAATGGCGGGGGCTATTTCTAAATCCCAGCCAGAGCCGGGGCGGCAGACGGGAGAAAGTTTTCATTATCGTCAAACAAGCGGGCAACTATCCGCACTCTTGACTTCTCTCCGCGCGTATCATCTCCCGGGTGTGAAAAGCGCGGATCGATTAACCCCTCGAGCGCACTCGCTCGGAATCGCTTTTTGCCAAGTTGCCGACGAGTTTTAACGCGGTAGAATCGTCGGGAAATCTTGGCGGCAGCACACGGGAATTGTTACGTCGGAGTTTGTTGCGATAAAGAGAGCGTCGCGAATTGAGTCGCGTACTTTTAAGTATCTCCTCGTGCACCGAGTTTTGCTTCTTGCGTCCCGGAGAAGAATCTCCCGGCGTTTCTCGCGAGATACCGATTGACCATTATTTTCGAAAGACGAACGACATTCGACGAATGCGAGGGAGAGGTAGAAAGTTACTTCAAAGACCTTTCGACGTCCTTTAAGGACGGAATCTCTCCGTTAGGCGAATGAATAAAGGGTTTTGTTCGGCTTTGTCGAATCCATCGTCAAACAAGCTCTGACCTATTAATGACGGTTGAGCTGATCTCTGAGAAATTGCGTTTTAAATGGCGAGCGACGAGCATAATACACGCGAAGTAACAACGATTGAGGGGGACCCAGGGTGATTCAGACTGACATTATTAACGTACGTCAGATGCATTTCGCTTCATCACGCTTTATCTCGCGCCGCGATAATAACGGCATAAATACGAGAGAGCGAGATAACGCGGAACCACGCACAAAGCGTTTTATTACTAACCGCGAGAGCCCGCGGTATCCCGAGAGATAAAGGGAAGTGCGGTGAACCTGGAACACCGTATACACGATGGAAAACATCGCCTTTCAATACGCGTTTCATCCGAATACTTCAATTCTCATACTCGCCTCCTTTTATCTCGAAAGGAGCTAGCGGTAATACGAATGGCAAAGGACGAATCCCGCACTGAGACAAAAATCTGGTTGCATTAATTACAATTCTGATAGATTCAACGAGCATGTCTGTTGGAAAATGGACGAACTAGAATTCTTGTAGGAATTACCAGATGAATCTCATTAATTTCTTCCTGTTAAATTTACCAAATTTTCACTTTAATAATACTAAACTCGGCAGCATCAAGTCGTCTAAAATTTGTTCCATTTAATTTCAAAGTCTGTTTAATATTCTGAATTCCAACACGATTATTGGATAAATTCAATCGAGATTATGAATAAATTATTTTAAATTCAGTTTGTTAGAAATTAAACTGATAAACAGTGATGCAAGAAGAAGATGCAGCTTAAACACACATACTCAGAGAGCTAGCATCCTCTTTCTGGCTCATAAGAAAAAAAAATATACTTTGGATTTAATGTTAATATTAATTCTTTACATACATTTCATGGCAAATATTGGGTACGAGTTAAGTTAAGAAGCAAGCAAAGAAATTAATGTAACAAGAAATTTGATAGATCCAACCAGAAAATACTAACCAAATCCTTATAGTAAAATCTATTAAACATTCTAGTTATAAAAAATCGAGTCAATCAAAGGATTTTTCTCAGTGTACAATTGCAATATATTATTATTACAATATATTGATAAATTATATTGAAAATAAATATTGATAAATTATATTAAAATATAATTAAAATATAATTTAAATAATAGATAAATTATATTAAAATATATTGCAATTTATATTAAATTTATATGAAAATTTTTTTCAAACAAAGCCATACAGTTGAAAGATCCTTACATCCTCAAATTTCCTTAAAGCAGCAAAGAAAAAACGTTTTAATTATAAAAAAATCGAGTCTTATTATGATAACTAGAAATTCTTGTTTGATTTAACCAAAATGCCTTCAATCATACATTTTGTTGATACAATCAAAGGATTTTTCTCAGTGTACAATTGCAATATATTATTATATTACAATATATTGATAAATTATGTTGAAAATAAATATTGATAAATTATATTAAAATATAATTAAAATATAATTAAAATAATAGATAAATTATATTAAAATATATTGCAATTTATGTTAAATTTATATGAAAATTTTTGTCAAACAAAGCCACGCATACGCAGTTGAAAGATCCTTACATGCTCAAATTTCCTTAAAGCAGCAAAGAAATTGCTTTAATTGATTACCCTCGCGCTGTTATCTGGAAACGTTTTATCTCAACAAGAAATACTGAAGAAAAATTTCCCCACATTTTAAATAATTTTTCCCCTTTTTCTCCCATCAATTGAACTGTTTAATAGCACGCGATAAAAATTCGATGCTATTTTCAAAGTGTATTGTATTCTTGATAACTACCATTAACTTAAAAGCCTAGGGACGCAGAGTGGGTGTTCGCCACGTTAGGTTACGTGTTCGCTTAAATGGAGACATTTTTTTAAACGGTCATCGGCGGGCCGTCGTCGTCCAGCGTTGGCGTTTCCAGCGCAGGGCCTTATAAGTCGCCCCATTGGTCGCGTTAAGCGAGGATTAAAATCGCGCGACGAGCGGGTAGTAAATCTGGTCGGCCAACAATGTGATTAAAAGACAGATAACCGATACCTGTTGTGCGCTCGCGCTCGCGTTTATCGCGAGATACGTGAAAAATTATTTTCCCGGATGTGCCGGGGGAAAAATGCGTTTTCCGCTGCTGCGAGATGGACGGGAAATTGTATCGCGTGTTGTTTTGGTTCGCGGATTCGGCACGCTCGGCTTTTTACACGGACCTTCTCGTATTTACGCGACGCGACCAGAGTACCAGGATTGTCAATACCGCAGACGCAATACCGCGTTTGCCCAAGCTACCCGAAATGTTTTCCATTCGGATTTAAAAATGGTATAATATTGGCGAATACAATTTCCGATGCTGCAAAAATGTATCGGCAAAAATGTATCTTAGGTCGTTAAATTTTCGCGCGTCTGTAAATTTTACTTCACTCGTTGAATTATCGCGCGCGAAAAATGTACCGCGCGATAGTTGCCTCCCCCCCCCCCTCCCCGATTATCGCTCTCCTGATCCTATCGAATAATTTACCGAGGAATTTCTCGAGAGAATTTGTCGCGATGCACCGAATAAATCGATACGTTTAAAAGTTAAATATCTGGTTATCGACCTCCCGCGAATGAACTTTCCGCTTTTAACGAAACCGGATGAGCCGCTATGGTGCAGGATTTCTTCCCGGGATTAGAGTCGCCGTTCTTTTCGGAGCCGGGAAAACTCGGACGACGATAAGTTTCGCGTAAATGGGCTTTCGCACGAGGATGTTATATCGAAAAGCGCGCAATTATAGCCGACCCATTTTCCCAGAAGACAATAACGCGAGCGGGAAAACGCGACTGGAATCCAGCCAAATCCTCGCGCGAGCGGAGTTTCTATTCCTACCGCGCGGATCGCTCCGTTAAAGTCGGCTTAAGTTGAGCAAGGTCGCGCAAATTTATCGCCATTCGCGGCGACGTCGCGGCGGCTGGGCCGCGCCGGGAATGCAGTTCCGTAAAAGACCGCGTACGGCTTTATTTTTTTCGACGCGATCCTACGTGACACGAGTCCGGACTCTTGCCGCTCTCTCGACGGCATTTGACGGGAAACGGGCTGACCTCCCCCCGTCCTCCCTCGCCGTCAGAGTTCACGTTGCGGGAGCCACGGTTCGGATCGAACCGGGTATTACTTTTCCAACGGTTCTTTCGCGAAAAAAAAAAAAAAAAAGTCGAATTTGCAAGTTCGCACGAGCCTTTACGTGTTTCCTATTATCATTTTCATTATTTCCCAAGTACCCATAAATAACGGTTGTCTCGGGCCGCTCTCGTGGATTAAACGCTTAAATCGAAAATTATGGCAGGTGAAAAACATTTGCGCGACAATTAAACACGGTAAATATTATCATCGCCAACGTTTCTTTTCGCGTTACTTTTCGCACTGAAAAAAATTGTTTGATTGCACCAACAGGACGTATATGATTGAAGACATTTTTTTTTGGTTAAACCAAATAAGAATTTCTAGTTATCATGATAAGACTCGATTTTTTATTTTTTGTTTATTTTTTTGCTGCTTTAAGGAAATTTGAGGATGTAAGGGTCTTTCAACTGTATGTGTGGCTTTGTTTGAAAAACATTTTGAAAAAAATTTTCATATAAATTTGATATAAATTGCAATATATTTTTATATAATAATATATTGCAATTGTACACTGAGAAAAATTCTTTGATTGTATCAACAAGACGTATATGATTGAAGGCATTTTAGTTAAATCAAACAAGAATTTCTAGTTATCACGATAAGACTCGATTTTTTTATAACTAGAATGTTTATTTTTTTGCTGCTTTAAGGAAATTTGAGGATGTAAGGATCTTTCAACTGTACATGTGGCTTTGTTTGAAAAAAATTTTAATATAAATTTGATATAAATTGCAATATATTAATATAATTTATCAATATTTATTTTCAATATAATTTATCAATATATTTTAATATAATAATATATTGCAATTGTACACTGAGGAAAATTCTTTGATTGTATCAACAAGATGTATATGATTGAAGGCATTTTGGATAAATCAAACAAGAATTTCTAGTTATCATGATAAGACTCGATTTTTTATAATTAGAATGTTTAATAGATTTTACTGCAAGGATTTGGTTAATATTTTCTGGTTGAATCTACCAGAATTCTAATTAATGCAACTAGATTTTTTCTCAGTGTAGGCTCTAAGAATTCAATCTATAATAAAAACTTGACACCTCTCATTCTTACAAAATCCATAACACAAAAATATATATACATACATGTGTACTCTAGCGCGTGTATCCTTTTTGAAAGCTCCACGTACGTTTCGTATAAAACGCAGACAGTATATCACATTTGGAGCGATCGTGTTGGAATGCGAGATCGAAAGGAACGAACGACCAAATATCTCTGGCCATCTGTGACACCCTGTATATAACGCGACGGCATGTCATGTTCGATAGAGAGGGAGGTGAGAGAAGGAGAGACGGACACGGACCTCGGGCGGCGTCGGGCCGATGATCCTTGGTCCTGGCGTACATCCCGGAATCCCCGCGAGCCGCTCGCGTACTCCAACCCAACCGACCTAACCGACACGTTGAAAATGCAAAGCCGCGCGCGGCCCCGCGCCCGCGGCGAAACGCGCGGCAGATAATGACCCAACGGATGGCGAACGGGCGCGCTGCTATAAGTCGAGGAGGAAGATAAATCCAGATTCGATAGCCTTCCGGTGGAGAGCCGGCTTATAACGCGCGTGCAGGTAGGCAGGCGCGCTCTCGCCTCCAGGGGCCTCCTCCTCGATCGAGCGTATCATGCGGCCCGTATACGGGCCTCTACATACACGTGTGCATGTACGTGTGGTAGCGGCGAGCGAGAGATGGCTGCATCGCGGAGCGGCGAGACGAGGGAGGAGAGGAGCGCGCACGCAGCACGCGGTCGTGCCGACCGGGAGAAGAAACTCTCCGCGGGCATTTGCATTGAATACTCTCTTACCTTTCTCGCTCGCCTACCTTCGGCGGCGAATAGGCAGGCCGCGCCGCGCCGGTCCTGCCTGGCGCAGCCTTCTTGTACCATTGTGCTTATTTATGCACTTTAATTATATCGAATATGGGTACGCGCGCTCTCGAGAGCGGCCTCGTCCTCTCGCTCGCTCGGTAGCGCGTGTGTAACGCGTTCGCGGCCTCGTATATACACTCGTATTATGCTCGGGAGCCCCGGATGGAATGCGCGTCCCGACCACGGTGTTGGTGGGTGCCGATACAACGTCGGTGGAAGCGGCGTTTCTCGATTCCTTCTCTCTCGCGAGGCAGCGACGCCGCCGTTGCATCGTATATGAATAGTCTCGACGCGAACGTACATATATAGCGCGTTGTACGATACGTAGGTATACCGCTCTTTAATCTCTGCCCGCCTCAGAGTGTCTATTCCGGAAGCGTATCAATTGAATTAAATTGTTCTATAAATGCGTCGATTCGATACGTCCGTTTTACTCGCCCCGTTCTTGTCTCGGTTTCCTTAAATAGTAGGTTTAAATCGAGAAGGGAATTTTCGAAAAGACGGTCATCGGGATTCGAGAATAGGAGGATCGCTATTTCCAAAGTCTCGACTTTTATTATATTCCGCACTGATAAAAAAATCTAGTTGCATTAGATTTCTGATAGATTCAATCAGTATGTCTGTTGGAAAATCGACGAACCAGAATTCTTGTAGGAATTACCAGATGAATCTGATTAATTTCTTCCTGTTGAATTTACCAAATTTTCTGATTAATAATACTAAACTCGCCAGCATCAAGTCGACTAAAATTTTTTCCATCTCTAATCTCAAAAGTTTGTTTAATATTCTAAATTCCAACACGATTATTGGATAAATTCAATCCAGATTATTATATAAATTATTTTAAATTCAGTTTGTTAGAAATTAAACTGATAAATAGTGATGCAAGAAGAGGATGCAGCTCAAACACACACAGAGAGCTAGCGTCCTCTTTCTGGCACTACTGCTCGTAAGAAAAAAAAATATACTGTGGATTTAATGTTGATACTAGTTCTTTATATACATTTCGTGGCAAATATTGAATACGAATTAAGTTAAGAAGCAAGCAAAGAAATTTATGTAATAAGAAATTTGATAGATCCAACCAGAAAATATTAACCAAATCCTTATAGTAAAATCTATTAAGGATGTTTTGTGTGTACAATCCCAGCAAAAAGTAGTTGAAAATCAATATTGACGAATATATTCACTTTTGGTGTATTTTGAGAAATTGCGTGGAATATTACAATTTATCTTAGCTACAGTGCAGAGATGTATTTTTTAATATTTATTGCGTCTTTACTGAAATATTCCGAATTTTGTTAATGGAAATGATTAACTTTTGACAGAGAATTTCGCCTTGTGACAGATGCATGGCTGACTTCATTGAATTATATTTAATATCTTTTTAACCGGTTAGTACTTTTATAATATTATTTGATCAATATTTTCTCTGCATTTAAACTACACTTTTGCAAATTTTAAACAAATTCTGAATATTATTTCCATGTGTTTTTGTCATTTGAATCGATGTGGTTATACATTTCCCATAAGAACACATTAATTCGATGTAAATTAAAATCCTTACAACTTGTGAACGCTTTAGTGAATCGATTTAAAAATTGTACAGAAGATTCTAAACATATGTAAGGATATTCTGTACAGTTTTCATTAAATTTTCAATATTTTGAAAATAGCTACAAAATATCCTTAATCGAAATGATTAACTTTTGGCAGAGAATTTCGCCTTGTGACAGATACATGGCTAACTTTATTGAATTATATTTAATATCTTTTTAATCAGTTAGTACTTGTATAATATTATTTGACCAATATTTTCTCTGCATCTAAACTACACTTTTGCAAATTTTAAACAAATTCTGAATATTATTTCCATGTGTTTTTGTCATTTGAATCGATGTGGTTATACGTTTCCCATAAGAACACATGTTAATTCGGTGCAAATTAAAATCTTTATAACTCCATATGTTTTTGTCATTTGAATCGACGTGGTTATACGTTTCCCATAAGAACACATGTTAATTCGGTGCAAATTAAAATCCTTACAACTTGTGAACGCTTTAATGAATCGATTTAAAAATTGTACTGAAGATTCTAAACATATGTAAGAACATTCTGTACAATTTTCATTAAATTCTCAATATTTTGAAAATAGCTACAAAACATTTTTAAACGTTCTAGTTATAAAAAATCGAATCTTATCATGATAACTAGAAATTCTTGTTTGATTTAATCAAAATATCTTCAATTATAACATCTTGTTGGTACAATCAAACGATTTTTCTCAGTGCGGATTTATCGAGGAACAAGCGAATAACGCGAATCACCCGGACCCGGTATCTTCCAACAGGAGGACGTATAAATACAGATAAACGGGACTAAAAAAAACATTTTCCTTTCTCAATCGCGGTTTAGCGAGGTCCATATCTTTTTCCCGCAGCCCCAACAGAGTCATTTTATTCCGCATCTGGATTATTTTCACGACTGCCAGACGCCGCTACCGCAGCGCCTAATGGATAAAACACGAGGCCGAGTATATCTTGTCGGTTCTCTCTCGAATGCGTATAAACAAATATGAGAGGCCGCTCGCTCGATTGTTGCGGCCAACATCGTCCAACGATAAATATCGTTTACGCGAAGCATTCAAAGCGAGCTATTCTTCGGGCGCGGTAGCGGCGGTCGCGTAGAGAGAAATTTACGAGACGAGGCCGCGGTATGCGCTCTTACACATGTGCATATACGTGCGCATCATGTGCACGCATGCGTTACATATGTAGCCGAAAAAGCTTTTTCCGCGACGCGTAAGTAACGACGATGATTCGCGTAAGAAATAGACGACGTTGCTCGCTCCGCTCTCTCATCTCTCGCAAGAGTGTGTCGGTCATCCCGGGAAATTTTTCATCTCGCCCAGCTTCCCTACAGAGTAACTTCGTTTACAATAACTACGCTCCGTCGTAATGACGGCCGCTGTGCGAAAGACTGAGAAATGCGCTTTAACGTAATTTCTACCGAAGCACGCTCTTGCTCTCTCGAGTTATTAAATAAAGCTTACTTTTTACTCTGTCGTTGCTCTACAATTTTTTAATGCGCGACTTAAATTTTTAAATCCCCGCGATGCTTTTGCAGTCGCGAGGAATTTACAGCATTTTGCCGGCTTAATATTTCGGCCGCGGGCTTTATTCAAAGACGCTCTCTCGAAACTTGAATGATATATACGAAAGAGAATCACGAGGAGATATACTCGAGAAGAAGCTTTTCTCGGAAAAAGAAACGTAAAAATCTCACACTTATATAACACTTGAAGAAGAAGAAGGGAGAGAGAGAGAGAGAGAGAGCACGCGCGGGTGGATTTTTCAATTAACCCCATTCGTCGAGAACCAAATCCCCGAGCGAATACTTCGGTTAAATAAAGACCGGGGATTGGACCCGAATGGCATAGTCGGTGCGATCCGTGTTAGTCGCAGATCCTTCTCTAACCATTAACGATGGGTTTTATACGAGTCTGGACCATTCTCCCGGCAGGAGGACCGCTAATGATTTTAAACAAACGTTGCGCAAATCTCTGACGGCAAGCGAGCGCCATTTCTCCGCTAATTGGCGGATTTCATCTCCGATTGAATCGATCGTGCAAAGTGTACCGAAATATTTTTTTCTCCGTTTGATTCCAGCGAAAACGCGGCCGAGCACCCACGTGTGCGTGCGTCCGTGTGTGTGTGTGTGTGTGTGCGTGTGTGCACGAGAAAGAAAGGGAGATCGTTATTCGCAGATTTCTCCTCCTCCGAGCTCCGCAGTTAAACGTTCGATTCCGGTGGAAGATACAATGTAGGTGACGTAAATTGAAACCGCCGACCCGGAAAGGGTTAAGAATCGGACCCGGAGAGTTTCGTTTCTGCTCGGCTGGATAACGCGATAGCCGCATGCATATCATTTTACTCGGGGCGCTTGCGTGAAAATGCAGCCGCGATTCTTTATCGCGGTTGAGAAATGAAGGAACACGATACCGTGATCGATATAGAATAAGCCACCGGTTGTTGTATCAACGGCACGCCACCGGCCCTAAACATACATCTCTAAGCGGGCCAAAATGTTACGACTTGTGAGCGATTAACCCTTTCATCGCGGTGGGCGTGTGCGACGCGTTGACGTTGATTCGCGAGGGGCGTGCGCGCACGATCGGTCGGAATTAAAAGTTGTGCGTAATTTTACGTTAATCGAGAACTTAAACAGGATTTACATTCGCCATCTTTTTATAACAACAAGGCCATTGTGAGGGTGTGTGTGTGTGTGTGTGTGTGCTGCGCGGAAAGCTTTATTTAAAATGTCTCCAGCGCTACATTTTACTTTCTTATCTGGCCTGTATTACCATAAAAAGACCTATTTAAGAAAGTTGAGTCGAATAACACGAGAAGATTAAAAAAGTGCATGAAGGAAAAATAATTAAGTATAAGAAAATGTCGAGAAAGGTAAATAGACACGCGCACTAGAGCGATCTTTTTAGTTACTCGTTCTTTGTCTATCGATGAAGGGAAAAAATTGATCGACCAGTAACGGGAATCCTCTATTGAATCCCGATTTACTCTCTCGTAGGTACATTCTCGTCATTTGCTACGCGACTGAGCGATATTCGACCTCTCTCCGTTTCTCTGTCTCTCTCTTTCTCTCTCTCCATCCTTCTCCGCGATTCTCCCTTTCGATCCTCCAAACTGGTCAAGTGCCGTGCATTCTAGCAAGCAAGGGAGTACAAGCGTTCCTAGATGGTTCTCGGTCCGCATCGACGAGGGTTGCGCTCCTCCGTGTCTTCCCCGACCCCTTGTCGCGCGCAGATGGTTACGCTCGTACATGCCTGGACGTCTAGCTACTCGCTCGTGTCTCCTCCTTGTCGTCGTTATGTATAGGGTGTCGAAAACGTGTCGCGACGAAACTTTGCGAGAAACTCGCAGCGCGGGAAACAAGAAAAAAAGAGAGAGAAATTTCCATAAACATGACTTTGCAAATATTTCCTCTCAAATCTTTCAACATCGAGATTTATTACGTGGACAAATTTTTTTCGAAAATGATAGATATTGATAATTGACACACACTGAGAAAAAAATCTGGTTGCATTAATTAGAATTCTGGTAGATTCAATCAGTATGTCTGTTGGAAAATGGACGAACCAAAATTCTTATAGGAATTATCAGATGAATCTGATTAATTTCTTCCTGTTAAATTTACCAAATTTTCTGGTTAATACTAAACTCGCCAGCACCAAGTCGTCTAAAATGTGTTCCATCTAATCTCAAAAGTATGTTTAATATTCTGAATTCCAACAAGATTATTGGATAAATTCAATCCAGATTATTATATAAATTATTTTAAATTCAAATTAGTTAGAAATTAAACTGATAAATAGTGATGCAAGAAGAGGATGCAGCTCAAACACACACAATCAGAGAGCTAGCGTCCTCTTTCTGGCACTACTGCTCGTAAGAGAAAAAAAATATACTTTGGATTTAATGTTAATACCAGTTCTTTATATACATTTCGTGGCAAATATTGAATACGAGTTAAGTTAATAAGCAAGCAAAGAAATTAATGTAACAAGAAATTTGATAGATCCAACCAGAAAATATTAATCAAATTCTTATAGTAAAATCTATTAAACATTCTAGTTATACAAAATCGATTCTTATCATGATAACTAGAAATTCTTGTTTGATTTAACCAAATGCCTTCAGTCATATACGTCTTGTTGATACAATCAAACGATTTTTCTCAGTGTACAATTGCAATATATTATTATATTAAAATATATTGATAAATTATGTTGAAAATAAATATTGATAAATTCTATTAAAATATATTGCAATTTATATTAAATTTATATTAAAATTTTTGTCAAACAAAGCCACACATACAATTGAAGGATCCTTACATCCTCAAATTTCCTTAAAATAGCAAAGTAAATAAACGTTCTAGTTATAAAAAATCCCGTCTTATCATGATAACTAAAAACTCTTGTTTGATTTAACCAAAATGCCTTCAGTCATATATGTCTTCATATAATCAAACGATTTTTCTCAGTGTACAATTGCAATATATTCTTATATCAAAATATATTGATAAATTATGTTGAAAATAAATATTGATAAATTATATTAAAATATATTGCTAAATTATATTAAAATATAATTAAAATATAATTTAAATAATAGATAAATTATATTAAAATATATTGCAATTTATATTAAATTTATAAAAAAGTTATAAAAAATCGAGTCTTATTACGATAACTAGAAATTTTTGTTTGATTTAACCAAAATGCCTTCAATCATATACGTCTTGTTGGTACAGTCAAACGATTTTTCTCAGTGCATGTAACGTAACATTCTTTAACTTATATAATTGTTATATGATTTATTATATTTATTATATATTTATTATATTTATTATATAATTGTTATATGATTATTCGTTAATATAAATGACCACGATCATTGTACACATGTTTCCGTCGTGCGTTATATAATATAAACTTTTGCATAAAATTTGCATCGCGGATATACTCTCCGACAGGGAATCACTTTGCGAGATGTTCGCGCGCTCGCCGATTATTCCGTTGACGTTGCGAGAGATAATCACCCCCCCCCCCCCCGCTCGCAATCTCGCGAAAACTTTCTCCATTCTTCACGCCGCTGAATTTCGCTCGCACCCCGTATGCCGTGAGCGCGTGCGCACGTGTTTGCTCGCAAAAAGAAGGGAAAAAAGTGCACGGCGCACTCTCATTAGTTGGTCCATAGTACACGTAGAACAACGGGGGCATAGAAGGGAAGGAAGGACCCTTCAATTCTTTCGCTCTAAATCCAACATCTGTTAATTGGAGGTCGTTTGCCTACGCACTACCGCTTCCTCTCCTCTCCCCCCCCCTCCCCTCTTTCCCGTCTCTCTCCCTTTCGTTGCGAGAGCGCCCAAGTACCGCCCGCTGTCTCATTACCGCGGAGGATAAAGCTCGACCGCTTATCCCTTTGGACGAGTAGTTAAGAAACGACGGGACAGCGGGTGGTGTGGGAGGGAAGGGAGAAAGAGAGAGTAATAAAACGACAAGTTGAAGTGGCGAAGAGTAACGGCGACGACTCGTTTTTTCTAGCGTATCGTTTTTTCGAGAAGGCAACTTTGGAGGAATGTATCATAAAGAGCTTTTTTACAGACTCATTTATCAACGTTTTCAGCAAGCTCGGTAAAAGTATTTTGTCATTACACATATTTGGCGAAATTGCGAATAAAGTATAAAATGACTATTATATTTAACGTTTTCTACGTAAAATATTTAAAAAGACGAGAGGGAGAGATGCCTCCAACTTTAAACAGATTTTAATCTAACGAAAGTTGGCGGAAAGTACTTTGAGACATAATCTTCCGTTGTAAAAAAATTCGCCAGGGAAACGATTCGAGTATCCGTATTTTGCAGCGTTCTTCGAGAAGGACCCGGCGTCGAAGGTTCCAGCGGATTCGTCATTAGAGCCGTTGATAACTTTTCACCGAGAAACGATGAGCCTCGTTACTCCCAGCTGATGCGACGCACTATACAGGGTTCATTTTAATGTTAACAGGCAAATATTTGGAAAAATATGCGAGATACGAAAAAATGTTTCAGACAAAAGTTATATGGTTTTAAAGGAGACATAAGATGGTGTCATTAATTTGATCTTAAATAGTTACTTGAAGATCACGCGAAGGTCACCTTCAATTTTTAAATGGAACCGCCTATTTTTCATTGGATATTCTGGTAGCTTATCTCGAGAGCTTTGCAAAACACTATAATTAAGTTAGTTTTCATTAAGTACTTTCCGAATTATGAGGCTTGAAATCGTTTCTTAATTTTACATAAACCGTAAAATATCTTGTAAAATATTCATTTTTCAATTATCCTACCTTAATACTTTTATGTACAAAATAATGAGAGGAATTAATTGGTATAATGAAAACACACAGTTGTTTCGAAAAAAAAATGTAATTTGCAATTAACAATTAACTACGTGTTTTCTGTACACCAATTAATTCCTCTCATTATTTTGTACATAAAAGTATTAAGATGAGGTAATCGAGAAATGAATATTTTACGGTTTATGTAAAATTAAGAAACGATTTCAAGCCTCCATAACTCGAAAAGTATTAAATGAAAACTAACTTAATTATAGTGTTTTGGAAAGCTCTCGAGATAAGCTGCAAGAATATGTTATAAAAAGTAGGCAGTTCCGTTTAAAAAATTGAGGGTGACCTTTACGTGATCTTCAGGTAACTATTTAAGCTCAAACTAACGACACTATCTTATATCCCCCTTGAAACCATACAACTTTTGTCTGAAACATTTTTTCGTATCTCGCATATTTTTCCAAATATTTGCCTGTTAAGATTAAAATGAATCACCCTGTACAACGAGCGTAACAGCGTCTCGCGCGCTCGAAAATTAAAAGGGTGCGAGGGGAGAGGGGAGTCGGGAAAGTCTGACGCGAGCGCGAGCAGACGGGACTCTCAAGTTCAACGAAATAAGAGAGGCCGATTACTATCGAGCTTTACGAGCTTTAAAGCACCGAATCCTCGTCCCCGGGGATAAGCTATCGCGCTTATACTAGCTAAGCTCGCACGCTCGCGCGCAGTTTTCCCCAGTCGCGTAAACGTCGTTATTACGGAAACGTGCATCGCGTCCCAAGACGACGACGCGCCAGCTCCTACGGTACCTACTTGTACCTAATTGGACTGGAAGCACGTAAACTTGGATTAGATTTCGCCAGAGCAACTCACTCGCCGCCAACTGCCGGCAACTAGCGTCTTTAACTTCCGCCCTCGCTCGCGGCGGAGAAAGCACGCGGAAACGCAACCGCCTCTCACCAGCGACGGGCGGAAATCATCGTGCTCCGAAGACTTGAACGAAAAGCGGGGAGCTTTAGGTGCTATTAGCCGGCGCGATATCTCGGGCCGGCTATTCGGGCCCGATTATAGGAGAGGGACGGAGAGAAAGCGGGAAGATGAGAGAGAATAAATCGAGCGACGACGTCCGTTCGGGCGCTCGCTCACTCACGTCGACCGATGGCCAACTAAGTAATTGCCCGGCTGGAATTATCCTGCGAACGTGGGACCGAAAGCGACGTGACGGACGTTGATTAGTGCAATCGCCGATATCGCCAACAGTGACGCATATCTCGCGTCAATTGTGCCGCCAGTCGCGTAAGAGAGACGAGCCGCTTCGAAATTTATCATTAGAGGTAGTTGTTAAAGTATACTTTAAGGATGTTTTGTATGTACAATCCCAGCAAAAAGTAGCTGAAAATCAATATTGACGAATGTATCCACTTTTGGTGTATTTTGAGTAAGTAATTGTGTGAAATATTATAATTTATCTTAGCTACAATGCAGAGATGTGTTTTTTAATATTTATTGCGTTTTTATAGAAATATTCCGAATTTTGTTAATCGAAATGATCGACTTTTGGCAGAGAATTTCGCCTTGTGATAGATACATGGCTAATTTCATTGAATTATATTTAATATCTTTTTAACCAGTTAGTACTTGTACAATATTATTTGACCAAATATTTCCTCTGTATCTAAATTTTAAACAAATTCTGAATATTATTTCCACGTGTTTTTTTCATTTTAATCGACGTGGTTATACGTTTCCCATAAGAATACATGTGAATTCGGTGCAAATTAAAATCCTTATAACTTGTGAATCGATTTAAAAATTGTACCGAAGATTCTAAACATATGTAAAGACATTCTGAACAAATTTTCATTAAATTCTCAATATTTTGAAAATAGCTACAAAACATCCTTAAATTTTTAAAATGTAAAGAAATTGGAGAATTTCAAAAAAGTACATTACATACAATACATTAGAAATCGAATTCTATAGAATTTCCCACATTTATTTTTCCAAACTAAACTTAAATTTTTTGAAATGTCGGAAATGGATTTTTTCAATGTTTACTTTTAATATATTTTCATTGTAAAATTTTGAATAAAAATAAATGTTGGAATTAATATCCTGACATTTGTGTATCGAGATAAAAGCCCAACTCTGTAATTCGTGAAAGTTTAAACAAGGTACATACCTAACCCGGAAAAGGATCGTTGATCTTCCGGAAAGAGAGAGCCCGTGTACGTTTAGGAACACATTCCGTAGTAGATATACGTCTCGGCGACATTAATAGCGCCAAAGTTTGCCCGTCGTAGACGCGCCCTTGTTTTGCGACGCGTTTTCTTCCTGACCAATGACCCTCTCTCAAAGTTTCGCCTCGTCCAAACTTACCGGCGAAAGTGATGCATCTGGCCATTTTGCTCGCGTCGACGCCGGGCTTTCTTATCGCGGTAATTGGGCCCGGGTCGTTAGACATTCGTCACAATTGGACGCACGCTTCATTAACGCGCATTCAGCGCGATGATAATACGACGTCATCGAAATTTAGTCGATACTCGGTCCCCGGCTGGAAACCATTAGCCGCGATCGCCTACAATACCAAATTAACAGCATTACATTCGAATGGGAAGTGGCGATGCGCGTCAACTCGCGCGTGTGTATCCGTCCACCACCGGGCGTGCACGTGCGTATAACGAGTAACACAACGTCACACATCGTACGTGTGGTTTACGACGACTAACGATCCGCGACGCCGGGATGTATGGTCGTGGGTGTCCATGCCGATTGTAGGAACGGCGCTTCCGCGACGCCGAGCGATAAAATGATTTCTCTCTTTTTCCCATCCCCCGATCTCTCTCTCTCTCTCTTTTTTTTTCTTTCTTCTTTTTTCGGCTCGCGAACTGGCGAAGTATCGATTATGCGCGGTCGTTGGCAGAAAACACACTCGGCGGGATTCGGCGGGACGCTCTCCCGGGAGTGGCGCGATGAGGTATCGATCGATCTCTCGCTGGCAGCGACGAGGGAGAGAAATCGCCGGTCGATCCGCGACAATGCTCGACAATGTTCGGGACCGAAGAGGAGCCACGCAAAGACGGGTGTGTTGTCTCGGGGCTCTCGAGAAACGCGCCTCGAAATAGGATCGCGTGACGGAGAGCGCGCGCCCGCGGCATAAATAAGGTGCTCCTTAACGCCGCGCCATTCCTATGTAAATGCGTGGCCTATACGCGGATACTGCCTAGCACGTAGCTACCTACGACCGGATAATTTCTGCGCGGCTATCTAATTTTAGCGCGCGGATCTCGCCGATACGGCCGACGTGTTATGTCGCGACCGCGGCCGCGGACTCCCGCTCGAAGGACTCGTGTCACATTATCGATTCGAGTCTCGTGCTCCCGTGTAAATGTAAACGAGATCCGCGACACGGGATTGAGATTTTCATTCTCCACGAGCGCGCGCCGCCCGACCGACGATAAATGCGCTGTCGCCGATAAAAAAAAAGCAGAAATCGGATTTAATTAGAACAGTCCCGGCAAGATTCCAATCTACTCGTTAGAATACCATATCGGGGATGCTAGACGTATTACGGCCATTATCCTTCCTCGTTTAATTTCAGAGAGTCAGAAAAAATGACGGTAAAATGATATACAGGTATAAAATGCGATTAATATCGCTGCGATAATTTTTTGTTTGATGGAAATAACAATTCTAAAATTATGAAAAACAATGATTATCATATTTAAAATTGTAGCAAGAGTAGAAAAAATTCAGTATCGTAACTATAATCGACTTTAAAAGAAATCATCTAAAAATCGCATATTTTTATATTTCACATATGTACATATCTTTGATCATACGTATTATTCCTGTCGCCAAAAAAAAGCAGAAATTGGATTTATTTAGAACAGTTCCGGTAAGATTCCAGTCTTCTCGTTAGAATACCATATCGGGGACGTATTACGGCCATTATCCTTTCTCGTTTAATTTATCCATTTCGGAGAGTCAGAAAAAATGACGGTAAAATGATATACAGGTGTAAAATGCGATTAATATCGCTGCGATAATTTTTCGTTTGATGGAAATAACAATTCTAAAATTATGAAAAACAATGATTATCATATTTAAAATTGTAGCAAGAGTAGAAAAAATTTAGTATCGTAACTATAATCGACTTTAAAAGAAATCATCTAAAAATCGCATATTTTTATATTTCACATATGTACATATCTTTGATCATACGTATTATTCCTGTCGCCAAAAAAAAGCAGAAATTGGATTTATTTAGAACAGTTCCGGTAAGATTCCAGTCTTCTCGTTAGAATACCATATCGGGGACGTATTACGGCCATTATCCTTTCTCGTTTAATTTATCCATTTCGGAGAGTCAGAAAAAATGACGGTAAAATGATATACAGGTGTAAAATGCGATTAATATCGCTGCGATAATTTTTCGTTTGATGGAAATAACAATTCTAAAATTATGAAAAACAATGATTATCATATTTAAAATTGTAGCAAGAGTAGAAAAAATTTAGTATCGTAACTATAATCGACTTTAAAAGAAATCATCTAAAAATCGCATATTTTTATATTTCACATATGTACATATCTTTGATCATACGTATTATTCCTGTCGCCAAAAAAAAGCAGAAATTGGATTTATTTAGAACAGTTCCGGTAAGATTCCAGTCTTCTCGTTAGAATACCATATCGGGGACGTATTACGGCCATTATCCTTTCTCGTTTAATTTATCCATTTCGGAGAGTCAGAAAAAATGACGGTAAAATGATATACAGGTGTAAAATGCGATTAATATCGCTGCGATAATTTTTCGTTTGATGGAAATAACAATTCTAAAATTATGAAAAACAATGATTATCATATTTAAAATTGTAGCAAGAGTAGAAAAAATTCAGTATCGTAACTATAATCGACTTTAAAAGAATCTAAAAATCGCATATTTTTATATTTCACATATGTACATATCTTTGATCATACGTATTATTTCTGTCGCTAAAAAAAGCAGAAATTGGATTTACTTAGAACAATCCCGACAAAATTTCAATCTACTTGTTAGAATACCATATCGGGGATGCTAGACTAGATTTACATTTTTCATTTAATAAAAATAACAGTTATCAAAAATTAATGCTTATCACATCCAAAATTATAGTAGAAGTGTAAAACAGTAGAATATAATATCGCGATCACTGATAATTGATTAAAAAAAAAACTCCATCTAAAAATCATATATTTTTCTATTTCACACATATACGTTCATTTTTGGTATGTTATTATATCCATTTAGATTGAGACAGTAGGAACCCTCTCGAATAATCCAAGAACCGCGGGCTATAAAGAGCGCGCCTGATCCCGATTCTGATCCTGATTCCGATTCCGTATGCACCGTGTACCTATTTACGTGACGTATACCTGGCCCACGGGGGCGCAATTCTCATTTTTCACGTTGTCGCGTGCGCGCCACGTAGCCTATGGGATTCACGTAAATTCGGTATATATACGGAACCGTATAGAGAGTACATAACGGAGGAGACCGAGAGAACGAAAAGAGGAGGTCCCCGACCTCCCGCTTCAACCCCGAGGAAAGTTTACAGAGTGCCAGTGCGACACGGCGAGAAAGGGGTTGAAAGCTGGACTCGAGACCGACGATGCGGACGGGGGTTGGCGGTGCCAACCTCTTTATCCCTCGTCCCCTCGTTTTCTGAGAAATTGCGTTACATTTGATTCACCGTCGGAATCGTTAGGGCGTTCGAGACCCGAGATAGCGACCCATGTTTTTCAAACCGCCCTTGCCGTCCTACGAAAGTGTCCCCTTCCTCTCTCCTCGCTGGCACGACTCTCCCCGTTTGTCTCAAATTTCAATTCGTAGCCTCTCGGCACGGCGGTGCTACGGCTTCACGTGTTCTTCGCTACTTTTCCTCAGTCGTTTCAACTCCGAAATCCGATAATGTATCCCAATATTTTGGTATGCATCTCTGTTTCGTCTCGCGCGAGAGAGGAAAAGAGTCTCGTGATATTTCGTTTACAATTCAAACGTAAAAGTTTTAATCTTATAAGAAACGATCAAAGATTGAAAATTCTACTCTGTTAACAGATGAATAATACTGACTTCTAAATATTTTCATATTGATATATATATATATATATATTGCTTATTCAATGTCCTCTGCATTCTTACAAAAGACTGAATAGAAGATCTACTTCTTTTCATACACAAATTTCTAAAGCAGCACGGGCATTCTGGAAATATTTTCCATTCGAAATAGCGGAAACTGTCTGGTTCGCTTTATCTGAATATTGTCCGCGATTCTAAAGGACCCTTGTATTTCGTGAAACGTAGTTTCCGTGATGTAAGTAATTATCGAATATATAAAGTCGATATATTATGCGAGTTTGGAAGAGAATCATTCACATGTAAAATCCAGCCACAGTGACCGGATATGCTGGTTTCAACGAGTTGTTTTTTTTTTTTTTTTAATTCTCAAACCATCACGGATGTTTGAAATTCATTTTAGTTTGTCCTAGTTTCGTACTTGCAATACACGAACGAAAAATCGGACGACTTTTATGAAAGCTTATTAAAACTTTGAAGAGAGAGCTCTAAATCCACGATGCGCTCAACCGATATCAAAATTCGATATCGCAGCGATTCGATAAAATAATTCCGATAATGAGAGATAAAAATAAATAAAAAGATAGAAATAAATGCTCTTCTTTTCGTAGTCTCTTTAAAAAGATCTTTTTAAACCGTCCAAATGTCTCAGTCTCTTTCCACACTAAGAAAACTCGATTGATTTCATTGAAATCATTTGATTGTATCAACAAGACGTGTATGATTGAAGGGATTTTGGTTTAATCAAACAAGAATTTCTAGTTATGATAAGACTCGATTTTTTATAACTAGAACGTTTCATAGATTTTACTATAAGGATTTTTAATATTTTCTGGTTGGATCTATCAAATTTTTTATTACATTAATTTCTTTGCTTGCTTCTTAACTTAACTCGTATTTAATATTTGCCACGAAATGTATATAAAGAATTAGTATTAACATTAAATCCACAGTATATTTTTGTTTCTTACGAGCAGTAGTGCCAGAAAGAGGACGCTAGCTCTCTGATTGTGTATGTTTGAGCTGCATCCTCTTCTTGCATCACTATTTATCAGTTTAATTTCTAACTAACTGAATTTAAAATAATTTATATAATAATCTGGATTGAATTTATCCAATAATCGTGTTGGAATTTAGAATATTAAACAAACTTTTGAGATTAGAGATGGAAAAAATTTTAGACGACTTGATGCTGGTGAGTTTAGTATTATTAACGAGAAAATTTGGTAAGTTTAACAGCAAGAAATTAATCAGATTCGTCTGGTAATTCCTACAAGAATTCTGATTCGTCCATTTTCCAACAGATATACTGGTTGAATCTACCAGAATTCTAATTAATGCAACGAGATTTTTTCTCAGTGTATGAATTTATTTTCTGCCTCCCCAAAATTAATTTTTTACAAGTTAAAAAACGTTGTTCAAATATTATACCAAAATCCGAAGATTGATTGAAGTTACAAGATATCTCGCTCTATTAAAAGAATAAGAGTTAAAATAATTAAGACAAATATATAACTTTAATTGGATATAAGGATCATTGAAAAAAGTGTAGTCGACCAAACTAGCCAGAAAATTTGTTTATTAATACAGTAGTTTGAGTATTAATAAACAAATTTTCTGGCTAGTTTGGTTAACTACACTTTTTTCAATGATCCTTTGATTATTTGACTAGCGACATTAAGATATTTATAATTTTTAATTGGATATAGTTTTCTCATATAATACATCTTTATATGTCTCCAAATTATTATAATATTTGAGAAAGGTAAACTATTTGAAAAAATAAAATACTACAAACAAGTTTATGATTTTATGTATAATACGAATTAATTAAATTTTGTTTTCATGTATATAAATTTCCTAATTAATGTTTTAATCTAAATTAGATATTTCCATTTTCCAACAGACATACTGTTTCGTTGAATCTACCAGAATTCTAATTAATGCAACCAGATTTTTTCTCAGGGCATTAGTCGCGCGCGAAAAAATATTGTCGTCCTCTTCCCCTCCTTAGACAAGCAACGCAATATTTCGTAATGCAACGGTGTATCATAGACATGGTTTTGTCTGTTGCAGTGCTGCGGGAGGAGTTTCGCGCGGAACCGCAAAACACGAGGGTCGCCGCCGGGGAGACGGCTTTGCTAGAGTGTGGACCTCCCCGCGGCCATCCGGAGCCGACCCTCTATTGGAAAAGGAACGGTCACATAATAGACCTGGAAGCGACGAAACGGTGAGTTTTCTTTGTGCGAGGCCGCGCGTAGGTCGCGCTCCCTTTGAATTCGTTCGACCTATACCGAACGCGACGACCGAAAACGCGCAACGAGAAGAAGAGATTGCACGGGCGAAAAGGCGTAAATGATTAAACACGCCGGGATCTCGACTATTTCGGTTCCATCGGGCCCATCGGGGCCCGTTCTTTTCGTGAAAGACTCGACGAGGCCCCAGCTGCCGCGTGAAAATGACTTTGGGATCGCGACCTTTCCCTTTATCTTTTTTTGAAGAAAAAGGCGGAAAGCCTTTGTCCGCGATGATGGCGTTCTCGCCGAACGGACGGGGCAAACGTAGCGTGTCTACGCACGAGGGTCGTTTAATAAACAAGTTTGATATAAAACGTAATGTAATTGCGTTAACTGTAGCATAAACAAATATAAATAAATTTGTTCCATCTCGAAAAAAGTATAAGCGCGATAACTTGTTTTGACGCGCACTTCGTTACTCGGCCCCGTGGTGATTAATTCGATCTTGTCACTTGGGCCGCGAGTGAAGGCGAAACAATAATAAATATACTCCGTTTGCAATTTGCGGGCCCTTTAAAAGCACGCGTGCAACATATTCGCCGCGCGTATCCGATTAAATTGCATGCGCGCGAGCATTGCACACGCACATGCGTACGTATATACATATATACACACACACACACATTATATGCATACATACACGCGCGCATTTACTGCCGCGACTAGCAACTCTACAAGAATTTCGCGCTGTCTGTGTCTTCATGTAATAATGTCGCGGCAGTAAGAGCAAGTTTTACGTTCGCGGGATTACGGTTGGGAGAATCTACTTTTATAGACACGACGAGGGAAGGAGAGGACGGGAACTCTAGATTAACTTAATTCTAACAACGACGCCGAGGGTAAAAGGGACGTCGGCGGGACAAAAAAATCGTATCAAACGCCACTGCTAACGTGAATACGGTCGGTTATCTGGCATTTCTCTTTATTTTCTTTTATGTATCCGATTTATCTTGATTCAAGCGTAAGATGTCTTTGCGCGAATGGGGATTTTATTTCAGTTCTTAAATTAGTTGCACAGTTAAGTTTATTTTAGATGACATTTGTTTATTAAATACTTGCATGTTGAAATATCAATCTGCTTATATGTTAAGGATGCTTTGTATGTACAATCCCAGCAAAAAGTAGCTGAAAATCAATATTGACGAATACCCACTTTTGGTGTATTTTGAGTATGAGAAATTGCGTGGAATATTACAATTTATCTTAGCTACAGTGCAGAGATGTATTTTTAAATATTTTTTTTTAAATATTTTTTAATATTTTTTAATATTTTTGCGTTTTTACTGAAATATTCCGAATTTTGTTAATCGAAATGATTAACTTTTGGCAGAGAATTTCGCCTTGTGACAGATGCATGGCTAACTTCATTGAATATTTAATATCTTTTTAACCAAGTTAATACTTGTATAATATTATTTGACCAAATATTTCCTCTGTATCTAAACTTTTGCAAATTTTAAACAAATTCTGAATATTATTTCCACGTGTTTTTGTCATTTGAATCGACGTGGTTATACGTTTTCCATAAGAACACAAATTAAAATCCTTATAACTTGTGAACGCTCTAGTGAATCGATTAAAAATTGTATTGAAGATTCTAAACATATGTAAAGACATTCTGTACAATTTTCATTAAGTTCTAAGTATTTTGAAAATAGCTACAAAACATCCTTGATCGAAATGATTAACTTTTAGCAGAGAATTTCGCCTTGTGTCAGATACATGGCTAATTTCATTTAATTATATTTAATATCTTTTTAACCAATTAGTACTTGTATAATATTATTTGATCAAATATTTCCTCTGCATCTAAACTACACTTTTGCAAATTTTAAACAAATTCAGAATATTATTTCCATGTGTTTTTGTCATTTGAATCGACATAGTTATACATTTCCCATAAAAACACATGTTAATTCGGTGCAAATTAAAATCTTTATCAATTGTGAACGCTTTAGTGAATCGATTTAAAATTGTACTGAAGAGTCTATACATATGTAAGGACATTCTGTACAATTTTCATTAAGTTCTAAGTATTTTGAAAATAGCTACAAAACATCCTTAATCGAAATGATTAACTTTTGGTAGAGAATTTCGCCTTGTGTCCGATACATGGCTAATTTCATTTAATTATATTTAATATCTTTTTAACCAATTAGTACTTGTATAATATTATTTGATCAAATATTTCCTCTGTATTTAAACTTTTGTAAATTTTAAACAAATTCTGAATATTATTTCCACGTGTTTTTGTCATTTGAATCGACGTGGTTATACGTTTCCCATAAGAACACAAATTAAAATCCTTATAACTTGTGAACGCTCTAGTGAATCGATTAAAAATTTTATTGAAGATTCTAAACATATGGACATTCTGTACAATTTTCATTAAGTTCTAAGTATTTTGAAAATAGCTACAAAACATCCTTAATCGAAATGATTAACTTTTGGCAAAGAATTTCGCCTTGTGTCAGATACATGGCTAATTTCATTTAATTATATTTAATATCTTTTTAACCAATTAGTACTTGTATAATATTATTTGATCAAATATTTCCTCTGCATCTAAACTACACTTTTGCAAATTTTAAACAAATTCAGAATATTATTTCCATGTGTTTTTGTCATTTGAATCGACATAGTTATACATTTCCCATAAAAACACATGTTAATTCGGTGCAAATTAAAATCCTTATAACTTGTGAACGCTCTAGTGAATCGATTAAAAATTGTATTGAAGATTCTAAACATATGTAAGGACATTCTGTACAATTTTCATTAAGTTCTAAGTATTTTGAAAATAGCTACAAAACATCCTTAATCGAAATGATTAACTTTTGGCAGAGAATTTCGCCTTGTGTCAGATACATGGCTAATTTCATTTAATTATATTTAATATCTTTTTAACCAATTAGTACTTGTATAATATTATTTGATCAAATATTTCCTCTGTATTTAAACTTTTGCAAATTTTAAACAAATTCTGAATATTATTTCCACGTGTTTTTGTCATTTCAATCGACATGGTTATACATTTCTCATAAGAACACATGTAAATTCGGTGCAAATTAAAATCTTTATAAATTGAACGTTTTAGTGAATGAATTTAAAATTGTAATTTAAAATTGTAGAAGATGAAGATTGCTGAAGATTCTAAACATATGTAAGGACATTCTGTACACTTTTCATTAAATTTTCAATATTTTGAAAATAGCTACAAAACACCCTTAAATCTGTTATAGCTCTTCCATTATAGTTTGCTATTTCTCGCCAAGAGAGAAGAAAATTATTAATCAGAACAAGAGACGATAGAAATAATATTATCGATTTATAAGCTCGGATTAAATGTCATCTATCTTCATTCACGAAATTCAATCGCGCTTTATAATATCCCTCTATTTTAACTAAAATTTCACTGAAATTTTCATCAATCGACAAATCCGTAACGCGATGTGTCAATAAAATTTCCCGCTCTGCGGCTTACAATTTTAATAATAAATCATACGGTAATATTCGTCGTGTAATAAAGCGCATAATCGATAGCCGCGTCTAGCATTTATGTATCGATATCTACGATATCTAGAGGCCCATCGCGATATCCGGAGCGTGTAACCGAACGAAAGAGAGGACTCGGGAGACTCGCAACTCGGCGGCGCAGGAATCGACGCATAAATTCAGACGAATTTTACCTCCTGGCCCCCTTGGCGTCCCTCCCTCTGCTGCTTCCTCCAGGATCAGGAGCATTTAAACGTACGCTTGCGCGAGCCACCTCGTTGTAACGACCCGGCATACTTTCGCGCTCCTCCGTCTGCCATTCGTATCTCGAAACGGGCGATTTTTTCTCCCCCGAATCCCCATGGATCGACTCGATCAAACTTTCATGGGGCGCTGAATGCCTCTTAGTTTTTCTCGCGCTACCTATCCCGGCTCTTCTCCATCCCTCTCTCTTTTTTTTCTTCAAGAGTAAAACCCTCGCGATCTCTCTCCGATCGGCGAAACTCCATCAGAGTTAAAAGGGAGATTCTTATTATCAAAGTGTTCTTTCAAACGCGCGATAAAAAATGGCGATGAACTAAAGAGAGAAATTTATCGTCCGCAATGTTGCGGAAACAGGAGTATCGAGTATCGAGATAAATTTATTAATTTAATAAATGATTTATTTATACGCAATTTATTAATTCCCTCTATTATATTTTCGCGCGCCAATTCTATTTCCGTTATTTCTTCGCGCGCAGAATTTATCTTTATACGGTTCATCGCGTCGTTTTATGTAATTACTTCCATTTACACCGTCGCTTACACCGTATTGTACGCGCTGGCTTAACGCTGTCTGAGGGGACACGGGCACATAAGAGCACGTGACAAACGATTTTATTTTCTTTTTTTCTTTCTCCTTTTCGGAGCAGGGGAGAGCCCGACGCGAAAAGCGAGAATGGAGACATTTTTTTCTGGCGAGATCCCCCTCGAAAACGAAACGAAACTCTCGGGCACTCGTTCGTTCGCTCGTTCGCTCGTTCGTTCGTTTCGACGGCTATTTTCCTCTCCTTCGTCTCGATCAATAGGATACTCTCCTCCGTCGCGACGGCTCGCGGAAATTTCCTCCCCCTCTTCCTCCTGCTCCTCCACCGCCACCATCCTCGCGTCGGATTTACCGATGGAAGCCCGAAGCCGCGATAAATTAGGACAACCGATAGGAATTAAATCCGGCCGTATCGGAACGCCGAGACCGCGTTTCTCTCCTCTCTCCTCTCCCTTCTCCCTTCTCTCGTCGCAGCTCGCGGAACGTGTGGTAAAACGGGACATGGAGAGCGATGGAAGAATGGTCGCGCGAAGGGAGGAGGAAAGAGAGAGAGAGAGAGCGCGGATCAAAGCAGAGGGAACGGAGGAGGTAATCGAGCACCACCGACGCGAAAATTAATTGACACTATAAATTAGAGAGCGCGCAATCGAGAGAGAGGAGAGGGAGAGAGAGCGAACTATCGATCGATCGCGTCGTCGCCGAATAACAGCACTCTCCATATGCGCGATATTGTGCATGTGCACCCCTCAAACGAGGCCGTTTAATCTTGGGACCTCCGACGCGGAAGAAGAACGAGCCCTCGAAGGAGAGGATCGGCGAGGGTGTCCAGGAATGCCAAGTACGCAGTCTCTTGAATACGCGTCTTTGCTCCTTATTCTCTCGCATAAATAATATAGGTTTGGCGAAAAGGAGACGCGCATCATCTCCGAAAGTTCCTCTCGTCTTGTGGAGCAACGAGACTTGGAATGAGCGACTAACGTATGAGCTGTCCGAGATGCTCGAAATTATCTCGAGACTCGCGCGAGGTCAATCTTTCACGTGTGCGTTCATTTCTTCGCGTTAGTTGCAAAATTATAGATAATAATATTATGTAATTTATGATAATACACAAATAGGAGGATGCCCTGGACTATTATTACATCTCTTCCCCATCGATATTTAGAGTCTTGAAGATGCCGTTGATCTTCTCGGGCGGAAATTAATCGTCGTAATTTTCGTCGTTGCTCTTATCGAACGGAGAGAAACGTCTCCGCGTCTTGATTAATCGTTTATCGGGCATTTCAGGATAACTCTCGTGGACGGAGGTAATCTAATGATATCCGACGTGAGACCGGCTGATCAGGGCAAGTACCAGTGCATCGCCGAAAACATGGTCGGCATCAAGGGATCTGCGATAGCTACTCTCACGGTTCATGGTAAGCGTGTAACACGAACTCATTTCCCACATACAAGTGCACGTACAATCACGAGAAGTAGACATAGGTGTAGGTTCATAGATATAGACACGGCCAAGCCTCTCATAACATTTAGCGATAATTCTGATTGACCGATAAGTTTTGTTCCGTTTCGCGTTGAGTCAAAATTTGGATAAAATATTAAAGTTAGTATTTAAAGCATCTCTTATTTCGTCCGCAGTATATGTTTTTATTTTTAATTATTTGTTATATAAATATTTATAATCATATACCGAGAAAAATCGTTTGATTGTACCAACAAGACGTATATTGAAGGCATTTTGGTTAAATCAAACAAGAATTTCTGATAATTTATCATGATAAGACTCGATTTTTTATATCTAAAACGTTTAATAGATTTTACTGTAAGGTTTGGTATTTTCTGGTTGGATCTATAAAATTTCTTGTTATTAATTTCTTTGCTTGTTTCTTAACTTAATTCGTATTCAGTATTTACCATGAAATGTATACGTATAAAGAACTAGTATTAATATTAAATCCAAAGTATATTTTTTTTAAACTAAATCGGAAGGAATTAGGCTCGTTATGTATTAAACAACAAGACAAGGAAACTAGCGTCTTTGAGCTACAGCGGATGGTAATGCCTAAAAATTCTTTAATTGTACGCAAAAATTTAAACGAGAACAAGGCATATGCATATATTTTACTTGGTGCATTTACCAATATATATAAATTCTCATTTTGGAGAATATATTTTTTTTCTCTTACGAGCAGTAGTGCCAGAAAGAAGACGCTAGCTCTCTGATTGTGTGTGTTTAAGCTGCATCTTCTTCTTGCATCACTGTTTATCAGTTTCTAACAAACTGAATTTAAAATAATTTTTCAATAATCTTGATTGAATTTATGCAATAATCGTGTTGGAATTAAGAATATTAAACAGACTTTTTAGATGGAAAAAATTTTAGACGACTTGGTGCTGGCGAGTATTAGTATTATTAATCAGAAAATTTGATAAATTTAACAGGAAGAAATTAATCAGATTCGTCTGGTGATTCCTACAAGAATTCTGGTTCATCCATTTTCCAACAGACTTACTGGTTGAATCTACCAGAATTTCAATTAATGCAACCAGATTTTTTCTCAGTGTATCTGTTTGATGAAAAAGATAAAATGATAAAGTATCATTATTATTTTCTCTGTTATATCTATGTAATTTTATTTACGACCGTTTATTTCGGTAAAAATCATTTTTTTTCTTTTCAATAGAATCAATTTGTTTTCTTCTCTCCTAAAAATAATTAATGAAAAATGTACACTGAGAAAAAAATCTAGTTGCATTAATTAGAATTGACCTGGTAGATTCAACCAGTGTCTCAACCATGAATCTGATTAATTTCTTCCTGTTAAATTTACCAAATTTTGTGATTAATAATACTAAACTCACCAGCACTAAGTCGTCTAAAATTTTTTTCATCTAATCTCAAAAGTCTGTTTAATATTCTGAATTCCGACACGATTATTGCATAAATTCAATCCAGATTATTAAATAAATTATTTTAAGTTCAGTTTGTTAGAAATTAAACAGTGATGCAAGAAGAAGATGCAACTCAAACACACAATCAGAGAGCTAGCGTTCTCTTTCTGGTTCACTACTGCTCGTTAGAGAAAAAAAATACTTTGGATTTAATGTTAATACTAGTTGTTTATATACATTTCATGGCAAATATTGAATACGAGTTAAGTTAGGAAGCAAGCAAAGAAATTTATGTAACAAGAAATTTGATAGATTCAATCAGAAAATACTAATCAAATCCTTATAATAAAATCTATGAAACGTTCTAGTTATAAAAAATCGAGTCTTATCGTGATAACTAGAAATTCTTGTTTGATTTAATCGAAATGCCTTCAATCATATACGTTTTGTTGGTACAATCAAACGATTTTTCTCGGTGTAGTATTTCGATATCTTTACGCGAACGACATTTATTTGCAGTATTTTAATTAACATTTTATATATATAGTTATTTATTTAAACTATCTAGTCGATTAGATAGACACTCTAAATTATACGCTCCACTAATTAAATCTTCTTAAATAAATAATAATCTCGCTAGTACTAGTGTACTTTGCGATTGCGGAGTCGCTCGAAATCCTATGAAAAGCCGCGGGCCGTAATTCGGGATACAGCCGGGGGCTATATTCGGGTTTTCCAATCGAATCCTCGTTCTGTCTTCGCAGTGAAGCCGTACTTCGTGGCCACGCCGTCGAACCAGACGATCCTCGCGGATCAAACGGCGGAGTTCGTCTGCAGGGTGGGCGGCGACCCGTCACCAGAGATTCTGTGGCGGCGGGGCGACGGCAAGATGCCGATAGGTCGGGCGCATATCCTGGAGGACAAAAGTTTACACATCGAGCGGGTGAATCCCCAAGATCAGGGGACGTACATCTGCGAGGCGGAGAACGGCGTCGGCACGATATCAGCGAGCGCCACTCTTACCGTGCACTGTGAGTACTGTAATCTTCTTCCCTCCTCTCCCTCCCCTCTCTCTTTCTCTCTCTCTCTCTCTCTCTCTCTCTCTCTGTGTAAGGAGTCGCTCTGCCGTGAAATTAATTACGCGCCCGGTGTACGATTATCGCGTCGGTGACGAGCGAAGGGGTTGTTGCCGCACGGAGGACAGACGCAACGTCGCGCATTATCGCCGCATATTAAGCCCCGGAATATGCATCCTGTCGACTTTTGCGCCTCGCTTGGACGCAAATCGGATCCCGTGGCTTGGAAAATACGAACGTATTGTCGACCCGCTCCAAGCAAGCGAGATAGGGGCGCGGACACGATAGATCAAACTTCACGCTTAGATAAATGGCCTAAATTTTCAACGGCTATGCGTACATCGCTAACATTATCGTATCCGCGTTTTTTCCAGATTTATTCTCTATAGTTGAACGAGCAATTTAAACTGTAATCCCGCGTCTACTCGTATTCTTATTTCCGTGAGAAACGCGATTTATCAATGCCGAGGGATTTAAGTATTGAAAAAAATAAAATTCCACAATTGATACGCAAAGGCTAATTAAATAACTAAATAATTAAAACGAGAGAATGATATTTAATACATAGAAAAAAATAAGTGTCAAATCAAAACTTATATACTTAAACTAACGCATTCATTGTTTCGCATATACAGGGTGTATTTTAAAAAGCTCCCATTAAGCAAATAGCGTTATTTCTGATTAAAAACCGAGTCGAAAAGTCCTGAACCATTTTTTTCCATAATGCTTAATAAAGCAGTAATTAATGAGTAAAGTCGCGCCAATAAAAAGACAAACTTCCTCGTTATCAACATATGAAGATTTGGATAAGCCAAAAAATAAACTGTTTTGTGTTGATTTTTAAACAATTCATCTTTTCAGAAATCTTTTTAATACTTAAATCTGATTAATTATTTAATGAATCTTGAAAAAAAAATGGTTCCGGACTTTTCGACTCGATTTTTAATCAGGAATAACGCTAGTGGTTTACTTAGTGGCAGCTTTTTAATATACACCACATTTATAATCTTCTTAAAAGAATTTAATAATTTTAAATTTCAACAATATTATCGTCTTATTTTAATATTGTTACCTCAAGAATATATAATTATTTAATTTCACTTTAATAAAATTATAACCATTGATTTAAAAATGTTATTTTCTATCCAACATTATTTCTTTTTCAAGAAAATTAAATCTTAAATTATGAAAATATATTTTTCTCGATTGAATTATATAAAATGGCTTCACTCAAGCAATTGTTCAAGCAATTATATATTTTTTTAAATAACGCGATATAATCTCATTTCGAGATTTCCATGTTAAAATATATTTTCAAAATAAGAACGTTCTTTTTTTCTGTGTATTTTTATCGTGAAACTGAATATGCTCGATTTTTTTTCTACCTACTCTAAAATAATTCTCACCCAAATTCGTAATAATGACATACAACGAGATGTCCCGTGTACACAGAATCTAGCAGATTCACTCATCTATTTGAAAATTGGCTTATACGGGTTAAGGGTTGAAGGAGCGTCTTTATCGCTAAATATACGGTGAGGATACGTGTGTCGAATACGGACCGTTTGTCACAGCGAGACCGGTATTCAGCAACTTCCCCAAGGACGAGACGGTAAGCTCCAACAGCGACGTTACCTTCTCGTGCGCGGCGCGCGGCGCGCCAAAGCCGTCGATATTTTGGACCCGGGAGGGCTCCCAGGAGCTAATGTTCCCCGGCCACACGTATCAGAACCACTACACCGTCACGGAAAACGGAAGTCTGACTATCAAGGGCGCCGTCAGGAAGGACGAGGGCCACTACGTGTGCAGCGCCATTAGTCAGGCCGGCGCCAGCACCGCGACCGTATTTCTCCAGGTATGCGTGAACCTTATAAAATGTACATCTCACGCAATAATTCAACCGCGCTCCAACAGCTTATATTTTCCGAAAATTTTCTCGCACATACATGTCTATTTTTAATAAACGGATTATTAGAAAATACATTTTTAATATATTTTTAACAGCTTTTATATTTTTTAATATATATATTATATGATATTAATCTTGCGTAGGACGTGAAAATTCCATGTTCAAAATTAAAAACAGAAATAATATATATACATATATTAATATATATATTTAATATATATATATATATATTAATATATGTATATATATTATTTCTATTTTTAATTTTGAACATGAAATTTTCACGTCCTACGCAAGATTAATATCATAAATTAGCAATAATTTATGATATACGTATATAGAGTTGTAAGAGCAACGAGCTTGTGCGCTAAATGGACGCGCAACAGTTTAAAATATATAGCTAAGATAAATCTCGTCCGTGTGAGAGAGGCGAGCGTGCACATTAAGTGGTTCATTTTCTCGATACATATTTATATCATCCCCTCTCCCGGCTCCGTTCTCTTCCGGATGAGTGCAGAATTACCATTCCGGCCGGTGCTGCACACCGCGATCCTAGCCCGAGGGAAGCTGCCCCACATTCTGAATAAAATTCTTATCTACATATAGGGAGTATTACAGCGAATCAACTTTGGCGAATGGAAACTCGGTAACTCCCTACTCGGAGCGGCTAAAGTTGTAGGGTGTAATATAGAAAAGAAACTTTTGAATTACATATTTTCACTCCAACGTTAGAGCTATTCGACCGAACTTGGTGGATGTAATATTCGGTTAATTCAACGGCTATAAGTAAGCGCCGGTAGCTAGTTCATAATCTTCTATATACCAGGCAAAAACGAGGAAGGTATGACGTTAACCGATTTAATTCTGATTTATTCAAATATCGGAAAATTCTAAATTTAATCGCGTGAATTTTAAGCATCCGTGACACTTGTAACTTCTCTATATCTCTCCATATACAGGGTGTATCTGAAATGATGCACTAAACTTTAGAAGCGTATTCTAGAGGTCAAAATAAGACTTTTTTCTGTGAACATGGGTCCGCAAATGAACCCCTCTCTGAGTTAAAATTCGAAAATGTGTGAAATTGACCAAATACTCGCAACACAAATTTGTTTATCTCTCAAGAGGGTGATGGGTAATGAAAAACCCTTTCTTTTTTTTCCTGAAATACACACTGAGAAAAAAATCTGGTTGCATTAATTAGAATTCTGATAGATTCAACCAATATGTTTGTTGGAAAATGGACGAATCAGAATTCTTGTAGGAATTACCAGATGAATCTGATTAATTTCTTCCTGTTAAATTTACCAAATTTTCTGGTTAATAATACTAAACTCACCAGCACCAAGTCTAAAATTTTTTCCATCTAATCTCAAAAGTCTGTTTAACATTCTGAATTCCAACAAGATTATTGGATAAATTCAATCCAGATTATTGAATAATTATTTTAAATTCAATTTGTTAGAAATTAAACTGATAAACAGTGATGCAAGAAGAGGATGCAGCTCAAACACGCACAATCAGAGAGTTAGCGTCCTCTTTCTCGCACTACTGCTCGTAAGAGAAAAAAAATATACTTTGGATTTAATGTTAATACTAGTTCTTTATATATATTTCGTGACAAATATTGAATACGAGTTAAGTTAAGAAGCAAGCAAAGAAATTAATGCAACAAGAAATTTTATAGATCCAACCAGAAAATACTAACCAAATCCTTATAGTAAAATTTATTAAACATTCTAGTTATAAAAAATCGGGTCTTATCATGATAACTAAAAGAAATTCTTGTTTGATTTAACCAAATGCCTTCAGTCATATATGTCTTATTGATACAATCAAACGATTTTTCTCAGTGTACAATTGCAATATATTATTATATTAAAATATATTGATAAATTCTATTAAAATATATTGCAATTTATATTAAATTTATATTAAAATTTTTGTCAAACAAAGCCACACATACAATTGAAGGATCCTTACATCCTCAAATTTCCTTAAAATAGGAAAGTAAATAAACGTTCTAGTTATAAAAAATCCAGTCTTATCATGATAACTAGAAATTCTAGAAATTCTTGTTTGATTTAAAATGCCTTGAATCATATACATCTTGTTGGTACAATCAAACGATTTTTCTCAGTGTAAAAACCTTTTCTTTTTTTTCTGAAATACAGTCAATTTCTAATTTTTTCCCCAAACTTTAGGGGCCTGTAGCTCGGAGGGGGATTCATTTGCGGACCCATCTTCACAGAAAAAAAAAGTCTTATTTTGACCTCTAGAATACGCTCCTAAAGTTTAGTGCATCATTTCAGATACACCCAGTATACGTGGATCTTTTTCGAAAAAGATTCATCGGGAAAATAAAATTTTCCGCGATAACTTTAAAGCGAGCCTCGCTAGAATTCTCGTCTCCGTCCTGCACCGGAACGTAGAGTCGAAAGGAGGCGAGGTCGCCCGCGGCGTTCTTTCTCCGCGAAGTAGACCATCAAATACAGTTTCCGTCTGCCGTAATAAAGGTGACGTCCGTCGAGGAGACCCCGCCGCCCATAATCGAGCTTGGCCCTGCGAATCAAACTCTGCCGTTGAAGAGCGTCGCCTCGTTGCCGTGCCGAGCGGTCGGTACACCCACGCCGCGGGTTCACTGGCATAAGGAGGGCGTGCTCGTACGTCCGGGCGGCCGTATCACGATGGCCATCAACGGCACGCTGTTCATCGACGATCTGCACGCCAACGATTCCGGCCTCTACACCTGCATCGCCTCGTCCGAGTCCGGCAACACCTCGTGGTCGGCCTACCTGACAGTGAGTTCCGGCGCCAGCTTTCACCGTACGCCCGACGTGTCAGCGCTGCCGCAGAACCCGAGCAAGCCGCGAATAGTGAACGCCACCAGTAACTCGGTCACCCTGACGTGGAGCCCGGGCCACGAGGGCCAGAGCAAGATCATCGGCTACAATATCGAGTATTACAGCAGCAACCTGAACACCGGCTGGGTGGTGGCAGCCACGGGTGTCCTCGACGATATCTATACCGTGAGTATTATATCGAGGATCGGCTTGACCTCCTTTCCTCATAGTGCTTATACTTGAGAGTTTCAATGATCTTTTCAAGTAGATATTTTCAGTTTCCCTCCTCGCTTCGCGTGTATCGTTTCGAAAGTGTGTTTAGAGCGTGGAACTGCTGACGAAAGCAGTTTGCGACACCATGTGCGGTGTTGAAAAACGGATCTATAAAGCTAAATTGTGTTCACGTTGTGACGCGTTTAAAAATTTAATATCGAAGTTCCACGTATGCTGGAGCTACGATTTAATAAGAGGACCGGAGAGGCGCCTAATCCTACAAAGAGGCGGTCATCTGCGTCTAGAGATACTTTAATATTCTTTATCAAGCGGACATCTCATGTATATTGAACTTTGTTGCCGGATAATATAGTACTTTGGGGCAACCTGGAAAGAGAATAAATTAGTCCCTTTAAAGATAAGTATCGCGACATAAAGAAATAAATATTTGGTAGCGAATAAACGATGTAAACGATACTCAAACGTACATGTATTTGTGCATAACATTGATATTATTTATTTTATTTTTTATATTATTTGATGGCATTCGTTGTTTAAATTTATTTTGCATTTTTTTATCGAGCTAACGAGTCGGGTTCTCTGCTTTATTCATCAACAGGTGACAGATTTAAGGCCAGAGACCAATTACGTTTTCCTAGTACGAGCAGAAAATAACCACGGGCTCTCGCTGCCCGGACCATTGTCGGACGTGGTGCAAACTACTAACGTAAATCAGCATACGGTACCACAAGTGGAACTGACTCGCGCTAGAGATCGGTTAAACAGCGAGATTTTACATCTCAAAGAGGTGCAACCGTTGACCAGTACTAGCGTCAAGATTATGTGGGACGTAAGTGTCGTTTGAAACTCCCTGTGTTCCGTCTGTATCGATTTAATACAACGATATGTGGGAGTATCGGGAAAACTGCGCTAGCTCGAAAATTTTGAAAAATAAATTTTTGCCTGTATAAAAGCGTTACCACATTTGTTAAAAAAATATAAATTTATTTTTTCAATGTATATGTTTTATTTTAACAGAGACTTAATTTAGCATGTGTATTTATAATATAATATATAAATTTATAATATAATATAATATATCTCTCTCATATTTTCTCATAAAAACAATTGAAAATATATTAATAAATTATATTTTTTAGACTCTTGTGCAATTCTGTTTTTGTTTGTGGAAAATATCGTTTGTGTAAAATGTATTAAAAAATTTTTCCCGAGAGAAAATATATTTGAGATATGTATCCTGACGCGACAATTGGAATTGGAAAACGTTCCAATAACAACAGCAAGAATTAGAATAACATACTAGAATCTAAATTTTAGATTCTCGGCGCAGCGGATTTAGTGGAGGGTCTTTATATACGGTATCGCGAGGTTTCCGAGAAACCGGAGTATCAGATGGTCACGGTACTCAACGCCGGCGCCACCAGTTATGTGCTCACCAATTTAAAAAAGTACACGCGATACGAGTTCTTCCTGGTTCCCTTCTACAAGATAATCGAAGGCCGACCGAGCAACGTGAAGCTGGTCACTACTCTAGAAGACGTGCCCTCGGGCGCTCCCGAGAACGTTCACGTAGGGATGATAAATATGACCTCGGCATTCGTTCGGTGGTCGCCGCCGCCGAAGAACACTCAAAACGGTCAATTGATCGGTTACAAGGTAAGGACTTCTTTCTCGTAAATCGCGAGGAAAAGAGTTAATTTCTTTATCTAATTTAACTGTCGATTCATATTCGCCTGATAGATTCAGATCAAGAGCAACAGCAGCAATAAAATCCTTGGTCAAATGTCCCTGAATGCGTCAACCACGTCAGTCATCATCAACAGCCTGACTGCTGGCGGTCTATATACGGCACGCGTCGCTGGACAAACTCGCATCGGGCTCGGTCCCTTTTCTAGTCCGACACTACTGAACATGGATCCGGGACAAATAACGCAGTTGCCGCCGCGAACCGATCCCAGTCACGGGGGTGCATCTGTCATCAGAGAAACGTGGTTTCTCGTCCTCATGATAATGATGATATTTATCGTTATCGTCGTGTTATTAGCCGCGCTCTACGTGAGACGCAGGCAAGCGATGAGCAAGCAACTGGGTCACTTAAATGTACCCGTAGGCACCGCAAACGATATCTGTCAATTAAACAAGGATACGCTCTGGTTGGAACGCGGCTGGCGGCCTACCAATACTCTCCAAGCCGCCAATGACAAGGATTGCGAAACCAAGTTGCTCAACAATCAACATATGCTGGCAGCCGGTATAATGGGCATGACCGGCTCCGAGTACGCTGAAGTGAATCTAACAACGTTTTATAACACGCGCAAGCAAATGCAGGCACCGCCACCGGAGCCGTATGCCACCACAACTTTGTGCGTGGGCAGTCGTAATTCGGATTCGATCGAAACCAGTTGTCAGAAGTCGAACTCTAGCGACTCGTGCCTGAAACCCGATTATTCGAGTCTGGACTCGAATCAAGAGCCCAATAAATCCACGGTGTCGCCGAGCAGTGATAACATGAGCGGCGGCGACGCTACCTACGCGGACGAGAACTTGGATATACAGAGAAGACAGTACAGAATAGCAGGGCCGACGAGCGGCGACGCGTCCCAAACCGGTATGCCGATGCCCAACTGGTGCGACATGTTACCGCCGCCGCCCGAGCATCCGCCCCCGCTCGGCGCATCGCTGGCCGCCGGCCGGATACAACAGCAGCCGCATCAGTTGCAACATTCGCACCAACAGCAACAGCAGCAAGTGCCGTTCAGTCCGCATCTCGGCAAGAGAAACGTTCAAAACGATTTGGATCATTGCAGCGGCTCTGGCGCCGGCTCGGGCAATCTACAGAGTCCGCCCACTCCTCCCATCAGAGTGACTAACAGTTTCAGCCCGTCGCCGACACCATGGAACGGCGGTGGGCAGAATCAGCAGCATTCAGAACCCGGCGTTCTCCCGGTGTCCAGTAATCTACAAGTGTCGCAGGGCAGATACACGACGCTACCCCCGCAAACTAATCCGCCGCCGTTACCCTCGTTCCCGCAAACTTTTAATCATTACGATTATAAGAATCAGGAGAACGAGTACGAAAGTGGCTCTGTTATTTACGGCCATCATCAGAACGGTCTATCGGACGACTATGGTGTCCGTGAATCCGCGTTTGCGCGTTCCTGTAATCAACAACAATCGCATCTTACGCCATCGTCCGTGAACGAGGAGCTCTATCGGCACAGGGATGACATGTTTCACAACGATAATCTCTATCAACCTGAAAACGACGAGTGGGACAGGAAGTCGTGTGACTCCAATACGCATTCGGACGCGTGTTGCTCATGCTCGGAATCGAGTTGCCTCTACACTGACACCGTACAGTACAACGCACAACATTACAGTACTGCGTGCGGCCACAGTAGCGGTAGAACAACGGGTTCCCGAAGCAGGAGTAACAGGAGTCCGCGAAGAAGAAATCGAACGTCTTCGCCCACCTACAGCAGCGACAGCAATTATTCTTGCATCCCTCCGAGACAATGCGGAAGCACGAATTCGCAGGAAAGGCTGAGGCATCGTAGTAAAGGTAACGAAAAGATGAAAACTTGTCGACTTTAATTAAAATTTTATCCCTGAATTTGTCCTAACTTTTGTTTTTTTTTTTTTTTTTTTTTCAATTCCTTTCAGACAAATTGCCTGGCTTTTCGAGAACGGGTGGTTACAGCCAGCACAATTCTTCGGCCTCGAATACGATGAGTAGTACGAGCAGTCAGCGATACAATAAGCTAAATAGTATCTTTGTAAGCGGCAATAACCCGATCGCTCCATCGGACTCTAGTCGACTGGGTGATCACCGTGAGAGCTAAATTCTGCCTGAACGTAGCAAGTATAGGACGTGCCTGAATGAACGGCCTTCGATCACAACGAACGATCGCAGTCTGCATTACGGGAGGCTGTTACGCAATCAGCAAACTGTCGCGGACGCTCGTCAAGTACTGTAAGCGCGCCTTTATATACATAATTGACGGCCTGCAAGCTGATGTACTCTGATTTAATTTGTTGGTTATCAGGCTCATTAAGAAAGTGAGTTCGGTAGTAAAGTTGCGGGATGAATCTCGCACTTTTCCGCGTACTACCGTGTTACGTAATATTAAGAAGGTTTGATAGATTTCGCGAAGTAATTAGTAAGTATTCCATGACTGAGAACGCTTACGTTTAACCGATTATGTGCGGCGATAGCTTAAGCTCATCAAATATCTCTATGTTCGTACGAAGGGCAATAATGGTCTTCTATCGCGGAAGAAACGCAATCTTGACACTTGGAGATTGCAGAATAAATCCCGTGATTGACACTCGCAACGCTTTTTATTAACGCTTTAACGCTGGTACAACCCGTTATATATACATGACGCATTCAATCCTTTTGTACTCACTATTCAGATAAGGGCTTTCAGAAAAAAGGACTAGTGACGTGTAATACTTTGCTTTTTCAAATAGACTCTTTGCCAAATGGATTGATGAAAACGTTTCATTAGACTTTATTTGTTTTGCGTCTCATTTTATATGTGAACCAAAAGCGATTGTGAACTTCGAACGACGTTAAGGGAAGAAAAAAGAAAGAAGAAGTTATATGTTTGCTGTCGCGTCTCTGTTTCTTGAGCGAAGATTTAATCCCCAAGCGGTCACGCCGGTCTAATATTCCAGTTGGCACTTTTTAAACTTTATTATACTCTCGACTGCCATATATACTGCCATTCCCATTGGCGATTTTTCGCACACGATGTTAAGATATTCTGCTAGTTTAATTAAATAATTTCTTAAATAATGACTTTATATAAATCGTATGTTAACTCGCGAATGCCAACGAGCTACAAAGGGTGTCGCGCGACTGAAATTAATGTTCAAGAATATAAGTATCATACGGATCGCATAAAACGCATATGAATCAAGCAAACACAATTTATCTCCTTTGACTAATTATCGAAATTTATTCGCAAGATGTGATTGGTTGCAATAATTTAATTTTATAAACCAATCAAACAAAGTCAAGTTTCTTGTAAAAGCAATGTAAAATACATTCTTATAAAAAATAATATGCGATTTTACGACTAAAGAATTGATCAAAGTAAGTTGTTGAAACTATCGCAGGGAAATGCTTCGAGACTATTTCTTAAAAAAGAGACAAATCTTCACCGTCATACCATCATAGCAATAATAAGTGTATACGTATACATAATTGTGTGGAGATGAATATTTACGAAAACGAAATATCAAGATTCTTGGTATGGATTCTTGGAACAATGTGATCTCGTGGTCCTCTTTGAGTATCAAAATGACTTCACTCGGAAATCGTTGTCTCGAAAGCAATCGAGCGAACAATCGTCCATTATATTAAATCGATCAACTGTATTTGCTTGTTCTTTGCGTGGAATAATCCTTTCGTTACGATTTCTCGTCGAATTTATTTTCATTTTTGCAAACGAAGCAATTGTTTTTTATCGCGTGATTATCAAGTGTATTACATCGCGATTCCGTATTATATAGTGATCACTTATATCCATGTTCCGCATTTAAATGATATCTAATTTATAAACTAGTTCCTTCGATTCTGAGTGATAACAGTTGCATTTAACATGATTAAATGCGGAATGTGAAGATGGCAAAGATGATTCTATTGTCCTTGTTAATTCGAACAATTAGAGGCAGGTATGATTACAGTCTTAGCGAAACACGGGTGAAATCTTAATGGATAGGCAAGCATAATCGTCGTAGCGAAAGGATTAACATGTCTCGCTCGCATATTGACCTTACAAAGCGTGGCATTTATTTTCGACGGCCTGTACTGATGATTCTGGCTACGCGCGACAAATGAAGCATATTATTTTGGATATAACGTTCCTAAATCCTAAGAGAGGCAACCCTGGAGGGCTAATTTCCACGAAGAAGGGCGGACGTATGTAATTCTTCCAAAATGAATGCACGTAGTAACGTTTTTAAAGAAACGAAGTAACAATAAACTCGTAATATATATATATATATTATCATATCAGACACATGCAAACGGTCTCTGTATAAATTGTATAAAGTTATTCTAACGAGATTAGTCATTAATTATTAATTTATACGCCCTATCATACACAATTAAAACTGTATTACATAAGCGAGAGAGAGAGAGAGATGTAAAATGTTTCGTGTACTCTGTTTATTACACACGTACGTAACACGATCTGATACGTAAAATTGAAAACTCTCTAGAAATGTGCGTTTCGAAGCTGTACCGCCAATGCAAGGTGCATTATTCTCGAATGCGTACCTGATTCCGATTTTATCGGATATTTCCGTCGCCATGGTCTAATTTTTCTCATGGAATAAATAATTACAAATACGAATTATAAATTTAAATACAATACATCCATAAGGTCATTATTATCATTATTATTATTATCATTATTATCAGAGATAGAGAATTATAAAAATAAAAATATAAAAAGTTGGAATTGTGAAATGATGAAAGCAATATGATGTACGATTCACAAATAATTTTTGAACTCATATTTTGAGAAATGATGTTCCTTAGGTCTTTGTTATTTCTTTTTTTTTATTTATTTAAAAAATTTTTTTTGCAATCTGTGAGATTTTAGATCGAAAACGCAACGAAATACATTTGCATTCGTAGAAAGCACGTTTGCATGGGGATTTAAAAATATTGTACACTATTAAAATCATGAAATTATATTAATATATGTGCCCTCGTCTTTCTCTCCTTTGAAACGCACATTTTTAATAAGAAAGAAAGAAAGAGAGAGAGAAAGAGAGAGAGAGAATGTTGCTTTTATTCGCAGAATTTACGGATGATTCGAAACAGCGTTTCGCGCATTATATCTCGATAAACTTGATCTAGAGAGAAGCTACATAAATTTTAGAATAAACATCATGCAGTGAATAAAACATTTACTACAAGAAAATTGTCGCAAGAAATTTATTTTTAACGAACGAATTTGCATATATGCAAATATTTATCAAGAATACGACTGAGAATGCATGCATGTTAAGTACTCCACATTTAGCATTTACTAACGACATAGCACTTCCTAAATGTTACTAATAATTCTTTTATGCGAATATAATTATTCAAGGAGGGAGATAAAAAAAATGTAAATTTTAGATAAAACTAAATCCGTCTATGTTGAACTATTTTCACAATATCGACGGTTAATTTAGAAGAAACGCTGTTTCGGGACATCCGTTTAATCCGTAATCCGCGCTTTTTTATCATGTATATACTTAGTCGAGATATTTTATACGCATTTTTTAAGAAAAAGCATCGATTTGGATTCTTTTTAATTTTGCGGCAGCGCGTTACGCGGAAATGAGATTCTGCGATTTTATCAATGTTTTTCGTCCACGTAACGACGTCGCGAGCAAACGAGGATATAGCCTTGTATGCGAATGTATGCAACTTATTAATTACGACTTTCGATTAGGTAATAAGTAGCGTTATCGAATAAGAAGCTTGCATGTAACTCGTTCAGTGACGCGTGGCAAATCGCTCAAATTTATTATATATATATATATACGCAATATAATTAGTTTCATTCGGTTTCGTGAACCGAACATGCTGCCTGAATAGAAAAATCATCCCGCGCGACAGATATTACTACTCACTTGGATACCCGATAAACCACTGCCATGTAAAATGTAAATTCCGTAGAAAACAGCAAAAAAAAAAAAAATCACACACAGGAATTGCGATCTCGAAGATAATCGAGGCACGGAGAAAAGTCAGAAAAAGAAAAGTAATTAAAAGCTCTAAACAGAGAAAGAAAAAGATATTGAACTTTAAATTTATAAATTCAGAGAGTGTTGAATTTAAGGTCTATCTAGTGATATATTATATGTATAGCGATGTAAGTCCCGGTGTGTATAAATGTACTCACGCGCACATTGATGCGCGGGAGTAGATTCATATTCAATAAAAAAAAGTCCATCCAAAAAGCGCAGACGAGGAAATAAGTAACGAATAGGTTGAAGATATCATCTCGATACAATTTTAGACTAATGAAGAAAGGAGGAAGGAAAAAGCAAGTCGAGACTATTCTAGGTAGAAGCAAGCATCTCAGTAAACGTAATTAGGTAGGGTGTGTATTTTAAGTATCCGTCAGGACGAGTTCGCGCGATCATCAGCGAGAGCCGCGTTAAATCGCGAGAGAAGGGAGAGTGCCGAGTTTAGGTAGTCGGCACTTTTAAGGCGTTCAGTGCTCCGTCTTTTTTCTTCTCGCCCTCGCGAGAAGAGATCTTCCTCGAGAGATAACCGCGTCCGTTAAGATGCGAGTCCACTCGCGACAGTTTTACGTAAGCAACTCGTATCCGAGTCCGATGACACTTTACACATCTGAGAAGAGCTATACTTGGGTTTACAGCCGCAAGTCGCTGCTGCAAGCGAGCGGTGGACCCGTAACTTCCGGAAGCTCGCGCGAACTCGGATCGACATATCGCGCGATGCAATTGCGTACTATCGAGGAAGGATTATTACATGCACATATATCTCTTCGATGGCTGATGGAATCGTGACCGTTTTGGAAAAGCGCCGTATTCTCTCCATTCCTAAATGATCGTGATTCGAGCCAACGGACATACTGCCAAACCATCGTATCAATGCGCGAAGGAACGAAAAAAAAAAGATAACGTATTATTTTTATATAATTTGTCATCTTTGTATTATTGTTACGATGGTTGAGAAGGGGACTTGTATAAAATACGGTAGATTGTAATTCGGAAATGAAAAGTTGCGCACACGACTCGCGTACAGCGGCATTTCAAACACTCACAGGATTAAACACACACGTTCATAGCGACATGATACAAGTTCGTCAAACGGATTCTTATTTGTCAGTAGAATTGTCATCATGCAACGCGATAGAAGTATGCATTGTGTTAGAGCGAAACTGCGATAATTCGCATCTTTAGCGGTATCGAACTTCTGCGAGAGAATCGTTCTCTGGATTTCGAATGTAAAAAATGATCAAGATTGCCGAATATTAAAAATTAGGAATGCATCTAAATTCTTTCCAGCCAAAAATACCAAATAGTCGAGATTTATGAGGAAAATAATTCGAATTTGGATTTGGATCTTGATTCTAATTTCGAGAATCTTAATTCAGAAATAAAACCCGAGTCTTTTTATAACAAAATTTGAAGTATTAAAGGCGAAGATCTCGCTTGACATTTTATTTCTAGGAAAGTCGTTCCATATTCTCAAAGAGCACATTCTTGAAATAAGTCTAAAAAAATTGAATAAGAAAATTAAATGAATTAAAACACTGTCCCTCTCTCATTTGACATTTTCGCATCCAATCAGTTCTAAATCGCGCGGATCTATATTTTCCATTGTTCATTCGAAATGCAGAGAACCTATCTGCAGAATGCAAAATACCAGATTGTAAAAAGATTTAACACTTAGATTGTGTCTCAGACTCGCTGACGACTATCGGGCTAATGACATTTCATCGATAAATGGTATGTGGCACTGGAGGATTAATTAGATTGTTAGAGAGCTAGAACTACGTAAAAGTAATCCATATCACTAAGAACACGAAATAGCGATTTTTTGTATTGAAGGCACTGGAAGAGAAAGAAAGAGAGAGAGAAAGAGAGAGAGAAAAAGAAAAAAGGAACAAGCTATTTCTCTCTCTCTTTCTCTTTCTCTTTCCGGATTGCGTTTTACGGACTGCACACATGTGATTACGATACATCCTACATACATACCCGACACATGTGGAGAGGAGTCCGTGAAAACGCGTATTTAGCTCAATCTTTCCTTTTTATATTTTGTAAATACAGCGGATATATAAAAATAAAAGTGGTGAACATTTTTATAGTTAATTTTATAATTTATTTACTATACGCGAATGAAAGAGACACACGGGGAGAAGGTCTCTTTTCATCGATTATCATCGCATAAATGAAATCGATGAAATTTAAGAATAAGATAGGGATGTATACATGCCACAGAGACACTCGTTACACACACGTATACATACACATAGAGACATACACGCGCACGATTGTAGATAATTTGTAACAGTTGCTATTGTCAAGTATCACATACACGTATAAAGCAACATATGCTGATATATATCATTGCGTATTATACTGATAACGATTAATAAAAGGTAATGTTGAAAATTGAAGCACCACCTATGCTATATTATTTTCCCTTCCTTCCCTCTTTGTAAAATTGCAAAGAACTCTCGTAACTCCTTAAAATAATCTATGCAAATAATATACAGGATGTCCCGAAACTATCGCTTCATATTTTAAAGGTAGATTCTCTGGTCAATTTAAAAACATTTTTTTCCTCAGCGAAAATGTCGAAGGACATCATTATTTTTTTGCATATTCCCAATTTTTGTCATGATGTATCTTTTTAACTAAGCCTTAAATTAAAATTTTATTAAAGTAAACTCTACCTAAAATTAACTAAAGAATGTGACTTTATTAATATTTTATTCCTATAAGGCTTAGTTTGCGAAAACCCCTTTATTTTCAATCATTTATTTCGAAAACTATTAGTGCCTCGACATTTTCGCTGAGGAAAAATCGTTTTTAAATTGGCCAGAGAATCTGCCTTTAAAATATGAAGCGATAGTTTCGGGACACCTTGTATAAGTATATAAATCCTACATTAAATTTGATGGATAAAGTCAAAATCTTATCTCTAATTTTTATTAGTGCACGAAAATTATACAATTATAAATAAATGCTTGTACAAGAATTGCATATTTTAATAATTATTAAAATTGTTATTTGTAAACATAGAATATTGCACATTTTAAATATATCGATTTTAATCCGCACTAATTATCACTTCCTTATTTATTTCTACTTAATTAAATTTGTTTCAGAAAAGTAAATTTGAGAATTTTGAGAATTTATATAAAACTATAATTAACCACATCCTCCCTTTTTACAACAAGTACGTTTCGGAGGCCGATATCCACGAGCATTGTCACCCATTAAGGGATTATATTCTGCAAATAAGTAGTGGATTTTATATATATATATATATATATATATATATTTCATTCCTTGTACACTGCATGACAATGATCCTGTCCTAAACAGGGCAAGGGGAGCATAGAACTGGCCAATCAACTGGCAGTAAAGCAGAGGCTGATTCTATGGCCAGTTCTATGCTCCCCTTGCCCCGCATAGGATAGGATCATTGTTGCGCAGTACGTTTGCTATCCAATATTTATCTCAAATATATAACTTAATAAAATTTTACCTGATTTAAACTTTGATTTTGTACTTGTACTAGGTTTTTCATTATCCATTGCATTACCTAGCTTGGTACCTACATTTTTATTTTCCAATAATTTTAAAATCTTTTGTCTCTTCTTCTCCTTCTCCTAAACAAAAAATAGATTGTTTAAAAATTTAACAAAATTAGTGCAATAAAGTATGCCTAATGTATCAAGTAGCATATAATAAGACAATGAGATACCTCTTCCTCTTTAACTTGTGCCAAAATACAACTCTTATTGTATGCTTCTTGCATTTTCTGTCGCGCTAGCTCTACATTAGCCGATAGTTGTGGTAATTCATCAGTCTCTAGACAAATATAACAAATGTGTCACATAAATTTATATTACAAATAAATTATATATTGACCGGCATTCAGAAATTTCTATTTTTTTAAATAAATTATTGCCTCACTTTTACCAATTGCAGCATCATCCTGCTGATTTCTCGCAAGTTTCCAGTTTTTATACTTCTTTTGAATAAGTGGAAATGTATAATATAATACAATCACGAGTCCTACGATATACCAACCCATGGAAGCTATCGGGGTCCAAACTGATGACATGAAAAATGTTTTGATTACTTCGTGACACGAAATGTATATACAGGGAATAGGAAATGAAAATAATTACAGAAATGTCAACAAGAGTACGAGGTTATTAACCGTGTTAGTCGAAATTTTCGCGTATCATTACGATACATACTCGTTTGGAAATAGCTCGGACGATTGTCGACGTACTCCATATCCTTGTTCAAGATAAAATTTTTGAAAACATTAACTGACATTAACTAACATGTCACGATCCGCTACGCAATAATAGCCTCCCTTTCTCTTCACTCTGCCATTCTGGCAATCAGAAGTGTGTTCAGAAATCCTACTCGTGGGATAGAATAGCATTTTAATTGACCAATCAGGATCAAGAAACTTTGCTCTTTTTTTCCTGATTGGCGAATTAAACGCTAATTTACCTTACAGGTAGGGTTTCTGGACGCATTTAAATTTAATACAGTTTTTTGAGAATCTAACTTCGCCGCGCGAAATTCTTATGCCGATAATTAGCGACATGAAATAATTTAAATAAACTTAGTGCAAAGTAAATGTTGCCAAAGATTTATTTCAATCTAAAAATGATGGTTAGCTCATAAATGCAAAGCAAAAACAATTTTTTTTTAAAAAGAAGAAAATTGGCTATCTCCCAAAAAATTATCCATGTATAATCATATATACATAAATATATATATAATTACATTATGTATATTTATATATACGACATATATATTATATATAGAATGTCTACGTATAATATTGCTTTCTTCATTACCACTATACCTTATATTATTTATTAATTTGTAAAAAAATATGAATAATTAAAAATTAAAAGAGAATAATTTTTAGATTAGAAAAAGCTTACGATTATATTATTCAATATATTATATATATTTATATGTGTGTGTGTGTGTGTGTGTGTGTGTGTGTGAGTGTGTGAGATACTATCAAAGTTTGATTGGAAATATTTACATTATTTATCTTATATATAGCATTAACCTTAACTTAATATCCATATTTATCATTAAGACTTGTTCTGCCATCTCCAGATTGATTTTGTGGTGGTGTCCATGTAGAATAATCTTCCGAGTGGACATCTTGATCGTATTGCTTTTTCATAATTTTCGATTTCTCCATTTTTTTATCTTTTCTTCGTTTTTTATCATCTACAATCTTTGCGTTTCGTTTATCTGGTTCTGTATCGATGTTTTTTAAAGTACACAGTTCGTCCTTGGTTTTAATGCAATTCTGCGATTTTATTTCTTCCATGAATAGCATAGATTTTTTGGTCGTATCAAGTTCGACTTGTTCTTTCGTATTATCTTCGCTTTCTTCTTCATTTTCCTCTTCTTCGACATTATCTATAGCATTATTACTATCTAAAGTTGACAATTGTGCTCTTGCAAAATCGTCTTTATTCTGAAAAATTATATATTTTATACATTTTTAAAAAATTATAAATAATAATAAAGAAGTACTTTAGATTAAAAGGAACAAAATAATAAAATAGATAACTTACCTTTGCTTCAAAAAGTTTTTTTCTTTTTTCAAGTTGAGAAATTTTCTTCACGGAAGCTTTTGATTTTTGCTGCAAATCGTCCTTTTTATCTTCTGCCTGGACTTGGCTAATAAGAGGCGGTAAATTGGCCGGCTTTGTAAGATTTATTAATTTAACTAATTTTATTTCTTCTTTATGAAGGTTTTGCAATTCCATCTTTGTTTTTATTATATCGCTTTTACTTAAAGAAGATGTATTTAGATTAGACATAAAAGCATCCAAAGAATCCTGGTTAGATTCTGCCGCTTTAGTATTACTTTCTTGTGCCTCTTTTAAACGATTAGTCAGATGCGAAATTTTATTCATCATATTGTTATGTTTTTCAGTCTGAAATATAAACAATATGTTTAATTGGAAATATATATATATATATATATATATATATATATATATATACATACATATATATATATATATATGTATGTATAGTATTTTAGATAAATAAACAAGAAGAAATAAAATTACATTACCAATGAATTATAAGTTTCAATTTTTTCTTCAAATTTTCCAGCTAGTTTCATTCTCTGCTCACGTTTCTTTTCTACTATTCCGGTTCGATCCAAAAAGTTATCTTCATCTGAATCATAATAATCTTCCTCTTCCCAATTTTTTGCTTTCTTTCTTCGACTCTCTAATGAATAATGTCAATATTAATAACTAACAAATATAAAGCGTTAAGTAAACTTGCATATATCAAAAGTAATATTTATAATATTACCGTGATTAGCTTGTCTTAATAATCCATGCCTATCTAAGATTCTGCAGGCTTCCAAAGCACATTGAATGACGGATTCCTTCTTCTTCCCTTTAACAAGAGCTTCCGCTTTTATGGAACGACTGCCAAAACATTCTTTAGGCAAACTAAAATTTTTAAAAATTTTTATATAATATACAAAAGAAAGTATCAAAATTAACTTAAACATAATTTTAAAGCAACTCTGTTGAAAAAGTAGGATAATAAAATTATATTATTAACGTAACTTAGCTTATATAACTAACTTACTTTATCCAACATAAAAATTGTCCTATCCCTTTTTCTTCTACTTGATATTGCAAATCATATCCCTCTCTTTCAAACCATCCTCTCAGTGTTTTTTTAGGATCATCTAAATATAGTTCTTCATCTACCATAGAAGCATAAGGATTTTCTGTGAGGTCCGTTTCCTCATCAGCATCTTCTCCCATTCCCCAATCAATACCCTCATTTTCTGCTGCCTGTTTTGCTCTCTCTTCAGCCTCTTCTTCTTCTTCTTGTCTAATCTTTCGTTCTCGCAACTCTTCCAATCGTTTTTCCTGTGAACAGATATGCTTAAAAATCTTGTCTTTCCACCAAGAATATAATAATTAGTAGCAAATTATTTATTATGACAATTGATTACATATAAATAAAAGTTACAAACCTTCAGTTGTGTAACTGATAGTTCAGATTCCTCTTCTTGATCATTTGGTGCTTGTAGTATATATTTTCTCTGACTACCGCCTAATTTAATTATATGCCCATCATGTAATCTGACATAGGTTCTCGGTTTTATACGATGTCCATTCCAAAATGTACCATGAGTGCTTTCCAAGTCATACAAATAAAAACCTTTAGAGTTCTTCTCATCTTCCACCATTCTGTATTGAATAATTGCATGATATCTTGAGATAGTCGGATGAGCAAGAGACAGATTACAAGAAGGTAATCTGCCTAACAAATAAAAACTTCTTTTGGTTAGATCAATCTTCTCTAGAATTACACCAGATTTGAGAACTTCTAACTTATACTCCTCTGTTGGTTTCCCACCCCAATTCGGTTCCAAATATACAGGAATATTTTTTGCATCAGATAAAACATTCGTTTCTACAGAATTCTCCAAGATTGACTTGTCGCCCTTATCTTTATTATCACCTTTTTGTAAATCGAGAGCTTTGATCACTCCATTATTCATAGATAAGAATTCAGAAGATGAAAGAATTACATTATCATTCACTATATGAGACTTTTCAATCTTACTCCGCTTTGGTTCAATCAGTAAAAGCGGCTTCTTAAATCCTGATTCTTTGCAAATATCATCCGTTTCATTTGGGGAGGATTCAGACATGTTTTCTGTTCGTAATTTTTCAGTGCTTTGCTCATTACATGCTGATGACTCGGACATTGTTTCACTATTCTTTATGTCACTGTCACTAATCATAGAATCATCCTTTGGAAGAGAAATTATAGAATCACTTTCCTGTTCATTTGCTTGCATGGTAATCTTGTCAAACTTTATGCTGGAAAACAATCAAATATCAAATTCTTATTATAATAATCACTGTCAATCACACTTTGTATTATTCTTTAAAAAAACGCATTTAGCGTTTATGTTTTGGTTGTAGTCATGTTAAGTATTGCAAGAAAGAAACTTGGAGCAGCCATGTCGCTTTAACCTGCTAGGAGTGCGTTCGGAAATTCTACCTATGAGCAAAGAGAAGACTGAGAAATGTCATGGCCTGCTTTTAGGTGATCCCTGAAACCGATACTCCCTCTAGACATTAAAAACGTGAACTTGAACTACGAAGCCAATGCCATGAATGTTCTCAGAGGGTAATATCGTTATCATATCGTTATCGTATCTTTATCATATCGTATCGTTATCATATAGTTATTGTATCGTTATCGTATCATATCGTATCATATCGTTATCGTATCGTTATCGTATTGTTAACGTATTGTTATCATACGGTTAACGGAGATTCCCTATTTTAATTTTTATTCGCAGTAATAAATGATTGCGATTCGATAAAGATTTATCGTTGCAATATAGTTTATTATATTGAGTCAAATTCAATACTAATTAAAATGCTCATTAAATGCTATATTCATTTATATTAACACGAATTATAAGATCGAAAAATTAATATAATTGAAGTCGTGAATTGTAACAATCGTTTAATTATTAATTCGATAGTATACAAAATATTTCGTATCACTATCTTTGTTCAAGTGTCACTGTGCGAATAATACCAAAGTCATGGCACGTAAACATTAGCGCCCTATTGTTTACGTCGCCAAAATGTTATTGTCTGTTCGCGTCATCGAAATATTTTACGTACTTCAACAAATATATGCGCGGAATATTAAACTATAGAAATATTATAGATTATATAAATTAATAACAATTATTTATTAAAAGATTAATGTATCCTTTATGGAACTTTTCGTTGTATGTTAATTATTTAGACAATTCTACCGTTCGATATTTTAAAGTGCGCGTTTTTAATCTGAATTATACTTAAATGATTGAAAAATAGATGAAACGTCAAAAACAAATTATATTAAACTCTACATAAACATCAATAAAAAATAATTTCTGCTCGTAAAAATTGATTTCATATCAATTAAATCAAAATTGGCACATAAAAGCCAAAGCGCGGTAGTTGGAGCGAAGAAACAACTTATTAATTGTTGTTTATATCAAATTAAAAAACTACAAAACGAACGTTTCGAATCGTCTTTGAGCCTTCCTCAGCGCGATTAATATAATATAAAATTATATATACATATATATATATATATATATATATATATATATATATAATATTATAATTCACATAGTATTTTATTATAGTCTTCATTGCTGCAATATTTTTTATGTTTAATGCTCTATATTATATAATACAGTGTACTAAATAATAAAGTATAACATAATTACAAAATACATTATTATTATTATTAGTAAATTTTATAATTCTCTTTACAAGTTGTCTTCTTATATGTGTAATTATTATGCGTCTCTGTCCAATTTCTTGGAGTCTTTGGATTGTTATCGTATTGCCTCGTTCTAAAACTGTAGAAATGCTTCTTGTGATGTCCATTATATCTTCTGTGGCCATTTGTCTTCAGGCATTTTTAACAAATATTCAAATTGCTGAATTCTTTTTTTTTATTATTTCGATTATTGTTTCTTTTGCTTTATTTTACTCAAAAATATTAATAATTCATTTTATTCAACAATATTGATATAATAATATAATAAATATTATTATATAATAATTAATATGCATTAATTAATATATTAATATAATAAACAATTAATATGAATAAATAATATAATAACTTTGGTATCTCTCTTAGTCTGACTCTTCCCCTTCGACCTGTCCGGCATGGCTGACCCTACCGGTAACTACGGCCGGTATTCATAATTCACTTTTATATTTAAGATCATCTTAAGTAGTTGGAAAATGTTATATAACTATTTATATAACTATTTATTATATAACTTGTTTTATTGTTATTTATTATATAACTTGTTTTACTAACTAAACGGAATCTTAAGAAACAATCTAAGATCATACTTAAGATTATCACAAATATAAGAATAGTCTATATGAATATCGGCGTATGTTACCGTCGGCATAGCTCTTAGGTTCATTAGAGTACTCAAACCTCCTCACCCGGCAAATGCCTTCGTTAAGGTAGAGATACATCGAGGAGGAAAAATTTGTTTTTATTTTATTTTTATTTTCTTTCAATACAGGGTTTGGTAGTTACGAAAGTTAATATAAAATATAATTTGAAATTTAATACAAAATAATTTATTACATGAAATAATTTATTACACGAAAATATTCAAAATATACGTATAATATAAAATTTATTAAAAATTTTTACAGTCTAAACGTAACTGATTAGCGATGATTAATTACGCAACATTTATCATTAATAATCGATATGCAATGATAAAATTTAATAAGTTTTATGTAAATATAGTATATTTAATCGTGATTAGAAGAGTCATTAATAAAATTATTGATCATTTTTTCGATTGCAGAATAAAGTATTTGCATTACTGGCGCATTTTGTGTAGATTATCAAAGGAAATATTCAAAATACGAAAAAATAAAATAAGCTTCGATGTAAATCAACAATTAACTAAATCGCGATTTAAAATTCGCGAGAAAACGCGAATAAATAAATCGATAATAATCAGAATATTCGATTACGAGAAATATACGTATAATTTTTATGATATGATAATCAAAACCATTAATAGATACGCGCGCGACATAATTATTATCATATAAATGACGATACATGAAGATATTTTGATAAACATTTGTGGTCCGTATTGTTTATGAACAAAAAATTCATTGTCCAATTTATTTGTGATTAATACGCGATTTTATACAAATTTCGCGATTGAGATTAAAATACATATTCTATCTCGCGCATGATTAGCTAAATAAAATGAGCTTTATAAGCTTTAAAATAAAATTAAAAAATCGCGTTATCGCCACGTTCAATAGAGAATTGAATGATTTTATCAAGGTCCCTCTTATAATAATAATCGATGTAACAATAGAATTTAATAAGATTTATCTGATATAAACAATCGCGATTAAAACAGTCATTAATAAAGTTATCAACCGTTTTTTAATTATAGAAAAATATATTTATATCATTAGTGCATTTTACGCGAATTATTAAAGACAATATTCAAAGACATGGAAAGATAGACAAAGCTTCGATGTATAAGTTAACGATTAAATTATAAGATAATATTAAATTAGATAAATCGCGATCTAAAATTCGCGATAAAACGTTATAAGATATGCGACGAATAAATAAATCGATAATATTCAAAATATTCGATTGCACATAATTTTTAAAATATAATAATCAAAGTCACCAGATACGCGAATGACATACTGATAAAAATATCCGATAAAAAAAAGAGCGATTTTAAAAATGGAGAACGATTAACATCTTGTTTCTACATCAAGTTTTGCAAGATCAATCTATGAAGAAAAGTTAAGTGATCTATTGAACTTCGGGAACTTCATTGTAGGAGGAAACGAATCCTGGATCTTTCGGACTATTCCCGATAGCAATGATTTCAGTAATATATCAACGACAAAACAATTATCCCTCGTCATTATCTTCAATTCATGAAATTGATATGCACGTCAGAAAACATGTTCTTTCATTATTAAGAAATATATTTCCTTATTAAAAATTAAATGGATATAATGATTTTTTTATAAAAATGTGATTACGAACGATTATATTTATAAATAATAAAATACATGCATCACTGGAGTTTGTGTTAAAAGTGCGAACACAATAATTTGGAGTACCGTTCGCGCGCGCAAGATAAATCGAATCCGATATCAGCAAGATTTAAGAAATTTCAATCCGAATAGTATGCAAAATAAAATAAATTAAATAATTTTAAATAATTAATTCCAGATTAATTCTCTAGAGTCTTATTCTTATAACGTTTAAACTCATAATTTTTTTTCTTTTAATCAATATCTTATTGATATAAAGGTACCCATTCGATTTGTCTCGAAATTTTCAAGTATTCGCACATTTTATGTAACATTCATGTATAATTTCGCGTATGTATAATATATAACATTAATAAAAATTATTAAAATATTTTGGATACGTGAATTTGTGCATGTATTTTATTATACATATGTATAAAATGGTATATATCTAAAAACTAATATTTCAAAATGGCGATGGATGTCCAATACCTGCAAATAGTTTCTTAAAAGAAACTAAAAATTAATGTTAATATCCCCAGTACCTAGAAATAATTTTTCAAAAGAGAGACAAATTATATTAATTAAAAATATATTCGTTCGTAATCATTTTTATTAAAAAATTAATAAAAATTAATCACAATGAAATTATTAATCACAATGAAATTATTTGAAAAATAAAAATTTATACACAACGCCATATCCATATTTAATCTACTATTAAATCTTTCTGGTATTAGATAATAATAATACCAATTCTAATAATGATAGAACATTCTTAACGAAGAAAAGAAAAGATACATTTCTCTCATTTAAATATATATAAATATATAAATATATATATATATAAATATATATTATTTAAATTAATTCGATTTTAAAGAAGCGTATGGCGTTCGTCGTTGAATTATTATCAAAATCGTTGCTTTCGGAAATTGCTAAGAAAATCTGGAATTAGTTCCTTCAATCTTACAATAAAAATTCCCAATTTTCAATAGGACACCAAACTAGAACTAGACTTCGCGAATGAATCTCATTAGAACCCGTGAAAAATAATTCTCCATGATGAAAATCGTTTCGACTCCTCGGTGATACGAGCCACGCAACTTTCATTTATTTAACGGAAGGAACAATGATAACTCTTTTGTCTAAGAACGCGAAATAGAACGTGAGAAAAACACGGTGTTTTCGCAACGATAATTTATTAATTTATTTATGAATATTTTCCGATACTGAAAAAATAAATTATTTAATTCATAATAATTAATTCGCGATCCTATAATATCAAAGGTGATCGTTAAATTTTGTGAAGCTAATATTTAATCGTTGACTTATCACATCGAATCTTCACTCTCTTTTTCGACATTTCTTTATATTTAATTAGCAATATTTAGGAATTATCTGACGAGAGGGACAACGATAAAATTCTTCTGTTAAAATGATAATTTTATATAAGTACGCGAAGAAAACGCGGAAAGAACACGGTATTTTTGCAATCATAATTTAATAATTTATTTCAAGAATATTTAGTTCCGCGCGATATGGAATTCATAAAAAAAAGCTAACGTAAAACATATCATTAAATTTATAATAATTGACTCGCGATTCTGTAACGAAGGCGTCGGTTAAATTTTATAATGCTTATATTTAATCATTAATTTAGCATCGAATTTACATATTTTATATAAAAATTTTCCGAATTTATTAATGACTCTTTGATATGAAAATACAAACAGTTACTCTTTTATGAATATTTCAAAAATATATACTTCAGAAACAAATACTTTAATTTAATGAATTGATATTATGTTAATTACTATTATATAATCATTATACGTATACTTTCGATAATTTTTCGTATAATTTACATAAGAATTTATAATCGTAAATACAATTTCACATAATATAATCATAGTTATAATTGTATTGTATTTTACAATTAAAATATCAATGTTAAATTATAATTAAAATACAATTATAACTATTTATAATTTACAATTTACAAATTTATAATTTACAAATTTATGACACTATCAATATCAAATAATAATATTCCATTTATTCAAATATTTAATAACATCGATATAATAATTTGATATTGATAACATTAACATTTAGATTTAATATTATATTTGATTTAATACATATATATTTTTAACTTTTAAAATAAAATATAACATGTTATGTTATTTCTTAAATGTTAATAATTATACAATTTCTTTAATATTTTTGAAGATAATGTTGATAATTTAAATTTCACTTTTAAAACATTTTTATTTTTAAAACATGTTATATTTATTTTTACAACGTTTTTAAAAATAAATTCAACTTAATTAAAATAATTTTAATTAGAATTATTGGAATATTAAAAATAAGAATGAATCTTATTTAACAGCCCTAACAATCCTACTATTAAAGGATTCTTTTAGGATAATTTTAATAACTCTAACAATCCTACTATTAAAGAATTCTAATGATCTTAGATCCCTATCAACCCTACTTCCAGATTAACTAAAATTATTCGAGATTTTAAGAACCTATCTCTAATCATCACTTCACCTAATCATGTATATATATTTTAGTCATGTGTCCTAACCGCGTGCCCTAACCGCGTGCCCTAACCGCGTGCCCTAAACGCGTGCCCTAACCGCGTCCCCTAACCGCGTGCCCTAATCGCATACTCTAACCGTACTCTTCAGACCAGTTGAACCTACCTTTCGTTGATCCTGGCTACTTTTTTTCTCGATCTCTAATCAGAGATCGAAGAAGGAGATAATTACTCCTTCTTTTGCCGGATAATTTCCGGCAAAAGAGCGTGAAATATTTACGCTCATTTAGTAACGATCGTTCGATTTCACGATCGCTCGTTAAATACTGAATATAACTTTATTTTAACTGAAATAAAGCCAAATTACTACAAATTTCTATAAATTATATCTTATAATAAAGTATATAAATAATGTGTGTATATTTATCATATTACAAATTATTTAGCTAATTAATCATTTGGCTTTATATTAAGTTAAAGTAAAGTTTAAAAACAATATCTACAAACAAATTCTACGATGGATGAGTTATGAGCAATTAGAAGATAAGTGCGTATTATAAGAATAAATTAGCATCAAAAATTGATAAAATTGATAATTGTTAATGCATGTTCTTTAATAAATTAGACAAAAAATCTTAACAAAAATTTCTTTTCTTGATCTCTTCTTTTTTTAATTAATATTTCAATATATTTTGGCAATAGATTCAAAGCATCTATTAATTTAATTTAATAATATAAGCATTAATTTAATTTAATAAAATAAGCATCTATTAATTTAATTTAATAATATCTAATTAATTTAATTTAATTTATTTTATTTAATCCATCCTAACTCATCCATTTTAAGGCAACGGATTTATCTACAATCTATAATCTACAATCTACATCTACATCTACATCTGCAATCTCTACACAGAGAAAAATATCATTCTACTGCCAAGAAAAGCGATTACTCAATTTATTTTTCTTTTTTTAAGTAATAGTTTTCTTCAACAAAGAATATCTTCTTGATATAATAATTCTTGATAATAGTCTTAAAATATACTTATCACAAGTATTAGAAAATCACATTATCATGTACTCAAAGGAAGAATTTATTTTCTCTTCAAGAATATTGTAAAGTTATATCAAAGAAAAATCAAATTTATTTTATGTCAACTCTAATAAACAAACCAAATTTTCGTTTTAATTTAATATTCTTACTAAAATATTGCACTTACTAAAATTTAGAATATATTCAATTAAATTTAATGCTTGTGGTAAACTTATGATATATTTGCGAATATACAAACTTGTGATATACTTAAAATAAATAAATATTTTACTTGAATACAGTATACATTTTTCTCTGTGTACGAATCCGTTACCTTAAAGTTAAATAAAAATTTTTTTCACTCACCGGCACTGATGCGCAACAGCGGAGTTGTTGTTATCGAAGCTAGTTGTCTGTAACATACAAGTATAAAATTTATTTATGATAATGCTCACAAAATGCAATTAATATTTAAAACAATTTTTATCGTACGGAATATTTCCGATGTGTAAAATAATAAGCAGATAAACATGTATGGAAAAATTTTATAAATTTTTAAAACTGTTTTTAAGAAAGTTTTTTAAAAATTCTTATATAACTTTTATAAAAATCTTTCTCTCTAATTTTCTCTTTAATTCATTTAAATAATAAGATCGAATTATTATGCGTACAATTTATAACAATTGATATACAAATAATAAATATTCACCATCAGGTTGCTCCGCCGATGCAAGATGCCTCTCCCAGGCCTCCTCCTCCTCTCATGTTGTTGACGAGCGATACTTTCAACGGCACTCCCGCACTCACGAGCGATATTTTTATATCGCTATTTTCGTTATTTTACGCGCGATACTAAACGGCACTCCCGCACTCACGAGCGATATTTTTATATCGCTATTTTCGTTATTTTACGCGCGATACTAAACGGCACTCCCGCACTACATTGGTATTCGGATTAAAAATTTGGTCGCGCGATGTATATATTTAATATATATATACTTTCAACGACACTCCCGGTACGAGCGAAAATCTCATTTCATTTACGAGACTTAACTTTGAGCCAACAGGTCGGGAGTGCAACGATACAACGAGCAAAGATTAGGCCCGAACCGGAAAGAAGACGAAACGATTGAGGAATAGAGGAAAATAAAGTTCACCAG